>NC_060123.1:601073678-602391178 GCF_021461395.2 Schistocerca americana | reverse complement strand
GCCGGAGTATTTAATTCTGTCGCTCTTCACCTGATTTACTTCAGACTCTGTGGACCGTGAATTCAGCGTGAAGTTGCTATAGTCACAAACACACATATTTTGACCTCTGTTGACCACTCCACTGTAGCTTTGCGCGGCTTTCTCGCATGTTTCACAGAAAACGGGACGACGGACATTTATCAACAGGCGTACAAGTTCTCCGTCTGTTTCCCGGTACACCAGCATGGAGTCGGGGTCAACCACCCACTCACTGTCACTCATCTTAAGGCAGCTGGAGGCTGCACCCCATTACCGCTTTCTCAGAGCTTGAGCCGCCCTAAGCTGCCTATTGTCGCTTCCCTTAGCCGCTCCCTCGGCGGCCCTGGTCAATTCTGAGTACTTCCCTCTGGTAAACTAGGCTCCAGTAAATCGACGCGTTTCCACAAAGTTTTCATGTCGTGTGAATTACTTTAAAACCATAACCCGACATTAATTATTCCAATACGTCCATACTATACCCTCTACAAGATGCATTGTGCCTTGTCAGTCATTTTTGTTCAGCCCTAGTGTTCCCTCAACGTGAGTTAGGTGATCTTTAATGACTTCATGTAAGGGGCATAGTTCTTGCCATCTTACAATTATTAATTTTTGCTCAAAGCTGCTGTACTATTATTTTATGTTAAATATAAACATAGGCAACATATTATGTCACTCACGTTCAAAAATCCCAGTCCCATATGATTTTTTGTTTCCATCACAAAACCAAAATGAAATTATTCATTTATCCCCAGAACGAGCTAAAAAAATCTTAGAAATCTATTAAAACATGTTTTTGTAGAAGCCTGTTGGACATCAAGAATCAAACATGTAAAATAGTGCAATTCAAAAGAAAACAAGATTATTGGTTTCTGATCACAATTCAAAATGGTTCAAATGGCTCTGAGCACTATGGGACTTAACATCTGAGGTCATCAGTCCCCTAGAACTCATAACTACTTAAACCTAACTAACCTAAGGACATCACACACATCCATGCCTGAGGCAGGATTCGAACCTGCGACCGTAGCAGTCGCGCGGTTCCGGACTGAAGCGTCTAGAACCGCTAGGCCACAACGGCCGGCTGACCAATTCACATGAATGACATTATTTATTGCTGTAGTGACGAGTGAACCCACCTGCATACGATTATGAAATAAATTTGCCGACCTCCACAAAAGGTAATACACCTTTTCATGATCGTAGCGCGTTACAGTAACGGAACTTGACAACTACTATTTTAATCTGCTCTCACTGCTCGCCTCAGCTGCAATCATTATGACTCCAACACTCATCTTAGTAATCACCATCTGAAATAAGGAGTAGCAGCGTGTGCATGTGCTTTTGTACAGGGATGTGCAATGAACACTTCAATCGTTATCATCCACTAACAAGCGCCCACGCAGACCAACTTACAAGATGCTATTCCAGGCGGGTGTAAAATGAATGTGCCCAATGGAAAATACTGAACGCGAAAATGAAGATTTGGCCCTGTCTGACTACTCCCTAAAGCAGATCTTAGGATCTCTTAATGGTGATATTATCTCCTCCTTCTTGCTCTTCAACACATAAATTACAACATCAACATAAATGAATAATTAAGGGAACTAGTAACTACAAATGATAAATGCTGTGTCTGCTTTTTATTGTGGATTAAAACCCCTTAATATATTACATATATTTATATATCAGTGTCCAATGGACGTTGGCTCCTTTAACAGTCTCAAAGATAGCTGGAAGACTATCTCCTTGCTTCTCCAGCAAATCAGCACACACACACACGTTCTAACAAAAGCTTGTAAAGGAAATATGAATTCAGGTGCTCGATGGAATGACATCATATAGCAAATTGCCCAAATTTTCCCCTTTTTATGGCTACGCGATCTAATATAAATAATACGAGATGACTGACATCACGTACGTACCAAACACTAGAAGACACTACTTTCAAAGATGATCTACAGTGGTGTGCAACCTCAGTGGAAATAAAATTTACGTGATCAGAGCTGTTTAGCTTTATAGCCCTAATAAGTCAAAGCAATTAGCAATATCACCATATATACTGTGTACGGTGCGTCTGAGTGATGGTTCTCGTACACGTCCTTGACGGCGGAAGAACTCCAGCGACAAAACATATATAAAAAAAACCTCATTCAGACACTAGGACAGCAGAAGACGGGCCTTTGAGCAGTCTAATCTAATACTGTCTTTTCCACTCTGTATTCTACAGACGAGTAACGCGAACTCCCAGCCACAAGGACGGAGTTGAGATAACGTCTCAACTTGAGTATAGGCAGAAGAAGTGCTCTCAATCACTGAACGCTGCGTACTCAACGACGACTCCCTACCCGGAGGGGAAGTTCAGAATCGTGTAAGTTTGCAACAGTACAGTGCCTAACTGTTCTAACTATATAATCTCCTGAAAGCAAAGACAGCAACCCGTCTGTACCAACAAATGCAGATACTGTACGACCCTCAAACACAGGCGCTCAAAACGGAAGACTACTTTCTCTCCACTGCTGGCTTCCCAGCAAAGCTCGGCTCACCTCCCTCGTAACTGCAGAATGCGAATCATATTCTCGAAGCCGCTGAATATTCTCCCGCTGTACAGATTCTTCCGAACGCCGACCAACCATATTGTAGTCTTTTGTCGTCCAGTGCGGAAAGTTTGTGAGGAAATACCTATCCCCGTTTATTGGGAATTCATACAGTGGTACGCTTCTCAGGGTAAAAATCCTCGGAAATAACCCAGCCTGCGTGATTTCCCAAGTAACGCTTCCGCATTCCTCTCTGTGACGTCCAAGATTTTCAGGGTTTCCGAAGGATTATCCGGTTATACTCCCGGCCTCGCTACAATACTGGCCAGCCGCCACTCTACTGCACTTCAGCGCTCAGGTGCCCCGACCGTCCGTCTAGGCCCTACCTAGGGCCACTTTCTTTGTCATGCAGGACCAACACACCTGTGTGGGCTTTTCCACCCAGGGCCTGAGTTATGCCTGCCGTTCCATCTTCTACTAGTATAGGCAATCATTCATTACGCCATTTTTATAATAGAAACACTCCATCACCTTTCATGCAGTAAGCGTTAACAACCATGTACAAGGTGTTCGCGACAATGTCAGTCTTCTTTAAAGATTCATATATACGATGTACAACCTATAAAATGATACCAAAATTCGGTTTTAAATCACGGCAAAGTATGTAGATAAGTGCTTGTAAGTTGCAAAATTATAGCCACCTTACAAACTCAGTGAAAAGTAAGATGTTCAACAGTTGACTCCACTTTACACAACATTAAATAGTACAATGTAAGACAAGCAGTCACTTTAAAATCTGTAATATTGATTAAGAGTTGAGATGACACCAAGTCTAACTATTCATTTGGCTGGAGGCCCTGTGGTTCTCAGAAGAAAAATAGCAATTATAATTTTCACCATCATATTTACTTCAAAAAGATATATTAAAAGTAATAAACCAAACCAGAGGATACTCCTAAATACAAAAGATATAAAATAGACCTTTAACTCCTCTATTGCGCAAGGTATGCTGCATTGGAGCAATCTAACCAAACCAGTGGATGCTGCACATTCATCACGACCAGCTTGGACTACCAAGTGTCTCACGAACAAGTGCCCCAAAATGACTAAAATACTACATGACCGGAAAGTATTCCCCCAATCTCCTTTGTTCAAAACCTAATGGCCAGTAGTTTGTACAGACATCACACTTCATTTGGCGTCGGCAGTGTGTCGACTGCTGGACCACAGTTGGACGTCTTAGGCAGATATCTGGTTATGGTTACCCATTTCTTACTCAAATCTGATGCTATTTCTTTATCTTTTGTCAGTAAGATATACGACAGGTTGACCGTATTAATGAAAACCAGGTGATCACCTAAGATAACCAAAACATTTTTCTACTATTTTGAACTTCACAGCCAAATGACACACAATGAATCTATTTCAGTAGTTGTCGAATTTGTTTTTCTTAATCGCTTTACGAAGGAAGGTGAAGTACGGACACTTCTCTGGATTGCAGATCCTACTGGTTATGGATTAACTACATTACTATTAGAGTTTTTATCATACGGTAACTTTGGTTAGCGAGATATCCATAGTCAAGACTATGAATAAAAGATGTAAATATACAGATATTCAGAAAAGAATCCTAGACCTTAATATAGCCACATTTTGTATGCTTTCTGCAGCACAAAATCTCAAGACACAAGTGAACGATGCAAATAAAAGTAGAAGACTTTTTTATATGACTCAAAAATTTTTTTCCACATCGACTGTATATTGAGGAAAAAATCTGTTAGAGCAGCACACTTTCATTTTAAAGAGATAAATGCATTTGGTTTAGTTTAGAAAAGAGCTATGACGCTCTATATAAAATGTACTCGGATGTGAATACCAACTCTGAAACAAGTAAAATGGCTAGTTCTTCAATAGCAAAGTTAAAGTAGTTTTAATTAAAAGCAGATTCCAGACTCGGCTACCCTCTTTTCATTTGATATAGAACACATGTAAACTAACCTACCAATAACAGAAACAATAAAATCATGAAAGAAAATCATAAAATCACTTCAGAGTGAATACATCAAAGAAACAATCAACCTGCTAGAGCTAATTATAACACAATGCTATTTCCAATTCAAGACAATTTTGTTTACAAAGTGAAGTTTTCCAAATGATATCCCCAGTGTTTGGAATCACAGGAATCACAGCAATCCCATTCATAAACGATACACAACACGTTATACTTAACAAAATATTGTTAGATGTGTACATCATCTCATACTGGATTACATATATGGATAACATCCTGTGCATCATAAATGAACCAATCAGTAAAATGGATCAGTTATATGCAAGCCTATATTATATTCATTACACGATGAATTTTAAAATGGGAGAAATACAAAACAAGCAGTCAAAAACCTTAGACATTACCATAAAGATTCAGAACAACCGACACATATTCGACATATGTCAAACATCCATAACAACACGCACAAAATACACAAGGCATCAAATCATGAAAATTGACTCAAACAAGTAGCAGTTAGACACATGTACCACAGACTAAACACAGTAAGACTAGACACAGACAACTTTCGAAAAAATAAATACCATAGTACAAACAGCCACAAACAATGGATACAAGGAAAATTTAATAACACAGGTGGACAATAAAATAAAGAAGCAGAATAGACTAAACACTCAACTACCACCAACAAAAGGAGAGAATTCCACACAAACAATCGTAGGAGACAGAAGAACAGGAATAACATAGAGTGAGAAGAAAACAAAAGATGGTATACAGTGACACAGCGACCCGAATACACACAGAGAATCTCAAATATTTTTTTAAAAAAGGGCATAATATATCCTACCAGACCAACAATTCATTAAACAATAACTTTCCAAAAGTCATGGAAAAAACAGATTTATCAGAAATTGAGAATGATATAGACTGGAATGGTAAGAATCATGGAAGATTCATAGAAAAAAATCTGGAGTCACAGGAAAATTTCAGATTGATTACATATTGCTAAGAAAAAGATTTTAGCACCAGATTTTAAGCCGTAAGATGTTTCCGGGGGCAGATGTGACTCTGGTCTGTAGATTAAAAGTGAAGAAATTGCAAAAATGTGGAAACTAAGGAGATTTATTGAGTTTCATAACTCACTTAGCCGTTGCAAATGTCATCTGTTGCAGACTGGATGGGTCACCTTGTCCAGTATAATCTGTTCTCTGTAGCGAAATATTGTAATTTTGTGCGTGCGGAACTAGTCTTCCCACGTCCTTTGTGCACACAGATACGCACGCCATTCGTTCGTTTCTTTCGTCAGTCGACTCGACTGAATTGAGTTATCGAGTAGTTGTACTTTCCTATGTAGCACGCACGTCCGCGTCATCATATTTTATATGTTTCTGTCTGGCACGTAGATAGCTGACATATACCCACGTGAAAAGCTGTGGCCATTCTAGTGATCTCGATACGCTACTCTGTCTGGCATCTGTTCGAGAAAAGTCGCGAATATTCTACTATTTTCTTGTACAGAGAACCTTCGATACGATAAATACGGACTACTCGCCGAATAGGAAGCTAGTTCACATTCAGAAGCAGAAATATTAAGACTGGCAAGGAAAGCGTTTCTGAAGAAGAGAAATTTGTTAACATCGAGTATAGATTTAAGTGTCAGGAAGTATTTTCTGAAAGTATTTGTATGGAGTGTAGCCATGTATGGAAGTGAAACATAGACGATAAATAGTTTAGACAAGAAGAGAATAGAAGCTTTCGAAATGTGGTGCTACAGAAGAATGCTGAAGATTAGATGGGTAGATCACATAACTAATGAGGAAGTATTGAATAGGATTGGGGAGAAGAGAAGTTTGTGGCACAACTTGACCAGAAGAAGGGATCGGTTGGTGGGACATGTTCTGAGGCATCAAGGGATCACCATTTTAGTATTGGAGGGCAGCGTGGAGGGTAAAAATCGTAGAGGGAGACCTAGAGATGAATACACTAAGCAGATTCAGAAGGATGTAGGTTGCAGTAGGTACTGGGAGATGAAGAAGCTTGCACAGGATAGAGTAGCATGGAGAGCTGCATCAAACCAGTCTCAGGACTGAAGACAACAACAACAAGAGTGAATAGTCAGCATGTACAAGTGTGAAGATTAGTCAAGAGTGAGAGTGATCAATTGATTGTGAAGTATTAATAATAGTAATTCATAGCAATCTCTCAGTAAAATATTGTTATTAGATCCGTAACAATACTTTTACTAATAATGTAACAATAATTTCCCATTACTCGTAATACGAGTTGATGCGTATACCTACCGTAATACTGACTTTCCAGAAGGTCCTAAAACTCATTGTCACTACACAGGCCCTCTATCGAATGCACTAGAAAGGAACGGAATCGACAATAAAAGTTCCGCAATAATAAATTGGCGGATGACGCCATCATTGGAAACTCGCCCTTATATTATCCGTCATAAGGTACGTATTGGCTTGTTGCTTTCACAATAGGTACTTGTTCACACTCCATGAAAGTGTGGAAGCGAACGTTCTGTCAGCGAATGTTCTCGAAACAACCGAGCCACATATATAAGGGAAGCAGAGTCGCTGCCAGGTAGTCAGTTTGAAAGCTACAATCGTCGCGGTAACTTGGAAGTGATAAAAAGTGAACAACTGCGATGACTGGCTATTACCACGGACGTGCTTAGTGATATTAAAAACACGCGTAGTGTGACGGTGTGTGTACATCGCCCAACTGAGTTTAGCTGCAAGATACGTTGATGGTGACGACAAATTACACGAAAGATTTTTGGGTTTCGTTGACATCCATAAAGACAATAATTGTAGAGGAAACAGTGACGATGAACCTCAACTTGAGGTCCTCAGGGGACCCAAGATGAAAATCGTAGCGTTACTGGTGAAGTATTAGGTACTAACGATTCTAAGGAGATTGGAAGGCCTTTCTCCGTCACTGAAGAACTGTGTGGGTATAGGCTGTGATGGTTGCTCAGTTACTATGTCAGAATTGAAAGGCGCTGTGGCTACATTAAAGAAGAAAGCTATCAACGCGCAAGTCATCAGCTCAACATCGCTGTCTCTCGCAGTTGTAAAGTTACAAGTGTGAGAAACTCACTTGGTACTATTGAAGAAGTACTGTAGTATCGTTCTTTACAGCGTCTAGCAAGCGGTTTGCAACATTGAGGAGTCATATAAAACACTTGCTGCAGCCACATTGTCAAACGAGATTGTTTAAGCGACATGATGCTGTTATTCAATTGGCAGCATATCTCGGAACAGTTTGTAAAGTTCTTAAAGAAATACAGTGTTGGAGGGATAGAACAGCGGCTGCCAAAGCCAATATTCTCCTTCGAGCTCTCTCTAATTGCAAGTTTATTATCAGCATTATGAGCATAACATATCCAGTCAGCAAAATCTTACAAGACCTTAGCTTGGACGTCTCGATGGCAAAAGCAAAATTAAATGCGACGCTCAAGGTGTACGACGGCATGAGAGCTAATGCTGTAGCCACTTTGCTCGTATTGTCGAAGACGCGAAGGCCCTAATGGAAGAGTTAGACGTGGAGGTGAGTGTTTCTCGTCTTACAGGCAGACGAAGACACAGGGAAAACTGCGACCATAATGATGATGCTATGAAATAATGGAAAAGAACTGTTTTTATTCCAACACTGGATTATGTTACGACTGACATGAGAGAATTTTTTGCTGAAGAAAATGTGGTGTCACCGCCAGACACCACACTTGCTAGGTGGTAGTTTTAAATCGGCCGCGGTCCATTAGTACATGTCGGACCCGCGTGTCGCCACTGTCAGTGATCGCAGACGGAGCGCCACCACAAGGCAGGTCTCGAGATACGGAATAGCACTCGCCCCAGTTGTACGACGACTTTGCTAGCGACTACACTGACGAAGCCTCGCTCCTTTGCCGAGCAGATAGTTAGAATAGCCTTCAGCTAAGTCCATGGCTACGACCTAGCAATGCGCCATTAGCCTTACATAGCAATTGATACTTATCGTATAAAGCATGTCTCATCAAGAACGATGTATACAACAAGGATGGATTAAAGTTAAGTAATCCAAAAGCTACGTACTTTTCTTTATAGCATTCATTACGTATCCTGTTTCAGACCTCACGCCATCCTTCGTGTGTTTATAGCGTGCATTGCGGTCCCCTCAAATCACACTGTGTCGGCACTTCTGTCGACACATCAGAAAATATTTATCATTTAAAATTCAACACACTTTTGCCCTTACAACTACTGGAACATGATGGTAATGATCTGGCACATTAATTGAATCAGTGCTTAACTGAACTACGGTTCTTTGAAGAAGAATCACTCTTTGTAATTAAAAAGAGACTAATGGGAGACATTCTTCAATACAAGCAAACGAGCATAAACGCCGTTAATGATCGTGATCCTGTTATGCAAGCGTTGCCTGTTTGTCCTAGACATGGCTATCCTACTTTACACACGCTGTACAAAATATTTGCTTGTCTATCTGCATCTGTCGCTACAATAGAAAGAAATTTTTCAACATTGCGTCATAGAAAGACATGGCTGAGGTTGACAACGAAGGACGATCGACTTAGTGCCTTAGCTCTGTTGAACACTCACCCGGACATAGATTGTCTTATTGACGACGTGATTAACCAATTTGCCGAGAAGAATAGGCACATAGAATTCATCATTTAAGGAAGAGAACCACAATTGTAACTTTTTTATACCATAAGATGGCATTGTCTTGTATATGTGTATAATCAGTTTAAATAAAACTTTCTTAAACTTTGCATGTGACTCGATTATTTTTTATTACGATAAAAGTAAAGTTAGCTCAAGATATCTTTAGCGCTCCCTTCTTGAGATTTTTCTGCATCCGCCACCGGTCTTGACCAGCCATTGGCCACAGGTCGTGGGCACCTTGTAAGATATTAACGAATGTCACCTTGTGCACTTTGCAAAGTAATACGGAATATAGCATTTTTGTATAACAAGCTGTGTTGCGTGTCAACATTATGGAGTGGAAATAAGGGGAGGGCAGTGAATCGTCTCGTAGTACACACTCCAGACCTGAATGTACCAGTGCAGAGCAAGAGGCCTGCAAGTGAAGTACATACATTTTATGGTCTTCCAGGCTGGACACAGTGAGCATGCAGAATAGTTACGTTTGCGTGTACGTTTGTTCCGGTATTTATGCATGTTGAAAAAAAACAGCGAGAAACTAAGCACGTGTGATTTGCACACATTTTCGGTTTCGTCGATAAGCGCTACCGAGCATTCCGAGGCTTGTTTCGGACTTCAATAACAACAGCCTGAACATCAGTGTTTGGAGACATTTTTCGCTGATGTTTATTGTGTCTCGTCCAACGCAAACTACAGGGAGCTGAGACACGACGAAGCCAATTCCGGAAATGGGTTTTCCTGAGAGCACACAATTAGTCAAACAGAGAGAGGTTGCGAGGGCCGCTCTCATACGCTTAGGACGTTTTTGCAGATTGCATTGAAATGTTGGATTCAAAATTACGCAAAATGGCGCTGGTTCAGATTGAGTTTGAGTCGTCTCAAGGTCAGCTGGAAATTGAAGACTAACCCTCGGATCATATTTAAGATAGGGAGGAATTCGAAGATTCGTGAGACTTCAGTGAATCCACTGTCAAGGATTTAATGAAGACGCACGCTAAGCTATCACAGCCTTTGGAATCGAATCCGACAAGCTGTGTCCCTACTTTGAAACTACCTGCTATTAACTTGCCAACTTTCGAGGAGGACTACCTTAAGTGATCGTCCTACAGAGACGTCTTTTGAGTCTTATTATGAATACTAATTCAATAGATAACATCCAAAAATTTCATTACCTCTATTCCTTTTTGCGAAATGAAGCAAAGAACCGCTTGAAACACATACTTGTCACATCAGCAAATCTATCCATTGTTTATGGACTCATTATGCAGAGATACGACAATCCAAAAATAATTGCAGCCAGACATGCAGAGGCTTTGTTGCCCTTACTCACAGTCGGCCATGGCACGAAAACCGAATATTTGTAATTAATGAACTATATGTGTAGCCGTTTGAAGGCCTAAGAGGTTCTTAACCCTGACATCCCACTACACCAAGTGATACTTTTCGGAAGCAGTTCTGGCTGGTTTCTGACCTAAAGACATCATGAGTGGAAGGTCCCATGTTAATCACATTGAATCAACGTATGAATTTTTTGGAATCAAAATGTCAAGCTCAATATAGAAACAACATTTTAGAAGGTTTGCAAGGCACGTATAGTACACATGCGAGGAAGCCAAAGCTAGGATACGCTGATAAAAAAGAAAATTGCAAAGTTTGCAGCTAACATCACTCTGTTACGATATGAAAGAGATTTCAAGAAACAGGTGTCGACGACCAACTGGCATTTGTAACGAAAAACAAGCTGTGTTTTTTGTGCATCCGTCCTGATCAGTTGCTAGTAAGTGCAAGGTTCCTACTTGTAAGATCTGTAATGGAGGCACATTACATTTCTTCAAAATGGTTCAAATGGCTCTGAGCACTATGGGACTTAACTTCTGAGGTCATCAGTCCCCTAGAACTTAGAACTACTTAAACCTAACTAATCTAAGGACATCACACACATCCATGCCCGAGGCAGGATTCGAGCCTGCGACCGTAGCGATCGCGCGGTTCCGGACTGAAGCGCCTAGAACCGCTCGGCCACCGCGCCCGGCTTACATTCCTTCACAAGTCAGCTGCCGCAACCTGTAGTCAGACTGAAAACTCTAGAAGCTTGTTTCTGTCCCATCCTGTTACTAAGAGGAGACCGCATCTCAACTGTAATGCATTGTTGGCAACAGCTGTTGTCAATGTTAAAGGCATCATGCTGTCCTTTATGATGCTTCTAGACAGTGTGAGCCAAAGGTCCTTTATATAAAAGAGCATGGCAGAAAAACTGAAATTAAGACGAAGAAAGCAGTCATTCCCTGTGAACAGCGTAAACAATAACTTGCTGTTTCTGCGCCACGTACTTGTAGGATCGATGTGCCTTCCAGGCTTAATGATTCTCGCATGATAACCACTTCTGCTGTTGTGTACGGTGTCAACAGCGAGTTGCCATCTAGCTACTTAGACACAACACGTTGAAACATTCCATATGGTCTGCCTCTTGCTGATTCCGATTTCTATAAGCCCGCCAGAATAGATATGACTCTGGGGGCGGATCTTTTCTTCGGTGTCTTATGCAAAGAAAGACTAGAGAAGCCAAATCATACCACATTAATTAATACAATATTTGGCTGGATTTTGTCAGGAAGGATTCCCCCAACTCCACGCAAGACCGCCTGCTGGCAATATAAATCGTGTGAGGCACACGTTCAGCAACATACAGCTCGTGATGGGAAGCTGAGATTTGTAGACCAGTTTAGTGAATCACGACAAGACTCTCGACGACTGGAACACTGGAAATTTAATCGGGAATCCTCTTTCTGCGTATCTTAAACCCTCTATCCTTGAGATTCCAGCCAACAGATTGCACAGGTGGCAACATGTACAACCATTGAATCAGTCTGTGTGAGAGATGGCCCCGTGGTCACTTGGATCAGCTGCAGCAACGCAGTTTTGGACGTCGGAAGGCACACGACAGCGCCAGATCGACAATCTCGTTCTAGTCGAGGAAGACGATTTGCGTCCATTGGTGTGAAGCCCGGGTCTCGTCGATCAGTCGTTTCCTGTTAATGATAAAGCTGCTGTTGTGGTGATGCTCAAACCTGCCGCTGGCATATTAAAAAGGCCTGTTTGCGAAATTGTGTCCTCTGCCAAAGCAGCGAATCAGTGAATTGTTTCCACTCATTTGTGTGGTGGTACACAACAAGAGCCCAACGCCAAATTGCTGTTTACAGAAATAAATCATAGCACACAATCTCAGCTTGAGAAGCTGTAAATATATTCCTGTAGGTTGACTGAGTGTCTAAATTCTTAACTGTCATACTAAATGCGGTAATATTTTTCTTGCTTTATGTGTCTTAAATGTCAGTACTTTTCATGTCTCTTATGCAGTGTGCTACTAATATTTGTTGTTTTTTAATGTCTTAAATGTTAAATTATTTCATTTTTACATGCTCTGATATTGTGTCTACTTATGTTTATTTTTATCGCTTTCTTTGTTTGGATTTCACATTTTCATTTTGTTGCCTTTTAAATCGTGTAAAATGAGAAGACTCTTTTTAGAGTAGCAGTATGTTGAGTTCCGTAACTCTCTTTGCCACTCCAGGTGTATCTAGCGGCGTTCTGCAAACTGGACATGTCACCTTGTCCAGTATAACCTGCTCCCTGTCGGGAAATATTGTAACTCTGTGTGTGTAGAACTGGCCTTCCTAGGTCCTTTGTTCACGCTGATACGACTGAAAGGCCATTGAGAGTGGATGCCTTCGGTAGCGTGGAGAGATTTTTGTTTACTGCCTATAGCACTGCAGCTTCATTGAAAATTTGACTAATGTATGAAAAAATTTTTCTCCGAAAATAATACTTATTTGCGATGATTGTACTTGTTTGTGAAAATTATGTTTAGTGTTTTTTCCGTATTGCTGTTTTAAAAATTTAAATCAGATAAACTAGGTGTATGAAGTGTAACATGAAGCCCCTAGAATAGCTTCTACAACGAGTGTTGAACGTCAGTGCAGTGGTAAAAACAATCTCTATATCATGAAAGCTTTCAAATGGACGCCAAATAAATTATATATGAAGTACAATTATTTGTACGGAGTGTAAACGCATATATGGAAAATTGGTATTTTTTGTAGTAATGTTTGATACGGTATACACATATTGCATATCTGTTGTACCTTGAGGCATTTGTTGTATCAGATATGTTTACATTTTGATTGACATACACTCCTGGAAATGGAAAAAAGAACACATTGACACCGGTGTGTCAGACCCACCATACTTGCTCCGGACACTGCGAGAGGGCTGTACAAGCAATGATCACACGCACGGCACAGCGGACACACCAGGAACCGCGGTGTTGGCCGTCGAATGGCGCTAGCTGCGCAGCATTTGTGCACCGCCGCCGTCAGTGTCAGCCAGTTTGCCGTGGCATACGGAGCTCCATCGCAGTCTTTAACACTGGTAGCATGCCGCGACAGCGTGGACGTGAACCGTATGTGCAGTTGACGGACTTTGAGCGAGGGCGTATAGTGGGCATGCGGGAGGCCGGGTGGACGTACTGCCGAATTGCTCAACACGTGGGGCGTGAGGTCTCCACAGTACATCGATGTTGTCGCCAGTGGTCCGCGGAAGGTGCACGTGCCCGTCGACCTGGGACCGGACCGCAGCGACGCACGGATGCACGCCAAGACCGTAGGATCCTACGCAGTGCCGTAGGGGACCGCACCGCCACTTCCCAGCAAATTAGGGACACTGTTGCTCCTGGGGTATCGGCGAGGACCATTCGCAACCGTCTCCATGAAGCTGGGCTACGGTCCCGCACACCGTTAGGCCGTCTTCCGCTCACGCCCCAACATCGTGCAGCCCGCCTCCAGTGGTGTCGCGGCAGGCGTGAATGGAGGGACGAATGGAGACGTGTCGTCTTCAGCGATGAGAGTCGCTTCTGCCTTGATGCCAATGATGGTCGTATGCGTGTTTGGCGCCGTGCAGGTGAGCGCCACAATCAGGACTGCATACGACCGAGGCACACAGGGCCAACACCCGGCATCATGGTGTGGGGAGCGATCTCCTACACTGGCCGTACACCACTGGTGATCGTCGAGGGGACACTGAATAGTGCACGGTACATCCAAACCGTCATCGAACCCATCGTTCTACCATTCCTAGACCGGCAAGGGAACTTGCTGTTCCAACAGGACAATGCACGTCCGCATGTATCCCGTGCCACCCAACGTGCTCTAGAAGGTGTAAGTCAACTACCCTGGCCAGCAAGATCTCCGGATCTGTCCCCCATTGAGCATGTTTGGGACTGGATGAAGCGTCGTCTCACGCGGTCTGCACGTCCAGCACGAACGCTGGTCCAACTGAGGCGCCAGGTGGAAATGGCATGGCAAGCCGTTCCACAGGACTACATCCAGCATCTCTACGATCGTCTCCATGGGAGAATAGCAGCCTGCATTGCTGCGAAAGGTGGATATACACTGTACTAGTGCCGACATTGTGCATGCTCTGTTGCCTGTGTCTATGTGCCTGTGGTTCTGTCAGTGTGATCATGTGATGTATCTGACCCCAGGAATGTGTCAATAAAGTTTCCCCTTCCTGGGACAATGAATTCATGGTGTTCTTATTTCAATTTCCATGAGTGTATTTCGTTAAATGATCGTTCTGTTGTGAAATGTAGGCTTTAGCCATGTAAACTGGGCCTCCTGAAGTGCCTTAATCTGGGCCCTTTACTTTTTCACGTTTAGAGACTTCCCATTTTAGTGAACTACCTTATTCTCTTCGAATTTTCTTTCTGATTGCAAGAAGGTAATAGGGAGAGTTGATCAAAGAAAGTGGAGTCTGTCTAAAACGACTAAAACTACTTATGCAGTTCAAAAATAGGTGAGTTAGAAGAAGGCCACTGAACTCTTATGAGAGTGTCCAACTCGAAGTACAGTAAACCTGAGAAAGCAGCAGAAACAAAACGAGAGAGACCTACACTTTTGGGTGAAGAACTTGAAGAGCTGGTTTAGTGTTGCTTCTCTATGGAAGCTTCTTTCTTCATGCTTATTAGCAATGACTTGTGAAGAATTGATAACACAACTATCACAGAGCGGAACACCCTTTCAAAGACAAAATTGCTGGGAAAATGGGAAAGGGGGGGGGGGGGGGGAAGTCCTTAAACGACACAAAACCAAACTGTAATAAATAAATCCCACAAGAACATCCTATACCAGGGCTCTTGGGTTCACCAAAAAAAACACAGAGGAATACTGTAACTTACTGAAAGATTTTATATTATACCTACTTTGAAACTACATTATGTTTTCTCCGATTAAATACCGTTTTCAAATTTTGTTTAGTGTTATTTTGATTATGTGTACGTGGGATCCGATTTTGCCACCTATTTTTGGAACTCGCTAAGTGTAAATTTTTAAAAGTATTTTTAATGATAGCTTTTCGTTTATTCCCTAGATCTGAAATGTAAATCGTACATAACATTATAACGTAAAATATGCTTTTAAAACACAATTTTAACTATTTTCTATTTTTTTAAGAAATAAAAAACGAAACGGGAGTCTGCTTTTAGACACTTCCCAAATCTTATTGCTGCTCGTTCACTCTCAGCAATTTAAGCTGTAGTTTTAGGTTGCTGCCTAAGCACACCCATGGAAATCGCGTCGGAAAAAACCGTAAAATATTTGTACAAATGTGGTGTCACTGCCAGACACCACACTTGCTAGGTGGTAGCCCTTAAATCGGCCGCGGTCCGTTAGTATACGTCGGACCCACGTGTCGCCACTATCAGGGATTGCAGACCGAGCGCCGCCACACGGCAGGTCTAGAGAGACTCCCTAGCACTCGCCCCAGTTGTACAGCCGACTTTGCTAGCGATGGTTCACATATTCCCTCATTTGCAGAGACGACAGTTTAGCATAGCCTTCAGCTACGTCATATGCTACGACCTAGCAAGGCGCCATATGCAGTTACTACGAATGTATTCTGAACAGATAATATTGTGAATCACGTACCGTCAAGAGCGACGTTAATCATTAATGAGTTAAAGTTAAGTATCAAACTAATTACGTCCGCTTTCTGAATTCTAATTCCTTGTCATGTTCCAGACCTCACGTCAGTACAGTTCTTCCCTCCTCACGCCAGCCTGCGTGAGCTAAGACGCGTGCATTTGGCCTCCACTAGTAACACGGTGTTGGCTCTTCTGCAAACACAATAACAAGTATGAATACAAATATTACTGCTGGTCTCAGAATCCGTCACAAACGCGAAGATGTGACCTTAGCCACAGTAATGTGATGCTTCTAAATACACACCTAAACAGAACGTTGGATACTAAAGAATAAAGGTATTGTTTTCTGTTAGGATCTCCTGATAACTTTTTCCGTCGATGTGTCGTTAGTTTATATTTAAATGTAACAAATCCTACAAATGGTGACATTTTTGTGATAAATCTTCAACGGGCCAAAAAGCGCTTCACTAGGAAAACGAATACAAACTAACACGCGGGTGTAACATAGCGCTTTCTGATTGGCCTTCCAGTTCTAACTTTTCTTTTGTGACGGGGTTAGAGCTGGCACGACATGGTGGGGATAGTGCAAAACCCTGTGTTGTTTCTGTTCTCTCTATGCCTCGACCAGCCAAGGGTCTCAGCTCATGGGCACCTGGTAAGATGTTACCGAATATCACCTTGTGCTCTCTGTGAAGTAATACGGAATAAAATATTTTTATATAACAAGCTGTGTTCCGTCTGATCATTGTGGAAATAACGGAAGGCCAGTGGATCCTCTCATACCACACACTCCAAACTTAAATGCCCCAATGCTAGACAGAAACAGAGATTGTGGAGAGTTTCAAAGGGAGAATTAGACAACGATTGACTGAAACAGGGGAAAGAAATACAGTAGAAGATGAATGGGTGGCTTTGAGAGACGAAATAGTGAAGGCAGCAGAGCATCAAGCTGCCTATCAGAAATCCTCAGGTATCAGAGGAGATACTGAATTTAATTGATGAAAGGAGAAAATACAAGCATGCAACGAATGAAACAGACAAAAGGAAATGCAAGTGTATAACAAATGATATGGGAAATGCAAAATGGATTAGCAAGAATGGCTAGAGGACAAATGTAAACATATATAAGATAGATACAACATATAGGAAAAATGCTATCCTTGGGAGAGCTAGCCACGGCAAAACTATTCCACTTGGTGCACAAGATTTATGAGACAGTTAAATAGCCTTAGACGTCAAGAAGAATGCAGCAATTTCAAATCCAAAGAAAGCAGGTGGTGACAGTTGTGAATATTACAGCACTATCAGTTTAATAAGTCATGGCTGCAAACTACTGTCACGAATCGTTTACAGAAGAATTGAAAACTGGTATAAGCTAACCTTGGGGAAGACCAGTTTGGGTTCCAGCGAAATATATGAACTTGTAAAGCAATACCGACCCTACTAATTCTCGTGGAAGATAGATTAAGGAAAGGCAAACCTATGTTTGTAGCATTTGTAGACACAGAGAAAGCTTTGGACAATGTTGAGTGGAATACTTTCTTTGAAATTATGGAGGTAACAAGGCTGAAATATAAGGAGCGAAAAGCTATTGACAGCTCGAACAAAAACTAGATGGCAGTTGTAAGAGTCAATGAGCATGAAAGGGAAGCAGTGGTTGAGAAGGCAATGAGGCAGGTTCGAAGCCTGACCCTGTACATTCAGTCTGTACATTGAGGAAGCAGTAAAGGAAACCAAAGAAAAATCTGGAGAGCAGTTGAAGTTCATGGGGAAGAAACAAAAACTTTCAGGTTCCGCAATGATTACTGTAATTCTGCCTGATACAGCAAAGAACTTGGAAGAGCAGTTGAACAGAATAGACAGGGTCTTGAAAGATGGATATAAGATGAACGGCAACAAAAGCAAAACAAGGGAAATGGAATATAGTCGAATTAAATTAGTTGATGCTGAGGTAATTAGGTCAGGGAACGAGACACTAAGAGTAGTAGATACAAGTAATGGGGTAAAGAGAGAATCAGCACACTTTTGACACCAAACTGATATAAAATTAATTGACCAGTGAATTAAATTAATCAGTTAATTACCTTCTCCCCCCTCTGGGAAGTCCACAGCCTACTGGGGGTTCCCTCCCCTACCGTCTCTCCCCCTTGGGAATCCCCAACCCTCCCCTCTGGAAGAAAATACTTGTGTTGAAGACCAGGAGCTGAACCTCCAACCATTGCCTTTGAAGTTTGGAAGGTAAAACAAGAGTTTCTGGCGCAATTTTCGTATAAAATTAATTGACTAATTAATTAAACTGATCAACTAATTACTCCATCCACTCCCTCCCACACCCAGAAAAATGATGGAAATTAAAAATCGACAGTGAAAAATTCGAATTTTCGTGGTGAAACACGTATGTAACGCAGCAGCGATGGCGAGGCATTGTAGCATCTGTGACCAGAGAGTATGCGCTTGACCGCGCGAGTGTTGCGAGCGGTTCTCAGTCAGTAGTAGTCTTTGCGAGTTAGTTGTCGCTATGCAGAGTAGCAGTCAGTCTGTCGTTGCGAGTCTGTCAGTTCAGTCGTTGCGAGTCTGTAGCTCTGTCTAGTTGAGAGCAGTACTCAGTCTGTAGTCGTCATGCAGAGCGGTCGGTCAGTAGTAGCAGCCCAGTGGGGTTGTGTGATGTAGGCGGTCGGCAACAATGGTCAAGATGAGGAATAAGGTATACTGTTAATTAATATAATCATTAGATAATGAAAAATTTTATTTATTGTAATTATTCTCCAACAAGTCTCCCAATAATAA
Organism: Schistocerca americana; assembly: GCF_021461395.2. NCBI lineage: Eukaryota > Metazoa > Arthropoda > Insecta > Orthoptera > Acrididae > Schistocerca > Schistocerca americana. Next base: position 602,372,173 of record NC_060123.1, on the reverse strand, counting down.
TTTTTTTATTTCAAAAGCATTTTCTCAAAAGTTTAATTTTTTTTGAACTAAAGATCTCGTTGCACTTCCCATTTCATTCCACTTCTTTTGAAGGAAAATTTCACTAGAATCAAAAAAAAAAAAAAAAAAAAAAAAAAAAAAAAAAACAGAATATTATTATTTGCAATGCAGTTCCTCCAAGCGGTGCGCAACAACAAGAGCAGATATGTGACATCCATTTATTCCGAGGTAAGACTTTAATTCTGATTGTTTTACACAGGGCCAAAGACCGATATTTCGGTTTAATTAAATTTTCTTATCACTGAATGGACTTTAATTTTTCATGAGGAATTTATATTTGAGTCAGATTGCGAATTTCACATTTTTGTTGCCATTTTCAATACCTCTCATTGTGGGCGAGGTTACAATTAGCGCAATGTCCATTAGCATTCATAATTAAATATTGTCGTGTTTCTTTCTTTCAAATTTTTGTGGGGAGGTTACACTCGGCTCCCATTTGTATTGAGTATTGTCATTTTCATTCCTTTTAAAATTACGGTGGGGAGGTTACACTTGGCGACACCCAGTCCAGGATCGTATTTCGTTGAGAGTCTTTTGAGCGACAGTCAGATATCTGCTCTTATTTGCTTAGATAATTAGGATTTGGCGCAACGCTTTTAATAATATTGTGACTTTCTTTCTACAGGTCAACGGCAATTTGCTGCTTTGTTGTATTTGTGTGTTGCTTTTGCATTGTGCTTATTTGTTTTGTGAAAATTTTTGACTATTGTAAAAATGCCGCGAAAGACTGTGAATAGTGTATCGCGAAGTATTGTGAATGAAATTACCGACTTAAACAACGTGACCGATAGTAATTGTGATACGCAACGTAATGATGACAATCCTGCGTTCACTAACAATCAGTGCATTCCAACCACTAATGATGACTTTCACCTTAATGATGAACAAACGAACTCAATTGTCTCGTCTGTTAACTTGACGACAATTGATGACGCAGAATGCTCTATGGTAATGAGCGCTGCAGAGCTTAACACACCCGATTTAGAAAATCCAAGTAATGTACAGACGAATTTGTCTAAAGAAAGTGATCAGGATACACAAAGTACGACGGATTTATTTAATTCCGGAACAGTGTCTGACAATGTACATCCGACTGATAAACGTTTTTGTAAATTACAGAATGACCAAATGGTCACACAAAACGCGACAATTGTAGATACACCATCAAACAGTAGTGAGAATAAAGTAGGTAATGTTACTTTGGAACAATTTATGACAATAATGCTACAGTCTAAGAACAAAACTGACGAAAATTTCAAACACTTAAATGAAAAACTTGACAATAATGACAAAAAACAAGACAAACTTAGTGAACAGGTCCGACAACAGAGTAAAAATTTCAAACAACTTAGGGAACAGAACAGACAGCTTAGTGAACAAATTAGAGACGTTGCCGCGCAGTGCCATGACACTAAGGAACAGTTGCGCGTGGAAATTGAGGCTTGTTCACGAAAAAATAGCGAAGAAATAAAGTCTGTTGCACAAGAATTAAGGGAAATGCAAACAGCCGCAACAGATACACTCAGAGACGAAATTAGCGGAGTCGCCAAACAGTGCTCTGAAAAAGCTACACAATTACGGGACGAGTTTAGAGCAATGACGGTAGAACTTTCGCGCACTATGGACGCAAAGATAGACGCGAAATTCGAACAGCAGAACACTCAGATTAACGAGCGCTTTAATCAGCACATACAGAACAGTGATACGCGTTTCCGCAGATTTATTCAGGATCAAAACAAAGTAAAACGACAAGTCATGGAAACAATCACTGCACAAAGACAAGAGGACAAACGTAAAATATTCGCGAAAGCGAAGACGTATGTAGACAATAATATTACTACTGTGTCCGACAAAATTAATACCATAGAACAATTGAACGCGGAATTACGGGATGAAATTTCTGACCTTAAAGCAAAAACGGATACACACACAGTAAATATTCAAACAGTGACAGATAGATTCGAACAACTAGATCTAACACAGGATTGCGATGTCATCAAAGCTGATGTTAAAAAACTGAGCGAAACTACGCGCAAGTTGCAAAAACAGATTAATGCGTCTGATTCTAAAACCGATGATCAGGTTAAAATACTGACTGAAAAATGTGATGAATTGGCCAGTCGTATTGATGTTATCGAAAATACTAATGACAATAAATCAGACGATACTGCACCGGTTTCTTTTATCCAAACACCTGAATTTCAAAATTTACAGCTGACAATTAATGAAATCGATTCATCTAACAACACGTTACGTCGGAAGTTATCAAATTTACAACAAGAAGTAACAGAGATGAAAAACATGTCAGTTAATAACATACCACAACAGACGCCACTTTATGAACATGTGTCAGACTCACGCAGCGCGTATAATTTGGGTAATTTACAGAGACTACGAGACGTAAAATCCGAAAAGCCACGCGACTTAAAATCTGAAAAGCTACGTAACTTGAAGTACGAAACGACACAGACGAACAGATTCACACACAAACCCGAACGTGTTATTAAACCGAGTGAGGAGAACGTAGATTTCGAGCAATTTGCATTTGTAAGAAAATGTAAGGAATTTAATAATGACAGCGTACAGGTACACGATTTGCACTGTATACGACAATTTATCTTTGTACATTCACCGCTATTACCTGTAATGCAGAAACTAGTTTTGAACCAGAGGCGACAATTTATTTTTGTATTTACAACAGCATTGCCTATAATGCAGAAACTAGAATTAACATGGATACAACTATTTGCTTTTGAATTTTTACCGCTATTGCGTGCAACGCAAAAGCTAAAATTTATTTGCAGTGCGTAATAGACCTCAGGGGATTCATTACGCTTTAATGAATATGTGCCGTAGCGAGCATAGGGCCCCGAGCTGTAGTAGTGCTGTTTCATCTTTAGTTTTCTGCACTGCTGCCTTTTCTTCTACTATCCTTTATATCTATCCAAACTGCTCTTTAACTATTGCTCTTTGTAATATTAAGAAACATGTAATGAAAACCCGATGTGACTAACTTTTACCGAATGTGACAATTTTCAGTAGGCACTCCCGTAATGACAACTACCGCCGTAATTTTAATTACAGATAAAAACGTAATCATCAGTATGTGTAAAATTATCAGCAATAGGAACCATATTTTTTGTAACAATAGATGTTTTTCACCACAACAGCATGAAAGTAAGCCGCTTAGCATACCTAACTAACAATGCAGACTGCAAGGTCAACCAAACTTTAATGTTTCGCCGCGTGCACGTAAAGTCTCAGCTACAACAAATAGTAACGCACGGCAGCAAAGAAATAACTACGTACAGACAACACACTATTTCAACTCGCATCGCAATGCGCCGTATAGAAATTACTATCATGACAGACGTAAAAATGATGAGCACAATTTTCAGCGTACATTTAATAACAGTCGATCTTTTCAGCAGCAAGAACATTAGCAACAACACATTATCATGAATGATCCAGACAATAGGTGTCATCCATAGCGTAACACGTCAGTATGAAATAACAGAACAGTTCATACAGTGGATATGCCACAACATTCTCCCGTAAATAATAACACGTACGATAGAATTTAACCAGATACAGCACAGATTGCATACTACAGTAACGCAAACATTACTTTTGACAAGCAGAATTTTGCTCACGAGAATGTTATTTGAAGCATGCTTTGTTGAATGCTCCACTTTTATCGCATCCAGATCTTACTAGAAATTTTTCCATTGCTACCGACAGTTCCAACACCGCTTTAGGCGTACACATTTTCCAGGAAATAGAAGAAGATGGTTCTACAGTAATTAAAAACATCGCATTTGCAAGTCGCATTTTGTCACCTGCTGAACGAAATTATTCCGTCACAGAACTTGAAACATTATGTGTTGTATGGGCTTTCACGAGATTTAGGCACTTTCTTTACGGCAGACATACCACCGTCTACACAGACCATAGAGCGATACAATTTTTACTTTCAGCTAAATTCACTCACGACAGGTTAAGCAGATGGAAACTATATTTACAGGAATTTAATTTTACAATAGTTCACATTCCCGGTACGCAAAATGTTATAGCAGACGCACTATCGCGTTCTCTCAGTAACAATCAGCAAGACGTAGCAACCAACTTCTGCAAAACAAATTTCAGTGTCATGTACATTCAGCAAGTTGCATTTGAAAATTTTATTTCATCGTCATTACAGGACATAGCACAAGAACAAAATAAGGACAATGTGTGGAAAGAAATTAAACACCTTTGGCAAGATAGGAAAAATGTTACGATTAGGAACCACTACACTGTACGCAATGACATTCTGTTTCGCCGCTCTCATCCTGACAGCAACATTTGGTTATTATGCATTCCTGACGAACTGGTTAACAAACTAATTTGGTACACTCATTTAAGTTACGCACATTACGGAGCACGAAAATGTTTTCTTATACTGAGACAGAACTGTTATTTTACCAACATGGAAAAACGTATACGACGAGTTTTAGCGTCTTGTAAAATTTGCCAGAAAGCTAAATCAGACACCACTTCACATATTCCTCCTTTATATCCCATTATACCTGTGAAATTAAGACACATGGCCGCAGTAGATATTTTTGGTCCGATTCCGAGAACTAACAGAGGTTTTTGCTACATTTTTGTCGCTGTTGAGCTCACTTCAAAATTTGTTACTTTCACTCCGTTACGCAAAGCTACTGCTAAAACTGTTTCGAAAGCATTTGTAAAACATTTTCTATTTCATGTAGGGCATGTAATGAAAGTAATTTCTGATAATGGATCTCAATTTCGTAGTAGTGTATGGACACGCATGTTACGAGCTAGAAACATTTCTCCGATCTATATATCCAAGTACCACGCTTCTTCGAACCCTTGTGAAAGATTAATGAAGGAAATTGGTAAGCTGTGCAGAATATACTGCCACAAAAGACATATTGATTGGGATACACACATACTCTCATTCCAAGATGTAATTAATTCCATTCCAAATGAATCCACTATGCTATCTCCGACTGTTATACTGAAAAACGTTGAACCACCGAACAAAATTAAAGAATTAATAGAATTCCCCAAAAATCGTCGCCTACGACACCACGAAATAATTGACATTGCGCTGAACAACATCAAACGTGCCGCAGAGCGCCGGAGAAGACAACAAAAACAGGTTTGTACACGCCGCGACTTTCACGTTGGACAGAAGATATTAGTACGTACACACTATTTATCCAGCAAATTAAAAGGTAAGTGCAGTAAATTTGAACTTCTATACGCAGGTCCGTATCGGATTCGCAGCATCCCTCACCCCAATGTTGTACACGTCGAAACTTTGAGAACCAGAAAATCGAAAGGCAATCACCATATCTCAAACATTAAACCGTTTATTGAGTGAAACCACTGTATGATTCAACACACTATGATGCCATTTACTAATGCAATTAATTCACCTGACTAATTATTGATGATTATCGTATTTTTTTTTTTTTGGCAAGTGCCCGGCAAGGTAAGGTTAGCAGGTCGCTCTTCTTGTCGTCACACATCAGACCGTGCATATTTTTCCAGATGAATTTACACATTTACGACTATTTCTGCAATTATATTTATGTGACTACTTATTGATGATTATCGTATTTTTTTTCTTGGCAAGTGCCCGGCAAGGTAAGGTTAGCAGGTCGCTCTTCTTGTCGTCACACATCAGACCGTGCATATTTTTCCAGATGAATTTACACATTTACGACTATTTCTGCAATTATATTTATGTGACTACTTATTGATGATTATCGTATTTTTTTTCTTGGCAAGTGCCCGGCAAGGTAAGGTTAGCAGGTCGCTTTTCTTGTCGTTACACATCAGACCGTGCACATTTTCCATTTTTTTGTGTATATGACTGTACTCCAGTTTTGTTTGTATGCACTATGAAATAGTTAAGATATAACACACACCAGTCGACTTTGACATTTTTTTTTTGCCGTATGACATCTCAACATCGTGACTGTTTCACATTTTTTTTTGCTACTGCATTGTATTATTCTGTGTACATTTTTTCGCATCCGAACACTGTCAATGTTTTTGACATCTTACGTTTTCTGTCATGTTATGCTGTATGGTTAATTGTGTCACCATAAACCAGTCATTATTTAGTGGGTATAGGATTTAAATGCAAGACATTAATCTTTGTTCATCAATTTCAGAAAGGAATGATGATTCTAAGAAATAAATTTAACATAAATGGGAATTTCACCTACGGAATAAACGAAAGGAGATGCAATAACTTTATGAGGAAGAGTAAAGGGATCAGTATTAACAAGCATTAACAAGACTATACTATACTCATCACAGAATAGCAGTCTTAACTAATTTTTTCTTTCAGAATACAAGGTGATTGATGCAGGCTGTCAGACTGAACTACACATCTTAGTTTTAGTGATGAAATATGCTAGAGATAAGGAATAGTTATGAAATGAGTAATGAAGTGATTTTTTGCAGATGATAGTGAATACTGATGAATAATGATGAAGGAAATGGTATTATGAATAATGAAGTTTTTCTTTACAGGTGATGATAATGGTGAAGTTATGATGATATGGATAATGAAGTTTTTTTTTCTTTATGCCACGTAGTTATTTAAGTATTTGTTGCAGTTTGCTTTGACAGCAGGTGTTACATTGCATAGTAGGATGACGGAAAGTTTTGGAAAGGACAGCTATGGAACACATTTTATACACATTTCACTACTTGTTAATTCGAAGTTCACTACTTTTCAGCATAGTGTGCGTTTCTTCTTTCAGGTCAATAATCCGTTTTTGTATTTTTTCCAGGAGAAGTTTTTCATGACACTTACTAAACCTGTTATTTATTATACCTGTTCTAGTACTTGCATTTTTATATTTTTTACCCATTTGTGTTTATCATTTATAAATGTGATCACATGTACTGCCTTGTTAAATAATCTTGCTACAGCTGACTCATGACGAATGACGTTACCTATCCTCATTTGCAGCAATAGGTCAAAAGCAAAAAGTATTATGCCTCAGCAATTAATTATCGATCCCAACGCAATGCATTGCTACCAAAAAAATGTATTACCAGTCCCACATAATGTCACTAGTTTATGATAATTCTGAATAATACTGATCAACTCTGAATAGCATGTCACTCGAGTAATGACCTCTTAATGAGACTATATTCAAAATAATGCTTTGTCACTAGCTAATAACTGCCACTGTTTAGTGTAATGCCTGTGATTACTAATGATTTGACTGTAATTAACTGATTTTTAATAATGACTGTGTAATGATCTGAATAATACTGAATGATGAACTATGTTTTATTCTATTCAATACTTGATGGCCACTGAGTGCCAATAATTAATGTCAATCAACGAAATTGTTATTAATTATGCCATTAATTAACTCTTGTTTTCAATGTTCATAATTTGTAATTGGAAATAAATGTGATTGTTTAATAATGCTTTGTAATTAGAAGAAGGCTAATGATTCTTAATAGATTGGAATGACAAATGATTAATTAACTGTAATTAGGAGAAGGTTAATGATTCTTAATTATACTCTGTAACTGAAAAGAATGCGATTATTTCATAATATTTTGTAACCAGGAAAAGAAGGCTACTGATTCTATGTAAAACAATTAATGAACATTTTTCTGTAATACTACATACTTGGTACAGAAATGTTCAATAACTGGGCTATGAATGCCACGAACTATCAATGAAGACTGTAATTGTCAATATTATGTGACTTGATGTCCTTCACCTCATAAGCTGACTACCCTGAATTACTGCAATGTCCATTTGTCCTGTTTATCCCAGTGATCATGGAGCACTATATTTGGTTTTGCACTAATTCTACGTTGGTGTGCCTTGTAAGAGTGTGGTGTTGACACGACATGCTGTCCACCACCATGAGCGATGAAGACATTATTATGGTCCCACTGTTTGGTGTACCTAATGTACTGCCAAAATGAAAACATGGAACATTACTACGACAGTTCAGTGTCTTGGCTACACTGATAAATTCTGATGGGAAAAGAACTTCAAGTTGTGTCACTTGGTGTTGTACTACTGTGGAAAGATATGGACTTTCAGAGCAGCTGTGTGCAATCTAAAGTGCTACAACCATGATGCAATCCTTCCCTTTCCTATCCTGATTCTTGTCACATAAAAAAAAAAAAAAAAAATTTTTTTTGGTAACATCATTTATGTTCATAGGTTATACATTTTTCGATTCGCTAAACTCCAGTGTGAATACACTTATGTCACTGGTCGACATGATGTTTGCCATTATGTTTATTTGTTGTGAAAATACTAAAGACATTTTTCAGTGCATGTGCACTTTGGACATGAATTTTTTTTTTTGCCATTATGTTTATTTGTTGTGAAAAACATAATATTTTTTGCCAGTCTGTTTATTTGTTCTGAATATGCTAAAGAATTTTTTCAGTGCCTGTGCACTTTGTTATCTGTCAAATAATTTGTATATACTTTTCTGATTTGCTACTATGTTTTGTACTCACATTTTGTCTTTGTCTGATATATTTTGTACTTAGTGCGTGTGCACAACATTTACTTTATGTACTACATCTAATTATTCTTGCCAGTCTGTTTATTTGTTCTGCATATGCTAAAGAATTTTTTCAGTGCCTGTGCACTTTATCTGTCAAAAAGTTTGTATATACTTTTCTGATTTGCTACTATGTTTTGTACTCACATTTTGTCTTTGTCTGATATATTTTGTACTTAGTGCGTGTGCACAACATTTACTTTATGTACTACATCTAATTATTCTTGCCAGTCTGTTTATTTGTTCTGCATATGCTAAAGAATTTTTTCAGTGCCTGTGCACTTTATCTGTCAAAAAGTTTGTATATACTTTTTTCTGATTTGCTACTATGTTTAGTATTCACATTTTGTCCTTGTCTGATATATTTTGTACTTAGTGCGTGTGCACAACATTTAAATATTCTGTAAGTTGTAGGATTTTGTTAATTAAAGAAAAATTTTGCCGCGCTTGGCAAGTCCAAATGACTCACCATCGCTGCCAAATTTTTGCCCCCCGAGTGGAGGGTTATGAAACACGTATGTAACGCAGCAGCGATGGCGAGGCATTGTAGCATCTGTGACCAGAGAGTATGCGCTTGACCGCGCGAGTGTTGCGAGCGGTTCTCAGTCAGTAGTAGTCTTTGCGAGTTAGTTGTCGCTATGCAAAGTAGCAGTCAGTCTGTCGCTGCGAGTCTGTCAGTTCAGTCGTTGCGAGTCTGTAGCTCTGTCTAGTTGAGAGCAGTACTCAGTCTGTAGTCGTCATGCAGAGCGGTCGGTCAGTAGTAGCAGCCCAGTGCGGTTGTGTGATGTAGGCGGTCGGCAACAATGGTCAAGATGAGGAATAAGGTATACTGTTAATTAATATAATCATTAGATAATGAAAAATTTTATTTATTGTAATTATTCTCCAACAAGTCTCCCAATAATAATTTTTTATTTCAAAAGCATTTTCTCAAAAGTTTAATTTTTTTGAACTAAAGATCTCGTTGCACTTCCCATTTCATTCCACTTCTTTTGAAGGAAAATTTCACTAGAATCAAAAAAAAAAAAAAAAAAAAAAAAAAAAAAAAAAAAAAACAGAATATTATTATTTGCAATGCAGTTCCTCCAAGCGGTGCGCAACAACAAGAGCAGATATGTGACATCCATTTATTCCGAGGTAAGACTTTAATTCTGATTGTTTTACACAGGGCCAAAGACCGATATTTCGGTTTAATTAAATTTTCTTATCACTGAATGGACTTTAATTTTTCATGAGGAATTTATATTTGAGTCAGATTGCGAATTTCACATTTTTGTTGCCATTTTCAATACCTCTCATTGTGGGCGAGGTTACAATTAGCGCAATGTCCATTAGCATTCATAATTAAATATTGTCGTGTTTCTTTCTTTCAAATTTTTGTGGGGAGGTTACACTCGGCTCCCATTTGTATTGAGTATTGTCATTTTCATTCCTTTTAAAATTACGGTGGGGAGGTTACAGTGGTAAATTAGAATTTTTGTGGTACATTCAACTGCTAATTACGTTGCATTGCAGAGAACATAATAATAATAATCAATAACAATATATTCATTATTTATAAAAACTCAATTTACATGTCACTGGTGTGGCAAGATGTAGGGTACTCTCTTTATTTTGTAATCTTTGGAATACTGGTGTAGTCTAACCATGGCATAACAATCCAAGACAGGCAATTCCTACTAGCAGGAAATTCAAAAATTGGCAGGAAATTAAAAAATCAGTGGGAAAATTCAAATTTTTTTCTCTGGTTGTGAAGTATGGGAGTTGCAGAAGGGTAGCGGCCATTTGCTGAGAGCTAGCGAGTAGCTCTAGACAGTCTCATCAATAACTGCTGGATGTAGAGGGAATATTCTTGCTGTTAGCCCAGCGCTAGATAGGTGTTCCAGCCAGTCTAGCCAATAGCCCTATGTGGGAAGGATAGGTAATAATATTAGGTCAGTGACCTACTGTCCAGTGCTGCTACAGATCCATGCTCCCTAGATCCAGAAGTCATATAGCAACAGCACTGGGGAATGAAACACACTTACACCCACACTGAAGGTCCAAAGAAACTGGTATAGGAATGCGTATTCAAATACAGGGATATGTAAACAGGCAGAATACGGCGCTGCGGTCGTCATAGCCTATGTAAGACAACAAGTGTCTGCCGCAATTGTTATGGTACTGCTGCTGCAATGGCAGGTTATCAAGATTTAAGTGAGTTTGAACGTGGTGTTATAGTCGACGCACGAGCGATGGGACACAGCATCTCCGAGATGGCGATGAAGGGGGGATTTCCCCGTACGATTATCTCAAGAGTGTACGGTGAATTTCAGGAATCCAGTAAAACATCAGATCTTCGACATCGCTGCTGCCGGAAAAAGAAGAACCAGCAAGAATGGGACCAACGATGACAAGAGAATCGTTCAACGTGACAGAAGTGCAACCCTTCCGCATATTGCTTCAGATTTCAATGGTGGGCCATCAACAAGTATCAGTATCAGCGTGCGAACCATTCAACGAAACATCATCGATATGGGCTTTCGGAGCTAAAGGCTCACTTGTGTACCCTTGATGACAGCACGACACAAAGCTTTACGCCTCGCCTGGGCTCGTCGACACCGACGTTGGACTGTTGATGACTGGAAACAGGCTGCCTGGTCGGACGAGTCTCGTTTCAAATTTTATTGAGCAGATGGACGTGTACAGGTACGGAGACAACCTCATGAATCCATGGACCCAGCATGTCAACAGGGGACTGTTCAAGCTTGTGGAGGTTCTGTAATGGTATGGGGCATGTGCAGTTGGAGTAATATGGGACCCGTGATATGTCTAGATACAACTCTGACAGGTACCATGTACGTAAGCATCCTGTATTACCATCTGCATTCATTCACTTCCATTGTGTATTCAGTTGGACTTGGGCAATTCCAGCAGGACAATGCGACACCCCACACGTCCATAATTGCTACAGAGTAGCGCCAGGAACACTCTTCTGAGTTTGAACACTTCCGCTGGCCGTCAGACTTCCCAGACATGAACATTATTGAGCATATCTGGGATACCTTGCAACGTGCTGTTCAGAAGAGATCTCCACCCGGTGGTACTCTTACGGATTTATCGACAGTCCTGCAGGATTCATGGTGTCAGTTCCCTCCAGCACTACTTCGAGCATCAGTCGATGCCACATCGCGTTGCGACACGTCTGTGTGTTTGTGGGGGCCCTCCACCATATTAGGCAGGTGTACCCGTTTCTTTGGCTCTTTAGAGTATTTGCCAGTTACAAGTCGCATCCTAGCAAACAAAGATGTGGGAAATACATTGTACAGTACTTTACGAGTGTAGTGCTCATTATCTTACTTGAATATGCCATCTTAAATCAAAAAACTGGCCAGTCATTTCCAGTCTAGTCCAGCACCATCTGCCGAGCATATTGTGTATCTAAAGAACCGACCGGCTGGGACCTTTCTTTGTACTTGCTCGGCTGCAACAAGCTAAGCGCAAACTTACGGTCGCCGAGTCCTTGTGACCACCTTCGCCACGGGCTGCCATTATCAAAGAACAATGCAGGACAAGCAGGCGTGGCTTGGATGTGGAGTTCTAACTGCAGTTCCACTCCCCTGTTTAAAAAAATCTACTTTACCCAATCCGAAACGGGAATGTTGTTGCCCTTACATCTCAAATTTATCATTTTTTTATGCGCCATATTTTCGAAGACAGAAGATATCATAACATACACTCGTTTTCACGCCGCTAGAGTATCGTTACCTATTGATTCTTAGTGCGAAAACCCTGTACAACAGCATGGGATAGAATATGTTTCCTCTAAGTATTCTCTCATCTCATTAAAAAAAAGCTGTTGCTATCGGCTTAATATGTTATGTCCTGCATCACGGTACTAGAGTATAAACTCATTTTCGGCTCATGACGTCGTGCTAAGACTATACTCTACCTCTGTCAATGGATGCTTCGTGACGTTAGAATCCTCCAAAGGCAGTCAAACGCTTCATAATCTACAAAGACACCTAAGGTAGCCAAATAGCAGCACAGAGGAGTTGTAAATATCAGGTTAATACTACGTATAACTCTGTAAACTCGGTAATATAGGTTATTTTATTATGATGGTCATCTCTCTCTGTGTAGGTGGGAGATTGAAACTACGTTAAAAGATCTCGCCACGACGAAAAAACGCCTGATGACCACTCCAATTCCAACTCCACAGTATATACATGGCACTCTCACCCTTGCTTCCACCCACTCGGCACCACGTCAAATTGATTGACTAATTAATTAAATTGATCATGAAATTTCCTTTGCGTGGTGAGTGATTTTTTCGCTGCAGTCAGATTACAGTCGCCAGGTAACCGTTATAGTTGCATCTGTGATGTGTCTGAACCTTTTCCCACTGTCTCGGTAGTGACTTCCTCTAATACGAAACTTTGTGTTAGCCAATGTCATATTGCTGAAGATATCCAACGCTAATTACGTTCTGTCAGTTGGTCGCCTTGTCATGCTGGTGGAAGTAAGTCACTTGGAATTCTGATATACTGCTCTTGAACTAATCCTGCTGAAACCTATCGGTCTATGGGGCAGTAGGATGTATTAATCACTTCTCCACCGCCGGCCGAAGTGGCCGAGCGTTTCTCGGCGCTACTGTCTGGAAGCGCGCGACCACTACGGTCGCAGGTTCGAATCCCGCCTCGGGTATGGATGTGTGTGGTGTCTTTAGTTTAGTTAGGTTTAAGTAGTTCTAAGTTCTAGGGGACTGATGACCTCAGAAGTTAAGTCCCATAGTGCTCAGAGCCATTTGAACCATTTCCCTGTGACACCTCTGTCCCCATCCCGACCACTGCCACCATGTCGCATGTGAACATCTGCCACCACCATCACCACCACCACCACCGGGCTGCAAACCTCCACCCTCATGTCAAGGTTGTACCACTCCCAGCCGACAAGCCGCCACGCCGGAGAGCTGTTAATGATTCCAAATTCGCAAAAGCTGTCCTATACTTCTCAAATGTTCTAAGATGTGTTTTCGAGATAATGCCAGAAGAGCTAACCCAGGGAACAATAGCAAAATACCTTTCTCCTAACCATCCCATCCTGAATACGTATGAGGCTGCAGACCTGGGTTTCCCTCAGAATACGGTCTTGTAGAAGCGTTTCTATTGGCTTCTGCCAATTTAGTGGGCGGATGCTTCGAGAATCCAAATGGAAATCCCAGAATGCAAGGCGATGTTCTTTTCAAGGTGAGAGGCACCCACATGCCTTGCTCATACTGTGGCATCATGCAGTCAGGCCTGCAAGATGAGTGGTCTGCCACGCGAGTGGGTTTATTCATATTTATCGCAAAACATCAATGACTGATTATGAGCTCTAGTAACCACAATTAAGCTACAAATTATTTTCATGTTTGAACATTACGCAACGGAAACGGATAACGCACATCTGACTGTTAGTAATTTACACAACTCTGATTGTTCACTATGCACTAGCAATACCACATTTTCTTTCTTACTCAACAGCTTTGATATCATGACTACACACTATTCGAAGAACAAGGCCACCAATCTTTTTTTTTCACTATATTTTTTTTTATTCTGATAAATTCTATTATTCTATTATTACATTTTTATACAATAATTACACATGAGAAACTCCGCCCAGTGGACATGGCTTTACATTAGTGATTCTCTATCTTATGGTCTCGTAATTATCTAACGCTACAGTGCACTTTCTGGATAGGATGGTGGATCTTTTGCTGTATCTCACACATCGACTCTCACACCTATGATCACAAAAATTTACTCCAGACCGAGCGGTACAAAAAATAACATGCATAACCCACTGCCTCTGAACCTATCTTTCTACTCTCCCATGCAAACCACACATACTTATATTACATGAAATACATCACACTGGCAACATACAATACAACACAAAGAATAGTCACAACGTTAGAATCACATCACTTTCAGCTTTCCCACTTCAATCAGTATTCATCCCAGTTTCACACGACACTGCCCCACTTCGTAACTTTTCCTTCCTACTACGAACTCTGGAGGATATATGCACGTCTTCCTGTGCAATGCAAGCCAAGTGGCGTTGCTGGATAGACGGCTGACTCACCTTGCTTCACTCTCAGAGTATTAAAGTTTGAATCCAGCCTCACACGGAAACATAACACGCAAAGTAATATTAAGATCATATTCGTCACACACGCGAGTCCTCAACTGATTCCATGGACGAGTACTTCTCTTTATCCTTTGTCTCATACACAGATTGAGACTCACACAGTACTCACCACGTGGAAGTACTCGTCTCTAATTTCAAGTCCTGCACACGCCATTTCTTAAATATTTCCAACTTAATAGTACACACGCCAGTAATTCACCTTAACTTTAGCACTTAGTACTAGCACTCATAAGTATTTCAACTTATTGCTACACGTGGTTTCACTGTGACCGTTGGTCACTTCCGAAGATTACTACGATCCCCTTAATATTTCCTGCCTGTCATTTAATTCTCCCCCCCAAAAGTTCCTGAAATAGAGAAATAATTATTCCAAACTATTCTTAAGTATTTCACATGCATACCATTTTCTCCACTCTTTTGTCTTTACGGAGCACACCTAAGACAGGTCTTACCATACAAGATCCAGCGCCAGAGTGCTGAAACATGGCCGTTCTTCAGGTCATCTCGCACCTCTGCCGAAGTGGGGGAGCATCTTGCTACCGTATTGGTCAGCCACATTTCAGGCGCTCAAAGCTCAGGTAAATTTCATCTCTTTGGTTCCACCAAAGGTGACCAAAGGACCGTCTCAAAGATGATCATATATTGCACATTCACTATCTGCGGGTAGCAGACGACCATACATTCATTCATTCATTTCACAGATTTCACCAAATTGGATGTAGGGATTTATTTTGTGGGAGTGCACATGTGATCAATTAAATAAATAAATTGTCATTCTTTCTTACACTGGTATCCGGCTTCGGTGTATTAAGTGAAATTGAGTTATTATTATAAAAAATATGTTGTTCTGGCAAGAATAACGAAGAATGTTGTACCTATTTTCAATGTCGGGCGGTACTGTACCCTTTCAAAGGAACATTATTCAGAAAATTTAGAGAACCTGACTGTAAAAGAATTCTAGTGCCGCCAACATACATTTCGCGTAAGGACCACGAAGATACGATATGAGAAATTATCGCTCATATGGAGGCATATAGATAATCTTTCTTCGCTCATTCTATTTGTGACTGGATTAGGAAACGAAATGACTATTTGTGGTACAGGATGCCCTCCTCCACGCACCATACAGTGGCTTACTAAATATGCATATTAGACATTAATATAGTCTGCCTCTTAAGATGTTAGTCCACATATTCGTAGGTACACAAAACTCACGAAAAAAGTCTCTTATTTTACTGATAGAGAAAACAAAAGACACAACTTCTGCTGCTGATTGCATCTCAGTGGAAACCTTCGTATTAGCCTCTAATTTTCTCACTGCAGTAACTTCTCGAGACGTACGTGCGAGGCAGTAATCTGTATGTCCACAACACAAATTCTCTAAGGACGTCTGTCGTTACCTGAATGATACCATTCCAGGACTTTGGGTTGGAAGAGGAGGAGCATAAGATGAACTTCATCGACGCAAGGTTCCACGGTACCAGTAAAGTAAAATTCTGTAACTTGTTAAATTGTAATTATATTACATAAAAACATCTTTTGCCGTTAGAACGTACATTGCATTCCTCATCCGTCAAAAGCGTAATAGACGAACGTGTTTATGCACGTAAAATCCGAATGAAGCAATTTTTTGTAAGCAAGTTTTCAATTTTATAATAAGAACGCATTTTTTGTTTATCTGTTTTACTTTAAAGACGTTTCCGTTCATTCAATACTCGAAAAAACGAATTTTACGTACTACACTTAGCTCGATTTTAAAACATCGTAGTTGCACAGAGGATAAAGATTTTATCAATTTATGTACCTTCGTACAAGCGTGAAGTATAGACGTGTCTCGCATCTAAAACCTCCCAGACAAACGTATTTTTTTATGTAAAACCCAAACGAAGCAAGAATTTTGAAAACTTATGTTAGACCAAGGCCCGATACAGCGGTGGACCAAATGTGAACCATCAGTCTCGCTACAGTCCGCAGTTATTTAAGGGTGAATGTTTTTGCACGTAAAATCCGGACGAGGGTCATTTTTTTTGCGCTTAAAATCCGAACGGTGCACACAAAAATAGTACCATTAACTAAGCATTAATTTTATCCGAAATAAAATATTTCGCATTTGCCTGGGCGCTAGCTTCGGTTCGTCGTTCAAACCTTGGTTAATATACTATAACGTAGCTAGAGTAAGACATATGTGCGAATGGCTATGCAAATGGCCGCTGCTCCGGGCTACACCAAAAACTTTTTACTCCATGTTTCCGGCTCAGATGGGAACCAATGACCGAGACCCCGTCAAACCACATTTCGGCGCCCGGCCTTTTCATACATATTTGTTACAGAATAAAATTTTTCATCACCATTACCATTCCACTTTTTGCGTATGAAAGCCAGTGTGGGAAGAAACGGGAAGAGACAAGATCGGGATTCAGCTGGCAGGAATGTGACAGTGGAATGCCAGATATGGATATATTTCTCTAGGGAGGAAATAAGACTTCGACATTACGATATAAGCTAAAGCAACTTAGTAAAATAAAAGTAAACTGTAGCGTTGGAGTAAACATACGAAACGATGGCTGTATGAAACTCGTATCGAAAATACTGCGCTACATTCAGGGACAGGACACCTCATATGAAAATAAGCTCGTATGAACATGGGAATGCAAATACTTAATTTCTGAGTTCACAGTCAATTATGAATGATGTGCCTTTTGAGCGTGCGAATTGTGAGCCTATGACCCCGTCATCGCCGTGACCTTAAACTAACTAAGAACGTTCCTTGCGCAAGTCACTGTCCGATTACGTGGATACCGTACCTGTAAACAGTCGGTGGTCGGTCTGCTGGTTACCTGTACTTTCCGACGACCGTACTCGCTACGACGTGGAAACCCTCGAAAACTTTAAAAATAAGATACAGCTTCTCTGCTGGTCATTTACCTGACTGAATTCTTAATCTACAATAATATGTATTAAATGCAAACCGATGAGACATTTATTCTACGCTAGCTAGGACTGCTGCACGTTTATCTGGGCGTGTGATGCTGGGCATTGGAGACGTGCAAGTAAAACATTTCGTTTGCACTCATTTGAGCTAAATTCATTGTCATCCGTTAGGTGGTGCACAAATTTGTAGTGTTTTTTTTCATAAATTTAATAAACACGAGAGGTACATAGGAGGGGCGTTTGAAAAGTTCGTGCAAAAATAAAAACTACTTACGTGTTTGGGTTAAACCTTTTATTTTTCAACTAGTCTCCCTTTAGACTTATACACTTCGTCCAACGCTGTTCTAATCTGTTAATTCCTTCCGAATAACAGGAATTCTCTGAGTGTGCAAAATAGCTATAAGTTCCCAGAATGAGATTTTCACTCTGCAGCGGAGTGTCCGCTGGTATGAAACTTCCTGGCAGATTAAAACTGTGTGCCCTATCGAGAGTCGAACTCAGGACCTTTGCCTTTCGCGGGCATGTGCTCTACCATCTGAGCTACCGAACCACGACTCACGCCCGGTCCTCACAGCTTTACTTCTGCCAGTATCTCGTCTCCTACCTTCCAAACTTTACAGAAGCCCACGAAAGGCAAAGGTTCCGAGTTCGAGTCTCGGTCGGGCACACAGTTTTAATCTATCAGGAAGTTTCATATCAGCGCACACTCCGCTGCAAAGTGAAAGTCTCATTCTGGAAACACCTCCCAGGCTGTGGCTAAGCCATGTCTCCGCAGTATCCTTTCTTTCAGGAGTGCTAGTTCTGCAAGGTTCGCAGGAGAGCTTCTGTAAAGTTTGGAAGGTAGGAGACGAGATACCGGCAGAAGTAACGCTGTGAGGACCGGGCGTGAGTCGTGCTTCTGTTGCTCGGATGGTAGAGCACTTGCCAGCGAAAGGCAAAGGTCCCGAGTTCGAGTCTCGGTCGGGCACACAGTTTTTATCTACCAGGAACTTTCATAGCTATTAGTTGCTGCAATCACCTCCTCGTTTGAATAAAATCTTTGTCCTGCTAGCCATTTCTTCAAATTGGCGGACAAATAGTAGTCCGAGGGAGCCAATTCTGGAGAAAAGGGGGATGCTAAACGAGTTGGAATCCTGTTTCCATTAATTTCGCGACCACAACTGCTTAGGTGTGTGCTGGTGCATTGTCGTAATGGAAAAGGACTTTTTTGCGATCCAATCGCCGGCGTTTTTCTTGCAGATCGGTTTTCAAACGGTCCAATAACGATGAATGATATGCACCTGTAATAGTTTTACCCTTTTCTAGATAGTCGATAAGGATTATCCCTCGCGAATCCCAAAATATAGTCACGAAAACCTTTCCGGCCGAAGGAATGGTCTTCGCCTTTTTTAGTACAGATTCTCCCTTGGTAACCCATTGTTTAGATTGTTCTTTGGAGTATAGTAATGTATCCATGTTTCATCCACAATGACGAAACGACGCTTAAAGTCCTGCGGAATCTTCCTGAACAGCTGCAAACCATCCTTGCAACACTTCACACGATTCCGTTTTTGGTCAAGCGTGAGCAATCGCAGAACCCATCTTGCAGATAGCTTTCTCATGTCCAAATGTTTATGCAAAATATTATGTACCCGTTCATTCGAGATGCCCACAGCACTAGCAATCTCACACACCTTAACTCTTCTGTCATCCACCACCATACCATGGATTTTATCAATGATTTCTGGAGTCGTATCCTCCACAGGGCGTCCAGAACGTTCAGCATCGCTTGTGCCCATATGGCCACTCCGAAAATTTTGAAACCACTTATAAGCTGTTCAGATCGAAGATGCAGAGTCACCGTAATGTTTATCAAGCTTCTCGTTAGTCTACTGAGGCATTTTGCCTTTCAAAAGTAATGTTTAATCACCACACGAGATTCTTCGTCGTCCATTTTTCGACAATCACTCGACTTCTTTGATTCACACGAATGCCAAACACAAACACAAACACAATATGGCTGAAACTTGGTGTACGTTCTTTCCAAAGATGCTACTAACTGAACATGACCTCGATATGCGCCATTGGTGTCGTCTCTCGGACTTTGCACGGACTTTTCAAATGCCCCTCGTAAACAGAGAGTTTACACATCAATGATATTTTGTTCTTTATTTACAACGGTCTGCCTACGCTGGGATAACTTCTGGATCCTACGACTGCAGAACTCACGTGTTTTTGAGGCGAAGAACTAGTCGAACCATGTTCGGAGATCATTTTCATCCAGAAAGGAAGTTCCTCGAAGGCTGTACAATCGAGAACGGAGAAGACGAAAATCTGAGGGTGCAAGATCAGGCGAACAAGGTGGGTGCGAAATGACCTCCCAACCCGACTCCTATGTACTGTTTTCTGTCAGTTTAGCAGAATGCGGGCGGCCGTTATCGTGGGGTGGTATCACTTCCGCAGTCTTCCTGATTCTTGAACCGCGTCTGCAAGACGTCTCCGTTGTTGAAAATAAATGTTAGCAGTTACACCTCGAGGAAGCAATTTGGAGTGCACCGTACCGTCGCTGCTCCACCAGTGGCATAACATTATCTTTTGTGAATGCATGCTGCTATGTTTGGGCTCAGACATTCTGTTTACCTTATATTAGTATTAAAAAACAACATTTCTCGTCGCCAGTAACGATACTGGATAGGAATGGTTAGTGCTGTTGACGAGCCAGTTGATGACGAACAAGTAGGGATGCAAATACGTCCGATCTTTTCAGCAGTTGCAGGGGCAACAGTCTGCATGATTGGCTGATCTGGCCTTGTAACACTAACCAAAACGGCCTTGCTGAGCTGGTATTGCGAAAGGCTGAAATCAGGGGGAAACTACAGCCGTAATTTTTCCCGAGGGCATGCAGCTTCACTGCGTGGTTAAATGATGATGGCGTCGTCTTGGGTAAAATATTCCGGAGGTGAAATAGTCCCCCATTAGGATCTGCGGGCGGGGACGACACAGGAGGACGTCTACCAGGAGAAACAAAACGCGCTCTATGAATCGGAGCGTGGAATGTCAGATCCCTTAATCGGGTAGGTAGGTTAGAAAATTTAAAAAGGGAAACGGATAGATTAAATGTCGATATAGTGGAAATCAGTGAAGTTCTGGTCAGGTGAAGAAAGGGTTATAAATACAAAATCAAACGGGGATAATGCAGTAGTAGGTTTAATATGAATAAAAAATAAGAGCGCGGGTAAGCTACTACGGACAGCATACTGAACGCATTATTGTAGCCAAGATAGACACGAAGTCCACGCTTACGACAATAGTACGAGTTTATATGCTAACTAGCTCCGCAGATGATGAAGAGATTGAAGAAATGTATGATGAGATAAAATAAATTATTCAGATAGTGAAGGCAGACGAAAATTTAATAGTCTTGGGGCACTGGAATTCGATAGTAGGAAAAGGAAGAGAAAGAAAATTAGTAAGTGAACATGGAATGGGGGTGAGGAATGAAAGAGGAAGCCGCCTGGCAGAATTTTGCACAGAAAGTAACTTAATCATGAAAGAAGGTTGTATACGTGGAAGAGATCTGGAGACACTGGCCGGCCGGTGTAACCGAGCGGTTCTAGGCGCTTCTGTCTGGAACCGCGCGACCGCTACGGTCGCAGGTTCGAATCCTGCGTCGGGCATGGATGTGTGTGATGTCCTTAGGTTGGTTAGGTTTAAGTACTTCTCAGTTCTAGGCGACTGATGACCTCAGATGTTAAGTTGGTTGGTTGGTTGGTTGTTTGACGAAGGAGACCAGACAGCGAGGTCATCGGTCTCATGGGATTTGGGAAGGAAGTCAGCCGTGCCCTTTCAAAGGAACCATCCCGGCATTTGCCTGGAGCGATTTAGGGAAATCACGGAAAACCTAAATCAGGATGGCCGGACGCGGGATTGAACCGTCGTCCTCCCGAATGCGAGTCCAGTGTCTAACCACTACGCCACCTCGCTCGGTAGATGTTAAGTCCTATAGTGCTCAGAGCCATTTTTGGAGACACTGGAACGTTTCAAAATAAGTATATAATGGTAAAACAGAGATTTAGGTACCAGATTTTAAATTGTAAGACATTTGCAGGGACAGATTGGACTGTGACCCCAATCTATTGTTTATGAACTGCAGATTAAAACTGCAGAAAGGTGAGAATTTAAGGAGATGGGACCTGGATAAACTGATAGAACCAGAGGTTGTAGAGAGTTTCAGAGAGAGCATCAGGGAACGATTGACAAGAACGGGGGAAAGAAATACCGTAGAATACGACTGGGTAGCTTTGAGAGATGAAATGCTGAAGGCAACGGAAGATCAAGTAGATAAAAAGACGAGTGCTAGTAGTAATCCTTGGGTAACACATGAGACATTGAATTTAATTTTGGAGAAAATATAAAAATACAGCAAATGAAGCTGGCAAAAAGGAATACAAGAGTCAAAAATGAGATCGACAGAAGAGCAAAATGGCTAAGCAGGGATGGCTAGAGGACAAATGTAAGGATGTAGAGGCATATATCACTAGGGGTAAGATAGATACTGCCTGCAGGAAAATTAAAGAGACCTTTGGAGAAAAGAAAACCACTTGTATGAATATCAAGAGCTCAGATGGAAAACCGTTCTAAGCAAAGAAGGGATATCAGAGAGGTGGAAGGAGTATATAGAGGGTCTATACAAGGGCGCTGTACTTGAGGACAATATTATGGAAATGGAAGAAGTCGTAGATGAAAATGAAATGGGAAATATGATACTGCGTGAAGAGTTTGACAGAGCACTGAAAGACCTGAGTCGAAACAAGGCCCCAGGAGTAGACAACATTCCATTAGAACTACTGATAGCCTCGGGAGAGGTGACAAAACTCTACCATCTGGTGAGCAATATGTATGAGGCAGGTGAAATACCCTCAGATTTCAAGAAGAATATAATAATTCCAATTCCAAAAAAAGCAGGTGTTGACAGGTGTGAAAATTACCGACCTATCAGTTTAATAAGTCACGGGTGCTAAATACCAACACGAATTCTTTACAGATGAATGGAAAAACTTGTAGACCTCGGGGAACACGTGAGGCATTTCTGACCCTATGAATTATCTTCTAAGATACATAACGCAAGGCGAACATACGTTTCTAGCATTTGTAGATTTAGAGAAAGCTTTTGACAATGTTGATTGGAATACTTTCTTACAAATTCTGAAAGTGGCAGGAGTAAAATACAGGGAGCGAAAGGCTATTTAATATTTGTACAGAAACCAGATGGGAGTTATAAGAGTCGAGGGACATGAAAGGGAAGCAGCGGTTGGGAAGGGAGTGAGACAGGGTTGTAGCCTCTCCCCAATGTTATTCAATCTGTATATTGAGCAAGCAGGAAAGAAAATAAAAAGAAAAATTCGGAGTAGAATTAAAATCCATGGAGAGGAAATGAAAACTTTGAAGTTCGCCGATGTAATTGTAATTCTGTCAGAGACAGCAAAGGATCAGGAAGAGCAGTTGAACGGAATGGACTGTGTCTTGAAAGGAGGATATAAGATGAACATCAACAAAATCAAAACGAGGATAATGGAATGTAGTCGAATAAAATCGGGTGAAGCTGAGGAAATCGGATAAGGAAATGAGACACTTGCTATTTGGGGAGCAAAATAACTGATGATGGTCGAAATAGAGAGGATATAAAATGTAGACTGGCTACGGCAAGAAAAACATTTCTGAAGAACAGAAATTTGTTAACATCGAGTATAGATTTAAGCGCGAGGAAGTCGTTTCTGGAAGTATTTGTTTGGAGTGTAGCCATGTATGGAAGCGAAATAATGGACGATAAATAGTTTAGACAAGAAGACAATAGAAGCTTTGGAAATGTGGTGCTACAGAAGAATGCTGAAGATTAGATGGGTAGATCACATAACTAATAAGGAGGTACTAAACAGAATTGGGGAGAAGAGGAATTTGTGGCACAACTTGACTAGAAGAAGGGATCGGTTGGTGGGACATGTTCTGAGGCATCAAGGGATCACCAATTTAGTATTGGAGGGCAGCGTGGAGGGTAAAAATCGTAGAGGGAGACCATTCAGAAGGATGTAGGTTGCAGTGGTTACATGGAGATGAAGAAGCTTGCACGAGGTAGAGTAGCATGGAGAGCTGCATCAAAACAGTCTCTGGGCTGAAGACAACAACAACAACAACAACATGATAATCTTCGATCTAGCTACATAAGTCAAGCGGAAAATTCGATTTCAATTTGCGTGGTTTTCATTTTTTTGTTCAGTTTATTCTAGAGAAATTCGCCTGTGTCATTTTTCGATTATCTTACATTGCTTCTTTGTGTGTGTGTGTGTGTGTGTGTGTGTGTGTGTGTGTGTGTCTAAGGGGGAAGGGAAGGGGTTGCTGGCGTCTGGTATCGCTGTCTTTGTCTGATCTATATAGGTTAAGCGAAGTATTTGATTCCAGTATTTTTTTTTTTTTGTATATTTTCTTTCGGTTTATTCTAGAGGAATTTGTGAGCGTTGTTTTCCGATTTTTTGATTCCTTAGGAATGATCATAGCTTTATCAACCTTTCTTTACTTTGTCCCCTTCATCACCGTAGTCGTTGTGTTAATTTAGTTTTATTAGCTGATTGAGATACATTTGTTTGTGACACTAATGGTTTGTCTTGTGGTCGCGACCTTGTGTAACAGTTCTCCTTGTAACATATTCTGCCTGGTAACAGTTGGTGAAGTCTGAAAACATCTGTTTTCTTTGGTCCAGAGTGAAAACACGTCACAGTTTCGATTTGGAATTTTTTATGCTGATTGCTGTTAAACAGCATTGTTATTATATTGCTAAGCTTTTAAATATTCATTAAATGTCTGTGTAGAATATGTAACCTAGGCGCTCCAGTCCGGAACCGCGCTGTGCTACGGTCGCAGGTTCGTATCCTGCCTCGGGCACGGATGTGTGTGATGTCCTTACGTTAGTTAGATTTAAGTAGTTCTAAGCCTAGGGGACTGATGACCTCAGATGTTGATACCCATAGTGCTTAGAGCCATTTGAACCATATGTAATCTAACATTTTCGTTTTAGGTTATGGGAAGAAATGAGAATATGTCACCAAGGAAATAGGACGATTTTAACTCTATAAAATGCAGGAGATCCAAACAGGGAAAGTGCAAGGAAGCTGTTCATTTAGCACAATACAGTGGGAAATACTTTATCCCTGCAATGGTCACATAGATTACGTAGGTAATCTAATTGTGAAATTCAAAAAAATCTGGAAATCGTTTAGAGTCAATGCTGCGAGCATCTGTGTTATGTTATATTAACCGGGTGCCTAGAAACGACGGAGAGGCTCAGTCCCAGCCGCAACCGCAGTGGTCCACAACCCCACGACGACTACCGCAGTCCACTTCACCCCTCCAAATGGTTCAAATGGCTCTGAGCACTTTGGGACTCAACTGCTGAGGTCATTAGTCCCCTAGAACTTAGAACTAGTTAAACCTAACTAACCTAAGGACATCACACACATCCATGCCCGAGGCAGGATTCGAACCTGCTACCGTAGCGGTCTCGCAGTTCCCGACTGCAGCGCCAGATCCGCGCGGCCACTTCGGCCGGCTTCACCCCTCCGCCGCCCCACACCGAACCCAGGGTTACTGTACGGTTCGGCCCCCGGTGGACCCCGCAGGGAACGTCTCACACCAGACGAGTGTAACCACTACGTTTTCGTGATAGAGTAATTGTGGTGTACGCGTACGTGGAGAACTTGTTTGCGCAGCAATCGTCGACATAGTGTACCTGAGGCGGAGTAAGTGGAACCAGCCCGCATTCGCCGAGGCAGATGGAAAACCGCCTAAAAACCATCCACAGACTGGCCGGCTCACCGGACCTCGACACAAATCCGCCGGGCGGATTCGTACCGGCGACCAGGCGCTCCTTCCCGCCCGTACGTTAGACCGCACGGCCAAGCGGAGCCTCTGCCTACTTTACGATAGATCATTGCCGGAGCCTCTTAGTTTTGTGCGTGTGGTTTTGTCAAAGGAGTTACGCAAAGTCGGCGAGTTACCAAAGCAATCCGCGCGACCAGTTTCGTAAGCATGTTTGAAACGCGGTTTTTTTCTTAGTGCTTTTTTCCGCTTTGATTGTTAGAATACGTTTATTATATTAGACAATTGTTGTTTTACTATGCATAAACGTGTGAAGTAATCATATAATTTCATTAAATTTTAGCTACATTATCGATCAGAGACAAGAAGCTTGAATTCTAGCATGGCTGGACGAGACTAAGAACGAGGTAGATATTTCCGACTAGAGCTCAAGCGATGAAGATGATGTACGGGAAAAGCATTCAGACATCATTCTGGTGGAAAGTAAGCCATCAACCTCGGGAATGAGACAGAACAATTCTGGTCATCGCTGCTACGCCTGCAGAAAAAACACGAAATATAAGTTCTCAGTAGGGTTGTAATGCATGTAATAAATTCATTTGCCGCATCACTCCCAGATCATCTGTATGTCTTATTCAGAAAACTGTGATTAGATTAGTTTTATCAGAATGTGTGTTTATTAAACTCTATTAAAGCTGAAGATGTTGTTTTCGTTAAATTTTTGTCTCATTATTTAAATTTTGCTGATTTCAAATATGAAGAAATACATATAGTATCTGTTGATAATTATTAATAAACTTTACATATGTTGATAATAATTAACAAACTTTGTTAAGGGCAACAAATAAACCACTCAGTTTGTTTAAAATTCAGTGGCTTGTTCCTTTTCAGTGGGATAACGGCATAGGCATGTAATCCATGCAACCACTTACGTCTTTATTTAGAGCGCCACCACCTTCGGATAAAAAAGCTGAAGATACTGGAATATCAAGCTTGCGACACAGAATGTGGTCGTAATAAGGACGCAAGTCCCCGACTATGCAGATCGATAGAAATGCTAGCAAGGAGAAAATGGGAAATGATTTCACATCACATTGCTGCCAAAATTGAATGTGATAGTAAGAAGAATATTTCACGTCAAACACTGCTTAGACAAATGAATGTCAAAAAGAAGACTCCCAAGAACAAACTTATCCTAACTGCTAAACACATGTAAGACGCTGGTTTGGAAGAGGAGGGAGGGGACCAGGGGACCAAACAGTGAGGTCGTTGGTCCCATCGGATTAGGGAAGGATGGGGAAAGAAGTCGGCCGCGCCCTTTTAAACGGACCATCCCGGCATTTGCCTGCGATTTAGGGAATCACGGAAAACCTAAATTAGGATGGCTGGACACGGGTTTGAACTGTCATCCTCCCGAATGTGAGTCCAGTGTGCTAACCACTGCTCCACGTCGCTCGTTGCTGCAACGGGGTAATTTCCTCTGACGAAGAGATGTTCATGTTATAGTGATGCTGGCTGGAAACTGGAGACAGCAGAGGAAATGAACATTGAGAGTGTTATTCAAAACAATAATATCTTTGAAGTCCTATGGTGTACATACATTTTGTTCCAAAGGGGTTGGGAGGGTAAAGACATACAGGTACAGACAGTGTATGGCGTACTGTAAAATCATTGAAAATGAAGTAGTGAACACAGTAGGGGACCATTTCAGTGGCGCAAAGCATGGAACATAAGTTTTTCAGGATGACAATGCCAGTTGCCACCAATGAAGGGTTGTACGTAAATGGCTGATTGATAATCTTTCAAGAGACTGTTGTGGCCAGAAAACTGTCCCAATATGAACTCTATTGAGCGTATCTGGTTAGTAACTTCAGCAAACCTACGCCAGTATCGCTGTGCATCTAAAATTGAGATGATGGGAAATATAGTTCATGAGTGGCACCAGGAAATCGAACCTATGTTGTGAAAGACTGCTTCATTCCATATCGAGAAAAATTTAGTCTCTCAACGAAGTCTGTGGGAATAGGGCTGCCATATCTAGCTGGGATCTCGTCGGAACACTCTGAGAAGAGCATGTAGAAATGAAGTAAAAAATTTATGTAGCATAATTACTTATTATTAGAACACAACTACATGGAACTTGTTGTGGCAATAGTAGCTGGTACACCATATTTTTCGGAAGATGTCGCCTTTTTCAGCTAGCCTTTTTTTTCCTTTTACGTACTTACAAAACTCCACGCAAGTCAGCTTGTAGCTAAATGGCACTGTAAGACTGATTCTACAGTCCCTGGAAGCAGTCGATTTCTTTCATCAGCCCACTGGGGCATCAGCCAAAAGACACTTTCCACAGAGGCGTTGCGTGCGGCAATAGAAAACAAAGACTCGCATAATTTTAGCAGCTGGTATTTGAGTTCAGGTTTTTCGTTTTCCTTAAGACAGTAAATCCATGTTTCCTCCACGGAGTGGTTAGACTTCCATTCTTCAGAGCCAAGCTTAGTTTCTAAAAATCTATATATATACGAAAACAATTGTCGCCTGAAATCTTAAGACCATTTCTAGTCAGTGTTCTGAATCACCACCCAGTCTGAGGTTTCAGATAGCTTCATCCAATCACATTCTTGATATTTATTAGAAGATCATTTCTCTATGTAATGAAATGCAATGGTATAGAAAGCCATTGTGTCTTATTTCGAAGTCAGATTAATTATTTCTTGGTTAGGGTTCTCATTCTTTGAGTTGTTCAGATTCATCGTGTTTTGCACGTCAGTAAAACTAACCGTCTTTCTTTCATTCAGACATCTCTGAATGACGATTATATATATATATATATATATATATATATATATATATATATATATATATATTATTTCAATTATCGAGACTTTATTCTTCTCGACGCTTTTTACATTTATTTCAGAGGCAAGTTTGATTGCAGAAACATGAAGTAAATTTCGCTGATCGGACTATTGAAAAACTCTGATTTTAGATGGCCTGCCTTCGGCGTCAAAAAACGTAATGGCATCTAAAGCTTAAGAATTCTCTCAACTGCAGGCATGAACGAAAGCCATCAGGGTTTCGAGTGACATATAAGAGTCAGACGGCTGATATTAACGTATAAGCAGAACTTTTTCAACTTTTCTGTCCTTACCGTGTATATTGAAAAATGACAAATATTTTCATGACAATTATTTTAATTTCGACAGTTAAGGCTCCAGCAGTGAATGATATCGTATTGTGGAGAATGTGGGCAGGGCGTCCAATTTCTTCTACATTGTTTCCTAGTTCTTCTTTAATTTGGTGAAACACATTCCACCGGGAGTGTCGATGAAGCCCTCCGAATGTGGTACTGTCTCCACAAAAAGCGACTAATTATCCAGTGGAATTTGTAGCTATCTTAAAATGTCTAGACAAAACTTTGCAATTGTCTCCGATGTTTCGTTATTCAGTGAATCAAATTTGAACAGCTTCTGTTAGCTACTGTCAGTTTTGAGTAAAATATTGAACATCTTTTTAGTGTTGTGGTTCGTTGCGTCGGTGCCTATGCCGCAGAATGAAATTTCTTGCAATTGTTTTGTGCATTCGGACACGGAGTGTGGTGCGAGAATATTTTTAACAATCGCTGAGGCTGTGGTCCTGCCTGGAGCCCGATTTGGGGCGACTGTGGACTCAGGATACATTGCGGCATTCAGTTTTACGGTACATTCAAGAGAACTGAACGACTGATGATGTTTGACAGCTTTAAAAACTGTTGTTAGTTCTGCAGTAGCAACGAACAATTCTTCCTGTGTATCTTCTTTGATCATAAACGTAGAAACAGGCTTTGATGTTCATGCTATCGCGAATCTATTTCTACATCTACATCTTCATAGTTCTACATATACATCTACATTTACATCCATACTCCGCAAGCCACCTGACGGTGTGTGGCGGAGGGTACCTTGAGTACCTCTATCGGATCTCCCTTCTATTACAGTCTCGTATTGTTCGTGGAAAAAATGATTGTCGGTATGCCTCTGGTGGGCTCTACTCTCTCTGATTTTATCCCCATGGTCTCTTCCTGAGGTATACGTAGGAGGGAGCAATATACTGCTAGACTCCTCGGTGGAGGTAGCTTCTCGAAACTTCAACAAAAGCCCGTACCGAGCTACTGAGCGTCTATCTTGCAGAGTCTTCCACTGGAGTTTATCCATCATCTCCGTAACGCTTTCGCGATTACTAAATAATCCTGTAACGAAGCGCGCTGCTCTCCGTTGGATCTTCTCTATCTCTTCTATCAACCCTATCTGGTACGGATCCCACACTGCTGAGCAGTATTCAAGCAGTGGGCGAACAAGCGTACTGTAACCTACTTCCTGTGTTTACGGATTGCATTTCCTTAGGATTCTTCCAATGAATCTCAGTCTGGCATCTGCTTTACCGACGATTAATTTTATATGGTAATTCCATTTTAAATCACTCCTAATGCCTACTCCCAGATAATTTATGGAATTAGCTGCTTCCAGTTGCTGACCTGCTATATTATAGCTAAATGATAAATGATCTTTCTTTTTATGTATTCGCAGCACATTACACGTGTCTACATTGAGATTTAATTGCCATTCCCTGCACCATGCGTCAATTCGTTGCAGATTCTCCTGCATTTCAGTACAATTTCCATTGTTACAACCTCTCGATATACTACAGCATCATCCGCAAAAAGCCTCGGTGAACTTCCGACGTTATCCACAAGGTCATTTATATATATTGTAAATAGCAACGGTCCTACGACACTCCCCTGCGGCACACCTGAAATCACTCTTAATGCGGAAGACTTCTCTCCAATGAGAATGACATGCTGCGTTCTGTTATCTAGGAACTCTTCAATGCAATCACACAATTGATCTGATAGTCCATATGCTCTTACTTTGTTCATTAAACAACTGTGGAGAACTGTACCAAACGCCTTGCGGAAGTGGAGAAACACAGCATCTACCTGTGAACCCGTGTATATGGCCCTCTGAGTCTCGTGGACTAATAGCGCGAACTGGGTTTCACACGATCGTCTTCTTCGAAACCCATGCTGATTTCCACAGAGTAGATTTGTAGTCTCCAGAAAAGTCATTATACTCGAACATAATACGTGTTCCAAAATCCGCAAGCCACCGTACGGTGCGCGGTGGAGGGTACCCTCTAGCACGTTTAGTTGTTTCCTTTCCTGTTCCACTCGCAAATATAGCAAGGGAAAGACTACCGTGTATATGCCTCCGTATGAGCCCTTATTTCTCGTATCTTATCTTCGTGGTCCTTACGCGCAGTGTATGTTGGCGGCAATATTGGCAGTCAACTTCAAATGCGGGTTCTCTAAATTTTCCCAAATTGTTTCTCGAATACAACGTCGCCATCCCTCCACGGACTACCATTTGAGTTCCCGAAGCCCTCCGTAACCCTTACGTGTTTTTCAAACCTACCCAACAAATCCTGCAACCCGCCTCTAACTTGCTTCGATGTCTCCCTTCAATCCAACCTGGTACGGATCCCAAACACTCGAGCAGTACTCAAGAATCGGCCGCACCAGCGTCCTATATGGGGTCTGCTTTACAAGTGAACCACTCTTTCCTAAAAAACCGAAGTCGACCAATCGCCTTCCCTACTATGGTTCTCACATACTCGTTCCACCCCATATCGCTTTGAATCGTTACTCCCAGATATTTAAACGACTTGGCTGCGTGAAGCAGAACAGTAGCAATACTGCATCCGGACATTACAGGTTTGTTCTTCCTACTCATCCGCATTAACTTGCATTTTTCCCCATTTAGAGCTAGCTGCCGTTCATCACACCAACCAGAAATTTTGTATAAGTCGTTGTGTATCTTCCTTCTTCATCCTTTGTAGAAATGTGACGCCTCACATCTATGTTACCTTGAGTTACTGAGATGAAACAGCTACAAATCTCACACAACGCTTCCTGACCCGTACGTCCTTTCTTGATAAAAGACCACTCTTTTGTGCAATCAACCAAAAAGTGACACCTTCTCTTTCCATCCTTAGACATTTTCATAAGGTATGATAAGGTATAGGCTGGCAATGGCAAGGAAAGCGTTTCTGAAGAAGAGAAATTTGTTAACATCCAGTATTGATTTAAGTGTCAGGAAGTCATTTCTGAAAGTATTCGTATGGAGTGTAGCCATGTATGGAAGTGAAACATGGACGATAAATAGTTTGGACAAGAAGAGAATAGAAGCTTTCGAAATGTGGTGCTACAGAAGAATGCTGAAGATTAGATGGGTAGATCACATAACTAATGAGGAAGTATTGAATAGGATTGGGGAGAAGAGAAGTTTGTGGCACAACTTGACCAGAAGAAGGGATCGGTTGGTAGGACATGTTCTGCGGCATCAAGGGATCACCAATTTAGTATTGGAGGGCAGCGTGGAGGGTAAAAATCGTAGAGGGAGACCAAGAGATGAATACACTAAGCAGATTCAGAAGGATGTAGGTTGCAGTAGGTACTGGGAGATGAAAAAGCTTGCACAGGATAGGGTAGCATGGAGAGCTGCATCAAACCAGTCTCAGGACTGAAGACCACAACAACAACATGATAAGGTAAGTTTATTACACGGTAAACAGTCGA
The DNA here is from genome assembly GCF_021461395.2 of Schistocerca americana. Lineage (NCBI taxonomy): Eukaryota > Metazoa > Arthropoda > Insecta > Orthoptera > Acrididae > Schistocerca > Schistocerca americana. The sequence continues at coordinate 602,339,968 of NC_060123.1, read as the reverse complement.
CAATAACATTTCAGTCATCGAAGAAAGTCACTACAGACTATATACCCGCAGACATTAGTAATTTGCACTGGTTACGTTTAGAAACAATCTTCTTAACTGATCGCTATTCAAATTGGAACTGCCCGATTCTTCCGCGTGGCGCTCTTGAATTGCGTAGTTTCAGGCCCGTACTACTGGAGAAGTCTGGTATTTTCTCGAATGATGACGCAAGGTCAAGAAGGTGCTTGCATCATCGATACAATATACGCGACACAAATAAAGTTAAATGAGCCTACATTAACAACAGTTGGCGTTACTTCAGTACTTGAGCCAAGCTCTTAACAGCGTTTTGCAAAATCGGAACAAATTTGGGTATTGTCGAAATGTCGGGACAAGAAGACCCATAACGGTGACGGTCCCTATACAGGGTGATATCTCACGAAATAAGCATGACACGAAAAAACTACAAAGAACGAAACTTGTCTAGTTTGAAGGGGGAAACCAGATGGCGCTATGGTTGGCCCGCTGGATGGCGCTGCCATAGGTCAAACGGATATCAACTGCGTTTTTTTAAAATAGGAATCCCCATTTTTATTACATATTCGTGTAGTACGTAAAGAAATATGAATGCCTTAGTTGGACTACTTTTTTCGCTTTGTGATAGATGGCGCTGTAATAGTCACAAACATATGGCTCACAATGTTAGACGAACAGTTGGTAACAGGTTTTTTAAATTAAAATACAGAAAGTAGGTACGTTTTAACGTTTTATTTCGGTTGTTCCAATGTGATACATGCACCTTTGTGAACTTATCATTTCTGAGAACGCATGCTGTTGCAGCGTGATTACCTGTAAAAACCACATTAATGCAATAAATGCTCAAAATGATGTCCGTCAACCTCAATGCATTTGGCAATACGTGTAACGGCATTCCTCTCGACAGCGAGTAGTTCGCCTTCTGTAATGTTCGCACATGCATTGACAATGTGCTGACGCATGTTGTCAGGCGTTGTCGGTGGATCACCATAGCAAATATCCTTAAACTTTCCCCGCAGAAAGAAATCCGGGGACGTCAGATCCGGTGAACGTGCGGGCTTCGACGACCAATGCACCTGTCATGTAATATGCTATTCAATACCGCTTCAATCGCACGCGATCTATGTACCGGAGATCCATCATGTTGGAAGTACATCGCCATTCTGTCATGCAGTAAAATATCTTGTAGCAACATCGGTAGAACATTACGTAGGAATTTAGCATACATTGCACCATTTAGATTGCCATCGATAAAATGGGGGCCAATTATCCTTCCTCCCACAATGCCGCACCATACATTAACCCGCCAAGGTCGCTGATGTTCCACTTGTCTCAGCCATCGTGAATTTTCCGTTGCCCAATAGTGCATATTATGCCGGTTTACGTTACAGCTGTTGGTGGATGACGCTTCGTCGCTAAATAGAACGCGTGCAAACAATCTGTCATCGTCCCGTAATTTCTCTTGTGCCCAATGGCAGAACTGTACACGACGTTCAAAGTCGTCGCCATGCAATTCCTGGTGCATAGAAATATGGTACGGGTGCAATCGATGTTGATGTAGCATTCACAACACCGACGTTTTTGAGATTCCCGATTCTCGCTCAGTTTGTCTGGTACTGATGAGCGGATTAGCCGCGACAGCAGCTAAAACACCTACTTGGGCATCATCATTTGTTGCAGGTCGTGGTTGACGTTTCACTTGTGGCTGAACACTTCGTGTTTCCTTAAATAACATAACTATCCGGTGAACGGTCTGGATGATGTCGTCCAGGATAGCGAGCAGCATACATAGCACACGCCCGTTGGGCATTTTAATCGCAATAGCCATACATCAACACGATATCGACGTTTTCCGCAATTGGTAAACTGTCCATTTTAACATGGGTAATGTACGATGAAGCAAATACCGTCGGCACTGGCGTAATGGTACTTGATACCACGTACTTATACGTTTGTGACTATTACAGCGCCATCTATCACAAAGCGAAAAAAAGTGGTCCAACTAAAACATTCATATTTCTTTACGTACTACACGAATATGTAATAAAAAATTGGGGTTCCTATTTTTAAAAAAACGCAGTTGATATCCGTTTGACCTATGGCAGCGCCATCTAGCGTGCCAACCATAGCGCCATCTGGTTTCCCCCTTCAAACTAGACAAGTTTCGTTCTTTGTAGTTTTTTCGTTTGATGCTTATGTCGTGAGGTATTTGGCCCGGTCACTATGACTGGACCACCCTGTAATCAGGACGGATGGCAATCCCACACAGAAATTACACTAAATACTGAAATGCTGATTTTTAGGTAAACTAATCTAAATGTATTGCATAGTAAACTACATTCAAGAAAACCCTCAGAGCCACAACCAGTTTTTTTCTAAAAGTACTCCAGTTTCACATTACTGAATAAAACGAAGCTGGGGACTTAGTTTTCTGACCGCAAGCAATTGCGTTCCTGCCAGCAATCAACTTGTTTTGGCGATTTGTTGTTTTCTGGTGTCTGTGCTGAGCAGCTGCAGCACCCCAGCTCGGCTCGGTTGGCGGCACGCGTTCCCACAGTTCGCCCGGCCGCACGCGGATGTCGACCCCGCGCCTCCGCTACTGCGCAGTTGCGGCAGTTGGGGTCGCGCATCGCTGGAGCGGCCGCCGGCCGTTGCACGCTCAGGTATTCGCTCGCCTTTCTCTTCCTCCTCCGCGCCCGCTGCCGTTCCTCCAGACGTTGTTCCTCCGCCGTTCCGTTTCCTCAGTGGCTGGCCAGCAACGAGTGAGCCGAACGGCCACCAGGCGGCAGCACCACCCGAACCTGCGCCATTAGCCAGCCCTGTGGCAGATCGCACGTGTGTCGCCAAATCGCTGATCTTAGCGATTGATCGCTGACATCTCGGAATTTCGATGCAATCTGATGAATCGCACGGGGCGTGTAACTATACGGATGGCTGATTGCGACTCATTTATCTTGCTATTAAACGTAATTGTGTAATTTTGTTTAGTTTGCTTCGCTTTGCTCACATTGGGTAAGAACTCTACATTAGAATTTACGAATAAACCCCTGATTCAATTAAAAGAATCGAACCCACATATTGAAACAGCTTCAGACTTCAGATTACTTTACAAATGAGTTAATTTGTTAAATATTCGATGTAAAGCATTCAACAGAAAAACAATTAGAAAAGGTTTGAAATTATACTAAAACTTTGTTTGAATTGTCTAAGTTATCTCCTTATGAAAAAGTCGATGAATATAATTCTTCATTTGTGTGCCCATGTTACCTATAATTGCTTTATAATCTCTGAAGGCATCTAAAAATAAAAAATAATAATAAATGCGTGTTATTGTCACCAAATGCGTTTTATTTTGTTGAAATAAAAAGTCTTAAGTGGTGGTATTTTATGCTTTATTTTTGTTCACATCAGGAAACGCTAGCTGCTTGAGTGTTTGTAAATACCTACCGGTATTCGTTCGTTTTGCGCTGTTTTTTCTGCCTTGATCCCATATTGTTTTAGCAAATCTAAGCACTCCTTATCTTCAAAACATCGCAGTGTAACACTTATGTTTGTCAAATGAAACGGTTTACTTTGTGTTGTGTTTCATGTCAAGAAATATATAGTTACACAAAACAGTACGATTTTGGCCAGAGAATCAACAGTTCCAAATGAAGAAATAATTAAAAAACGTGCAGGCAGACGGTGTTCACTGATGTGAACGAAAACGAAGCATAAAACACCATCACCGATGACGTTTATTTCAGCAAAACGAAACACGTTTACTGACAAAAAACACGCATTGTCTTGTGGTTGCAAAGACGGATTACTTAAAATACCATCAATAAATGATGAATGTAGTCTGGGTAATTTGCGCTCCAATTTAAGCAGAAGTTAGTTTTTCACACATCTAAATGTTCATTACTTCATATCTCCCGAATTACGTGTCGTAAAATGATATAATTTTGCATGCACGTTCAGCGATATTTATGAGTGTTGTCTGCAAAATGTGTTGCGAATAGTCAGTAGTAAAGAAGTGTTGAATTACGTCACAGCTACTCCTGAAGTTTTATTACGTGAACAGCTAAAGATGTAGTACCGGTAAGCTATAATTTTTTTCCTCTGTTCATTTTGTGGTGGGTGTCAGCAGCGAGAAAAAGTTTCGTAAAGGTTTGAAATCATGTGCAAAATTTTTTGGAGAACGTTAAGTGTGCCTCAAGACATCTACAGGTTCACTGTTTCTAACTGCAATATTTGTCTTACTGTGTTAAACCCTTAATACAGGATTATATCTCATAATAAGTAGATTATGAAATACATTTCGACATATTGAAAATCAGTTTTTTGTTGCCTTGAAAGCCATTAGATAGGTAACCTGGAACTAGAACATGGTGCCAGTTCAGTATTATGAATGGTTATTCAGGGTAGCACTCCGAAACTTTTGCTGTAGAAGAAAAGTTCATAGTAACAGTATATAAGCCTATTTTGTTCAATCTGGTGGTTATTCAGTTATTATGAAGCAGCTACAGGCATTAATAAAGCTTTTAACTTCTAAATAAAATGAAATACAGAATATTAAGAGGGCACTTTAATTTAAGTATTTATTCCAAACCTATTCTACACCTGCAATGACGTCCATTGCCATTCCATGTAATCTTAAGTCTGTAGTCTCGCTCGTAGATCGTAACAACAGTTATGGAAATCAGCAGCGCTTCTGATGGTTCCCATGAAAAATAAAAGAAGTGAGACCTCAGTTGCTCCCGGCAATTTACACTGTTCAAACATTGTAAAAACATAGCAATTCATTTTCCAGTGCAAAACTTCTATGTTCGTAATAACTGGTTGAAATTGCTTGGTAAATCGCTCGTATGTGGAGCTCTTTATAAGCACCCGATAAGGAAACGAAGTTCCATAGTTCTAATGGTTCTTTCTTTCTTTTTAATTTACAAAAGCGTTGCGTTTCTAGCCGCCAAGAAGTTTCACACTTTCACAGAGAGGGAGCATAGCACTGAAGATTCCGCCCGTAACTACGCAGCACACCTGGTGGTACGTGGCCCCCCACACAGATGGCAGCACGAAACAGTGCGCGAGCTGCAGCCATATTCGGTGTATTCCAACATTTCATGCCTTGTTTACGGCGCAGGAACTGGGTGCAAACACAAGCGAAGGACGATTCCTAAACAATTCACTAGTGTTCAATGCCATTAACTTGCTCTTATAAATAAGTTTTTACAACACGGAAGAGGACACGAAAGAACGAGAATACAATTGCCCACGCGACCAGCTCTGCTTTATTGTTTGTTTTGGCGCTGAAGTCATAGGCACGTGGGCGTCACTCGACACAAGGCTAGTAATAGTCCCGGCGCAACACTGTGATACTCAGATAACATTGTTTTCTATGGCGAGCGCGCCTTTGGCAACGAAGCAAACAAAATGGCACAGGAAAAGAAAAACGTAACTGTCTGAATTTTTACGGATGTATAACGCTTGGAGGTACCGCACTTACAACTGAATCAGCTCCAGCAATGTTACAGGAATGTTAGTTAATGATGCCATGTTCATGCGTCGCATGAAGTGCGCAACTGAGAGATGCAGATCTCCTTCAGATTGCAGTACTTGGATCTAGTTTGGAAACACACCGCAGTGCAGTCGCAAAATCCTCATCCTTCTTCCAATCCCCATATGATGTGGAGTCTTCCTAATTTTCGTGATAAGAAACACCACTGCAACTGCTCGTACTGCCTCTTTTCTACTACCCCATGTTGCAGGAGAAAGCTTCATTTGGCGCTGACCTTACATATTGTGCACCATTGGCGGAGCTATTACAACATGTTCCCATTTCCATCGAGTGGTCAAAACATGGTCTTGTTGCACAAGTCAGCTCACCCTGTTTCTCCACGGGTTGCAGAAGGTTGCAGACATTGCGCTCTCCGTCTTCTGCTCAGTTCTGACTAATTGGAACAGTCACAAGGATATAGCTGCAGGAAAGTCAGGGCAGAGACTGAGAAATAGTTACAAGATGCAGAGGAGCTACCTCAAACCACGTTGTAGTATTGTATGGGATCCTTAGCAGGGGGTTCGAAAACGGTGACTCGTTTTGAGATATGAGCGTGCCACGAATGTGATTCACTAATGGCTGTTGTCATTGAAAGACATCTCCGTAGGATCCAAATCGCAGACAGCATATCTACCAGAAATCATAACTGTATAGATCTGAAGCGTCATTGTACTGGTCATAGAATTTTATACATTTCTTATGGCTTCAATCTAGCACTGCATTTTTTAAGTGATTCGTCACATAGCACTCCATCTTCCATATGTGACCATTCTCAATCAACCATCATCCTCCCTCTCTTACAACCAAGTGTATATATGGCGGAACCTCTGACATGACATCGAAATAGAAAGTGTTAGAAATACTGTTTGTCAGCGTGAGAAATATCTAACAGTGGCATGAGGCAGTTGCAGATATCGGCTTAATACCACGTTCCTTAGCCGAATCACTTTCTAAATTCGTTGAGAATGGCGATTTTATTACGAGCTTACACTGCCGGCGAAGACGACAGACTGACATAGTAATTGCGATCGTGTTTTTATTAACTGGTCAGTTATAAAACATCTCTCTTCCTAAGACGCACTAGTACCACTCACAAGAAAAATAAATGAGGCAATTCCACCCTTCGCGAATTTTCGCTCACATTTGTTTGGTGCCATCAGCACATAGTTACTGGCGAAGTATTATTCTTAGTAGGGGATGTATGATAGAGTCAGCAGGCTTGTAACGAATGTGTTGGAGTGTAAAGTTACTGTGGTCAGTGTTCCAACATGTGCAAGTAAAAGGGTTTTGTCCAGTCATAAGCGAGGTATGGATTTGATGTGGAAAATTGCGATTTCAGTGCATCGATAGCCATAAGAATTATGAAAGATTTTGTGTGGAAAATTACATCCAGTCATGAGAATGTTATATATATACTGTATTTCCAGAGCCACAGTCATCAGAAAGAGGTACTTCCGATACTTCGCTTATTATTTAATGTCCCCATATTGGCGCTGTCATCGTAATATTTAGTTGCAATTACATCGATAAATATGTGGCTTGTTTCCTAGGACGATTCTGCCTGGCGTGTAGGTGTGTGGCAGAGGTAGCTGGTGGTCGGAACGAATTGACATTTCTGGCTTAATATATGAGCTGTCATTGAGCCATCTGAACTGGACAGTTTGGGGTACTAACGTGCAGCTGACCTAACCACATCGCCCTCTAGGCGGGTGAATAGCGAACTAATACTCAGCATGTATTGGGCAATCTTCGAGATCACGTGTGTTGTGAGTATTCTCTCTGGAAATTTGAGAATATCCAATATGGGCGAGTGTTTGCACTGGACTATTATTCCCTTCCATGTAAATTGACCGGTTGACTGGTTGTACTGCCATTTTGCATGTTTCCCATCTTTATTTGGTTGAGAGAACATCGATTATGATGTGTGTTGTGTGCATGTAGTTGGTGAAAATAGGTAGAAGAGACATTTCCTGGCTCTAGACATGAGAAACATATTCGTTTATAAGTATTAAAACCTTAGGTGGCTCTGTAAAGTGCAAGAATGGTCTGGAACTTGTTATATCATTGACATCGGTACTCATCAAAAATACAAGTGGAACTACCAAGTTTCTCTATTTTCGAGTTTTCACGTAAAGATTTTAGCAGACAACGTAAGTTTCTAGTTACTCAATGGTTTGCCGTACGTCCCACATAATGACCTCACCAAAGTTTCATGTTTCTAAAGACATAATTTCCACTCTTTATCTTCCCAATTCTACTGTGCAAACGATCGTTAGCATACTGCTACGTGGGTTGTAAGTAGGCTGTTTAGGTTTTTTCATTGGTAACGCCACCTCTGTATGAAAAATGACTAGCTGTGCTGTGTGCAGTCTGTGGCTAGTTTGCATTGTTGTCTGCCATTGTAGTGTTGGGCAGCGGCAGCTGGATGTGAACAGCGCGTAGCGTTGCGCAGTTGGAGGTAAGCCGCCAGCAGTGGTGGATGTGGAGAGAGAAATGGCGAAGTTTTGATATTTGTAAGAATGGATGTTATGAACTCCTATATATATTATGACTTTTGATGATATTAAGGTAAATACATTGTTTATTAATATCTTTCATTTGCTAACTATCCCTATCAGTAGTTAGTGCCTTCCGTAGTTTGAATCTTTTATTTAGCTGGCAGTAGTGGTGCTCGCTGTATTGCAGTAGTTCGAGTAACCAAGATTTTTGTGAGGTAAGTGATTTGTGAAACGTATAGGTTAATGTTAGTCAGGGCCCTTCTTTTGTAGGGATTTTTGAAAGTCAGATTGCGTTGCGCAAAAAATATTGTATGTCAGTTTACGCACAGTCATGTATAATTGTTCTAAGGGGACGTTTCAGGGTGATTTTGAGAACTGCGCGTAAATGATATTATATTCCGGCAAATCATGCGAAAATACATGAAATTCCATAAATTTTCATGTGTACTCGATGAATTCAGCACAATAGAGTCAAAAATTTGTCGTTTTCTGGCGTGTAAAATCGGAAATTGCAGCTGATATCGGTTTGAAGATCGGTAAATTAATACGCTATTGACGAATCATTGCTCATTGATATAGCTTAGAAAGTAAATATTAATGTAATTTCACAGTCTGGAGATGGTTGCAGCTCCAACTACAGCTCTTACAGTGCTTTGTGTGCAAGTGTGTTTCGAGTAGTAGTTTTGTGATATATATTCAGTTTGTGAAGCACATTGTTTAATTATTATATCCTGTGGCACATGTTCTGAAGCAACAGCATTTAGAGAGTTTTGTGACATCTTCAAGATATATATATATATATATATATATATATATATATATATATATATATATGACATTATTCCGCACATTGTTTAGACGCCAGATTTAGTAACTCCTGAAGCAGTTCATGTTCAGTGACAAGGCGTATCCGTGAGCCACAAAGAAAGTGTTCCAGGGTGGAGGAGGAAGGCTGCGGGTATTTCCAGCGTGACAGGATGTGTTTAGTGTGGTCCTGCAGTTGCCAGTGGCTGGTGGCTAATGTGGAGTGGCCTGGCACATGGCTTCTTCCATGGCCTCAAGTCTGGTGCACAGAGCGCACACTAGGAAGTTTTTCATATATATTTCGGGTGATCTGTGACAGTGTTATTACTTGGTTCCTTTCGCTATCAGAATAAAAAAAGTACTGCAATTGTTTAACATCATCTAAACTGTTTAAACACCATTGTCAATTTCGATGTGTATTGTGGCTTCAGAAATTAGTAAACAATATTCTTAAACAAATTGTTTAGATAGTGCCTTGTGCCCGCTATATTAGCCTCCCATCATGAGGTTCTCCCAGTCCAGTAGTTCCACAAAGACTGAGCGAATTTCCCAATGGGGGCGGGTAGGGGAAGTGCCAACAGCGCCCTCTGGTGGTGGTGTTGTGAACTAGGTCAATTGGTCACTGGACCTCAAGATGATACAATATTTGATATTCCTGCCAATAAATATGAATTTCCCTCAATTTTTTGAATTTACTGCCATTTCCTTGAGTGTGGGTAGGTAGAGTTAAGTTAATGGAGGTAGCCCAACTAACCTATTTTCCCATCAAAATTTGAACTTCCTGCCATGACATCAGTGCAATGTTGTCATATATATATATGGCCGCCATCTTGGATCCGCCATCGTGAATAAATTTGGCAACAATGTAGATTCGGTTGATGCAGATTTCTCCTGCTATTCACACGTTTATTTACTTCCTTTTTGCTTTCTACCGTATTGCTTTCAAGTTCATTTCTCTCGTATAGCCCTTCTAATATTCCTTCACCTGTCAGCTTTTCCTTCAATGTTAGTGCTGATTTCCCATTTGAGTTCATACAACTGCTTCTCATTTCTCAAAATGTCTAATACTGCCCACTAAATAATCAGTGAAGAAAATGAACAGGAGATGATTGGTATAAGACGCTTCCCTGGGTCACACCAGATAACAGTAGCGACATCTGGCGAACTTGTAACACAAACATTTTGTGGCTACTGTACGGCAGTTTGTTTTGAATAGTAGTGCTGCTGACAAGATGACTTTGTATACACTATTATTTACATATATTTGACGATACTGGCGCTGATTTTGTGTTTAGCATTTGACAATGCCACTAAGGTTCCAGTCTTTATAAAACAGGTATACCCCTTAATATCTAAAGCGGAGAAATGCACATGTATGTCAGTAATACTTTCCATTATGGCCTATTTTACTGTTTTAAGCTGTAGACAATCTGCTAGTGTATTTGTGTTTTCCCCATATTTTGCAGCAGATCTGAAGACGGTCACTTTAGACCGAAACTGGTAGTCTGATGACAAAAAATTTGTGACCACAGACGTGAAGTAAAGGGTATTTGCTCTGTATTTGGGTCACTGTTCACTTCACGACCATGTCACAGCTTGTGAGATAACACTTCTGTGTCTGTAGATGACGCTCTATTCAGGTTAATGCACTCCATCCTGGATGACACATCTAATGAAGCCTTGTTAGGTACACCATAGGAAACGATTTACACTTGTGGCCGTTAAAAATGCTCTTGCTCACGTGCCATAGCCCTCTCGCCTGGCTGCACATTTTCCCTGCCACTACGCCACGCTGTCTGAGAGTGAGGAGGTGAATTCCTGTTTCTCGTCAACATAGATCGCAAACAAAACAAATTTTCAGTATTACTGTATTTAATTATTTTTGGTGCACTGAAGGTGTAATGTAATACAGAAAGATTTTCTCAGCCAGGGTGCCACGTAATCGTGACATGTTTACTTTCATAGACGAGAAAGGTGTTTGACAGATATATGTTGGTCGAAATATTTTATCACTTTTGCAACCTCATTATGGAGACATGCAGCCTCTTCCTGAGGAAAACAATTTAGACCTCGAAGATAGTCTTAACGTAAAGGGATTTGTCTTTTATATGTGAATTAAACTACAGATCAGTCAGTTCCATCTGCATATGCACAAAGGTGCTTTCAACTGAAACGACAAACCGGATTGGCGGTGTCTCAAAACCTTTAGAAATTCACACTTTTAATACTTTTCAAGGCCTCAAGGAATTGCTCAACCCCGGATTTTTTCTTTAATTACAATGAGCTTAGGGAAATGGAGGGCGTTTTTAATCAGGTTTGTCCCTCCCATAATGCGATTTTCTTTTTAAGTGAATCCCCACCAAATCAGAAATAAGTTGTCTCTCGCCTTGCAGTGTCTTTCTATGCGCAGTGTGCGGTCACGTCCACTTACAATCTGACATCTGTAATCCATTCTGGATGTTCTAACTTTCTTTCTTGCTCTCCTGTTTTTCTTCATAAATTCAACATTGTTGTTGATGTGTTCAGTCCAGAGACTGGTTTGATGCAGTTCTCCATGCTACTCTATCCTGTGCAAGCTTCTTCATCTCCAAGTAACTGCTGCAACCTACATCCTTCTGAATCTGTTTAGTGTATTCATCTCTTGGTCTCCCTCTACGATTTTTACCCTCCTCGCTGCCCTCCGGTACTAAATTGGTGATTCCTTGATGCCTCAGAACATGTCCTACCAACCGATCCCTTCTTCTAGTCAAGTTGTGTCATAAAATCCTCCTCTCCCCAATTCTATTCAGTACGTCTTCTAATCTTCATCATTCTGCTGCAGTACCACATTTCGAAAGCTTCTATTCTCTTCATGTCTAAACTATTTACACTCTATACAAGTACTTTCAGAAACGACTTTCTGGCACTTAAATCTATAATAATAATTAACAAATCCTCTCTACTTCGACCACCATCAGTTATTTTGCTCCCCAAAATAGCAAAACTCATCTACCACTTTAAGTGTCTCATTTCCTAATCTGATTCCCTGAGCATCACCTGATTTAATTCGACTACATTCTATTATCCTTTGCGGTAGCGTTCTCGATTCCCACGACCGGGTTCCCGGGTTCGATTCCCGGCGGGGTCAGGGATTTTCTCTGCCTCGTGACGACTGGGTGTTGTGTGATGTCCGTAGGTTAGTGAGGTTTAAGTAGTTCTAAGTTATATGGGACTGATGACCATAGATGTTAAGTCCCATAGTGCTCAGAGCCATTTTTTTTTGTTATCCTCGTTTTGCTTTTGTTATATTCATCTTATTCCTCCTTTCAAGACACTGTCCATTCCGTTCAACTGCTCTTCTCGGTCTTTTGCTGTCTGACAGAATTACAATGTCAGCAGCAAACTTCAAGCTTTTTATTTCTTCTCCATGGATTTTAATTCCTACACGAAATTTTTCTTTTTTCTCCTTTACTGCTTGCTCAATATACAGATTGAATAACATCGGGGATAGGCTTCTACCCTATCTTACTCCCTTCCCAACCTCCGCTTCCATGATCCTCGACTCTTATAACTGCCATCTGGTTTCTGTATGAATTGTAAATAGACTTTCGCTTCCTGTATTGGACCCCTGGCTCCTTCAGATTTTGAAAGAGAGTATCCCAGTCAACATTGTCAAAAGCTAAGTCTACAAATGCTAGAAAGGCAGGTTTACCTTTCCTTAATCTATTTTCTAAGATAAGTCGCAGGGTCAGTATCGCCTCACGTGTTTCTACATTTCTACGGAACCCAAACTGATCTTCCCCGAGGTCGGCTTCTACCAGTTTTTCCATTCGTCTCTAAAGAATACGTGTTAGTATTTTGCAGCTGTGACTTATTAAACTGATAGTTCGATAATTTTCACATCTGTCAACACCTGCTTTCTTTGAGATTGGAATTATTATATTCTTCTTGAAGTCTGAGGGTATTTCACCTACCTCATACGTCTCGCTCACCAGATGGTAGAGTTTTGTCAGACCTGTCTCTCCCAAGGCTATCAGTAGTTCTAATGGAATGTTGTCTACTCCTGGGGCCTTGTTTTGACTTAGGTCTTAGGTCAAATTCTTCACGCAGTATGTCTCCCATTTCATCTTCATCTATGTCCTTTTCCATTTCCATAATATTGCCCTCAAGTACATCGTCCTTGTATAGACCCTCTATATACTCCTTCCGTCTTTCTGCTTTCCCTTCTTTGCTTAGAACTGGTTTGTCATCTTAGCTCTTAATATCCATGCAAGAGGTTCTCTTTTCTCCAAAAGTCTCTTTAATTTTCCTGTACGCAGCGTCGATCTTACCCCTAGTAATACATGCCTCTACATCCTTACATTTGTCCTTTAGCCATACCTGCTTAGCCATTTTGCACTTCTATCGACCTCATTCTTGAGATGCTTGTATTCCTTTTTGCCTGCTTCATTTACTGCCTTTTTGTATTTTCTTCTTTCGTCAATTAAATTCAATATCTGTTCTGTTACCAAAGGATTTCTACTAGCCCCTGTCTTTTTACGTACTTGATCCCCTGCTGCCTTCACTAATTCATCTCTCACAGCTACCCATTCTTCTTCTACTGTATTTCTTTTCCCCATTCTTGACAGTCGTTCACTAATGCTCTCTCTGAAGCTCTCTACAACCTCTGATTCTTTCAGTTTATTCATTGAAAATTGTCATGGCCATAGCTTTGAAAATGGTTCTATAATAGCAATGAAGGCGTGCAACCATGTGTTTTTCCTAAGTTTGATAAGCACAACAGACACATATAACAGAGACTTTGGTCATCAAAAATATATTCTCCTTCACTATTTCCAACAGTCTGCCAATGCACGGGTAACTTTCCAGTTTCGTGACACTAGAAATCACTTGGTTTTGGCCGGCCGGGGTGGACGAGCGGTTCTAGGCGCTACAGTCGAACCGCGCGACCGCTACGGCCGCAAATTCGAATCCTGCCTCGGGCATGGATGTGTGTGATGTCCTTAGGTTAGTTAGGTTTAAGTAGTTCTAAGTTCTAGGGGACTGATGACCTTAAAAGTTAAGTCCCATAGTGCTCAGAGGAGTTGCTGCTTCTTTTGTACCCAACATTTCCTTTCTTTTCCTTATGTTAGCATAAAGACACCATTTCTCGTCACCAGTAACGATATAGGATAGGACTGGTCTTGATGCGGATGCTGCTGAAGTGTCAGTTCTGATGATCACTTTTTTGGAAAATTACTTCAGTTTTCAACTATGTCAGCAGCTCTACATCAAGGGTAGCTTGCAGCGTTTTATTAATACAATGCAATTTTGTTAGTGCATCGTACCTTAGAAGGCAAACAAATTCGTAGTCAATTTCTCTAATAGGAATTACAGCACTTGTTGCTGTTTCAGTTATCTCTGTTACTCATACTCTGTGACACCTTGTGTACAGATGGTAAGTTGTTCTGATAAGTGTCGCAGTTTGACACCTAGAAGTCCTTCTTGTATCGCAGTGTCTCCTAAGAATCGTTGTAAGACAATCAAATGAAACTTCCCACTTCAAGGTAGAGGCGTAACAATCGCTGCTGATATTTATTGCCAACAGCTGAAACGTCTTACAGACGCAGTACACGGACAACGGCCATGAAGTTCACCACCTCAAATCCACGTGATTTCTAGTGTCACGAAATTGGAAAGTTACCCGTGCATTGGCAGACTGTTGGAAATAGTGAAGGAGAATATGTTATTGATGACCAAAGTCTCTGTTATATGTGTCTGTTATCTTTATTAAACTTAAGGAAAAACTCTACGAACATATGCACCAACCCAATACATGGTTGCACGCCTTCATTGCTATTTTAGAACCATTTTCAAAGCTATGGCCATGACAGTTTTCAGTGTCCAAGCCATCACTGCTCGGCTTCTGCAATGTAAACTATATCTCCCAAAGCTGACTAAGGTTCCTCTCAAATTAATTAAGCTAACTGTTGAGGGGGCAGTCTGTAGGATACAGTTTCGAAAATATTTTATGCACTAATAGTAGGACTAATTCTTCAGAAAGAACATTGTAAAACTTTGAGTTCTGGTTACTAGTTTATCATGGCTTTGAAGATTGAGTAACTGATTAAATGAATGTCTTATATAGTCAGGTTTCTGCGTCAGCAATACTGTTGAAATGCTTGAATATAACAATATTAAATTTCGGACCATGCTATTTGGTTCACTGAATTACTTTACACAATGGTGGATAGTAAGCAGTCCGCTCGTGTGGCAGAGTAGCTATCTCAGTGGAGGGCGGAAGGCAGCTGTCATCATATTGTGTTAAGAGTGACAATTCTGACAAAAGAGATGCTCCCCTAAACAGGACTATTACGAGATTGCAGGTTTCGTTTATGGATCCAGCCTGCATTGATCTTTACGGCCCATAAGTAGCTGACCATCTATATATGAACTTTTGATACTAATTACATAAAGTGGAAATTATACCTTCAAATTAAAAGAATATATCTACCAGATTAGTAGCACATATGGACTTAAACTGTGTAATCAATTACAATTGCGTGATTGTGTCATACAACATTTACTAGCTTAGACGAAGAATTACAGATTGATTATACTTAAAGTACTCTAGAAAAAGAATTGTCCAAATCCCTTCTTCCTAGTACATTCTCATTACAGCGAGTAAAGTGTTCATTGATTCCAAAAAAACGCCTCAGTCTGCATGATTTAAGTTTAGTGCGCATCATGCGCTACAGCATAACAATTCTATAACTTTCTCAAATAAATAAAAGGGACAGTTCATTAAAGGGATATCATAAATATTTATTCTGGTTATACCCTACTGGTTTCCTGATGACTTATGATGAAATCAACAGAATTTCCTTCCACTCAGTATTTACCATCCTGAATGTAGACATATTAAAAAGAATCACGCCGTTCAGCTGGTCACTTTTTATTGAGTTTGATAGGGCGATTCGATTTAACCTGATAAAACTTATGCAGACCGTGGAAACACACGTTTTTGTGTTGAATAAACTGATAACAGTGATTATCAGTGATTATTAAATTTCCTTTTCTTTAATGTACTACAATTAACATAGTGATGCCCTTCTATGGTAGAACTTACAAGCTGTGACATCCTAGGGACAGGATATTCAGGGAGAAATGCAAGCGACTGCAACCCTGCAGGTAAGGGACAAGGTGTCTTGAGGATTGGCGAGGGGCCACTCAGGTAAAAACAGATGAGGAGCATGCTTGTTATCCATAGAAAAACAGAGGACTAGACAGCAGGGCACCGGCACCCATAAACCAGAGTCAGTGACTCTGGAACAATATGAGGCAAGGTGGGAGTCCATTGTAAAAACGCGAGGTCCAGATATGGAATGGTGCCGGTCGGCAACAGAAACCAATACATTGCTTTGAAACAAGCGTTCAGTTTATATTGCTGTGGAATGTGGAAAAAAACCGCAAATTGGCATTCATAAGAAGAACAACACCAAAAATGAAACAGGAGCGTAATATGTAAGAAATTGTCCACGCAACCAGCCACTGATTATGCCTTGCCGAAAATAAAGGCGAAACGCGTATGGCACTAAAATTGTGTTTTATTCACTTGCTATCAGACCGTCCATAAGTAAAAATTATCAATATACCGTAAATAATGTAAATAAAGCAGCAAAATAATTGAAACTGAGCTCTAGATAAATTTCTGCAAGTGAGCTCAAAACTAAGACGTTAGTCTTACCCACAAAGGATAAATATTAACTAGTAAATAAGACATAATAGTTCGGCTCTATGGCTAACCCAAAGGGCTTACACCAAATAATTGAAAATAAAATTTAGTAATTCAGAATATGTATTAAACAGAACAGTAACATTAAATGGAAAATTCCCTGCGTGAAGCCAATTAATCAGATAAAGGCCTCTTGGCCGACAGCAAAATTTCATTTACAATGCAAGTCAGATAACATAAGGTCCTCAACTTGAGCACGGACAGTCAGGACATGTGACTGCAAATAAATAGCAAGCCGTGATTGGAGATCCTTGAGAGACCTCCAGACGGCCAGAAGACAGGCTCGTGTGGCAGGAAGCCGCTGACATGGAATGCACTTTCCGCAAACTTAGTTGGTGCTGTCGACAAACAGTGAACATAAATGTCTCACTGAATTACACTACAACTGAAAGCTATTGTTTAGCCACGATTGCAATTATAGAACCTTTTCAAGAAGTCATGTGCCCTAGGAAATAAGCCTCACTGTAAACGTTAGGTGTAAAAGAGAACTACTCAAAGGGAGCTATAAATTCTTCAAAGCACGAACATAAATCACTGTTTGGCAAGGTCTTACCATTAGCTGGAGGTCATAACATATAAAACTTAAAGGGCTGGATTTAATTACACCAGAGAGCGCACTAGCTTCCAAAACATAGCAAAACCAAATATTAAAAGTCAGAAACAGTTTCTTCTCTCACATAAAACAATTTAAGAAGAAAAACGAAAAATTTTAGAAAGTAGATAATTCATAGGCCCCTGATATAATTGTGCATGAAAGCTGGGCACATTACATAGTAAAACAAATCGCCGTAACAACCGGATATGATGCAAGGCAGCAAATTTCATACACCACAAAGGAAGAGCCGTAACTTTGAGCAAAAGTGACTGCCCAATACAAATCTGGGCACAGATCGTATGGCCTCAGGCAGGGCCAAATGTGGTAAATCCATATTACATGAACATGTCATCGTAAGAATAACTAACCACAGCAAATTTGGAGAGAGCTCTGACCAGCAGATTAACACAACTCACTTCAAAAAATACACAGAGCAGGCCGGTAATAAATTTGTCGTACAATCACACAGAGTCAAATGACAAAGACGTGCATGATGACTCAATGAATATAAACGCGAAACATACGCTTAAACAGCTTGTGGAGCGGATAATCGGTGCACAGAGCTGAACAACCAGATACGCACAACATAGGCGAACCATCCTCTTGCCTTCTACCCAGTGCTGGCGTAGAAGAGTGAAAGACGACACAGAAAAGTCTTCGTGCCGATCCGCATCGCGTGTCTGTTGCTCCAAACACTACAGCTGGCCGCAGCTCGACACTGCGCGAAGACCACATGCAAACTGCCCGCACTGCACTGTTCGAAGTCCTCTCCTGGCGCCACTCTAGTGGCTGCTTCTGAAGCTTAGCACAGGGCAGTGATAGCCGCACAAGGGAGCAATACGCACTACCTGGTGAGACGTCAGCTACAAGCTATCGTTAGTGGGGAAGTCAAACGAGCCACCGCGGCTCAAAACATTTACGCGACTAGTGGAGAAAATGTAACTTTTGGACGAATGGTCGACTAAATTCTCTTGGCCCAAAACGCAGAGAGGCCTCGCTCTAAGTTCTAGAAACGGACGCCTAATTTCCGAACCTTAGAGACTTCGCTTCTTCAGGCTCTTGGTAACTTAATTTCACAGCTTCCCTTCCGGAAAGTGCTTCAGAGTATTTTACATGCTACGCACATGGCCAACTGTATTTTTTTATCATTATGTTGACTTTTTTCAACTGTCCCAAAATGAAAGTCTCCGCATTGTCTCTTCTTATTATGTTCCTATGTCCCCCTTTTTATCACGTTTTATATGTATCATTTCATCTTTTTATCTTTAATGTCACTCGGCTGAAGAGCCGAAGAGCGGCGGATTGTGTCGCTTCAAGCCCTCCCCTGCCCAGGGGAATGAAATCACAAAAAAAAAACTTTGGGAACGTGGAATGGCGGACTTCGAATGAAGCCCTCCTCGGCAGCAGAGACTGGTGGATTCCAATGTTAAAATTCATAGCAGCGCGCTTCTACAATGAAGCGCCAAAGAAATTGGTATAGACATGCAAATACAGAGATATGTAAACAGGCTGAATACAGCGCTGCAGTATGCAACGCCTACATAAGACAACAAGTACCTGGCGCAGTTGTTAATTCAGTTACTATTGCTAAAATGGCAGTTTATCAAGATTTAAGTGATTTTGAATGCGGTGTTATAGTCGGCGCATGAGCGATAGGACACAGCATCTCCAAGGTAGTGATCAAGTAGGGATTTTCTCGTACGCCCATTTCACGAGTATACAGACTTGAAACCCTCCCGCAAATTGCTACAGATTTCAATGCTGGGCCATCAACAAGTGTCAGCTTGCGAACCATTCAACGAAACATAATCGATAAGGGCTTTCGGAGTCAAAGGCCAACTCGTGTACCGTTGATGACAGCACGACGCAAAACTTTACGCCTCGCCTGGGCCCGTCAACACCGGCATTGGGACTGCTGATGACTGGAAACATGTTGCCTGGTCGGACGAGTTTCATTTCAAATTGTATCGAGTGGATGGACGTGTACGGAGACAACCTCATGAAACCATGGACGTTGCATGTCAGTAGGGTACTGTGCAAGCTTGTGGAGGCCCTGTAATGGTGTGGGGCGTGAGCATTTGGAGTGATATGCGGACCCTGATAAATCTAGATACAACTCTGACTGGTGAGATGTATGTAAGCACCCTCTTTGATCACCTGCATTCGGCCGCGGTGGTCTCGCGGTTCTAGGCGCGCAGTCCGGAACCGTGGGACTGCTACGGTCGCAGGTTCGAATCCTGCCTCGGGCCTGGATGTGTGTGATATCCTTGGGTTAGTTAGGATTAAGTAGTTCTAAGTTCTAGGGGACTGATAACCACAGCAGTTGAGTCCCATAGTGCTCAGAGCCATTTTTAAGAAAAAAGCCATCACCTGCATCCATTCGTGTCCATTGTGCATTCCAACAGATTTTGGTAATTCCAGCAGGACAATGCAACACGCACATGTCCAGAATTACTACAGAGTGGCTCCAGGAACACTCTTCTGAGTTTAAACACTTCCGCTGCCCACCAAACTCCTCAGATATGAACATTATTGAGTATATCTGGGATGCCTTGCAACGTGCTGTTCAGAAGAGATCTCTACCCCGTCGTACTATTACGGATTTATGGACAACCCTGCAGGATTCGTGGTGTCAGTTGCCTCCTACAGTACTTCAGACATTAGCCGAGTCAATTCCACGTCGTGTTACGGCACTTCTGTGTCCTTGCAGGGGCCCTACACGATGTTGGGCAGGTGTACCAGTTTCTTTGGCTCTTCAGTGTAGATGCGTACCTGATGGCAACTGGTCATACCTTCAGCAGTCTGCTCGTGTTACACTGACGAGTGTGCTGTGAATTACTTGCAACACCAGCGCGTTAGGATAAATGGAACTTAGGGCTGGCGCTACAGTCTTGCACCGCGCGACCGCTACGGTCGCAGGTTCGAAACCTGCCTCGGGCATGGATGTGTGTGTTGTCCTTAGGTTAGTTAGGTTTAAGTAGTTCTAAGTTCTAGGGGACTTATGACCTCAGCAGTTGAGTCCCATAGTGCTCAGAGCCATTTGAACCATTTGAATTTAGGGAGTCAACAAAATGTACATCCCGGTCTTCCGATGTTCGACAACAGTCATAGTTTCTTGTAAGACTTTAACTTCTCTTTCTAGCCATACAGTCATTGTTATTCACTATGTTTACAGGGGCTCCCAAAACCAGATTTCGTAAACCGATTTCACAATGCCGTTTCTGATTGATCATGTAAACACTCCAAAATCGATCCTGGAAATCAGTTTCTAGCTGCCGGTTTTCCATTTCCACAATAGATTTCCGCTCCATGTAAACGCACAACTATTTCTGAAACGTGCTTGTGTTGTCAGGTTACGCCTTGTTCTCAAAATTTTCGGCTAATGTGGACGGAGTGACTGTGCAGTGAAGGAGAAGCAGAAATATCAGTCTCAGCATCAAGCTGTCTAACTCTAACAGTTAAGTGAAGAGAAAAGGCGATTGCGCTGACTAAATCAGAAAGTCCAACAACCATTTCTCAGATGCCATAGATAAGTGGGCTAGCGACAGACAGCGAAAAATGGTTGCCAGACTTCAATTTTTGGCCTTCGTAAACTGTATCGCATGTAAACGTAGTGATTGATGTTTAGGTAGATAGCGGTACATTGTCTGACGTTTAGTATATCCCCTGTCCCCAGCAACTAACATTGTCACCTGTTAATTATATTCTCTCAGTTTCTCTTTGTAAAGGTTTAATTGTGCATCAGGTAATTTCATATAAATCCTCCCACTCTATGCCCACAGTGCAATTTTCAATAGGGAAAAGTCATTTCATGTCATATCTTTTCCATTTTTTGTGAATATAAACATTAGGAATAAATTCACAGTCATGCAGATCATAATTTTGATTAAAGTAGTTAACGAACCCTCTATTTGATAACTGCTTTTGAATGAAAAAATTGTGAACACTTCACCGTTAGTTTCACTGCTTGGCCGAAAATTTCTAATGCTTTAATTCAGTCCGTTGTGGAGCACTGATTCTCAATGATGAACGTGTCTCACAGCTAAATCCGACACACATTGTTCTAAACACAGGGGTTTCGCAACACCTAATGACGTTACTCATTGTTCCAAATGCGCTGTGGTGGTAATACAATGAAACATAATACAAAAAGATTATTACTTTTTTCCTTACTCATTATTTCCGACCACGCCATATTTCCGAAAATTTCTACGACTTTGTTCTGAAGTTTAGGAGAAAAAGTAGATTGGAACATGTTTCCCACTTCTAACATTTTCTGTGAGCTTAAAGATTTAAGGATTATAGTAACTAATAATCCCAAACTACTACCGAGCGAGGTGGCGCAGTGGTTAGACACTGGACTCGCATTCGGGAGGACGACGGTTCAATCCCGCGTCCGGCCATCCTGATTTAGATTTTCCGTGATTTCCCTAAATCACTCCAGGCAAATGCCGGGATGGTTCCTCTGAAAGGGCACGGCCGACTTCCTTCCCCATCCTTCCCTAATCCGATGAGACCGATGACCACGCTGTCTGGTCTCATTCCCCCCCCCCCCCCCCCCCAAAAAAAAAAACCAGCGAACCAAACTACTCAAAAATACACCACAGTTGTAGTAACAGATGTAATCTGAACATACACTTAAAAGTACGTTGTTTCTAGCGCAATGGAGAATTACATGCACAGTATACTTGAGAACATTAACGCCACTTTTCTGTTTCAGCTGGTATGTTCTTTTGGAAAACGGAATTAATAGAAATACTGCTTTCAATTCCAATTTCTAATTCTTTCCATTTGATGTTTGACTTTCGGTGAGTTGACAATGTTTCGACAACACGAATGAAGGGGTACCAAGTGTTACCAATCAGTGAAACGTTTTCCCAAATCATAAAGTGAGGCTTTGTCGCCATTCGAAAAATGATGCAAGGGAAACAAACTAACGTACCCTTAGACTGGCCGTACAACTTTCATTACAATTGGGTAGAATTTTAAAAAACAATTTTGGAGAGAAGTGCCTTCTGTCATCTCTATGGGGAAATTTATAGTTATTTAAGTCAATCATTCGCGAGCATCGTTCAACAATTTTATAATGGACTATGCCAGATCAGAAATTAGCCTGCCATTTTTGTGATGGACACAGAGTATTTGTATTTCCCCATTAGTTGAATTAAATGTACAATTTACATTAGATGTGAAGGTTCCTCCAGCATCTGCACAACGGCTGGCCGCTGGAAAATAACTTAGCCATGAAATATTTCCTTCTTCACACTTAGTGACCACCTCTATTGGAACGATTTGGCTGTGCTTGTTTCTTCTGACAGTCTTACTGTCTTGTTCTTGTAACATAGTACTATAATTTACATCTGCTTCCAACAGGTTTGTTTCTGTTTGTTCTTCTTTCAGCAACCAATTTCGAAGCGCTGATGTTAGCTTCTTCATTTCGTTATTGATTTTTCTAAAATAGCTTTCAGGGGATGCTTTTGGGCCTGCTTCTGAAAAGAAACCAATGAGAAAACCGTCGTTTGTATAGCTTATGCTGCCTACATAATTTTTTGAAATTTTATTTTGTTCATATTATTTTGAAATGCAGGCAATCGCAGCAAAACGTTCACATTTTTATAAAAAGGCAAAAAACACCGCTCTTACTGTAGAAAGTTTTTTTTATTAAAACCACAATATAATTCGTGCTAGTTTAGGCCCATCCTCAGATGATCTAAACAGGGATTAGACACGAAGTATATTACAATTTTTTTCTTTTTACACTGGCTTAGTAAATATTGTTATATGGAGTAGAATAGTCCTCACGTAAATTGTGTCTACAACATTATTTTACGCTGTCCTGAAGCCTCTCCGAGTCCTTCACGTCAATGATAAATTAGAACCTGATAAAAATGCGGTGCCTCTAAAACAAAATCAAATGATTATTTGATGCGGAGAGAATAAAATAAGCCCTACAGAGCATGCGAAAATGTATGCAGGGTGAACGTTAATAAAACCAACAACCTGGCTAGAAATTGAGGAAAAAATGTCCTATGAACATGTGTCCAGAAATGCATTGTTGCCACAATGGATGGCGCTGACGAATCAAAGATCCGCTGTCCACCTGCCGTGTGTTCCTTGTGAGTTGCAGGCTGTGTGATTGACGCAGCGTGCTGTAAGCAGCAGAACGGTCCGGTATTCGTGTCGGTAACAAGCCGAGATGGTGTTTGCGTACGGCCAAGCAGTTGGCAGCGGTCGAGAGGAAGCACAGCTACGCCAAAAGAAGTACCCTTACAGGCACCAACCACATCACACGACATTTCGGGCCCTTTTCGGGCGTTTGTGTGATCATGGGTCCTTTCAGACAAACGAAAGTGCAGGGAGGCATACACCAGATCTGGAGGGCCGGGTTATACGGGATATTCAGACGAACCCTGGTACAAGCTCGAGGCAAGCGTCCGGCCAACATGGTGTAAGGTGAAGTACGATTGCGTGTATCCTGCCTGACAACCACTACTATCCCTATCATCTGCAACAAGCGCAAGGGTTATCTGCAGCGGATTTCCCTCTAAGGGAAGGATTTTGTCGAAGGTTTTTGCACCAGACGATCACAGTTATGGGATTTCTGTCATCAGTCCTCTTTACCGATGAGGCAACCTTTACCAGAAGTGACATCATTAGTCTGCATAATCGTCATCTGTAGGCTACAGACAAACAGCATGTGGTCAGAGGTACTTTATCATTCGTCAGCGCAACGATTCACTTTCCGACCACATTCTTACGACCTTTTCTCCTTCAGGAATCCGTCCCGCATTTTGTCGGTTTTATTAATGTTCACCATGTATAAGCTCCAATAAAAGCATACCTTATCAACAGCTGGAGGCGACGCAGGCACGGCGATAGAGAACATTGAACTAGCTAAAGGCCTAAGCAAGCAGCCACGAGGCAAGCTGCACTGGCCGTTGTATCCGGAAACTCAGTGAGATATCGCTAAAGAGAGTGGGACTAGTGCAACCTACGGTCCTCTGTTATGCCAGAGTTGCCTGGATCTCTGCACCCACTCGCTTTTAGAAGCCCCTCCAAACCCTCGAACCCCATGTGCTCCGCCTTTCCTTCCGTATCTGACTGCCATCCCCCACACAGCTCCTGTATGAACTCATCCCATTCCCCCACCTCCTCCTGTTCCTCCAACATCTCCACATCCTTTACATTGTCCGCAGGCTTGATCCCCTCCACCCCCTGGTTTCCTCCTTCCTCTCCAGCCCCCGCCCGTTGCCGTACCGCTATCGCTGTATCCTTCCCTCTCTCCACCTCCACACCCTCCTTCATCAGGGCGATTTCCAGCGCCTCCCCCTCCAGGATCATGAACTTCGCCGTGACATATACCCTTCCTTCCAACTATAACGTGGCCCTGTTTACCCCCTCCCCAGGGGCCCCTTTTTTCCTCACCCCTCTTTCTCCCAGAGCGGATTACCCTCCTTCCCTCCCTGAGCCCCTGCACCCCCTCCTCGGCTGTTTTCCTCTCCCGTCCCTTCCCTTCCCTTCCCTTCCCAGCCTTCCTTCGGCGTGCCCCCCACCTCATCCCTCTTTCTCTCCCCTCCTCCTCGCCTCCTTCCTCTTCTTCTCTTGTTTCCCCCCCCCCCCTATCCCATGCAGATCCTCCCAGGTTTTTATTCAGTATCAGTGTGCTACGTTAGTGTTGTGTTTCGGTGCCATTCTACAGTGTCATCTAGTGATGTGAGTTTTAATTGTGTGCTCGACTTGTTTATTGTCCATGACAGTTCCTTGCTATGCCGTCCGCCATGTGGTTGTTTTACTCGTTCTACGGACTTTCATGCTCCGGCCGTACTTTGCCTGGTGCCTTTTCATGTAGTGTGTGGCTTTTTTTTGTTTGTGTAACGTACTTTTTTAGATTTTTATCTCCGATTTACAGTCACCACTTTATATGTCTTATTTGCTTCTGTTCCGCCTGTTTTGTTTCTATATTCCGCCATGTTATCTCCTTTATATTGTTTTTAAATATCTTCCTGTCTATTTATGTCTCTTGTCTGAAGAGCAGATCTTATGCTGGTGCCAGCCTGCCCCTGATGGGGAATGGAAATGACAATAAAGGGAAAAAAAATGCAACGAACGGCGAAGTGCGAAAGAAGGGGAGGTGCTGTACATAAAAATAACAGGGGGGGGGGGGTTGATTTGGGGGAGAAGACCAAACATCGAGGTCATTGGTCTCATTGGGTTAGGGAAGGATGAGGAAGGAAGTTGGCCATGCCTTTTGTAAGGAACCATCCTGGCATTTGCCTGAAGCAATTTAAGGAAATCATGGAAAACCCAAATCAGGATGGACGGACGCGGGATTGAACCGTCGTTCTCCCGAATGCGAGTCCAGTGTGCTAACCACTGCGCCACCTCGCACGGCCATAAAAATAAATTACAATTTAAATCAGCAATTGATATAAAACATAGACGAACTAATCCGGTAAGTCTCGTATGATGCAAACTACTAATATTTATAAGGGATATTATTCCACGCACTTTGAAAATCAATGGAAGATTTATAAACAGTAAAAGTTTTTACATGCAGCAAAAATAAGAACAATGGGCTTTCTGGTTAGGGGTAGTCAAAATTTACTAAAATATTCCTATGTCTCAGTTCTGTCTAGGGGTTTAAGTTGAAATCAGAAGGTTTTTTATAAGCCTCGGAAAATCGCTATCTCTTCTAGAATATTAAATTTGTTACACTTATTCTCCAAATATATGATTTGTGTATTCTCGTGTACGTCCGTAATCTAATGTCACGTAATTACGCACAATTGGTATGGCATTTAAACCGAGCTGAAGAACTTCTGCCTGTTTGGTCTATATATTGCTGACAGAGTACACATCCGACAACTTAAACGTATCGCAATGCATACTTTCCTTGTGTGTAAATTTTTGGCCGTTGTTCTAAGGAATATACGAATCCGGGATTATGTTTTTTGAAACAAGGCGTTTGTCCGTTTTACCTGAAATATCTCCAGTGAAAGGAAACCTATCGGTCTTTTTCTAGAGGAAGCTGTTTTTGTCTATTGTTTGCAGCTTCCTGAAATTATGAGGTGTTCCTCTAGGAAATTTGATGCACATATCAGGAACGACGCTAAGAAGGAGTGTTTAACATGTTTCTTCTGCTATTTCAAATACATTTGGCCTTATTTAGAAATGAAGTTATTGTAAAAGCAAATTGAGGCAGTTTATGCATGATCAATTTTCATTTGAATTGAGAATTAGCAGATAAAGTACTTGGTTTATGTTCGCCCCGTTGAAATTACGACGCTGAATACGTTTTAAATACGCGTAATTCGTGTCATGTAAGTGTGTTGCGTAACTGGCCGGACGCAGGTAAGCGTGACATTGTCCGACAATCCAGGACCGAAACACAGCTAAAGGTCGCTAAGTTATTATGTTTGTGTAACAACAGCATGCACAGAAATGAGGAGTACCTGGCAAAGCTCACTTTGAACCTGACCATGTTGGCAGCAATGTTGTGTTTACAGCCGAGAAAAAGAGAAATGAATGAATGTAGTAACAGCATACGCTTGGACTCCAGCACATGTCGCACAAGTTGGCGCTGGCGGTGATGCAAATGCCTCTTCATCGGGCAACTTTCCCTACACAGCGTGTATCATAATTAATGGTGTAAATGCGTACGGTTGAAAGTGCCTGTCTTTTAGAGTCCATGTTTATTGAGACGTTTTTGCTTCTCGTATCGTATACTTTCAACTGTATACGTTTACGCCATGAATTACGATTACCCTGTACAGTTGCTATCTTGAGAATGCGGTCAAACAGGGCAGGCAGGTGGCTGTATGCGGTGCAATCGCTGCGCAAGCTGTGCGTTGTCCGCCGAGGAACGACCGCAAGCAATGTCACTCATCGCACAGTGATGACAGGGACTTCCTTTACGTTAACGCTCCGCCGACAAGGTGGATTGGACTGACGTTAAGAACAAGATCGAGTGGAATACCACCCACTGAGATACATTTGTAATTAAATGTACCATAGTTGATATTAACAGATCAACTGCTTTTTGATATTGTTGGGAAATAAGAAACAATAAGAAAGCAACATTTAATTGAAGCAGGGAACACGCAACTGTACGTCCAAAAATCTTCAGTGTTACATACGAGGGTCGTTTGAAAAGTTCGTACAAAGTCCGAGAGATGGCACCACTGGCGCGTATCGAGGTCATGTTTAGTTAGTAGCATCTTTGGAAAAACGCACACCAAGTTTCTGCCACATTGATCTATTTCTTTGTGTTTGGCATTCGTGTGAATCAAGGAAGTCGTGTGGTTGTCAAAAAGTGGACGAAAAAGAATTTCGTGTGATGATTAAACATTACTTTATGAAAGGCATAACGTCTCAGAAGACTAAAGAGTAGCTTGATAAAAATGAGGGTGGCTCTGCACCTTCGATTAGAACAGTTTATCAGTGGTTTTAAAATTTTCGGAATGGCCATATGGGCACAAGTGATTCTGAACTTTCTGGACGCTCTGTGGAGGTTACGACTCCAAAAATCATTGATAAAATCCATGATATGGTGATGGATGACAGAAGAGTTAAGGTGCGTGAGATTGCTAGTGCTGTGGTCATCTCGAATGAACGGCTGCATAATATTTTGCACACACATTTGGCTTGAGAAAGCCATCCGCAAGATGGGTTCCGCGATTGCTCACGTTTGACCAAAAACGGAATCGTGCGAAGTGTTGCAAGGATGGTTTGCAGCTGTTCAGGAAGAATCCGTAGGACTTTAAGCGTCGTTTCGTCACTGTGGATGAAACATGCATACATTGCTATACTCCTGAGACCAAACAACAATCTAAACAAAGGGTTACCAAGGGAGAATCTGCACCAAAAAAAGGCGAAGACCATTCTTTCGGCCGGAAAGGTTTTCGTGACTGTCTTTTGGCATTCGGAAGGGATAATCCTCATCGACTACCTGGAAAAGGATAAAAATATTACAGGTGCATATTATTCATCGTTATTTGACCATCTGAAAACCGAGCTGCAAGAGAAACGCCGGCGATTGGACCGCAAAAAAGTCCTTTTCTATCACGACAATGCGCCCCCACACACCTCAGCAGTTATGGTCGCAGAATTAATGGAAATAGGATTCCAACTCGTTTCACGCCCCCCCCCCCCCCCCCCCCCCCCCTATTCTCGAGACTTGGCTTCCTCGGACTGCTATTTGTTCCCCAAATTGAAGAAATGGCTGGCGAGGCAAAGATTTTATTCAAATGAGGAGGTGATTGCAGCAACTAATAGCTATTTTGCAGACTTGGACAATTCCTATTATTCGGAAGGGATCAACAAATCAAAACAGCATTGGACGACGTGTATAAGTCTAAAAGGAGTCTATGTTGAAAATAAAAAAGGTTTACCCCAAACACGTAAGTAGTTTTTATTTTTGAACGGACTTTTCAAACGCTCTTCGTACTATATAGTTTTTTACTAGGGTCAAATAACAGACAGGTGGGTATTTTCATCACATTTCTTGACTAGACAACTATACTTCAACAAGGTAGACAATTTATTACAAAATAAAACAAAAATAACAAAAACATAGTATTATTACCACTTTGCTAAATGTTAAGACACCAACGGCCTTGCTGCAGTGGTAGCAGCGGTTCCAGTCAGATCACCGAAGTTAGGCGACGTCGGGCTTGGCTAGCATGTGGATGGGTGACCGTCCCGATTTGCCTGCCACGGGTACCCAGACCTTATGGGGTCAATTGAGGAGCCACTTGACTGAAAAGTAGCGGCACCGGTCACGACAACTGACAAAGGCCAGGAGATTAGTGTGCTGACCAGCTGACCACATGCCCCTCCGTATCCGCATCCGGTGACGCCAGATGTCTGAGGATGACACGGCGGCCGGTCGGTACTATTGCGCCTTCGAGCCCTGTTTGGACGGTGATTTTTTTTTTTTCTACATGTCAAGACACATGGAACAAGCCACATTCTTATGTTCACCACACAAACATCTACGTCATTTTGTATAAAAGTAATAACCTTTGCTATCATTGTTACACTTATTTTCACTATTTCACTGCAAACTCCACATCGCTGTTCTTTTTTTTTTCAGCTTCCCATATTCCGGCTCACCTTCTTCTTCGCCGAGGTAGCTCTTGATATGAGGTGGAAGTTCTCTTGGTAGACGGGAGTTGTAAGCTCTCTTCTTGGTAAGTAGTTCCAGTAAATCAAGGGAAAGTCTTATGAGGAATTGGTCACGTCCCCCACTAGAGAAAGCATGTATGTGGGGACGATTAAATTTTGAAAGTACAAAAGCATTCACACCAGCAGCATCTAGAACTCTGTAAAACTACCGGAGTCACAGCCTTCGAGTTTTAGGTTTGGTGCTGATATCGTGACACAGCTGGTCGAAAACGTCACTCTGTATTTTGCAATACTGTAGATTCGATTTGTTCAAGTTTTTACGAGTGCGCTTCAATTCGAGGTGAATCATGCTTGGGTGATAAAATAACAACATTTTTGTATTTCTTTGGAGCAAGACAAACGATCATTTTATCAGAGATTGCATAGGAGGTGTGTTCCTGGAGTTCATAATTTCCGGTGGTACGTGCGGTTTATTTTTGCGTAAAGTGGCGACAAATGTGGGTTTCATTTTCATCAACTCGTCGGTCAATTCACACGATATGGACGAATTGTCTGTCGTGATATTTCTGTTTGTGTTTTTTTACAGATTGACAAAGCTGTAGTACATACATCGTTGGCAGGGAACGGCATACTGGTTCTTTTTTCTTTGGTTCCTTTCCGAAGAATGAAATTCCACCCAAAAAATAAAATGTTTTTTCGTTACTTATGCTGCCGTATTTTCTAGGCTTTTTGGCATAAACATTTTGAAAGGACACCGTCCTCTGAAGCTAAGTAACGTTTCATTAACAGTCAACTACTAAGATGGCGTATAATGGCCTTTACACTGAATGGTAAAAAGAGTTCAGAACTTTCAAAATGCTGCAAATTTGTTTTATGTTTCCTTTGATCTAGTGTTTTCTTGTCATTGAATCTAAGGCCACGGACAAGAAATTCAAACCGGTTACTAGACACTGCAAGTAGAAAAATCTAGGACACGTCAGTTTTTGAAAACATTTCCTCGGTGTTCAAAAGGGAATTCTTCATGTATCCGCCCCTGTATTCTAATCCACAAAACGATTTTTCAAGGAATCCCTTCTCGGGTTCGCCGGCCGAGGTGGCCGAGCGGTTGTAGGCGCTACAGTCTGGAACCGCGCGACTGCTACGGTCGCAGGTTCGAATCCTGCCTCGGACATGGATGTGTGTGATGTCCTTAGGTTAGTTGGGTTTAAGTAGTTCTGAGTTCTAGGGGACTGATGACCTCATAAGTTAAGTCCCATAGTGCTCAGAGCCATTTGAACCTTCTCGGGTTCGAAATGATCGCCGATGGCCTCGTCATCAGACAATACGCCATCCGATGTCTTTAAGAAAGATTCATCTAAATTGTCTTCATCCTCACTCTCAGAATTCATGGCCATTTACCTTTGCAACTTCTCTAAAACCTCTTCTGGAAGGTGAACAACACACTTTTGTGGAACATTGTGCTGTCTTTTGAGTCATGTCTTTGACTGCTTTTGATGCCCCCCCCCCCACCCCCCTTACGAGTTCCTCTCCTGTGCCAACATCTTCATCCCAGAGTAGCACTTGCAACCTACGTCTTCAATTATTTGCCCGATGTATTCCAGTCTCTGTCTTCCTCTACAGTTTTTGCCCTCTACGACTCCCTGCAGTACCATGGACGTCATTCCCTCGTTTCCTTCTTCTTGTCAGTGTTTTACATATATGCCTTTCCTCTGCTCAGAACCTCCTTATCAGTCTACCTAATTTTCAACTTTCGTCTCATCTCAAATGATTCGATTTTCTTCTGTTCCGGTTTTCCCACAGTCTATGTTTCACTACCATACAACGCTGTACTCCAAACGTACATTCTCTGAATTTTTTTTCTCAAATTTAGGTCTATGTTTGATACTAGTAGACTTCTCGTGGCCAGGAGCGCCCTTTTTGCCGTCGCTAGTCTGCTTTTGATGTCCTTGCTCCGTCCGTCATTGGTTATTTTGTTGCCTAGGTAGCAGAATGCCTTAACTTCATCTACTTCGTGACCATCAATCCTGATGTTAAGTTTCTCGCAGTTCTCATTTCTGCTACTTCTCATTACCTCCGTCTTTCTTCGATTTACTCTCAATCCATGTTCTGTACTCATTACACTGTTCATTCCATTCACCAGATCATGCAATTCTTCTTCTCTTTTATGAGGATAGCGATTTCCTCATCCAATTTTATCGTTAATATCCTTTCACCTTTAATTTTAATTCCACTCTTGAACCTTTCTTTTATTTCCATCATTGCTTCTTCGATGTGAAGATTGAATAGTAGAGGCTGTCTTACACCCTTCGTTCTTAGTCATCCACTCTTATTATTCCCTCTTGGCTCTTGGACGTGTTGTGTATTACCCGTGTCTCACTATAGCTTACTCCTATTTTCATCCGAATTTCGAACATCTTGCACCATTTGATATAGTGGAACACATTCTTCAGGTCGACAAAACATTTGAACGTGTCTTGATTTTTCGTTCGTTTTGCTTCCATTATCAACCGCAACGTCAGAATTGCCTCTCTCGTCCCTTTACTTTTCCTAAAGCCGAACTGATCGTCACCTAACCCAACCTCAATTTTCTTTCCCATTCTTGTGTGTACTTCTCTTGTCAGCTTCTTGGACGCATGAGATATTAAGCTGACTGGGCCATAATTCTCTCACTTGTCAGCTCTTGCAGTCTTCGGAATTGTGTGGATGATACGTTTCCTAAAGTCAGAAAGCATGTCGCCAGACTCATACATTCTACACACCAATGTGAATAGCCGGTTTGTTGCCGCTTCCCCCAATGACTTTAGAATTTCTGATGGAATGTCATCTATCCTTTCTGCCTTATTTGATCTTAAGTCCTCCAAAGCTCTTTTAAATACGACTGACGACCTCAGAAGTTAAGTCCCATAGTGCTCAGAGCCTCTTTTAAATACTGATTCTAATACTGGTTCCCCTGTCTCTTCTGTATTGACTCTAGTTTCTTCTATCACATCAGACAAATTCTCCCCCTTACAGAGGTCTTCAACGTATTCTTTCCAATATCCGTTCTCTTCTCTGAATTTAACAGTGAAATTCCCATTGCGCCCTTAATGTTCCCACTCTTGCCTTTAATTCCACCGGATGTTGTTTGTACTTTTCTACATGCTGAGTCAGTCCTTCAGACAGCCATTTCTTTTCCGATTTGTGCACATTTCGTCTTAGCTTCCCTGCACTTCCTATTTATTCCACTCCTCAGCGACTTGTATTTCTGTAATTCTGAATTTCCCTGAACACTCTTGTGCTTCATCCTTTCATCGATCAGTTGAAGTACTTCTTCAGTTGCCCATGGTTTCCTCGCAGCTACCTTCTTTGTACCTACGTTTTTCTTTCTAATTTCTGTGATTCTCCTTTTTAGAGATGTCCATTCCTCTTCAGCCGAACATCCTACTGAGCTATTCATTATCGCAATATCATAGTGTCAGAGAATTTCCATCGTACCTTCTGTATTCCACTTCTTTGCACATTGATTCTTTCTGATTAGTGTCTTTCTGATTAGCCTTCATCACTATTAAATTGTGATCTGAGTGTACATCTGCTCCTAGGCGCACCTTACAATCCAGTATCTGATTTCGGAATCTCTGTCTGACCATGATGTAATCTAACTGGAATCTTCCTGTATCTCCCGGTCTTTTCCAAGTATACCGCCTCCTCTTGTGATTCTTGGGCAGAGTATTTACTATTATTAGCTGAAATTTACTGCTCCTCGTTTCTACTATCAAGCCCATATTATACCTGTAACCCTTTCTTCTACTCCTTCCCCTACAACCTCTTTCCATCCCCCATTACTATTAGATTTTTATATCCCTTTACGTGCTGAGTTAGTCATTCAATAACCTCGTACACTTTTTCTTCATCTTCTGCTAGCGACGTCGGCATGTATACCTGAACTATTATTGTCGCTGTTGGTTTACCGCCGATTCAGATGAGAACCACCATATCACTGAACTGTTCACAGTAACTCATTTTGTGACCTATCTGCCTATTCATAACGGATCCAACGCTGTTATACCATTTTCTACTGCTGTTGATATTACCCTATATTCATATGACCAAAAAACCTTGTCTTCTTTACATTTCGCTTCACTGACCACCACTAAATGTAGACTGAGCCTTAGCATTTCCATTTTCAGATTTTCTAGCTTCCTTACCACGTTCAGACTTCTGACATTCCACTCCCCGACTCGTAGGACGTTTTTCTTTCGTTGGTTATTTAATCTTTTTCTCACGGTCACCTCCCTCTTGGCAGTCCCTCCCGGAGACCGAACGGGGGACTATTCCGGAATCTTTTGCCAGTGAAGAGATTATCATGATAATTTTAAAATACCTACCGTATGTCCTGCGTTTAAGCCTATAGTAGATGGTGGTGGCAACAGTGTTTGTTGTGTGGAGTGCAATCAACTTTACTTGCACGCTAAAGTGTCATATGGCACTTAGCATAATTCACGCCCTTCGTATGTGTGTAATAAACAGATGGCATGTGTTGACAGAAAACGCCTTCTCAGATCTGCTCAGAGCAAGATTACCGAAAGATGCGTAGCCATCTGTGCACGAGACTTGAGATCTTATGAAGTTGTTGGAGGTGAAGAATTTTGGGATGTGGCTCAGAGACTAGTCGACGGTGCAGCAACTTCCGGAAAAATATCCGCAAAACCTATTAGGCCTCACTCCACAACTGTTTCACGTCACATCACCGAAGAAGCGAAAACTCTTTGAAAGGAAGTTATGCCTGAAGTACCTGGACAGAGATGAATGCTCGGCGACCACAGGTATGTGGACATGTAGCACAAGAAGAAATCATTACATGAGAAGTACAGCCTTTTATTTCGTTAATTGGGACCTCAGGTCGCTCTTCTTGTTTACGGTCCGGTTTCCAGACGACCCTGAAACAGGGGAAAATGTAAGAAAGGCATTATTGAGACGATTTATCCACCTTGGTAATCAAGGGAATGGTGTAAAAAATTTATCTTCTACGACTGACCAAGGTGCCAACACTATCGCTGCTCGTCTTGGATTAACTAAATTATTCCTGTCACATGATGAACTCAGTGCTAAGAAATGCGTTTAGTGTGCAGTATATGTTATCCAATAGCGCGCAACTTCGAACTGTTCTGACCGCCAAAAAGGAATCAGTCACATTTGCAAAGAAAAGTGGCCTTGTTCATAGCCTAGGTAGAACAATGAAGAAATCGAACAATTCTCTCTGGGACACATGATTCACCATGTCCGAATCGGCGAAAAGGCAGTATTCGATATTGTGTGAAAAGCTCTCTCAGAAAAGAGAAATAGAACAGAAGGAATTGACATCAAGTTGATGGACGAACTGATTTCTTTTCTGACTGTGTGAATGCTGTTGTGTTTTTATATTACACTACACTCATGCTCATAAATTAAGGATTATTACACAGCGTGGCATTACACAAAACTAGCGCTAGTAGCATAGACACATAGGGAACACACATGACACAGATCTGTAGGTCCACGGTATTGGTGATAAGTTGAGAAAAACGGCCCGAAACACATGTGCAACAAAACACCACTGTTTCCTGCCACTGTTTCCTGCGCATGCACCCCGAATCAGTATGAGATATGATCACCATACACACGTACACAGGCCGCACAACGGGTTGGCTTACTCTGGATCAGGTGGTCGAGCAGCTGCTGGGGTACAGCCTCCAATTCTTGCACCAGTGCCTGTCGCAGCTCCTGAAGTGTCCTAGGGGTGTGAAGACGTGCAGCGATACGTCGAACGGGAGCATCCCAGACGTGCTAGATTAGGTTTAGGTCTGGAGAACAGGCAGGCCACTCCACTCGCCTGAGATCTTCTGTTTCAAGGTACTCCTCCACGATGGCAGCTCGGTGGGGCCGTGCGTTATCATCCATCAGGAGGAAGGTGGGACCCGCTGCACTCCTGAAAAGGCGGACATTCTGGTGCAAAATGACGTCCCGATACACCTGACCTGTTACAGTTGCTCTGTCAAAGACATGCAGGGGTGTACGTGCACCAATCATAATCCTACGCCACACCATCCATACAGGTCCCTTTCAAGGACGTTAAGGGGTTGGTATCTGGTTCCTGGTTCACGCCAGATGAAAACCCGGCGAGAACCACTGTTCAGACTATACCTGCAGTCGTCCGTGGGACCACTGTTCCAATGACCATGTACTGTGTTCTTGACACCAGGCTTTACGGGCTCCCCTGTGACAAGGGTCAGTGGAATGCACCTTGCAGGTCTCCGGGCGAATAAACCATTTCTGTTCAGTTGTCTGTAGACTGTGTGTCTGGAGAAAACAGTTCCAGAGGCTGCTTTAAGGTGCCGAGCAAGGCTACCTTAAGTACTCCGTGGCCGTCTGCGGGCACTGATGGTGAGATATCGATCTTCTTGTGGTGTTGTACACTGTGGACGACCCGTACTGTAGCGCCTGGACACGTTTCCTGTCTGCTGGAATCGTTGCCATAATCGTGAGATCACACTTTGTGGCACACAGAAGGCCCGTGCTACGACCTGCTGTGTTTGACCAGTCTCCAGTCACCCTAGTATTCTACCCCTCAAACGTCATCAATATGTGTTTTTTTAGCCATTTTCAACACACAGTCACCATTAGCGCGCCTGAAAACGTCTGCACACTTACTTACTGCACCGTACTCTGACATGCACCAACACACCTCTACGTATGTGGACTGCTGCCCGCGCCACCGTGCGACGACCGCAGGTCAAATGCACCGCATGGTCATACCCCGAGGTGATTTAAACCCGCAAACCGCCCACCAGAGCGTTGTATCACCATATATCAGCATTATCCTTAATTTATGAGCATGAGTGCATTTAAGTTAACACGCAAATTATCTCAGAAATTGTAAAGCAGGGATTTGCGTAACAACCCTTCAAGGGAATCTCAGAAGAAGTGGAAGCTGAGAAATCGCCTACACTGCACCTCCTGTTGCCATGGAATATGACGCTCGTGAATTACTCCAGTAAAGAGCCTCAGACGGGGAAGCTTCTGAAACAAATTTGCGAATAAGTTTGAAAAATTATGTACAGGAAAAGGCACCACAAACTAGCTGCTTTCCTGCGAGCACCATTTAGCCATCTGAAAATGATGTCTGAATCTCAGAGGCGTGAAGTAATGGGAGAAGTAAAGCATACAATTCACTAACTACTACATCAATAGTTTCGAGTGACAAGTCACAAAAGGAGGCTCCCTCTTCAAGCACGTGTACCAAAGAAAACTAAATTAGGCCGCAGAAAAGACAGTCACCTCTGGTATATTCTTACCTAAACAATACGTAAATACATGTGGACTGTTTGTCAGACTGTCCAGGTAGAATCTGACAGCGACTTTGGCGTAGTCCTAGTGCTGAAAAATAATTCAAACATTTGTAAGAAGGGAACATTTGGTTTTGTTTTCAGTATTACTTTTACGTTTTGCTGATTTACCACCATCAACAAAAGCTCAGAAGTTTGCTTTGTGGGCAGATATTGACGACAACCCGACTCCCACAGATGAGTGACATTGGTACACAAACCAAAATTATAAATTGGTCGAAAATGTGCCTTCTTGTTGGAATGAAAACGCGCACATTTTTCCGATTTTCCAGAAGATGGCTGGATACATTTTATGGTTACAGTCATCCAGCTTTGCTCCAGAGAGAAATTTTAGTTCTGCAGGTTTCATTGTAAGTACACGATAGTCATATGTCTACCCAGACAATGTCGATGATCTCCTTTTTCTTCATAGCAACTCCAATATCAGAGAAAATGAGCGGAGGAATATTTTGTAAATATTGGTGTACACCACTCTTAGTTTTATTTTCTCTCTAAATCGGTTGTCGAACATTGTACCTGTTTGTCTTGTAGCTTTCATTTATGCAAAGTATTCTCAAATTTGTGTCGATTTATTGCGGCCAAATACGCGAACCTGTTTCTTTGTGAATTACTATTGCATTGTAGACATTATGTTGGCAGTTTTATCACATCCAAAGTCATCATGCTTTGAAATTAGTGCAATGAAAATAGTTTAATATGAAAATACTTAATTTGAACAATCCGTTGACACGAAATACTTCTATGGAGCTGGCGTAATGCCATACTTAATTTTTCTTTAACATGAAACAAAATGGTTTGATACGACAATGATCCGCTTCGCTGTGAAATTAGTTATTGAGTAGGTACCTACTACCAACACTCAGACGCATTGTTCTTATTTTTGTTTGTTTGTTCATCCGAACAGAATAAACAAATTTTTGGGGAGGTTTAGGTACTGCAGTATCAGGGCATTTTATTGAACTAGTCAGTTAGTCTTCGAATTCAGTTCTGGATGTTTCAAAAATGATTGTGTGACGAAATATAATTTATATGTTTAATGGCTGGGAAATCTCTTCGAGTACAGCCCATCATTTCGCTTAAAATGAAGATATTCAAAGTGTGAACATACGTATCTAGTCAGGTGTACACTGAAGAGCCAAAGAAACTGGTACACCTGCCTAATATCGTGTTGGACCCACGAGAGCACGCAGGAGTGCTTCAGCACGACGTGACGTGGACTCGACTAACGTCTGAAGCAGTGCTGGAGGAAATTGAAACCGTGAATCCTGCAGCGCTGTCCATAAATCCGTAAGAGCACGAGAGGGGCGATATCTCTTCTGAACTTCACGTAGCAAGGCAATGCTCTATAATGCTCATGTCTGGGGAGTTTGGTGGTCAGCAGAAGTGTTTAAACTCAGAAGAGTTGGGTGTCGCACTGTCCTGCTGGAATTGCCCAAGTCCGTCGGAATGCACAATGGACAAGAACGGATGCAGGTGATCAGACAGGATGCTTACGTACGTGTCACCTGCCAGAGTCGTATCTAGACGTATCCGGGGTCCCATATCAGTCGGACTGCACACGCCCTATACCATTACAGAGCCTCCATCAACGTGAATAGTCCCCTGCTGACATGCAGGGTCCATGGATTCATGAGGTTGTCTCCATACCCGTACACCTCCATCCGCTCCATACAATTTGAAACGAGACTCGTCCGACCAGGCAACATGTTTCCTGTCCTCAACAGTCCACTGTCGGTGTTGAAGGGCCCAGGCGAGTAGTAAAGCTTTGTGTCGTGCTGTCATCAAGAACACATGAGTGGGTCTTCGGCTCCGAAAGCCTATATCGATGATATTTCATTGAATGGTTCGCACGCTGACACTTGTTGATGGCCCAGCATTGAAATCTGCAGGAATGTGCGGAAGGGTTGCACTTCTGTCACGTTCAACGATTCTCTTCAGTCGTCGTTAGTCCCGTTCTTGCAGGATCTTTTTTCGAGCGATGTCGGAGAATTGATGTTTTACCGGATTCTTGATATTCACGGTACATTCGTGAAATGGTCGTACAGAAATGTCCCCCCTTTATCACTACCTCGGAGGTGCTGTGTCTGTTGTTCGTGCGCCGATTATAACACCACATTCAAACTCTCTTAAATCTTGGTAACCTGCCATTGTATCAGTAGTAACCGATTCAACAACCGCGCCAGACACTTGTTGTCTTGTATAGGGGTTGTCGAACCCAACGGCGTGTTCTGCCTGTTTACATATCTCTATATTTGAATATGCATGTCTATACCAATTTCTTTGGCGCTTCAGTTTATTAACATCTGCAAACAGCATTCAAAAAGGTACTTCGAATGTATTGTTGAGCATTTATTCCGCATGCATGTAAAATGGTATTCTATTAACAAAAATATTTCGAGCCCATTTTGAGTTAAACGCTTACCACTATATACCCCTCAGTGAGAGTAGGTGACAGTTCGCCTATAGTAGTTGAGTTCGGGATGCAGAGCGGGATGTATATCTGACAGGCGGCCCAGCCCGTCGAGTGCGGTGGGCTGTGGCAGGCTGAGCAGCTCCGGCAGTGAAGCCGCGTCACGTGTGGAGGTAAGTCCGCGGACAGAGACGGCAGTAGTGTGTGGCGGACCGCCCTGCAGGACTCTGCACTCTGCCCTGAACCTCTGTCCGCGCCTCCTCTCTCTTTGACAAGACCGGTGGCAGAATGAGGGTGACTTTTTATGTCGGAAGTCATCGGCTGACAATGCTGAACTTTTTACTTTCGTAATTTTCGCGGTGGCGGGCTTCGTACCCGGGACCGAGGACGTTTTGGTTACTAACCAAAGACGCTACCCCTAGATCACGAGCCTACTCTTAAACTGAACAAAAAATTACCAATATTAACAAGGTTAGGTGGAAATCCACCCGAGCTACCGTCACGTGCATAAGTAAATCGGGTGACTCCCACCCGAGGGCCGTACTTTGAGCGGCTAGTACGAGGCCCGGATCTAGGGCTAGAGGAATGGGTGGGGGTGAGGGCGGGGTGCAAATCAGGGTATCCGCTCCACGCGGCAATTTCATGAGACGCCAAATTCATATTCTCGAAGAAGAGAAACTTTGTCTAACAAAGCGACTTGCATCCAGCGCACGTTGGTCTATCGATATTATGCATATGATTTTGGTGAACATTTTTAGCACACTTTAAGTTGACTTCTGAAAGAATCATAAGTTGATTTTTGAATGCCTGCGTAGTGCACGTGATGTCTGCACTAGGGAGTTCTCCGTAGCACCCAGAAATAAAAAACTTACCCGCAGACAATAGGGGACGGAGCTATACGAGCTGAGACGAATAAACCCGAACGAGTGAATGCCAATCGCTCTTTGTTTATGTGGGTGATTAGTTGTGCGAATAATCAGTGTTGTTTTAATTATGAGCGAAATTCATAGATTCAGACTACCAGAGTGGAAATAAACGACTAACAGGAATAACAGGTAAGAAAGATTACCTATTACTCTTCTCGATGTATCCAAGAAAATGAAATTTTGACAGAAAATTTTTGCTAGATCGCTGCGATACTGACGGCCAGTTGTACAGGCACCGGTTAGCAGCCTGTTTAAAGTTCTACTCTCGGAATAGTGCGTGCGGAAAACGCGTTGTACGAACACGTAATGACGCCTAACTGGAGAACAAACACGGGATAACCAAACCGGTGATTTTGGCGGGGTTAGTGAAGTTAATCGGCGAATAAATTTTGGCAGTGGCAGGAATACTTGCAGAATTAGTGATGGCAAGATTGTTTGTTAGAACGACGAAGGAGAAGAAGCGGGGACGTCACCCAAAGTATGTGGAAGAATATGACGAGTCCATATTTATACAAAAATTTCGTTCACTACTTTTCGATCTGATGCTTGAGAAACTGGAGCATGTGATTGAAATGGGAGACTGTTTCCTAACATAAATCTTTTTTCTTGTAGTAGGCCTAATAGGCATTTGATATTCGTACTTCGTGAATTGTATTCGGACGTGTTATTTATGTAAATGAGATAGATAAAAATGATCATTTTGTGCAGAAACAATCTTCCTTATTTGGCGCGTGTTAAAATTGCTGTAGTATTGGAACGGCCTATTTCGTTTTATCTTGCAGACAGTGAAAGAACAGAAGTTATGAAATCGAGAAACCACACCAGTGTTAGGTGCTATTCGTATTAATAGATTTTTCACGTGGCAAAACGTTCGACGAACTTTGATGAGGTAATAGATTCTTTCGCAGAAAGGAAGGTACGCTGTGTAAAGCTGTTGCAAGATTAGAGAGAAATAAATGCTGGGACGTAACGATTGAAGAAATGTGTACTTCTTGTTTGTCTCTTATGTCACACAAAATAGGAAGTTTTTAGCTAATAGGCAATAGAGAGTGCATATTTTCTGAAGACCTAGTATTAATTGTAATTTTTTTCATGAGGGTAGGCTGTCAAACTGGAAGACTGGTAACAGGAGAGGTATCACAGGACATTTTAATTTCCACTGTCCTGAATATAGGTTTGATGGCTTCCATTACAAAATATACACGTTGGAATTCCACAGAGCGAAATACACTTACGTGCGATAGAAGAATGCTGTGTGAAGAGGCGTGGCACTGCACTTTGGCACACTTAAGACCAAATAACATGTCTTACATTTCTTCGAACATACATGTTTTATATATCAAACTCACCAGAAAGATGCGCGCAACCAAACGGACATATTTCTGCAAAACCTGTTTTTTTTTTTTAAATTTTTGACGTCCTATCTGAAACGCTCGAAAGGGGGCGGGGGGTGACATCAATATAAAGTCTCTGTCCCAGTTCGAAAATATCGTAGACCCGGGTCCGGCTAGTATTTGCACCCAGCACGGAGCAGGCTTGGCTAGAAGCATACACCAGCTGGCCATAAACACCTGAGCGACACGGCGCATCCGCTCTAAGGCAAACAGGCCCGGCAGCTCGTTTTCCACCCCTACCTTGTGGGCAGAGGGTTAGCAACAATTTTGTAACGAAATACAACTGTTAGATTTCTATAAAAGATTTCTTCACCATACATTTTGGCGGCAAGCTTACAGCCGCCATTATGCCTATGTTACAAATCATACACCTGTTTGTGCTACTTCGCAACGGAGAGAAGTAAATCGACTTGAATTCATTCTTTACTCGCCTTGTCTGTCAGACTTGCCCACCTATCTCCTTCTCGTCATCTATAAATGTAACAGCACTAACTGCCAAGTTGCTGCGCCGTTGTTGGAGACTTCCCCGTTTGCACAGCCAGGTGACAACGTGCCCTGCTTTCCAGCAGCAATATGGCTGCCCCTAGCCGAGCGACCATGTCAGTGCCAGCTAGGGCCGCGTGCTC
Source organism: Schistocerca americana (assembly GCF_021461395.2). NCBI lineage: Eukaryota > Metazoa > Arthropoda > Insecta > Orthoptera > Acrididae > Schistocerca > Schistocerca americana. The sequence continues at coordinate 602,297,924 of NC_060123.1, read as the reverse complement.
GGAACGCTTTGACGAGCAGCACTATCCTAATAAAATTTACGCGGTTTCTTTGCCGCGTAAGATGGCAGTGTGAATGAGACCCTTCGAAAACGTTACTCGTTTTCCATCTTCTGGTGAGGACACAATACCAACCATGTCACATGCGACATTGGGAGACGCTATAAGTGGAAATAGTATTGCCAGACCAAATGAGATAGAAAGAGCTAGCTAAGAACTCAGTGCAAGCGGAATATGAACAGTCAGTATTATCGTTCGCGACGGAGAAGGAATGCAGGTGTGCAACAAAGAAAGGCGTCCTGATATTACTGTAAACAATTTATTGATGAGGAAACGTTGCAATACGTATAATGTATTATTTAAGTTAAATGTTTTAATTCTTGTTGTTTCACTATAAGGTAAGTCAATGCTCTCAGAAAGTATGCTCAGAAAGGCTTCTGTACAGACAGATCGTCACAGACTGGTTATTCACTATGGCACAGCTAATAGAAAACACAGTTAAAACAACTTACCAACGAATATCGTTTTTATTGATTGTGAAAAACCATTAGAGTGTAAACAGAGTAAAACGTCTAAAATGCGACAGGCTTGTGACTGTTCCGATGCCTCTGCAGCTCTTAAGGCCGCCTGATGTTCTGCACCCAAGTTCCGGCGGACCTGAGATTGCTCTGAGGTTTGTTGGACTCGAGTAAATTTGGCAGCTTGATCTCTCTTAGAACTAAACGGTAAATCAGACTTACGTCTGCGAGGATTGTGGTAAAAGTTTTAAATATGGTTCTCGGGCTTATCGTCCGATTGTATTGTTGTATCTCCACCAGAATTCTCCAGCTATGCCAGGTGGTGCAGGAACTCAATGTCCTAAACCACATGCACAATAACAATGGACTTGCACTGTCTCGGCGTAATCTGTAGACACTAAGAGTTGCCGACCATCGCTGTAGCGTCATCTGCATGCCACTCACATATACTATATTTAAAAATGCTAGTAATACTCATAAAGCTACAAAGTAGCCTATGGTCTTCCTCAGGGTTCAAGCTAGCTCCATACCAAATGCAGCCGGAATCGGTCGAGCGGTAGAGTCGGGTAAACTTAACAAAAATGGTTCAAATGGCTCTGAACACTATGGGACTTAACATCGAAGGTCATCAGTCCCCTAGAACTTAGAACTACTTAAACCTAACTAACCTAAGGACATCACACACATCCATGCCCGAGGCAGGATTCGAACCTGCGACCGTAGGGGTCGCGCGGTTCCAGACAGACGCGCCTAGAATCGCTCGGCCACACCGGCCGGCTAAACTTAACAGAATGAGTTACATTAGCATTTAATAATACTGGTACTAGTATGGAAGTATCGATTAAACACGCTGAGAATTGAATAAACATTGTATTGATTACGTTGAATCGTATTACGTCGAATACATCAACCAATAAATGCATTTCCACGAATATGACAAAGTTCAAAAGTGAAAGAGTAAAGAGCTTTTTCAAAGAGTAAATATTTTTCCCTAATTTGCGTAATATTCTTCACATAAATAAATATAATGTACCACACACTTTCTAAAGTAGCCTATTTATTTCCTCAGCGTTGAGGCTACCATCTTACCAAATTTTATAAAAATTCGTTCTGCAATTTAGCTGTGTTAGCGTAACAGACAGTGTTACTTTCGCATTTATAATATTAGCTTGGATAATATATATGATAATGATTTTTTTAAAACTATAGATGTGTTTATTTGTTTGTTTTTGTATGTTTTATGAGGGGCACAGCAGCTTAGTTGCACCAAGAAAGTGTCTTCAACCTTGTACGATATGTTGGCTATGCACACGAAGAAGATGCCAGAAGCTTTCCTTAGATTCTATGGGTGTCCCAGAAAGTTAAATAATTTGATGTATATTGAGTTTAGAAAGAGCGACGTTTGTTAACACATGTAGAGAGAACTTTTCGTGACAGTTATATATACATAGTGCTCTGTAATATTACAGTTTGTTTCTTCTAAAAAGAAGTTACAGTTGTTCATATGATTAATTATTTGGAAGATACTGAATCCAATATATTTGCCAGAAGATCAGTTTAAAGATCATGAGTAGGCGCCATTTTAATGAATGAAAATTTAAAATCTATTACGAAGCAAAAAGTAGCTAGTTAGTTTCTGACTTGGAAATATCACGCAAAATTTGTACAAACTGAATATCGAAATATTTTGAAAGCATAGGGACATGATAAAGCTTATCAATAAAAAGTATTAGTTTACTTTGTCGGAAAGTGACCAAAGTGATCAAAAACTATGGAAATATAATTTACTGTATTTGAGAATTATTAACACACTAGTCAGAGATAATTACACTCGCTGATATTGGGTGATCCCTGGTTGGCGTAGTAACAGAAGTCAAACGGATAGAGGGAATCGCTGAATCAAGTTAAATAATTACATTTTGAAGATACTTTTTGAAGTACAAATACTATTCAGTGCCCACAATTCGACTGCTGGAGCAGTAAAGAACCTGTCTAAATGATGAAGTTACCAATTCTTGGAATTATATATGGTTAGCCACAATCCTTGGGAAGGATGTTGCAGACTTTAGTTTTGCAACGCAGCTATGAATGATACCTTCGACCAGAAAATTAAATAAGCTATTGTTCCATAGCATCCCTATAAAGAGATCGCGAGGTAACCACTGCGAGAGTACCACATAACTCACAGCCTTAGACATGGGTCTCCACTTTATACTGTTGTCATTCGTGAAAGACAGACGATAATACCTACACATTTTAAGATCAGCGACATCACTGTAAACACAATGTTCTTTGCAGCTGACCAATTAAATTTAGTGCACTCAGTAGACGTTCTCCAGCGAAGGCTGCACAGCGATGTAATTCTCTTTTGATTTGAAACATTTTGTTTGAACACCACAGAAGACGAAGATATTATCTAGGTTCAATAACGACAGATAACAAATACATTATAATTCAGAAAAGGTACAACAACTGCCTAAAGAGTGCCAGAGCACACCCTGCAACAGACATAGAGTCAGACAACAGCTTGGTGATGGTGGACCTGCAAAGTTGAAGATAGTGAGAGGAAGAAAACCAAGAGAGAACTTTGACCTAGAGACACTAAAGGAAGAAGGTAAGAATGCTGAGTTGGAGACCACTTGTATGTCACAATGGGCGAGGGAGCCAATACAGAGAGTGTAAACGATAAGTGAAAAGGGCGAGACAAAACCTTAAGGAATCTGCAGAAGAAGTTGCAGGGGTGAGGAAGTTCGAAAGAATCAGGAAAGAGTGGATAACGAAGGCAGTGCTGGGTATGATGGAAGAAAGAAGGAAATGGAAGATAATATGGACTGAGTAAGGTAAAAGAATGTGCAGAAAGCTGAATAATGAATCAAGGAGAGAAACAGAAAGGCGAGAAACAGAACACGAAAAGAAGACATGGATGATAGAGAGATGCTATGAATTAGAGAAAATATAAAAGGAAAGAAAACAGAAATGATGAATAGATTAGCTGCTAACCTGGTCTTTGAAGCAAAAAAAAGCAAGAAAAAAAGCACGACAAGCATGGGAATAGAAAGAAGTGATGGTACAATGGGTCATAAACAGGAAGGAGTGTTGTGAAGGTGACAGAATATGCAGAGTACGTATATGAGGCTGATCAAAAACCAAACGATATTGAATTAGAAGAGTAGACGAGAGTTATAGAAGAAGGACAAAGTGTGCTGCATCTTGGAAGAAGAAGCATAAAGGACTTCAAGGGAATGGATGATCATAAAGCAAGTCGAAATAAATGTTTACCAGCAGAGTTGCTTAAGAGACTTGAAAGTAGTGGTGTGAAAGAGTTAACATATGTATGTAATAAGATATATGAAAAAGGTGAATGGCCAGAGGACTTTCTCTTAGCAGTAATGATACCAACTGAGAAGAAAAGGAATGCCAAGAAATGATTTCAGAACAATGAGACCGATTTTTTATGAATCAAAAATTTTATTAAGAGTGATACATACAAGTCTTCAAGGAAGACTCGAAAAAGGTATTGCAGAGGAACAGTGTGGATGTAGAACAGGGAAATTGCAATTGAACTGCTGAGTATTACCGGTGAGAGATAGATTGACAGAGTAAGAGAAGTTTATACTGTTTTTATTGAGTTGGAGAAAGCCTTTGATAGAGTACAGTGGTATAAATTAATGAACCTCTAAGGAAGAATGGTGTCGACTGGTGGGATAGAAGGCTGATTAAAAACCCGTAACTACAACAGAAAATACGAATACAAATTGGGAATGAGATGACAGAGGAAAGCACAGCTGGAAGGCCGGTATATCTCCCCAATACCGTTAGACATATATTTGTAGCATATTACTCGGAAATGTTTGAAACGAAATAGAGGAGTGCGGTTTGGTGGTAGGATGGAATGTTTTCGATCTGTGGATGACTTGGTGTTACTATCAGATTGCAAAAGAACTATGGAATGTTAAAAGAATTAAAGAAGACCTGTGAGGAATTCGGAATTACAATTAATAAGAAAAAGACTTAAACATATTGTGAAGAGTGCAAGGAAAGTGAGAACAGTTATAAAGTTAGGGCTTTCAAATATCTGGGAAACATTATCACGGTGACATGATATGTAATAAGGAGGTGAAAACACTTAAAGCAATTGCCAAGAAGGAATTTAATAAGAAGAGGAGGCATGGGCAGGGACCTGAGGAAGAGACCGGCGAAGTGCTTTGTGTGGGGCGTGGCATTATACGGAGCTGAGACGAACACCGAGGAAAGAGGAAGTAAACAGAAGCATTTGAGATGTGGATCTGGAGAAGGATGGGTAGACAAAGTGGGAAAGCCGGCCGGGGTGTAGTGCGGTTCTAGCCGCTACAGTCTGGAACCGCGTGACCGCTACAGTCGCAGTCGAATCCTGCCTCGGGCATAGATGTGTTCATGTCCTTAGGTTAGTCAGGTTTAAGTAGTTCTAAGTTCTAGGGGACTGATGACCTCAGAAGTTAAGTCCCATAGCGCTCAGAGCCATTTGAACCATTTTTGAAAGTGAGAAATTAGGAGGTGTTGAGAAGAGTGGCGGAAGAGAAATCAGGAGGCAATCAAGAAGCGGAAACACAATTGGCTTGGACATGGGATCAGAAAAGATTGTTTACTGACGGATGCTAGGGAAGGAACGATGAATTGAACACGAAGATACCAGATGGTGGGAGGAACAATTATGAGAGAATGAAGAGGGTAGCAAATGATACAAGTGGATGGAGACCTTCACTAGGGCAGAACACTGATGGTGATCCAGAACGCGATTTTCACTCTGCAGTGGAGTGTGCGCTGATATGAAACTTCCTGGCGGTTAAAAACTGTGTGCCGGACCGAGACTCGAACTCGGGGCCTTTCCCTTTCGCGGGCATGTGCTCTACCATCTGAGCTGCCCAAGGACGACTCACGCCCCTTCCTTACAGCTTTTACTTCTGCCAGTACCTCGTCTCCTACCTTCCAAACTTTACAGAAGCTCTCCTGCGAACCTTGCAGAACTAGCACGCCTAAAAGAAAGGATATTGCGGAGACGGCTTAGCCACAGCCTCAGAGATGTTTCCAGAATGAGATTTTCACTCTGCAGTGGAGTGTGCGCTGATATGAAACTTCCTGTATTAATTTCACTGATGATGATGATGGTGGTGGTGGTGGTGGTGATGAATCACGTAATGACTGGAGGGATAGGTCAGTTACACATCCCTTCCACTTTTTATGCTTGCTTCGTCCCCTCAGCCGGGGTAATCGGAAGCTTTCGGTGAAATAGCATCATTTTTTCACTGCGTAACTAAATTAAAGGATCACTTTTTCGAAACCTCGTAATTGTCTCCCATCGTGCCGCATAAGTTTGAAATTTGGCTCAAAGTTACGCACAACCTTCCTCTGTAATGTGACAAAAGCATGGTGCCCTGTTAGGTCACCGTCGGACACGGCGACGCTTTAAACCGTAGGGTGCTGACAAGCGCGGAGAAAAGGCCAGAGCTCAGAAGCTCATGTGAGCTGCAAGGCGGGTTAATGATGTCATATTAGCACCATATTTCACCACAATTCTGCACAACGCCACCATAGACGTCTCGCGCGATAAGAAGGTCTCCACATTCCTCCTACACCCATTTCACCCCTTCTTTTGGCGTCTCTGCGATGGAAATCAGGTCAACCTTAACAACACTTGCCAAGTATTTGAGCTTGTACGGTGGTTTTTGACGTGTTTGTCAAGCACAGATCGTGTTTGACATGTTTGGCGGAAATTTTGATTGCCGGAAAGTTTGACAATTTTGCGGACGTTATTTGTGACGACGTTTCGCCTCATATGTTCAGTCAGAAATTGTTTTATTACAATTTATCGCATTATATCGTGAGTTTCCACAACCATTGAAACTGTGGTCAAGTATAAAAACAAAACAGCACGGACAGTTACCAAAATCGTAGAGGTTTAGCATCTTTACCAGCCACATATTACTCATGAAAAGTTATGAACAAAATCAGTGTTTTACGCATACAGTCACATACAAGCGGAATTGGAATGAAATAAAAGAAATCAAAGTTTTCCGGTTCTTCCACGGACGATGTGAGCGGTATGTTCCTGCGTTGTGGTAGATGGTTCAAATGGCTCTGAGCACTATGGGATTTAACATCTGAGGTCATAAGTCCCCTACAACTTAGAACTACTTAAACCTAACTATCCTAAGGATATCACACACATCCATGCCCGAGGCAGGATTCGAACCTGCTGCTGTTATTACAACAACTAAACCTATGCATGGGCAGACACAGAACCCAAATGAATGTTTCAACAGCATAATCTGGAACCGCCTTCCTAAAACTGTATTTGTAGGCATGCATACAATAAAACTAGGAGTTCATGATGCTGTTCTTACATTAAATTGTGGTAATATTGGAAGGTTTTGGGTACTGAAAAAGCTGGGAATTAATCCTGGTGAAAATATGATCACTAAGCTGCAACATTGCGATAAAATGAGGATAGCCGATGCAGACAGGTCTGCATCTAATATGGCCAAGAAAGCAAGACAAACATCCAGGAAGGTGAAAAAGAAGCTGGAAGACCTGCTAGAGGCCAAAGAAGGGCCATCATATGCCGCTGGACAGTTTTAATTAACTGTAAGTAACAAATTTCAAAAGTTTTTTCTGTAAAGTCAATTTCTCGCAAACTAAAATTTTCAATACATATACCCCATTATATCAGAAACTATCATAGATAAATGAATGAAATTTTCAGAGACTCTGCATATCATAAAAAGCCACCTCTGGTACTACATTAATTAATATTCCCCAATTAGGAAGTCCACAAGAAAATATTTTCTGCAGAAAAAACTTAATATTTGTTAATAAATTTAAAAAAGTATTTCTTAAAAACTATAAAATGCATAAAGTTGATTTTAGTACAGTTGACTCTATTAGCATCATGTAACATACAGTAAAAATATGAAGGTCCTGCATAAAATAGTTTTTTTCCGAAATGGGTCAAATACTTGCCTAAATTAACAGGGGTTAGGTAAGCAGGGTGTGGTCCCCTTAAGATATTGCAATATCGTAACAAAGTGACTACTACGTATAAGTCCACTGGTGAAGAGGAGCGGTTTGTTTAGGCGGCAGTTGTGGGAGCTGAGCGCACTGTTGCTACATAAACCGTGCTGTACTGCTTCTCCTGTGGAGAACAATATTTATTCATAGGAATTATGAACAGTGCAATGTATTAAAACTTTTATGATTCTTGAAAGACGTGCGTCAAAATTACAGACAGAACCTTTATCATTCAACGTAAGTTATTTAAAAACAATATCTGTTTATTATGTATATAATTGTTCTATGTTGAAAATATTAATAACCGTGAAATAGTCGAATGATTTCATTTAATTGCTTTCTCTGGTCTTGATCTTGGATAAGGATAAACGTAAGAGGCATTGTAAGTGTACTTACGTTGCATTTTGGTTAATTATATGTATTTATTTGCTCTTAAAACCTTTAAGTATCTTTAACATTCCTGCATGTTGGGAAATTAATAGCTTAGAGTATCAGAACGCACAAGAGAGCGCGAGTCTGTGATTGATTGTTGTCGGCCATTTGCACAGCCACAACACCTTATTTGAATAATGCCAGTATTAAAGGGCACAGAGACGCGAAAATAACTTACGAAGTTTGCATTTTAATTATAGTATTTAACTTCAGTGTCATTTTAACTTATCTGCGAAGATTAATAGCAGCACTCATTAAAATCTTGTAGTTGCCGCACAACGGTTATTTGTTACCTAAGCTACATAAATCCACAGAAATTAACTTACTTCGAAATGATCAGTAATAAATATGCCACACAATAATATTTCTCTACGCGAATTCATGATATTAAAGCAGTATTAATTTCCATGAAATTGCAATGCGAAAGGAACCTGAGATGTTATGTTAACTGACGAGCTATAATCCGTTTAACATAAGCATAACCCTGATGTAAACAAACACAAACGCGACCATTGATCAGAAGCCGTAGCACACGTACACTGGTGTTGTTCCGCTCTTGGAAGTAGGCCCTACTTATGTATTAGATATCTTTTTACTAACGTTAAATGAAACTTTAAGATATTCAAATGTATTAACAGCCATCAACGTTTTTCTTTATCACGCTTTAGCTACGGAGTTTTTATTTCAAAAATCGTGTACATTCTCAGCCTCTGCAGCGTTGTGCTCTGATTGTCACGCTGATAATGCACGGTATGAAAATGGTTGAGGCTGCTTTCTGTTCCATAGTGAAACACGAGCGTGGAAAACGGTTAAAAAGTGCCGAAAATAGGCTGTTCCAAGTGTGGTATATACTGCAGTTGATAAACAAACTGAAACCGGAAGTGTAGTGGCGGCTCTGAGCACTATGGGGCTTAACATCCGAGGTTATCAGTCCCCTAAAACTTAGAACTACTTAAACCTAACTAACCTAAGGACATCACACACATTCATGCCCGAGGCACGGTTCGAACCTGCGATCGTAGCGGTCGCGCAATTCCAGACTGGAGCGCCTAGAACCGCTCGGCCATTTCGGCCGGCCCCGGAAGTGAAGTGGGAACCAAATGCGGTTGATCGTGCTGTGGTTCAAAACTCCGCCGTGTAATTTCTTTCTCGTTCAATTTGAAATACTTACATCTCGTAATTATAAAACTCATCATTATTTTTTAGAATAATGCACGGCTTCTTGTTTCTAATTACATATTCCAATACAAATTCTTAATTATCGATGTTTTATGACAAACTGTTCATAAAAGTTGTTTAAATTAAGAAAACATAACAATTTAATTTTTAAAGCAAAAATTAAAAACCAAATCCTCTTTATTTGGACTGTGCTCATCATTTTATAGCACAGCCTCGTATCGTAGAAACATGAAAAACAATCATTTTCACAGCATCGAAACACCACACAAATGCTGCATTTTTACATTTGCTACTGTACCATTACAATATGAACCCAACAGAACTGATCTGGAGCCAAGCTGCGGGATTTGGCCCGAGAAGTAACAAGACTGTTAAGCTGCCACACGTACTGGAACTAACGCACGAAGCGTTTTCACATATCACTGCCGAACGCTGGCGGGATATAGAACGGTCGTCATAAACGAAGAAGAGAAAATGCTGCGCCTGGTTGGCTTTGCAGATTCTGTTGTTGATATGTTCGTTAACAACGTATCAAGTGACACTTCCAGAACTGAAATGTATTTCTCTGTCGGATAAGGAAGGAGCTAAGAGATTACCAGACCACTCACTGTAAGTAATACCTTCAGTGGCTTCAATATTTAACTATACGGTGAAATCCTTCAATACTCTCTTACGTTACGTACAGCTTATGCAGAAAAATTACCTTGTGGTTAAGTCAGGAATGTTCATCATTCTTATTTTGAATTATAACAGTACGTTAGCTAAAAACGATAACGTGTTGCGGTTTATGTCTAGTCGTCTAAGGAGCGTACTGTGGGAGATTTGCAATCTATTATTTCATTCTGCTTAAAAATTAAATGACATTCGAAACTGTATTGCTCCTGCGCTCGTCTCTTTTTACGTGTGAACTGCAGCTGGCCACGTCACTGCAGGCTAGCTGTACCAGCTGAAAGGCCAGTGCTGTCCAAGTTAAATGCGCCGGTAAAACTGTTGTTTCGTATTATCGGTGAGTCGATGTGCGAGTAAAGCAGAACACAAAACGTATCCCTATTATCGCACTTGACAGTACTCGAGACAACTTGGCTGCAGTCCCACGTGAAACGGAAATCCAATGAGGTTCCAGCAAACGCGCAAGAATACATAATGCAATGTTTACATCAGGTTTATTTTAATGGTGAACGGATTATAGTACGGTGCTCGACACAACTCTTATGTGTTTCATACCCCGGGCATTAAGCCTTCAAACAATATCTCCGTAAAAAAGACTGTAATTTGCCTGTCATAAGTAGTGTTGTCACTTCAGTGTGTGTTGCGTCATTTGATGTGTAAATACTCGTACGTATATGTGCCTACACACCACACAATTTAATGAACTGTACATGTACAGACAGCTGAAGCACACCACTGACGTACAGAACGGAACACGACATAAATATTAGAAACAACACAATGCCTGTTCGGTAGTAATAGTTTACTTATGGCGCTATTTGTGTGACATGACGCTGTGCCAGCAGCGTGAGTGTACAGCAGACACGTTTATTTTTGTAGGCAGAATACAGGTTCATGGAGGACAGGAGAGGCCGCCTACCTCCCTCTCTTATTAATCCGCCTTTCTTTCTCGGTTTTCCCCTGCCAGTTTTTGCGCCCCTCTGCTCCTGCGCCCTTGGCGGAAGCCTGTCCGCCACGCCTCTAGTTCGGCCCTGGCGAGAGAACGTAGCTGCTCAAACAGAGAAGTGCAAGCTGTAGAGAGTCCTGCATCGAACCGAGCTACTCGAGGCAGGATAAGGTGACTGATGTGGACTAACAAGGGGAGCCAGCCGCATGTCGCTTTCTGATACAGTCGAAACTTTGGCAGCTTGAAAGAAAGCTGAAAATAAATTGACACCAATGCAGTCTGTGGTAGAGAGCCTATATAGGGAGAGAGTGACCAATCGGCACGTGGCCACCATGTTTTTACCAGATTGCGCGCGGGACGTGGCAACGCAAGCAGAAAGCTAGCCACTTCACGAGTAAATTAAGGCATGTGTTTGACGCATGAGACCAAAGCAGATCTTCTAGCTTAATACTTGTACATGATTAAAACAAATGCCATTCGTCTATGTTTATATAGACCTAATAAATTTGTGAGCAAATGGGAGTATCTTGAAACAGTGTGTATTCTGCAGAATTTCAACAGCTGTATTTTATGATGCTATATAAACATTGACAACTGATTAATAAGAAACAGAAGTTTCATTTAATGTATCTCAGAGTACATGACGCTATTTCAGATTTTTCCGTGCGGATATTCATCGCTGAAATTGGTAGACACTGGTCTCTTTCCGTCCCAACATAATACATTTTAAGTGTGTGTCGATCTTATAACATTTTCTTATGCTGGCAAAACACGTCATTCTATACACACTTCTAGGAACTCTGTACCACAGAAAATCGGAATAATGTCGATACTTAGGTACTCTACTGCAGCAGCAGAAAGTAATTCAAAATAGGAAACGGAATATCCACACGATAATTATAATTTACAGGAATGTGAATAGCCAAGGCTACAGAGCCATGTGCGAGTCGCCAGTCGGAAGTACGTAGGCTTAGGGTTCCATATACATGTTAAAACACATTGTGTCACTCAAGAACCATTGAAAGTCTAGAAAATAACTTTGAAAGAAAACCTTCGGATTACAACTAGCATCATACATCCATCTTCACTTCTTTTTTTGCAGCCAACAGCGCTGCAACCAGGCATTCTTCTTGACTGTCCCTAATGGTTTTGCCTCTAAAATTGCTGTAAAGTTCTAAAAGTACCGTCATAGATCCGGTCAACAGAGTGACTGTAAGATAATTTACGTAAATAGGGCAAAGAACATGCAAAAGTCCTTCAATAACTACCGTATTACAACATGTACATAATTGTACAATGGAACTGGCATTCGAAGCGTTGAAGAGAACAATTAGTACAGAATCACACACAGTATCTATTTATACTCGTACCAAGTCAGCGTCAGTTTGGTAAAAACATGGGCTCCTCGGCTCTCAGCCAATCAGCGACGCTATCACCATTGGCCACTCTCCCCCTCTAAATAGTTTCTCTAGTCTGTGCTATGAAGATTTGACACTGCACCATTTTGTTGTGTCATCAACAAGTGTCAGAGGCACACAAGTGATAAATTGAAAAAGTTTATGCATAGTGCTGTGTTGCTGTGTTCAATACGTCGAAATTCATATCGAACAAAGAGCATCTGCGGACAGCATTAAAATTTTGCTTTCATTTGAAGAAAACTGCTGCTGAGTCATACCGATTACTTCGAGAAGCTTATGGTGAATGTGCTCCATCGCAAGATATGTGGGAACGATGGTTTCAAAAATGGTGACTTCGATTTTGCAGACAAGGAACGTGGAAAACCACTAAAAAATACGAAGATGTGGAATTGGGAAGCGAGCAATTGGGCGTTAGTCAACAAGCTATTTCCAATCGCCTACCAGAGATGGGAAAGATTCAGAAGACCGGTAGATGAGTACCACACGAGTCCAGCGACAGGCAAATGGAAAAGCGCAAAAACACGTGTAGCATTTTGCTCGTTCGGTACAAACTTGCTTTGTGTTCTGCTTTCGGCAGGTCTTGTCATAGGGGAAGCCTTGTCAGAGAGGTCCACCGCATGAGGGTCTAGGGAAGTGATTCCAGTGGTGGTTTCCCATTGCCTTCCACTGGTGATGATTGAATGATAATGAGGACAACACAACACTCAGTCCCTGAGCGGAGAAACTTCCCGACCCAGCCAGGAATCGAACCCGGGCCCCTTGGCGTGACAGACCGCCGCGCTGGCCACTCAGCTATCGGGGAGGACCGTTCGGTACAAAAGGAAGTGCCGTATAGTTACAGGAGATGAAAGGTGGATTTATTTTGAAAATCCCAAGCGCAAAAAGTCATAGGAGGACCCAGGCACACTATCCACATCGACCGCACGACCGAATCGCTTTGGCAGAAAGCCGGCGCTCTGTGTTGGTGGCACAAGAGGGGCGTGGTGTATTTTGAGCTGTTAAAACCTGGGGAACTGGTTAATACTAAATATTACCAACAACAATTGATCGATCTGAACCGTTCGCTGCTTGAAACAAGGCCACAGTACCGAAAGAGGCGATACGGTCATTTCTCTTCATGACAATGCTCCTGATAGGCGACACGTATTAAGCACTCGGTTGGGTAGTTCTACCCAATGCGGCTTACTCACCAGACTTGGCTCCTTCCGATTGCCTCGTGTTGGCATCGATGGGTCACGCACTTGCTGAGCAGCGCTTTGGTTCGTACGAGGATGTGAAAAAGAGGATCGATGAGTGGTTTGCACCAAAAGGGGAAAACTTTTGGTGGCGTGGTGTTCACACATTGCCCAAAACATGGGGAAAATGAATAGCAAACGATGGAGCATACTTTGAATGAAGCACTATTTATCATTCTTCTCAGTTTAACATGTTTTTAGATCAGACCCACATTCCATACTTGTACAGCTGGTAGTTCCAGAAAAAATGACGGTCAAAGTTTCGGCACTACTTTAACTATCCACTCGCGCTGCGTCTATTCGTGTAAGTTGCGAGCATAGAGGGTAGGCGAGCACATGGTCTAGGGCTAGCATCTTTGGCTGGTGATGAAAATGTTCTAGGTCACGGTTTCAAACACAGCTACTACTTAAAGTTTAGGAAGTTAGAGGCTCTTTAAGAGGCACAACAGGTTGACGCTCGATTTTGGACTCGATATTTCTGATTTTTTTTCAGTGAACTACCAAACAAACAACAAAACTGACTTTAGACCTTTATTGTACACCTTTAAGAATATATTACGTATTTTTTTTAAGTAGAAGGCTTGCACTCAGAGGGCACTTCACGACATCGGCGAGAGGCCTTCGGAGACTGCAGGGCGGTTGATCGGAACTCTGAACGCCTCAGTTTTCAACCTAGAAATAAATTTCAAGAACTGCTTTGAAATTGAAGACATTGTCTAAAGCAGTATGTAGGAATATTTTTCAAAAAATTGTTTTTAACAAAATGGCGGCACTCTGAAATAATGTCAATGTTTTCGACAAAAAAGTCGTTGTACCATTGTAGAAACAAATGCCGTCCCAAAAGTTACTGAAAGGTATAACGTAATTGCATGTAATTGTATAATTCATGTGATAAAGGTCCCACCAACTTGAAAAACGTTGTTTTGGAAAAACAGGCGTTGACGACACAGACTGGAAATAACACAGTACAGCCAACAGAATTATCATGCTTGTAAACATCAGTGTAAATACCACACAGTCACAGTGCTCGGCTAAAATTCTGTAAAACATCGATTTAAAAACAGAGGCCGGAGTAAAAATCTTCTTGCAGGCTGACAGACCTAAAATAATCGTCGGCCTCCGTATAAACCAGCGCGGCGAACGACGCCAAACGCCATGAAGCATGGATGTATCGTCCGCTTTGACTGTTATTTTCTCGGAAACTACTGAGTGTTGATACTTAAGCCAAAATAGGTGTCCTCCTTCTTTCACTCTTTTTTTACCCTGACAAGTTTCATGTATGTCAGAGAGCGATCTATGACGGGTTGTCTTTGTAGGATAGATTTTAAATCCGACCAAGTGCGATACAAAATTGAAATGTAGTCCGCGAATCACGGCAAGGATGTGATCCAGTTCGAAGTTCCCGAGACAGATTCTGGTATTGAGGTTGTAATGGGGAACCCAACTTGGACAGAAGCCGCAATGAAGCTATTAAAGTTGAAGGGCATGAAAGGAATGCCTTAGCTGAGAAGGAGTGAGACAGACTTGTAACGTGTCCCTGGTGCTATTCAGTCTGTACACAAGGCAAGCCATGAAGGAAACCAGTAAGAAACCAATAAAAAATTTAAAAAAAATAAAGTTCAGGGAGAAAAATTAAAGTTTTGACTTTTGCCTATGACATTGTAATTTTACACAGACGCAGCAAAAGACGTGGAAGAGCAGTTGAACTGAATGGATAGCATCTTCGAAGCAGATTATAACATTAACAAAGTAAAACAAGGATAATGGAATGTAACCGAAATAAATCTGGAGATGGTGGGAAAAATTAGATTAGGAAATGAGACACTAAAAGTAGTAGATGAGTTTTGCTATTTGGGCAGCAAAACAACTAATAACAGTCAAAATAGAGAGGTTATAAACTGCAGACTGGCAATAGCACGAAAAGCATTTGTGTAAAGAGGAATTTGTTAACATAGGATAGAAATTTAAATGTGAGGAAGTCTTTTCTGAAGGTATTTGGAGTGTCGCCTTGTATGGAAGTGAAACACGGACGATAAGCAGTTCAGACAAGAAGAGAAAGAAGCTTTCAGCACGTGGTGCTACGGAAGAACGCCGAAGATTAGACAGGTAGATGGAATAACAAATAAGGACGTACTCAATCGAATTGAAGAAAATAGAAAGTTGTGGCACAACGTGACTAAAAGAAGAGATCGGTTGATAGGTACGTCCTGAGGCATCAGGTAACTGCAAGGGTGAGAATGATATAATCTCGAAAACCACAAAATGTAAATTTGTCAGGAGAGAGTTTTAAAAGCTGGAATAAATCTATAAATCACATATCATTTTTTCTGTGTATCCTACACATATTATTTATTTCTCCATTGTCTTAATATACGAGTGAGCGTAATTATTTTGTGAACAAAGGTACACATTATTAATAAAAAGAATATTTTACATCTGTGTGACATAATATTGGGCTTTGGCCTCTCTCATACAAAAGGAAGAGGAGGTTTACAAAATTGTGGACATCGACATATAAAATAACTTACAACAATAGTGACTACAATATTTCAACCAATGTAACCAATATCTATTACGTCTGTGTCATTTTCTTCCTTTGTTCCACACAGAATCTTGAAGTATCCCTTCGAAACATCTGGTATACACGGCGTTACTGACGTAACATCTTTCAGTTTTTCCCAGCAAATTGGAACGGGTTTAAGTATCTCCTTGATAGCTGGAATGATTAAGCTGCGGATGTGCTCGTCCTTTTCTAGTGATTCCTGCAGTTCTGGATACTTAGAAATCAGTGTATTGACACTCCACATCTGAATGTGATGGCATTTCTTCGTCGAAAATCCGTCGCTTCCGAAAATTGGAACTGAGATTCATCATCATTTTTGTCCTTGTTTGCAAAATTGATCTGCAAAAGTGTCAGATCTACAAAGCCTGCTTGCTTCATTTTAACGACTGAACATGGCTTCTTTTTGCAGGAATCGTTGCTGGCTGCAACCCAGTCATCAGTGGCTTACACTGTGGGGTTTCTGTTCTTAACATACCTCTCAATTCGATCGAAATATCGGTCACAGGCAGTCGTGTGTGTCCAACTTGTGGAAATCAATTTGTAACGGCCTTAAATTTTCCCGACTGCACTAATAATCTCTCTAGTGCCACAATTGCCCAGTTTTTACCTTGGCCTCTGCAGTTAGCACTAATGATGTGAAGAGTGGTTGCTTGAGACTGTAATTTTCGTAGGATGTTCGTCAGAATTTTCTCTAGCTGTCTTGGAGGGCTGTGTAATGATATTTTGTCCTGCAGATGCTTTGGCGTGATATGGGTCCCTTTCAATATTCTGATCATATCTTCAGCGTAGGTCAATTGTGCATCTTCAATTTGAATTTGAAATTCATCACATGCATGACATGTGTCTAAACGAGGCAATTTAAAACCAATAGTAAAATCTTGGTTGAAAATTTCTCGAAATTTTGGAACTGTTACTTGCTGTGCATCGTTTTCTTCAGAACATTTCTAATAATGTTCTTGATATAATGAAGATATCGACATGTTGTGGTCGAAGTACACATTATTATGGGTCTGTGAGCGGTTGTAACAACTGGCATACTTAGGTATATTACTTGTGAAGTCTTGAACTGTCTGAACTGCTTCTGGTGAAATTTTCTTTGATGGGTTCATTTTAAAGTTAGATGCCCAAATCAGAGAAATTTAATGAATCTTTAATTGAATATGACACTTCAAGAAAAAAACAACATAAATAAACAGTATACAACATAGTTATGGATTTTACGGGAGGCAATATTAATTTAATGTTTAGGTACCCCTTCCATCTTCTGGACAAGTACAGTGACCATTACGCAGGTAATTCTCTTATTCTTAAGCCGTTCTTGATCATTCTGGAATCCGTGCACTCTTAAAAATGCCTCTCTGCACACCAAAATATCACAGCCACTATCCTTAACCTGGTACAGAAAAGTAACTATTTCCCGCGTAACTGCGCTTTTCCTTTTCTTTAGGTACCAGAAAAATAAAATATCTGTATTAATCAAAATAATTATTTTGTCTATAAAAAAGTATGTAATATAAAAATCTAATTTCTGATTTTCATTAATGATAATTACCTCTTTTGCACTTGTTCCATTTTAGTATTACTCACAAGGTAATTATTTCGAGAATTGGAATCACCCATTACAGAGAAAGACTGGAATACCTGTTCTATACACCGATGAACATTCGTTTTTACACGTACATCCATGATCAACAATTTTAGCACCAATAGTTTGTCTTGTTTCATCAGATACGTACTCTCTGCTAGAATTTTTACGCCTTTTACGTTTTATCCCTTTCCAATTGTTCAGGTTTTTTTCTTTTTTAGCATGTGATACCTTTGGAGGCTTTTAACGTTGCCAGCATCCTAACTCAAACGAAATATTCCTAATGAGAAAGACAACAGCCACAACAGCCACTTAAACATATACAACATACATTAATACCGGGTGATCAAAAAGTCAGTATAAATTTGAAAACTGAATAAATCACGGAATAATGTAGATAGAGAGGTACAAATTGGCACACATGCTTGGAATGATATGGGGTTTTATTAGAACCAAAAAAATACAAACGTTCAAAAAATGTCCGACAGATGGCGCTTCATCTGATCAGAATAGCAATAATTAGCATAAGAAAGTAAGACAAAGCAAAGATGATATGCTTTACAGGAAATGCTCAGTATATCCACCATCATTTCTCAACAATAGCTGTAGTCGAGGAATAATGTTGTGAACAGCACTGTAAAGCATGTCTGGAGTTATGGTGAGGCAATGGCATTGGATGTTGTCTTTCAGCATCCCAAGAGATGTCGGTCGATCACGATACACTTGCGACTTCAGGTAACCCCAAAGCCAATAATCGCACGGACTGAGGTCTGGGCTCCTGGGAAGCCAAGCTTGATGAAAGTGGCGGCTGAGCACACGATCAACACCAAACGTCGCGCGCAAGAGATCTTTCGCGCGTCTAGCAATATGGGGTGGATCTAATAAAGCCCCATGTCATTCCAAGCATGTGTGTCAATTTTTACCTCTCTATCTACATTATTCCGTGGTTTATTAAGTTTTCAAATTTATACTGACTTTTTGATCACCCGGTATATTATACAAATAGTCTTATAATATTAAAATGTATTACCAATAATGCAGTAATTAATAGGAGAAGTACAATTTGTATATGATTCGCACATACATATTTTAATAAGTCTGTAAATAATAGTCAGAATCACGAAATTACATTGTAGTTTGATACAAACCTAAGCCTCAGTGTTTTTGTACTTTAAAAAATTAAGTATTTTCGACTTACCACATCATTTTCGGAGGAATACGCATCAGAGGGACAATAACTGCTTTCACTGGATGAAAAATCTTGATCAGATCTAGAAATTTCTTTCTCAGAATCTTCTTTTCCAGTTACTCATGGAAATAACCTCTTCTTTGCAAGTGCCATATTACTGTGGCTTTGGGTTGTTCCACACACGTAAAAGACAAGTTCCGGACAGTATGTGAAAAACAAGTGTGAACCGCTCTGCCACCTAGTGAGTGAAAATTAAAATATTTTTGTAGTAGCCGCCCCTGTTGAATAGAATTTCAACTAGCACAAAAAACATACTTTGAGGCAAGTGCGACTTTGGAGTACATTATTCTCAGCCCTTCACTTGTCAGTTTGGTAATGGAAGGAAGTGCGTATGCAAGTGTTCAAAATAGCTCTAAGCACTATGGGTCTTAACATCTGAGGTCCCCTAGATTTAGAACTACTTAAACCTAATTAACCTAAGGACATCACACACATCCATGCCCGAGGCAGGATTCGAACCTGCGACCGTAGCAGCAGCGCGGTTCCAGACTGAAGCGCCTAGAAGCGCTCGGTCACAGCGGCAGGCTATACGTGTGTGTGTGTGTGTGTGTGTGTGTGTGTGTGTGTGTGTGTGTGTGTGTGTGTGTAGGGGGGGGGGGGGAGGGAGGGGTAGATGGTAGATGGAGACAAAGGCCACATTACAGTAGGCAGCTTCAAATGAATGTAGTCTGCGACAACCATACAGAGATGAAGAGGCTTACACAGAACAGATTGGCAAGGAGAGTTGTGTCAAACCGGTGAAGACGACAGCAACAACAAAAACAGGGACGAAGGACCACTCTCACATTCCAAAAGCTGTGTAATAGTGCATGGGGGCTTAATTATATTGAATGCAAATAATTTTAATTTTAGTAGCTGACTGTCCGATTACGAAGTCTCGTAACCGGTTGGCCCTGACTAGTATTAGTACGCAATCTGACTGCATAGAATAACAACAAGAAATGAAAGAAAACTTCCGTTAACACAATTAATTAATTAAGTCCCCAGCAACTATAAAAGCTACGAAACAAAAACTACGAACAACAAAGCACAAGTGTAACTGTTCTGTGTGTGGAAGTGTGATTCAACGTACACATCTGGCACGGTTCTTCCTCAAAAGGCAAGATATTTTAAATACCATTTACACTGAATTAATTAAATAAAACTAAAATACTATACTTGCACATAGAAACCAGAATTACGCTCTAATACATGAACACAAGCCAGATGCTTTGTTGACTGAACCTGTGACCAAGAGGCATTATTGTTTAAGACATTTGAAATAAAAATAAAAAATTTATTACCTTCATATATATTGACGAAACATACACTCTGATCATTACAACATCCGCAACCGAACAGCATCGGCTGTCTAGCCCATCAGAACAACTGCATACAACGTGCTCACAACTAGTCACGGCTACATCGGAACTCCTACTGCCCACTTCTCAATAAGCACTCTCCACGACGACTTCTCGACAAGCACTCTCCACTACCACCTCTCAACAAGAACTGCCAGTGGAGGCGGCTGAATAATACTCTTTGGCGCAATCTCTGGCGCTGTGACTCAGTGTAGCCACCTTTCAATAGTCAGATGCGTCAGGTACTGTCAGCTCTCTGAATTAAGAAACTATGAGGCAGTGCTGAAAATCAATGCCCCTGAATGTTTTATGTGAAAATCTTAAAGCTATTTTAAATAAAACAAACGGTATTAACATTCCTCATTTCTGTTCTTCATGTCTTCATATTTATTTCTCAACACAGTTACCCTGGCGACGAACACATTTCTCCCAATGAATGACCAGTTTGTTGATTCCGTCACTGTAGAATATTTGACTTCGTTGACGGAACCACAGCCTCACCCTCTCCTTGCACCGCTTCATCACTATCACATTGAAATCCTTGAAAGTGTTCTTTACGTTTTGAAATCACATGAAAATTTGCATGGGGCCAAGCCGGGACTGTATGGAGTACGATCGAAGACAGTGAACCCAGGGCGTCAGACTGTGCAGCGCTCGTGTGTTATCTGGCATTGTCATCGTGAATGGAAGAGTCCTTCGTGTGCTGACGAACTCTTCGAATTCGCATCTAAATTGCAGCACGTTGTTTTTCACGCATCGTCATAGTTTCGATACACACCGCCATGTTACCCGCTACAATTCAGAGCCCTCTTGCGGCCAGACTGAAAATATGCAGACATGAAGAATAAAGATATACGATGTTAATAACATTTATTTTATTTTAAAATCTTTAAGAGTTTTCATATAAAACTTTGGAGTAATTATTTTTCTGCAGGCCCTCGTATTAACTTACCAAATGGTCGCGTGGGGGATGCTGTGGCCTTCTCCACCAGACATCACGGCGCCTAGAGTATCAGCAACCAATCTGACAACCTGGAGCTGCGGGTTGCAGGCACACCGAAGCACTACACAACCGACAGGCAATATTGATGAACGGCCACAACAACAACCACAACAACAGCAAAGACACCAGCGGCCACCAGGGGCCACTACCGGCCCACATAAACATAAGGAAGAGGTCGCTGCAGATCCCGGAACTATTTTCACACGTCAAACCACGTGATGGAAAATAGTTCCGAGGTACTCATCCGCCGAAGTGCTATAAAGGCCGGCGCTCGGCCGCCCATCGGTCCAAACCTACGCCCTTCCCATCAACTACATCCATCTGGTGGCCTCCTTCCTCTCCCGCCGCCCCTCCTATGTTACCATCCATAATGCCAATTCCCACACCTTCTACCCCTCTGCAGGTGTGCCCCAGGGCTCTGTCCTCTCCCCTCTCCTCTACCTCCTGTACACGGCGGATATGCCCCAACCCCCCCCCCCCCCCCCTCCAGTACACCTCTTGCAATATGCGGATGACACCGCATTCCTCGCCCTCGCTCCTACCCTCCAACGGTCCCAACGCCTTCTCCAGAATCACCTTGACCTTTTTGCTGCATGGTGTAACCAGTGGCTCCTGAAACTCAACCCTTCCAAGACCCAAGGCGCCATCGTAGGTCGTACCACTCGCTCCTTCCAGTTCCTCGATTTCTCCCTTACTGTCTGTGCCCGCCCTGTACGCCTCACCCCCACCCTCACCTACCTTGGCCTCACCATTGACCGTCACCTCACCTGGATCCCTCATCTCCGCTCCATCCAATCCAAAGCCCACAACCGCCTCTGACTCCTCTCTGGCCGGACATGGGGTTGCACCCCTCTACCATCCTCCACACCTACAAATCCTTAATCCGTCCCATCCTCTGTTATGCCAGTCCTGCCTGGATATCTGCCCCCCCCCCCCCAAATTCTATAAGTCCCTCTAGATCCTTGAGCGTCATGCACTCCGCCTCGCCTTCCGTATACGCCTCCCGTCCCCCACGCGGATCCTCTATGATCTCATTCCTTTCCCCCTTCTGCTCCTATTCCTCGAACATATCCGCATCCTCTACACCTCCCGCCATCTTCAACCCCCTCACCCCCTGGTTGCTCCTCTCCTCTCCCATCCCCATCCCCTGCCACGTCTTCACTGTTGTGTCCCCCCTACCCTCCATCACTACACCCTACATCTCCTTTCCCAAGGTGGCTTCCGTCAACTCCCCCTCCCGGATGATGCCCTCTCTCCCTCCATTTATCCTTCCTTTCAACTCTGATCCTCACTCCCCCTCCTTTCCTCTGTCCTTTCCCTGGGCTCCCTCTTCCTCCCTTCCGTCCTGTTTTCTCCCCACTAAACCTCTCACTACCTCCCTTCTCCCCCCCCCCCCCCAAGTCCTTTTGTATTCCGCTCCTCTGCCTACCCCACTCCCTGTCGCGTCTGCCCTCCACCCCTGCCCACCACACCTGCTCTCGACTGTGGTATGTCACGTTTGCCAACGTTTTTGGTGCAGTGTTCCAGTGACTGTTCAGTGTTGTTCGTCTTTCTCGTGTTGCGAACAGAAACCATGCTGTTGCTGGGTGTGATTTTTATGTCTTTTGCGACCAGAAACCAGACTGTCGCCGTGTTTTTTTAATTGTGTGTCTATTGTTCTACCTGTCTGCTTTGTATGTATTTTCTTAGCGTCATCATCCCTCTGTTGTTTGTTTTATGTTCCACGATTTCTTTTCGCCATGTTACTCTTTAAGTCTCCGATTTTATCGCCTGTTTTTATTATTTATTCTCTTCATCTTTCTAACGAAGTCTGTAGGCTGAAGAGCGGCATACTAAGCTGCTGCCAGCCCGCCCCCTTCGGGGGGAATTGAAATTCAATAAAGGAAAAAAAAAACGCCCATCGGTAGTTCATCGACCGCCAGCAGACTTGGATAGCTGCCGCCCCGGCAGCCCGGCTTGGATGCTCTCGCTGATCTCTGGATTAGGCTTGGCATATCGGAGAAGTCTCTGGCGGAGACTAGTAGGAAATTATTTGAGTTGTTTTCTATCTTATTCTTGTATGTAGTTGTGATTCGAAGACTGATCACTGTTTTGTGTTGGTGTTATACTTGGCGAATTTGTTTTGGTTGATTGAACAGTCCAACAAATTTTTTCAGACTTTGATCGTTAGTTTCTTCTGCTTACGCAGACATATCAGGGGATGTATTTCTTAGAGTATGAGCAACCCAGTGGGTGATGATGATGTGTAGAAATTCTACTGATGTTTGGTTTGTGGGGCGCTCAACTGCGCGGCCATCAGCGCCCGTACTGTCCCAGTTTTTACGCAATCCAAGTCTTACGCAGTCCACTCTAGCGACAGTCAAGAAAGATGACGATTATGACATGATAAGGACGACACAAACACCCAGTCTCCGGGCAGAGGAAGAAATTCTACCGCTCAGTTCTATTTTGTGGATTGTAGTGAAGGCCCTGTTAGATATGGATCCTTATATGTGGAAGATTAGAACATCACGATTGTCTGGAGGCTTGTGATGAACAGGGACGATTATCCCAAAACAATTGCAAGCTAGGCGCTGTCGGCCCGGCCTACAGACGGCCCTGCCACGGCCAGTGGTTTGATTAATTGTGTACGCAGCCATTTCAAGGTCTCTGAAACTGAGCGTCAATACTCGTGGCTCGCGGCAATAATGCAGCCCGCAACGAATACTTACACGCGCCATCTATGCGATCACAAAACGATGTGTGTTTTGAAAACAAATAGATCTTCAAATATGAACTTCAGCTGAACATTCAGGATTCGAACAGTACCAACTAAGACGTGGACTGCAGCAACTGCCATTCACTTGCTGTAGAAGATGCCTCCGAAGGAATGTGTGTGTGCCATTTTTCTCAATCATTAAACTTGATGATGAATTGCTGTCTAAAAATTCATCATTCAAAAAATCTTTTAGAGTATTTGTAATAACACTAGATTGCAATAAACAGAGGATAACTGAGCTAATCATCGAATGGAAAGCTTCCCATCACAACGGAAAGGATTGTGCAGGTTGTGTTTGTGTAAAGCACGGCGGAAGAAGGAACAACGTGAAACTTCCCCTTTGAATATAAAGAATGACTGTGCTGGTAAACTTCTACGTTATTTGATACAGAAAGTGAGTAAAATTGAACGTACTCAGACAGTTTTCTCTTTACTTATTCTGATCATTTCTAAACTGACACACAACATTTTAGCGCAACGCAAGCTGACTTCTAATAATCTCTACAAAAGAATAGCCCTCACTAACAATAACCTGTACCCTTCATGAATTACTTACCTCACAAAAATCTTCGTTACTCGAACTACTGCAATACAGCGAGCGCCAATACTGCCAGCTAAATAAAAGATTCTAACTACTACAGGCACTAACTACTGATAGGCATATAGTTATCAAATGAAAGATTTTGATAGAGAACAATCAGTGTATTTACCTTAATAATATTCAAAAGTCATTATATATTCGTAACATCCAGTTTAAGAAATTTCCTTTTTCTGACGGACATACGTCCAGATCGTCCGCTTATAGTAACCTCTCAAAACTGTGGCTTTTCTCTCCCCACATCCACCACTGCTGGCAGCTCACCTCCTACTGCCCAACGCTACGCGCTGTTCACATCCAACTGCCCAACACTACACTACACTAACGAATAATCCAACAATGAATCCAACCAGCCACATACTGCACACAGCGCAGTCAGCGATTTTAATACAGAGCGCTATGTGGCGTCACTAGCATAAAAACCTAAACAGCCTACTTACAAACGCTACTGCCAAGGCCTATTCTGCTTTATTCATTTGTATCGGAACCCAGGTAAGTTCCCTAGAATTACACTGACGTAAATGAAAAATGTTACATTACGAACTCCTCGACCGATCGCTTCCACGTCGATACTA
This sequence comes from Schistocerca americana, assembly GCF_021461395.2. Classification (NCBI taxonomy): domain Eukaryota; kingdom Metazoa; phylum Arthropoda; class Insecta; order Orthoptera; family Acrididae; genus Schistocerca; species Schistocerca americana. The sequence continues at coordinate 602,272,815 of NC_060123.1, read as the reverse complement.
CCGTTTTTGCCGGCCTGTGAAATTTGTTGCGTATAATGTATGCGAGCTTATGTAGACAATAAGAACACGTTTTTTTTTTGTCATCAGCCAACTGAGGGACACTTGGAAATACGTAGATCTATACAGAAAGAGTCATTCGTATATACAGGGTGACGTTTTCCACTCTAGGGATTGATCGGTGAGAGGATACGGAACAAACTCGGTCTAATGAACTTATGTCCACAAATGCATCGTTTCCATGCTAGAGACCATTTATTCAATCATACTTCGCTACTGAGATTACGGTCTAACGAGCACTGTACCATGCAGCCACAGTTATAGTATCCATGGGTTCCTCCTAGATGGTGGTATTTTTCCTCATTGCCACAGTAACTGGTAATGTCGTGTCCGATTCACTTCCCTTGCTGAGTCACCTTGTAGGGGATGTGATACAGCGTTGTACACAATGGTTCCGTATCCGAATGGACTGTTTGCCGACATGGCGTTTACTTAAGCCAAGGCAAATGCCAACGAGCAGCGTGCAGCAAGTTGTTAGGAGACCTATCCACGCCGATAACAGCCACAGCATTCAATGTTCGCAACAGTGTTTCGCCGTTTGTCTGCGACAGGATCGTTTCAGGAAGCAGGAAATCATGAAGGACGTACCCGAAATGTTCGTACACCAGTTTTGGAGAAAAATGTGATAACGCTGTGGAAGGTACCGCTCCGTCAGTACCAGGCAGTTGGCCCGTCAGTACAGGGCAAGCCAGACGACCGCGTGAAACATTCTCCGTGACGATTGTTACTATCCTTATTACTTACAGCGTGTGCAAGGCTTACTAGCGACAGACTTTTCACAGCGGCTGCACTTTTGTCACAGGTTCCTTCACCAGGCAACCATGATTTGTTCCGGGATTTGTGTCATCCATCCTTTTGACAGATGAGGCGACCTTTACGTGGAGTGGTATCTTTAACTTTCATAACATCTGTAGGATAGTACGCACCATGGTATGGTGACAGCGAAACATCAGCATCGGTGCAACCGGCATATGTGGGCTGTATTTTGGGGCCAGCCTTCCTTCCGCGTCGCCTAACAGGCCGGAAATATCGGCGTTTCTTGCGGGTGACTTTGCATCCCCTGCTAGAAGAAGTGGTGCTCAATAGTGTCTTCTCTGGTCGAAGGATCGGACAAGGGAGTCCAGTTGCATGGTCTGCTCGTTCACCAGATCTCAACCCATGCGATTTCTGGTTATGAGGCCATCTCAAAATTATCGTGTATGCAGAGCCCATTTCAGATGTGGAGACACTGGAGCAGCGTATTCATGCTGCCTTTGACACTGTTTCGGATGCAGCCTGACCGGTGTGAACGTGTGGGGCAGAAAATGCTACAGCACGCAACATGCGTTGGGGCACCTGGAAACCACTTATACTGTGCAGCGCGTATTAGACCGCAGTCTCTCCAGCAATGTATGATTGAACAAATGGTCTCTAGCATGGAAACACTGAATTTCCGCACATAAGATCATTAGACCTTTTTTGTTCCGTATCCTCTCATCAAATTCAAAATGGTTCAAAGGGCTCTGAGCACTATGGCACTTAACATCCGAGGTCATGAGTCCCCTAAAACGTAGGACTACTTAAACCTAACTAACCAAGGACATCACACACACCCATGCCCGAGGCAGGATTCGAACCTGTGACCGTAGCTGTCGCGCGGTTCCGGACTGCAACGCCTAGAACCGCTCGGCCACCGCGGCTGGCTCTCATCAATCAGTTCCTAGACTTTGTGCACGGTGGAGAAAATCACGTTGTAGGTGAGTCTACTCCGGAAGAAGCAGTACGCAAGGAAATGAAATCCGTGTGAAGTTCTCTGAGCCTATCCATACTGAATACGACAGTAGGCTGTACAGTTGAAGAGGAGTGGACACCACGGAAGTTTGACAGACAAACGTAGATACAAGGAAGGTAACTGCGAACAAACCTTGGATAACAGAAAAAAAATATCACGCATGATCCACGAAAAAGGAAGTACCAAAATGTTCACGGAAAAACAGGAATACATCAATATAAGTCACTTCAGAAAGAAAGAAAGAGGAAGTGCGGGGAAGCCATTGGGACATGGATTTAGGAAAGATAAGAAAAAATCGAAAAAGAAATGGTCATCAGAAGGACCTTCGCTGAAATTAAAAGCAAGAGCGTTAACATTAAGAACGTAAAGGAATTCCACTATTAAGCACAGAGTAGACGACAGATAGGTGATAAGATTACATTAAAGGCCTCTGCGATGCGACTGACTTGTCTGATGTGACTGAGGAATAAATCGGGTCAATGACTGTGATCTAGCGTAATGGAGACTTTTTGAGGACATACATCGCTTATGGCGCGCCCATAACAGCTGTACCAGCCAGACCACATCACAAAGAAAGGTAGCAAATTAAATTATTTGTGGATTCTTCTTCTGTGACTTCTTGGCAGAACAATTCCATGTTTAAGGTTGAATAACAAGTACACTGTCTATGTCTATTGATTTGTGTGTATTTCGAACTAGTTTTCGTCTTATTAGGCCATCTTCAGGAAATAACTGACTAGCGTCTGGAGGGGACACTGGTTCTTAAGTAACCGAACATTACAGGCGAAGATGAAATCACTTGCAGACAGTGTTTGCTTCTTAGCGCTGAAATTACACTTTACACAATGGACAATGTGTGGTGTCACCGCCAGACACCACACTTGCTAGGTGGTAGCCTTTAAATCGGCCGCGGTCCGGTAGTATACGTCGGACCCGCGTGTCGCCACTATCAGTGATTGCAGACCGAGCGCCGCCACACGGCAGGTTTAGAGACACTTCCTAGCACTCGCCCCAGTTGTACAACCGACTTTGCTAGCGATGGTTCACTGACAAATTACGCTCTCATTTGCCGAGACGATAGTTAGCATAGCCTTCAGCTACGTCATTTGCTACGACCTAGCAAGGCGCCATTATCATTTGCTATTTATCTTGTGATGCATGTACCGTCAGACCGATGTTCACCAATTATGGATTAAAGTTAAGTATTCCAACAGATACGTACTATTTTTGCTAGTCTCGTATCCCTGACCTGTTCCAGACCTCACGCCATCCTGCGTGAGCTTAAACGCGTGCCTTTCGGCTTCCTGTAATAGTGGATTGGCTGTCTTGCCAGTCCACAACACAATGTTAGGCACAATAAATAATTAAACTACACAACATTTCAAGGTAAATGATTATTATGTTTTATTTGTCTTCACATTGGCTCAGAAGCTATTAAACTGAGTACTCTTCATTTACATTGTGCAGCAAACATGTTTTTCCACATTGTAAACTAAACTTTAGGCAATGGACACTGTCATACACAATAACTGGAATACATAGTCTTACAGTATTACAGGTTATATCGTTATGATTGCATAGTGTGTGGGGATCTGACTGCATCGTCCCTCAACAGCGGTTGCTTGTCCTCGATATTCGTAAGTGTGTTATACAACCCAAACCTAAACCTAAGACTGGGTCTGAGCGAATTAAGTGGTGACGAAACGAGTTGAAGACAGTCTTGGTAAACTTCTCCGTGAAGACCGATCGGTCGGGTGAAGATATTTGGATAGATGCTGTGCAACAAATACATCAAGCAGCGACAAAAACGCTGGGAGAAACCATACCTGGAAGAAAATACATTGATAAACAAACCTGGTGGTGGACAGATGAAGTCAAGCAAGCAGTCAAGGAGAAAAAGATGACGTACAAGTCTTGGTGGAACTCACGACTTGACACTGATCTCCAGTAACATCGCAACCTGAAATCAGCAGCAAAAAGAGCTGCAGCTGCAGCAAAAGACCAGTATTATCAGACACCCCTATGACCAGCTTGACACTTCATCGGGAGAAAACAACAGCTACCGTCTTGCTAAGTCACGTCACCGTTCAACTCATGACATTGGATACGTCATGCACATCAAGGGAGCCGACGCCAAACCAAGAGATAAACAATCTATTCTCCAGCGTTGGACAGACTACTTTCATAACATCAGCAACGAAGAGTTTACGCATCCACCAATTACTAGTCCTGATCCAAACTTAGGACCCGTTCCCTCAATTACACCTGAGGAAGTAATGCTTACTATCAGCAAGATGAAAAATGGAAAAGCAACTGGCCCAGATGACCTACCAGGGGAAATCTGGAAAATGCTCGGAAAGCCTGCTTCAGAATTCCTTGCCTCACTATGCAAGCGAATCATCGCCGAAAAGCAACTTCCACAAGCATGGACAACTTGCATAACAATACAAATCAGGAAGGGAAAAGGAGACGTGAGCGACTGCTCGACTTATCGCCCTATTCGACTCGTCTGTGATACTTTAAAGATCTTTGAAGGGGTACTTGATAGCAGAAGTATTGTCTTTGTAACACCAAACCAGTGTGGATTTGTTAAGGGATGCAGCACCATCGATGCTATCCATGCCACACGCCTTTTGATGGAAAACACAGAGAGAGACAGAAGAGTGTACACATGACATTTCTAGGCATAGAAAAGGCTTTCGATCGTATCCCACACGATATTATTTGGCGAGCTGTTCGCTGCCACGGCGTTCTGTAAGCTGGGTGCAACTTTTGTACCGTAATTCCACTAGAGTTGTTCGGAGTCCTGCTACAATTTCTCCACCCTTCGGTATCTCTGTGGATGTTCATCAGGGTCTTGCCCTTTTACCATTGCTATTCCTCCTTTGCATGGATACGGCAACAGCTGACATACAGATTTCACATCCCTGGACCCATCTTTATGCAGATGATGTGGTACTTGCCGACCAAGCCCTCCCTGAACTCCAGCACCAGGTTTAAACGTGGAAGGACAGACTGGCTGAAAATGGACTGCACCTCAATGTCCAGAGTACCTATAATGCGGCTCCCGAACCAGAGGAACCATAAATATCGGCGAAGAAGACCTGCAGAAGACCATGCATTTTAAGTACCTAGGGTCTGTCGTCACATCAGACTGCGACACAACTCTTGATACTCGGATGAGGGTGAATGCAGCTTGGCTAAAGTGGAGACATATCACTGGAGTCCTCTGCTATAAAAACATGCCTCAGTATCTAACGGCAAAAGTACACTATTCGCCATTAAAATTGCTACACCAAGAAGAAATGGAGATGATAAACGGGTATTCATTGGACAAACATATTATACTCGAACTGACATGTGATTACATTTTCACACAATTTGGGAGTATAGATCCTGAGAAATCAGTACCCAGAACAACCATCTCTGGCCATAATAACGGCTTTGATACGCCTGGGCATTGAGTCAAACAGAGCTTGGATGGCGTGTACAGACACAGCTGCCCATGTAGCTTCAACACGATACCACAGTTCATCAAGAGTAGTGACTGGCGTATTGTGACGAGCCAGTTGCTCGGCCACCATTGACCAGACATTTTCAATTGGTGAGAGATATGGAGAATGTGCTGGCCATGGCAGCAGTCGAACATTTTCTCTATCCAGAAAGGCCCGTACAGGACCTCCAACATGCGGCCGTACATTATCCTGCTGAAATGTAGGGTTTCGGAGGCATCGAATGAGGGTAGAGCCACGGATCGTAACACATCTGAAATGTAACGTCCACTGTTCAAAGTGCCGTCAATGTGAACAAGAGGTGACCGAGACGCGTAACCGATGGCACCCCATACCATCACGCCGGGTGATACGCCAGTATGGCGTTGACGAATACACGCTTCCAATGTGCGTTCACCGCGATGTCGCCAAACACGGATGCGACCATCGTGATGCTGTAAACAGAACCTGGATTCATCCGAAAAAGTGACGTTTTGCCATTCGTGCACCCAGATTCGTCGTTGAGTACACCATCGCAGGCGCTCCTGTCTGTGATGCAGCGTCAAGGGTAACTGCAGCCATGGTCTTCGAGCTGATAGTCCATGCTGCTGCAAACGTCGTCGAACTGTTCGTGCAGATGGTTGTTGTCTTGCAAACGTCCGCATCTGTTGACTCAGGGATCGAGACGTGGCTGCACGATCCGCTACAGCCATGCGGATAAGATGTCTGTCATCTCGACTGCTAGTGACACGAGGCCGTTGGGATCCAGCACGGCGTTCCGTATTATCCTCCTGAACCCACCGACTCCATATTCTACCAACAGTCATTGGATCTCGACCACCGCGAGCAGCAATGTCGCGATACGATAAGCCGCAATCGCGATAGGCTACTATCCGATCTTTATCAAAGTAGGAAACGTGATGGTACGCATTTCTCCTCCTTACACGAGGCATCAAACAACGTTTCACCAGGCAACGACGGTCAACTGCTGTTTGTGTATGAGAAATCGGTTGGAATCTTTCTTCATGTCAGCACGTTGTAGGTGTCGCCACCGGTACCACCCTTGTGTGAATGCACTGAAAAGCTAATTATTTGCATGTCACAGCATCTTCTTCCTGTAGGTTAAATTTCGCTACTGTAGCACGTCATCTTCGTGGTGTAGCAATTTAGTGGCCAGTAGTGTTTATAAGACCATGGTACGCCCAGCAGGAATGTATGGGACTGAGTGCCGCTCTATGACGAAACAACAGGAGCTAATGTTACACATCATGGAGATGAAGATGCTTCGATGGTCCATGGGGCAGACACAATGTGACCACGTAAAAAATACAGACGTCCGGCAAAGGTTTGGTGTCGCGCCGATCACCGACAAAGTGAGGGAAGCCCGTGTCCGCTGGTACGGCCACGTCAAGAGAAAGCAAGACAACGCAGTCGCAAAAACAGCGCTCCACATCAACGCAGGAGGAATAAGACCACCAGGAATACGGGCAAAGAGATGGACTGACAACGTCAGGGGAGACATGCACGTTGTTGGCTTAAGAGCAGAAGATGTCAACGACAGGGACAAATGGAGGAGATGTAGCAAAACAGCAGACCCCGCAAGGCGGGATTAATGCTTGGAGAGGAGAGAGAGTTTGTGAGGATCTGACATCGGTTGAGAACTATCTAACTGAGGGCCAGTAACTTATGTCAAGCAACAAACATATTTTACACTGTAAATAACATTTTTATGCAATGGGCAATATTAAGCATAGTACACGATAGAAATATATAATATTACAAGTTATATTGTTGAAGTTAGTGGGGTAAGGAGTTGGAAATTCTATTATGTTTCAATTTTGTGTAGCAATGTGTGTCATTGTGGCGGTTTGTGGGTATGTGACTGGTCGATAGCATCATGTGAAGCTTAAAACTGGGGATGTGCTCAGCTGTAACTGATTAGTTAGAACTAGCTTTCAAACTTCACAGAAGCTCTTATATGAACCTTGCAAAACTGGCAATCCTGGAAGAAAGGATATTGCAGAGACATGGCTTAGCCACAGCCTGGAGGATGTTTCCAGAATGAGATTTTCACTCTGCAGAGGAGTGTGTGCCGATTTGAAACTTCGTGGCAGATTAAAACTGTGTGGTGGACCGAGACTGGGAACCGGGAGCTTTGCCCTTCGCGGGCAAGTACTCTACCGTCCGAAGCTACTCAAGCACGACTCACGACCGGCCCTCACAGCTTCAATTCTGCCAGTACCTCGTCTCCTACCTTCCAAACTTCACGGAAGCTCTTCTATGAGGACGAGTCGTGAGTCTTGCTTGGGTAGCTTCGGACGGTAGAGCACTTGCCCGCGAAATGCAAAGGTCCCGAGTTCGAGTCCCGGTCGGGCACACAGTTTTAATCTTCCAGCAAGTTTCATGCTTAGATATCCTCTGTTGAGGGTATATGTAATACTTCTGTGTGGAATTGGTATTTGTCTCCTTCCTTCAGCACATGTTCGGGAAAGGTGCAGTATGACTTGTCTAATCTCCAGCTGCATTCGTGTTTAGTCAGCATAGTTGTTATGACTCTGCCTGTCTGGCCAATATACCGGTTGTTAAAGTCACTGCATGTGATTCTCCGAACACCACTGTTACTTAATAAATCTGTCTTGTCCTTTGTTGAATAGGATGTCGGACGTAGTCTCTCTTACATAAAATGAAGATTTGCAGGATTTGAGGATTTTGGTTAATTCGTAAGCTAACTTTCCCAAATATGGGCTAGTACACAAGTCGGTTTTAGATATGACTGTTGCTGCAGAGGGGGCATATACATGGGGTAACATTTTCCTTCTTTGCTTTTTGTGTAAAATGTTGTCAATTAATTGAGGGGTATAACCATTTTTTTGATGCAATACATGTAATGGTATCTAATTATGTTTGAAAGTTCTGTTGCGACATTAATATGGATGTAAAACGATGTTACATCGAAGGCAGCATCCTTGTGTGATATTGGATGTTGTAAATATCTGTTGCGGTGGGTTTCCTGTAAATTTTGAAACTATTTGTGTATGTAACTGTATGATTGTTGAGATCTAAGACGTTAACGGATTTTCATCAATCTCCATAGTGACCTGTATGTTTTTGAGTTTAGATGTTCAAGGAATATGTTCAATTGTCTTTTGGTTCCAGTACACGGACACTACGTGTCTGTACCAATATGTGATATTATCACCGCGAGGCTCATTATGTAGGAATCGTTTCTCGAAATGGTCCGTGAAGATTTCTGCTAAAAGAGGACTCAGGGGAGACCACATTCCCGTCATCTATCTGTTTGTGTAGAGTACCTTCAAATTTGAAAATAATTTTGTTGTAAACATGTCTGGGTGGACAGTTTTATGTCTTCTCCTTGTACAGTGTTGACACCTGCTCTGTACAGTAGTTCTGTCAAAATATTGAGGCATTCTTTGACTGGTATGTTTGTAAAGAAGTTGCTAACATCAGAAACTACTAGTTTTGCACTATGTGCAGGAGGAAGGTCTTTAATTTTGTTAATTAGGTCTATTCAATTTACAGTTGCAAACTACATATAGCCAACAAAGGAAGAAAACTAAACCTATTAGAAGCACTTGAGGTAAAGAGACATTTAGCTCAAAATCCCCAGCTGGTTCTAAATGATCAATTACAGTAGACCACCTCCCCGCTTTTAAACTTCAAATGATGCAATCAACCAGTTACATACCCACAAACCGCGACAATGACACATATTGCTACACAAAATTGAAACATAATAGATTTTCCAGTTCCTTACCCCACAAACATCAACAATATAACTTGTAATATTTTAATATTCCATATTTCAATCGAGCGCAATGCTTAATATTGCCCACTGCATAAAAATGTTATTTACAGCGTAAAACATGTTTGTTGCTCGACATAAGCTACTGGTCCTCAGTTTGATAGTTCTCAACCAATGTCACAACCTCGCAAACTATAGCATCATAACCACATAATCTATAATAATGGAGGACTACATATTCTGATTATTGTGTATCATACTGTCCATTACGTAAAGTTTAGTTTACAATGTGAAAAACATGTCAGCCAATCAATAGACAAAAAAAAACCAGAATTATAATCATTTAACCCGTAGTATTGTGTGGTTTCATTATTTGTTGTGCTTAACATTGCCCATTGTTTAAAATGAAATTTCAACGCTAAGAAACAAGTTTGATGTACAACACCCTCTGCAAGTGATGATTGTATCTTCGCCAATAATGTTTGGTTACCTAGGACGCTAATCAGTTGTTTCCTGAAGACGGTCTAATAAGCCGAAAACTAGTATGAAATTAAAAAAAACACTAGAATTCAAATAGGGTTATTCAACCTTAAATAAAAATAATTTTTTTTTTATAATTTCAGCCACAAATTCGAGCTGGTTACAAATTTCTGAAGTCACTGATAATATTCTGAGACCGGTCAGATTATTAACAAACAATTCATCAAACTAAATCAATCATTTTATGCCGTTAGATTAATTTTCCCCGGTCAGTTAACATCACCGACGGATTGCATGCAAAGAGGACTATCAAGTGGAGGGGGCAGTGTAATTTTCACATTCTCCATTTGTTTAATGTAGAAAATGCTCAAAATGGCGAATTTCCTGTACATTTCTTGGCCGTTACACCCGGAGGTGTAGGATTACCATTAATCCCTAGTTCGGATAATTTGCTGTCAAATAGGTATCCCATCCTGAGAATCGAAGAGATCCGACAGCCCACCGGGGCGAAACTACACCTCCCGTTCGTTTCCTCCCCCTGTCACGTTGGCTGCGGGATATCAGTACGGTTCGGTGCAGTAGTTTACAAATAGGACCGCCAGCCACTCTCTGGGGTCTTTCAGTTCTGACCTCAGCCGCCTTCACATCTAGGGTGACCAGAGGTAACGTATAAGAAGGACAAACAGCTTCAAAAAGGAGGATAAAGTTAGAAAAAAGAAGAGACGCAAATATATGTTCAAATTTAATAAACGAATTAATTAATACACGTAACGTACATTCCTGAACTTTTATTGTTACTTCTGTGGAGATCCATTTTTCTGTAGAAGTATAGGTTTGCTTAGCAGACATTTTATAAAACTCACTCGGTTACAAAAAACAGCAAATCACACTCACACATGACTGCTGAGTGCATGGGATGAAACCTGTGATGCTTAGCCAAGACAGTGTGAATCCGGAACTGAAAATACGGAACGGAAATCTAAGTAATTGATATGGATCCATGATCCATGATCGGCAGTGAAAAATTGATAAAATCGACGATTCTGCTGCCATCTGTAGATAAGATACTTAAGAAAAGAGCAATAGAACGTGAATAATTGCAAATAAAATTTTATTACCGTCAACTTTGCGAAAAAGGAGGACAATGTAGAAATCTGCACGTAGCCCGGACAAAAATATAAAAAGCAGGACATGTCCGGATGTATCCGGACGTCTTGTCACCCTAGTCACATCACGGACAGTAGACCTGCGGAAGTGCCGCCATCTTGTGGTATTAGTGATGTTTCTTATTACCTTGTGATCAGCCTGTGTTAGGGCCGTTCGTGTATGGTAGCACGGTTCGCATTCTAAAACTTGTAGCATTCACGTTGGTTGCTAGCGCGCCATTACACCGTTTGCACAGAGTGCATCCTGAATCGCGACCTCACAAGCATTTTCGTTCGGCCCCTGCGCCTGTTTTCGTTATTCGGATCTCATGGCTGGCATCCAATGATTCTCTCGTTCAACTGTTCCTCGTTCTCTCTAGGGATTGGACTATTACCTTTTACCGTAAGGAGCTTTTTTAATGTGCTTTCATGTATTCAAATGGTTCAAATGGCTCTGAGCACTATGGGACCTAAAATCTGAGGTCATCAGTCCCCTAGAACTTAGAACTACTTAAACCTAACTAACCTAAGGACAGCACACACATCCATGCCCGCGGCAGGATTCGAACCTGCGACCGTAGCGGTCGCGCGGTTCCAGACTGAAGCGCTTAGAACCGCTCGGCCTCACCGGCCGGCTTTCACATATTATTCCCTGTTCTACAACAAGGTGGCTTCGTGCCAGATCTCTCATATTAGAGAGTACATGTTAGAAAACATGGTCTACATCACTTTGAGAACCATCAATGTTTAACAGAAAGTCGTCAACATATCTTATGTAGAATTTTATTCTCCTAAGAATCTCTCTGTCACTGGCAAAAAAATTAGACTCTAAGTAGTTCATAAAAATGTCTGATAAAATCCCAGCTAGGGGGCTCCCCATAGCCAAATCTGCTGGTTGTAAGTAAAATCTCCTAATAAATGTAAAGTAGTTGTGTTTTAAAACGATCCGTAGCAGCATCATCAACTCATTGACCTCTTTATCCAAAAGTTTTTTATGGTGACGCAAATTGCACTCTAGTATTTGCAGCGTGTGGTCGACCGGTACAGAAATTTTTATGAACTACTTAGAGTCTAATTTTTTTGCCAGTGACAGAGAGATTCTTAGGAGAATAAAATTTTACAAAAGATATGTTGACGACATTCTATTAATCATTGATGGTTCTCAAAGTGATGTAGACCATATTTTTTCGATTTTTAATGAGCTTCACCATAATATCAGTTTTACAATTGAACGAGAATCCGATACTAGGTCATTAAATTTTTTGGACCTCACTTTAACTGTGGTTGACAACCGCATTAAATTTGATATTTTTCGGAAAAACACGTTTTCCGACAATATTATACCTGCAGACTCGGCCCATCCGTACGCCCATAAGATGGCCTTTTTTCATTCTAATATTCACAGAGTTACAGCTATCCCTCTTGCACCAGGTGCGGTAGAAACTGAACTGGTCACACTTGAGAATATTGCTATAAATAATGGCTATAGGCCTCAGTTGGTAAGACAGATGTATAGCAAGAAAATAAATAAAAATAATATTACGTCGTCCACCCAAGGGGATGCGTTAGATGACAAACAAGTGGCAACGATATCTGTCCCTTACATAGGCAATATAAGTTACAAATTGGGGCGTTTACTCAGAGCCCATAATTACAGAGTCGCCTATTCTACTAATAATAGTTTACATAGGAATTTAATCCACTCCTTGCACAATAAGAGCGATAAACTTTCCCAATCAGGAGTATATAAAATTACATGCGGGGATTCTCCAAAATTTTACATCGGGCAAACGGGACGAGCTCGGAGTCTCAGGTATAAAGAGCATATTCCTACTAGAAGCGGTGACGGTACTAAGGGCTCTACTTATGCGGAACATCTCGTGCAAACGGCTCATGCGCCGACCCCTCCAGTTAATATCGAGTTACTTCATGCCGAGGTTAAGGGCTTAAAACTGGATGTTTTGGAAGAAATGCAGATGTTTAAGCATCTGCAACATGATAAAGGCAATATCCTTAACGACCAACTCCTACTAAGAAACATAAATTTTTTTGAAGGTTTCGCACCTTTAATTTGTTCTTCATACTTGTAAATCTGATGATCTGGGGATTTTCACATGCGTGCGCTGATTGGCGAGCGCGGTTAGTGAAGCTGTTCATCTTTTCTTTTTTCGTCATTTCCTTTACGATGAAGGTGACTTTAGTCCGTTGAACACCTCACGTTTTATCCCTACATCTTTATCTGTTGTCATAGATAGCTTCATATATGTTTCTTTCCTAGCATAAGCAACCGTGTGGGGTTATTTTTAAGCTTCATCTCCTATGTAGCTCATCACTCATTCTATCCATTCTATTTATGAAATACGTTGATCCATGGTTGGCAATATAAGGGCTATTTAGCCACGACCCATGTATAAACTTTCAATTCGCATGCGCATTCAAGTAACTTCCTTGTCTTGCGCATGTGCATAGGTAGCGGGTCGAGCGTGTAAGTGAGCGACCATTTGTAGCTGCAGTAGAATAGGCCGGTGTGAGGTGGAGGTTACACCATTAAGTTAAGTAACGGTTTAGACTTTGTACATACACTCGTGGAAATTGAAATAAGAACACCGTGAATTCATTGTCCCAGGAAGGGGAAACTTTATTGGCACATTCCTGGGGTCAGATACATCACATGATCACACTGACAGAACCACAGGCACATAGACACAGGCAACAGAGCATGCACAATGTCGGCACTAGTACAGTGTATATCCACCTTTCGCAGCAATGCAGGCTGCTATTCTCCCATGGAGACGATCGTAGAGATGCTGGATGTAGTCCTGTGGAACGGCTTGCCATGCCATTTCCACCTGGCGCCTCAGTTGGACCAGCGTTCGTGCTGGACGTGCAGACCGCGTGAGACGACGCTTCATCCAGTCCCAAACATGCTCAATGGGGGACAGATCCGGAGATCTTGCTGGCCAGGGTAGTTGACTTACACCTTCTAGAGCACGTTGGGTGGCACGGGATACATGTGGACGTGCATTGTCCTGTTGGAACAGCAAGTTCCCTTGCCGGTCTAGGAATGGTAGAACGATGGGTTCGATGACGGTTTGGATGTACCGTGCACTATTCAGTGTCCCCTCGACGATCACCAGTGGTGTACGGCCAGTGTAGGAGATCGCTCCCCATACCATGATGCCGGGTGTTGGCCCTGTGTGCCTCGGTCGTATGCAGTCCTGATTGTGGCGCTCACCTGCACGGCGCCAAACACGCATACGGCCATCATTGGCACCAAGGCAGAAGCGACTCTCATCGCTGAAGACGACACGTCTCCATTCGTCCCTCCATTCACGCCTGTCGCGACACCACTGGAGGCGGGCTGCACGATGTTGGGGCGTGAGCGGAAGACGGCCTAACGGTGTGCGGGACCGTAGCCCAGCTTCATGGAGACGGTTGCGAATGGTCCTCGCCGATACCCCAGGAGCAACAGTGTCCCTAATTTGCTGGGAAGTGGCGGTGCGGTCCCCTACGGCATTGCGTAGGATCCTACGGTCTTGGCGTGCATCCGTGCGTCGCTGCGGTCCGGTCCCAGGTCGACGGGCACGTGCACCTTCCGCCGACCACTGGCGACAACATCGATGTACTGTGGAGACCTCACGCCCCACGTGTTGAGCAATTCGGCGGTACGTCCACCCGGCCTCCCGCATGCCCACTATACGCCCTCGCTCAAAGTCCGTCAACTGCACATACGGTTCACGTCCACGCTGTCGCGGCATGCTACCAGTGTTAAAGACTGCGATGGAGCTCCGTATGCCACGGCAAACTGGCTGACACTGACGGCGGCGGTGCACAAATGCTGCGCAGCTAGCGCCATTCGACGGCCAACACCGCGGTTCCTGGTGTGTCCGCTGTGCCGTGCGTGAGATCATTGCTTGTACAGCCCTCTCGCAGTGTCCGGAGCAAGTATGGTGGGTCTGACACACCGGTGTCAATGTGTTCTTTTTTCCATTTCCAAGAGTGTATGTACTGTTTGTGTTTCCCTTTTTTCGTTTATAAATGTATAGCCATGGTGTTCTTTTAATCATTGACAAAGGTCTTCTTAGGCACTTGTGGGTTTTATTGTTCGGAAGAAGATGTAGTTATCTACGCCGAAACCTAGGTAAACACTAGGTGCTTTTTCGCAGTCGAGGCGGGTTTTTAGCTTTTTAACAGGCATATCTAGACGTATCCGGGGTCCCATATCAGTCGGACTGCACACGCCCCATACCATTACAGAGCCTTCATCAACTTGAATAGTCCCCTGCTGACATGCAGTGTCCATGGATTCATGAGGTTGTCTCCATGCCCGTACACGTCCATCCGCTCTATACAATCTGAAACGAGACTCGTCCGATCAGGCAACATGTTTCCAGTCATCATCAGTCCAATGTCGGTGTTGACGGGCCCAGGCGAGGCGTAAAACTTTGTGTCGGGCAGTTGTCAAGGGTACACGAGTAGGCCTTTCGCTCCGAAAGCCCTAAGCGATGACGTATCGTTGAATGGGTCGCACGCTGACGCTTGTTAATGGCCTAGCATTCAAAACTGCAGCAGTTTGCGGAAGGCTTGCACTTCTGTCACGTTTAACGATTCTCTTCAGTCGTCGTTAGTAACCGTGCTTGCAGGATGTTTTTCCGGCCGCACCGATATCGGAGACTTGGTGTTTTACCGGATTCCTGATATTCACCGAATACTCGTGAAATGGTCGTAAGGGAAAATTCGTCGTTACCTCGGAGATGCTGCGGCCCATCACTAGCGCGCGGACTATAACACCACGTTTAAACTCGCTAAATCTTGATAACCTACCATTGTAGCAGCAGTAACCGATCTAACAACTGTACCAGGAACTTGTTGTCTTATGTAGGCGTTGCCGACCGCAGCGCCTTATTGTGCCTGTTTGCATATCTCTGTATTTGAATACGCATGCCTGTATCTTTTTCTTTGGCGCGTCGGTGTTTGTGTAATTTATCTCATTAACAGTCTATCATGTTGTGCAACCCTCTCACTGTCCCATTGTTATTAAATGAAGCTTTCAATTAGGCAACGAAACCCATGCTGAGAGAAGGAGTCCAACGACTTTACGGTCCAGGGACAGCAGATCAGCAGGTGAGTGTAACTTCCACTCTGACTGGCAGCAGAACGCCAAACCACCAACAGTCACACTGGACTACCCTCAGTAGGAGACCAAGTGCTACAGGTCAGAGTTTAATGGAGCTTCAGAAGACCGTTGATCAAACAATGAAGGAAAGACAGATAACAGTCCTCCAGAATTCATGAAGTCATTGGGAGAAGTAGCAAACAATCGACTGTTCAGGTGGGTGTGTAGAATTTATGAGACTGAAGACATACCATCAGACTTCCGGAAAAATGTCATCCACACAATCCCGAACATAGCAAGGGCAGACAAGTGCGAAGACTTTCGCACAATCAGCTTAACACTTCATGAAGCCATGTTTCTGACAAGTATAGCACACGGAAGAATGAAAAAGGAACTTGAGGATCTGTTAGATTGGGATCAGTTTAGATTTCGGAAACGTAAGCGCAACGGTTCTGACGTTGGGACTGATAATGAAAGCGGGACTTTAGAAAAATCATAACATATTTATATGATTTCTCGACCTGGAAAAATCTTTCGACAACTTAAAGCGGTGCAAGAATTTCGAAATTTGAGAAAAATAGGTAGGGAAGGACGAAATCAAGAGGGAACATTAAGAATGGAAGATAAAAAACGAAGCGCTTGGACTAAAATGGGATGTGAGACATGCATGTAGTTGTTCACTCTACTCTTCAGTCTATAAATCGGAGAAGCAATAACCGGAATCAAAGAAAGGCTCAATAGTGGGATTATACGAGAGTTGGAACTTAAATAGTGGCAACTATTTATTCACAACCCATAAAAAAGTTACATGTTTGCACCCGTTACTGCCTTTCAAAGTACTCACCAGCGTTGTGTGTAGCCCATTGCCAGCGAGGTGGAAGGCATAGTATACCGTTAGCAGAGCCTGTTCTGTTGATGGTGCGAATGGAGCGGTCTATTGCCTGTCGAATCTCTGGAACAATTCTGAAGCGAATGTCACGAGGTGGTTCCTTCATCTTCGGAATCAAATCAAAGTCACAAGGACTGAAGTCCGGGGAGCATGGTGGACGGTACAGTACTTCCCAGTCCCATCGACCGAACAAAGCAGCCAAAGCTTGCGCTGTATGCGCCCACGCATTGTCGTGCAAAATGATGGGTGGGTTGCGCAGAAAGTGTCGCCGCTTCTTTCTCAAAGCTGGTCGCAGGCGATTCTGCAAAAACGAGCATTGACGGTTTGCCGTGGAGGAACGTAATGCCTTAGGATAACACCATCACAGTCGTACACGAGAATCACCATAACTTTCACCATACTGGGGCTCTGACGCACTTTCGACTTTCACGGCGACCCATAATGACGAAGATGCACATAATGACGCCATTCGTTGGATTGGCGTATGAGTTGTGGCTCGTACGATGTGGCCCATGTGTGACGATACGGCGTAAGAAAGCCTCTCCTTCGCGCTCATAGCGCTCCAAGTGCGTCTGAGCAGCGTCGTAACGCATCCATTTCTGCATTTCCGTCAACTCATGCGGAACCCATCGTGAAGCAATTTTTCGCATGCCCAGGCGTTCCTTCAGCATGCGAAGCACAGTCGTATGCGCAAATCCGGTTTCGTGGGTAAGCTCACGAATCGTATGGCGTCGATCACTGTCCTCTAACGCGGCAACAGCATGCACTTCTTCAGAGACGCTAGGACCTGTCCGAAGCATGTCTGCTACAGTTTTACCCAACGTGTCACTGCTCTGTACGGCAATGCCGATTTCCCGCACGCCTCTTGAAGACCTCGGTGACACTGTCGTGCTGTACGACCTCTGGCACATTCAGTCTTGATCCAACTCCGTTGTTCCTGTTTCGAAAACAGTGACACCGTTGCGTTAGACCGCTCGCTCACAAGTGACTGTATTTCCGTCGATTGTGCGCACGTCGTTGACGTGGGACAGGCGGGTACATTTGATCGGAGGTAAGGTAGGTATGTCAACAATGTGTACTATCAGTGACTATAGTAGATTCCATTGCATAGTGTCTCCACAGCAGTGCTGCCACTATTTAAGTTCCAACTCTTGTAATTCAGGTTGAAAGGATGTCAGTGATAAGATTCTCTAATGACACTGCCGTCCTCTGTGGAAGTGAAGAAGAACTGAAGGACCTGTTTAACAGTCTAGTGATGTCACTCTATAGATTGATAATAAACCCAAGAAAGACGCAGGTAATTAGGGGACCACGACGCAGACAAAGTGACGGGTTTGTACTACCTTGGAAACAAAAAAACAAATTAAAAACGAAACAAGTGGGACACAAAAAACAAATTAGTACAGGCAAAGAGGGGACTCCTGGGGAATAGTATCAAACACCGGTCTCAATCTGACGAAGAAGTTTGTGAGAACGTACGTTTGAAGTACAGTATTGCGTGGTAGTGGGACATGGACTGTGGGAAAATAGGAAAAGAAGAGATTCGAAGCGCTTGAGATGTGGTGCTACAAAAGAGTGTTAGGTGGACTAATATGGTAAGGAATGAGTAGGTTCTGCGCAGAATCAGCGTATAAAGGAGAATAAGGAAAACACTGACAAGAAGAAGGGACAGGATGACAGGACGTCTCTTAAGACATTGAAAGGTGGCTACACTGAGCCACAGCGCCAGAGATTGCGCCAAAGAGTATTATTCAGCCGCCTCCACTGGCAGTGCTTGGGGAGAACTCGTAGTAGTAAGTGCTTGTTGAGATGTGCTAGTGAAAAGTGCTTGTTGAGATGTGCTAGTGAAAAGTGCTTGTCGAGAGGTCGTGGTGGAGAGTTCTTGTTGAGATGTGGTAGTAGCAAGTCGGTGTGGAGATATATTGTAATGATTAGAGTGATTTTCGTCAATATATGAAGGTAAAAGAAAATAAATTTTTCCTTTTTATTATCTCAATGTCCTAAATAATGCAGCATTACAGGTTCAGTCAACAAAGCATCTGGCTTGTGTTCTTGTATTAGAGTGTAATTCTGCTTTCCTTACGCAATTATAGTATTTCTATTTTTTAATTACTTCAGTATAAATGATATTTAAAATTTATTGTCTTATTGAAGAAGAACCGTGCCAGATGTGTACGTTGAGCCATACTTCCACACACAGAACAGTTATACTTGTGCTTTGGTTTCGTAGGTTTTATAGTTGCTGGGGACTTAATTAATTGTGTTAATGGAAAATTTCATTTCATTCATTGTTGTTGTTCTATGCAGTCAGATTGCGTATTAAAACTAGTCAGGGCCAACCGTTTACGAGACATAGCGTAGCCGAACAGACAGCTACTAAATCTAAAAAATTAAAATTATTTGCAAAATTAATAATTAAGCCCCCATGCACGTGGCGACCCTATGAAAGGTGGCTACACTGAGCCACAGCGCCAGAGATTGCGCCATAGAGTATTATTCAGCCGCCTCCACTGGCAGTGCTTGGGGAGAGCTCGTAGTAGTAAGTGCTTGTTGAGATGTGCTAGTGAAAAGTGCTTGTTGTGATGTGCTAGTGAAAAGTGCTTGTCGAGAGGTCGTGGTGGAGAGTTCTTGTTAAGATGTGGTAGTAGCAAGTCGGTGTGGAGATATATTGTAATGATTAGAGTGATTTTCGTCAATATATGAAGGTAAAAGAAAATAAATTTTCCTTTTCTTTTTATTATCTCAATGTCTTAAATAATGCAGCATTACAGGTTCAGTCAACAAAGCATCTGGCTTGTGTTCTTGTATTAGAGTGTAATTCTGCTTTCCTTACGCAATTATAGTATTTCTATTTTTTAATTACTTCAGTATAAATGATATTTAAAATTTATTGTCTTATTGAAGAAGAACCGTGCCAGATGTGTACGTTGAGCCATACTTCCACACACAGAACAGTTATACTTGTGCTTTGGTTTCGTAGGTTTTATAGTTGCTGGGGACTTAATTAATTGTGTTAATGGAAAATTTCATTTCATTCATTGTTGTTGTTCTATGCAGTCAGATTGCGTATTAAAACTAGTCAGGGCCAACCGTTTACGAGACATAGCGTAGCCGAACAGACAGCTACTAAATCTAAAAAATTAAAATTATTTGCAAAATTAATAATTAAGCCCCCATGCACGTGGCGACCCTATGAAAGGTGGCTACACTGAGCCACAGCGCCAGAGATTGCGCCAAAGAGTATTATTCAGCCGCCTCCACTGGCAGTGCTTGGGGAGAACTCGTAGTAGAGTGCTTGTTGAGAACTTGTAGCAGAGAGTGCTTGCTGAGATGTGATACTGAAAAGTTCTTGTTGAGATGTGGTAGTAGCGAGTCGGTGTGGAGATATATTGTAATGATTAGAGTGATTTTCGTCAATATATGAAGGTAAAAGAAAAAAAAAATTCCTTTTCTTTTTATTATCTCAATGTCCTAAATAATGCGTCATTACAGGTTCAGTAATTAACCAGCAGCACATGATCAGCAATTAATGTGTGTGTCATTTTTGAAACACCCTGTATAATATATAAGGTTAACGAGCAGGTACGTAATGTTTGAAGTAGAAATGATACTAACAGATCATCTTAAAAGTCTTGTGCACATTGACTTCACTGATAACGTCGAACCGTGCCAGATGTGTACGTTGAGTCATACTTCCACACACAGAACAGTTATACTTGTGCTTTGGTTTCGTAGGTTTTATAGTTGCTGGGGACTTAATTAATTAATTGTGTTAACGAAAATTTTCATTTCATTCTTTGTTGTTGTTCTATGCAGTCAGATTGCGTACTAAAACTAGTCAGGGCCAACTGTTTACGAGAGACCTCATAATCGGACATACAGCTACCAAAAATTAAAAAGAATTTGTATTTCATATTTATTTAATTATGCCCCCATGCACGTGGCGACCGCTGCTTCGGATCGTCCCTTGGAATTCTTCTGATTGTAAAAATAGTAGACAGTAGTATTGTTGTAGTAATTTGTAGTTTAGTAATTGTAGTCTATTTTGCATGTGTAGATTTGGTAATTGTCATTCTTCTAATGGTATTTTTTTCCAGAATTTAATTTTGTTGTCTTGTATACGCGTTTGACAATCTAGTGCAATTATTTCAATTGTTCGTTAATCGTGTTTGAAGGAAACATTTCATTTAAATGGTATTGTTGGAGATAAAGAGTCATTGTGTGTAATTTTCGTACAGTGACGAGTTTTGTATGTTTTGTAAATGATTACGCGATCGATGAAATAGGCAAAAATGATGAGTAGTGAGAATGACGAAATTGTTAACATGGCGAATTCGCCAACGCAGGAGAACAGTGTGATGAATAATGAAGTGGAAAACAATGTAATAAGTCGGGAAAATAGTCCGGAACCATTTCAAAATTTTTCTCAATCAGAAAATTCACAGAATACGTGGTTAACGACAGAAGAAATGGAGCAGTTAATGAGTGCAATATTAAATTTGGGATCAGAAATAGGAACAATTAGAACTGAGATGAAAGCAATGACAACACGGTTATGCTCAAAAATAGGAACAATTGAAACCGAGATGAAAGCAGTGGGATCACAGTTACGATCTGAATTAGAAACTGATATGGGAACAATGGAAACTCAGTTAGGCTCACGAACAGGGACGTGTTTCAAATACACGAAAGACGAATCAAATAAAGAAATTAGAGAAGAAGTACAACCGATTTTGAAGGCTCACAATAATAGCTTAATTTCAACAGAAATTAGACAAGAGGAACAGGGCAGGGAACAGGAAGAAAAAGATCGCGTGATAGTACAGAAATTTTCAGAGTTAAATTTACATCGTGCACATGATAAGGAAGAAATACTTGAAAGGATCGAGGAGTCTGTATCAAATGACAGATTAAATAACATAACACAACAATATGAACAGTTAACTACCAAATGTGTCAATACTGAAACCCGAGTCGCGACACTTACGGAAGACGTAAATAAACAGAAAGGACAATTAAGTGACTCATCGGAAAGAGTTGAGGAGATCTCAGATAAATTGACAAGTCTTAGTTTAGCAGAGGGGTTTGAAGAAAGTAATTTATTTCATTTACGGGATGCAATAAGAGAGCGCGAGGCGCGTGAACTTAACAATAATCGACATTCGGACTGGAACAGTCGCGGTAGGTCTTTGTCGCCACGAGGAGAAAACTTTGACTATAAACACTTCTTAACTGTTCGGAAATTTAAGATCTTTCGCAATTCTAAGAATGACATACATCCATGTTCATGGTTAGATCAATTTATGTACGCATTTCCACCAAGTTTGCCACTAAGTCACAAACTGGAAATTATGTGCGGCTATTAATGTCCTCAGGGGATTCACTACACTAAGTGTGTATGTGCCGTAGCGTGCATAGGGCCCCGAGCTATAGTGGTGCTATTTCTCTTTTAGTTTTCTGCACCGCTGCCTACTCTTGTACTATTCTTTGCATCTGTCAAAACAACTCTTCGACTATCAATCTATCTAGAGAGTAAGTAAACAATAACCGGATATGACTATTTTACCTAAATGTGATTTCGTAAATTACCGTTTGGACTTTACCTTCAGCAGCATTCATTCCTAGTTTAAACGAAATTTTACCTGTTTATCTTCGTAACAATATCACTTCATATGTTGCCGATATTCTTACTGCTAAACGTTCTTGGAGTTAGCATAACAAAATTTTGGATTCATTATTACGTATTTTGCAAGAGTTGGCATTACAGAGAACTTGGAAAAATCTGAATTTGGTCGTTCTCAGGTGAAATTTCTCGGTCACATTATTTCTACAGAAGGTATTCTTCCTGATCCAGAGAAATTAGACGCTCTTCGTAATTATGCTGTTCCTACCACAAAACGTGAGGTTCGTAGTTTCCTTGGTGTCTCTAATTTTCTTAGACGCTTTGTTAGATTGGACGATTTGGCCACACCTCGTTTTTGCGATCTATCTGGAAACTTCTTTTTAAACGAAAATCGGTCGACAACTCTGATTGGTTAGTTTGTATTCCTGATGAGTGGGTTAATAAGCTGATTTGGTATACGCATTTCAGTTATGCACACTTTGGTCCCAGAAAATGCTTTCATAAACTACGGGAAAATTGCTACTTCAGTAATATGGAAAAACGTATTCGATCTGTTCTTGCCAAATGCAAATTATGTCAAAAGGCTAAGCCGCCAACAATTTCTCACAGAGCACCGTTGTTTCCTATCATTCCAGCGAAATTAAAGGAGATGGCTGCAGTCGATTTGTTCGGCCAGTGGTTCGTTCTACTAATGGTTTTGCGTACATTTTCGTAGCAGTGGAGTTGACATCAAAATATGTGTGTTTTACACCTTTACGCAAAGCAACAGCTCGTTCAGTATCTAATGCTTTCATTAACCATTTTCTTAAAGAACTTGGTCATGTTGATAAGGTTATATCAGATAATGGATCACAGTTTCGCTCTAAAATTTGGCTTCGTACTCTACGGCGTCGTAAAATTAAACCAATTTTCATTTCACTTTTTCACCCTCAATCTAACACTTCAGAGAGATGGATGAAGGAAATCAATAAATTGTGTCGTCTTTATTGTCATCAGAATCACAGAACGTGGGATCAGTATCTTCATATTTTTCAAAACATTCTGAATGAACTCCCTAATGATTCAACTTCTTTACCGCCTATACTGATATTAAAAAACAAAGCACCGACAAATCGCATTTCTGAAATCGTTCCTTTTCCGCCTACACGGAAACTGCGGCATTCTGAAGTTGTCAACATGGCTCTGCAAAATATTGCATCTGCTAGAAGAGAGAAATCAGCTAAACATCCTGGTCGTTTAAAAATCTTGTCAGTTGGTCAGAAGGTGTTAATTAAGTCTCATCGTTTGTCTCACAAAGGAAAAGGCTTGTGTCGTAAATTTTTTCTGCTTTATAACGGTCCATATAGAATTCGCAAAATTATTCATGATAACACTGTTGAAGTAGAAACTCTTAAATCACGACGCTCTAAGGGCATACATCATATATCTAACGTTAAAATTTTTGTGGAATGACATACTTTTGTGAAACTAACAGCTACATGTAAACATGCAGAGAATCCAAGGATACCGCGCTGTGTTTTGGCGGCGGCACATACTCAAAGCAACAGTCAAGTCTCCGCGCCGCACAAGGCAGTCGTTGACCGCAAACAATTGCTTCCTACGTCACGCACCTACAGCTGATCGAGCGCTCAGTGCGAATGCACCGACAACCGTAAACAAATACACAGTCTAATTTCTCCGATTAAATTCAGTATAAAGCTATAGTGACTTGATGAATTATGTTATTAACATTCAGTATTTTTCAGGATACGGTTGTATAAAATATTTAAGAACTTCAGGTAAATTCTGTGTGTCTCCGACGTTAAGAGGACTTGCTATCGAGAAAATTTCAGAAAGAATGTAATTTCCAAGAAGAAACTAATAAACTAAAAAGGTAACTATTAATTGAGTTTATTTTTCAGGTAACATATTTCCACTTAGGTACGTACTTTAGACGTAATTTGCTGCTCGCAATTACGTGATTCATACTTTGTGCTAAATTTCATGTTCTGTGAATTTACTTGTGAAGCGACGTGCTTGCGTACATTTGCTGATTTTTGTCAATGTTTTATTAGTGAACAGGGTTGTTATTTGTACATATTATGCATCGCTTGGCTGCACTGCTTTTTCACTGATGTCATATTTTTTTATTATGTGCCTGCTGTGCTTATTTATTTAAATTATAATTGTCACCTGATTAATTGTGCTGACGTGGTTAGGTATGTAAGTTATACTTTGTGATTTATCTGCTTGCGCCTTCATGTTTACTTATTAAGATTACATATGAACATTTATTTGCTTATGCTGATATGATGCTAATGACCTGTTTATTATGTTAGATAACATGTTTGCTGCTATGCGTGTGGATTGCATATTTATACATTTCTGTTTGTTGTCATAACTACTCTTTAATTTGGTATATAGAAATGCTGATATACTGTGTACAAACATAGAGTTTAGGTCACACTATTGTATTAATTATAGATTGTTCGCTTGGCAGAGGCTCGTTGTAAGAATTGTGCTGCTTCCACTTGTTGGCATTCTGTTCTCTACTGGTATATTTACTCGCTATTGCATGTTTTGCTTACGCTCAGTGCCTTATATTTTTAAGATAGGAGAATGAACTGCTATAATTCGACATAAACGACATTAGTACAAGAAACTTCATAGAAGTCACATGAGCTAGAGGTTTTATGAAAGCTGTATAAATGTATGCTAATAGGAAGGAAGCTAACGACATGACATACCAAAACTAGGTTTAGACCATTGACAGTTATTACACTGCATTTTTCGTGAGCAATTGAAATAGTAAGTGACACTTGACACAAAAAATACTCCACATGTTTGCTTCTGCCATAATTCTTGAAGTGGTGTACACACTGTGAAATCATTCACAACCCGTAATCGTACTTAATTACTGAGAGTTATTCGAACTAAGTCTGTTAGAGGTCATGTGTGCATTTCTTTTATTTAATGATGGACAGAAGATTTGGGTCAGATGGAATACACAGAGGTTGTGTGTGGATATTGTGTCTTCGGATTGTATGGGATGATGAGGTTTGCATTAGGATTTTATCTGTACTTGTTCGAAGAGACTGACTAGAGGAAAGAGTTGTTATGGAAGTGAAATGATATTGGTGATAAGGTTTATATGAGTCGACGTATTGAAGAGGTATTATTGAGGTATTATTGAGATTATGTGAAGTTGATGATTATTGGAGTTTTGGTGGACACGAGGTAAGGTAAATGCTATTAATGATAAGGTTTATATGTATCGACGTAAGAGGTATTATTGAAGTATTGAGATTATGTGATGCTGATGATTATTGGAGTTTTGGTGGATAAGAGGTAAAGTAAGTGAGGTGCATTTTTTTTTTGTTGGTCTATATGGAACAAGGAGGATGAAGATAGCAGACTAGAACACTCAAGTAGAAGGAAGATAGTCTATACACACACTTTGTTAAATCAATAAGCAGTACATACTTTTTTTGAAGAGAGGAAGTATTTGCATATCTTGGCTCACTGACAGTTGTTCAGCAACTGTACATTTTGATCTGGCTTGGCAAACATTGGTCTTGACATGATGACTATGAAGTTGACTTAACTATTATTGACTGTTATACATTGCTGCCACTACTACTTGATACACATGATGAACATGAAATTTTGACAGAATTGCATTTACACAGTTAACACTATTCAATTACACAGTAGTACTTAATGTGGATGAAAGATGAGTGAGTGTGTTTTGTGTGTTTTCCTTTCCTAATCCTACCCACCTATCTCCTAAATATTATTTTATTTGTTTATAGTGGCTTGCACTGACACCCATAAATATTATAGGTTTACTGATATTTGAGTATTTGTAATAGTTAATATGACAATTATCTGACATCATTTTTGTGTTTGTTATGATTTGTATGTTTAGTGTAAAAGCATGATTGGTGCCACTAGGACATGTTTAATTTCTGCTTATAAACTCTGATGAGCAGTGTGATCAGTGATAGTGAATATTATGGACTGTTACTTGTACTTTTTCTACATGATTGGTGCCACTAGGACATGTTTAATTTCTGCTAATAAACTCTGATGAACAGTGCGATCAGTGATAGTGAATATTATGGACTGCTCTCTGGACCTGCTCATCATTGCTAGGTGCAACTGATGGACTGCTTCTATTGGAATGATGTCAGTTGTTGGTGTCTGCACCTGTTCAACATTGCTGGGTGCCACTGATGGACTGCTTCTACTGAAATGATGTCAGTTGTTGGTGTCTGCACCTGTTCAACATTGCTGGGTGCCACTAATGGAACTGCTTCTGCTGAGAAATGTGACTTGTTGCTGTGTGTACCTGTTCAACATTACTGGGTGCCACTGATGAACTGCTTCTACTGAAATAATGTCACTTGTTGCTGTCTGCACCTGCTCAACATTGCTGGGTGCCACTGATGAACTGCTTCTACTGAAATGATGTCACTTGTTGCTGTCTGCACCTGCTCAACATTGCTGGGTGCCACTGATGAACTGCTTCTACTGAAATGATGTCACTTGTTGCTGTCTGCACCTGCTCAACATTGCTGGGTGCCACTGATGGACTGCTTCTACTGAAATGTTGTCACTAGTTGCTGTCTGCGCCTGCTCAACATTGCTGGGTGCCACTGATGGAACTGCTTCTACTGAAATAATGTCACTTGTTGGTGTCTGCACCTGTTCAACATTGCTGGGTGCCACTGATGGACTGCTTCTACTAAAATGATGTCACTTGTTGGTATTTGCACCTGTTGACCATTGCTGGGTGCTACTGCTGGAACTATCAATTACTTGTTTTTTTTTTGTTTTTTTTTTAAATCATGGAAAGCATGTTATGTGAACATTTGCATAAACTGATTTTTTGTGTATTGTGTGAACTATTATGTAAAGTCACATGTATGAAAAGAAGTTGTATTGCTTACTGTATTTCATATATTAGGTTATTGAAAGGTCAGTGCAAAGCCAAAATTTTATCTAATTATGTGATATTTACGTATTAATATTATCTTTTATTTTTGTCTGTATTTTTGTGGACGAATTTGGTGGTATTTTCACCACCAATGCTGGCAAAAATACCATCAAATTCTGGCCCGTGGAGGAGGGGCATATGAAAGGTGGCTACACTGAGCCACAGCGCCAGAGATTGCGCCAAAGAGTATTATTCAGCCGCCTCCACTGGCAGTGCTTGGGGAGAACTCGTAGTAGTAAGTGCTTGTTGAGATGTGCTAGTGAAAAGTGCTTGTTGAGATGTGCTAGTGAAAAGTGCTTGTCGAGAGGTCGTGGTGGATAGTTCTTGTTGAGATGTGGTAGTAGCAAGTCGGTGTGGAGATATATTGTAATGATTAGAGTGATTTTCGTCAGTATATGAAGGTAAAAGAAAAAAACTTTTTCCTTTTCTTTTTATTATCTCAATGTCTTAAATAATGCAGCATTACAGGTTCAGTCAACAAAGCATCTGGCTTGTGTTCTTGTATTAGAGTGTAATTCTGCTTTCCTTACGCAATTATAGTATTTCTATTTTTTAATTACTTCAGTATAAATGATATTTTAAATTTCTTGTCTTAGCGAAGAGAACCGTGCCAGATGTGCACGTTGAGTTACACTTCCACACAACAGTTATACTTGTGCCTTGGTTTTGTAGGTTTTATAGTTGCTGGGGCTTAATTAATTAATTGTGTTAACGAAAATTTTCATTTCATTCTTTGTTGTTGTTCTATGCAGTCAGATTGCGTAATAATACTAGTCAGGGCCAACCGTTTACGAAACAGCGTAATCGGACATACAGCTACGAACGAAAAATAAAAATTATTTTCAAAAATATTTGATTAAGCCCCCATGCAACATCAGGGAATAACTTGCGTGGTAAAAGAGGGAGCTGTGGAGAATAAAAACTATTCTTATGTAATTTCTCCAAATTACTGAAACTTGCGACACCGCTTTGTTTTCAACTGTGGTTATACGTATTTTCGGATATACAGGGTGGTATATTGATAGTGACAGGGCCAAATATCTCACGAAATAAGCGTCAAACGAAAAAACTACAAAGAACTAAAATCGTCTAGCTTGAAGGGGGAAACTAGATGGCGCTATGGTTGGCCCGCTAGATGGCGCTGCCATAGGTCAAACGGATACCAGCTGCGTTTTTTAAATAGGAACCCCCATTTTTTGTAACTTATTCGTGTAGTACGTAAAGAAATATGAATGTTTTAGTTGGACCCCTTTATTTGCTTTGTGATAGATGGCACCGTAATAGTCACAAACGTATCAAGTACGTGGTATCATGTAACATTCCGCCAGTGCGGACGGTATTTGCTTCCTGATACATTACCCGAGTTAAAATGGACCGTTTATCGATTGCGGAAAAGGTCGATATAGTGTTGATGTATGGTAATTGTGATCAAATTGCCCAACGGGCGTGTGCTATGTATGCTGCTCGGTATCCTGGACGACATCATCCAAGTGTCCGGACCGTTCGGCGGATAGTTACGTTATTGAAGGAAACAGTACGTGTTCAGTCACATGTGAAACGTCAACCACGACCTGCAACAAATGATGATGCCCAATTAGGTGTTTTAGCTACTGTCGCGGTTAATCCGCACATCATTAGCAGAAAAATTGCGCGAGAATCGGGACCTCAAAAACGTCGGTGTTGAGAATGCTACATCAACATCGATTGCACCCGTACCATATGACTATGCACCAGGAGTTGCATGGTGACGACTTTGAACACTTCCACCACTGGGCACAAGAGAAATTACAGGACGATGACAGATTTTTTGCACGCGTTCTATTTAGCGACTAAGCGTCATTCACCAACAGTGGCAACGTAAACCGGCATAATATGCACTACTGGGCAACGGAAAATCCACGATGGCTGCGACAAATGGAACATCAGCGACCTTGGCGGGTTAATGTATGGTGCGGCATTATGGGAGGAACGATAATTGGCCCCCATTTTATCGATAGCAATCTAAATGGTGCAATGTATGCTGATTTCCTACCGATGTTACTACAAGATGTTTCACTGCATGACAGAATGGCGATGTACTTCCAACATGACGGATGTCCGGCACATAGCTCGCGTGCGGTTGAAGCGGTATTGAATAGCATATTTCATGGCAGGTGGATTGGTCGTCGAAGCACCATACCGTGGCTCGCACGTTCGCCGGATCTGACTTCCCCGGATTTCTTTGTGTGGGGAAAGTTTAAGGATATGTGCTATCGTGATCCACCGACAACGCCTGAAAATATGCGTCAGCGCATTATCAATGCATGTGCAAACGTTACGGAAGGCGAACTACTCGCTGTTGAGAGTAATGTTGTTACACGTATTGCCAAATGCATTGAGGTTGACGGTCATCATTTTGAGCATTTATTGCATTAATGTGGTATTTACAGGTAATCACGCTGTAACAGCATGAGTTCTCAGATATGATAAGTTCACAAAGGTACATGTATGACATTGGAATAACCGAAATAAAATGTTCAAACTGTAAGCAGGCTGTTTAGGTTTTTATGTTGGTAACGCCACGTAGCGCTCTATATGAAAATCACTGACTGTGCTGTGTGAAGTCTGTGACTGGTTTGCATTGGAATATTTGCTATTGTAGTGTTGGGCAGTTGGACGCGTACAGCACGTAGCTTTGCGCAGTTGGAGGTGAGCCGCCAGCAGTGGTGGATGTGGGGAGAGAGATGGGAGAATTTTAAGAGTGGACGATCTGGACGTGTGTCCATCAGAAAGAGTTAATTTGTAATACTGGATATCGTGAACTGATATATATGTGATGACTTTTGAACATTATTAAGGTAAATAAATTGTTTGTTCTCTATCAAAATCTTTCATTTGCTAACTATGCCTATCAGTAGTTAGTGCCTTCAGTAGTTAGAATCATTTATTTAGCTGGCAGTATTGGCGCTCGCTGTATTGGCGTAGTTCGAGTAACGAAGATTTTTGTGGGGTAAGTGACTCATGAAAGGTATAGGTTATTGTTAGTCAAGACCATTCTTTTGTGGGGATTATTGAAAGTCAGATTGCGTTGCGCTAAAAATATTGTGTGCCAGTTTAGTGATGATCAGAAGAAGTAAAGAGAAAAATGTCTGAGTATGTTCAGTTTTGCTCAGCGGTTTGAAAATCAAATAACGTAGAGGTTTACCAGCACAGTAATTCATAAATTTTTCTAAGGGGACATTTCAAAACGTACCTAAGTTCTGTATATTAATTTTAAAAGCCTACCTGTTACCAACTGTTCGTCTAAAATTGTGAGCCATATGTTTGTGACTATTACAGCGCCATCTATCACAAAGTGAAAAAAGTGGTCCAACTAAAACATTCATCTGGTTTCCCCCTTCAAGCTAGACAAGTTTCGTTCTTTGTAGTTTTTTCGTTTGACGCTTATTTCGTGAGATATTTGGCACGGTCACGATCAATGGACCACCCTGTATATAGTTTTTAATTCATATTTTTGTATATTTACACGTTTTACAGTCTGGCGTAATTCTTCCGTATATAAATTTAGTCGATATTTCATATGTCACCAAGTTACGCTACAAAAATTTAGTATTCCTATAAATGCCACAAAAAAATATAAAATAAAACTTCGTTCTCAATTTTACTTCATAAAATCAAAATAATGTCACTTATTTTTTGAATGTGGTTCTTGAGTTTCTCCCGGCGTATTTGATAATCAAAATATCCACGGGTGTACTGCCGGTCTGCAGTGTCCAACGGGCACAATATTTCGGCGATCATACATGTCGCCATCATCAGGCTGATCGCCGAAATATTGTGCCCGTTGGACACTGTAGACCGGCAGTACACCCGTGGATATTTTGATTATTTTTTGAATGATTTTATGATGCCTTCACCAGACATTCTCTTTATTTCAAGTGCGATTGTACTATTTCGGCCTTAGGGCATTTTCAAGTATCTAACACTGAAGTATTATACACTGGATACATTTGTGACACAAGTAGTTTTGACGTAGGGACGTGTAATATCTGCAATATCTGCAGACACAACAGACGCTTATAACTTATTTAATGGATGACTCTTTAGTAGTGTAATTTGCTTCTATGACTGCATGTTATGCTCATAAAATAAATTTGAGAGGTTTCTCGCTGTTGATGAGCAATTTACTTTCGAGCAATTTTTGCAAAGATCTTGCAAATAAGGTCCATATTTGCACTTACTTAATACTAGGGAGATTATAATTGTCGTACAGAAAGTTGTTAATTAACTTGCATATGCTTTTGTTCTCAGAGTAAAAAATGGACCTTATACACCACTGGCCATTAAAATTGCTACACCATGAAGATGACGTGCTACAGACGCGAATTTTGAGCGACACGGAGAAGATGCTGTGGTATGCAAATGATTAGCTTTTAAGAGCATTCACACAAGGTTGGCGCCGGTGGCGACACCTACAACGTGCTGACATGAGGATAGTTTCCAACCGATGTATCATACACAAACAGCAGTTGACTGGCAAACAGCAGTTGAAACGCTGTTGTGATGCCTCGTGTAAGGAGGAGAAATGCGTACCATCACGTTTCCGACTTTGATAAAGGTCGGATTGTAGCCTATCGCTATTGCGGCGTATCGTATCGCGACATTGCTGCTCGCGTTGGTCGAGATCCAATAACTGTTAGTAGAATATGAAATCGTTGGGTTCAGGAGGGTAATACGGAACGCCGTGCTGGATCCCAACGGCCTCGTATCACTAGCAGTCGAGATGACAGGCATCTTATCCGCATGGCTGTAACGGATCTTGCAGCCACGTCTCGATCCCTGAGTCAACAGATGGGGACGTTTGCAAGACAACAACCATCTGCACGAACAGTTCGACGACGTTTGCAGCCGCATGGACTATCAGCTCGAAGACCATGGCTGCAGTTACCCTTGACGCTGCATCACAGACAGGAGCGCCTGCGATGGTGTACTCAACAACGAATCTGGGTGCACGAATGGCAAAACGTCACTTTTTCGGATGAATCCAGGTTTTCTTTATAGCATCATGATGGTCGCATCCGCGTTTGGCGACATCGCGGTGAACGCACATTGGAAGCGTGTATTCGTCAACGCCATACTGGCGTATCACCCGGCGTGATGGTATGGGGTGCCATCGGTTACGCGTCTCGGTCACCTCTTGTTCGCATTGACGGCACTGTGAACAGTGGACGTTACATTTCAGATGTGTTACGATCCGTGGCTCTACCCTTCTTCGATGCCTCCGAAACCCTACATTTCAGCAGGGTAATGTACGGCCGCATGTTGGAGGTCCTGTACGGGCCTTTCTGGATAGAGAAAATGTTCGACTGCTGCCATGGCCAGCACATTCTCCAGATCTCTCACCAATTGAAAACGTCTGGTCAATGGTGGCCGAGCAACTGGCTCGTCACAATACGCCAGTCACTACTCTTGATGAACTGTGGTATCGTGTTGAAGCTGCATGGGCAGCTGTACCTGTACACGCCATCCAAGCTCTGTTTGACTCAATGCCCAGGCGTATCAAGGGCGTTATTACGGCCAGAGATGGTTGTTCTGGGTACTTTTGCCTTTAGATACTGAGGCATCTTTTTATAGCAGAGGACTCCAGTGACATGTCTCCACTTTAGCCAAGCTGCATTCACCCTCATCCGAGTATCAAGAGCTGTGTCGCAGTCTGACGTGACGAGAGACCCTAGGTACTTAAAATGCATGGTCTTCTGCATGTGTTCTTCGTCGATACTTATGTTTCCTCTGGTTTGGGAGCCGCATTATAAGTACTCTGGACATTGAGGTGCAGTCCATTTTCTGCCAGTCTGTCCTTCCACGTTTGAACCTGGTGCTGGAGTTCAGGGAGGGCTTGGTCGGCAAGTACCACATCATCTGCCTAAAGATGGGTCCAGGGATGTGAAGTCTGTATGTCAGCTGTTGCCGTATCCATGCAAAGGAGGAATAGCAATGGTGAAAGGGCAGGACCCTGATGAACATCCACAGAGATACCGAAGGGCGGAGAAATTGTAGCAGGACTCCGAACAACACTAGTGGAATTACAGTACAAAAGTTGCACCCAGCTTACAGGACGCCATGGCAGCGAACAGCTCGCCAAATAAGATCGTGTGGGATACGATCGAAAGCCTTTTCTAGGTCTAGAAATGTCATGTGTACACTCTTCTGTCTTTCTCTGTGTTTTCCATCAAAAGGCGTGTGGCATGGATAGCATCGATGGTGCTGCATCCCTTAACAAATTCACACTGGTTTGGTGTTACAAAGACAATACTTCTGAGTCTGCTATCAAGTACCCGTTCAAAGATCTGTAAAGTATGACAGACGAGTCGAATACAGCGATAAGTCGAGCAGTCGCTCACGTCTCCTTTTCTCTTCCAGATTGAAATTGTTATGCTAGTTGTCCGTGCTTGTGGATGTTGCTTTTCGGCGATGATTCGCTTGCATAGTGAGGCAAGGAATTCTGAAGCAGGCTTTCCGAGCATTTTCCAGATTTCCCCTGGTAGGTCATCTGGGCTAGTTGCTTTTCCATTTTTCATCTTGCTGATAGTAAGCATTACTTCCTCAGGTGTAATTGAGGGAACGGGTCCTAAGGTTGGATCAGGACTAGTAATTGGTGGATGCGTAAACTCTTCGTTGCTGATGTTATGAGAGTAGTCTGCCCAACGCTGGGGAATAGATTGTTTATCTCTTAGCAGTTTGGCGTCGGCTCCCTTGATGTGCATGACGTGTCCAATGTCATGAGTTGAACGGTGACGTGACTTAGCAAGACGGTAGCTGTTGTTTCCTCCCGATGAAGTGTCAAGCTGGTCATACAGTGTCTGATAATACTGGTCTTTTGCTGCAGCTGCAGCTCTTTTTGCTGCTGATTTCAGGTTGCGATGTTACTGGAGATCAGTGTCAAGTCGTGAGTTCCGCCAAGACTTGTACGCCATCTTTTTCTCCTTGACTGCTTCAATGACTGTTAGCAGAATACGGAATTAATGGATTCAGGAGGGTAATACGGAACGCCGTGCTGGATCCAAAATGGTTCAAATGGCTCTGAGCACTATGGGACTTAACTTCAGAGGTCATCAGTTCCCTAGAACTTAGAATTACTTGAACCTAACTAACCTAAGGACATCACACACATCCATGCCCGAGGCAGGATTCGAACCTGCGACCGTAGCGGTCGCGCAGCTCCAGACTTTAGCGTCTAGAACCGCTCGGCCACTCCGACCGGCGTGCTGGATTTCCAACGGCCTCGTACCACTAGCAGTCGAGATGACAGGCATCTTATCCGCATGGTTGTAACGGATCGTGCAGCCACGTCTCGATGCTTGAGTCAACAGATGGGGACGTTTGCAAAACAACCATTTGCACGAACAGTTCGACGACGTTTTCAGCAGCATGGACTATCAGCTCGGGGACTACGGCTGCGGTTACCCTTGACGCTGCATCACAGACAGGAGCACCTGCGATGGTGTACTCAACGACGAACCTGGGTACACGAATGACAAACAGTCATTTTTTCAGATGAATCTAGGTTCTGTTTACAGAATCACGATGGTCGTATCCGTGTTTGGCGACATCGCGGTGAACGCACATTGGAAGCGGGTATTCGTCAACGCCATACTGGCGTATCACCCGGGGTGATGGTATGGGGTGCCATTGGTTACACGTCTCGGTCACCTCTAGTTCGCACTGACGGTACTTTGAACAGTGGACGTTACATTTCAGATGTGTTACGACCCGTGGCTCTACCCTCATTCGATCTCTGCGAAACCCTACATTTCAGCAGAATAATGCACGACCGCATGTTGCAGGTCCTGTACGGTCCTTTCTGGATACAGAAAATGTTCGACTACTGCCCTGGCCAGCACATTCTCCAGATCTCTCACCAATTGAAAACGTCTGGTCAATGGTGGCCGAGCAACTTGCTCGTCACAATACGCCAGTCACTACTGTTGATGAACTGTGGTATCGTGTTGAAGCTACATGGGCAGCTGTGTCTGTACACGCCATCCACCCTCTGTTTGACTCATTGCCCAGGCGAATCAAGGCCGTTATTACGGCCAGAGGTGGTTGTTCTGGGTACTGATTTCTCAGGATCTATGCACCCAAATTGCGTGAAAATGTAATCACATGTCAGTTCTAGTATAATATATTTGTCCAATGAATACCCGTTTATCATCTGCATTTCTTCTTGGTGTAGCCATTTTAATGGCCAGTAGTGTACATATGGGCTTTACAACAACTGCTCGAAACTAACGTGCTCCCAAACCAGCGAAAAACTTATCTAATTTATTTTATGAGCATAACATGCAGTAATAGGAGCAAGGACGTACATGGCAATATACACTACCAAAAAATCATCCATACAGTAAGTTACAATGCGTCTGGTATATCTACAGATATGACTTGTTCCTATGTCAAAATCACTATTGTCACTTATGAATCCTATGTATAGTGCTTCCGTTTTAGAGACCTGATAATGGCCTTACGCTTAATTTCTACAATCGTACATGAAACAAAGAGAATGACAGCTGAAGGGATCACGAAATCATTCAAAAAAATCATCGCAGCTACAGACCCTATCGCACTGAAAATTATGTCGCTTAGAAAAAATAGCACTTTTTTTTGCTTTATTTAAGAACATATATTATGCTGAGTTTATGACATGGCTGAACATCTATATTTTTTAGAAACAACTAATCTATTTTGTTCCTTTCGTAAATATCTTTTACTTCTATAATATTTTTAAATATTTTCATGCGTGAAACACATAAATGAACTTGGATTTATATTAACTTTTAAAATC
The DNA here is from genome assembly GCF_021461395.2 of Schistocerca americana. Taxonomy (NCBI): domain Eukaryota; kingdom Metazoa; phylum Arthropoda; class Insecta; order Orthoptera; family Acrididae; genus Schistocerca; species Schistocerca americana. Next base: position 602,236,684 of record NC_060123.1, on the reverse strand, counting down.
GGAAATGAGAAATTGAATCATTGAATGTTCTGGATGGCTGTAGAACAAGGTGTCATGGATATAATACGTAATTTTGGCGCCAAAAGGAATCACTAGCGTTTGGACCATGCTCGAGTACAATTCACAAATATCGTAGCTGTTAATGTTATGAACAGCTACGCACAAAGTTTTGTAAAGCAAACTGTGACTTAATTTGTCGTGAAAAATGTTTTTGAAGTGTCTACTGAACTGGAAGATGAACAAGTAATAAGTGGATATGAGAAAATTAATACCTATTACTTCAGTCGATGTAAAAGTTTTCTAAGTATCGTACCGCATCATAATGAAAAAAAAGACTGTACTGGTGGAATCAACGCTTCGGCCCCGAATATATTGGCCTTTTTCTGCGTCTACTGATCCAGTAACATTTTTTACATTATGCCGCGGTACGATACTCAGAAAACTTTTATGTCGACTGACTCTGCTCTCGGAAGCTTACGCATTTACAATATTTTAGTCATTTCTGTAACGAGACCTAGAACAAAAATTCCACGTGGTTTAAGGTTACAAAAACACCTAGACAGTGACACCAACTGCAAAATAAGCACCTTAATTTCGTTATAAAGTTTTCTCTTAACTCCTTACCACAAACACTCCAGTACTAGTGTTTGTCACCGACGCGCAATAAATTTTGACTGGTAATATACTTCGGTCAATTTGGTTCGTCGTTTTAATTACATACCTTTCTACAAAAGTCATTTGCAGAGTCCTCGTGAACGCTGTAAGTACAATGCTTTCTTGGAAATTCATTTGCGGTGCCAAATTCTCCTTTGCTTTTCCTTATCATGTATTAAAATATTAATAAATACACTGTACTGAGCCTTATTTACGATTACTTGCACTGTAAGACAAGCAAAAATTGAAAATAGAATTGAAAGCAAGACCCTCCGATTACCCTTTTGTACTTTTCTCACTGCGCCAGTTGCTAACATAGATGGCTCATACCTCGCCCGACCCGCACCAAAACCGCTATTTTTTCTAAGCGCTTGAACATCTGGAGCTCCCACTTTAATTTCTTGCTAAGGCATGCACATAGCACAAATCTGAACGAGATCGGTAATGACGTTTAGATTAGATTAGATTAGATTAGATTAGATTAATACTAGTTCCATGGATCATGAATACGATATTTCGTAATGATGTGGAACGAGTCGAATTTTCCAATACATGACATAATTAGGTTAATTTAACAACATACTTAAGTTAATATAACAACTTTATTTTTTGTGTTTTTTTGTTTTTCTTTATTTTTTATTTTTTTTTAATTTTTTTTATTTTTTTTTTTAATATTTTTGTTTTTTTTCTTTTTTTCTTAATTTATATCTAAAAATTCCTCTATGGAGTAGAAGGAGTTGTCATTCAGAAATTCTTTTAATTTCTTCTTAAATACTTGTTGGTTATCTGTCAGACTTTTGATACTATTTGGTAAGTGACCAAATACTTTAGTGCCAGTATAATTCACCCCTTTCTGTGCCAAAGTTAGATTTAATCTTGAATAGTGAAGGTCGTCCTTTCTCCTAGTATTGTAGTTATGCACACTGCTATTACTTTTGAATTGGGTTTGGTTGTTAATAACAAATTTCATAAGAGAGTATATATACTGAGAAGCTACTGTGAATATCCCTAGATCCTTAAATAAATGTCTGCAGGATGATCTTGGGTGGACTCCAGCTATTATTCTGATTACACGCTTTTGTGCAATAAATACTTTATTCCTCAGTGATGAATTACCCCAAAATATGATGCCATATGAAAGCAATGAGTGAAAATAGGCGTAGTAAGCTAATTTACTAAGATGTTTATCACCAAAATTTGCAATGACCCTTATTGCATAAGTAGCTGAACTCAAACGTTTCAGCAGATCATCAATGTGTTTCTTCCAATTTAATCTCTCATCAATGGACATACCTAAAAATTTGGAATATTCTACCTTAGCTATATGCTTCTGATTAAGGTCTATATTTATTAATGGCGTCATACCATTCACTGTACGGAACTGTATGTGTCTTATCAAAATTCAGTGAGAGTCCGTTTACAAGGAACCACTTAGTAATTTTCTGAAAGACAGTATTGACAATTTCATCAGTTAATTCTTGTTTCTCAGGTGTGATTACTATACTTGTATCATCAGCGAAGAGAACTAACTTTGCCTCTTCATGAATATAGAATGGCAAGTCATTAATATATAATAAGAACAACAAAGGACCCAAGACTGACCCTTGTGGAACCCCATTCTTGATAGTTCCCCAGTTTGAGGAATGTGCTGATCTTTGCATGTTACGAGAACTACTTATTTCAACTTTCTGCACTCTTCCTGTTAGGTACGAATTAAACCATTTGTGCACTGTCCCACTCATGCCACAATACTTGAGCTTGTCTAGCAGAATTTCATGATTTACACAATCAAAAGCCTTTGAGAGATCACAAAAAATCCCAATGGGTGGTGTTCGGTTATTCAGATCATTCAAAATTTGACTGGTGAAAGCATATATGGCATTTTCTGTTGAAAAACCCTTCTGGAAACCAAACTGACATTTTGTTAGTACTTCATTTTTACAGATATGTGAAGCTACTCTTGAATACATTACTTTCTCAAAAATTTTGGATAAAGCAGTTAGAAGGGAGATTGGACGGTAATTGTTGACATCAGATCTATCCCCCTTTTTATGCAAAGGTATAACAATAGCATATTTCAGTCTATCAGGGAAAATGCCCTGTTCCAGAGAGCTATTACACAGGTGGCTGAGAATCTTACTTATCTGTTGAGAACAAGCTTTTAGTATTTTGCTGGAAATGCCATCAATTCCATGTGAGTTTTTGCTTTTAAGCAAGTTTATTATTTTCCTAATTTCAGAGGGAGAAGTGGGTGAGATTTCAATTGTATCAAATTGCATAGGTATGGCCTCTTCCATTAACAGCCTAGCATCTTCTAATGAACACCTGGATCCTACTATATCCACAACATTTAGAAAATGATTATTAAAAATATTTTCAACTTCTGACTTTTTGTTCGTAAAGTTTTCATTCAATTTGATGGTAATATTGTCTTCCTCTGCTCTTGGTTGACCTGTTTCTCTTTTAATAATATTCCAAATTGTTTTAATTTTAGCAGAATGAGATTTTCACTCTGCAGCGGAGTGTACGCTGATATGAAACTTCCTGGCAGATTAAAACTGTGTGCCCAACCGAGACTCGAACTCGGGACCTTTGCCTTTCGCGGGCAAGTGCTCTACCACTGAGCTACCGAAGCACGACTCACGCCCGGTACTCACAGCTTTACTTCTGCCAGTATCTCGTCTCCTACCTTCCAAACTTTACAGAAGCTCTCCTGCGAAACTTGCAGAACTAGCACTCCTGAAAGAAAGGATATAGCGGAGACATGGCTTAGCCACAGCCTGGGGGATGTTTCCAGAATGAGATTTTCACTCTGCAGCGGAGTGTACGCTGATATGAAACTTCCTGGCAGATTAAAACTGTGTGCCCGACCGAGACTCGAACTCGGGACCTTTGCCTTTCGCGGGCAAGTGCTCTACCACTGAGCTACCGAAGCACGACTCACGCCCGGTACTCACAGCTTTACTTCTGCCAGTATCTCGTCTCCTACCTTCCAGATACTGGCAGAAGTAAAGCTGTGAGTACCGGGCGTGAGTCGTGCTTCGGTAGCTCAGTGGTAGAGCACTTGCCCGCGAAAGGCAAAGGTCCCGAGTTCGAGTCTCGGTCGGGCACACAGTTTTAATCTGCCAGGAAGTTTCATATCAGCGTACACTCTGCTGCAGAGTGAAAATCTCATTCTGGAAACATCCCCCAGGCTGTGGCTAAACCATGTCTCCGCTATATCCTTTCTTTCAGGAGTGCTAGTTCTGCAAGTTTCGCAGGAGAGCTTCTGTAAAGTTTGGAAGGTAGGAGACGAGATACTGGCAGAAGTAAAGCTGTGAGTACCGGGCGTGAGTCGTGCTTCAGTAGCTCAGTGGTAGAGCACTTGCCCGCGAAAGGCAAAGGTCCCGAGTTCGAGTCTCGGTCGGGCACACAGTTTTAATCTGCCAGGAAGTTTCATATCAGCGTACACTCCGCTGCAGAGTGAAAATCTCATTCTGGAAACATCCCCCAGGCTGTGGCTAAGCCATGTCTCCGCTATATCCTTTCTTTCAGGAGTGCTAGTTCTGCAAGTTTCGCAGGAGAGCTTCTGTAAAGTTTGGAAGGTAGGAGACGAGATACTGGCAGAAGTAAAGCTGTGAGTACCGGGCGTGAGTCGTGCTTCGGTAGCTCAGTGGTAGAGCACTTGCCCGCGAAAGGCAAAGGTCCCGAGTTCGAGTCTCGGTCGGGCACACAGTTTTAATCTGCCAGGAAGTTTCCTGTTTTAATTTTATTATCAGAGTTGCTGATTTCAGACATGATACACATACTCCTGGATTTTTTAATAACTTTTCTTAATATAACACAGTAGTTTTTATAATTTTTGATAGTTTCTGGGTCACTACTCTTTCTTGCTGTCAGATACATTTCCCTTTTCCGGTTACAAGATATTTTTATACCCTTAGTAAGCCATGGTTTGTTACAAGGTTTCTTACGAGTATATTTAACTATTTTCTTGGGGAAGCAGTTTTCAAATGCATTTACAAAAATGTCATGAAATAAATTATATTTTAAATTGGCATCAGGTTCACGGTACACCTCATCCCAGTCTAACTGCTGTAGGCTTTCCCTGAAATTTGCAATTGTTAAATTGTTGACTGAACGTACTACTTTGAAGGACTGTTTAGTATTGCTGAATGGAGCTATGTCATATATTGTAACTAGCTGTGCACCATGATCAGAAAGACCATTCTCAACAGGCTGAGCATTTATCTGGTTAAACTTATCTTGGTCTATAAAGAAGTTATCTATCAGTGAGCTGCTATCCTTTACCACCCGAGTAGGAAAATCAATAACGGGTGTCAAATTGAAAGAACAGAGTAATACTTCAAGGTCATTTTTCCTATTACCCTCTTTCAGAGAATCTACGTTGAAGTCCCCACAAATAATAATTTGCTTCCCCCTGTCTGACAGATAGCACAACAAGGAGTCCAAATTTTTCAGAAATAGATGAAGATTTCCTGATGGGGACCTATATACAGTTACAATTATAAATGTGCCTTTATTTAATTTAAGCTCACAGGCACATGCTTCTATATGTTTCTGTACACAAAACTTTTTTGTTTCTATACTTTTTGCACAATGATAACTTTTGACATATATGGCAACTCCTCCTTTCTCCATATTTTCTCTCATTACAAGTGCAGAGAGCTTATAACCACTTACATTTACCTTATCCATATCAGTAACAATGTGATGCTCAGACAGGCATAGTATATCTATTTAATTCTCAGCTTCTAAATCTTCCAAACAAACCAGAAGCTCATCTACTTTATTCTTTAAACTCCCAATATTTTGATGAAATATACTTACATTATTTTTAATTACACTTTTATGAGAACCTTTCCTTATTCTAACATTTGCAGTACTCTCCTGTCTGAGTTTCTCATTGTGCTTAGGCCTAGTTCCTATACCAGTGGTCACATGGTGTTCAGAGAGGCAGATTATGTCAATTGGGTTGGGTGACTTTAGTTCATCAATGCAATTACCTAGGACTGAGATACAACTTGGTGGAGATAAAATTTCTGGTGATTGGTGAAAATTTATAATTGATAGCTGTGATTGGTGATCCAATGTGCTAGAATTGTGCTGTAGAATTTCTTTCCTAAACTGAAGATTTGTTTCAATCCTGACCTCTCGTAGAACTTGACATCTTTCTGTCTTACCTATCCTAAAAAAGGTGCTGCTCCAACACCTGTAACCACTGGTATTTTACCATTCATGGCAGTGCCTCCCCCCTTAAATTTCCTGCTATTACCCCAGCCAGTTTCCCCTTCCCTTTCCTGTTGAGATGTAGGCCGTGCCTGGTATAGTCCCACCTACTGAGATAATCAACAGGAACCACACCAATATGAGCCCCCGCACCCGACACAAGCAGCCGTTCCAACTCCAAATTAACTCTCCCAACAGAAGAGTTCAAATGAGGCCGGTCATGGCGTCTCAGGACAGATACAAATTCAACATTGGTGTGTCTCGATGCCGACGCAATCTTTACCAGGTCACACTCTATACTGTACCCAGGATCTCTGTCGACGCTGTTCCCTGGCCCTCCCACAATAACCACGGTGTCTTCCCTGGTAAATCCTTTACAGAGTGAACCTAAATCCTCTGTCACCTGATCCAGACTAGCACTTGGTTTGAAAAAATTTGTGACCTGGTATTCTGGTCCTAATTCCTCCTGCAGAAGTTGGCCTACACCTCTGGCATGAGAACTGCCTAACAACAAAACTTTCTTCCTTTTCGATGACTTTCCTACATTCTTTTTCAATTTCCTATTGAAAGTTTGTTGTGTCCTGTCTACACCTACCTCTGCTTGAGGCTCATCAGTTTCTAACTGAAGCAACAGGTTAAACTTATTTTTGACATTCACCACAAAACTGTCAGACTTAGTTCTAGGCCTGTTCCTTCTGCTACCTGTTGCCACTTCCCACCTCTCTTTGCCCTTCTCCCTCCTTAACCTGTCCAGATCTTCCCTAGCCTGATCTAGCTCAGCCTGAAGGGCAGCAATTTTCCCCTCCTGTTCCACTATCTTCCTATCTCTGCTGCAAATCCTACATAACCACTGATGAGCCTGATCCACTTTCCCAACACCCACGCCACTGCAGTCCCCCCAGTGAAAAAAACTACTGCATCCATCACACCAAACCCCGGAACTAACAATTCTACGGCAAGTCAGGCACTTCTCACTCATGGCAAAAATAATACTTTAGCTAGAATAAATCAATTAAATTAGCGAAAATCAAAAAAGACGTTACAAGAATTAAGCCTATTCACAAATGTATATAAGCAAGTTTCTGATTTAAAATTCCGCTGGTTTTCTGAGATTTGTATTAAAACAATGAAGGTATACACTATTTATTATATATTGCACTCGATGGAATGAAAAAAGGGCAATTAAACGAGATACTTTAACTTTGATTCTCCAAAAACGTTACGAGAATAGGCAAGTTTCTGATATAAAGTTACGCTGTTTTTCTGAAATCTGTATTAAGACAATGAAGTTATACGCTATTTACGGTAGTTTACTTATTTGTTACCGAGAAACTAGTTAAATTACCTTGAAACAAGAAACAAACACGTTTACAAAATTTAAGCCTAAGCACGACTTCGCGAAGTTACGATCTTTTCGTGTTTTCTGAAAAAATACGCAAATAAAAGTCAAACCTTTAACGGCAAGACTAAACGATACACTAATGCACGTATTTAATTTGTTGTCAGCGTTAAACTAAATTATATTCCTGTCTAAATCACTTAACTTTCTGGTAATGGTTTCTGGCGTCACTTACTCGGCGGCCATCTTGGACTTGGACTTACAGACCTATGGGCGTGGTTCCCTTGTAAGTGAAATACTGAAGGATGATGGTGAGTGCATACTTTGATTTTATACCGTATAAATTACGAAGTTGTCAAAGGTGTGCTATAATACTTCTCAAAACAAATGAGTGACACAGTTAGTTCTCAAACTTTCGGACATATGATCTTCAAATGATGGTTTTATCTGAATTATAATTTCTTGGAAGTTATGCTAAAGCTATGTAGTAAGCACTGATGTAACCAAAATACATGAAAATATTTATACAGTAGTAACATATTAAGCGAGTTCCACAATATAAAACCATTCTCGAAAATAGGACCCAAACAAAAGCAAACGAAATTCGATGTCAAAACATGTAAACTGCAAATCGATTTACTCTAAATATCTACGACGACAAATGTCTCTTAAAGCACACAAAAGTAAGATATTTCAGAATAGTAATTATACTAGAATGTCTCGTTGCTTTAGAAACACTAATTTTCAACAGGAAATGAGACGTCTGAAAACATTGTGAAAAAGAAAAGCAAAATCATAAACAAAAATTCTTTCCCCAAAACTTGTAGGCGAACATTAGCGACTGAGAGGTAAACAGGAAATCAAACAATACACCTCAGAAAACGCTGGTAAAGGTTATATGGAAACATTAACAGAATGCAACCAAAGAGGACCTACAAAACGATATTCGAATTCTTTGCCAACAGGAGTAAAGCCGAAATGGACACGATGAAATGGATTGGCGAGATCAAAACTAATCTGAAATTGGCATTAATTACTCTAGAAGATGCCCAAAACCTCTAAATTTTCAGGTGCAGAATTTTAAAAAAATGGCTCTGAGCACTATGGGACTTAACAGCATGGTTCAAATGGCTCTGAGCACTATGGGACTTAACTTCTGAGGTCATCAGTCCCCTAGAACTACTTAAACCTAACTAAGCTAACGACATCACACACATCCATGCCCGAGGCAGGATTCGATCCTGCGACCATAGCGCTCATGCGATTCCAGACTGAAGCGCCTAGAACCGCACGGCCACACCGGCCGGCACCCCGTCTAGGTATTGTCCCTAGTCCTAATGGACTTTTTCGCAAATGTTACAATACCAACAATAAGATATTACGACGGAAAGTTAAAGTCTCCCTTCCCGGAATCGAGACATGCACTGAGATGACAGAAGTTACTATCCATATGCACGCATACGGATGGCGATAGCATTGCGTACACAAGGTATAAATGGGCAGTGCATTGGCGGAGCTGTCGTTTTTACTCATGTGAGTCATATGATAAGGTTACCGACGTGTTACGGTTGCAAGGCGGGAATTATCGGACTTTGAACACGGAATTGCAGTTGGAGCAACACGCATGGAACATCCCATTTCGGAAATCGTTAGGGAATTCAGTATTCCGAGGTCCATAGTGTCAAGAGTGTGCCGAGGATATCAAATTGCAGGCATTACCTCTCACCACGGACAACACAGTGTCCGACGGCCTTCACTTACGACCGAGAGCAGCGGCGTTTGCGTAGAGCTGTCAGTGCTAACAAACATGCAATACGGCGTGGAGTAACCGCATTAATCATTGTGGAACGTACGACGAATGTATCTGTTGTTGTTGTGGTCTTCAGTCCTGGACTGGTTTCATGCAGCTTTCCATGCTACTCTATCCTGTGCAAGCTTCTTCATCACCTACTGCAGCCTACATCCTTCTGAATCTGCTTAGTGTATTCATCTCTTGGTCTCCCTCTACGATTTTTACCCTCCACGCTGCCCTCCAATACTAAATTGGTGATCCCTTGATGCCTCAGAACATGTCCTACCAACCGATCCCTTCTTCTGGTCAAGTTGTGCCACAAACTCCTCTTCTCCCCAATTCTATTCAATACCTCCTCATTAGTTATGTGATCTACCCATCTAATCTTCAGCATTGTTCTGTTGCACCACATTTCGAAAGCTTCTATTCTCTTCTTGTCCAAACTATTTATCGTCCATGTTTCACTTCCATACATGGCTACACTCCATACAAATACTTTCAGAAACGTCTTCCTGACACTTAAATCTATACTCGATGTTAACAAATTTTTCTTCTTCAGAAACGCTTTCCTTGCCATTGCCAGTCTACATTTTATATCCTCTCTACTTCGACCATCATCAGTTATTTTGCTCCCCAAATAGCAAAACTCCTTTACTACTTTGTCTCATGTCCTAATCTAATTCCCTCAGCATCACCCGGCTTAATTCGACTACATTCCATTATCCTCGTTTTGCTTTTGTTGATGTTCATCTTATACCCTCCTTTCAGAACACTATCCATTCCGTTCAACTGCTCTTCCAAGTCCTTTGCTGTCTCTGACAGAATTACAATGTCATCGGCGAACCTCAAAGTTTTTATCTCTTCTCCATGGATTTTAATACCTACTCTGAACTTTTCTTTTGTTTCCTTTATTGCTTGTTCAATATACAGATTGAATATCTGTTAGGATAGTGCGGCGAAATTTGGCGTTTGTGGGCCGTGGCAGCAGACGACCGACGCCAGTTCTTTGCTAACAGCACGACATCGCCTTCAGCGCCTCTCCTGGCCTCGTGACCATATCGGTCGGTCGCTAGACGACTGAAAAGTGTCGCCTGGCTAGATGAGTCCCGATTCCAGGTGGTAAGAGCTGATGGTAGGGTTCGGGTGTGGAGCATATCCCACGAAGCCATGGACCCAAGCTGTCAACGAACCACTGGATAGTGGACATTTTTAAGTGGAGTGGACTAGGTCCTCTCGTCCAACTGAACCGATCATTGACTGGAAATGCTTTTGTTCGCCTACTTGAAGGCCATTTTCGGTCGCTCGTGGACCTGATGTGATGAGCAACAATGCACCGCGTCACTCAGTCACAGTTGTTCCCGACTGGTTTTAATTTTTCAAAAATGGTTCAAATGGCTCTGAGCACTATAGGTCTTAACATCGAAGGTCATCAGTCCCCTAAAACTTACAACTACTTAAACCTAACCTAACCTAAGGACAGCACACACATCCATGCCCGAGGCAGGATTCGAAATTGCGACGTAGCGGCCGGACGGTTCCAGACTTTAGCGCCTAGAACCACTCGGCCACTCCGGCTGGCTTTTAATTTTTCTAAAGATCTTTGACCAACTCATCAACATTCTGCGCAATGTAATACTTATAGTCAAGATTTCTCTTCAATACTGCTCTATGTACACTTGGTATTAGTATGTCTGCTTCTAGAAGTCCCGTGTCGTATATTGATGTTCATGACATGTTCTACACATTTTTTAACTAATGACAAATGTAATGTGGAAGATTTGGAAATTTGTGGTAAGGTCTTATGGGACCAAACTGCTGAGGTCATCGGTCCCTAAGCTTTCGTACTACTTAATCTGACTTAAACTAACTTACGCTAAGGACAACACATACACTCATGCCCGAGGGAGGGCTCGAACCTCCTATGGGGGGATTCGCGCGGGCCGTGAGAAGGCGCCCCAGACCGCGCGGCTACCTTGTGCGGCTAATGTTGCCACTTGAATAACTTTAACCCTTAACCGCGAAGATGGTCCATGACTGAAACCGATCGATATTTGGGTTTAACATAAATGCAGCTGATGGTCAAACGCATTTTATACGGTTTGAATAACGTTCTGGACAGTTCGAGCGAATGATTCGGCCACCCAGATCGCCCAGTATGAATCCCATCGAATATTTATGGGTCATAATCGCGAGATCAGTTCGTACACAAAATTCTGCACCAGCAACACTTTCGCAATTACGGACGGCTATAGAGGCAGTAATGGCTCAATACTTCTGCAGTGGACTTCCAACGACTGGAGTCCATGCCACGACGAGTTGCTGGAGGCTGAAGCTTTGACAATGCCAGCCACTCGCGCTGGCGAAACGTCAGTAAAATCATCAGACGAACGTCGACCGAAGAACCCGAGACCAATAGGCAGTTTGTCAACAAGTGGCCACGAAAGCCTTAACAATTCTGTAGTATTCCAAAAGTCGTCTGCAAATGGATACCTGCATCCAGGTGAACGAGATGTTCGTTTCAACGTAACGTCACCTCAGTGCAGATCCACACTTGTTACTTTTTCAACACTGCGCCAGTGAGTGTAACATATACGCCAGTAGAGTAAAAAGTGATGCCTGGACACACACACACACACACAGACAGAGAGAGAACGAGAGAGTGTGTGGGAGGGGGGGGGGGAGGAGCAGGAGGAGGAGGAGGAGGAGGTGGTGGTCGCCTTAGTTCGAGAGCGCGCCGCTAGGTGACGCAAGGGCGCGCTCGCGTCGCGCCGGCCCCAGCTTCAGTCTGCAGCCGTAGGTCGTGCAGCGCGGATCGGAACAGTTTGCCTTGCGGTGTGGGTAAGAGCGCAGCGCCGCCATGTCGCGGAAGCTGCTAAAGTTCCTCATCCTGTTCGACAACACGAACCTACTCTACTTCCCCGGGCAGTTCCTGTCGGGGCGCGTGCTCATGGAACTGGAAGATGAGACACCTGCTCTGGGTGAGTCTTACGTACTCAAAGCACAGGCGGCTGCTTACTCCACTACACGCTACCTTTGCGCTGTCCAAGCCGGCCAGCACTGGGCTCGGTGGATGACGAGAGCGGCCGTAAGGGATTCTGCCGTTTACGGTCATTCCCATCGACCACCGCGCCCAGTGCCGGCTTGTACTGCGCGAAAGGTACTAACACGGCATTCGTCAGCCGTGCTCGGACGTTAAGAGACCGGCGTAGATGACACACGCCCTCACATGACGTTACGTTGAAACGAACATCTCGTCACCTGAATGCAGGAATCCATTTGCAGACGACTTTTGGAATACTACAAAATTGTTTAGGCTTTCGTGGCCACTTGTTGACAAACTGGCTATTGGCTTCTGTCTCGCGTTCTTCGGTCGACGTTCGTCTGATGATTTTACTGACGTTTCCCCAGCGCGAGTTGCTGGCATTGTCAAAGCTTCAGACTCCATTGCCGGTGGAGAACTGGCCAGTCGCGCTGGCGAAACGTCAGTAAAATCATCAGACGAACGTCGGCCGAAGAAACCCGAGTCAGAAGCCAAAAGGCGGTTTGGAATACTGTTAGATTTATCTAGATATTTCCAGTAAAGGTTTCTTTCCTGCAGTGGTGAAATACTGTGCAGCGTTTGGTTGCACCGAAGTATATGTGAAACGTAGAAATGTTTAGTTCCATAGGCAAAAAGCTGTTTTAAAAATACGAAAAAAAAATTGACGAACACATCGTTTGAAAGTTAAGATGATGTTGGTTCTCACGTCTGAAACTCGATGAATGACGAAGATTTTAAGAGGATACGCTGTTAATAATTTTGTGAATGTTGCAGTTCTTCTTGTTTCCGTGCTTGCTAAGAAAATTGGAGAGGAATTCCGTCGGATGTTTGTGGTTTTGTTCCACGCAGACCTGTTTCGGCACATTTTGTGGTATCTTCAGTGGGTTTGTGTATTTTTTTGTGTTTTATTTGACAATAATCGCCCATTTTACAAATGTAAATATTGTGTACCATAAGTTTACTTTGAAGATTACCATGTAACAATTTTGCAGAAGAAAATAAACAAAGCCGCTACAGGTAGCACAAAGAGTACTGAAACATGTCTGGGAGAAACAAAACCACAAAGGTGTCTTGCATGAAGCGTAATTCCTTTCCAATACAGTGTTAATATGTAATTCGCTACTAGAATTTTCTCTTTAACCAACGTTTTCTAATTTATGATGCTTCTTATCTTGATGTGGATTAATCAAAAGCCATGAAACGTAAACGCATATTCAGCACAAAAATCGGACATTATGAATGGAAATTGATGTGCTTTCTTATAAAACCATAATAAAACATTTCACACGTATCGTTCGGGAATCGTCAGAAACATTAAATGCTTCCTTCGAAAAGGTGATATTTCGTCTTCCACTACTCTGAAGCAACGAACTGAATGACTCACGCTGCAAGAAAGACAGGAATTCGCCCAAGAACTGTAATACTGTCGTTTGTAAAAAGAAAGAACTGTCAATACAATGTTTCCAACTGTTCGTTACCCTTTTACCTGTCTAAATGCAAAGACAATGGCCATCACGTTAATATTGGCAATTTCGGAGAAATTAGGCCAAATCTACTACTACACTGCTGGCCACCGTAAATGCAACACCAAGAAAGCCAAGAGGTAGCACAACAAAATTTATTGTGTAGATAACATGTTGACCAAGTATCAAATGATTACGTTTACAGACGTCTGTGACATGTGGTTCCTGCCAGAATCAGTAGCCAGAGTAGCCGCCATTGTTGGAGATCACCGCTGCCACACGTCTCGGCATTGAGTCAAAGAGACGTTGGATGTGTTCCTGGGGTACAGCAGCCCAAGCAGCTTCCACACGTTGCCAAAGATCATCTGGTGTGGCAGCTGGGTATGTAATCTGGGTCACTCGTTGAGCAACCATGGACCACATGTTTTCTATCGGCGAAAGATGCGGAGAGCGAGCCGGCCAGGGAAGCAATTCAATCTGGTTATTGACGAAGAACCTTTGGACAATGCGTGCCACGTGTCGTCGCGCATTATCCTGTTGAAATATGGCTGTGGCCGAGCCCTGAAGGTCAGGAAGGACAACTGGCTCCAGCACCTCGGATATGTAGCGCCGGCTATTTAAAGTACCGGCAATGCGTACTAGAGGTGTGCGACAGTAATATCCAATACCGCCCCATACCATAATACCCGGTGCAAGACCAGTGTGGCGGTGCATAATGCAGCTGTCCAGCATCCTCTCTCCACGGTGTCTCCACACTCGAATCCGACCATCGTGGTGCTGCAGACAGAAGCGTGCCTCGTCAATAAAGACAACGTCATTCCATTCTGCCGTCCACATCCGTCTGTCATCACACCATTGGCGACGGAGACGTCTGTGGTTCTGCGTCAATGGTAGACGAAGCAATGGACGTCTTGCGGACAGACCACTCTGCTGTAAACGGCGTCGAATGGTACGCGCAGACACTGGATGATGCGTTACAGACGCAATGTGCTGTGCTATGGTTCGGGATGTCACTGAGCGATCCGTCACTGCCATGCGCACAATTTGCCTATCAGCACGTGCAGTGGTGCACCGAGGTGAATGCGATCGACCACGTCGGTTCATCGTACCCTCCTGCATCCAACGGTCACATATCCGCATTACAATTGTTTGGTTTCGTCCAACACGACTAGCGATTTCTCTGTATGATAATCCACACTCTCGGCAAGCCACTATCCTTCCTCTGTCGAACTCGGATACTTGATCAAACGATGTTCGCTGTTGTCTACGAGGCATAACTGATCGTCTTGCGAAACAACCACAAGGTAAACACACGTGCCGAACGTACACTCGTCGAAATCGCCAAGCCTTAAATGGCGCTATGAGGTGGCGCCACAGGCGCGCGTGATGTGCGTCTGCGCTGAAATTCTAATTAGTTGCATATCTCATCGCTGCAAACCCATGGTGTAAATTTCACTTGATTCGGATGCTTCCTTCAGGGTGTTGCATTTACGGTGGCCAGCAGTGTATATGTCTAATACTAATAAGTCGTTCAATGAATACTTGTTTTCAGCCGTAAATGAAGAAAACTGGGACTGGTAGCTCCACTTCGCTTAGTGCATAAAGACAGAAATTCGACATTTTGCCGCCTGCTAAGTGACTTAGAGGGTGATTTCAAACCTTAGCACGACGGAGGCGAGGACGTGCGTGGTCATCATGCATCTATATATAGCCTAGGGCTGCCACCAATCCCACCGGAAAGGGGTGCATTGGGGTGCTAGCACTACTTCGCCACGCGGACACTGGGCAACTGACGACAGCTATTGTCAGGAGACAACGTCTATGTTCCCATCAGTACACTGGAAATTACTATAAACTGCCTGGCAGAGGTGCTTTCTATCCTGCCAAATATTAAGGCTCGGCTCTGTCTCTGAGCACTATGGGACTTAACATCTGAGGTCATCAGTCCCCTAGAACGTAGAACTACTTAAACCTAACTAACCTAAGGACATCACAAACATCCATGCCCCAGGGAGGATTCGAACCTGTGACCGTAGCAGTCGCACGGTTCCAGACTGAAGCGCCTAGAAACGCTCGGCCACCGCGGCCGGCACATATTAAGGTTTCTTCACTATCCATTCACGCAAGGAACATGTTCCACGGATTTGACATGGGAAGAAAGATTATTTATACTCTTCGAAGCGACATGTTATTAGTATAAAATAACCTCCACTGCCTCTTTTGGCGCGACATGAAGCGGGCCTGAAAGACATTCTTACATTAATTATCGGAATTTTATTAGGAAAGTTAGCTATCTTTTATCGACTGTCAGCCAGATAGGCGATTCTGTCAGTCTCTAAGTCACTCAAACAAGGTAGTCACCATTCGTACTGCCCTTCCTCGACATCGGCCTGGTATTTTGTCCATGTACGTGAAGAGGCTTGCGTCACGGGCTCTCCAAGTGTTTTGAAACCGACTATTTCACAGAATTCTATCAAGCCAGACACTCGCTGCAATGGGTGTACGTGATAGCTTCACTTGGTGTTGCCAGACATTCCTATCGTCAGGTGATAGCATGACGTGAAGACTCCGGTTGTGATGCTGTGATACTACAGAGTCGGAGGCTATTGCATTGTTACGTTTCGTGAACTTATTATTTCTGTGTGCATAGTGATAATGCAAGCATTTCGACGAGGTTAATATTTTGTCCATTGTTGGCAGGCCGCTACGACGATTGTCAGATACAAGTTTTTTGTAGATAGCGCTGTCGCTAGTTCTGTTGTGTCGCGTTACCGAACTGTAGAAGACGACGGGGTGTTTACAATATTACCTCGTGCAAGGAAGTATCTCGAAGACGGAGCGCGATCGGTAGTGGGAACCCAACGCAGAAAAATGCCTCGCACAGTACCGAATAGAAGAGAAACAGACTTTTAACGCACTTCCGATGGCACAAATTTGGTATTGGTAACGCCGTACGGAAACCTGGAAGAAAAAAAAATTAGCGTCGTTTAACTTGTTTGTAGATGCTTGAAAGTGGCACAAAAGCAGAGACTTCAGTAAGGCAAAGAAAACAGTTACGGCTGAAAGTGGGCGTGACGTCATTTAAAGGAGAATGAACGTGAAGCGGAACGGTCCATAAGTTCAGTCGGGAATAAAAGGGGATGGCAGATTTTTGGTTCACTGGTGGCATACAAGGAAAACGCATTTCGTGTAAGGAACACTGGTTATAAGCAAGTCGCGCGATTCAGAGAGGAATATTGCTCGAGTGTGTGGGATGCCTGTTAGCTTGAAGTCTTGGAGCGTACACAGAGAGAGAAGTACATATAAACACGCTTGCTTCAGTCGCGGCGAAAGAAGAGAGTGACATAAATGGAGCAAAGTGTTACTCTTTAATGGTAGACATTCGAACAAAGACGCCCAGTGCTGCGCTCAAACCTTCGTACATGGGAAGTAACCAGACCCCAGCAGGTAAAACTAATAAAAATTGTTTTAAAATACTTAGGTGTCATTTGTACCGTCTATTAAGGTCAGTTATCTGTAAGAAAAAAAAATGCGTTTGTGTACAGTCGGTGTGTGGAGATTAACCGGTCTGGGTATCTACATCTACATATATACTCCGCTAGCCACCAAGCGGTGTGTGGCGGAGGGCACAATTCTCGCCAAAGTCATATTTCCCCTCTTCTGTTCCACTTGCGGACCGCGTGAGGGAAAAACGACTGTCTTAACGCCTCAGTACGGTCTCTTATTTCCCTTATCTTTGAATGGTGATCATTGCGCGATTTGAAAGTTGGTGGTATTAATATATGCTCTACATCCTCGGCGAAGATCGGATTTCGGAATTTAGTGGGCAGCCCCTTCTGTTTAGCGCGTCGTCTATCTGCAAGTGTGTCCCACTTCAAACTTCCTATGAGAGTTGTAACGCTCTCACGATGGCTAAATGCACCAGTCACGAATCTTGCCGCTCTTCTTTGCACCTTCTCAATCTCTTGAATCAGACCCAACTGGTAAGGGTCCCATACAGACGAACAATACTCTCGACGAACTAACATATTGCAAGCTATTTCCTTTGTTGCAGGACTGCATCACTTCAAGATTGTACCAATAAACTGCAATCTACAATTCGCCTTACCCGCTACTTGTGTAATCTGATCATTCCATTTGAGATGATTTCTAATAGTCACACCAAGATACTTGACGGATGTTACCGCTTCCAAAGACTGGCCATTTATTCTGTACTCGTACATTAACGGGGATTTTCGCCTTGTTATATGCAGTAGGTTACACTTACTAATATTGAGAGATAACTGCCAGTCATTACACCACGCATTTATTTTCTGCAAATCCTCATTGTTTTGTTCACAGCTTTCGTGTGATACTACTTTCCTGTAGCATCATCGGCAAACAGTCTCAGGCTGCTGTCAATACCACCAACCAGATCGTTTATGTAAATCGTAAAAAGCAGAGGACCTATTAGGCTGCCCTGGGGCACACCTGAAGTTACGCTTGTGTCTGTTGAAGTCGCCCCGTTCAGGACGACATACTGCTCCCTGTCTGTTAGAAAACTTTCTATCCAACCGGATATGTCATCGGATAGACCGTAAGCGCGTACTTTTTGTAGCAAGCGACTGTGCGGAACTGAGTCTAACGCTGTGGAAGCAACACCGGGTAACAGTGAGCTATGACCAGCAGATTCACAATCATAAATGACGTATTATTTCCGGGGAAATTCTAAACGTCTGCTTATAGCAATATGTATCAACACATACAGTGCTTGTAATATAAGGGCCAGTGAAATGAAAACGAGGCAGATGGAAAAAATGTAAGTTAACTGTTTATTATTTCAAAAGCGATCGCCGTGACTGTTAATACATTTATCTCACTGTGAGACAAGACAGTCGGTGCCTTCACGGAAAAATGTTTGCGTTTGCCAATGGAACCATGATTATAGCTAGGCGTGCGCGTCTTCTTCTGAAGCAAATCGAGGGCCACGGATGTCTTTCTTCATGGCCCCAAAAATGTGGAAATCTCATGGGGGAGAGATAGGAACTGTACGGAGGATGTGTAAGGGCTTCCCATCAAAACTACTGCAGCGTAGTCGAAACAATTTTGGCAACGTGTGGGCGGGCACACTATCCCGGTTCCCGTAGGCACCTGCAAACATTCTCCCATGAACGCATTGACCGTCCTGTCTCATAGTGGGATAAATGTATCAGCAGTTAAGGCCATTACTTTTCAAATAATAAACAGTTTACTTATTGTTTTCAATCCGATTCGTTTTCATTTTACTGCCCCATCTACATCCCAAACTAGAGGTTAATGTGCTCGTGTTCTTTACTTATTCGTCATCGAAGAGGAAATGTGCAGTTTCAATGAAGTGATTAAAGTACAGCAGCACGGACCAGCACCGAGAGAGGTGGCGCTATGATCACTAAACGGGACTCGCATTCGGGAGGACGACGGTTCAAACCCTGAGCCCGGCCATCCTGATTTAGGTTTTCCGTTATTTCCCTAAATCGCTTAACGGAAATGCGGGGATGGTTTCTTTGAAAGGGCACGGCCGACTTCCTTACCCATCCTTCCCCAACCCGCTGGGACCGATGACCTCGCTGTTCGGTCCCCTCCCCCAAATCAACGAACCAACCACGGACCAGCAGGGTTCTAAGAACTGTACAATGCGATCATTGTGGCTTCTGGTGGTGGACTAATGCTGTCCCAGTACTGCGTGTACACGTTGCCCTTGTCAAGCGTGCATAATGTTCCATTCAGCTTTTGCTTCTGTAGTCTTTAGTTTCACTAACACTCAAATATCGATGCAGAGTTTTACGGATAAATGACTTTACCGTTGGCAAAACAGACACATCTCCGTATTTTAAAATAATTTTTGTTCGGTTGGAGCTGCGATACTTACCTTGTCATAAAACTGAAAGTAAGCTTTTTCCAGGACGAAACATGTGAACATTATTTTATTAAAGATCCCAGCAGAGGGGTCGAATATGACGCGGCCTAACAACCCAGAAGATTTTAACAGCGGCCACGAAAGCGTGAAGCCTTACATATTATTTCAGAGTGCTTCCTATGACACTGTTGTTGTTGTGGTCTTAAGTCCTGAGACTGGTTTGATGCAGCTCTCCATGCTACTCTATCGTGTGCAAGCTTCTTCATCCCCAGTACCTACTGCAACCTACATCCTTCTGAATCTGCTTAGTGTATTCATCTCTTGGTCTCCCTCTACGATTTTTACCCTCCACGCTGCCCTCCAACACTAAATTGATGATCCCTTGATGCCTCAGAACATGTTCTACCAACCGATTCCTTCTTCTGGTCAAGTTGTGCCACAAATTTCTCTTCTCCCCAATTCTATTCAGTACCTCCTCATTAGTTATGTGATTTATCAATCTAATCTTCAGCATTCTTCTGTAGCACCACATTTCGAAAGCTTCTATTCTCTTCTTGTCCAAACTGTTTATCGTCCATGTTTCACTTCCATACATGGCTACACTCCATACAAATACTTTCAGAAACAACTTCCTGACACTTAAATATATATTCGATGTTAACAAATTTCTCTTCCTCAGAAACGCTTTCCTTGCCATTGCCAGTCTACATTTTATATCCTCTCTACTTCGACCATCATTAGTTACTTTGCTCCCCAAATACCAAAACTCCTTTACTACTTTAAGAGTCTCATTTCCTAATCTAATACCCTCAGCATCCCCCGATTTAATTTGACAACATTCCATTATCCTCGTTTTGCTTTTGTTGATTTTATCTTATATCCCCCTTTCAAGACACTGTCCATTCCGTTCATCTGCTCTTCCAAGTCGTTTGCTGTCTCTTGACAGAATTACAATGTCATCGGCGAACCTCAAAGTTTTTATTTCTTCTCCATGGATTTTAATACCAACTCCGAATTTTTCTTTTGTTTCCTTTACTGCTTGCTCAATATACAGATTGAATAACATCGGGGAGAGGCTACAACCCTGTCTCACTTCCTTCCCAACCACTGCTTCCCTTTCATTCCCCTTCGACCATCTGGTTTCTGTACAAATTGTAAATAGCCTTTCGCTCCCTGTATTTTACCCCTGCCACCTTTAGAATTTGAAAGAGAGTATTCCAGTCAACATTGTCAAAACCTTTCTCTAAGTCTACAAATGCTAGAAACGTAGGTTTGCCTTTCCTTAATCTTTCTTCTAAGATAAGTCGTAAGGTCCGTATTGCCTCACGTGTACCAATATTTCTACGGAATCCAGACTGATCTTCCCCGAGGTCGGCTTTTACCAGTTTTTCCATTCGTCTGTAAAGAACTCGTGTTAGTATTTTGCAGCTGTGACTTATTAAACTGATAGTTCGGTAATTTTCACATCTGTCTACACCTGTTTTCTTTGGGATTGGAATTATTATATTCTTCTTGAATTCTGAGGGTATTTCGCCTGTCTCATACATCTTTCTCACTAGATGGTAGAGTTTTGTCAGGACTGGCTCTCCCAAGGCCGTCAGTAGTTCTAATGGAATGTTGTCTAGTCCCGGATCCTTGTTTCGACTCAGGTCTTTTAGTGCTCTGTCAAACTCTTCACGCAGTATCGTATCTCCCCTTTCATCTTCATCTGCCTCCTCTTCCATTTCCATAATATTGTCCTCAAGTACATCGCCCTTGTATAGACCCTCTAAATACTCCTTCCACCTTTCTGCTTTCCCTTCTTTGCTTAGAACTGGGTTTCCGTGTCGATGGTACAGGAAGAATGATTAACATTTCTTCGTCTAGAGCCTGTCCGTTCCAGATGTTGGTGACCACCAATAGCTATATCACCTCTGCTTCTTCCAGAAGGTTACTGGCTCGTGTGTGAAGTCAAGTTGCTTTGTGCTCTCAAATGATCTTCCTCTTCCTATTTTACCAGATATCTTTCCCTGAAGAACGTTCCGAAGTAGTTTATACCTATTTCCATTCTTAATTTCGTCCCCAAAATACTGCAGTTTACTGTATTTATGAGTTCTTTAACTCTCTCTATTTTGAGGAGAATATCGTTATTAGTAATTTTATCTGCCCATAGCACTCTTTAGCCATCTCTCGTACATCCATATCTCAAATGCCTCAAGTCATTTGCCTGTCGTCTCGGTCAAAATCGAGGGAATGTGTAGAAACGAGAAATCTTAATTTTGTTTCGGAGGGCAAGGGTCCTGAACACATTAGCCGATTCACAAAACGCAGCTCTAGCTTTCTCAATACGAATTTCCTATGAGTTGTCCCATTCGTTGTTAGTCTACAGAAGTGCGTATCTGTGTACTTGTTCAGTATCATTAATGTTTAGATGACAGTTTGATAAATCTTTCTTGCTGATGACTTTTACTTTTGTTTTCTGATGTAGGTTTTTAGGCCATAACGCTCGTTACTTTCGTTATTCGGGATACATGATGTTGAAGACTATTCAAGCTGTCAGTTAAATATTGCATTATCATCAGAGTAGCCTACATTGTTCACTTTCTCCGCATTCCGGACTATTCGTATCTCGACATTTTCAAGAACTTCTTTGAAGATATAGTCCGAATAAACATTAAAAAGCAGTGGCGAGAAAATACAGCCCTGTCTTACTCCTCGGCATCTCTTTAATATGATAGATTTCTCATTTTCTACCCTCATAGCAGTACGTATATTCATTCCAGTATTATCGTACGAAAGAATAGAAAATATCCTCTGGCGAAAACGAATTGGACTTGCTATACTTTCACATTGCATTATTCTCAATCTGTAACGGTTTTATTTCAGCACTGGATGACATTGCCTAGAGCGTAACTAGAAATTGCATTTATTTCTCTACGAAAGTGTGTGATTTCTATAACAATTCGTTTGCGAGATGAATTTTGAATGTGCGTTTAGTTTTCAGTACCATAAGCGGGGCATCATGCGTCTGATATCATTCATTCATAGAATCGTCTTCTGCTTCACATCTTATAGTTTGGAGTATACCTGAGGAAACAACAAAAACTGTTTTATGTAATGATAATTGTCTTTAAGCCTAGCACAGTTTGATTGCTACTAGGCGCATGACGCTCCAGATAGTGGTGCCGAAAATTAAATACGCATTCAAAATTCAACTCGTAGACAAATTGTTGTAATAATTAAACTTTTATAGATAAATAAATACAATTTCTAACACTGCTTTACCCATTGTCATTCAGTGTTGGCATAAAACCGCAGCTTCTTGAGCGTTGTACGTGAAGAGTAATGCACTTGGAAAGTACTGGATGAATCTATCATCTATTCACATCCAACTCCTCTTCACGGATGTTTCGGAGAGCGTAGCTGTGCGCGGATGTTGAGGACAACTGATGGTGGTGCCCTCCATATGTAATAGCGCTGTGTTTCGACACCTCCCCCTCCACCTTGACAGCAACACGTCATCCACTCCCGCTTCCAGATGCCGTGGACAACTGGTCTGAAGGCCTCAGTTACCTAATCCATTGCGCTCACCCACTTCCAATTTTCGTCTTATGAAACGAAATCAGTTCTTTTCTTCTTCCTTTTACCGTCTAGAACCACGTTCCTATTTCAGTTCTTAATCTTTTGTTGTTCTTTTCTTCATTCCGTCATTCACTCACTTTGTTTCCTTTTGCCGTCTGCAGACCATTTTGCGCCAGTCTTCTTTTCCTTCCTGTCTTGGAATCCTTCCAGTTTTGAACATTTTTCCCTAAATGTCTCTCTCTCAAATACTTCTGCTTCTCTTACGTTATTCCTTTCCAAGTCTTTCCTAACCTCTTCAACGCAGGTGCTTGTTAATTTCCTTTCCCTATGCTTGCTGAGTCTATCGTTATCTAATCCATAAATATGTCCAATATATAATAATCTCGTCTCCTTTATAGTTTCTGATATGTTTCTATAAATTCATCGTTAGTTCTTAACTTTCCAAAATGCTACGTTTTTATGAGAACCTAACATTTTCAGAATAAACTTCTTTCTAACATCTGAAATTTGTCTAGGCGCTTCAGTTCGGAACCGCGCGACTGCTACGGTCGCAGGTTCGAATCCTGCCTCGGGCATGGATGTGTGTGATGTCCTTAGGTTAGTTACGTTTAAGTAGTTCTAAGTTCTAGGGGACTGATGACCACAGATGTTAAGTCCCATAGTGCTCAGAGCCATTTGAACCATTTTTTTTGTTAAGTCCCATAGTGCTCAGAGCCATTTGAAATTTATCAGGCTTGTAATACTAGTCATTCGCTAGTATACGAGCATTCTGTTTTTCTTCTCTCTTTTTTTTTTTTTAAATTGTGGTAAGTTCCTGTGGGACCAACTGCTGAGGTCATCGGTCCCTAGGCTACTTAATGTAACTTAAACTAACTTACGCTAAGGGCAACACACACACACACACACACACACACACACACACACACACCCATGCTCGAGGGAAGACTCGACTTACGACGGGGTGAGCCGCGCGAACCGTGGCAACGTGCCCGAGACCGCGCGTCTACCAGGCGCGGCCATTCTGGTTTCACTTGTGTTGGAGTACTTTATTTTAAGTATATTAAATAAGCACTTTTTGCTGTAGATAGTTTAGTCATCCCATACACCGTTTTCCACCCTGTATATCCTTTCCTCTCAAGCATATTTTTCTAACCTTTTTTCTTCAATTATCTCCCGCAAATACTTGACTTTGTTAACTTTTCTATTTGCCCAATATTTGTTGTTAAATATTTTGGAGCACTTTTTATATTTGTCATAAATTTCGTTTTCTCTCCAGAGGCTCTCAAGCCTGTCATGTTGGCTATCTCTTCCAGAAGACTGACTTGCGCCGCTGTATCAGAATTTCAGAAAGTATGGCAAAATCATCCGCAAATTCTGGGCAATTTATTGCAACACCTTTGTTCTTTATCGCGAGCACGAGTAGCGATATTTTGAAGTCTCTCAGTTTTGTTACAACTTTTTCCATGACAGAGTTGGAGAAACGTAGATAACCCGTCCCTTATCTGACTCTGTATTTATTTTGAAAGATCCAGATACCTCACCCTTAAATTTTACTTTTGAGATTGCATCTGTCAGAGTTTCTGGGGTTAGGTTAGCCAACTTTGTTTCAACTCCAAATGCACCGGATTACGACATATAGGATTTCCCAATCAACATTGTCCAAAGCTTTTTTTAAAAAGCAAAGAATGTTACAACTATGTCTTTGACTAATTACCGATTTCAGGTTGAAAATGTCTTCAGACCAGGGTCTTTCCTTTCTAAACTGATCTTTATATTAATCCAGTTCCTCTTCATGTTTCTCTCCGTTCAAAGAGAACGTTAAGCTCGCTAGTTGGGCTGATGGGTTTTGACTTTCACCTCTCCAAAATCTGTTCATTGTCATTCATTGTATTGTTTGTGTGTCTTCTGGCCGTTTCTGAGAGTTTTTAAGTTTCCTCTGTTGTCTGCTCTTCGTTAGTAGCCTATTGTTCCAAACGCTGCGCGATTTCTTATCCTGTCTTACACAGTGTCCATTTGTTGTCGACTTTTCTTAGTTTCTTCAAGTTAACCTTGACCTTCCCTGAGCAGCCTATCTTAAATAGGCCTTTGTGCATGTTTTGCTATCCACTATGAAAATGTGTGAACAAAGCACCAAGAACCTGCGTGCGCGACACACGCTGACCCATTACACGACGTAATAAAAGCATCACCGTTGGCGAAGTGCCTCGTAATTACGGCTCACGGATCAACTCTCTGCACCGTTAAATCCTTTTAAGAAGGTCTGCTAGACTCGCTACTTTCAAGTGTACTAGTGGAATGTAACGGATCAAAATCAAATTGCGCTGAGGAAATTAGATTAGTAAATGAGAACTTGGACGAAGTATATGAGTTTTGCTGTTTGGGGAGCAAAATAGCTGATGATGATAAATGCAAATCTGCAATAACAAGAAAGCATTTCTAAAAAAAAGATACATATTTTAACTTCTAACATAAATTCAAGGGTTAAGAAGTCGTGTCTGAAAGTATTCGTCTGGAGCGTAGCCTTGTACAGAATTGAAACCTTTGTAGCCTATTCCACCCGTTATTCAGTCCGTACATTGTGCAGGCAGTAAAGGAAATCAGAGACAAATTTGAAAATGGAGTTAAAGATTAAGGAGAATAAATTGAAACTTTGAGGTTTGCCAGTGACATTGCAATTCTATGAGAGACGGCAGATGACTTGATAACTTGAATGGAATGTATAATGTATATAACCAATGTTATTAGACTGACAACAGTAAAAGTGAAACAAGAGTAATGGGTTGTCGTCGAATCAAACCAGACGATACTAAGGGAATTAGATTAGAAAAATGGTTCAAATGGCTCTGAGCACTATGGGACTCAACATCTTAGGTCATAAGTCCCCTAGAACTCAGAACTACGTAAACCTAACTAACCTAAGGACATCACACACACCCATGCCCGAGGCAGGATTCGAACCTGCGACCGTAGCAGTCCCGCGGTTCCGGACTGCAGTGCCAGAACCGCTAGACCACCGCGGCCGGCTAATTAGATTCTAAAAGGAGGGAGTAAAGATAATAGATAAGCTTTACTATGTGGGCAGCAAAACAGCTGTGGATGGCAGAAGTAGAAAGGATAGAAAATGCAGACTGGGAATAGCGACAGATGCTTTTCGGAAAAAGAGAAGTTTCTTAACACTGAATATAAATGTGTTAGGAGGTCTTTTCTGAAAATATTTGTCGAAACTTGATTACAACACGCTGTTTTTCACGCATCGACATGGTTTCGTTATACACTATAATTCGGAGTCCTCTTGCGGTAGATCGGTGAAAGTATGTAGACATGAATGTAAAATATCGTTAACGTTTGTTTTATTTAAAAAGCTTTAAGAGTTTTCACAAAAAACTCGATACATTACTTTTCAGCACGCCCTCGATAGCACAACTTAATTAAAATAAGGGATCGATTGACGTGGCACATTTTTGAGGCCTCAAGAAATCGCCAGTTTAGTTGCTGGGGGGAGTGGATGTGGGATGCAGTAGTTATGCACAGGATAGATAGACGTGAAGAGCTACAACAAACTAGGTTTTGCACTGAAGGCCTCTATAACTTACCATACAGATCTCAGAGTAGATTTATTACTGTTAGTTGCGTGTTTCGGGTCGTGTTATTTTCTGATAGCTGAAAAAAAACTTAATTATAGAGCCGGAGTCAAATGATTTATGATGTACAACATCAGTTCTTGTTAACTACGTGCATGTCATTCATTTCACACTGACGGTAACATTTATGTCTGAATTAAAATGCTTGCATCAGAAAATAAGCCAAAACACGCAATACACAGAAATTGTGATCTAGACGGAAAGTGCATTTAAATATATGTAAAGATAGAGAACTTGTGCAACGAGAGGCAAGGTTAAAAAAAAGTTACTACTCTTACAATTAGACCACTCATCGCTGGTCTGTTGCAATCCAGTTGCACTCAGATCGCTTCGAAATATCTGACTGCTGAGCCGGAAGTATACAACTTTCAACTGCGGCCAAGAAAACGTTTCTCCAGTCAACTGTTCATAGATGTGAAGGTAAAAATTCCGACCAAAGGGGAATGCTTCGGATTATTTCCGGAAATAACACGATTTATTCCCTCTTCGGTAAACCTCGAACACAATTTTTGTAGCAGGAACTCCCTGATCTGTCACGAAAACTACCGCCGAATAGCAATACCAGCTTCGACTAAATCACCGTAGGCCCGACTTTGGAAATATATCCCTAAAGCAACGCAAATATTCCGGAAGCCAATGTTCAGTGCATGGCGAAGGATACATCGCACCCTTACTGTCGATTTTCTTTCCTATTCCATTCTCATAATCAACAAGCGAAAATATCTCCGTGCTCATTAATATCTTCAATCATTTCCTCATTATCACTACGCGAAATCTACGCTGGTGGCAGCGTAAGGGGTCTCTCACTCTCTTCGTTGTACGTACGTCATGTGTCATCCGTTTTGTCCTACTTCAAATGCCCCATGTACCGTATGCTGATGACCTCCAGCTCTATCTAACTGCAAAGCCAACAAACCTGAAGGTAGCTATCGAGAATCGCAATAGCGACCTGTGTTGTGCTGTCAAAATAGCCGCAGGATATGTAATGAAAGCTCAACCTGTCAAACACACAAGCGGTGCTCATTGGTTATTCTAGGCTTATTAATCCTAAACAGCAGGAATCCCAGCCATCTTTAACCGTAATTGGGACAAATATCAACCTCTCACCCTCAGTATATAGTCTAGGAGTAATAATAGATAAAAATCTAAATTGGGCTGAGTACGTAACTGCAGTGTGCAAGATGGGATCAGCATGTCTCCACGCCCTACAAAAATATAAAAAGCTTGTCCAAACACATATACTTCCAAATACAGATTACAGCGATGTCTTTCTGCAAGGCCTTTCTCAGGAAACCTCACGGCGCTTGGAACTGGTTTGGCTTATCAGTGTTTAAGGTACTGATCTCACGTTATCGTCCCATTTCATATCACTTCTCAGTATTACCCCCAAATACTTCTTATGGTGCGAAGATGTTGTTCACTAATCTTTTAATCAAATACTTCACAGTTCTTTCTCTTTGTTAGAGGCAGTATCTTACATTAGATTCACATTTAGAGAAAGCTGCCAATCCTTATACCTAGTGGGTATTTCGTTCAAGTCCCTTTGTAAGTCCTAATTGTCGTCCAACAATGTTACTTTCCCGTATAAAAGTGGATCGTCATCCAATAATCGTATAGTGCTTTTGATGATTTCTGAGAAACCATTTAGGTACACGGAAAACATTAGAGGTCATTTTTCGCTTCCTTAGCGCGCACACGGTGCTACTTTCGTTTCTGTGCAACATTCGCCGTCCAGTGTAACGTACTGGATTCTATTTGTCAAACACTAATCGAGCCAGTCACACATTTAGTGCGACACTCCGTACATCGTATCTTTTGTAGTCGACGATATAGCACGCCTCACGAAAGTGTAAGGAAACACTATTAGAGTGCATAGTTAGCAAGTGTCGTATGTGAACACAGCGAGTTATTTTTAACCTGATGTTTTTTTTTCTGAGTCCGTCCTGTTTCTGTGAGAGGAACTTGTTTTCCTTCAGGAAACAGCTGCCGATCCTCTATTACCGTCCGCCTGCTGTACGGTAACAATAGCTGACGTCACTCCAGCCGCCATACTTGCCGCCGCTGCCGGTTGCGTGCCCAGCCAAATACGGCGACGCTGCCGCACCTGTTTACTGCTCAGCTCCGGACTAAAGAAGCACTGCGCGTGCGACTGCCAGCTGATACCAGCTCACGTCAGTCGGCTGCACGAGTTTCCATTTGAGCGAGCATCATCATCTTCTTCCTGTTTTAGCTCCGACAGACCTTCGACTTCTTTTTCACATCCCTTTGGTTTCCTTTCCTAACAATTTTTCCTTCCAGTGCATATATATATGGGAGACAGAGACGTGCCTGCAAGGACTCCCAAGGACTTAAGTTGTTTTCTTTTTTTTTCATAGTTGCTATGAGCTTTCTTTGCTCTTGATCCCAAACCAAAACATCTTCAACGGAGCTTCTTTATTACCAGATGGCAACTGAGCGAGGTGGCGCAGTGCTTAGCACACTGGTTTTGCATTCAGGAGGACGAAGGTTCAAACCCGCGTCCGGCCATCCTGATTTAGGTTTTCCGTGATTTCCTTCAACCGCTTTGGGTAAACACCGTGATGATTCGTATGAAACGGCACGGCCGACTTCCTTCCCCATCCTTCCCTAAATCGATGGCACTGATGACCTCACTGTTTGGTCTCTCCCACAGCCGGGCGGAGTGGCCGAGCGGTTCTAGGAGCTACAGTCTGGAACCGCGCGACCGCTACGGTTGCAGGTTCGAATACTGCCTCGGGCATGGATGTGTGTGATATCCTTAGGTTAGTTAGGTTTAAGTAGTTCTAGGGGACTGATGACCACAGCAGTTGAGTCCCATAGTGCTCAGAGCCATTTGAACCATCTCCCCCACAAATCAATCAACCAACCAACTGGTCCTCATTAATGTGCTCTGGAGCCACAGTTCCATCCCTTTTTCAACATTGTTCTGCTTTCGCAGGTGTACACCCCCACCCCCACCCCCCCCGCCCCCCGCCAGCGAAGACACGACCACATTCCAAATGAACATCTTGACTTTTTCCCCGCTTACTAAGCGACTAACGACTTGTTTACTAGTAGTTGTCTTATTTGGCTGAAAGCATGTTTAGCTGATGCAATTCTTTTCCTGATTTCACACTGCGTATGTTTTCTTCTGTGAAGCAGGTGCCTAAACAATAAAATTGATTGACTATTTCTATTTTATTTCTTTACCCGTTTACATCAGGGGCCTTCCTCATTTTTGATTTGCTTGCTATCTTAATTTTGGTTCAGACTGCTTCGTAGTTGCAAAGAATTTACAAAGCACATTTTTTAGCTACCAGCTATTAAGTCAATATCAAATGCAAATCTTATGCAGTGAATGGGAATTCTTTCATATTCTTGAAGAGTTTTTTTCCACGTAATTCTGGTAAATGTATTTTCAGGATCAGTGAAGTCTGTGTAAGCATCTCGATTTAAATTCACTTTCTCCCTAGCACGCTCTTGAATGTTATGGTCTCATCTCTCGTTCAGATTTTTGTCTGAAACCAAACTGATCCTATTCTAGTTCACTCTCGCATTTTATCTGTTTTTTACTATGCGTGTGAATGATTTGCTGCATGTGAAATTAGGTTTATCGTTCGATAATCGAGCAATCTGCTGTATCCTCTTTTTTGTATGAACCAGTATTGTTTTACATTCTACGATCTTATCTGAAAGACATTGGTAATTATGACAACAGTTTCTAATATCAAAAAGTACATCTATCGCTCTTTTCTTCGCAGTTGTACCAGAGCTTAGTTGGGAGTCTTTCACAACCTGAAGGATTTTTTGCTCACAATTTTTTCAATGCTGCTTCGCATTCCATTTTCATAACTGAGAGACCCACTTCATCTACTCGCGTCCTTGAATTTCTTTGACTTCTTCTTCCATGATGATATCTTTTCGTTTGTAAATTTCTTCAGAATATTCATTCCATCTGTTGCTTATTTCATGCGTAATGATAGATTTCCTCGTTTATCATTTACTACAGATGATCTTGCTATTAGTGAGAGCCGGCCGCGGTGGTCTAGCGGTTCTAGGCGCGCAGTCGGGAACCGCGCGACTGCTACGGTCGCAGGTTCGAATCCTGCCTCGGGCATGGATGTTTGTGCTGTCCTTAGGTTAGTTAGGTTTAAGTAGTTCTAAGTTCTAGGGGACTGATGACCACAGATGTTAAGTCCCATAGTGCTCAGAGCCATTTGAACCATTAATTATTAGTGAGATAAACGACTATAATATAAAAAAAAGTGTTATGCTGCTCCCAGTCTAGTGGAAGCCTATGGGATTTTTCAGCTAGTCGGAAGCTTTTGTCTCAGTTTCGCTGCCACTCCAATCAAGCAGCATCCCATATGGCGCGCACGAGGCTGACAGGTTACTTTGTCTGAAATTTCTGTATGAAAAAAATTCGTCGCGGTCACTGGGAATCGAACCCGGGATCTTTTGCGTCAATAGCCAGCGACTCTCCCCAGAGGTGGCCAAAGAAAGCGAGTGAAAATTTAACACACAACTCCACCTCGTACCCAGTTCAGTTCCTGTTGGACAGCGTCATTACTATAGGCGGGGAATGTGGAATAATGAGTTGAATATTTCCAGACGGAGAAGACTGTCTCAGAAAAGACATAGGGGCTTTCAAAAATGCCAAGGGGGATCGCAGGTAGCCTGAAATGCTTTGGAAAAACTTTCGGTTAATTGCGCTACACATTTCGGGCAGATATCCGCGGCTGCGGTGGGTGGGAAATACACTGAGATCATGGGATATCTCCCAATGTCGCGTCGAACCTCCTTTTGCCCGGACTACTGCAGCAGCTCGATGTTTCATGGCCTCAAGAAGTCATTGGAAGTCGCCTGCACTGCCTTCATAGCCATCCATAATTCCGAAAGTGTTTCCAGTGTAGGATTTTGTACACGAACTGAGCTCTCGATCATATTTCATGGGTGTTTGACGGGATTCACGTCGGGCGATGTGGGCTGCCAAATCATTCTCTCGAACTGTTGAGAATGTTCTTTAAACCTGTCTCGAACAACTGTGGCCCGGTGACATGGTTCTTTGTCGTCCATGACAGTTATATTCCAGAATGAGATTTCACTCTGCAGCGCAGTGTGCGCTGATATGAAACTTCCTGACAGATTAAAACTGTGTGCCGGACCGAGACTCGAACTCGGGACCTTTGCCTTTCGCGGGCAAGTGCTGTACCAACTGAGCTACCCAAGCACGACTCACGCCCCGTCTTCACAGCTTCTAGTTCTGCAAGGTTCGCAGGAGAGCTTCTGTAAAGTTTGGGAGGTAGGAGACGAGGTACTGGCAGAAGTAAAGCTGTGAGGACGGGGCGTGCGTCGTGCTTGGGTAGCTCAGTTGGTAGAGCACTTGCCCGCGAAAGGCAAAGTTCCCGAGTTCGAGTCTCGGTATGGCACACAGTTTTAATCTGCTAGGAAGTCTCTTTAACAAATTCCATTTTTGTTTGGGAACATTGAAGTCCATGAATGGCTGAAAATGGTCTCCAAGTAGGCGAACATAACCATTTCCAGTCAGTGATCGGTTCAGTTGGACGAGACGACCTAGTCCATTGCATGTGAACACAGCCCACACCTTTATGAAGCCAACACCATCCTGCACAGTTCCTTGTTGACAACTTGGGTCGATGGGGTCTGCGCTACACTCGAACCCTACCATCACCTCTTACCACCTCAAATCGGGACTCATCTAATCAGGTCACGATTTTCCAGTCGTCTAGGGTCCAACCGATATGGTCACGAGGACAGGAGAGGCGCTGCTGGCGATGTCGTGCTGTTCGCGTCGGTCGTCTGCTGCCGCAAAAAAAAAAAAAAAAAAAAAAAAAAAAAAGTCCAAATGTGTGTGAAATCTTATGGGACGTAACTGCTAAGGTCATCAGTCCCTAAGCTTACACACTACTTAACCTAAATTATCCTAACACACACACACCCATGCCCGAGGTAGGACTCGAACCTCCGCCAGGACCAGCCGCACAGTCCATGACTGCAGCGCCTTAGACCGCTCGACTAATCCCGCGCGGCTCGGCCGTAACGTATACGTTTGCCTACATCTCACATTGATTTCTGTGGTTATTTCAAGCAGGGTTGCTTGTCTGTTAGCACTGACGACTCTACGCAAACGCAGCCGCACTTGGACGTTAAGTGAAGGAGGTCGATCACTGCGTTGTCCGTGGTGAGAGGTAATACCCGAAATCTGCTGTTCTCGGCGCACTCTTGTCACTGTGGGTCTCGGAATATTGAATTCCATAACAATTTCCGAAATATAATTCACCATGCGCGTAGCTATCATTCTACGTTCAAAGTCGGCTGATTCCCGTTGTGCGGCCATAATGACGTCGGAATCCTTTTCACAAGAATCACTCGAGTATTAATGACGGTTCCGCCAATACACTGCCCTTTTATAGCTTGTCTAGGCGATACTAGCGCCATCCGTATACGTGCATATCGACGTCGCATGACTTTTGTCACCGCAGTCTATTTATGCGGCTTCTGTCACTTAATTGATTAGAAACCTGGGGTTTGTCCTATACATGTGATGCATTGCAACATATGGAAAATGAATTTGCAATTCCAACAACATGCACTGATGAGACGAAACATCATGACTCGACATTGAGTAACACTTGGGAGCGTTACAGGCATCTGACGTGTTATGGAAGATATACAAGCGGAGCAGATACGAACAGGGAGTCATTCTAACGACAATACAGGAAAATACACAGATCTCACTTTGTTCTATACTGTTCATTGAATTTGTTTGCGGCGGACGTCCGATGACACTCGTTCAGGTTGTTCGTTGATCCGTGCACTTAGTTTTTTTATTACAGAACACAGCTAACCCTCTGACCAAACACACTGAGCTACCGTGCAGGCACTACTTGGCCACGCCAAACAACTGAAAGATAGTGCTCAATTCTTGTACTATTGTGTAGAAGAAAGTAGGCTGACTTCGTTGCCAAACGCTGCAGCCTAAGTCATAAATGCGTGATAGTTTGGAAAGTTTCCAATATCATGCTTCACATAATTGCTTTCCATTCTTACTTGAAAGTTGTAAACACGGTTCGATAATTACTAACTAAACCATTTGTGGGAAAAAGTACACAAAGTCACTAGTAACGTCAGTTCACACTCATGTAATACACGTAAGCAGAGCCGATGTCTTGATATTTAATGATCTTTAAACTCTTATTTGCATAATAATTACACGTATTTTGAGAGAATATTGACCGAAAACGTTTTTTTGCATATGATCATTCACAGTAACAACATAACCTAACCATATTTCTAATAAAGGAAAATAGTCTATTGTGAACTCACTTTCCAACCGGATGTGTCCTCTGGTGATTCCTTAGTAACACAATCACTAAATCTTAATCCAAAACCGCTAAATATGTTTAAAATAAGAAGTTATAGGTGTACATAAACCACAGCTCACCGATCGGCAGGGCCACACCGATATCCAAAACCACTCGGTACAATTGTCGTAAAATCGGTGGGAGGACCGATCGGTAACAGGTCTCAGAAGCTTACTGAATAGGATATTTCGATAAAGAACCGAAAGTGACGTCACTACCGAGACTAAGCTACTACACCGATCGTTATGAACGATACAGAATAGGACCCCTGGAGTCGGCATGGGCCTTAGATCCCTGTTGGTACCTTCCAGAACCTCACTGACTCTCTTCCTGCACGTCTCGCAGCCTTCCGCGCTGCAAAAGGTGGTTATTCAGAAGTCTGACACGTGGCCACGTAAGTCTGTCTGGACAGTGTTTTTTCCTCCTCAAACAGCAAAACTCGTCTGCTACTTTCATGAACTCATTTACCTTTTCGAAACGAATCGCTAGGCTTAAGAACACGCACTGCATCGTTTTCAATATCGCTCACTAACACTTCACTTTTCTTTACAACACAAATATTGCCCAGATATCGCAGGAGCGTGTGTCATGTCCCTCGAGACCTTGGCAAAAAAAAAAAAAAAAAAAAAAAAAAAAAAAAAAAAAAAAAAAAAAAAATGTCGCATGACGGTGGCGTAGCTGCCCGAAACATGTAACAAAATAAAATCATTTCCACAACACTTCCGACTGGTTGCCGTCTCCGTCAGCAGTTGCTGAATTCTCAGCGAGCCGCCACGGGTTGACTGTGTCTGCCGGCGCTGGCCACATTTGGGCGCGTTATTAAGCGGTCCGTTCGGCTGCTTTCGGCTCTGCCTCGGCCGCCACGCTCAGCTGTTTTCTTTTCCCCACAAAAAACCTCCAACCTCGACCTCCTTTTTGGATCAGTTACTGGAAAACCAAGCGCCCGTCTCTCTGCTGTTTGGAAACCTGAGGCCATGGGTGTAAGTGTGTTGCATAGATGATTAGTTTCGGTAGATGGCTACATGCTGGGCATCTACAAGTTCCTAAATGGCAGACTGGAATAAATGTAACGTTAATGAACATATTATCTATTTTTTTATAGGCTACTAGTTTTTTAATGAAATTCGACTACTTGTTTCACTGCCTGTCAGACATTAATCTTAGTAAAAAAATGGTCAAAACATATAAAACATATTTCTGATCAACTGACAGCTTTAACGATGATCTGTGTTTTTCTTCTAGTCCTACAGGTATGGATATCGATGTTATTCTCAAATTGCGATGGGTTATTTATGGCGAATTGCATTATAGAATATATCAAACCCTTATGCCAAAACAACGAATGTGTGTTATACCACTTTTGAGATACAGGCGACGGACTGCAACACAGTCTGAAATATGGTACCTTAACAAATCAGCTTGGTTCTGATTTCTTGTTACCACACTGTTAGGGTATAAGATTCATAATAATACCTCCTTCTCCTTGATATCGAGGGTAGGGGACGTTGTAATTGCAGATTCGTTCTTCTGGGATTACCAAGACGTACCGAATTTTCCTATACGTGTTAAATGAGAGATATCGAATGTCAGTTCCGATTACATTGCTTCAAAAT
Source organism: Schistocerca americana (assembly GCF_021461395.2). Lineage (NCBI taxonomy): Eukaryota > Metazoa > Arthropoda > Insecta > Orthoptera > Acrididae > Schistocerca > Schistocerca americana. The sequence continues at coordinate 602,201,095 of NC_060123.1, read as the reverse complement.
AAACAAGAGAAATTACAAGCCAAAGTTTAAATCTACAATAAAACGTTATACAAACAACCCAGTCGACAGAAGCCTGTAACCTACAGTACATGGAGATACTCTTCTGTATCTGATTCGGTCCGCAGCTCGTGGTCTCGCGGTCGCGTTCTCGCTTCCGGAGCACCGAGTCCCGGGTTCGATTCCCGGCGGGATCAGGGATTTTCGTCTGCCTCGAGATGACGGTGTTTGTGTTGTCCTCATCATTTCATCATCATTCATGAATGTGGCGAGATTGGGTTGAGCTAAGGCAGGGAATTTGTATGGGCGCTGATAACCGCGCAGTTGAGCGCCCCACAAGCCAATCATCATCATCATCATCATCTGTACCTGATTCAGGCGGTAGGCTCAAAACACTGCTCCAATACGACAGATATTTCCACGTAATCTTCTGTTTCTCGCATATTACGTCTGAGGATTTCCTGCTGCTTTGGGAAGTTTTTTTGTTTATGCGTTGAGAACAGACATATTTGCCGAAGCTCTTTTTAAGGTTACTTCAGTGGAGCCCCTTTCCAATTGTGTCTAACAAAACAGTAAAAGGACTTTGCATCTCTCCTTGAAGAGTCAATCAATATACTGTTTCCTGCTAAGTGCATATTGCGAAAAGACCAAGAAGGTAAAATTTAGAGAGACTGGAGTCTTACCAACAATACTTCTCCCCTCAAGCCCTTCGCGGCTGGAACAGGAAAAGCGGTAGGGGGAGTAACAGTTGTGCGCAAAGTACCCTCCGCCACACGCCGTAAGTTGGCTTGCGGTGTATAGATGTTGATGCACGAGGGTGGTCCCAAAAGTAAGGACTCCTATTTTTTTATAAGTACATAGACCTGTTTATTTCTACAATGGTTTACATCAGTTTACAGCTTGAACATTTAGCTATTTTTCGACATAATCACCATTTCTGTTGATGCATTTTTGTAGACGCTGTGGCAGTTTTTGTATGCCCATGTCATACCAGCTCGCCGCCATGCTGCAAAGAAGGATGCCGCTACTGGCGTGATTGTTGCTTGGTCTCTGGTGTAAAGAGGTATGCCCAGCTTTCGTCACCTGTGACGGTTGAATCCAGAAAGTTGTGCTGTTCGGCTGCAAGGCGGTGAAGAAATGCGCGGGAAGCATCAACTCGTTGACGCATGTGGTCTTCAAGTCAGCATGCGTGGCACCCATCTTTCGCACGCATTCCGGTAGTTCAATGTTTCCGTTAAAATTAAGTGAGCGGTGCTTCGGGAAACCTCAGGAACCAACGTGCAGAGATGAGCCAGGGTGATCCGCCGATCTTCACGAATGCTTTGCTCAACCTTCAACACTGCCTCCTCAGAAGCTGACGGTCTCCCTCTCCTTTGTTCGTCGTGAATTTCGGTCCGACCAGCTGCAAACTCCCTACACCACGTATTAACATTTTTGACATCAATGCAGGACTCACCATACACTTCCGTCAATTGGCGGCGCAGTGCACTTTGCGTTCAAAAACCGAATAACTTCGCGCAATTCGCACTTGGCGGTAACATCCAACGGGAGCTCCATTCTCAACGGCTGCCAAGCGCGCCATGCGCATGTTTACACACTGCGCGTGAAGCACTCTTCATAACAGTATGACCAACTGCCACACAAGCAGAGTTCTGTACTTATAAAAAAAAGAATAGGGGGCCTTACTTTTGGGATTACCCTCGTAGTTATAATGGAGCAGGCAAAAATTGTGCTTTGAAATCTTGAGGGTGTCTTTTTGGTAATTTTTAAAGTTCAAAAAATGTCATACAGCCAAGTGAGGACGACGATAAGACAAGAATTGCTCCAGCAACTTCGAATGATGTGTGCCCATCCTTCAGGATGGTACACGGGCACATACTAACTTTTCCTCTCTATGCTGGAATGAAAAGAGTCCCATGCCATTGCTGTTTCGCGTATTTAAAAAAAAATGAAATTCGCCGATGGATAAAAGTGAAAATCGCCGTTTTCGCACATTTGTGATTTTGGCGTAAGAGGGACGATACATGTATAGTGGAGGTGCAGTCAAAATGTCTGATTGCTTGAAGACATATCTACAACACGACTGCGTGTGAGCACCACGTATTATTCTTACTGAGCGCTTTTGTGGTCACTACCTTCCAGGTGATGAGTTACCATTAAGACATTGTTTAGTGTTATTATTCAAAATATGCTAGGAAGTTGGGTCGTTTGTTTCCAAGATTAGCAATTATAAGAAGAGGAAATGTAAACGAACTTCATTCTTCCAGCAACACTGTAATATGTGTCTTCCAGTTTTTTTTAGAAAAATGAAATCATTGCCACCATTTGACTCTTGTTTTTATTATTAATTTACTTCATTATCAGATTTCGAGTGTAGAACAACTTTCAAGTGCAAGGTGACAAGAAAATCAATAATAATCCGACACGTAGTCGAAATATTACAAAATAATACCGAGCGAGGTAGCGCAGTGGTTAGTACACTAGACTCTCATTCGGGAGGACGACGGTTCAAACCCACGTCCAGCCATCCAGATTTAGATTTTCCATTATTTCCCAAAATCGCTCCAGACAAATGCCGGGATGGTTCCTTTGAAAGGGCACTGCCGATTTCATTTCCTTTCCTTCCCTTTCCTTGACTCCATCCGAGCTTGTGCTCCGTCTTTAATGACCTCGATGTCGACAGGACGTTAAAGCTATTTTATTTACAACATATTGCAAAGCGCATGTGCACATGTATACCATTCGACAGATCTCAACACGAATTAAAAACAGGAATTACGGCTAACATGACACACTTTAACGTAATGCGCTGTGATAATGGCGGCCGCCACAATGCTTTTTGGGTCATCAGCCTTTTCACTGTTTTGCTGCAGTCTGCCACGAACTACTCTTCTGTTAAGTCCCATAGTGCTCAGAGCGATTTGAACTCCTCTCCTGTGCCATCCTCTTCATCTCACAAGGGGACCCTCTATACTGTAAATCACGGATTTTGATGCGCTTCAAATATATGTTGTAGAGGGCACTTATCCTGAGTACCTGGTTCAAATTCAAAAGGCTCTGAGCACTATGGGACTTAACTTCTGAGGTCATCAGTCCCCTAGAACTTAGAACTACTTAAACCTAACCAACCTAAGGACATCACACACATCCATGCCCGAGGCAGGGTTCGAACATGCGACCATAGCGGTCGCGCGTTTCCAGACTGAAGCTCCTAGAACCGCTCGGCCACTCCGGCCGGCCTGAGTACCTGGCTATCCGGTTTTTTAGCGACTGGCCTTGGTTTTTGAGAAAATCGAAGTTCATTGCGCGATTCGTATACCCGTAACATTACATATATTCCGAGCGAGTCAGCGTAGCGGAGCGGTAAAGATTCACGGCTACCGCGCTGGAGGTACCGTGTTCGAATCCTGCTACCATATGTTTTTTTTATGTATGCAAGAACCGTCCGGAAAATTTGGTCCGAACGTTCAAAAACGGGTAGACGAATTAACTGGGAAATACAGAAATGAAGTCGTGTCCTGCACGAAATCCGGGAAGTTCACGAAACTGGTGTACGAAGAATTTTTGCGTTCTGTAATTCTTCCGTACGTGGGACAGAAATTTATTTGTACGTTATCGATTCGTGGGAGGGCAAACCGATTCAGCTTTATACTATCATCTATTGACTGATAAAACGAAAGCGAGCACCTGCATCCTAAAAGTGGTTCCACTCCTAATTGCCAGCATTGCGATGTTGTTTTTTTTTCCGACAGGTCCAAATCTTCACGAAAATTATTCAGAATGCTCCCGACTTGATGAAAGGCAATAGAGAGATCGCTTCTAGGGAAGATTCGATAAAATTACATTTGCTAATCCCACATCAATTCAGCGCACCTAATTTTGAAAGCATGATTAGATACGCATGGTTCGCATCGAAATTAGCGGATGAAAAAGAAATCTTTTTGAATGCAAAAGAATTGTGTTTCCCGGTATCGCTTATGAAGAAACCGTGCGCCAGCAAGACGGTTGCTTTCATAAAATGCGCGTGGTGCTGCGAAAATTTGTCCTTCGGTTGTTTCTGCGATAAGTATAACACACAATACTGTTCTGGCACATCAAGCAGTGTGGACGATGAAAAGTAACATTTTGTAATATAGTATGACAGAAAAAATTAATAACTGAATATATCTTTGTAATTTCGCACACCTTACACGGTTTGTTGATATCCTTTGAAATAAAATTGAAAAATTCGATCGATTAAAAAAAAAAAAAGACCGAAAGTACACGAGCAATATTCGAAGACGTTATTTCCAGTGCGGTACCCGTGAACCTTCACTGCTGCGCTACGCTGACTTGCTCGGAATATGTGTAATGTTACGGGCATACGAAGCGCGCAATGAGCTTCAAAATCGATTTTCTCTAAAACCAACGCCCGTCGCTAAAAAACGAAATAGCCAGGTACTCAGGATAAGTGCCTCTACAATATATTTGAAACGAATCAAAATCCGTGATTTAAAGTATGGAGGGTCCCCTTGTCAGAGTAGCACTTGCAACTTACGTTCTCAATTATTTGTTGGATATATTCCAATCTCTGTCTTCCTCTGCAGTTTTTTCCCTCTACAGCTCCCTCTAGTACCATGCAGGTTATTCCCTGATGTCATACCATCCTGGCCTTTCTTCTTGGTATTCTCCATACGTTTGTTTCTCCACCGGTTCTGCGGAGAAGCTCCTCATTTCTTACCTTGCCAGTCCACCCCATTTTAAGCGTCTTTCTGTAGCACTACATCTGAAACGCTTTAATTCTCTTTTGGTCTAGTTTTCCCATTTGACTCCCATACAATTATGTTCTCCAAACGAACATTCTCATAAATTTCTTCTTCAAATTAAGACTGATGTTTGATACCTGTAGACTTCTTTTGACCAGGTTTGCCCTCTTCGCCTCTGCTGGTCTGCTTTTTGTGTCTTCCTTGCGTCGTCCGTCATGTTATTTTTCTTCCGAGGTAGCAGAATTCTTGGCTTCGTCTACTCCATGGTCACCAGTTCTGGTGTTAAGTTTGTCATGAATCATATTTCTGCTACTCCTCATTACTTTCGTCTTTCTTCGGTTTACTCTCATGCATATTTTCTACTCATTAGACCACTGACCCTAGTTAACAGGTCCTGTAATTCTCTTTCACTTTCAATGAGGACAGGAATGTCATCAAGGAATCTTATCATTGATATACTTTGACGCAGAATTTTAATCCCCTTCTCGAATAATTCTATTTTTTTCTGTCATTACTTCTTATCTATGTACGAGGATGTGCTAAAAAGTAATGCCTCCGAATAAGTTATATGAAAACTCTTAAGGGTTTTTAGATACAAGATACATTATTAACATTCTGCATCTTTATTCTTCATGTCTTCATATTTATTTCCCAACATGGCAACTCTGGCGACGAACGCACTTTTCCCAACGAGAGACCAATGTACTGACGCCGTCACTGTAGAATGTTTCACTTCGTTGACGAAGCCACTACCTCACCTCTGCTTGCACCGTTTCTTCACTATCAAAGTAAAGTCCTAGAGGGTGTTATTTAACTTTTGGAAACAGATGAAAATCGATTGGGGCTAAGGTGGTACTGTGTGATCGAATCTGCCATTATCATGCAGGAAAAGAGGGTTCTCCATGTGTGGACCAACTGTTGGAATTCGAAGCTCAATTAAAGCACGCTGTTTCACACAAACCGACATAATTACGTTACTATTCGGGGCCCTCTAGCGGCAGAGGACTGTAAATATGTAGACATGAAAATTAAAATTATAGAATGGTAATAACATTTGTCTTATTTAAAAAGCTTTAAGAGTTTTCATATAAAAATTTGGAGGCATTACTTTCCAAGCCCTTGTAGACTGAACAGTATGGACAAAAGACTAAGTCCATTTCTAATCCGACATTTCGTTCTTGTTCTGTTCTATTTTATCCTCAAGGTTCTTGTACATTTTGTATATTACCCATCTTTCCCTATGGCGTACACCTATTTTTTTTCCTTTATTGAGATTCTATTCCTCCCGAAGGGGGCGGGTTGGCAGCAGCTAAGTACGCCGCTCTTCAGCCTACAGAATTTTTTTTTTAAACGAAGATAATATATAATAAAAGCAGGCGATAAAATCGGTGACTTAAATCGTAAAATGGCGGAAAAGTGTGGAACTTAAATATAAAACAAAGGCTTGGCGATGCTAATAAAATACACAGGAAGCAGACAGGTAAAATAATAGACAGACAATTAAAAAATACGGCGACAGTCTGGTTTCTGTTCGCAAGAGATATAAAAATCACACCGAGTGACAGCATGATTTCTGTTCGCAACACTTTGGAAAAGACGCACAACACTAAACACTCACTTGAACACTGCACTAAAAAGTTGGTACAAATATGACATACCACAGCCGAGGGCAGATGGGGGGAACCTGGACAGATGATGGGAAAGAAAAGGGGGAAGGAGAGGAAAAACGAAGTGGGGGGGGGGGGGGGGGGGAGGGGAGGAAGGAGCCGATGAAGGACAAGGACTCTAAAGAGAGGGGGGGCAGATGCGAGAGGAGTGGGAAAAGGCAGAGGAGGAGAATGCAAATGGACTGGGGGGGGGGGAGAGAAGGGAGGCAGAGAGAGGGTAGGCAGGGAAAAATAGGATGGAAGGGGGGGGGGGGTGAAGGGAGTCCGGGGAAAGGACAGAGAGAAAGGAGGTGGAGGTGAGGATCATTGATAGGAGGGATAAATGGAGGGAGAGAGGGCGTCATCGCGTACACCTTTGTTTCTGTGCAATTACGTCATTACCGACACACAGCTTGTCCGAGTCTTCTGACAATAACTTAGCAGACTCCACGTTCCGCAAATCAAAATGTTTGCTAAAGGATTCTCTATTTGTTTTTCCTTTCTTCTTTTTCACGCCATAGGAAAATAACTCGAAACAACTCCTTTGGATGAGTATGTAAGCACCAGCTAACAGCGCTAGCTCTCACGCAGTCGCGAACTTTTCCGCTTCCGCATTGCATAGTCCCGTGCGCGCCCTCTCGCCGTAACAGAAGCACGCCGCGAGAAGTTCCGGAGGCAGCAAGGGACCCCGCTACGCGACCTCACGGCTCCCACTGTTGAGCCGGTAGACTCGAGACGGACTCACTCTCTGCATGTCACGCTCGCTAGGGAAGTTATGTTATGTTAACCGGGTACCTAGAAACGACGGAAAGGCGCCGTCCACGCCCCAGCCGCAGTGGTCCGCAACCCCACGACGACTATCGCAGTCCACTTCACCCCTCTGCCGCCCCACACCGAACCCAGGGTTATTGTGCGCTTCGGCACCCGGTGGACCCCCCCCCCCCCCCCCCCCCCCCCCGGGAACGTCTCACACCAGACCAGTGTATCCCCAATGTTTGCGTGGTAGGGTAATGGTGGTGTATGCGTACTTGGAGAACATGTTTGCGCAGCAATCGCCGAATAAGGGGAACCAGCCCGCATTCGCCTAGGCGGATGGAAAACCGCCTAAAAACCATCCACAGACTGGCCGGCTCACCGGACCTCGGCACAAATCCGCCGGGCGGACTCGTGCCGGGGACCGGCGCTCCTTCCCGCCCGGTAAACCGTGCGTTAGACCGCACGGTCTCGCTAGGGAAGTAGTTTACTCTCTGCATGCCACGCTACCAAGGGAAGTAGTCAATGACTAAGGTCGCCAGCCTTGCTGTTATTAGCGAAATAAAGCGACACAACTGAACAATCACCAATACCGGTACGACTGCGTCCAGATAAAATCTGGAATACCGCCATTAGACTAGAAATAGAGAACCACAAATATCGCCATTTAACTTATATTTCTCCTTGGTGTCCTTTATTGCTTGCCCAGTGTACAGATTGAACAACTTTTAGGATAGGCTACAACCCTATATGACTTCCTACACAACTACTGCTTTCCATGCATTCTTCGAAGATAAAATATTCCACGATTCCTCTGGGATTGAACTCCGGACTTGAGGACTGTTACATTTAGCTACAAAGTCACATTTTACGAAGAACTAACTTTAAACTAATTTGGCCATATCTCATAAAATTATCATAATTCATTTACATAGTCGGCCGATGTGACCGAGCGGTTCTAAGCGCTTCAGTCCGGAACCGCGCTGCTGCTACGGTCGCAGGTTCGAATCCTACCTCGGGCATGGATGTGTGTGCTGTCTTTAGGTTAGTTAGGCTTAATTAGTTCTAAGTTTAGGGGACTGATGACCTCAGACATTGAGTCCCATAGTGCTCAGAGCCATTTGAGCCATTTCATTTACATAGACCTCTGATTCATTTAAACCCTCCGAAGAGGAAAACAGTGAATCAAGACCGTCTTTTCTTGGTGATTCACATTTGCGTTGAGAGTCGTATAAACTTTCAGGTGAAAGTGAAAAACTACATATTAACCCTACATCTATATCTAAATAATTCTTCCTTCGCCAACATGCTGGCGGATACTTTATACCAACAATCATTTCCTATTCTGTACCACTCGCAAGCGGGGCGAGAGAAAAACGACTACCATATGGCTCCGAACGAGCCCTGATTTCTCGTATATGTTCTGGCGGTCCTCTAGCGAGACGTTCGTTGATGGCCGTAGAATCATTCTGCAGTCTGTCGCAAATTCCGATTGTCTAAATTCTCTCAATAGTGTTTCACGAAAAGGACATTTTGCTCTCTCCAAGGGTTTCCATTTCAGCTGAGGAAGCACTTCCGTAACACTTGCGTGTGGATCGAATATGCCTGTAACAAATCTAACCACGCTCTCTGAATTTTCTCGATGCCTTCCTTTAATCCGACCTGCTGCCGATCCCAAACTCTCGAGCAGTCTCCTTAATAGACGAGACAGACTTTTTTTCGTTTTTTTTATGAGAATCCTCCCAATATGCCGAATTCAATAATTAGCCTTCCCTACGAGCGACTTTACGGGGTCGTTTCATTTCGTGTCGCTTTGCAACGTTACGACTAAGTGTGCCAACCAATCACTCATATTGGTTTCGATTATTACAGGATTCTTTTTCCTTCTCGTCTACATTGACTTAAATTTTTCCACGTTTGGATCAAGCTGCCATTCATCATTCCAAACAAAAGTTGTGCGCAAGTCATCCTGTAACCTCCGACAGTCCCTCGACGACCATGCTTTCCCGTACACTATAACGTCATCAGCAAACAGTCGGTGATTGCTGCTCATCTTACCTGTCAGATCGATTACACAGGGTGATTTTTTTTTCCACCATGTACAAACTCTAGGGATTGATCGATGAGAAGATACGGGACAAAAAGGGTATAATGAACTTCTGTCCGAAAATGCATGGTTTCCGTGTTGGAAACCATTTATTCAATCACACGTTGTTACAAATACTGCTGTCTAATACGCGCTGTACCGTGCAGCCACAGTTACAGTATTTGATGAAAATGGTTTTCATGTGCGTCAACGCATGCGTGTACGCGCCGTAGCACGTTCTGTCTCACACGTTCACTTTGGCCAGGCTGCATCCGAACAGTGTCAGAGCCAGCATCAATACGCTGCTCCAGCGTCTCCAGATCTGGAATGGGCTCTGCGTACACGAGACTTTTGAGATGGCCCCAATACCAGAGATCGCACGGGTTGAGATCTGGTGAACGTGCAGAACATGCAACTGGACACCCTCGTCCAATCCTTCGACAAGGAAGACACGATTGAGATGTGACCGGACGTTAACGGCGAAGTGGGCTGGAGCACCATCATGTAGCAGCCACACAGCCCTTCGAATCATTAATGGGACTTTTTCCAGTAGGGGAAGCAAACCCACCCGCAAGAAGCACCATAGTTCCGGCCTGTTAGGCGACGTGGAACGAAGAATGGTCCTAAAATACGGTAGCCAGTTATTTCGGTGCACACATTCCGCCTACAACGATGCTGATGATTCGCTGTCACCATACCATAGGGGTTCTGAATACTATCCCACAGCTGACTGTTATGAAAGTTCAAGATACCACTCCACGTAAAGGTGGCCTCATCCGTAATACACTCCTGGAAATTGAAATAAGAACACCGTGAATTCATTGTCCCAGGAAGGGGAAACTTTATTGACACATTCCTGGGGTCAGATACATCACATGATCACACTGACAGAACCACAGGCACATAGACACAGGCAACAGAGCATGCACAATGTCGGCACTAGTACAGTGTATATCCACCTTTCGCAGCAATGCAGGCTGCTATTCTCCCATGGAGACGATCGTAGAGATGCTGGATGTAGTCCTGTGGAACGGCTTGCCATGCCATTTCCACCTGACGCCTCAGTTGGACCAGCGTTCGTGCTGGACGTGCAGACCACGTGAGACGACGCTTCATCCAGTCCCAAACATGCTCAATGGGGGACAGATCCGGAGATCTTGCTGGCCAGGGTAGTTGACTTACACCTTCTAGAGCACATTGGGTGGCACGGGATACATGCGGACGTGCATTGTCCGGTTGGAGCAGCAAGTTCCCTTGCCGGTCTAGGAATGGTAGAACGATGGGTTCGATGACGGTTTGGATGTACCGTGCACTATTCAGTGTCCCCTCGACGATCACCAGTGGTGTACGGCCTGTGTAGGAGATCGCTCCCCACACCATGATGCCGGGTGTTGGCCCTGTGTGCCTCGGTCGTATGCAGTCCTGATTGTGGCGCTCACCTGCACGGCGCCAAACACGCATACGACCATCATTGGCACCAAGGCAGAAGCGACTCTCATCGCTGAAGACGACATGTCTCCATTCGTCCCTCCATTCACGCCTGTCGCGACACCACTGAAGGCGGGCTGCACGATGTTGGGGCGTGAGCGGAAGACGGCCTAACGGTGTGCGGGACCGTAGCCCAGCTTCATGGAGACGGTTGCGAATGGTCCTCGCCGATACCCCAGGAGCAACAGTGTCCCTAATTTGCTGGGAAGTGGCGGTGCGGTCCCCTACGGCACTGCGTAGGATCCTACGGTCTTGGCGTGCATCCGTGCGTCGCTGCGGTCCGGTCCCAGGTCGACGGGCACGTGCACCTTCCGCCGACCACTGGCGACAACATCGATGTACTGTGGAGACCTCACGCCCCACGTGTCGGCGGTACGTCCACCCGGCCTCCCGCATGCCCACTGTACGCCCTCGCTCAAAGTCCGTCAACTGCACATACGGTTCACGTCCACGCTGTCGCGGCATGCTACCAGTGTTAAAGACTGCGATGGAGCTCCGTATGCCACGGCAAACTGGCTGACACTGACGGCGGCGGTGCACAAATGCTGCGCAGCTAGCGCCATTCGACGGCCAACACCGCGGTTCCTGGTGTGTCCGCTGTGCCGTGCGTGTGATCATTGCTTGTACAGCCCTCTCGCAGTGTCCGGAGCAAGTATGGTGGGTCTGACACACCGGTGTCAATGTGTTCTTTTTTACATTTCCAGGAGTGTATGAAGGATGACATAGGTCACGGAATCGTTGTTGCCTGTTGAAGAAACCATTGACAAAACTGCTCCCGATGTGGAAAGACTGTCGCTAGTAAGCCCAACACACGCTGTAAGTGATAAGGGTAGTAACACTTGTCATGGATGTTGCACATGGTCGTCTGGTTTACCTTGTACTGGTGGGCTAACTGCCTGGTACTGACAAGGCGGTCGCCGTCCCCTGAAACGACGCTGTCTCAAACGGCGAAGCACTGTTGCAAACATCGAATGCTGTGGTTGTTGTCGGTGGGGATAGGTCTCCTGATGAAACCTCGCTGCCCGCCGCCCGTTGCCATTTGCCCTCCCGTTAGTAAATACCATGTCAGCAAGCTCTCGTTTCAAATACGTAACCATTCTGTATAACCCTCTAGGAGGAAACCATGCATACTGTGACTGTGTCTGCATGGTACAGCGCGTTTTAGACCGCAGTCTCTGTAGCAAAGTATGATTGAATAAATGGTGTCGAACGTGGAATCCATGCATTTCCGGACATAAGTTCATTAGACCTCTTTTGTTCCGTATCCTGTCATCGATCAATCCCAAGAATTTGTACACGGTGGAAGAAATCAGGCTGTATTTTCAGGGTGTCCCATTAGGGATGGTCAGTATTCACGGATGTGACAAGAAGGATCATTTGAAACGTAAAAGGCTAGTAAACGTGGGATCTAAGTTGCATATCGTCAGAGCTGTGACTGCTTGCTCATCGTCGATACTGTAGAAGTAATCTCTTCTACTTCAAATTCTTTGCCTTGGACATTTTGAGAGGTGGTTGTGTGCATCAACACGAGAACAAAATGTCCAGCAAATATGATCTCTAAATGTGGATCAACAAGAGAACAAAATGTCCAGCAAATATGGTCTCTAAAGTGCGCACCTTGAAACTTCCCCTCTGAAAAATTCTGAATGACGGTGCTAGTAAAACTCTTAAGTTATTTGATTTTCAAACAACTGAGCAAAACTGAATGTACTCCGACAGTTATCTCTTTACTTACTCTGATCATCACTAAACTGACACACAATATTTTTAGCGCAACGCAATAAGACTTTCAATAATTCCTACTAAAGAATGGTCCAGACTAACAATAACCTATACCTTTCATGAATCACTAACCCCCCCAAATTTTTGTTACTCGAACTACTGCAATACAGCGAGCACCAATACTGCCAGCTAAACAAAAGATTCTAACTACTGAAGGCAGTAACTACTGATAGGCATAGTTAGCAAATGAAAGATTCTGATAGAGAACAAACAATGTATTTACCTTACTAATGTTCAAAAGTCATCATATATATATATCGATTCATGACATCCATCTTTACAAATTTCCTTTTTCTGGCGGACACACGTCCAGTTCGTCCGCTTATACTTATATCCTCTCAAAACTCTGGCATCTCTCTCTCCATATCCACCACTGCTGGCGTCTCACCTCCAACTGCCCAACGCTACGCTCTGTTCACCTCCAACTGCCCAACACTACACAAGCGAATATTCCAACAATGAGTCCAACCAGCCACAGACTGCATACAGCGCAGTCAGCGATTTTCACGCAGAGCGCTACGTGGCGTTACGAACATAAAAACCTAAACTGACTACTTACAACCTTTAAGATCTACGAGCGCTTGTTCATCTTCGCGTACCCGAAAGACACTTCTTCTGCTGAATAAATTTTTATAGTTCTTAAGGTATGCATTTTAGAGCCAATGTTTACTGGACAACTTTTTAATTTTTTAGCCCATGCTATCTCCTCCCAAAATATGGAAAGCAATGAGCTTGGAGTGGATGAGATATCTTTCACAGTATTGAAGATTAAGCAGTGCTCACAGCTGTTTGGAGCCTAGAATTACTAGACTTTTTTGCTTTGACTGATCTTCCGTGTCATCTGTGAATAATTACCATTCCACCTGGGACACCGCGTATACAGATCAAGAGCGGTTTTGTGACACTACACATCTGAAGAACACTCGCCGTCCAGGATTCGACGACGTCGAAAGTCTTCGACCCTCTCTCAAAGAAGAGAACCTATTATGTATGTTCGAACCTTCGATAACAGTCTGCAGTGTGCCACTGTGTCAAACGCTTCCCGGAAGTGTAGGAATATGGAATCCGCCTGTTGCCCTTCATCCATGGTTTGTAGCATATTGTAAAACAGTGGGAGGTGACTCTCGCAGAAGCATTGCTTGCTAATGTTGGACTCTCTATGAGGACAATTTTACAAGGGACAGTACAAAAGGCCGGCCGGTGTGGCCGTGCGGTTCTAGGCGCTTCAGCAGGTTCGAATCCTGCCTCGGGAATGGATGTGTGTGATGCCCTCAGGTTAGGTAGGTTCAAGTAGTTGTAAGTTCTAAAGGACTGATGACCTCAGATGTTAAGTCCCATAGTGCTCAGAGCCATTTGAACCATTTTGACAGTCCAAAGAATGGGCAACACTGGACGAAGTGCTTTGACCGGCTGATACGGGCTGCGCTGCTGGTGGTAGATCACGAGAGGGAGCAGAGGCGGTCCGCCGCCGCTTACGTGCAGCTTTCTCTGCTGGGTCGTCGGCCACAGACGCGGCGGAGTGCTTTGTCGGCGCGGCCTTCCGGCGTGTGACGTAGGCGTTACGTCAGCCGGAACCGGTCTCCGCAGCAGCTCGGGTCGGCGCCGCCACCTCGACCGAGCATACATAATCCCACGTTCAGTATTTACTGACAGCACTTGTTTGTCAAACCTTCAACATACTGATGCGACCCGCACACCATCAATAGCATTGTCAATACGAGGGTGAGTCAAATGAAAACCTTAAATATTTTTTAAATATCACTTATTGCGCAGAAGTCGTACAACGCTGTATCACTTTTCAACATAATCTCCCCCACGCTCAATGCAAGTCCTCAAGCGCTTACAAAGTGCATAAATTCCTTTAGGAGAAAAATTCTTTCGGTAGTCCGCCCAACTACTCATGCACCGCTTGGTGTACCGTACTTCATCAGAACGGAACTTCTTTCCTCCCATTGCGTCTTTGAGTGGTCCAAACATATGGAAATCACTTGGGGCAAGGTTGGTATGGTGGATGGGGAAGACACTCAAAATTCAGGTCTGTGATTGTTGCAACTGTTGTACGGGCAATGTGGGGCCTTGCATTGTCATGGTGCACAAGGATACCTGCTGACAGCAATTCACGTCGCTTTGCTTTGATTGCAGGTAGCAGATGATTTTTTCGGAGATCTGTGTATGATGCACTGGTGACAGTGGTCCCTCTAGGCATGTAATGCTCCAAAATGACGCCTTTTTCGTCCCAAAAGAGAGTCAGCTTAACCGTCCCTGCTGATGGTTCTGTTCGAAACTTCTTTGGTTTTGGTGGTGAGGAATGGCGCCATTCCTTGCTCGCTCTCTTCGTTTCCGGTTGGTGGAAGTGAACCCAGGTTTCGTCCCCAGTAACGATTCTTGCAAGGAAGCCATCACCTTCTCGTTCAAAGCACCGAAGATGTTCTTCACAAGCATCAACACGTCGTTCTCTCATTTCAGGAGTCAGCTGCCGTGGCACCCATCTTGCAGACACTTTGTGAAACTGGAGCACATCATGCACAATGTGGTGTGCTGACCCATGACTAATCTGTAAACATGCTGCAATGTCATTCAGTGTCAGACGGCGGTTTTTCTTCACTATGGTTTCAACTGCTGCAATGTTCTGTGGAGTCACAACTAGTTGTGCCTGACCTGGACGAGGAGCATCTTCCACTGAAGTCACACCATTTGCAAACTTCCTACTCCATTCGTAGATTTGCTGCTATGACAAACATGCACCACCGTACTGAACATTCATTCGTCGAGGAATTTCAATAGCTTTCACACCTTCACTACGCAAAAACCGAATAACAGAACGCTGTTCTTCCCTGGTGCAAGTCGCATGTGGGGCGACCACCTTTATACTGATACTACGACGGTATGGGTGCATCTGCGCTATGCTGCCACCTACAGGCCATTCTGCACGCTGTTTGTAGCACGCTTACCAACTTACAGGATAACGTTTTCATTTGACTCACCCTCGTATTATCAGTTGGCAACGGGATTTCGCAAGGTTAAAATGTCGAACATCCAAATGAAAGCGTTTCCACCCTTATATTAGCTAAACTGAAAAAATAGGGAAGTACGTTAGAGGACGACTGAAAGAAAGAAGTGACTTAGCGCATCTTAATTTACTGGCAGAAATCAGAACCATGCACGCGAAAGATTTCATAAATTACAAGGAGGTTATAATTGGTTCAAATGGCCCTGACCACTATGGGACTTAACATCGGAGATCATCAGTCTCCTAGAGCTTAGAACTACTTAAACCTAACTAACCTAAGGACATCACACACATCGATGCCGGATGCAGGATCCGAACATGCGACCGTAGGGATCGCGCGGTTCCAGACTGAAGCGCCTAGAACCGCTAGGCCACTGTGGCCGGCGGTTATAATTAAACTTTCGCTACTTTAGGGAGCCATCATGAAACACGAGTACTCGTAGCACTATTAAACTTTGTGGAAACATTTTCAAGGACACGAGGGAGAGAAATAACGATTAAACCATTGAAAGAAATACAATTTAATTTCCACATGAGAGGGTAACTGTTGTGTTGGCAGAAGAGCCAACACCGTGTTACGATTGGAGGCCGAAATGCACGCGTTTTAGCTCACGCAGGTTGGCGTGAGGAGGGAAGAACTATACTGACGTGAGGTCTGGGACATGACAAGGAATTATAATTCAGAAAGCGGACGTAATTAGTGTGATACTTAACTTTAATCCATTAATGATGAACGTCGCTCTTGACGGTACATGATTCACAACATTATGTGTTCAGAATACATTCGTGTACCTGAATATGGCGCCTTGCTAGGTCGTAGCAAATGACGTAGCTATGCTAAACTGTCGTCTCTGCAAATGAGAGCGTATGTAGACAGTGAACCATGGCTAGCAAAGTCGGCTGTACAACAGGGCGAGTGCTAGGGAGTCTCTCTAGACTAGACCTGCCGTGTGGCGGCGCTCGGTCTGCAATCACTGATAGTGGCGACACGCGGGTCCGACGTATACTAACGGACCGCGGCCGATTTAAAGGCTACCACCTAGCAAGTGTGGTGTCTGGCGGTGACACCACATGAACATTTGTTAATTGCGTACCATGTTTACGATCCAAGTTACAAACGTTGCTCAGTGTGACTACCATCCGCATACAGGACAGCCTGGGACCGCAATAAAGATTGATCTACTGTTGCCCGAAACATCTCAGGTGGGATGTTGCCTGCCTCTGTCGCTAAGCTGATGTTTAGCCTCCATCGTGTGCTAGTGTGCCGTTCACAAACCCCTGTCCTTCAAGTAATCCCACAGCCAAAAATCACACGAGTTGAAATCTGGTTACCTGAGGCCATTCAGTTTGGAACGATTGGCCAATGATCGGTTTTCTCTGTGTGTGTTACTAAATAACCGTTGACCTCGCGAGCAGTGTGAGGTGGAGCTTCGTCGTGCGTTAAAGCGTCCAAAACACCTGTCTTGCGTAGAGCAGGGATCACACGTTAGCGAAGCAGATCACAGTACCGTGTGCCGTTCGCGCTGCATCTCCTCGGACCTTGGGATCCGCGTTCCCCAAAGAAAAACTGGCCAGTTTTGAACTGTGCAGTGAAACCGGCCAGCACGAAGACGCGTTCACTATGCAGGGGAACTTCATAAGCAATTCTCTGCGGTGACGATACACAAATGCCACAATTTGAGTGTGCACTGCCCCTCTGAGCCTAAAGTTGCCTTAATCGCTCCATAACAAGTTCCAAGACCACATGTCGTCAACTTCAACCCTTGGAAGAAACGTGAGTCCACTCGACAAGCTAATACAACGTTGTCACATTAATAAAGAAAGCAGTTGCGTAGTGAATGTTCCAGTGACAATCCTGAAGTGCCGGCCGTAGTGGCCGAGCGGTTCTAGGCACTACAGTCTGGAACCGCGCGACCGCTACGGTCGCAGGTTCGAATCCTGCCTCGGGCATGGATGTGTGTGATGTCCTTAGGTTAGTTAGGTTTAAGTAGTTCTAAGTTCTAGGGGACTGATGACCTCAGAAGTTAAGTCCCATAGTGCTCAGAGCCATTTGAACCATTTGAATCCTGAAGTCATAAACACAAGTGACTACCCCAGCATAGGTCAATAAAACTAGTTTCTCATTTGTTCAGTAAATTTTCATACGGGTCATTTGTTGTTTATTTTTGCTCATATATTCCTCTGAAATGGTTCAAATGGCTCTGAGCACTATGGGACTTAACAGCTGAGGCCATCAGTCCCCTAGAACGTGGAACTACTTAAACCTAACTAACCTAAGGACATCACACACATCCATGGCCGAGGCAGGATTTGAACCTGCGACCGTAGCGGTCGCGCGGTTCCAGACTGAAGCGCCTAGAACAAGTCGGCCGCACTGGCCGGCCCTCTGAAATATGACTACCCAGAAATTATTTTTCTGAAGTAATGATTCCATAACGATTGTCCTTTTCTGTAGTACACGGCCTTCCGTGTAGCAGTCAGGCTGGGCGACAACTTAGCTATCGAGGAAGACGTTTACTTTATACACCGTTCATTAAACTCATTACAGTTTCTAAATCTAAAAGAACACAGACCACATTCTACGGCTTAAGTTTTGCTCTCACTATCCTGACCATTAATGTTCTAATGCTAGCTTTGCTCATCCAGCGAATCTTAGAGAGGGTAGATTTTTGTGCCAACTAATCTAAATTTCAGCTGTATTTAATTAATAATGGAAGAGACTGAACTAAAGTTGCAGAAAGGACACATCAAACAAAAGAGCAAATTTTCGTAGACAAAAAACTCCATCGATAGCTGAAACACGTAAGTTGCCCATGAAACTTTTCTGCAGCTTTGCAATCATGTTTCCTGAAAGTAGTGAAACGAAAACTACTCCGACATGTCACAGATCAGGCAATTAGTGTGCACCGTATATATTGTATATTTGTCCTTTTTGCAAAGTTTGAATTTTACGATAGTGGAAACTTAAATTTTTTTATTGAGATAGACAGTGAAGTGTCATACAGAACTTTTATAATGTGACTTTACATGATAATTGTAGGAAGTGAGCAAAATCATTAAGAATCTACAGAAAACATTTGACTAGAGTAATTACGGGCAGTTTTTCTTCTCATTCAGTGTTTTCTTCTTCTGTGTATGCTGTGGGACATTTGAAAAGTGTCTCATAAAATTCACTGCGTGTTACAGGAACATGTTGCGCAAGATTTTGCAGATCCTTCACTATTTTTTCATTTTAGAACACTACCAGTAATGTGTGCTTTCTCTTGAGGTAGGCTCTGAAGGGTATTGTAGCATTTAAGAGAAAATCTGTGCTTCACTTGCAAATCAATATACTGAAAAGCAACAATCTTCCCTTTCATATCTGATGTACATTCAATACGCTTCAGCTTGGTCAACTGAAAAGTAATTTTATTTTCCTTAGGAATACCTCTTCTTGCTGTCTCACCGTATACATCACTTTTTTATAGTCCCTGGGCCACCATTTCTTGAAAGCCAGAATGTCACTGAATTCATCACTTTGAAGGAGAGACACTTTCTTTATGGTTCTCCACAACAAACTGTTTTCAGCTTTGTGACAATACGAGCAGCGAGTCTGCTATGAACTGAACTACAAAATGCAGATGGGACAGACTTACATTGAAGAAAGGGAACAACTGCGCCGAATATGTCCATTCTGCATCTTTCATGATAATCAACAGCCAGGAAAATCATGTTCAGAGGTTATAGCGCGATCTCTCTGCACAGTGCATAGAGTTCCACTCCAGCTATTGGGTGATGCAAACGAATGAAAATTTAAATTTCGGTAGATATGTTCTTTCTGTGGGAAAACTGGAACAGAAGAGAATAGAAGCATTTGAGATGTGTTGAAAAGTGTGTGGACTGGGAAGGTAAGAAATGAGGAGGTTCTCCGCAGAATCGACGAGCAAAAAGACGTGTAGAAAACACTGAGAAGAATAAGGGACAGGATCATAGCACATCTTTTAAGACATCAGGAAAAATAAGTTCCATGGTACTAAAGGAAGCTGTAGAGGGTAAAAACTGTAAAGGAAGAGAGAAATTGGAATAAATCCAGCAAATAATTGAGGAAGTAGGTTGCAAATACAGCTCGGAGGTAAAGAGTTTGCCACAGAGAGGAATACGTGGCGGGCCGCATCAAACCAGTCAGAAGACTGATGACTCACAAAAAAGTCATTTCTCCATCTTGTAGTTCCACTATGCCCAGGATAAGTTAGTAGTTGGTTTATCGATGAATTAACGCAGTCTTTAGCTGCTGTGATGTGTCCTTGGCTGACTCCCGCGACCTAAATCGTTCCTGTAACAAGCCAGAGTCGTTATTAGAGGGACCAGTTTGATTACTGAACTTGCCTCTCAGTGCGGCAAACGGGGCTGTTTGTGTGACAGCTTTATCGGCTTACTTTGAATTATGGGCCGGCGGTGCCAGTAGATGTGCTTCTTGATAGGGAATCAGCTATTTGTTACTTGCTGGCTATAGATCAGTGGTTCCCGACTGGTAATAATTACCCCCTAAGAGGTAACAACTAAACGATTCCATCCTGTTCCAGTCACGAAACTACATTATTTTCAGGAAATCATTACCATTATCACAGTTTTGTAAGACTAATATAGATTATATAAGTTATCAATACCTATTTTTTCTCAATCAGTAGAGCTAATAGAGTGGAGGTTACAGGTTCCTCACATAGTCTACCCACTACACACATATGTAGTGCTTTGTCCAGTACATCGCTGATGACAAAAGTGATACATATACGTAACAAATACTAAATATCTCAAGCAAATATCTTCTCCAAGCTGTGGGTAGTACCTGAAGTGGTCCAGAAATTGCTTCATTATTCGCTTCGAAACAGATAAATGAATTAATTGACAGCACGAGACAACAGTAACTACATAATGGCTACTATAGTGCTATACACAGTTCATTATTACTATTAGAGTGGTTAGACACAAAGCATTAACAGCCTAAAGTCGTCCAGTTTCTGGCAGTTCAGAAGTAAGGAGTGCACCAACGAAGTGGTTTACGAACAGCAAGAATAGTGCACACATCTGAACTTGTTTGATTTTAAATGTGGCTGCATTGTGCAGGTCAAGTAAGTGCCGCAGAGGAGAGGTTCAAAAATGGTTCAAGTGGCTGAGCACTATGGGACTTAACTTCTGAGGTAATCAGTCCCCTAGAACTTAGAACTACTTAAACCTAACTAACCTAAGGACATACACACATCCATGCCCGAGGCAGGATTCGAACCTGCAACCGTAGCGGTCGCGCGGTTCCAGACTGTAGCGCCTAGAACCGCACGGCTACCACGGCCGGCTCACTGTGGATAGTTTGTCTTCTTTTCAGAGGAGGAGTTGTGAATAGCACCACGGATTCCTCCGTCATTGATTCTAACACACACACCAACAAACTAAATATCATTTATCTGACATCATTTTAAAAATAAAAGTGTTCCAAGAAATGTCTTTCGTTCTACAGTTTAGTTAGGTGCTAAAGTTGGTGATGCACCACGGATTCCTCCGTCATTGATTCTAACACACACACCAACAAACTAAATATCATTTATCTTACATCATTTAAAAAATAAGTGTTCCAAGAAAAGTCTTTCGTTCTACTGTTTAGTTAGGTGCTAATGTTAATGTGGGGAAGGGGGGGGGGGGGGGGGAGAGTCGTGGCTGCTAGCAAATGACTGGTTGCGCCAAGGGGTAATGGTCTAAGAAAGGCTGAAAACCACTGCTGTAGGTGGTCAGTGCCATCTGGCTTCCTACGCCCATCCACTAGGCGGTACAGGTGTATTTTCTGGCCAGACACAACGTGTCTGGACTGGACAGGGCTGCTGCGATACATTCAGATTCCTACTGCTTTGCCGAGTTTCAGCACGTAATAGAGCTCATGGTCTGAATGTAATTCATCTCTGATTACGAGGAGGAGCAATAGACGTTTCTTAATGTATTACAGTGCGTTTGGAACGTAACTGTTATTTACTCGGGTGAGATCGTTTGGCAATAAGTTTTGCCACACAAATCCTTGAAATGAAACTGCTTCTCGTCCTTAAATCGTGTTCGCCATCGGCGAAAGCGCAGCGCAGAACAGTTAGGCAGCTGTCGCGGCCTTGTGCCGGACCCATTGCGCAAGTGCTAAGCTGCGCGACAGGCGACGCAACGGTGCGGGAAATGAAGAGGCGTGAGCCGTCGGCGGCGCTGCCGAGCTGATGCGCTTGGGGCCAGCCGCGCCGGAGTTCGTGTGGCAACCGTGCATCGAAGTCTCCAGCCAAGGCCGGGCTTCGTGGAGGAGCAGCTCCCTGTGGAGAGGATGAATATCAGGGACGCCTGTTAAGTTTCTACAAGCGACTTTTAGCTACTGATTAATAGCGTCACTATTCTCTTAAAATATGTCTTCGTTTTATAAATTGAAACACTCTTTTCTTGCTGCAATTAATGTTTATTTATGATACAGACGCGTTTGGCCTTTTTCATTAAGGTATCTTCAGAGAATTTAATCTGGAGTAAAAAAAATTGTTTATATGCGATAGTTTACAAAAAAAGGTCACGTCGTTATTATTACAGTAATAAAATAATACTCAAAATTATTCAAAAAAATGGTTCAAATGGCTCTGAGCACTATGAGACTTAACTTCTGAGGTCATCAGTCTCCTAGAACTTACAACTACTTAAACCTAATTCAGCTAAGGACATCATACACATCCATGCCCGAGGCAGGATTCGAACCTGCGACCGTAGCGGTCGCGCAGCTCAAGACTGTAGCGCCGAGAGCCGCCCGGCCACTTCGGCCGGCGAATTGCTCAAAATGGTCTCCAAGTAGCCGGACATGGTGGTTCTCCAGCCCACTTCGCCGTTAACGTCAGGACGCATCTCAGTCGTGTCTTCCCTGGTCGAGGGATCGGCTCCTGCATTTCTGGTTATGGAGCCATCTCAAAAAATGGTTCAAATGGCTCTGAGCACTATGGAACTTAACATCTGAGGTCATCAGTCCCCTAGAACTTAGAACTACTTAAACCTAACCAACCTAAGGACATCACACACATCCACGCTCGAGGCAGGATTCGAACCTGCGACGTAGCGGTCGCGCGGTTCCAGACTGTAGCGCCTAGAACCACTCGGCCACTTCGGCAGGCCAAAATTATTCGTTTTTCCAGCTGACATCTGTGTTTCCTCTCATCTGGTCATAGATTAGTTGTTGTACTGTCACTTCACGTATGAAACATCGACGTGTTTATCACATTACGATCTGTCTGTTTTGTAAAAAAAACAACATCAACTCGACTTTTCTGCGTGCTGGTGAGGACTTTCGCTTCGTCCCCCTTATAAACTTTATACACTCCTGGAAATTGAAATAAGAACACCGTGAATTCATTGTCCCAGGAAGGGGAAACTTTATTGACACATTCCTGGGGTCAGATACATCACATGATCACACTGACAGAACCACAGGCACATAGACACAGGCAACAGAGCATGCACAATGTCGGCACTAGTACAGTGTATATCCACCTTTCGCAGCAATGCAGGCTGCTATTCTCCCATGGAGACGATCGTAGAGATGCTGGTGTAGTCCTGTGGAACGGCTTGCCATGCCATTTCCACCTGGCGCCTCAGTTGGACCAGCGTTCGTGCTGGACGTGCAGACCGCGTGAGACGACGCTTCATCCAGTCCCAAACATGCTCAATGGGGGACAGATCCGGAGATCTTGCTGGCCAGGGTAGTTGACTTACACCTTCTAGAGCACGTTGGGTGGCACGGGATACATGCGGACGTGCATTGTCCTGTTGGAACAGCAAGTTCCCTTGCCGGTCTAGGAATGGTAGAACGATGGGTTCGATGACGGTTTGGATGTACCGTGCACTATTCAGTGTCCCCTCGACGATCACCAGTGGTGTACGGCCAGTGTAGGAGATCGCTCCCCACACCAAAATGCCGGGTGTTGGCCCTGTGTGCCTCGGTCGTATGCAGTCCTGATTGTGGCGCTCACCTGCACGGCGCCAAACACGCATACGACCATCATTGGCACCAAGGCAGAAGCGACTCTCATCGTTGAAGACGACACGTCTCCATTCGTCCCTCCATTCACGCCTGTCGCGACACCACTGGAGGCGGGCTGCACGATGTTGGGGCGTGAGCGGAAGACGGCCTAACGGTGTGCGGGACCGTAGCCCAGCTTCATGGAGACGGTTGCGAATGGTCCTCCCCGATACCCCAGGAGCAACAGTGTCCCTAATTTGCTGGGAAGTGGCGGTGCGGTCCCCTACGGCACTGCGTAGGATCCTACGGTCTTGGCGTGCATCCGTGCGTCGCTGCGGTCCGGACCCAGGTCGACGGGCACGTGCACCTTCCGCCGACCACTGGCGACAACATCGATGTACTGTGGAGACCTCACGCCCCACGTGTTGAGCAATTCGGCGGTACGTCCACCCGGCCTCCCGCATGCCCACTATACGCCCTCGCTCAAAGTCCGTCAACTGCACATACGGTTCACGTCCACGCTGTCGCGGCATGCTACCAGTGTTAAAGACTGCGATGGAGCTCCGTATGCCACGGCAAACTGGCTGACACTGACGGCGGCGGTGCACAAATGCTGCGCAGCTAGCGCCATTCGACGGCCAACACCGCGGTTCCTGGTGTGTCCGCTGTGCCGTGCGTGTGATCATTGCTTGTACAGCCCTCTCGCAGTGTCCGGAGCAAGTATGGTGGGTCTGACACACCGGTGTCAATGTGTTCTTTTTTCCATTTCCAGGAGTGTAGATCCTCCTTACTCATGTAGATTTTGTTCCCTTCCTTACTTCGTTTCTTAGCGCTCTACATATTGTAGTACATATTCTATCAAATTTTTGAATTTTATTTCCAATATCGAGTTCTTCAGGGGTGACAGTGTACAAGCAGGAAGAGTAAATTTGCTGATTATTAAGTTCATATAGAGCTTGTTGTAGTGTATTTTCAGAATTTGGAAGTGTTATGTATCGTCGGCAAACAGGATGTTTGCTGTATGGAGTTCTGCCCTTTTATCGTCTTGTGGAGAGAACCGGTTGAAAGTTGAGAAATGTCTTGACGGGCAAAGGAAATGCACTTACTTAAAAGAATTTGGAAATTATTTAACAGTATATTAAAACAGATACAACTGAAAGTTTGTTCTGAGGTGAAACTTTCATTTATGTTAGATACGACTGACAGTTTGTGTACGTAAAGAATACATATTTTTTTCAAAAAATTACAGTCGAAACATAATTTATACAGCAATTGCTAAAGCCTTGTTGTTTTCTCACTGGAATCAGCCGTGTAATGCTACAATTGGCTAAACGAGAAGGTAAAGAGCATGACGGGATATTAGTTTCAGAAGTATGTGAGAATTCTGTAATGAATAAAATCTTCGTACTCCAAATTCCACAGGCGAGGGGGCGGGGAGCCAAGCGCCGCTTTTTCGGACGCCTATGAGTATAGCAGCTACTGAAATGCGGAAGTGTCAGTAACGCAGATGTCTCCAGTCACTAATAACCAGAGTATAAAAGCTAGCCTTCATTCAGGTTGTGCTGGTCGTCGTATTTGGTGCTATACTTTTAAAGTCCCTCCTCAGTTGCGATGGAAGGTAAGTAAAGAGCTTCAACCGACATACGCTGAAAGCTTTGCAATGATGCAAAGGAAAGCTGTAGCTCCAATTGAGTGTTAAGTACACTACCTCAATGCATTTCCCACTTAGAGAGCAACCATTATTGAACTATATGAAATAAAATCATCATGACGTCTGAACTGTTTGCGTTAGGACGTTCGAATTGCACTGTTGGCCGCGATGCGTGATGGTTTAGCGACGAAGCGCACTTTCATTTGAATGGGTTCGTCATTAAGCAAAACTGGCGCATTTGGGGGACTGAGACTCTGGATTTTGCGATCGAGAAGTCTGTTGACCCTCAACGGGTGACTGTGTGATGTGCAGTGTGGAGTCACGGAATAATCGGCACCATATTCCTTGATGACACGTTGACTACCGAACGGTACGTAAAGGTTTCGGAAGATGATTTCATCCCCATTACCCAAAGTGACCCTGACTTCGACAAGATGTGGTTCATCCAAGACGGAGCTCGACCCCATCGAAGCAGGAGAGTGATGTCGTGGAGGAGCACTTTGGGGACCGCAGTCTGGTTCTGGGGTACCCAGAGGCCACTGGCATGGGCCTCGATTGGCCGCCGTCTCTTCCGGACGTGAACACATGCGACTCCTTTTTATGGGGCTACATAAAAGACAAGGTGTACAGACATAACCGAAAAACCACTGCTGAGCAGAAATTAGCTATTCAGGAGGCCGTCGACAGCATCGATGTGCCGACACGACAGCGGGTCGTGCAGAATTTCGCTATTCGTCTGCGCCATATCATCGCCAATGATGGCAGGCATATCCAACATACACTCCTGGAAATTGAAATAAGAACACCGTGAATTCATTGTCCCAGGAAGGGGAAACTTTATTGACACATTCCTGGGGTCAGATACATCACATGATCACACTGACAGAACCACAGGCACATAGACACAGGCAACAGAGCATGCACAATGTCGGCACTAGTACAGTGTATATCCACCTTTCGCAGCAATGCAGGCTGCTGTTCTCCCATGGAGACGATCGTAGAGATGCTGGATGTAGTTCTGTGGAACGGCTTGCCATGCCATTTCCACCTGGCGCCTCAGTTGGACCAGCGTTCGTGCTGGACGTGCAGACCGCGTGAGACGACGCTTCATCCAGTCCCAAACAGGCTCAATGGGGGACAGATCTGGAGATCTTGCTGGCCAGGGTAGTTGACTTACACCTTCTAGAGCACGTTGGGTGGCACGGGATACATGCGGACGTGCATTGTCCTGTTGGAACAGCAAGTTCCCTTGCCGGTCTAGGAATGGTAGAACAATGGGTTCGATGACGGTTTGGATGTACCGTGCACTATTCAGTGTCCCCTCGACGATCACCAGTGGTGTACGGCGAGTGTAGGAGATCGCTCCCCACACCATGATGCCGGGTGTTGGCCCTGTGTGCCTCGGTCGTATGCAGTCCTGATTGTGGCGCTCACCTGCACGGCGCCAAACACGCATACGACCATCATTGGCACCAAGGCAGAAGCGACTCTCATCGCTGAAGACGACACGTCTCCATTCGTCCCTCCATTCACGCCTGTCGCGACGCCACTGGAGGCGGGCTGCACGATGTTGGGGCGTGAGCGGAAGACGGCCTAACGGTGTGCGGGACCGTAGCCCAGCTTCATGGAGACGGTTGCGAATGGTCCTCGCCGATACCCCAGGAGCAACAGTGTCTCTAATTTGCTGGGAAGTGGCGGTGCGGTCCCCTACGGCACTGCGTAGGATCCTACGGTCTTGGCGTGCATCCGTGCGTCGCTGCGGTCCGGTCCCAGGTCGACGGGCACGTGCACCTTCCGCCGACCACTGGCGACAACATCGATGTACTGTGGAGACCTCACGCCCCACGTATTGAGCAATTCGGCGGTACGTCCACCCGGCCTCCCGCATGCCCACTATACGCCCTCGCTCAAAGTCCGTCAACTGCACATACGGTTCACGTCCACGCTGTCGCGGCATGCCACCAGTGTTAAAGACTGCGATGGAGCTCCGTATGCCACGGCAAACTGGCTGACACTGACGGCGGCGGTGCACAAATACTGCGCAGCTAGCGCCATTCGACGGCCAACACCGCGGTTCCTGGTGTGTCCGCTGTGCCGTGCGTGTGATCATTGCTTGTACAGCCCTCTCGCAGTGTCCGGAGCAAATATGGTGGGTCTGACACACCAGCGTCAATGTGTTCTTTTTTCCATTTCCAGGAGTGTATAACCTGAATCCGAATATCTGTAGTGACGTTTACATGTTGAATAAAGTGTGTGCACGCCCTAGTTTGAACTAATTTACGTTTTTTTTTTCGTGTAGTTCAATAATTGTCACCCTGTATGTGCATATCGAGACACTTAAAATCTTCTATTCGTATGCCATTTTGCTTACTTCGTTAAAAACAGTTCGCTCACCATGAGCCACGTCAGTAGGTCTGTACGTAAGGAGCTGTGGTCGGAGATAAATGTTGGTGAGCTGGTGCAGCGGTTGAGGCCACACTGCCAGGCACCAGAGACAGCAGTCTGCAGGCCGCTGAGTCAGCGCGCTGCGGGGGCGTGGGTGGCGGCCTTGGGGGCCGTGCAGAATGCGTCACTGGAGCGGTGCCGGCTGCACGGGCCTGTCCAGGGAAAAAGCCTGCGGCGGCGGATGCCGCGACTCTCCAGGCACGTCCGCGCGATGCCTCTTTCCTCGTGTGCAAGCGTAGACTCAAGGGAACGAAAGCACCTGTACAAAAATTAGCGTAAAGAACGTACCGCATGCAAGAGCGCTGTCGTGTCTTCTGCGTCCACTTCTACGCTGGGCAGTTTGTGACGTGTTTCTTGTTAGGAAAGGCGACAGAAAAAGACAACACGATTGCGACAGTGAATAAAACGGTATCTAAATAAAAGGGGTACTATATGGCGAGAAGTAGAAAGTGAGCCGGTCGGTATGGCCGAGCGGTTCTAGGTGCTTCAGTCCGGAACCGCGCTGCTGCTACGGTCCCAGATTTCAATCCTGCCTCGGGCATGGATGTGTGTGATGTCCGTAGGTTTAAGTAGTTCTAAGTTCTAGGGGACTGATGAGCTCAGATGTTAAGTCCCATAGTGCTCAGAGCCATTTTTGGTGCCGGCGATCAGCGCATGTTAACGGAACAGAACGTGCTGGTCGTCGGGCAAAGAGACCACCCCCCCTGCAGTCGCCGTGCCACTGTGGAGTGTGGTATTGTGTCCCTTGTAGTTCTGTTGAATGTGGTTGCAATTGCACTCGCTGTTGGACGCACAGGGGATAGGCAAAATAATTCACTTGGGAATGGTTTATGATAGGGGTTTGGACCCCCATTTGTCCGTAATAGAGCTGCGATTCATCTTGGAATACTGGCATATAATGATTGTATAGTCTCCAGTGGAATATTACGCCACTCTTCCGTCAGAACCTCTTCTAACTCCTGTAGCGACGAGGGAGGCGGAAATCCGCTCCGGAGTCTGCGCTCCAATACCACGCACAAAGGTTCGATAATGTTGGTTCAAATGGCTCTGCGCACTATGGGACTTAACATCTGAGGTCATCAGTCCCCTAGAACTTAGAGCTACGTAAACCTAACTAACATAAGGACATCACACACGTCCATGCCCGACGCAGGATTCGAACCTGCCACCGTAGCAGTCACGCGGTTCCAGACTGAAGCGCTTACAATCACTCGGCCACAACGGCCGGCTGTTCGGAGACTGTGTTGGCGATGGAAGACGCCGCTGCTGTTCAGCTGCGTGCTCCACATACCACGATTGTACTGTCCTGGCTGTGTCAAAGGGTGCATTGCCGTCCTGAAATATGGCATCATTGTTGGGGAACAACATTTAAATCATGGGGTGCACCTGATCACCTAAAGTGTACACACAATCGTTGGCTGTAACACGGCCTTTTAGAGTGATGATGGGACCAGCAGAATACCATGATATGGCTGCCCAAGCCATCACGCTTCCACCTCCATGCTTAACCGTTGGAATCAAGCACTCAGAACTGTAGGCTTCTTCTGGCGTTCTCTAAACGTAAACTCGGCCCGATGTTGGAAATAACGAAAACGTTGACTCATCGGACCATTTGATGTGTTTTCACTAATCAGCTGTTCAGGATTTATGCTCCTGACACCATGTTTTACGCTTCTTTGCGTTGGTTGTCGTCACTAATAGTTTCGGTATAGCAGCTCGTCCACGAGTATTCGCTTTATGGAATACTCGGCGGACAGTGTCGATAGATGCGGGGTCTCGAGGATGGCTACTGATCTCTGCGGTCACTTTAGCCAGTGTAGTTTTGTGTCGTATTGACACAATTAGTGTTAGCGTACGACGACCTCTACTGATGCTCCAGCTAATCGGGCCCCCACAATCTGCCCTCTTTGGAACTCTGTGAGGTCTTTCATTGCATGTCGACCTCGGCCTCTGAATGCAAACACGAAGTGTGCACTACTCGTAAACAACCTGCACTCATGCCTGGTCCGTACTGAGCACGCACAGTCCACCGCGACACGTGTCTTACCTGCGTTGTTGACCTTCAAACGCAACCATCCCATTACTGTCACTGTTCACATTATTTTGCCTATCCCCTGTAGGTCCTTGTGCCTGTCTCACAGTGCAGGGATCATCTGCCGCTGTAGTTGAGCGTGGTTGACCACCTCGTCCTCTCCATCGGACAGCTGTTTCTGTGGTTCGGAACGCTACCCACGAACGTGACACAGTATTGTGAGCAAAACCAAACTCCTGCGCTACAGTCGTTGCACTTCGTCCTTCTCCCAGGTTCCCGACAATTCTTCCCCCAGTGTAGTCATCTAAATGTTATCTCCGGGGCACGAGCACCGTAACTGCTCGCTAAAATGTAAATGTCGTGTGGCTAGGGCCTCCCGTGGGGTAGACCGTTCGCCGGATGCAGGTCTTTCAAGTTGACGCCACTTCGGCGACCTGCGCGTCGATGGGGATGAAATGATGATGATTAGGACAACACAATACCCAGTCCCTGAGCGGAGAAAATCTCCGACCCAGCCGGGAATCGAACTTTTTTTTGTAACCATGGATATTTATTTAAATATATTAACAACGATACGTTAGAAAACATTTTATTCTATTAACCTATTATATTCCTAGTGTTGGTTAACGTTACTGTCATTTTATGGGTTTTCGTTTGTATATTATTTTCTAACCCTTTTACATGGCCATTTGTATTTTTTTTTTTTTTTAGGCAAAACATTGCAGGACAGGCACAATAATTTATATGTAGCATCGACACATTGATTTTGAGTTCATGTTTCTGTGTCATGCACTTGTGATGCCATAGGCACATTGTGCGCTCTGGTTCGATCTCTTCCTCTAGATTGCACTGTTCGGTGGGACAGGATGAGGGAAACATCAGCATGATAGATGGAGCAGAGGTGGAAGAAACTTTTTTACATATGCTACAGATTATACATAAATTGAAGAAGAGAGAAATTTGTGTCATATTATATGAGAGAAGCAGAGAGGAAAGCGTGAGTAAACAATATAAATTTTATAGGGCATATAGTAAAGGAAATCATTTAAGAAAAAATTATGAGTAGTTGGCACTTTCCACTAAGTAATGCTTGTATCCTAGACAATACAGTAAAATAACGAAAAAAACACTGGTACTACTACTCGGCATTCTTTTGACACTGATTTGGCCGCGAGCATGACAGATGTTCGGTGAGAAGCACTTTGTATCACTGATTTCACTAAGAAGAAACACTTTATACCAGGGCCGGCCAAACGCTGCACAGCGTGCAGACGTGCGGAAGTGCTGCACATGTGCGCACGTGTGCGACAGCGAGCGACAGCGACATCTGTTATTAGACATGTGTCCTAAATGAACGGCGGCGGCTCCACTTCCCTGTTTATGTGGTACAAGCAAGAGCGCAACATACCCAGTCTCGTTTACCTCTGGCAACCGTACTCTTAACAGAGAAGTACTGAGAAATGGCAGGTACGGTAAAAAGCAAAGGACGGGAGATCTATGTTCTCAGTCGTTTAAAAATGACTGGGAACTGCAATTTTTTTTTTTGTAGCCGTTGGCGAAAACTCACAGTGTTTGCTACGCCGCCGAATAATACGCGGCCAGCGTAAGTTTTCAATTGAAAGACACTACAATATATATCACAAAGACGAGTGTTGTGTACTCAAGAGTGAAGAACGGCAAGCAAATTTAAATGTCCTTAAGAAAATGGATGAGACACATCAACTCGATTGTCATTTCTCATGACCAGTGATGAAAGTGTTTGGATTTATTCCTTTCATAATTAAAAATTATTGTTTACTAACTGTGCATTAGTGCCTCATTCTGCTCCATGTTACATTATTATCAGGAAACTTGGTCATTAAACCGATTGTTCCAATGTATACTTACATTTAGGTTTTGTTTTTTTAATGTGTGAAGGGCTACGCTCAGCTAAAGTCGATAAAACGTAACATTCATCTAATTGTCGGTTATTATGCAGATTTCAGACGGAGCTGGTGAAAGATGTAGCAATAATAGTATTGAAATAACAGGTGATCATCGAGAGGTCTGCGGTTATCATTCTGTTCAGAGGTCAGTGAGAAAAATTATGTGGGTGTAACTGAGGGCACCGAGAATTAGTTATAGGAAACCTTGCATTAGTTTAAAGTTAATTGAAATCATGAATAAGGTTCGTTGGAAGTCGCTAAGTGCTCTCTTTCTTAAATACTAGATCAAAAACATTACTCGTATTTACGTGCCGTCAGTCAAACTGCCTTAATAAAAACCCACGGTTGTTAACTGTATTACTTGTCTTACTGGGTTAAACTGTTAACATAAAAGTAGACGTCTCAATGAGTAGACTGTGACAGTATTTTAAATGTTTAATACGCGAAATACCTTCCCACGGTTGGCTTGCAAGCTGTGGAAAGAGCACTAGGATGCGCCGGTACAGAGTATCCCAGCAAGTGGATAAAGCGACATCTGTGGGTAGAAACATGCACTATATGAACGCTGACGGCTGCGGCGTGCACGCTGTGACCCGGAAGTTGCACATGTTCAGGAGCACCGCACGCGTGCACAATTTCTGGCCGGCCCTGCTTTATACTATTTGATGCGAGAGGAGAACGCACTTTATCTTTTATGTTGCACTTGTTCACTATCACTGCACACGTTATTCTTGTGGTGAGGTGGCTGGTGGCGGTGCTGAGGGTCACAGGCTGGGGAGGACTCTGGCGATCGCTGTCTGCAGTGGAATCTGCAGGAAGTTACTGAAGTTCTCGCGGTAGCGTTCACTATTTTGTACCATGTCTCCATCGCATGTTTAGGCAACACGTTTTCCGAGACGTTTCACCATATTTGTTTCCATTTGTTCTGCGGGTGTTTGTGTTCAATTTTCTTTTTGCCGGCTTCCCCCCGAGGGCCCAGTATATTCTCTTGGCTGCTCTGTGGCTGGGGTTCGCCACGGTGTCCAGAACGTAACTTTTGTTGGCGTAGTGCAGCCTGACGTGTCGCATTCTGAAGGGAATGTGCCTCGTGTCGACCGGCGCTTCTTCTGATGCGGGCTTGCATCCTGCAATTATCTTGGCTGTGACGTTGTCAGTGTTTTTGTCCTGGATGGCGAGCGTTCGTTTTAGTAGAAGGGCAGCACATTTGGTCTTTATATCAACTAGACCAAGTCCCCCTCCTCTCGTTGGCAGCGTGCACGTTGCTTGCCCCACTTTGAATATATTCCGACGCCACTACTGGTAGTACACTGCGCTCGTAAGTGCTCGCGCAATTTGGGTCGGGATGCTTAAGATTTGCGCCAGGTACCATGCTCTATTTTCTGGTGGATTGTTAGTTTCCGGTTCGCGTGCTGTCTGGAGAGACCTCGTATGGTGTGTAGCACGTCCCTCCAGTTGTATGCGGCCATTCTAAGTGGACAAGACTGTATAAATATTCCAAGAACTTTATGGCTTTCTGCTATTTTATACCACTGCCTGTCTGGTTTGAATCGTTGATTCCCTATCGGCAGTAACACTGTTTTTCGGGGGTTGGTTTGGGCGCCTGACGCTTTCGGAATGTGTTTATGATGGTTTCAACTCTCCCAGCATCTTCATGATCTTCAATGAAGATGCCTAGGTCGTCAGCGTAGGCTATACATGCTATTCTTTGTCTCCTACGCAGAATCCTCTGATGTCGTTTGTGAGTTTCCGCAGCAGCGGGTCCAGTGCTATAGCGAATAGAGCCATTGACAATGGACAGCCTTGCCTCACGGATCTGTCCAGTTTTATCTGTTTTGTTTTCCAACTATTGATTATTACTGTCGATCTCGCAGTACTTGTTGTTGTGGTCTTCAGTCCTGAGACTGGTTTGATGCAGCTCTCCATGCTACTCTATCCTGTGCAAGCTTCTTCATGTCCCAGTACTTACAGCAACCTACATCCTTCTGAATCTGCTTAGTGTATTCATCTCTTGGTCTCCCTCTACGATTTTTACCCTCCACAATGCCCTCCAATTCTAAATTTGTTATGCCTCAGAAAATGTCCTACCAACGGGTCTCTTCTTCTTGTCAAGTTGTGCCACAGACTCATCTTCTCCCCAATTCTATTCAATACCTCCTCATTAGTTATGTGATCTACCCATCTAATCTTCGCTACGGTCGCAGGTTCGAATCCTGCCTCGGGCATGGATGTGTGTGATGTCCTTAGGTTAGTTAGGTTTAAGTAGTTCTAAGTTCTAGGGGACTGATGACCACAGATGTTAAGTCCCATAGTGCTCAGAGCCATTTGAACCATCTAATCTTCAGCATTCTTCTGTAGCACCACATTTCGAAAGCTTCTATTCTCTTCTTGTCCAAACTATTTACCGTCCATGTTTCACTTCCATACATGGCTACACTCCATACAAATACTTTCAGAAGCGACTTCCTGACACTTAAATCTATACTCGATGTTAACAAATTTCTCTTCTTCAGAAACGCTTTCCTTGCCATTGCCAGTCTACATTTTATATCCTCTCTACTTCGACCATCATCAGTTATTTTGCTCCCCAAATAGCAAAACTCCTTTACTACTTTAAGTGTCTCATCACCCGACTTAATTCGACTACATTCCATCATCCTCGTTTTGCTTTTGTTGATGTTCATCTTATATCCTTCTTTGAAGACACTGTCCATTCCGTTCAACTGCTCTTCCAAGTCCTTTGCTGTCTCTGACAGAATTACAATGTCATCTACTCCGAACTTTTCTTTTGCTTCCTTTACTGCTTGCTCAATATACAGATTGAATAAGATCGGGGATAGGCTACAATCCTGTCTCACTCCCTTCCCAACCACTGCTTCCCTTTCATGCCCCTGGACTCTTATAACTGCCAACTTAGTATCTTCTGGAACCCGGACCCTTAGGATTGACATTCTGTCGCGCTGACCACTCAGCTACCGGGGACGAACTGATTAACACACACATTTCTTTCCCGTTCCTTCAGCTGCGTCGTCGTGTTGCATGGCTGGCTTTGTTTGGCGCTACAGCCAAGCTGACCTCACGCCGGGGCCAGCGAGGTACAGGGGGCCACGCAACGAACTTGTGACGTCACACTAGTCTGCTTCTGCGCCGCACTTCGTGAATTCTCGACTCCGTTCAGGGTCGACTGGATTTCAATATTTAATTGAAAAGATACCCACTCATAGGTCTTAATTTTGTCGTGTGCTATCGAGAATTTCCTTGCATTTAAACACGCAGTCAAGAATTATTAAACTTGTCTGACATAGTTACTCGCTCCCTGCCGGAGACAGCTGCTGGCGCTCGTAAGACTTGCAGTGCCACGTGCCGCGGCCTATCTTTCACGTGGTCGTCCCTCACGCCCTGTGACGATAATTTTGTATCCCGCCTGGAAGGCGGCGCGTGGGTCTGCTCCTGAAAACTGAAGGCTAGGCCGAATGTAGGAAACTAGGAGGACCAGGTGAGGTAGAACTCTCGGCACTCCAGTGTGAACTAAAATCACCTTTACTTTAGCAAGAAGTGAATGCATAACTTTGCACTGAGGTGAGGACGTAGGTGCGAGGCCGTACATCAAGCTACTAAGTTACAAGTAGTGGTTCGCCCACTGTGAAATAGAAACAATGTTGCTAGGTCGTCTGCTCGGAAGCAAATGGTCTGAATCTTGAGCGGAGCTCGTAGGTCTGCACTGCGCCGGCTAGAGGGCGCTGTCGTCGGTGTCGTAGTGTCAATCTAAGAACTTGCACCTACGCCGTGGCATCGTAGCTATCGATACCACAGATAGGAGGACATCTGGCAACAGCCTTCCTCACTTTCACTCGTTTCCAACAAGTAGTTAATATGTTGCGGTAATTTACCCATCCCGCCCTTAATTTTGCAGACTAGTCTCTTTATTTCTCATTTCAAAACAATTTTCAGCTATTATTTCTGAAATGCGAAATACTTGAGAAATGTTCTGGATGACTGCTTAAAGTTAATCAATGATTTTGTGAAGGTTAGTTGGTTTTCATAACATCTTTTGTATTCTGTTTCATACGAAAAAAATTGTACACAAAACTTCACTCGAGTAAGACAGATTAACTCAGACTCGACAATTTCGGAAACATCTTACACTGCAGAATCCATTACAATGGAGCTCGTGTTTTATAAAATTTATAGCAGCCTCCTCGATGTCCTTATTCCAATTTCCAGCGCGCTGTACACCGCCCATCCCTTAGTGTAACGGGTCCAGGAAAACTGTCACTTGCTCACTACTGATGGTACCACTGTGACGTTTCTGTGGGTTCCTGGTCATGTCGGTCTGCCAGGAATCGAGGCCGCTGACGCTGGTGCCAAGGCTGCAGTCCTCGTACCTCAGCCCACTAGTTCTTACATTCCCTCCGGTGATGTCTGTGTTGCCGTCTGTCAGCAGGTGGTGTCACTTTGACATCGGCACTGGTCCCCCATTCATGGGAATAAGCTCCAAGTTGTTAAGCCTCTACCGGCCGTTTGGGCGACCTTCTTTCGGCCGTCACGCCAGGAGGTCACTTTACTAGGTAGCCTATTGGGCACTGCCTTTTTAGCCATCGCCATTTGTTAACTGACGGCTCCCTCACCACTTTGTGCACATTGCGCCCAACTATTAATTGTCCGCCATTTGCAGACGGAATGCCCATTTTTTAACGATTTAAGTTCCCGCATGGTTTTTCCGTTTGAGTCACCGGTAATTTTAACGAACGACGCTTGGACTGTCGACCACGTTTTACTTTTTCTCCGTCGTAGCAATATGGCGAAGGCCATTTAGTTTTATTTCTGAACCTCTCTTTCTCTATGGTGTATTTTATAGACCTTTCTCCACGTTCCCGTTTTTATATGTCTTCTCTTACTTCGATTGGGAGTGACGTGTAGTCGTTTTTTAACTCCTCTCTGTCTTCGTATTCTATAGTTTTAACATGGGCGCATATGACCCTAGTTGTTTTTGAGTCGTAAAACAACACAAAAAAGTTTCTAGTAATTTGTAAAGGAGCTGCACCTGTGCCATCTTTTTCAATTGTTCAGATATCACGCTCCACAATTTTTTATGCTTTAAAGCCGCCATAGCGTGAATATTCATTCAAAGTTTTCACGTACGTTTTTAATAAACTTGTGTAGGACTTGTCTTTGTTTGCAATCTTTAGATTATCTGTATCTAGGTGTTTCGATCTTGTACATCGACTGCGATGGCAGGTGAAAGAGAACAAGGACAACCAGTGCACGTCTACGCTGAGTTCCGGCAAGATGGTGTACTGTTTACGCAGCAGTATTGTACATTACATGAGGTGTTCAACGTGGCAACCACCAAGTTCAGTAGGAGCATTACATCATCATGGAAAATTCAGGCGCACTCAACCGAGTACAGCAGACATCGGACGAACCTCATCCGACGATGCTAGTATCCTTACGGAAGATGTTTCGTCGTTGCGAACTGCTGTCACGTACACGAGGCCCTTGAAATGCCTCCACGAAAAAATAAAATAAAGACGCATCACATAAGGGAAGCAACAGAGCCATGCAACTGGATCACACCTTCCCATCCAACGCCAGAGATACGTGGCACCGACAACGGTGCGCGTATTTGCACTGAAAACAGCGCAGGTGCTGTGTCCAGTTGCATCCACGTCTCACAACGGATGTTAAGTAATGCATCCCCTGACATTTATCGAAGAGCTTCATTCAAACGAGGTGGCAGGAGGTATACGGTTCGGTCACGTGATCGCCGATAATACAGGTCCATAGTACCGTATGTACGTACATAGAAGCAGCACATCATGTTTTTAAAATTTGTATCAGCCTTCTCGATGTCCATTTCAGTTTCTGGTAATTTGCTGAGAAGCTGCACCTGTGCCACCTTTTTCAGTTGTTAAGATACGCTATGTGATCAAAAGTATCCGGACACCTGGATGAAAATGACTTACAAGTTCGTGGAGTCCTCCATCGGTAATGCTAGAATTCAATATGGTGTTGGCCCATTCTTAGCCTTGATGACAGCTTCCACTCTCGCAGGCATATGTTCAATCAGGTGCTGGAAGGTTTCTTGGGGAATGGCAGCCCGTTCTGCACGGAGTGCTGCACTGAGGAGAGGTATCGCTGTCGGTCGGTGAGGCCTGGGACGAAGTCGGCGTTCCAAAACATCCCGAAGGTGTTCTGTAGGATACAGGTCAGGACTCTGTGCAGGTCAGTCCGTTACAGGGATGTTATTGTCGTGTAACTACTCTGCCACAGGCCGTGCATTATGAACAGGCGCTCGATCGTGTCGAGAGATGCAATCGCCATCCCCGAATTGCTGTGATAGTGCTACGCAAAGCAACAAGGGGTGCAAGCCCCCTCCATGAAAAACACAACCACAATATAACAACACCACCGCCTCCGAATTTTACTGTTGGCACTACACAGGCTCGCAGATGCCGTTCACCGGGTTTCTGCGATACCCACACCCTGCAATCGGGTCGCCACCTTGTGTACCGTGATTTGTCACTCCACACAACATTTTTCCACTCTTCAATCGTCCAATATTTATGCTCCTTACACGAAGCGACTCGTTGTCTGGCATTTACCGGCGTGACGTGTGACTTATGAGCAGCCGCTCGACCATGAAATCCAAGTTTTCTCACCTCCCGCCTAACTCTCATGGTACTTGCAGTGGATCCTGATGCAGTTTGGAATTCCTGTATGATGGTCTGGGTAGATGTCTGCCTTTTCTTTTACGTATTACGACCCTCTTCAACTGTCGGCGGTCTCTGTCAGTCAACAGACGAGGTCGGCCTGTACGCATTTGTTCTGTATGCGTCCATTCACGTTTCCACTTCACTGTCACATCGGAAACAGTGGACCTAGGGATGTTTAGGAGCGTGGAAAAGTTGCGTACAGACGTATGACACAAATGATACCGAATCACCTCACCACGTACGAAGTCCGTTGAGTTCCGCGGAGCGCCCCATTCTGCTCTTTCACGGTGTCTAATGTCTACTGACGTCGCTGATATGGAGTACCTGGCAGTAGCTGTCAGCACAATGCACCTAATGTGAAAAACGTATGTTTTTGGGGGCGTCCGGATACTTTTGATCACATAGTGTATCACGCTCCTCGATTTTTGTGCTTTAAAGTCGCCATAGCAAGAATATTCATTCAATGTTTTCACACGCACTTTTAATAACTTTGTATAGGACATATCTTTGTGCGTAATCATGAAACAAATGGCTCTGAGCACTATGCGACTTTTCTTCTGAGGTCATCAGTCACCTGGAACTTAGAACTAATTAAACCTAACCAACCTAAGGACATCACACACATCCATGCCCGAGGCAGGATTCGAACCTGCGACCGTAGCGATCGCTCGGCTCCAGACTGTAGCGCCTAGAACCGCACGGAATCAGATTGTCTGTATCGACTGCGAGACTTTGATTACTTCATAATGGTTTTCAGCGGTGTCGAAAAGTATGTCATCAGGTTATGAGAGATTAGTTGATGGAGGCGCGTGTGCATTCAATGCCCAAGTTGCTCCCGACAGCACAAGGTTTGCACTGCCTCGGGATTACTTCCAATACATGTCCCTATTCCAAGATAGTTGCACTCCGACTCGTCTACCACCTCCTTTAACTTGTGCGCAACCCTTTAAATGCTGCGCGAGGCGCATACGGGCGAGAGCAAGTACCGAGCACTGACTGACCTCTCGTGCTTTTGCCGTTTCCGTCCGGCAGCTGCGCGTGCTGTGTGGCAAAGCCGTGGCCCACTTTCCCTGTTGCGTCACTGCCACAGTCAAGGCGGAGGCCCACTCTGGACGCTAGAGGTGCGTGAAGGAAACACCACTGCCAATAAGTCTCGATTTGAGCAAAGGAGCGCTGGTACTGCACGGAAAACACTTGAACAGTGCAGGGAAGCAACACGATACCACATTTACTCCTCCACCCGTACCTGGGTCGGCTCTTTGAGGCTCAGTCGCCCGGTAAGATGTATTTTAATACATTTTTCGATAATGAGGTACGGACTTTAAATTATCAGGAACTATTATTAATATTTTCCACTCGGGTTTTAATTAGGACAGTCAACGTCTTCAGAGCTGTCGGTATTGAGCGATGTTTTTCGAACAGGTAGTAGAGTTTAGGCTGTCCTTTAAAATGCCGGTTAGCAGAATGTAGCAGACTCTTTATGAACGCCTAGAAGCTTCAAAAACCTGAGCCTAATGGAGTCGTACCAACCTACAAATGACTTTCACCTCCCGGTACTCGCAGCTGAGGCGAGTCGACACAATGACTCTCGAATCCCTGTCCTTGCATCTTTCTGTTGTGCTCTGTGGCACGTCATTGGTCGACAGAGCCGTACCGAGGTGGTTGTGGGCACCTGGCAGAAATGCCAAATTCTCCCCTCGTGCAACTATCTTTTCGCAATTTTTCCCACACAGATGTAGCAAATTTTAAAACCGAATGGAACGTTATTGAAAAATATTTTTTAAATGAACTAAATTGATGACAAATATTGCATGTAACAAATTAAATACTTCATTGTAACGAATGAATTACAAATTTAAGTAAAGCCAACTCTATATCTAAATTTTTAACTATTGTTCTTTGCCGGCCGCGGTGGTCTAGCGGTTCAGGCGCTCAGTCCGGACCCGCGGGACTGCTACGGTCGCAGGTTCGAATCCTGCCTCGGGCATGGATGTCTGTGATGTCCTTTGGTTAGTTAGGTTTAAGTAGTTCTAAGTTCTAGGGGACTGATGACCGCAGATGTTAAGTCCCATAGTGCTCAGAGCACCATTTTTTTTGTTCTTTGGGGCCCGCAGAATATGTCTTTTAATGACATGGTAGAAACTTCAAAATTAGATATAAAGAGCACACCAGAGAAAGTGAAAACAATCCATCCACATTTTTTGAACATTTACAAGCAGAGAAACACGACGTAAAACCCATAAACGAAGCACTATAAATCCTCCATATTACGCAGAAGGGAACATTCATGAACATTCTTCAGGAAATAGAGATATATTCACATGCATAGAGCAACCCAACAAATTTACTGAACGAACAAATCAATCTAAAACACAAAAAGTATATAGAAAACTTTATTCGCATTATAAATTGGAAAGGCGTAAAATAATAAACACATATCTATGGTAACAGCGATAACAACATGAATAGTATAAAACAGACAGAACACTAACGTAAATCATAGACAACAACAATTATTACGAAAATGTTAAAAACATAAAGAAATATCTCCAATAAAACTAAAACTCTAGGCAGAAACATAATTAGAAACAAACATATATATGAAAAAATAACTGAATTTCACACTCACTCATTTATAATGGTAACTATGTAAACCTGTAATATCGTTGACACATTGTCATCCAAGCTGTCAGAAAAGTAGCATATATGGAAAACAAGTAATATCCAACATACATCTCCAGTGCACACCTGCGAGACAATAATAATTCTAAAACAGACAGGAAGTGACAGTAACGATGTTACATGTAAGGTAAAACACCTAATGATGTATTATAGCTTTTCCGATCATAGTTACAAGACCATTACATTAAGACCATCGCTTATTTATGTATTTACAGGGCACCTGACGATGGCAATTCGCTGAAATGGGATCATCGTGAATGAAATAAAATATAAACAATTTACATAGCTGTGTAGCTGGCTATTATTCATGATAATCATGTTATTAAAAGCTGTAACTTATTGTTTATTACAGATATTGTACATTGGATTTAGTATGATGTATTATAAGAAGAGATTTTATTCTGCTCTCATAAATTATTAATTGCGCATAAATTATCATTTCAAAATGAAAAAGGTGCTACTAAGAACTGAAAAATTATTTGCATTTTTATTATATTTTTACTTTGCATTTCCTTGCATTGTGCAAAGAAGAATTCATTGATTATGTTAATGAGCTTAAGTTTATCAGCTGTGTCATATCCTATTGACAAGATAGCTTAGATTCACAATCTACTTTCCTCCACACTCTACTGTCAATTTTTTTTTACCACATTTTATTTGCTGAAGTTGCGTTCACAAGATGTTCCAGTCGCTGGCAATGTCATATGCTCAAAGCTATTTCGCTGTTTGGATAAGTGCCTCGTAACCCATACATTGAGCAAAAACTTCAGAGTATCGAAGTGGAAAACAGTGCAGTTCTCTTCATGAGCTCCATTGCCTTGCAGCGGCCTTCGACAGTCTCGCCAATAGTCTTCACGTGCTCTCCACATTGTACGTGAGGTTAGCACGACTATGTCTGAAACTACGAGGATGATCAAAGGGTCCAAAATAAAGTTGTCTTGTGTCTTGTTGATCTTCTTGAAGCTGCGTTGTGTAGTTCCCAGGTTCCTCGGAAATACTGTATAGAAAATGTTTAATACATCATGTTGAATTTTAAATGACAACATTGGCCGTAAAATTTGTAACAGATTGTCGTTTGTTCACTGGTAGATTAACTTCCAGCCTGTGTTATCGTCCATTGCACGTTTCATAATAATGTTGCGCTACATTTCCATATATAGAATCCTGGACAATCACGTTTGTTCACTGATACATTCAAGCAGCAGCGATAAACCATAAACGCGTTCGAACGCGATAGAGATTTCCCAATACACCGCAGCGTCCGATATGGTATCGAGCTTGTTCGAACTATCACGTGACATTTGACTTACGCGGTGTGAATGCAAGGGATACCCAAGAAACTACGAACTCGCCACAACAATAAACATGACTCTGCATAGCTCCTATTGTGTTAAATTTACAATAAGAGGTCTCACACAGTATCTATGTATATGTAAACATTTATGCCGATTTTTAAGTAAAGGTAACAGACAAAGTCGAAAATGTTGCCCTCCAAAATGCCTTGAATGAACCCAGAATAATATGTTATTTCATTATGAGAGGACGGTAATGATTAACCAAGTGGTTGCAAGTGAGCAATTACATCTCTGTGCAGAAATTAAAATAACAGATAAAAACTTTACCAGATTTTAATCAGTTTGAAAACAAGACGTCAACATTCGAATGAAACACTCAAGACAACTAATAAAGAATTAAATGCTTAACAAACGAAATCTATCGTAATAAAGTGACTAATTTTTATCGCGAGAATAAATTACAAGGACGTTCGTTGTCATAGTACCAACAAAAGTCACTAGATTGCAGGCCGATCAGAAGATCGACAGAGCCCGAGATTTCCCGAACTGTGACGTAAATTGTTCGAACAGTCCGAGTCATTTTCAAACTCAGCCCTACCAAGCAGAGAGTGTCAAAGCATCGAAGACCGTAGAAATACGGCTAGTATCAACTTACCAATTTCAGTATGACCTCCTTACTCAGGTAATTAATAGAAAACAATATAAGCGCTAAAAATGAATTAGGTATTAACTATTATCTTTGATAAATTTCATACTGTTGTAGTGGCTATTAATTATAGAAATATATTGGTTCAGTTTCCAGTACAGGTAATTTAATTAAAAAGTGTTTTGAAAACTCGTTCGACAAATATACGTTTTAAAGTTAGTTTTCTTCAGATTGTGACTTAACGTGTTGTCCATTAATTAAATGGCGTAAAAATCTGAATAGAATTTTGATGTTAACAAGAATACAAAATCAGTTGCGTTTTTGGAGTTTCGGACTACGACACATATACAAAATATGAAATGTGTACCGGATTCTCCGTCACTTAAGCTTCCTGATAAGGCGCAAATCCTTAATTAGGCAATTACTTTCAGTAACAGTTAAGTTTGCGAACTGCGTGTTCCTTCAGTTCACATTATGCGTTTATTACGTACTAATTTAGATGGTCATTTACGAGTTATCATCAGTGTCAGGCTAGACTGGGTGCTAATGCGATTTAAATTGCTTCGAAAATTTACCAGTTTTTGTTTATTGCGTATGTTGAAACACGGCAATAGTCATGTCAACAAATGTTGCTAATCGGGAGAAAATAGAACCATTGTTATGATACTAACAAGGGAACCTCCCCATCGCACCCCACCTCAGATTTAGTTACAAGTTGGCACAGTGGATAGGCCTTGAAAAACTGAACACAGGTCAATCGAGAAAACAGGAAGAAGTTGTGTGGAACTATGAAAAAAATAAGCAAAATATACAAGCTGAGTAGTCCATGCGGAAGATAAACAACGTCAAGGATAGTGTGTGCTCAGGAGGGCCGTGGTCCCATGGTTAGCGTGAGCAGCTACGGAACGAGAGGTCCTTGGTTCAAGTCTTCCGTCGAGTGAAATGTTTAATTTTTTATTTTCAGTTTATGTGACAAACTCTTATGTTTTCATCACTTTTTGTGAATAATTATCACATCCACAAGAAAACCTGAATCGGGCAAGGTAGAAGAATCTCCTGTCATGTGACGCACATGCCGTCACCATTGTCATATAGAATATATCAGACGTGTTTTCTTGTGGAGGAATCAGTTGACCTATGACCTTGCGATTAAATGTTTTCGGTTCCCATTAGAGAAGTACGTCCTTTCGTCTACTAATCGCACGGTTTTGCGGTGCGGTCGCAAAACACAGACACTAAACTTATTACAG
This sequence comes from Schistocerca americana, assembly GCF_021461395.2. Taxonomy (NCBI): domain Eukaryota; kingdom Metazoa; phylum Arthropoda; class Insecta; order Orthoptera; family Acrididae; genus Schistocerca; species Schistocerca americana. The sequence goes on along the minus strand of NC_060123.1, from coordinate 602,156,956 downwards.
TGAACAGAGACGTCAATGAACGAACGAACAGATCATAACTTTGCGAAAATAAAGAAAGTAAACTTTTCACTCGAGGGAAGACTTGAACCAAGGACCTCTCGTTCCACAGCTGCTCACGCTAACCACGGGACCACGGCGTTCGTGACCTTACACTATCCTTGATGTTACCTATATTGCACATGGACTACTCAGTTTGTATATTTTGCTTATTTTTTCATAGTTCCACACAACTTCTTCCTGTTTTCTCGATTGATCTGTGTTCAGTTTTTCAAGCCTATCCACTGTGCCAACTTATAACGGAATCTGATGGGGGTGCGATGGGGAGGTTCCCTTGTAAGTAGATATACGTTACACGGAGAGTGTATAGAAAATTATCACTTCGGTAATAAGTTTTCGTTAACTAACTCCACAGTCTCAATGTCTCAGAGGTTGTCATTTAAGGCTGCCCATGACACGTAGTCATAATCGTATGAAACTATGTAATATTTGTGAGATCTATTAGTATATCAACTACTTTGGAGGACACTAACTCAAACCGTCTCGCTCTTTTCCTCAGTCGGCAGAAATCGAAAGAGTCTGAAGCCTTCATTAAAACAGGATATTTGCTTCATAGCCCACTCGCCGGTCTTTTGAGTTCCTACAATACCGTAGCGAAGTGGCAGCAAGAACAACACCATTGCTCAATATGGGCGAGATGCGTAGGCGGCAGCTGTGTGAATCAATTGCAGTGTCGCCACACAAACCACGTCAGCGTCAGACATACGTTCGGTACCGCTCGTTTCTTTATGATTCTACTTGGACGAAGTGAAACTGTACAACTGACGCTGTGACAGCAGTACACGTGAGATGTGGCGGGCCGAGGTAAAGGCTACTTGTCGTAGGCCGTGGCAGCTCTCCCGGTTAATTCTTCAACAACCTTCCTTTCTTGTGTTTTTTTTTCGCCTTCGCTGAGCACTGGCTGCTATTGTTACCCGGCAATGTGTGCCGCCATACTTTTGTGGGCCAGAAATGTTTATACGGGGCCAAACTAGGGCTGTTGATATATCGATATGATGATACTACTTCCTAATAATATCGAGAGGCATTGACGATATGTTTTCACGGACATATCGATATCGAAAATGCAATATCGGGTACCGATATTTTTTATTTTATATTATATTTTTTTCACAATTTTCGGCATGTATTTGAAATTGTTGTTCTGAAATTGTAGTAGAACATAATTTTACTTTCACTATGTGAAGGAGTCTCAGAAATTTTTGAGCTTTCATCACGTCCAGTCTTTCTTTTTGACCGTGTGAAACAAGTATAGGTGACGCAAAGGAAATCTGATTCCAATTTGGTGGTGGGGGGGGGGGGGGGGGGCGGGGGTGTAGGGGTAGGGGGAGGGGGCGGGTGACGGTGTGAATGGAATAACAAAACTTTCGATGTGGAGAAATAGCACACCAGTTGCGTTAGAAAACAGTTTTTAACGAAACTAGGGTGCTATTTCTTCACATCAGCTTTCTTCTCACTGAAAATAATGAACAAAAATCTAAATGAAAAGCTTTGGCTTTGAGGCGGGCGGAGACGTGCGAGGGGAAATGCTGACGTAATCGACGTTCGGCGCTACCAACAGAAAATGCGACGTTTAACATTATCACGCAATTTTGACACTGCGGTTGCAAGGTCGCTGGCGTTTCCAGCAATGAAAAAAAAGAAGTTGACAAGTGTTCCGGACAAAGCCGGTATGTGCGAAACCGTACGACAAACCCATCGGACACCTTTTGTTGTGTCACTTACGTGCAGTTACCATTGCTAGGAAAGTGGTTATCGCCAAGCGTGAACATGCATCGTTTTCCTTTCAGTTCTTGCTGTAAGGTGCATAAGCAGGGTGCTAGCTTGTTTATGTACGGAATATCTAATAAATAAATGTAAATGCTGTGTGACTAGGGTTTCCTGTCGGGTAGACCGTTCGTCGGGTACAAGTCTTTCGATTTGAAGCCTCTTCGGCGACTTGCTCGTCGATGGGGATGAAATAATGATGACTAGGAGAACACAACACCCAGTCCCTGAGCGGAGAAAAATCTCCGACGCACCCGGGACCTTAGGACTGACATTCTGTCGCGCTGACCGCTTTTTTTAATCTCATTTTGTTCGACATTGTTTGTTGTATTTCTTCGGGGTGGACATCCCATGACGCTTGTTCAGGTCGATCGTTGATCCATTAATCCAGTTTTTTTAATTACAGAGAGCAGCTAACCCTCTGACCAAACACGCTGAGCTACTGTGCCGGCTCTTTTCTTTCCTTACTTCTCTATTTATTGCATTTGTCGTATCACTCAGCTACCGGGGGCGGACAGAAGAATATCTCATAATAAATCAATAGTTAAATACACAGCTCTAAAACCGACGGTACATTTACAATGTCAGCCGATATTTTGTAGGCCAGTACTTCTATGTGTGTTCCATCGATATTCCGATTCTTCTTATCGACATATCGGTGGCCGATAATATTTTTTTAAAATATAGATATATTAGATTTCCAATGTTTTTAAAAATATCAGCAGTCCTTTCGTCACAAAATGGACGAACGCGAGCTAGTGGAAGTGAGTACTGTTCTCCTGCGTTTACACAATATAAGGAACAAAGTTAGAAAGAGAGGAGAAATCGGGCTTCGTGGACGCGGTATTTCTTTTGTAGGCGGAATGCTTCAGAAAATCTAACGTGATATATATACTTGTTGCAGAATTTTACCAGAATGTCGAAACACGATTTCGACTATCTAGTACAAACAAGTTGTCTGAGAACTGCTGAAACAGATACGAATGTAAAAGAGTGTGTACCAGTTAAAACCCGATTGGGGATAACCATTTTTAGTTCTTGGTGTATCGTAGAGAAGTATAATGCACTGGTTTAAAAGTTTCAAATGGCTCTGAGCACTATGGGACTTAACGCCTGAGGTCATGAGTCCCCTAGAACTTAGAGCTACTTAAATCTAACTAACCTAAGGCCATCACACACATCCATGCCCGAGGCATGATTCGAACCTGCGACCGTAGCAGTCGCGCGGTTCCGGACTGAAGCGCCTAGAACCGGCTTTTATAAGTTTACTAACCATCAACAAGCCTCACGATACCAGAAGTGCGCAACACATTCGCAGAAGAACTGAAGGATATAATTAACCCTAGAACACCAAAGGGACGGGGGGATGTTACATTGCTACTAAACAATCGAGAGCGAGGTGGCGCAGTGGTTAGACACTGGACTCGCATTCGGGAGGACGACGGTTCAATCCCGCGTCCGGCCATCCTGATTTAGATTTTCCGTGATTTCCCTAAATCACTCCAGGCAAATGACGGGATGGTTCCTCTGAAAGGGCACGGCCGAATTCCTTCCCCATCCTTCCCTAATCCGATGAGACCGATGACCTCGCAGTCTGGTCTCCTTCCCCGAAACCAACCAACCAACCTAAACAATCGTAAAATTTGCAACTCCATGTTTTATTGAAAGGAAGTCATAATTTATACTTTATACATTAGATAATTACAATTATTACACAAGTACGAAATGTCCTGTCTTATAACCCACTGTAAACGTACATTTTACGAGCGTTGAGGAAGTCTTAAGAATACAACTTTTACGTGTATTTTATTTTTGTTCATCAGCACACGTCACTGTTTACACTATCAATACCTGCTTCAGGTATGTCTCGAGATAGTACGAAACTCGGGGCATCAAATGAAAACCAAGTAACGTCCCGTATCTCTACGCAACATTTTTTGCCTCGCTTTTGGTAGAGATTCGATGGCTTCAAAAATTTTTGATGCTTACCAAGCACGTCCCGTACCACTGGTCGTAGATGAATTGCATCTATGAAATTCATAGTTGTCTTCTTTGTCAACTTTTTCATTGCTGCACACAACTAAGTCACTACAATAAACAACAAAACATGTGACAATATGTACGCATCCCAACGATCGAACAAAAGCACGACGATATTGTTTTCGCTCAGACACGTGGCTGCAGCGCTGTTGGTGAGACAAATGGGAAACAAAGGAGAGAGTGATGCGGAACCATTTACAGAGATAGATACAGCCCTGCATCATGAAATGCTCTCCACTCTTGATGGACAATACTGGCATCCCCTCATCCAACTGTCGGCAACTATCTGCAAAAGCGTGCATATCGGTAAGGTTGCCCAGCCATACCGCAAAATTGCTGCGTATTGCAGCCACATTGTAGCAGTTGACGGCAATGCTACTGCGGCCAAATACTGCCGTAAAATATGATCCGTGTAAACGCACCAGTAAGTATACTTGTTTCTGGCACTCGCAGTTCTTTCACTGCGGAAAGGCATGCTAAGTTCGTAAATGTCTACCTAGAGTGCACTAGAGAACGGTAACGTGTCGCCATCAAGCGAGCCATTCCCGAACGATTAGGTGAAGTGCAACAAACGTGTTGTAACTTTCATTTCTTATCAAGTTCCTTGTTTGCTAACGGCGGTTTCTCGATAAAGTGCGTTATTTCCAAGTTTGTCTTCATTATTTAAAGTGCATTTACACGGTTTTCGCAACGTGTCGCGATACACAGGACTGTTACGAGATGCAATTGAAGGGAACAAAAAATCTACAGTACTCTCGGGCACTGGAGAATTTGTCCCCACTGGTAGCAACTGTGAAAGCTTTTCCTTGAAACCACGGTCCACCTCCTATCCATTATCCACAAACCACTGAGAAGAGCATGTCACAGTCTACTTCACACTGAACAACGTAAATTGCTTCTCGTTCCATTTCTGTATGCAACGCGGGACCGTTCTCTGCTTACACGTCCCTGTGCTCGCCGCATGTATACTCCGCTTCCGATAAGAACAAACCTGACGTAAATATTACGCCATGTATTCTTCCGCGTTTGATTGAATCTCATTGGATTTCGTCTCACGTGGACCTGAAGCCGATCTGTGTCCAGTACAGTCAAGCAGGACTATAAGGATACGTTATATGTTGTATTACAAGCACATAGACTGAGCGATAAAGCAGGACAATAGCTTCACCGGCGCATTTAAACTTGGACAGCACTGGCCCGCCATCTGTTCCAAATAATCTACAATGATGTGAGCAGGTGCAGTTCAGACGTAAAAATGACGAACAAAGCAACACTATAACTTCGAATGTCGTTTAAAGAGAATGAAATAATATCTGGCAAAACTCTAGCACTACCGCACGCATCTTAGGTGACCAGACGGAAAGCATAAAATGCTCTCGTTCTCACCTAACATAGTATTCTAATTACAAACAAGAGTGATGAAAATTTCTATCTTAAACAGCGGGTAATTTTTCTGACCGAGCTGTGTGTGATACAAAAGCATACTGCAGAGATTTCACCGTATTGTTGAATACCGAAGCCACTGAAGGGATTAATTACAGTCAATCGTCTGGAATCTCTTAGCTCCTTCCTTATCCGAATCCGAGAAACACATTTCAGTTCTAGAACTGTCATCTGCTACGTTGATAACGAGTCTATCAATAACAGCATCCACGAAGCCACATTTTCTCCTTTTATGACGTGCCTTTCTAGGCTAAATCCGCCAGCATTCGGAAGTGACATGTGAAAAAGTTGCTAGCCTTAGTTCCAGCACGATGGGCAGCTTAACAGTCTTGTTATTTCTGGGGCCAAATCCCTTAATTTGAATTCAGATCAGTTCTATTGGGTTCATATTGTAATGGTACAATGGCAAATGTAAAAATGCAGTATTTGTATGGTGTGTCCGATGCTGTGAAAATGATTGTTTTTCATGTTTCTACGACACTTACCACTCTCGTTCGTATGAGACTACATTTGTAGTGGACATAGTCCAAATAGAGTATTTTCGTTTTTGCCCTTAAAAATTAATCTGTTACGTTTTCTTAGTTTAAGCAACCTTGATTAACACTCTGTGATAAAATTTCGATAATTAAGAATATATATATGTGAAATGAAAATAGGAATTTCGCGTGCAACATGTAATTAGAAACAAGAAGACGTGCATTATTAATAAAAATGATGAAAGAATTTTTCAAATTGAACGAAGAAAAAGATGAATATGGTGAGACTTGAAACAGCGATCCATATATTGCTCAGCGTTTATCACGATACTATGCTACGGATTCCGCTATCCATCTAACGTGTGTTTGTGCCGTAACTGCTTCAAATACAGTCCCTCGAAAAACTTGAAACCCGATTTTTTCTGAATATTTATGAAAAACATTAACAACGACCTACAACTCGACACTGTTTAGCCGTGTTCGACACGCGTGTTACACTACGGAACAGAACGCAGCCTCAGACATTTTCATACTGTGTATTAACAGCGCAACAGTCAGAACACAACAGTACAGAGATTGTGACTGCACATGGTTATTGAAGTAAAAAACTACATAACTAAAGTGTTGTTCAGAAAAAACGTTTATGCCTGTTAATACAATTTCATTTAACGTAACTTATTAATGATATATAAAATACGAAATAAGATCTACTTCCAAGAGCGTAACAACACCACTGTACGTGTGCTACATCTTCTGATCAATCATCGCTTTTGCGTTTGTTTACATCAGGTTTATTCTTATGATAAACAGAGTATAGCCAATAACTTACGGGTTTGCTTCCGGGTGACGTCATCGACCACCGCCAATATTTCGACAGGAGCACACCCTGCCATTCTCAAGGCACAACTGCAAGGAGGAAGCAATGTGCAAGGGAATTTAATACCTCGGTTCACAGAGGAGAAACAAAGGAAGATACCACACACAGAACAAGTAACCGCAGAGTCAACACTAACAAAGATAACCAACATCAGAAATATCGATAGTGACTCTTAATCAACAGGTGAAGTAGCACTAATTCTGTCCCTCTGTTTTTTGATGAGAGACAGAGCCGGATTCCAAGCAGCATTTAAACAAAATCCAGCATCTCTGTTTATAAGGTTGCTTGATAGATTGATTTCAACAGCTTCCTTAATAACACTATCCCAACAGCTGGACGTGCAAGCCAGAATCTCCGTGTTGTTGTATTCCATAGGATGACCGGTGTCAAGTCATGATGCAGCCGCCGGCCGTTGTGAGCGAGCGGTTCTAGGCGCTTCAATCCGGAACCGCGCTGCTGCTACGGTCGCAGGTTCGAATCCTGCCTCGGTCATGGATGTGTGTGATGTCCTTAGGTTAGTTAGGTTTCAGTAGTTCTAAGTCTAGGGGAATGATGACTTCAGATGTTAAGTCCCATAGTGCTCAGAGCCATTTTAACCATTTTGAAAACAGAGAAAATAAAACTACGTTTGGCACAAAACAAGATGTAATGAGACATAGAAAACACCATATGTGCAATACATTTCGGAATATAGTTTTTGAGTTTAGTAAGCGCGTGCGTGGAAAACGAGAGGTCGTGGGATCGAATACTGGTCGGACCATGGACATTTTCAGTCTGCGTATAACGTAGCCTTCACCTCTCAACGATGTGAGAAGCCGCCACGAACGATTCCGCGTTCAACTGTAGGTCCCCTGTCCGTAGTAGCATAACTATAAGTCAGCCTCATTCTGCCAACGGCCTTGTCAAAGAGGGCGGAGGAGCGGATAGAGGTTCAGGGCACTCTCTTGTCCTAGGGGTGGGAAATTGCCCCTAAAGGCGGAAGAATCAGCAATGATCAACGACATGAGGATGCAGAAGCCAGTGGAAACCACTGCATTAAAGACGCATAACGTGTGTCCACTGGACATGTGGCCTCTAATCGAAGAAATCTCATGATGATCTCTCCATTAGCAAAAGATTCTGCAATAGTCCCCCATTCGGATCTCATTCGGGAGGGGACTGCCAGGGGGGAGGTTACCATGAGCAAAAGATTGAACAATCAACGAAAGGATAAGGTTCTACGAATCGGGGCGTGGAATGTCAGAAGCTTGAACGTGGTGTGGAAACTAGAAAATTTGAAAAGGGAAATGCAAAGGCTCAATCTGGGTTTAGTGGGGGTCAGTGAAATGAAGTGGAAAGAAGACAAGGATTTCTGGTCAGATGAGTATAGGCTAATATCAACAGCAGCAGAAAATGGTATAACGGGAGTAGGATTCGTTATGAACAGGAAGATAGGGAACAGAGTGTGTTACTGTGAACAGTTCATATGCGATGTTCTAACAATGAGAAGCTACATAGTTACAAATACACACATAAAAAACAATTGCATCACCTTGGTTCCGAGAGTTCCGGAACCTGTACAGAAAATTGGAATAGAGATCAACATAAACATCATTTCCGCCCGTTTGATTGTTCATGAAAACCACACATTGCATGTTGTACCACTCATACAGCGAGACTTTCAGAGGTGGTGGTCCAGACTGCTGTACATGCCAGTACCTCTGATACCAAGTAGCACGTCCTCTTGCATTGATGCAAGCCTGTATTCGTCGTGGCATACTACCCACAAGTTCATCAAGGCGCTGTTGGTCCAGACTGTTCCACTCCTCAACGTCGATTCGGCGTAGATCCCTCAGAGTGGTTAGCGGGTCACGTCGTCCATAAACAGCTCTTTTCAATCTATCCCAGGCATGTTCGATAGGGTTCATGTCTGGAGAACATGCTGACCACTCTAGCCGAGCGATGTCGATATCCTGAAGGAAGTCATTCATAACATGTGCATGATGGGGGCGCTAATTGTCGTCCATAAAGACCAATGTCTCGCTAATATGATGCCGATAGGGTTGCACTATCGGTCGGAGGATGGCGCCTTCCATGGCCACCAGCGGCGTATGTCGGCCGCACATAAACATAATGCCACCCCAAAACCTTGCTGCACTCGCTGGGCGGTGTGTCTAAGGCGTTCAGCCTGACTAGGTTGCCTCCAAATACGTTTCCGACGAATGTCTGATTGAAGGCATATCTGACATCTGTGAAGAGAACGTGATGCTAATCCTGAGCTGTCCAATTAGCAAGTTATTGGGCCCATCTGTACCGCACTGCATGGTGTCGTGGTTGTAAAGATGGACCTCCCCATGGACGTCGGGAGTGAAGTTGCGCATCATGCAGCCTATTGCGCCCACTTTGAGTCGTAACACGACGTCCTGTGGCTGCACGAAAAGCATTATTCAACATGGTGGCGTTGCTGTCAGTGTTCCTCCGAGCCATAATCCGTAGGAAGCGGTCATCCACTGCAGTAGCAGCCCTTGGGTAGCCTGAGCGAGGCATGTCATCGACAATTCCTGTCTCTCTGTATCTCCTCCATGTCCGAATAACATCACTTTGGTTCACTCCCTTGTTGAGAGCCCTTCCTGGCGGGAAGTAACAATTCGGACGCGATCGAACCGCGGTATTGACCGTCTAGGCATGGTTGAACTACAGACAACACAAGCCGTGTACTTCCTTCCTGGTGAAATGACTGGAAGTGATCGGTTGTCGGACCCCTCCGTCTAATGGGCACTGCTCATGCATGGTTGTTTACATCTTTGGGCGGGTTTAGTGACGTCTCTGGAACATTCAAAGAGACTGTTATACAATATCCACAGTGAACGTCTGCCTTCAGGAGTTCTGGGAACTGGGGTGATACAAAAGTTTTTTTGATGTGTTTATAAAGAACTGGATTACCGTAAAACTTGGTTTTACCATTGTTCCTTAATATAATCTCATTTGCTCAATATATTTCCTCAAAACATATTATTACAAAATCCTTTTTATATAATGCTGCCTCCACCAACAGCTCTGGTCTCAAACACAGTCTTACAAAGAATATAATTATATCGATATTACAGAGGTTGAGTACATATATCAAATTTCCAACTTCATTCACATTCATGGTCAAAACTACCTGAAAATCATCATGGCAAACAGGACAGCCACCTTTCAAGTTCACCGTTTCCGATTTCTAGGGGGAATTTTGTAAGACACTGATCGCATACGTAAAGAAATCGATCGTTATGAGGTAACGCCCGATAGGTATGCAACACACCTAACATACAGGTAATGCAGATACGACCCTAATTGGCCAAAGTTTCTAGGAAACCTACGGTAGTCTACGCTTACTAATGGTAGTCTGTGGTAGTTTTACAACTCTAGCTATTTTTCATCAAGGGAGCCCTCAGAAGTAGTGTACGATATTACCACTAGGCAGCAGCACCTGACAGGGGAGAAATGGCGGGCACCCCCTGTTGCCTGACTATTCCGCAATGCCTGAATCCGCTGTTTACTATCTCATTGGATCAATATGACATTACTTGGGACGTTATGCAGATTGGATATAAGAGTGGGTAATGCCAGTGTTTCCCACAGTACGTGTAGCGGTCTCAGGCGGCGTTTCATCGATGCAGGCGTGACAGTTAACGCCCGCTAGCAGTGAGGAAGCGAGTGTCGGAGGAAAGGTGCGCAGGCGTGAGAAAGCAACGGCTAGGAGCTGCTAGCTGGCTGGGTTACGATTCCTCTCCCAGATACCGGGGGCCGACAACTCACCTCACGCCTCAGGTTTCTCCCCAGTGTGACTGCCGTGAAATACGGCAGTGGAACGGGAAATAACGAACCACATTTTTCGACTTTCTTTCGCGGTGCTGTATTGAGCCGCACTCGCCCGTGGTGCTGCTCCACGGTAACTATAGTCACTTTCCAACCCTCCTCTATATCGGAGTCAGGGTATTTTCTTACCTCTTGGAATCAAACAATTTGATTCTCTGGTCAATCTTCCATCTTTCCGACTGGATGCATGTCTGACCCACAACGATTTCATTCTCTTGAAACGTTACTTTCTTTTCTGGTCGGAGTTTCCCCGCAACCAGAATCCCATACTCATAAGGGACGAGAAAACGTTCGCCTACGAGGAGCTCGCCGAGTTTTGTGACGCCACAACGTGGAATTTCACGTTCCACAGCATCCCGTAAGGTGAAAGATTGAATAAGACAAATCGCGTACTTGCCTCGTGGAGGGGAACGTGCCCAGTGGCATGCGAGATCGGTTTCTAGGTCTCAAGCAGAACTTGGGAACTCCATATTCGATTTCGTAGTTTTCAGTTCAAGCCCATACTGGTGGTTTTTTCTTTTTCAATGGGGAAGTTGTTGTCTCCGTGAATGGGAAACAAGAAATAACAGCAGACATGAGTCGAATATGAGTTTATACTACAACGAGCCAAAAGCCGGAAACAGAATAGTGCAACACTATGATGAATGGGCTAGAGCAGCCACTGGGATGGTGATCAGCAGAGTCCGTGATTGACACCGAGGTTGGAGCGCCATGAATCAGAATTCCTAATACTATCCATTTCATAATTATTGACCCCTGACTTTCAACTAACATTGCGTGACGAACATCCATGTGTGACGCCTCGCCGGAATCATGCAATTGTCTACATTTATTTGCTGTGTGAATATTAAATTTTAGTTGAAAAGGGGGCGGCATACGTCGTAAAATTTAAGAGAAAGCGTGCCCCCGAGCGTCAAGTTTGAGAAGTCATAGAAGTCAGAACGCAATTAGGAGAATAATTTGCATTTCACAGTTTAAAGATACAACCATACTCAATTTCCTGATGAATTGTCGTTGCTTTGCAGTTAGTTGTTTTGTCCTGATATCGGTGGGCGTAGATCGCTGAAATTCGTTTAATGGTGATACATATTAACAAGACGAAAAGTGTAAATGCAAGCTCTGTTGTTGCCTTTCACAGCTGTCATGTTTTTGTGCACGTAAATGTACACAAAACGCTAATATCACACCTTTAATTTACTTGATTTTGCTGTTCTATGCGGCGTGTGCTCGCTTGTGTTATGTTGGCGGATCTCTGAATGGCATTTCCACTTCATTGTTTACATCGCGGCTTTCAGGCAGGAAACAATCGTAATCCCATTCGCGTGAGACAGTGCCCTAACATAATTAGTTGACTTGTACTTATGTGAAACCATGCATCATTTACAGAGTTGTGAAATGTCTATAACGATCAGTGCGTTTGCTTGCTTTGAGGCCGGAAAACAACAGGGCTGAGCAGTTCCTTTATCACAAGCAATACACAGAACTTCTGAATGTCTCGGTATCAGTGAAAGTACAGTGAAGCGAATTTCGCGAGAATATAGAGAAACTTCATGTCTTGTATCACCAAGAAAAAGTTCTGGTAGGCCATAGAAGTTTGTATTGGGATAGTTTACCCTGGGAGTCACAAGAAGAAAAATCCACGACTTCTAACCGAGCGAGGTGGCGCAGTGGTTAGACACTGGACTCGCATTCGGGAGGACGACGGTTCAATCCCATGTCCGGCCATCCTGATTTAGGTTTTCCGCGATTTCCCTAAATCACTCCAGGCAAATGCCGGGATGGTTCCTCTGAAAGGGCACGGCCGACTTCCTTCCCCGTCCTTCCCTCATCCGATGAGACCGATGACCACGCTGTCTGGTCTCCTTCCCCAAACCAACCAACCAACCACGACTTCTAAGTGGAAAAGCAGTTTCCAATAATGGCAGCCGTGTTGGAAAAGTTGAAGACTGAAGTGGAGGATTTTCCTGATATGAGTGAAACACCCTTGGGCTTCAATACAAGAAGTTCAACAAAAAACCTGTGCTGATGGAAAATAACCAAGTAGCAGGAAAAAAGAGACGTGTTCTTGCGGGAAACAATACACTTGCGCAACACTGGATGGACTATTTATTACAGTAATGACATTTGGTCTGGTGCAAATCATTCCAGAAAGTTTGGTAGGCAGGAAAAAAATGCCTTGTGCATCAGAAAATGTATACGTTTATCACAGAGGAAGTGTTCGAGAGTGGAATGGCTGGAAGAAGGAATTCAAACACCGTCTGTTTCTGGAAAAAACATTATAATATGTTACACTGGTAACGAAGATGGGCTCTTGCAAAACGCTGGCTTTTGTTTCACTGGGCAAAAAGGAGGTGCATATTATCAATCTGAAATGAATTCCCCTACGAAGAGTGGTTTAGGAGCGTTCTCGAAAAATTACCAAACAGATATGCGACTGTTTTAGATCAGGCTCCATATCGTACGATGATAAATCCAGTATCACGAAATCCATCTACGAAATGGAGAAGCCATTCTGTCATTGAATCGATTGAAAACAATATCGTAGAGCTTCCATCTAATGCCACAGTATATGAGAAATTTCGTAAAGTTGGCTAACTGGAACAAGCGCGGCTTCACTTAAGGGTACAGGAATACCTTTCGGAAAGTATACTGCGATCAGTGGGCAAGGAAATTAAACTTCTGTGGTTGCCTCTAGCTCACTGCGAATTGAGAACCATTGAACTTATTTTGGCATTTTTCAAGAACACGGTAACGAAGGAGAACAAGAATTTTAAAGTAAATGATACTTTACAGTTGTCACTCCCTCTGGATAGCGTTCCCCAAAGTGTCTGGAAGAATTCAGTGAGTTATGTACTCAAACTTGAAGACAGTTATGCAGAAAGAGCCCACTGTCTTGACACAGCAATAGAACCGTTGATGATCCAAGCTGACGACTGCAATAGCAGCAGCGAGATCTCAGCTAACGGCGAAAGTGATTAAGTTAGTTTTTGTTTCAGTTATCCGTCTTTACTGAAAAATTTATTCGAGTTAACAGACTTTTCCACGTCCTGTTGAAATGTGCTATACAAATGTTCATTTAATGTGAGCTGCTTGCATATCGAGCATTTATTTGCAATTCATCTCTACTCGCAACAAAAGCTAAACGCATCAATGCTGCACTGGAAAGCGACTACTAAGCTGACGTTCTTCGCTGATGAATGGGCGCCTATGGTGCGTTGCGACGCTGGCGGCGCGCCGGTGTGACAAATACGCTCCACCATAGCCTAGTATATATTATAGTTGCTAACACAATTGCTTCACAAACTCTTAACTAACAAACACGAGGAGTGTTCATCAGTAAAGACATATGATCTAACAAACAAAAGTTCAAGCTTAACACCAGTGCCTTCTCCCTCGCAATAGCTACAATTGTAAGCTCAATCGCAGCGTCTCGCTTTTGATTAATAGTAATCAGAAAATAACGAAAATACACTGAAGAGCTAAAGAAACTGGTACACCTGCCTAATATCGTGTAGGGCCCCCGCGAGCACGCAGAAGTGCCGCAATACGACGTGGAATGGACTCGACTAATGTCTGAAGCAGGGCTGGAGGGAATTGACACCATGAATCCTGCAGGACTACCAGTAAATTCGTAAGAGTCCGACGGGGTGGAGATCTCTTCTCAACAGCACGTCGCAAGGCATCTTAGATATGCTCAGTAATGTTCATGTAGGGGGAGTTTGGTGGGGAGCGGAAGTGTTTAAATTCATAAGAGTGTTCCTGGAGCCACTGTGTAGCAATTCTGCACATGTGGGGTGTCGCATTGTCCCGCTGGAAACGCCCAAGTCCGTCGGAATGCACAATGGACGTGAATGGATGCAGGTGACCAGACAGGATGTTTACGTACCTGTCAGAGTCATATCTACACGTAACAGGGGTCCCATATCACTCCAACAGAGCCGCCACGAGCTTCAACAGTCTCCTGCTGACATGCAGGGTCCAGGATTCGTGAAGTGGTCCCCATACCCGTGCACATCCATCTGCTCGATACAATTTGAAGCGAGACTCGTCCGACCAGGCAACATGTTTCCAGGCATCAACAGTCCATTGTCGGTGTTGACGGGTCCAGGCGAGGCGTAAAGCTTTGTGTCGTGCAGTCATCAAGGGTACACGAGTGGGCCTTCGGCTCCGAAAGCCCATATCGATGACGTTTCGTTGAGTGGTTCGTACGCTGACACTTGTTGATAGCCCAACATTGAAATCTGCAGCAATTTGCGGAAGGGTTGCACTTCTGTCACGCTGAACGATTCTCCTCAGTCGTCGTTGGTCTAAATTCTTGCAGGACCTTTTTCCGGTCGCAGCGATGTTGGAGATTTGATGTTTTACCGGATTCCTGATATTTGCGGTACACTTGTGAAATAGTCATACGGAAAAATACCCACCTGATGGCTATCTCGGAGATGCTATGTCCCATCGCTTGTGGGTCGACTATAATACCACGTTCAAATTCACTTCAATCTTGATAACCTGCCACTGTAGCAGCAGTAACCGATCTGACAACTGCGCCAGACACTTGTTGTCTTATGCAGCGCCGCATTATGCCTATTTACACATCTTTGTATTTGAACAGGCATCTTTGTACCCGTTTCTTTGACGCTTTAATGTAGAGCAAGTTTTTATTTTTTCGTATGGCTAGGGCCCCCAGTCCGGCAGACCGTTCGCCGGGTGCCGGTCTTTCAATTTGACGCCACTTCGGTGACCTGCAGTCGATGAGGATGATAGGATGATGATGAGGACAGCACAACTCCAAGTCCCTGGGCGGAGAAAATTCCCCGACCCAGCCGGGAATCGAACTCGGGCCCAGAGGATTGACAATCCGTCAGGCTGACCATTCAGGTACCGGGGGCAGACAGAACAAGGTTATATCTTTGAACTGTGCAAAGAAAATGTTTCTCCTCATTACGATCTGAATTTTATGCGTCCTTAAAATTGACACTCGCCGAAAAAAAGCTAGAAAAAGCACAGTTTCTCTTAAATATCCCGCGTATGTCGCCCCCGTATCAACTAAGATGTAATAGTGTGGCATCGTGGTATGAGCGGTAGTGAAGTCCAGGATGAGACTGCCGGGAGTGACGTGCTCTGTGGTTCAAAGCTCGAGTGGTGTACGAACGAATATGCCCGCAGTCGATAGATCTACAGTATCGCGGTTCCGTTGTACAGCTGTTTGACGTGGGTACATCGGCGGGCCGTTGTATGTTACCGCGGAGGCAGCTATGTCACGACCATCGGCATCCACGACAGCATGGAATGGCACTAGAAATACCATTTCAAGATAATTCTCAGCGTTTCTCATGGAATGTTCAGCCGTCGTGACGCAGCTCGTGCACTGCTGTAGGTCGCAAATTAAGTGCACCATTCTCAGCCGTGGCAACAGTAACTTCTTCAACAATTTTTGGCGCAATTGATCAGTGGCCTCTCCCAGGAGGAAATCCCAAATCGCCAATTTATTCGAACTTCCGAATCGTGTTCTTCAACTCTGTCACGTAAACAGGACCTGTCCGCATTCCTTTAAGACCGCATTCCTTTAAGACGTCGGTACTCGCGAAGAGTAGCAGCAGTAATACTGTTGAAGTTAAAATCTTCTGGGTTATTAGGCCGCGTCATGTTTCTTCTAAAATGTTCGACGTTTCGACCCCTCTGCTGGGATCTTCCTCAGCGTCTTTTGGTGTCCACTACTGCTAGATCTTCCTCAGGATCTTTTGGTGTCCACTACTGCTAGAGTGTTCTAGCAGTAGTTGTTCACCAAAAGATCCTGAGGAAGAACCCAGCAGAGGGGTCGAAACGTCAAACATTTTAGAAGAAACATGACGCGGCCTACTAACCCAGAAGATTTTAACTTCAGTGACAACGGCCACGAAAGCCTGCAGACTTACAGTAATACTGTTGTTCTGATACGACGGCTTTACGAGTAAAGCGCTGCTCACCTTGTTCAGACCCTTGTTGACTGTCTGCAACAGTAGGGTACACCGATGCTTGTGTTCCAACTCCACATCGCCTGGCCATTAGCGGCGTCTAATGGCAAGTCAAAACACCAACACTACTAGCAACGCAAATCCTGCAGTACACACTTTGGACATCATTTGTATAAACGGGTACCAATATGGTAAATACACCGAGGCGACAAAACTCATGAATACTTCATAATAGCGTATCGGACCTCATTTTGCACAAGACATAACTGGACGTGGCATGGACTCCACAAGTCGTCTGCAGTTCCCTGCCTAAATATTGAGCCATGCTGCCTCTATAGCCTTCCATAGTGGCGAAAATATTGCCAGTGCAATATTTCGTGACGAATTCACCTCTCGATTCATTTGGCATTCATATTGGGCAATCTGGTTGGCCAAAACATTCCTTCGAATTGCCCAGAATGTTCTTCAAATCAATCGCAAACAATTGAGGTCCGGTGACATGGCACACTGTCATCCATAAAAATTCCGTTGGTTCTTTGTGAAAATGAAGTCAGTGAATTGGTGAAAAAAATGGTTCAGATGGCTCTGAGCACTATGGGACTTAACTGCTGAGGTCATCAGCCCCCTAGAACTTAGAACTACTTAAATCTAACTAACCTAAGGACATCACACACATCCATGCCCGAGGCAGGATTCGAACCTGCGACCGTAGCGGTCGCGCAGCTCCAGACCGTATCGTCGAGCACCGCTCGGCCACTCCCGCCGGCGAATTGCTGAAAATGGTCTCCAAGTAGCCGGACATAACCATTGCCATTCAGTGACCCAGTACATTCCATGGAGCCACCACCAGCTTGCACAGTACGTTGTTGCCAGCTTCAACGCATGGCTTCGTGGGGTCTGCGCCACACTCGAGCCAAACATCAGCCCTTACCAACTGAAATGGGGACCCATCTGACGAGGCCACGGTTTTCCAGTCGTCTTGGGGCCCAACCGATATGGGCACGAGCCCAGGAGGCGCTGCGGGCGATGTCGTGCTGTTAGCAAAGGCACTCGCGTCGGTCGTCTGCTGCCACAGTCCATTAACGCCAAATTTCGCCGCACTGTGCTAACAGATACGTTCATCGTACGTCTCACATTGACTTCTGCTGTTATTTCGCGCATTGTTGCGTGTCTGTTAGCACTGACAACCAGACAAACGCCGCTGCCCTCGGTCGTTAAGTGAAGGCCGTCGACCACTGCTTTGTCAGTGATGAGAGGTAATAACTGAAATTTGGATTCTCAGCACATTCTTGACACTGTCCGTCCGTAAACATTGAATTCCATAACAATTTCCAAAATGGAATGTCCCATGCGCCATGCTCCAGCTACCACTCCACATTCAAAGTCTTTTAATTGCCGTCGTGCTGCCATAATCACGCCGGAACCCATTTCACATAAATCACCTGAGTACCAATGACAGCTGTGTCAAGTCACTTCCCTTCTATACCCTGTGTACGCGATACTAACGCCATCTGTATGTGTATGTATGGCCATTCCATGACTCTTGTCACCTGTGTAGTTTTCCATCTACACAAGTTTAAGTAGCGAAACTATAATTGTAACGAACCTGTATGTTAATACATTCAGTGATTGTAGAACCACATTCCCCAAAAATAGAAGACGCTAAGTTGTGATGAAAATTGGATTGGAACAGTATGCAAACCTTACAAGGGAAATATGTGAACATATTGTAAGGAGCGATCGAAAAGTTACCTTCTGAGGGCGTTGGTGCAGCGTATATACAGCGTAGCGCGACCCCAATGCGCCAATGATGAGCCAAAACATTTGAAACATTCCCTTAGAAAAATTAAGAACGACAATGCTGGTAAATATCTACGTTATTTGATTTTGAAAAAACTGAGCAAAACTGAACGTACTCAGACATTTATCTCTTTACTTATTCTGATCAACAGTAAACCGACACATTTTTTAAAAAATTTTTAGCGCAGCGCATTCTGACTTTCAATAATCCCTACGAAAGAATGACCCCGACTAACAATAACCTATACCTTTCATGACTCACTTACCTCACAAAAATCTTCGTTGCTCAAACCACTGCAATACAGTGCGCGCCAATACTGCCAGCTAAATAAAAGATTCTAACTACTTAAGATACTAACTACTGATAGGCATAGTTAAAAAATGAAAGATTTTGATGGAGAACAAACAATTTATTTACCTTAACAGTGTTGGTTCAAATGGTTCTGAGCACTATGGGACAACATCTGAGGTCATCAGTCCCCTAAAACTTAGAACTACTTAAACCTAACTAACCTAAGGATATCACACACATCCATGCCCGAGGCAGGATTCGAACCTGCGACCGTAGCGGTCCCGCGGTTCCAGAGTGAAGCGCCTAGAACCGCTCAGTCACACCAGCCGGCCCGTAATAGTGTTCAGAAGTCATAATATGTATATCAGTTCATGACATCCGGTCTTACAAATTTCGTTTATCTGACGGACACACGTCCAGATTGTCCGCTCTCAAAACTCTGCCATCCCTCTCCCCACATCCACCACTGCAGGCGGCTCACCTCCAACTGCGCAACGCTACCCGTTGTTCACATCCAACTGGCCAACACCAAAATAGCAAATATTCCAACATCGCAAACCAGCCACGGACTGCACACAGCACAGTCAGTGATTTTATACAGAGCGCTACGTGGCGGTACCAACATAAAAACCTAAACAGTCTGCTTACACATTGTCCACTGCAAGGTTGGACGCCTCCTGGTGGCTTTGCAGTCACGTGCCACAGTAATAAAAGTATGGTAGCCGAGCAGAGACGGATCGGGAACTACCCTAGCGAAAATATGCGCTGGTAATGGAGAAATCCACTGACATAAGCGACTTTACCAAAGGGCATATTGTTATTACGCAGTGAACGAGTATCTCGAACACGGCGAAGCTGGTCGAATGGTTCAAATGGCTCTAAGCACTATGGGACCTAACATCCGAGATCATAAGTCCCCTAGACTTAGAACTACTTAAATCTAGCTAACCTAAGGAGATCACACACATCCATGCCCGAGGCAGGTTTCGAACCTGCGACCGTGGCAGCAGCGCGGTTCCGGGCTGAAGCGCCTAGAACCGCTCGGCCACTACGGCCGGCTGGTCGAATGTCCACTTGCAGCTGTCGTGAGCCTCTACGTAAAGTGATAGGACAGTGAAACTATCAGTAGGAGCTAACTGGTCGGACTTAATACACGACTCTTCACAGAATCTGGGATTTGGAGGCTTTTCTGGTCTGTAAAGTAGGATAGATGCCGATTTCTGGCACTTATGGCGAAAGAACACAGTGCCGGTGGAGGCACATGTGTTTTGGAGCACACCATTCAACGCACATCGTTGAACAAGGGGCTCTGCAGCAGAGGACTCCTTCATGTTCGCGCGTTGTGTGAGCGTGTGGGTGCTATTCTGTCATTCTGCGCAACGGATTAATCTGAGATGCACCCTTTACCCTGTGGCTCCTGCAAGATGCAATTTCCACCCCCACACTACTACACAAGTCAGACAGACGCTCCTAACGTTCTAAAGAGAAATGCCTGAAAAACTGTCAGCAATAAACATCTTCTGGAGTTGTCCGCTGTAAGAAAATGACACAAAAATGCACAACATTTCTTACGTAACTAGCGGGATACTTGGGTACTGGAGTAGTGCTAGTTAGTGTAAGAAAAACATGAAACTAACGAAAATTATTATTTATTTTGCAAAAATTCTGAGAAATCACAATGGCACTTTTAGTTATGAACTGAACAAGTTATTTCCGGGTTCTGTTCTGAATGTTAAGTTACCTCTTAAGGATAGGATTCGCTAGTGAAATATCTATACAAAGTTTAAGATTGTTGTTGACTTGGCAGAATGGCTGAGAGCCACACCTACTCAACTTGAATAATTATCCGTTAGAATGTTGCTAGGCACGGTCGAGGCTGTTGCGTGTGAAATGCAGTGAAGTGTACTGTTGTGGAGGAAATATGGGGCTCGCAATAGCTGTAGCGCACAATACCGTAAGCTGTGATGACTGCTGTCTGCGCCACTCGCTGCTGACAAATAAGATAACTCTCGTTCTATCTGGATTGACCTTCGCCAATCAAACTCTCTCTACGCCTTGATGAAGTCAAGGACTCCTATTCGCCCCTAGTCTAACTATTACCGTGGTACACTAGTCAGACAACCAGTCCACCACGATGCCACTCAAAAATTCGCTCGCAGGCGTTTAACTGTAACTCTGTCCGTTCACACCGCACAATAAGTGTGGCGGCCAACACTGTGAACAACGCTTAATCGCAAGGACTCAATATAGAGTCGCACTCTGATTCGCTCTCGACAGAGGTGCTTTCCCAGAGAAGTACTGAGGAGAGACATGTTCCTCGCTCTTTGAGTACACGTACGAGCGCGCACGCTTTTGTTACGTGTTCTCGCTCCAAGAGCGACAACGGAACAGCCCCTCTCCACGCCAGACCTGAAGGGGTATATCTTTTCGGTCTCTTCCATTACTCCTTCAGCTCAAGGCGTCAGGATTATCATCTGCCAATCAGCATTGCTCTTCTAAAACGGGAGAATGACGTTTTGTTTAAGGCGACCAATCCGGAAATCTGTAGCATCGGCGTTTGGTGTTTGCTGTCTCCCTGTGAAAACCTCTGAAACTGCGTGCTACATTTGTAAAGAATGCATAGGCTGGGCGCTCCCACACAATGTAGCGGAATTTGCTTTTAAGCCGAACATGGGGTCGTTCTTCCTTTCACTCGGGCAAACGCTGACTGCTCTATGGGCGGTCACCGCCCGACACAGATAGGCTGAGTTGTCCTCGGAAGGGACCAGCCTCCTGGTGTGCAGCTTGCCCCTCCCGAACTAAAAGCTTTTATGGCCGTCGTGTCTTGAATGTGTGTGTGCATGCCAGCCTCGAGTATTTCAATCTCGGTGTGCACTTGCGATTTACTAGTTATTTGCATATTGTTTACATGAATTCTTTATCTTATCGGGTTTGGGTTCGAATGAAGCGTCTTGATGTATGGAATATGATTGTGAGGGCGGAATATGTAAGCAATGTAGGTCAGGAGAACGTGACGTCTTAAAGTTGGCCCAACGACTTCGTCAGTTAGGACTGTAATGGGATCATCGAGATTGGATCGTGTATCACTGGAAACGTCTGGCTTCGATTAATCAGGTTTTTGCTGCACCAGGTACATGGTCATCTCCACAAAAGCAGTCATCCAGGCGAACGGCTGCTCGAAACGTGCAACACGCTACGGACGCAGACTGGTGCCAGCAGTATTATACTATAGGCATTCCCCCGGGAGTAGACAACATTCCATTAAAACTACTGATAGCCAGCCCTGTCAAAGCTCTACTATCTGGTGAGCAAGATGTATGAGACAGGCGAAATACCCTCAGACTTCAAGAAGAGCATAATAATTCCAATCCCAAAGAAAGCAGGTGTTGACAGATGTGAAAATTACCGAACTATCGGTTTAATAAGCCACGGCTGCAAAATACTAACACGAATTCTTTACAGACGAATGGAAAAACTGTTAGAAGCCAAATTCGGGGAAGATCAGTTTGGATTCCGTAGAAATGTTGCAACATGTGAGGCAATACTGACGCTGCGATTTATCTTAGGAAATAGATTAAGGAAAGGCAAACCTACATTTCTAGCATTTGTAGACTTAGAGAAAGGTTTTGACAATGTTGGCTGGAATACTCTCTTTTAAATTCTGAAGGTGTCAGTGGTAAATACAGGGAGCGAAAGGCTATTTGCAATTTGTACAGGAACCAGATGGCAGTTATAAGAGTCGAGGGACATGAAAGGGAAGCAGTGATTGGGAAGGGAGTAAGACAGGGTTGTAGCCTATCGCCGATGTTACTCAATCTGTATATTGAGAAAGCAGTACAGGAAACAAAAGAAAAATTCGGAGTAAGAAGTAAAATCCATGGAGTAGAAATAAAAACTTTGAGGTTCGCCGATGACATTGTAACTCTGTCAGAGACAGCAAAGGATCGGGAAGAGTAGCTGAACGGAATGGACAGGAGGATATAAGATGAACATCAACAAAAGCAAAACGAGGATAATGGAATGTAGTCGAAATAAGTCGGGTGATGCTGAGGGTATTAGATTAGGAAATGAGACACTTAAAGCAGTAACGGAGTTTTGCTATTTGGAGAGCAAAATAACTGATGATGGTCGAAGTAAAGAGGATATAAAATGTAGACTGGCAATGGCAAGGAAAGCGTTTCTGAAGAAGAGAAATTTAACATCGAGTATAGATTTAAGTGTCAGGAAGTCGTTTCTGAAAGTATTTGTATGGAATGTGGCCATGTGTGCAAATGAAACGTCGACGATAACCAGTTGGGACAAGAAGAGAATAGAAGCTTTCGAAATGCAGTGCTACAGAAGAATGCTGAAGATTAGATGGGTAGATCACATAACTAATGAGGAGGTATTGAATAGAATTGGGGAGAAGAGGAGCTTGTGGCACACCTTGACTAGAAGAAGGGTTCGGTTGGTAGGACATGTTCTGAGGCATCAAGGGATCACCAATTTAGTATTGGAGGGCAGCGTGGAGGGTAAAAATCGCAGAGGGAGACGAAGAGATAAATACACCAAGCAGATTCAGAAGGATGTAGGTTGCAGTAGGTACTGGGAGATGAAGAAGCTTGCACAGGAGAGAGTAGCATGGACAGCTGCATCATACCAGCCTCTGGACTGAAGACCAACAACAACAGGCATTCATGTGCACTTGCGTACGATCTGTTGTCGTAATCGAAGAAACGATATCAGCTGGGGACCAACTGCATCCATTCGTATTTTATGTCTTCCCTGACGACGATGTCGTCTTTCAGGCGTATAACTGTCGATGTCTCGCAACCAGAATCGAGCTACAGTTGTTCGAGGAGCATGATAGTGAAATCACGTCCGTGCCTTGGCCTCTAAATTCGAGTGATGTGAATGGGGTCGCTCCCATCTGGGTCGGTATCGAGCGCCATCACCGCGGACCGAAATCAACGGCCAATTATTCAGGGGAATTACATGACTTGTGCGTAGGCACCTGGCACCTCATAGCTTCACAAATCTACCAACGAACTGTAGAATCGATGATACGCAGAATCGTTGATATATTGCGCTAGAGAAATCCCCCAAGAAGCTATCGAGCAGGCGGTCGTAATCTTTTGGTTCATCAGTGAATAAGCATTAACATGTAGGCAAGGCATTAACGTGGCATTCGTGTCTTTCCCAAAAGTAAGATTTCCAATTTTTTTTGGTACAGAACTCTGTTTGTGTGAAGAGTGCTTCACGCTCTGTGTGTAAACATGCGCACGCCGCGCTGAGGCGCTCAGTCTTGGCTTGGCAGCCGTTGAGAATGGAGCTCCCGTTGGGTGTTACCACCAAGTGCGAATTGCGCGCAGCTATTCGGTTTTTGAACGCAAAGGGCACTGCGCCGATTGAAATCCATCGCCAATTGACGGAAGTGTATGGTGAGTCGCGCACGGATGTCAAAAATGTTCGTAAGTGGTGTAGAGAGTTTGCAGCTGCTCGGACTGAAATACACGACGAACAAAGGAGCGGGAGACCGTCAGTTTCTGAGGACACAGTGTTGAAGGTTGAGCAAAGCATGCGTGAAGATCGGCGGATCACCCTGGATGACCTCTGCACGTTGGTTCCTGAGGTTTCCCGAAGCACCGCTCGCAGTTTTATCGGAAAAGAAGAGGTTCATAACTTTCTGAACAGCATGGCGGCGAGCTGGTATGACATGGGCATACAAAAACTGCCACAGCGTCTACAAAAATACATCGACAGAAATGGTGATTATGACGAAAAATAGATAAATGTTCAAGCTGTAAACTGATGTGAACCATTGTAGAAATAAACATGTACTTATAAAAAAATAGGAGACCTTACTTTTTGGATTACCCTCGTATGACGACGTTATTACCAAATGCGTTGAAACAGGATCGACGTGCTGTTATTCTTTCCTTGACTGTCGAAGGCCGGCCGTTGTGGCCGTGCAGTTCTAGGCGCTTCAGTCCGAAACCGCGCTGCCGTTACGGTCGCAGGTTCGAATCCTGCCTCGGTCATGGACGTGTATGATGTCCTTAGGTTAGTTAAGTTTAAGTAGTTCTAAGTTCTAGGGGACTGATGACCCCATATGTTAAGTCCCATAGTGCTTAGAGCCATCTGAACATTTTTTTGGCTGTCGAAGTACAAACACGGGTAGACACCCATCAGGGAATGAAGAATGTGTATGAGGCAGGATTACTGTCGAAAAGCAACGAAAAGGTTTGCTGTTTCTTGATAACGCACGTCCATATATCACAAATGTAGTAACGTAGAAGTTACGCCAATTCAGGTGGGAGACACTGGAATTTACGTGCTATCTTCCTGATCTCTCCCCACGCGGTTATCACTCCTTCGGTCCTATAGAAAAGGTGTTGAAGGATGGACGATTTTGTCGGACGCGGATTTGCAGCAGGCAGTTACGCATCTCTTCACGCAGCGGGACGTGGTGTTTCACAGAACGGGTGTCTTCAACCTGTTGCGTTGGTGGGACGATTTGCTCAATGCTCACGGCGATTTTGCGTGACTGGCATACCTGTTCTGGACTGTACGGCCTTCGAACGGAATCTTTTTGTTCGCCCCTTTTACATGTTACTGTTTCCAGCGTCACAGTGATCACGTTATTCAGATCTTTGCCGCAATCCATTGTGTTTCAATCATATCTCATTAATTTTGAAATAGTTTTTATTTGACTGTAGCCTTGTAACATTCTTCCCTCTCTCCGTTGATGTTTCAATACTATGTACTGCACTCCTCAGAAACCTCTTATACTATTGGCCCATGAAGAATTAATACATCGATTTAGTCAGATGGGAGGAAGATGCAGAAAATTACGCCTATAACATTATGTTGAAACATTCTGCCAGCAGCCGAATATGGAGGTCGTGGTAGAGTGATAACTGAGACCGAGTTTCCTGGTTATGTGGGTTCCTGGTCCAGCCGCGCGTAAACGAGCTGTTAAATTTACCTGACCTTACCTGGTCCGCGGAGTTTCCAAAGCTGCGACACATCTGTGGTGACCTAATTAATCTTTTCCATAAGACAACACATCTCAGGAATAGGTTCGTACACCATGGCAGAAATAACACGATGATCTGCTAAAACACACTATATTGTTGAAGCCCCATGTCCTTCTGTTACTTTGGTGTGCATTCGTCACAAGAGAAATGCAAAGATATTATTGCTACACATCAGAATTCATGGAGCCTCTACAGTAGACGCTAATTCTAACTGTCCGAGAAACACTTTTAAATTAAAGATTCCAAAAATACTGCTACTGCCGCACGGCACTTGGACAACGACACCCCAGGATAGTTCTCAATCTGCTTACCAAAGGGACGCAAGATATTCTCAAGGACGATAAAAGGACAGTCGTGACCAAAACATCATTAGCGACCATTTAATACAACACTGGAGATTTCACAACCAGATAATAAGCATCATCCAACTCATCGACAGCGTGATGTGAGATTTCGCAATGACGTGCCTTAACGTTTGTTCTTTTACGTTACCAACCTCTAAGTCTGTAGATATTGTCGCAACCAAAAATATACTTTCAGTATACCAATTAGAGCTACTGCCTACGAAACTATTAATACTCAGACTTTGTCAGCATGAAATAAACAGTTACAAAGCTTTATTGTATTAGCGAGGCGGAATTGCCATGAGAAACCGGTCATACCTCAGCCAGCATGTGACATGTTCTACTCTGCACAATGGTCTGTGACCTCTATTGCAGACTTTTCCACCAATTGTGACGTCATACAAGTTCCTTTCCTAATATTTATAATATTGTCGATATCTTATCGTGAAATGCTTTCTCCAGTGGAGTCGCGCAGGATTAGCCGAGCGGTCTTCGGCGCTGCAATCACGGACTGAGCGGCTGATCATGGCGGAGGTTCGAGTCCTCCCTCGGGCATGGGTGTGTGTGTTTGTCCTTAGGATAATTTAGGTTAAGTAGTGTGTAAGCTTAGGGATTGATGACCTTATCAGTTAAGTCCCATAAGATTTCACATACATTTGAACATTTTTTTTTCTCCAGTGGAAACTCCTGAAAACACTTCTTGAAACAATTTTTCGAGCATGCTAATCTCGTAAATATGTGTATTTATGGGTGGACTACTTTTCCTGTCCCTGGCTTGTTGCTAACACCTCACGCCGGCTCGCCTGGGTGACTTGCATGTTAACGGGACCACCGCACCACAATCGTTGTTCTTGGTTGTCGACGCCGGCGCTCAATTAAAATTCAAATATCTGCCGACCCAATGGTCGGATTATGCTGCGAGTTAACCCCAATCAATCTGATACTAAATACTGTAGACGTCAATGATATGCTCCACTATCAATTTTGCTCCTACTGTACTTACTGTACTGATTTCAGTACCCAACTTAAAAATGGTGAATCAGTGGATCTGAAGTTTGAAGTCAGTAAGATCAGCGGTTGCAAGTGCCTTAAGTAACTGGGGTTACGATCAAATGGAAAAAGTACACGGTAGGAGGGCCGTATTTCGACTGAACTCTGCCCTTTGGAATAACAAAAACGAGCAAACAGGCGATACATCCTTCAGCTGTTGTAAACATCGCTGCGTACGGGGCAGAAACGTGGGTAACAAACACGCGTCAGAGAAACAGCTTGCTTGGACTGGAGATGGACTTTTGTAGACGAAGTTGTGGCATCTCCAGGCTGGGCCTTGTACCAAGCACCCAAACAAGATAGGCTATGGGCGTGTATAATTTAATAATAGACACCATAGAAGTGAATCGCCTAAAATGTTATGGACATGTAGAAATTGCGGATGATAGCCGATGGCCAAAGAACGTGTGGCAGTGGACTACAGCGGAAAGAATAAAGCGAGGAAGATGTTGGAGGAGCCGAAGTCGAGAGGTCCGGGACGCGATGGATGCCAGAGAACTACAAGAAGGACTGAGTGGCATGATCGGAAAAAGTGGGAAGCGAGAAGCTGTTAGAACACTCGCAAGATGATACGATCAACGAGTTTGGTGAGTGAGATAGATCACTGCGTCTCAGCCTTTCGAGCTTGCCTATTCGCCCTGTAAGAGTGATCTTAAAGACATCAGGGTAAGAATAACTTAGCGTGACCGTAAGACCACTTATAACAAGAGTACACTTTTTAATGTTAGCTTCCTTCCTGGCACATAGGAAAGTGAGAAAAATAAATAAATCGAGGAAACCCTTTTGTTTTATAAAGAAATGAATGAAGTTTACAGATTTTCTTCAACATTTCTTGTATACACTATCTTTGAATTGCAACCGATATTCATTCTCTATTCTTCGACGTGATATACAAATATTATGACATGATTCTCTTGCATATTAATTATTTCATTCTAAGAATTTAAAAACTAAAAAATAATATATGTTTTATGAGATATTTTTCAACTTGTTGTTGAAACATTTTTTATTAACACACTTTCGGAATGGCACTTCACGAGAATATCAGAGAAAAATTAGACTAAGTTAAGCTGAATCGAAGTAAGATGCCCTCAAGGTTCGCTACTGCATAAATTTAAAAAAAAGGATTTGGTAATAAGTGGACTCTTGTTATTAGCGGCCTAAAGCGACAGTCAGGAGTTCAGTTATTCATATACTGAAGCGCCAAGGAAACTGGTATAGGCATGCGTATTCAAATACACAGATATGTATACTGGCCCTGCGGTCGGCAACGCCTATATAAGACAATAAGTGTCTGGCGGAGTTGTTACATCGGTTACTGCTGCTAAAATGGCAGTTTATCAAGATTTAGGTGAGTTTGAACGCGGTGTTTTAGTGCGCACATGAGTGATACGACACAGCATCTCTGAGGGAGCAATCAAGTGGGGATTTTTCCATACGCCCATTTCACGAGTGTACCGTGAATATCAGGAATCGGGTAAAACATCAAATCTCCGACATCGCTGCGACCGGAAAAAGATCCCACAAGAACGGGACCAGCGACGACAGAAGAGAATCGTTCAACGTGACAGATTTGCAAGCCTTCTGCAAATTGCTGCAGTTTTCAAAAATGATTCAAATGGCTCTGAGCGCTATGGGACTTAACTTCTGAGGTCATCAGTCCCCTAGAACTTAGAACTACTTAAACCTAACTAACCTAAGGACATCACACACATCCATGCTCGAGGCAGGATTCGAACCTGCGAACGTAGCGGTCGCGCCGTTCCAGACTGAAGCGCCTAGAACCGCTCGGCCACTCCGGCCGGCTACAGTTTTCAATGCTGGGCTATCAATAAGTGTCAGCGTGCGAACCACTCAACGAAACATCATCGATGTGGGCTTTCGGAGCAGAAGGTCCACTCGTGTAGCCTTGATGACTGCGCAACACAAAGCTTTACGCGTCGCCTGGGACCGTCAGCACCGACATTGGACTGTTGACGACTGGAAACATGTTGCCTGCTCGGACGAGTCGGGTATGGAGACAAACACGCTGTGCGGCTGGTCCCGGCGGAGTTTCGAGTCCTCCCTCGGGCATGGGTGTGTGTGTTTGTCCTTAGGGTAATTTAGGTTAAGTAGTGTGTAAGCTTAGGGACTGATGACCTTATCAGTTAAGTCCCATAAGATTTCACACACGTTTGAACATTTTGAACAAACTCACGAATCCATGGACCCTGCATGTCAGCAGGGGACTGTTCAAGTTGGTGGCGGCTCTATAATGATGCAAACTCGCCGTACTTGAACATTACTGAGCATATCAGGGATGCCTTGCAACGTGCTGTTCAGAAGAGATCTGCGTCCTCTCGTGCTCTTACGGATTTAAGGACAGTTCTGCAGGATTGATGGTGTCAATTCCTCCAGCACTACTTCAGACATTAGTCGAGTCCAAGCCACGCCCTGCTGCGGCACTTCTGCGTGCTCGCGGGGGCCCTACACGATATTAGGCAGGTGTACCAGTTTCAGTGTATAATGACCGCAGGCGTTCTGTTGCAAGTTAAACCAAATCGCCGTAAGAATCCCCAGGGCTCGATAATTGTACCAACCTTGTATACCATATACCCAAGTGACATCTCAAAACGCACCAACGGCCAGTCAGAATTTTTTGCAGTTAACGTTCATGTCGCCCTCACCTTCATTATATACACTCCTGGAAATTGAAATAAGAACACCGTGAATTCATTGTCCCAGGAAGGGGAAACTTTATTGACACATTCCTGGGGTCAGATACATCACATGATCACACTGACAGAACCACAGGCACATAGACACAGGTAACAGAGCATGCACAATGTCGGCACTAGTACAGTGTATATCCACCTTTCGCAGCAATGCAGGCTACTATTCTCCCATGGAGACGATCGTAGAGATGCTGGATGTAGTCCTGTGGAACGGCTTGCCATGCCATTTCCACCTGGCGCCTCAGTTGGACCAGCGTTCGTGCTGGACGTGCAGACCGCGTGAGACGACGCTTCATCCAGTCCCAAACATGCTCAATGGGGGACAGATCCGGAGATCTTGCTGGCCAGGGTAGTTGACTTACACCTTCTAGAGCACGTTGGGTGGCACGGGATACATGCGGACGTGCATTGTCCTGTTGGAACAGCAAGTTCCCTTGCCGGTCTAGGAATGGTAGAACGATGGG
Source organism: Schistocerca americana (assembly GCF_021461395.2). Lineage (NCBI taxonomy): Eukaryota > Metazoa > Arthropoda > Insecta > Orthoptera > Acrididae > Schistocerca > Schistocerca americana. The sequence continues at coordinate 602,126,822 of NC_060123.1, read as the reverse complement.
TTCGATGACGGTTTGGATGTACCGTGCACTATTCAGTGTCCCCTCGACGATCACCAGTGGTGTACGGCCAGTGTAGGAGATCGCTCCCCACACCATGATGCCGGGTGTTGGCCCTGTGTGCCTCGGTCGTATGCAGTCCTGATTGTGGCGCTCACCTGCACGGCGCCAAACACGCATACGACCATCATTGGCACCAAGGCAGAAGCGACTCTCATCGCTGAAGACGACACGTCTCCATTCGTCCCTCCATTCACGCCTGTCGCGACACCACTGGAGGCGGGCTGCACGATGTTGGGGCGTGAGCGGAAGACGGCGTAACGGTGTGCGGGACCGTAGCCCAGCTTCATGGAGACGGTTGCGAATGGTCCTCGCCGATACCCCAGGAGCAACAGTGTCCCTAATTTGCTGGGAAGTGGCGGTGCGGTCCCCTACGGCACTGCGTAGGATCCTACGGTCTTGGCGTGCATCCGTGCGTCGCTGCGGTCCGGTCCCAGGTCGACGGGCACGTGCACCTTCCGCCGACCACTGGCGACAACATCGATGTACTGTGGAGACCTCACGCCCCACGTGTTGAGCAATTCGGCGGTACGTCCACCCGGCCTCCCGCATGCCCACTATACGCCCTCGCTCAAAGTCCGTCAACTGCACATACGGTTCACGTCCACGCTGTCGCGGCATGCTACCAGTGTTAAAGACTGCGATGGAGCTCCGTATGCCACGGCAAACTGGCTGACACTGACGGCGGCGGTGCACAAATGCTGCGTAGCTAGCGCCATTCGACGGCCAACACCGCGGTTCCTGGTGTGTCCGCTGTGCCGTGCGTGTGATCATTGCTTGTACAGCCCTCTCGCAGTGTCCCGAGCAAGTAGGGTGGGTCTGACACACCAGTGTCAATGTGTTCTTTTTTCCATTTCCAGGAGTGTAGTTGTTGGTGCTCAGAAACGCCTTGTGACAGATGACAGTGGATGTGACGCCTGCCTTGGCGTGTTGCAGGTCTGCACTTCCACGTGGTGGGCGAGGGCGTGGTGCGGCTGAAGGGAGCGCGCGCCGCACGCATCTACGAGAGGGAGAGCTACATAGACTTCCGCATGCGCCTGCTGGGCGAACCAGGTACGTCTCCCCTACACAAGCTGCACTCCTCCTCACGCACGCGGGCGCTTCGTGATGATAACATGGACTTTGGCGGATGATGGAGAATGAGGGAAAAATTTATGAGGTTCCGATGCGGAGCTGAGGTCCAAAAATAACAGGTTAAATCTATATTTACTTGTGCATTCATTTCACATACAAAAATTAAAGTCTTCAGGTTCACTATTAAATCTAACCAGCCAATCTACAGTAAATTAATTTTACAGTATGTGTAATACATGATCAGTACATAGTAACTGTAATAATGGTACAGACAGAGCGCTGAGAATTAAAAATTAAAGTCCGTTGAAAGTAATTTTGAGAGAAGAAGCTGGAAAGGTAAAAAAAGTTGTTTTCGGGGTTCTAACATGCCACTTGTTTTACCAAGTTGGAAACGAATAAATGACAGGTATACCTCATCATATTTAAAGTGCACAAATTCACATGTATGTCGGTAATACTTTTCATCGTGGTCTATTTATTGTTTTAATCTGTAGATAATCTGCTAGTTGTATCTTGTGTTTTTCCCAAATTTTGCTGCAGATCTGAAGATGGTCATTGCTGACCGGAACTGGAAGTCTGGAGACCTACAAGTTTGTGACCACAGACGTGAAATAAAAGAAAATGGTATGGTCTGTTTTCAAAGTTCTTACAGCATACGTTCGTGGAAGAGTCAGCCAATACATTGCTCCCTCCTGCGTATATCTCGCGGAATGCCCATGAAGATAAAATTATATTCGTGCCCACACGGATGCTTACCAGCAGTCGTTCTTCCCGTGAAGCATATGCAACTGGAACAGGAAAGAGGAGGAAGTTACACTTGTACACGAAGTACCCTCCGCCACACACCGTAAGGTGGCTTCCGGGATGTAGATGTCGAAGCATATGAGATGATAACCGCAATCCGGGAAGATATGAGGATGGTTCATGAATATTTTTCCACACAAGGGATTAATTAATTGACGCCCCCCCCCCCTTTCACCCTCTCTCATTGTACTCTTGTCCCTCTTCAGTTTCTCTGTGATACAGATCTTGCACTTGGTACGTGGACGACCTTCTTCGCTAATTGCCCCAAGTGGGCGCTACTAATTGTGATTTCTGTGTAGAAATCTTAACAGTTGGGTCGTCTCTGGTGAAGTCCCAGCTTGGTACCCCCAAGCGGCGGTTTGAGTCGCTTGGGTCTAACTGGCCCTGGCGATTCCTCAAGAAATGATGAAGAACATAATGAGGAATTTCCGCAGAGGTCTTCTGTAATGTCAATGTCAGTAAAATTCACCAACAGAAATGGACTTTAAGAAATTATTTTATTTTATTTTGAAGCCTACCAGTTTCGGCATTTCATTATACCATCTTCAGGCCCCATACACATTTATCCAAATAAACGAACTTGTCGCATAGCGCAATAAATCACTGGATATTGTGAATTCAATCGTTATACAATTGCTTAATTCGAAGACGTGATAGGTTGCTACCATGCCGATGTCCTCTGGCCATGATGGACCAACAGAGATCTTCTGTAATGCTTCGCCAGTGATGGAAGCCATTTGTGTGATATACTTTTTTGAGAAATAAACTTGTGTTTGGCTTTTCAGTAATGGCAGTCAGTGTAGAAGTTATCTATAAATTATACTGGTGTAAAGACTGGTTTGAACATGCAACAAAAGTGCCGGGACTTAGCTACCACTCGAGTGGCGTCACTGAAGTTGCGTGTGGCCACATTCGAGTGATGCCACTTTTACTCATGCCACAAAAGTTAGAGTTACTTTAACTTTAGCTTTGCGACGCCAGTTTTCTTCCCCCACCACCGATTAGCGTCTTCCGACTGCCATCTCGTGACTGAATTTCAAAGCACCATCGCGGTTTTTTTTCCGTGTGAATAATTTTACCTTGTGTGTGTTTCGTAGTTGTTAAAAATGTCTGAGAATTGGTTGTTGGAAACAGTTGTTTATGGAAACACAAAAATGAATGTTATTAATAAAATAATTTGAATATTACTTGACATTGTGAATCGTAGGTGTTGTGATGTAATTACTGCAAAGCTAAAATAAGCATTTACAATGCCCACATCAGTGAATATGACAACACATTAAAAAGTTATAAGGGTAGTGCGTCCGCAGGTCCATCTCGCACGAAAAAAGATTGATTTTTCAAAATAATGTAGCAAAAGTATAGTCATAGACAAAATAAATTGTACTAAACAGCAATTCACTTTCTTTAATGTACATTAGAAAAAAACTGCTACACTTAATTTAAAATACAAGTGAGTTTATGAAAGGTGCATGCAAATAATTTTGCTACTGTTCTTGGTCAATATAAAAAAGTTTCTTGCAGTATGGAAAGCACACAGCTAATGACAAAATGATGTGGCGTAAGATTTCATTCTGCATAGTAAGTGCCGACAACATAAACTGTCTGTTTTTATTCTATATGATTCTTGCCCAGATCCACGACAACATGATGTGTGTTTTAACAGGAATGTAATATCAGCTTTCAAGGTTGCTGGTAGTTAAAGGTTTCGTGCTTTTATTTCTGTTATCTGATATGTGGATATTATTTGCGTATGAGTAAAAAATACTGTTGAGTAATTAGTGAAAGCTGATATGAAGTTTCATAGTAACTCACGGAAGTATACAAATGACGAAAATTAGTGGAATACTGTCAGTATATTCGGGTTCCATTACTGACAAGAAATGCACACCTGTTTAGTAAATTTGAGAAAGAAAGTAACAAGATTTCTGGTGGCAGTATAATTTTAGCATGACTGTAGTTTTTAATAAAGAAACATGAATATCAACACCAACTATATTACAGTGTCTTTTAGTGCACTTGCAAGAAACATAATTCGAAAATTCAGTATCGAACAGCTTTAATATTTCGTCATATTTAACTATGTGGGATGCAGGACTGAAAATACGAGAGTGAGTCAAATGAAAACCTTAAATTTGTAATAACAAATCGAAATTTCGCGCCGTTATCTTGTAAGTTGGTAAGCGTTCTACAAACAGCGTGCAGAATGGCCTGTAGGTGGCAGCATAGTGCAGATGCACACATACCGTCGCAGTATCCGTATAAAGATGGCCGCGACTTGCACCAGGGAAGAACAGCGTTCTGTTATTCAGTTTTTGCGTAGTGAAGGTGTGAAACCTATAGAAATACATCGACGAATGAAGGTTCAGTACAGTGATGCATGTTTGTCACAGCAGCAAATCTACGAATGGAGTAGGAAGTTCCCAAATGGTGTGACTTCAGTGGAAGATGCTCCTCGTCCAGGTCAGGCACAACGAGTTGTGACTCCACAGAACACTGCAGCAGCTGAAGCCATAGTGAAGGAAAGCCGCCGAGTGACACTGAATGACATTACAACATGTTTAAAGACTAGTCATGGGTCAGCACACCACATTGTGCATGGTGTGCTCCGGTTTCACAAAGTGTCTGCAAGATGGGTACCACGGCAGCTGACTCCTGAAATGAGAGAACGACGTGTTGATGCTTGTGAAGAACTTCTTCGGCGCTTTGAGCAAGAAGGTGATGGTTTCCTTGCAAGAATCGTTACTGGGGACGAAACCTGGGTTAACTTCCACCAACCGGAAACGAAGAGAGCGAGCAAGGAATGGCGCCATTCCTCATCACCAAAACCAAAGAAGTTTCGAACAGAACCATCAGCAGGGACGGTTAAGCTGACTCTCTTTTGGGACGAAAAAAGCGTCATTTTGGAGCATTACATGCCTGTCACCAGTGCATCATACACAGACTTCCTAAAAAATCATCTGCGGCCTGCAGTCATATCAAAGCGACGTGGATTGCTGTCAACAGGTGTCCTTTTGCAACACGACAATGCAAGGCCCCACACTGCCCGTACAACAGTTGCAACAATCACAGACCTGCATTTTGAGAGTTTTCCTCATCCACCATATTCACCAGACCTTGCCCCAAGTGATTTCTATATGTCTGGACCACTCAAAGACGCAATAGGAGGAAAGAAGTTCCGTTCTGATGAAGAGGTACGACACACTGTGCATGACTGGTTGCGCGAACTACGAAAATAATTTTTTTCTAAAGGAATTTTTTCATTTTGTAAGAGCTGAAGAACTTGCATTGAGAGTGGAGGAGATTATGTTGAAAAGTGATACAGCTTTGTACCACTTCTGCACAATAAATAATATTTAAAAAAATACTTAAGGTTTTCATTTGACTCACCCTCGTATTAGCTTCGAAATGGGGGTTCAGGGCTCAGTATTAAACGCATCAGACAAGAAAGCTGGAACTGTACTTCTGGGAACGTGGTACTTACAGTGAGGTGACAAGTCATGGGATAGCGATATATACATTTATAGATGGCGGTAGCATCGCATACACAAGGTATAAAAGGGCAGTTCAATAGCAGAGCTGTCATTTGTACCCAGTTGATTCATGTGAAAAGGTTTCCGACGTGATTATGTCCGCACAACGGGAATTTCGGAACTCGTTAAAAAATTCAGTATTACGAGATCTACAGTGTGAAAAGTGTGCCGAAATTACCAAATTTCACGCATTACTTACCTATCACCACGAACAACGCAGTGTCCGATGGCCTTTATACTTAACAACCGGGAGCAGCGACATTTGCGTAGTGTTGTCTACATCTACATATTTACTCCGCTAGCCACCAAGCGGTGTGTGGCGGAGGGCACAATTCGGGCCAAAGTCATATTTCCCCCCGTCTGTTCCACTCGCGGATCGTGCGAGGGAAAAACGACTGTCTGAACGCCTCAGTACGAGCTCTAATTTCCGTTATCTTTGAATGGTGATCATTGCGCGATTTGAAAGTTGGTGGTCATAATATATGCTCTACATCCTCGGTGAAGATCGGATTTCGGAATTTAAGTGATCCCCTTCTGTTTAGCTCGCCGTCTATTTGCAAGTGTGTTGCACTTAAAACTTTCTATGAGATTTGTAACGCTCTCGCGATGGCTAAATGTACCCGTTACGAATCTTGCCGCTCTTCTGTGGACCTTCTCAATCTCTTGAATCAGTCCCAACTGGTAAGGGTCCCCTACAGACGAACAGTAGTCTAAGACTGGACGAACTAACGTATTGTAAGCTATTTCCTTTGTTGAAGGACTGCATCGCTTCAGAATTCTACCAATAAACCGCAATCTAGAATTCGCCTTGCCCGTTATTTGTGTAATCTGATCATTTCATTTGAGATCATTTCGAATAGTCACACCCAGATACTTGACGGGTGTTACCTCTTCCAAAGACTGGCCATTTATTTTGTACTCGTACATTAATGGGGATCTTCACCTTGTTATACGCAGTAGGATACACTTACTAATATTGAGAGATAGCTGCCAGTCATTACACCACGCATTTATTTTCTGCAAATCCTCATTGATTTGTTCACAACTTTCATGTGATACTACTTTCCTGTAGACTACAGCATCATCGGCAAACAGTCTAATGCCGCTGTCAATACCATCAATCAGATCGTCTATGTATATCGCAAAAAGCAGCGGACCTATTACGCTGCCCTGGGGCACACCTGAAGTTACGCTTGAAGTTACGACATACTGCTCCCTGTCTGTTAGAAAACTATCTATCCAGCCGCATATGTCATCGGATAGGCCGTAAGCGCGCATTTTTTTGGAGCAAGCGACAGTGGTGAACTGAGTCGAACGCCTTTTGTAAGTCGAGAAATGTGGCATCAACCTGGGAGCCGGTATCTAGAGCCTGTTGTATATCATGCACAAAGAGGGCCAGCTGTGTCTCGCATGACCGCAGTTTCCTAAAACCGTGCTGGTTTTTGCAGATGAGCTTCTCAAAGTCTAGAAAGGTCATTGTGTCTGAACACAAAATGTGTTCCACGATTCTGCAACAAATCGATGTCAGTGAAATTGGCCGGTAATTATGTGCATCCGTTTTTTTACTCTTTTTATAGATTGCTATGACCTGGGCCTTCTTCCAGTCCCGTGGAACTTTCCGCTGTTCCAGTGATCTCCGATAGGTGATGGATAAGAATGGTGCTATATATGTAGCATGTTGTTTGTTGTTGTTGTGGTCTTCAGTCCTGAGACTGGTTTGATGCAGCTCTCCATGCTACTCTATCCTGTGCAAGCTTTTTCATCTCCCAGTACCTACTGCAACCTACATCCTTCTGAATCTGCTTAGTGTATTCATCTCTTGGTGTCCCTCTACGATTTTTACCCTCCACGCTGCCCTCCAATACTAAATTGGTGATCCGTTGATGCCTCAGAACATGTCCTACCAACCGATCCCTTCTTCTGGTCAAGTTGTGCCACAAACTTCTCTTCTCCCCAATCCTATTCAATACTTCCTCATTAGTTATGTGATCTACCCATCTAATCTTCAGCATTCTTCTGTAGCACCACATTTCGAAAGCTTCTATTCTCTTCTTGTCCAAACTATTTATCGTCCATGTTTCACTTCCATACATGGCTACACTCCATACAAATACATTCAGAAATGACTTCCTGACACTTAAAACTATACTCGATGTTAAAAAATTTCTCTTCTTCAGAAACGCTTTCCTTGCCATTGCCAGTCTACATTTTATATCCTCTCTGCTTCAACCATCATCAGTTATTTTGCTCCCCAAATAGCAAAACTCCTTTACTACTTTAAGTGTCTCATTTTCTAATCTAATTCCCTCAGCATAGTCAACATAAAATCTTACGGGGATATCTTCTGGGCCAGAATGCCTTGGTGGCGTCTAAAGATCTTAACTGTTTTACAATCCCAGATACACGAAACACTATGTTAGCCATCCCGTTTGTTCGATAATTTTAAGGGGGAATGATGATGCAGTCCTCTACCGTAAATGAGTTTTTGAAAGCTAGGTTTAGAATTTCGGCCTTCTGCTTATCATCATCAGTTACATTACCCATACTGTTAGCAAGAGAAGGTATTGAATTATTTGTAGTGTTCATAGATTTTACGTACGACCAAATTTTTTTGGAGTTATTTTTAGAATCTGCAGTGCTAACAGCAACACTGCGTGAAATAACCGCAGAAATCAATGTGGGATGCATGACGAAAGTTAGGACAGTTCGGTGAAATTTGACGTTAATGGTCTACGGCAGCAGGCGACCGACGTGAGTGCCTTTGCTAACAGCACGACATCGCCTGCAACGCTTCTCCTGCTCTCGTGGCCATATCGGTTGGACCCTAGACGGCTGGGAAACCGTCGCCTGGTCAGATGAGTCCCGATTTTAGTTGATGAAAAGTGATAGTAGGGTTCGAATGTAGCGCAGACTGCACGAAGCCCTATACCGAAGTTATCAACAAGACACTGTGCAAGCTGGTGTGGTGAGTCCATAGTTGTGTGGCAAGTGTTTACATGCAGTGGACTGGGTGCTCTAATCCAACTAAACCGATCATTGACTGGAAATGGTTATATGGAGCTACATTAAAACCATTTACAGCCATTCATGGACCTTCACGTTCGCAAAGACAACGCGCCGCGTCACCAGGCCACAACTGTTTGAACATTCTGGATAACTTGAGCCATCCAGATCGCCTGACATGAATTCCATCGAGCATTTATGGAAGATGATCGAGAGATCCGTTCGTGGACAAAATTCTGAAACGGCAACACTTTCGCATTTCTGGACCGCTGTAGAGCCAGCATGGCTCAGTACTTCTGCATAGGACTGTGTTAGGTGTATATATAAAAAAAATTATATATATATTATTTGAAGTGTCGGCAGAAGTGCCAACACCGTGTTGTTTGAGGAAGCCGAAATACACGCTACAAGCTCACGCAGGCCGGCGTGAGGTCTGCAACAGGATACGTAATGAATGCTATAAAGAAAAGTACGTAGCTGCTGAAATACTCAACTTTAATCCATCATTTGAATACATCGTTCTGGACGGTACGTTCAAGACTATAAACTGTTAATGGCGCCTTGCTAGGTCGTAGCCATTGACTTAGCTGAAGGCTATTCTAACTATATTCTCTGCAAATGAGAAAGGCTTCGTCAGTGTAGTCGCTAGCTAAGTCGTCCGTACAACTGGGGCGAGTGCTAGTAAGTCTCTCGAGACCTGCCGTGTGGTGGTGCTCGGTCTGCTATCACTGACAGTGGCGACACGCGGGTCCGACGTATACTAATGGACCGCGGCCGATTTAAAGCTACCACCTAGCAAGTGTGGTGTCTGGCGGTGACACCACATTATTTTTAATTTATCAGGTGATTTTTTTTTGTTAGAGCAGGATTCTTTCTCTCATGGATATTATCTTTTCTTATCACTTTTACTTACGTGCATAAGTAAATATGAAACGGGTTCTTGATGGGCTGCTGTTATTCATGTATCGGCTTTAGATTTTGAACGTGATGACTAAAATACAGTTGCCGTTAAATGAATTGAATGTAATTTTGTTAATTCCTATTTATTGATTGTAAAGCAAGGCTCGAGAGAATTTCGATTGTTGCCGTGGAGCGGCCAAGATAAAACTTACTGAACTCATGGAATCTGTACAATTTAGAAAAATGAAGTTTAACGTTAAATTAACTATCTGTTCAATTTATAAAGGTTCTTAAAACGAAATCTCTCGCATTTACAGTTACTGTTAACACTTTGAAAAATAAATTAATACTTCGGCGCGTAATGGCCGACCAGAGGCTGCATTGGAAGATGAGCTTCCCTCAGCGCAAATTACTGAAAGAATGCTTATAAAAAATAATTAGCCCCTGCGACCATTTGAGGTGACAACTGTTACAAAGAAATTAATTTTGTGATAACAATAATTAGTTTATTTTAGCAGAACAGAATAACTTAGATAAAATATGAGTAGCCGCTCAATGGCTGCCTTCCGTATAGCGAAACAAAACAGTGTTTGTACCATGAAGTACGTCCGTCCTCCTCGGCCGTACAATCACGTCTCTTCTCGATCCTTTTTTATTTTCATAGACGTGTTTTAAATAAAGATGCTACTTTTAAATTATCGCTGCATATCAGTTTTTTCAAGAACATTAACTGTATCTTTTATACTAATTATGTTCATAAAATACGTTAAGTATTTACAAATAATTTTTAGTTCACCCTTAACAAAAATGGTTCAAATGGCTCTGAGCACTATGGGACTTAACTTCTGAGGTCACCAGTCCCCTAGAACGTAGAACTACTTAAACCGAACTAACCTAAGGACATCCACACATTCATGCCCGAGGCAGGATTCGAACCTGCGACCGTAGCAGTCTCGCGGTTCCAGACTGTAGCGCCTAGAACCGCTCGTCCACCCCGGACGGCTCACCCTTAACACTTCACAATATTGTTCACTGCTTACAACCGATAAAAATGTCAATATTTATGTGACGTACCGTCACAACTTTCAGCGACTTGTTGAGTCCAGGCAACGTCGAGCTGCTGTAGTACAGAAGGCAAAAGGAGTTTCGACGAGATATTAGGAGTTGTCCCATGACTTCCGTCACCTCAGTGGATTGGAGAGATGTCAAACGTTGTAATGTCACGTATAGTTTTACTCGAGCAAGTAGTGCATATCGAATGTCAGTATTGGTTTTTCTAATAGGGATCGATACACAGCTCAAGAAGCACTCGTAATTTACTTTTGTTATACGAAAGTGGTTCATGAATGGGTTTTCGTTTACGAGCGCTGCTTCGTTTAAACGTGTGTTCGATTCCTCCGTGTTATTGCTGCGTAAAACCCACATCTAAGTCAGTTTACGCTTTCTGCTTGTTCTGTTGGAGTCATGGGTCAAAGCTAACATCATAACATACATGAAAACACCAGTGACTCTCCGGATAATCTCAGTTGACGCCACACTGAAAGCCGTGTAACTAGGATTTTGACTGGATCGTATGGAAACAGCAGCACACGGAGTCACTGGCGTATCGCCCGAAAACCGACTCGCTGTGGCCTCATTTCAGTTGCATTTGGAAACTCAGCTTAAATATACGCTAAACGTCATAATAATCGAACAAAAATGTACTACTTCCTGTAGGCACCCTGTACGCGAGGGTACCCAAAAAAAGGAACAAAATAGAATAACATTGCCGTGCGCGGAACTTGTGTAGTACGCATTTCTGCCGCTAGGCGTGTATAGCGCAACTCATTGACAGTTGAGTGCCGCCTGTGTTGTCGACTTGGCTTGTTCTGTTCATCTGCAGCGGTTGTTTTCGCTATCGCTGTTTTGTTCTCGTTTCCTTATGATGGAAATTTTAACCGAACACCGTGCAGCTGTGAAATTTTGTTTTCTACTCGGTAAAAATGCTGCTGAAACTGTTTTAATGTTGAAAACTGCTTACCAAAATGACGCGGTGGGAAAAACTCAAGCCGGCCGTTGTGACCGAGCGGCTCTAGGCGCTTCAGTCTGGAACCGCGCGACCGCTACGGTCGCAGGTTCGACTCCTGCCTCGGGCATGGATGTGTGTGGTGTTCTTAGGTTAGTTGGGTTTAATTAGTTCTAAGTTCTAGGGGACTGATGACCTCAGATGTTAAGTCCCATAGTGCTCAGAGCCATTTGAACCATTTTGAAAAACTCATGTGTACGAGTGGTTTGCTCGATTTTAAAGTGGCGATATGTCGACTTTTGACAATCCTCGTTCTGGACGCCCATTAGCTGCCCGAATCGACGAAATTATTGAAAAAATTCTAGTTGTGCTCCCAGACCGTCGACAGACAATTTATCAACTGTCAGAGATTAGTGAGTTATCTTGGAGATCGGTTCAGCGAATTTTAACGGAAGGATTATGAATGGAAAAGGTTGTCGCCAAGTTTGTTCCTCGGGTTCTGACTCACTGTCAGAAGTAACGTCGAGTTGAAACATGTCGTGCTTCGAAACAACAGCTTGAAACTGATCCAGATTTTCTGTCAAAGGTCATTACTGCTGATGAGTCATGGTGCCATCGTTACGACATATAAATATAGCAACAGTCAAGCCAATGGAAGATGTCATAGTTACTCCATCCAAAAAAATGTAGTCAAGTCAATGCTGATTTGCTGTTTTGATGCCAAGGGCGTATTTCATTCAGAGTTTGTTTCCCCAGACCGTCAGTCAAACCTTTTATTTAGAAAAATAAACTGGAAGCAGTCTTGCTTGTGGCAAGAGGGTTGCCATGCGCCACCGGCTCCGGCAGACATCTATGGTCTGAAGATGATCTAATAATAATATCGAAACCGGTCACCACATTAAAAAAATTTTTGCGATCAAGACTGGTTCCTGTATATTTATAATAATTATAGATCGCTGTTTCCTATAATAAGAACTACGTTCTTAAAAATTTTATTTGGAAGTTTTAAGAAGATTGTGCAACAGTGTCCGTTAAAAAAAGACCCAATTTGTGGCAGATAGGAGACTGGTCCTTCCACCACGACAACGCTCCTGCAGACAAAGGCATCTCTGTTAGACAGTTTTTGACTAAAAATAGCATGGTTCCGCTGCCCCACGCACCTTACCCGCCTGACCTGGCTCCGTGCGACTTTTCCTTATTTTCACGCATGAAAAGGGGCATGAAAGGACACCGATTTGATAACATTGAAGAAGTCAAGAAAAAAACGAGGGAGAAGCTGTCAGCCATTTCTAAAGATGACTACAAAAAAAATTTCGAACCGTGGAAGCACTAGTGGGACAAATGTATTAGTTGTAATGGAGAGCGTTTTGAAGCGGATAAGGTTGTTTTGTAAACATTTTGAAAATATATAGCTTTTAAAAATGATCCTTTCTTTTTTTTGGTACCCCTTAGTACATTCAAGAGACTTCATACTCAGTGGCTTTCTTGTGTTCGCACTGAACTACACTCATGCTCATAAATTAAGGATAATTGCAGAATGTGGTGCCACAAAACGTGGGCACCGGCACATAAGTAACACACACGACATAAATCTATAAGTCCACTGTATTAGTTATAAGTTGAGAAAACCGTCCCGAAACACATGTGCTACAAAACGCCACTGTTTCCTGTGCATGTACCCCGACATCAATATGGGATATGATCACCATGCACACGTATACAGGCCGCACAACGGGTTGGGATACTCTGAATCAGGTGGTCGAGCAACTGCTGGGTTATAGCCTCCCATTGTTCCACCAGTGGCTGTCGGAGCTCCTGAAGTGTCCTAGGGTTTGAAGGTGTGCAGCGATACGTTGACCGAGAGCATCCTAGACGTGCTCGGTGGGGTTTAGGTCTGGAGAACAGGCAGGCCACTCCATTCGCCTGATATCTTCTATTTTAAGGTACTCCTCCATGATGACAGCTCAATGGGGCCGTGCCTTATCATACATAAGGAGGAAGGTGGGACCCACTGCACCCCTGAAAAGGCGGACTGGTGCAAAATGACGTCGCGATGCACCTGACCTGTTACAGTTCCTCTGTCAAAGACACGCAGGGGTGTACGTGCATCAATCATAATCCCACCCCACACCATCAAACCACGACCTCCATACAGGTCCCTTTCAAGGACATTAAGGGGTTGGTATCTGGTTCCTGGTTCACGCCAGATGAAAACCCGGCAAGAATCACTGTTCAGACCTTACCTGGACTCGTCCGTGAACATGACCAGGGACCACAGTTCGAATGACCACGTACTGTGTTCTTGACACCAGGCTTTACGGGCTCTCCTGTGACAATTGCTCAGTGGAATGCACCCTGCAGGGCTCCGGGCGAATAAACCATGTCTGTTCAGTCGTCTGTAGACTGTGTGTCTGGAGACAACTGAGGTAAGGTTACGAGCAAGGCTACCTGCAGTACTTCGTGGCCGTCTGTGGGCACTGATGGTGAGATATCGGTCTTCTTATGGTGTCGTACACTGTGGACGTCCCGTACTGTAGCGCCTGGACACGTTTCCTGTCTGCTGGAATCGTTGCCATAATCTCGAGATCACACTCTGTGGCACACGGAGGGCCCGTGCTACGACCTGCTGTGTTTGACCAGCCTCCAGTCGCCCTAGTATTCTACCCCTCATAACGTCTTCAGTATGTGTTCTTTGAGCCATTTTCAACACACAGTCTCCATAAGCACGTCTGAAAACGTCTGCACACTTACTCCCTGAACTGTACTCTGACATGCACCAACACACCTCTGCGTATGTGGACTGCTGCCCGCGCCACCGTGCGACGACTGCAGGTCAAATGCACCGCATGGTCATCCCCAAACCGCCCACCAGAGCGCTGTTTCACTATGTATCAGCATTATTTTTAATTTATGAGCATGAGTGTAGTTACAGTTTTGGGCGTCGCCGTAGCTCTGTGAGCCTGGTGTTTGTGTTGGGCAGGTCAGCGCGGCGCCGTGATGCTGTCTGCGGGCATCCACAGCTTCCCGTTCAAGCTGGGCCTGCCGCTGGGGCTGCCCTCAACGTTCCTGGGGCAGCACGGCTGGGTGCAGTACTTCTGCAAGGCGGCGCTGCGCCAGCCCTCCGGCCTCACGCACAAGAACCAGCAGGTCTTCATCGTCATGAACCCCATAGACCTCAACCTCGAGCCCGCCGCACTCGCCGTGAGTACCACTACTGTACGCAGCTGCTGTAAAAGTAACGACTGCATCTTGTACCGTATGTACTCGGTATTGTCGAGGCGCATACCTGTTACAAAATACAGAGTGATTCAAAAAGAATACCACAACTTTAAAAATGTGTATTTAATGAAAGAAACATAATATAACCTTCTGTTATACATCATTACAAAGAGTATTTAAAAAGGTTTTTTTTCACTCAAAAACAAGTTCAGAGATGTTCAATATGGCCCCCTCCAGACACACGAGCAATATCAACCCGATACTCCAACTCGTTCCACACTCTCTGTAGCATATCAGGCGTAACAGTTTGGATAGCTGCTGTTATTTCTCGTTTCAAATCGTCAATGGTGGCTGGGAGAGGTGGCCGAAACACCATATCCTTAACAAACCCCCATAAGAAAAAATCGCAGGGGGTAAGATCAGGGCTTCTTGGAGGCCAGTGATGAAGTGCTCTGTCACGGGCTGCCTGCTGGCCGATCCATCGCCTCGGGTAGTTGACGTTTAGGTTTCATAACTAACCTTTTTCGTAGGACTCTCCATACAGTTGATTGTGGAATTTGCAGCTCTCTGCTAGCTCTGCGAGTCGATTTTCCTGGGCTGCGAACAAATGCTTGCTGGATGCGTGCTACATTTTCATCACTCGTTCTCGGCCGTCCAGAACTTTTCCCTTTGCACAAACACCCATTCTCTGTAAACTGTTTATACCAACGTTTAATACACCAACTATCAGGAGGTTTAACACCATACTTCGTTCGAAATACACGCTGAACAACTGTCGTAGATTCACTTCTGCCGTACTCAATAACACAAAAAGCTTTCTGTTGAGCGGTCGCCATCTTAGCATCAACTGACGCTGACGCCTAGTCAGCAGCGCCTCAAGCGAACAAATGTACAACTAAATGAAACTTTATAGCTCCCTTAATTCGCCGACAGATAGTGCTTAGCTCTGCCTTTTGTCGTTGCAGAGTTTTAAATTCCTGAAGTTGTGGTATTCTTTTTGAATCACCTTGTATTATAGTTCAATTCTTTTATCTTGGCGTCTCGCGCGTGCTCGCCCAGACGCGGGAGATTGCTGCGTAGCCAGTTGCACGCGCCAAGAGAAGCAGTGCCATAGTTTAGTATAGTGTAGTTCCCAAACCTACGTTTAGGGGGGAGCGCGCAGTATATGAAGTAAAGCAACCACGGCCGCATTAACCCTTTCGCTGCTACAGAGACGTGCTCCCCTCATTCCGCGCTGTGCGCGATTTTGTCATCACTGCACTGCTCGCCTGTGCAGACACATGATGTTCCGTCTGCTTTGACACACTTATCATTCGATTTCACAAAATCTATTTGGTCCAAAAATTTGATTTTTACACATCTTCTTGACTGATACCTTCCCCCCATAAATGACATTTCGATGTTCAACGCAGTTATTGTGCAACATTAAATGTAGTAAACCATTGCACGAAATTTTGAAGAGTTTGCAGAGGTAAAAGTCAACAGCGTATACTTTCCGTATGGTCGATTTTAGTTGCCACTAGAAATTTCAAAAAATTACATTCAAACGAATAAAATTCATGAAGTAAGACACTTCGATATTGTTTTTAAATAGAGAATACTAAGCATCAAACAAGGTTTGAACTCAGAACCTTTTGCTTAGCAGCCAAACACCTTAACCCTTACGCTAACGCAGCTCGTCATTCTATAGGATTCCTGGAGGATTTTAAAGAGGCACACAAAATACCAACAAACACTGTTGGTATGACTATGAATTACTCACGTTTCGTCGAAGTACAATAGGAAATAAACAATTACTGCTGTTCTTTATTGCGAAAAAGCGGTTAGTGAGAATGAATTTCCTTGCTATCGCCTGAATTAGGAGGCTTATTGCTTGTTTGGTTTATATGAAGCAATTGGTATAAAGAATGCTTTTTGCAAACTTTCTTTTATAGAAAGTCTGCTATCAAGACATTGCTTTTATTCAGTTACTTTATTTATGACTGAACGTTTCTAAAACTGAAGACACTCGTCCGTGCTCTGCACTACAGTCAAGCTCTGGCAACGTCGTTCTCTGTTCATCGGCTGACTGTGTTTTGTGACGTCAGATGCGCAGAACTAACCTAAACTCGGCCGCCGTCGTAAATGACACGCACTTTCGTTATTCGTTACTGCATGTCACTACGTAAAATGATTTTTTGAAACTTGTTGTGGACCGTACTCTGACTGTACACGATTATCGATACAAATCACTTTATTTATTACCTCCTCTCAGGGAAAAAAGGTTGAGCCGGGGAAAAAATTTTTTTTTGAAGAGCGCGCCGCAGCTCGTAGTGTAAAGCAGTCGCCTTCCGTCACTGGCGTTGGCGCCGCTGTGCCAATCGCAGCTTTGGTGTCTCCCTCTGGTGGGAAAGGGGAAAAGTTGCCTGTTCACGTGCATTTAAGGGGCGCTATGAGCTTGGTAGGGGGGGCCCTAGAGCTTCCACACCCTCTTCACGCTAGTTCACAGGCGAAGTAATGACTCTTTACTGTGTTCGCATCGACCTTCTGTTTATAATTATGTTGTATAAATGGAGGTGATGTTTTGACTACTGACGACGCCTTTGACACGATGTATCTCCACTGCAGGACATGATTTTAGTAAATGACCAAAAGTTTTTGTCCTTGTAAAACTTTGGTATTTTTACAGTTACTTAAGCTATAAGTGTTTTTGATTTGTCAGTTACGGTGCTGATGAAGGTGTCTTCCTGTACAAGTGTATTTTGCTTCTGATGAAGGGATGTTTAGATATGCCGAAACTGTGGTCAAGGATATTAATAAATCTTAACCTGCAACTGTTTGGCTGTTATTATTTACCATGAAGAATTTCAGCTGCTGTTTAAGTCATGTTTAAAATCTTGAAAGATGTAATTCTAGTTCGTCGTAGGGATATGAAAAAAATTGCGAAATTATCGATATTTGAAAATAATGGCCAAATTTGGACCCCCTCTTTTGTAGCCGAAAAAATACTAAATAAAAAAAACTCGGTAGAGGGGTGAGTCTGAGTCTCTCAGTCTCGGCGAGTCGGAGGCAGTTGGTCAGTCAGGGCAGTCTGTCAGTCTGGGCCAGTCTGGTCAGTTGGTCAGCCAAGTTAGTCTGGGTCTGTCTCTCGTCCGCATTGGTGAGGCGGTTAGTGTCTGTTGGTCGTCCGGAGTGCTAGTATGTGTTAGGCCTCCAGTCTGCTCGAGTTTGCTCAGGCAATGGGCATTGGCGGTTGGATCGATCGATTGGTCGGTCGCGCACTGTGACACAAGGTGACTTGTCCGCCTGGAACGTCGGCGCATGTGAGGTCGCCACGTGAGTCCAGTGGGCCGCGCCGTATAGCGAGGGGTAGTGACTTCGCGGTCCACACGAGAGCAACAGGAGTCAAGCTACGACATCGGGCTGGCCGGCGCGAGCTGCGACGCCGTGAGGCGGGAGATCGGCGCACCTTCCTGCGTCCCTTGAAGCGGCTGGCGGCGGACGGTTCGGGCGACCGTTTTGGGGGTGCTGCGCCAGGTCTTCGCCAGGAATCGCAGTTTATTAGAAGTTAAGTGATTCGTGATATGTTGTGTCATTTACTTGTTAAATTCTACTTGTGTTCTTGGTCAGTTTCTCGTCCCCAGCTTGCTCGTCTGCATCTCGTCCGCATTTGTTCGGCAGTTAGTGTCTGTCTGTCTGTCGGTCGGTCTGTTGTACGTTAATAGCTGCCTCTGTCATGTTTGTCGGATTCGGTGTTAACGAATTTATTGCTTAAAGGCCGTGTAATGTACAGCATGTTGTACATTTTATGTAAGTCTGCATTTTATGGGTTTTATTTAAATAGTCATTTTAGGTTATAAAGTTGCAACCCTTCCACCGTAAGAGTTCTCAAAAAAAAAAAAAACAAAAAAAAAAAAAAAACGAATTGCACTGACGGTGGCAAATAATTTGAGTGTTGTACCATTTCCATCCCTCTTACGGGGTGCATAGTTTACGTGTTTGTGTGAGTTGTTAAAATTTTTTTAGTTTAAAGTAAACTGGTGTGTTGCACATTTGCACCATTGTACTCTTTCATAGGTTGTTGTGAGCAGCCATGACTACTGCCGTGTTGAAAGGGAGCAGGAAAGCTTCACAGCCCGAAGGCTCATACTGTTATTATTATTCTTTCTGCATCTAAATAAAATTGTAACTTGATATTTGAAGGGTGCTTTTCTGCTTATAATTTTAAATCTGTTTTTGAAAAGGCTTTTATGAATAAAATTCCCATTTGTTAAAAGTATTTTCATTTTCCATCAGTTACTTCCTGGCAACTACTTCCACGGCCACCTAGTGTGATTAAATGTGTTAATGTTTTTGATGAATCGCTAGTAAATAAAGTAAATTCTTTAAGAAAATTTTTTTTAAAGTAAATTCACGGTTCAAAGGTTACCGTTTTCTTCTACGAGGGTAATCCCAAAAGTAATGTCTCCTATTTTTTTTACAAGAACATAGACCCAGTGCTTTTTTCCAAAAAAAAGTTTGAGGGTACTCTGACATAGGATACAATGCAGCGAAAGTTTGTTACAACTGAAGCATGGGATACCACCCATCTGCTTTTAGCCATGACGTCATCAACATGTCGAACTACAAAAAACTGGCTCAAATGAAGCAGGTGATACCAAGAAACACACAAACATACAAGAGAAAGTGGTATCGAACAGTTTACATCACCTCAAATGAAGCATGCGATTTGAGCGTACGCATATCCGTTTAGCACTGCCATCCCCCACTATTAGCGGGCGAAGGCACTACATGCTTGTCGAACTGGCTGCCAGCGATTCTGTTGTCGAGAACGGTTGCCGCAGCTTCGAAATGCTTGAAACAGTCAATGACGTCGATTTTCTCACCAAAAACTGCACTGGTATCGTTCGTATTGCAATTACGAACACGAAAAAATGAAATAAAAAATTTACGTACGTGAATTTAATCTTTGGCACTCTTCCAAGTTCTCAAAAATTACTTTATCGACGAAAAGGTTTAGGGGTACGCATCTCCCAGCGTTCCCCCAGAAGAGCAGCACTGCATAGATCTGCTACCCGTGTCAGGGATAAAATACGGGGAGCGAAAGGCAATTTACAATTTGTACAGAAACCAGATGGCAGTTATAAGAGTCGAGGGGCATGAAAGGGAAGCAGTGGTTGGGAAGGGAGTGAGACAGGGTTGTAGCATATCCCCGATGTTATTCAATCTGTATATTGAGCAAGCAGAAAAGAAAACAAAAGAAAAATTCGAATTAGGAATTAAAATCCATGGAGAAGAAATAAAAACTTTGAGGTTCTCCGATGACATTGTAATTCTGTCAGAGACAGCAAAGGACCTGGAAGAGCAGCTGAACGGAATGTACAGTGTCTTGAAAAGAGGATATAAGACGAACATCAACAGAAGCAAAACGAGGATAATGTAATGTAGTCCAATTAAATCGGGTGTTGGTGCGGGAATTAGATTAAGAAATGAGAGGCTTAAAGTAGTAAAGGAGTTTTGCTATTTGGGGAGCAAAATAACTGATGATGGTTGAAGTAGAGAGGATAAAAAATGTAGACTGGCAATGCCAAAGAAAGCGTTTCTGGAGAAGAGAAATTTGTTAACATCGAGTATAGATTTAAGGGTCAAGAAGTCGTTTCTGAAAGTATTTGTATGGGGTGTAGCCATGTATGGAAGTTGTAACCTCCCCCTCACTTATCGACCTTAAAGACAGTGAAAAATTAAACCGCGTGTACCTAATGGAAATTTGGGAAAAGCAATCGTCACCGAAGTTAATCTATCGGTAAAGAGGGAGGAAAGGGTTACATCTAAATGAAAGGAAAAATGCAAATGAAACTGGTGGTAATTAATTTTGAAAAGGGATAAAGTTAATAAAGAAAGTAAATGTGCGGCCGTTACGTTAACAATTAACTAGCGGTAATTAGATATTTGAGATTTGGAGGAAATCACGGTCGCCAGCACTAAGGACAATTACTATAGTAACTGAAAAAGTAAGGTTATTACACATATAATTAGCACTAGAAGCGTGGCAACTGAAGGTTGACACGTGTAGTGTGAAAACTGAAAGTTTGTCAGAAGTAATAAATTTCGCTACACTCTGACTTAATTTAGCAGAAGAATTAATAAAACCAGAAAACTGAAAGTTAATTTAGTGACTGAAATTAATAAGAAGCTTTCTTTCTGAAGCACATCGAAATCCAGTAAAATACGGTTAGTCTTGGACTACCTCAACAATCATTTCAAAAGCAACTTGACTCTACGCAATTTAGAAACAAGAGATTTAACTTTGAACTTGGATTAAATGATTCTGAACAATTAACAATAGTAAAATTTAGTACGTACCAAGCTGAGCTGCAGTCACAGGTAAGCTAAAATATGCTAACAAAACTCGCACTCTTAATTTGTGCTCGTGTAACCTAAATATTGTAGCCAGCTACTGAACTTTGAAATTAAAGCAGTGAAATCTAATTATATTATTTTAATGCTGGCGTTTGAATTTCAACGACACTCGGGTTCATTTCGGAAAAGGAAGGGACCCTGCTTGGCAATGCAATCGGGACAATGAGCAACAAAGGTTCATGCTAAGTTACTGTAATTTTGCGAGGCAAATGGAACAATTTGAAAAGCTGAGGTCTGCCATACAGTTCTGAAACTTTACGTGCTTTTAGTCTTCCTTGTTGGTTGATTGAAGGTTCGAAGCCGTCGATCGAGGAGGTGGCGACAGTCACTCATTGTCGGCCGTCGCTGTTGCAGAAGCTGGATGTTGGCGCGCCTTCTTCTCGACACGGTCACCAGGCGAAACGGGCTCTTGATGTGCGCCAGCTAATGCTTCCCGTCCGCGACACCATGTCAGAAACTATCATCGCGAGTCGAGCGCAATTACATGCTGCCAAACCCCGAAAGCGCGGCAACTCGCGGGAGCGTCACACAACACACCTGCTCCACTCGCTACTCCAGCCAGACTCTCACTGCTCTGCCCGCGCTCCACGCGGCAGAGTTAACACTACCAAAGATCCTACACACTTTGATTCTTCACACGACCCATCGATGTAATCGTTCGATAGCAGTTTTCCCTAGGCAAGACCCAGCGTAAAAATACAAATAATATTTACGAAACAAACCAATTATACATCGACATAAGTGCATAAATATATATATACAAACAGTAAAACAATTACAATATATAAAGAGACAGAAATGTCATATCTTGAGGTAACAAAACAAGGAAAAAAAATAATAGTACAATAGATGGAAATAGGAGGATATGCATTTCCGGCGTTACACGTGCCCCACATTGTCTGAGGATGTTCGTGTAACGTAAACAGACTCAGAAAATGTCCCAAAAAAGAAACAGCGGAAATGCATATGCTCAAAACATCAACAAAATTTAGCATTCGTCTAATTAACCATAAATCAATTTTTTAGACCATAATAATTGAGTGGAGACACTCCTAATCTTATTCCATTCTGTCATCTTGATCAAAATAAAACAGGTTGACAACATATTAAAATTCATAGAAAACATAGAAAATGGTTTAGCTATTCTAAAATTGTCAAAATTCCTAACAGTATCAAAAAATGGAATACTATTTACAAAATTAATCAGATTACTTGGTCATAGAAAACAGGTATATCAAAATACGCAAATTAATAATTAATTAGACTACACATTTTTACATAACCCTTTCATAATTAATATTCTCGTCATGGGAGTCCATTAAACGCTAAACAAGAAAATAACACACATCAGATCGAAAAAAACATAAATATTGACAGTAGAATTCTTTCAGCTGTCCAGGAAGAAAAACAATTCCGCCTTCCGTACTCGCAAGTACAAAGAATGCCGACAGCGGCCCAAGAGCCAACAGCGGCACAAGAGCCGACAGCGGCTCGCCTCGCCAGTATTGTTGCGCCCGCGTGTGCGGCACGCTTGATCTCACTCGCCCTTGTGACGGCGTTTCCAGAACGTCCGTTTCACTGAATTCCTTCGGAAAAACTCACTCCCGAGTAATCTCAAGGAGTCCATTAACACTATTACAGTGGATAACTCAACACTGTCCATCATCACACATGTACAAGCCTGAAACTTAAAACAGCGTCTAAGTACATCGGCAATGACTAGTAAAACACATATTTATGGAATCTTACAGCTATTTACAAAATCATATTTACATTCCTTAATCTACTGTGACTCAGCTGAAAACTTAAACTAGCAGCTTGGATTTTTAAATTGATTAATATTCAGTAACTCTTAAATCATTTAATCAACATAAATTACTTATTAATTACAACTTCTTTAATGACCTCTAGGTCAGGCAAAAGCCTCGCCACATGGCACATCCTTAAATCTTACACTCTATGTCTACATACTGTACAAATTACCCTATCTGTGGTACTAATCAATCCTTGGTTGGTACAATTTCAGGTCTACAATGGTCCATTATAAACAAACTTAAATTTAGAGATTTCATTGTCTATCTCGCTCGATTTCTCATGAGCTTTTACAAGTACTACGTCTCCGATTGCAAACTTAGCAAAACGCGCTTTAGCGTCATGACGACGTATGCGAGCATCGGCTTTTAGCTTCATTACTTCTCGCAAACCATCTTTTTTCACACCAATACTAATGTCAATCCGTGGAAGGAATTTGATTATCTCTTCCACTAAACTTTTACTTCTGTCATCCAACAGGATTTCCTCTGGAGAAAATCCCGTCGATTCATGTCTCAAGGTGTTCATAATTCTCTCAAATACTGCCACATATTTGCCCCATGCCCTATGGTTGTGATAGCAATAGGTACGGGAAAGTCGGGCTCGTCTTTGTTCGTGTTTTACGTTTGACACACCGTCTACAATACTTTCCAATTCACTTTCTACATTATCGTCAACGCCGATATTCCTCACATTACAGTAGTTCAAATTCATACCTACGTCAATACCATTCGGCCAGTTAACAATGTGTATAGGCTGGTATTGCCTATGCACACCGTCTCCTGCCTCGTCAAAACTAACTACTATTGTTTTATCTTGGGACGTACATGTCAACGTTTTGCTTTCGCAGTCAATCACTGCACGGTACTTTAACAGCCAATCTAACCCGATAATTACTTCCGTAGTTAAGTCTGGCACGACGACAAACTCTTGTTCAAATCGTGCCCCACATATCTCGAAGTTGACAAAAATCTGTTTTGTGACCGGTTTACTGGCCTTCCCAGTAGCACCGATAATTTTCACTCCTGTTACTGGCATAACTACGATGCCAGGTCTGTCTTTCAGTAACTCAAATATTTTCCCAGATACAGCACTCAATTCTGGACCGGTGTCAATCAACACGTTAAGTTGTAGGTCGTGCATATTAACAGACACTACTATCTGTCTACACTTGTCCTCGACGGTTTCTTTATTTTCCCACAGTAAATCCTCGTCTATATCCAGGTCATTCCAGAAAAAACCATCCGGCTTTGATCCTAAATCCGGTTTATCTGGCGGCTTTTTCAGCCTCTGTTCACATACACTTTTAATTTCAACACGTCTGTCCTGAGGCTTAGTCTGTAGCTTCGCCTCCAATACCGAAACCTTTTCCTGTAACTCGTCAACTAGTGAGTGTTGCATTGCTATCAATTCACCAATTGTCACCTTCGTTGATTCCTCTTTAGTCAGATTGATCTCATCTGCCAATCTACCTGGAGAAATGTGCCCAGTAGCATCTGAAATTACTTCCTCTGGATCTGCGCAACCCACACTGCTATCGTCTGACCGTATAACGTCAGCTCTAACCTCATACACGCTGTAATCTACGTGCTTTTCTACCAATCGTTTCCGGCTATCACTAAAATTTTCGTAATCTTTCTCCTTAATACTCTCGCAATGTTTAAACTGGATCTTCGCGTCGGATGGGTCAGCTACTTCTACCATTACAACTTTCGGTAAAGTCTGCCGGTTAGGGCCAGAACTTCCCGTTACTACTTCAACATTCAACTCCTGCGGGACGAAACACGACGCATCTTGCTCGTGCTCCCCATTAACATCAACTATTTCTGGTAAAGTCTGCCGGTTAGGGCCAGAACTTTCCATCACTTCACAAATACTATCTTGCTGCGGGACGAGACGCAGCAAATCCTGCCCGCGCTCCCCATAAATACTTCTCCCGTACAGGCCCCTATAATCTCTTAGTTCGTCGTATAAGCGACCGAACTGCCTTAACCAGACCTCATCCCTCTCTGCATCCCCTCGCTCGATGACGGACGTTTTATCCGACATCTGATCTTCTCTCAACAATTGCGAATCATTCTTAAACTCAATCTCCAGTTCCGCTGTGGGTATTACAGCTGGCACCTTATAATCGATTTCCGGAACACTACTTAAATTGTTCTCACAGACAGTGAATGTACCTTCTACTGCCGTGTATACAGCTGATCTACTACTTGTGGGCGCACTCCTTTCTCTTAACACTGGCACACTCTCCCGCCGTTGATTATTCCATACGGAATTTTCATAACGACGACACCTGAGTTTTCTACTGTTATTGGGCCGCCAAAATTTCTCCACGCCCGGTCGGCCCCTCACCGGCGCGGCTAATGGTTTCCCTGTCTCGTCCCAGCAGATACAGTCCCCGGATGCTGCTGAGGCGGCTGATCACACCCTCTGGCGTTATTACTATTCTGTGAAGCCCGTATCACGTTAGTATGATACTGGTTTCCGTCATTCCTGTTATTATTTGCATTGTACCGATTGTTATTACGGTCCGAACCATTATTGTTATTGCTGCCATGGATGCGGTATGCATTATTCCCGTGGTTATCGTTGTTGTGGTTGCTGTGGTACCCGTTGTTGTTACCACGGCCTCTGCCACTGTCGCGATTATTGCGCCAATTGTCCTCGTCCTCCACTCTTTCCAGGAAATCATTGATTGTCCTGTAATTGCTTCCTACGTATCGTTTTGTATCATCTGGAAGCTTCTTGTAGAGTTCCCAGACTATTTCGGATTCCGAGCGGCGGTCACGCAAATATTCCAACTTGCGGATCCAGCCCTCACAAAACTCCTTCATCGAACCGCGCGAATTCGCATCGAAAGGCCTCGATACGACAAATTCGCGCCAGACACTTTGCTGTTTTTGCTCTGACCAGTATTCAGCCAGAAACAAATTTTTAAATTCGTCAAAAGTCAGGTTCGTAATTTTGAGGTTTAAGCCCCAACGCTTGGCATCACCAGCCAACACATCAATAATCGCATTAATTTTTCTCTCATTAGTCCATGATCTGGGTAAAACTCTTTCACAATTCTTAATGAAATCCGTCGCGTGTATACCGCCTTTTTTCAAGGGGTCGAACCGCTCCTCTTTCGTCAACAACTCCGAACTATGTGCACAGATTGGCACATAGCTCTGTTTTTCGTCAAGTTTCCTTTCTAATTCCGACACCCTCGTAATCACTTGGCAAGTGATTGTCGCAAGCGTTTCCACTTCCCTCTTTTTCTCTTCGCAGGTATTAGCCTGCTTCGTCACTTTGGTATCTACTTCGGATACTAAAGCCTTTAAAGTTTCCACCTTCTTTTGATCCTCTTTTTTCACTAATTGAATTTGTTCCGTCACCTTATTCTCGATGATCGGAGCAACTGATTCTCCTACACTTTTCTCGATTCTGCTAATTTCGGAATAAAAACGAGTATTTATGCTCGCAATTTCCGCCTGAACGCCTATCATTTCCTGTTTAAGATTACCGATTTCGGTATTAATCACGACAATATCGTCTTTGATTTTATCAACTTTTGTGTTAACAACTCCAACATTGTTGTTAACAACATTAATAGCTTTGTTCTGATTGTCTAGCATCCGTTCAAATTTTTCAGACTGAGCTTCTTGCTTGGCCGATTGACTCTTGATTTCGTTAATCAAAACATTCAATAAATCAGTTACATTCCCGGAAACTACCGGTTTTACTTCCGTAGCGGCTTCCTCTTTAATCACTTCCGATTCCGAAACATTTTCTAAAGTCTGGAATTCCATTTCTGCTCTTTGTTGCGTTTCGGCGGTCGCATCTTTCATGCTAGCCACCTGCCCCTGAACAATGGGTACCGCGGTACGCGTTTCCCACTGTTCGACCGATTGTTCCGTATCCAAGTCTACCAAATTTTGGCAATTGTTGCCTTCACTCATTTTAATAATTTTCAATATAAATGCCAAATCTCAAATATAATTAGGATTACTCCCACTACTTATTCTCGCTGACGTAACGGCATGTACGTAACCAGTACTTCGTTACGAGATTTGCAACATACAAAATTCGTGTCCAGAACAACCTCAAAACTGAAGATTGTCCTGTCACCAGGTCGCCACGTGTAACCTCCCCCTCACTTATCGACCTTAAAGACAGTGAAAAATTAAACCGCGTGTACCTAATGGAAATTTGGGAAAAGCAATCGTCACCGAAGTTAATCTATCGGTAAAGAGGGAGGAAAGGGTTACATCTAAATGAAAGGAAAAATGCAAATGAAACTGGTGGTAATTAATTTTGAAAAGGGATAAAGTTAATAAAGAAAGTAAATGTGCGGCCGTTACGTTAACAATTAACTAGCGGTAATTAGATATTTGAGATTTGGAGGAAATCACGGTCGCCAGCACTAAGGACAATTACTATAGTAACTGAAAAAGTAAGGTTATTACACATATAATTAGCACTAGAAGCGTGGCAACTGAAGGTTGACACGTGTAGTGTGAAAACTGAAAGTTTGTCAGAAGTAATAAATTTCGCTACACTCTGACTTAATTTAGCAGAAGAATTAATAAAACCAGAAAACTGAAAGTTAATTTAGTGACTGAAATTAATAAGAAGCTTTCTTTCTGAAGCACATCGAAATCCAGTAAAATACGGTTAGTCTTGGACTACCTCAACAATCATTTCAAAAGCAACTTGACTCTACGCAATTTAGAAACAAGAGATTTAACTTTGAACTTGGATTAAATGATTCTGAACAATTAACAATAGTAAAATTTAGTACGTACCAAGCTGAGCTGCAGTCACAGGTAAGCTAAAATATGCTAACAAAACTCGCACTCTTAATTTGTGCTCGTGTAACCTAAATATTGCAGCCAGCTACTGAACTTTGAAATTAAAGCAGTGAAATCTAATTATATTATTTTAATGCTGGCGTTTGAATTTCAACGACACTCGGGTTCATTTCGGAAAAGGAAGGGACCCTGCTTGGCAATGCAATCGGGACAATGAGCAACAAAGGTTCATGCTAAGTTACTGTAATTTTGCGAGGCAAATGGAACAATTTGAAAAGCTGAGGTCTGCCATACAGTTCTGAAACTTTACGTGCTTTTAGTCTTCCTTGTTGGTTGATTGAAGGTTCGAAGCCGTCGATCGAGGAGGTGGCGACAGTCACTCATTGTCGGCCGTCGCTGTTGCAGAAGCTGGATGTTGGCGCGCCTTCTTCTCGACACGGTCACCAGGCGAAACGGGCTCTTGATGTGCGCCAGCTAATGCTTCCCGTCCGCGACACCATGTCAGAAACTATCATCGCGAGTCGAGCGCAATTACATGCTGCCAAACCCCGAAAGCGCGGCAACTCGCGGGAGCGTCACACAACACACCTGCTCCACTCGCTACTCCAGCCAGACTCTCACTGCTCTGCCCGCGCTCCACGCGGCAGAGTTAACACTACCAAAGATCCTACACACTTTGATTCTTCACACGACCCATCGATGTAATCGTTCGATAGCAGTTTTCCCTAGGCAAGACCCAGCGTAAAAATACAAATAATATTTACGAAACAAACCAATTATACATCGACATAAGTGCATAAATATATATATATACAAACAGTAAAACAATTACAATATATAAAGAGACAGAAATGTCATATCTTGAGGTAACAAAACAAGGAAAAAAAATAATAGTACAATAGATGGAAATAGGAGGATATGCATTTCCGGCGTTACAAAGTGAAACGTGGACGATAAATAGTTTGGACAAGAAGAAAATTGAAGCTTTCGAAATGTGGTGCTACAGAAGAATGCTGAAGATTAGATGGGTAAATCACATAACTAATGAGGAGGTATTGAATAGCATTAGGGAGAAGAGGAGGTTGTGGCACACCTTGACTAGAAGAAGGGACCGGTTGGTAGGACATGTTCTGAGGCATCAAGGTATCAACAATTTAGTTCAAAAAATGGTTCAAATGGCTCTGAGCACTATGCGACTTAACATCTATGGTCATCAGTCCCCTAGAACTTAGAACTACTTAAACCTAACTAACCTAAGGCAACACACAACACCCAGTCATCACGAGGCAGAGAAAATCCCTGACCCCGCCGGGAATCGAACGCGGGAACCCGGGCGTGGGAAGCGAGAACGCTACCGCATGACCACGAGCTGCGGACCAACAATTTAGTCTTTGAGGGCAGCGTGGAGGGTAAAAATCGTAGAGGAAGACAAAGAGATGAATACACTAAACAGATTCAGAGGGATGTAGGTTGCAGTAGGTACTGGGAGATGAAGAACCTTGCACAGGATAGAGTAGCATGGAGAGCTGCATCAAACCTGTCTCTGGACTGAAGATCACAACAACAACCAACTTATATGAATTGTATAACGAGTTGTAAAATAGAACTAACCTCGTAATTCAGCTCGTATCACACTTAAGTTGTACAATCGAACTGAAAACTTTGTGAGAAACGTGGGTAGATCGAAGTAATTGATGTCCGAGATACACAGTTCCCGGCACAATTCAGTCACACCATCTTATGCGTTTGTATTCACGAGACTAACGAAACGTATCTGGCAGTAAGGAATTGGAGGTTTACGAATTCTGGCGACCTTGCCCGAGCCCGACAAGCAACTGTTGGTGGGAAAGGAAACATGAAGAGTGAGAAAATGTATTCGTTCTCCTTGTCACTACCGACTCGGCACGCTGATAAGAAATTGGAGGAATTCGGAAACTAACGAGTCGGTACGACGAACTGCGTGCGGGGAAGAGGCATGCAAGTAACGAAATATTTCAAGCAGTAACGAAACGGTACTTATTTAGAGTACAGAGAAATATTCTTTACCCAGATATAGTCTCCCTCCAAGATGTCTTCTTCTCATGAACTGTGCGGACGCTTGTTTAGTGACAGCTCCCTCCTCCAGTTCATTGTTGTAGTTCTCTTAGGCTAAATTACGTCAGCCATTCGCTTATAACTCATTTCCCAACCAATGTTCGGCATTTCGCGGGAACGGTCCGTTCCTCGGATTCTGGCACGTGGTGTATCGGTTTTTGGGGATTGTGAATAGCGTTGCTAGGAAGTCCCAGGAAAACCGTTGCAGCATTTAGCGATTCTGACTGTTGTGTCGGTAGCATCAACTAACAGAACTGTGCGCAAACTCAAACTGAAACGTTATGGACTAACGACAGCGCGTCAACTGACCAATCTGGAAAGATGGAAATTTTGAGTAATATTATTGTAAATAAATATGTAAAAAAGTTCCTGAGATTCCTTATATTTCGAGTGTCTTGATTCCATTTGCTATTGAATCATAGAGCATTTACTTTGTGTATGAAAGGTGTAGTGTAATGTTATAACTTTGATGTAATAGTAGAAAGTGTATGATATAAGTTTGTGCTCAAATAAGTTTTCAATATTCTGTGTATGCAAAACCATGTATTCACCGTAGTTTACATAAAGTGATGGTGTTCAAAGAGGTATTAGAAGTGACACAACAGTGTTTTGTATGTATACCATATATGTTGCTCTATCTGTATCTAGGGTGTGACTTTAGAAAGAACACACCAAGTGTGGTATAGTGATTAATTCTTTTTATATCCCATGGGAAAATATTGCGCATTTTGCAGAAGGCCACACTTCCTTGTTGAAAAATTTGTTAATATCCTTTTTAACAGCTAATTTAAAATTTAGTAAATAACAGTACTATTATACCAACTAAGACCCATTAATTTGCATTTTCAGTCATGTAGGTTAAATGTAGTACCACTTGTTTTAAAGAAATTTTATTCTCTTTAAACTGTTTAAGCTGTTATTGTCATTTGAATTTGAATGTAATATTCTGTGATGTATGAAAAATATTGTGTGTAGTATGTAATATTCACTATAGTCTTCAAGTTTTACTTCCATTTACACGGAACAATCTACGTATATATTGCATGTCTTTGATATACACTCCTGGAAATTGAAATAAGAACACCGTGAATTCATTGTCCCAGGAAGGGGAAACTTTATTGACACATTCCTGGGGTCAGATACATCACATGATCACACTGACAGAACCACAGGCACATAGACACAGGCAACAGAGCATGCACAATGTCGGCACTAGTACAGTGTATATCCACCTTTCGCAGCAATGCAGGCTGCTATTCTCCCATGGAGACGATCGTAGAGATGCTGGATGTAGTCCTGTGGAACGGCTTGCCATGCCATTTCCACCTGGCGCCTCAGTTGGACCAGCGTTCGTGCTGGACGTGCAGACCGCGTGAGACGACGCTTCATCTAGTCCCAAACATGCTCAATGGGGGACAGATCCGGAGATCTTGCTGGCCAGGGTAGTTGACTTACACCTTCTAGAGCACGTTGGGTGGCACGGGATACATGCGGACGTGCATTGTCCTGTTGGAACAGCAAGTTCCCTTGACGGTCTAGGAATGGTAGAACGATGGGTTCGATGACGGTTTGGATGTACCGTGCACTATTCAGTGTCCCCTCGACGATCACCAGTGGTGTACGGCCAGTGTAGGAGATCGCTCCCCACACCATGATACCGGGTGTTGGCCCTGTGTGCCTCGGTCGTATGCAGTCCTGATTGTGGCGCTCACCTGCACGGCGCCAAACACGCATACGACCATCATTGGCACCAAGGCAGAAGCGACTCTCATCGCTGAAGACGACACGTCTCCATTCGTCCCTCCATTCACGCCTGTCGCGACACCACTGGAGGCGGGCTGCACGATGTTGGGGCGTGAGCGGAAGACGGCCTAACGGTGTGCGGGACCGTAGCCCAGCTTCATGGAGACGGTTGCGAATGGTCCTCGCCGATACCCCAGGAGCAACAGTGTCCCTAATTTGCTGGGAAGTGGCGGTACGGTCCCCTACGGCACTGCGTAGGATCCTACGGTCTTGGCGTGCATCCGTGCGTCGCTGCGGTCCGGTCCCAGGTCGACGGGCACGTGCACCTTCCGCCGACCACTGGCGACAACATCGATGTACTGTGGAGACCTCACGCCCCACGTGTTGAGCAATTCGGCGGTACGTCCACCCGGCCTCCCGCATGCCCACTGTACGCCCTCGCTCAAAGTCCGTCAACTGCACATACGGTTCACGTCCACGCTGTCGCGGCATGCTACCAGTGTTAAAGACTGCGATGGAGCTCCGTATGCCACGGCAAACTGGCTGACACTGACGGCGGCGGTGCACAAATGCTGCGCAGCTAGCGCCATTCGACGGCCAACACCGCGGTTCCTGGTGTGTCCGCTGTGCCGTGCGTGTGATCATTGCTTGTACAGCCCTCTCGCAGTGTCCGGAGCAAGTATGGTGGGTCTGACACACCGGTGTCAATGTGTTCTTTTTTCCATTTCCAGGAGTGTATTTTGTGCTTATTGTACATATGTGATCTTGTGATTCCATTCCAGTTATTTATGTATCAGTTTATTAAGCACCAATTATTTATACTTGGCTGATCCAATAAATTTTTTCTCCACAGTAAAAAAAAAAAAAAAAAAAAAATAATAATAATTTAGTTACCGTTTCTCGACGTCAGTGCCTCTTATGCTTATTGCAATCCGTTCATTAAGGACAGCGTGCTCCAGAACTGATATTGTTATTTCTCTGATGAAGCGTTGCTGCGTTTATCAGAGTCCATGAACTCGCAGATCTATCGAAGTTAGTGCAATGAAAATCCCATCAGTCACTGCAGAGGTGTGGATGGGGGTCAAGAGAGGGCATCTGACCCCTCCCTCCCTGGAATCTGGAGTACAGAGTCTTGAAGTGATTTCCCATGACTTTTGCTACACATGTCGTTTAGCCACTTGTAGTATTACTTGGCCTATAGCAACGAAATAGTACTGTGGTTCAGCAAATTCGTTTGGGTGTATTTGAATCTTGCGCGTCCTCCACCTCCCCTACACGCGCACACAGACACACACACAGACACACACACACACACACACACATACACTTCCCCGCAGATAAATTTCTGCAGACGCTCGTGTCAGTTACGTAAAGAGCCTGTACATAATGTAAAACGAGACTGTGGTGTGCCGTTAGTGAAACACGAATGAAGACCGTACTTTCTTCACCAAACCGTAACCTCTGATATGTATCTGAACAGTTAAGTTACAACCTTTTTTTTCCAGAAAGGGACTACCAGCGAAAGTACCTACTGTTATTTCGTGTGGGACACAGCAGGAGCACAGACTGCCAATCGATATTAACCGTCAGTTAGTAGATACTGAAGGTTGCGAATCTAACGCCTACCGAGGTAACGCAAACTTGATTTTCATTATTTCATTCTATTACTGGCCGAATTTAAAAACTTAAAATGCATTCATAATCTGTTCATTAAGAAGTATAATCTAGCGGTAAAGATTTAAAATAGTGAGCGAAGTATAAAAAATCAGCAACTGTCATATATAATGAGGCACCTTAATTAATGACGCCCAAATTACCCACACTATATTTATCCAGCATTTCAGAATGTGAGCGCATAGGCGACTTCCAACGTAATTTCGAATCTCTTCGGAAGTTTCTGTCGTCGAAATATCCCACGAAATAATGAAAGGAAATAAGCTTATCGAATCCTGCCTCGGGCATGGATGTGTGTGACGTCCTTAGGTTAGTTAGGTTTAAGTAGTTCTAAGTTCTAGGGGCCTGGTGACCTCAGAAGTTAAGTTCCATAGTGCTCAGATCCATTTGAACCATTTAAGCTTATCGCTCACTACATTTCAGTTTTTCATGGAGTAAAATCTCAGCATCTGGCATGACGTTATACTTTATTACTTAATTTTAATCATAAAAATCAACAGTCTCTGTTGATTTTTAAGTCCGCAGCTCGTGGTCGTGCGGTAGCGTTCTCGCTTCCCGCGCCCGGGTTCCCGGGTTCGATTCCCGGCGGGGTCAGGGATTTTCTCTGCCTCGTGATGACTGGGTGTTGTGTGATGTCCTTAGGTTAGTTAGGTTTAAGTAGTTCTAAGTTCTAGAGGACTGATGACCATAGATGTTAAGTCCCATAGTGCTCAGAGCCATTTATTTTTGTTGATTTTTAAAATTAAAATTGATCCAGTTGCTGACAGGGCCGCAAAATGTTGAAAATATCTAAATTTACTTTATTACTTCTTTACTACTAACTCTTCTCGTCACACATTTTGTAGTGACAGTGTTTTATATACCAAAGAACGTACCTGCAAAATTATATCATTGTACGAAATACGAGGCCTGTTCAGAAAGTAAGCTCCGATTGATTGCCAAATTGAAATCACAGTGAACATCAGAAATGTTTTACTTGTAACAATTAGCTACACCTTTCAGCTACTTCTCTACGTAGTCGCCGTTCTGACTTAGACTTTTGTCATAGCGTTGTACCAACTTTTCAATAGCCTCATCGTAGAAGGCAGCCGCCAGTGCTTTCCGCCAATTCTCCACGCTGGCCTACACCTCGTTGTCTGTGTCAAAATGTTGTCTTCAAAGACAGCGGTTCATGTGACCAGAGATGAAACTCAGGGGGAGACAATTGCGGACTGTATTGTGGGTAATCTAACATTTCCATTTGAAAACGATGCAGGAGCATCTTCATTGCCCCTGCAGAATGCGGCTGAGAATTGTCGTGAAGACGAAACAGCACGACAGTTATGTAATGTTAGCTGCATAGCTTCAGGCGAAATTTCTCACCAGGCCCTCGTACTTGGCGGCAGACACTATTTTCTAGACATCTTTACGCACTCGCTGCGAGCTCAGAAATGAGAAGAGCGACGTGATGCTAACTGGGGTTATACTAGAGACACTACCCAACACATCTGTGCAAAGCTTTGTCGGATTTTCATAGTCGTTTCCATTTCGCGACCGATCGGAGCTTACTTTCTGAACGCCCCTCGTAGTTCATAAAATATGAGGTCATAAACTTCGAGATGTTTGAGAAACTATCTTTTCTGAAAACGGAACGCGAATTAGCCAGACATTACTCATCCAGTGTTTCATAATGAGTGCCTTGAAGGTAGGTGGAACACATAGACTCATTTGTAAAGTAATCAGACGTTTGAAGCTGTTTTTTTTTTGCATGGAATTAGATCCATTAAAGAATTAGGGGTGGGTAGTTACTGGTGCGTCTGTCACAGTCTAGGATAGTTTTTGTCATCATAAACACGTCGTAATAGTGTCACAGACGCAATCGTGTGTGGGCTTTTGCATTGTCGTGCATGAAATAATCAGTTTTTTGGTTAGTTGTTGCAGAACTGCAACACCGATTGTTCGGAGAGTTCAAAAATAATCTGATGTTTCCGTTGGAAAAAAGAGAGCGAGAGGGGGAGAGAGAGAGAGAGAGAGAGAGAGAGAGAGAGAGAGAGAGAGTATCCGAATTGATCAGCATGGTCCCTGAATAAGCAATAAATGTTATATACCTGCAGGCAGTGCATCTGATTAATAAAACGACTATATATATGGTGACAGGTCCAAGAACATTCTATTCAAGTTAACAAAAGTCGGGCACAAAATAAATTCAAAATACTGTGTTAACTTTAATGCAGTATTGAAAATCTTTGAGAGCCCACGATACATTCTGACAAATAATAATTTTTTATTGTTCCTGTACTTTATAACATTTTTTCTCCTCACACATTCACAAAATATAATGAAGAACACTGCTCGGCATCTGAGAAGTACAGTGAACTGTCAACAAGGAGCATGTCACCAGCAGGTCACGTCGACTTCATCTTACCCGTTAGGGCACGCTCTAGTAAGTACACAATTGGCCCACTTGAACAAATGCTCCGCGTGCGTTGCACATGCGAGCAATTTCAGTGCGGCGACCTTTCGGTTCTTCAGCCGACAAAAAAGCACCTCCCGCAGTCGTCTTGCTCTTCGAGTGAGCGCACTATATATATATATATATAACACTCCTGTCCGCTACTGCTATACCATAACCTCGAAGCTGGAGGCAGGTTGTGAAATAAAGCTGTCTTATTAAAGTTATTATGGTATAAAGCAACAGAGCAGTGTTACCCTCTGAGAGGAATTTTGTTATGTTGACCGTCTTGTACCTAACGGAGGTGGCTTATCGGAAATGAAAGTCAGAATTACGTAAATGTTTGAACAGTAACAAACGAAATTTTGCCTATCTGCACTGTTTAATGGATAAAGAAAACGGTCGCCAGCCTAACTAGACAAGAGAATGATTAACATTCTCTTTCAAGAAAATAGTTATTAGTAATTTTAACGGATAAACACAACCTATACTTTGCCACACGCGAGTGCAATGAACTCTGACACACACATATGTTTACGGTAAGATTGAAACTAACAGTTAGAGCAGCACAAACTATTTGCGAAATTATAACAGATACCGAAACACACTATTACTTTCAGGGCTTACACAAACTGAATGGTCTTTATAACGTTATTATTACTATTCAATGCAGACTCATTAATTGGATATAGTTTAAGTCTCTCTCAGTTAAATACTTTACTATTTAAAATGAAAGTTAATTGGAATCCACTAACAGGTTGCTTCTCACTATCATTTGAATAAAGATATTATGGTTTTCCTAATTAGTGGTCTTTCCGTTACTTGTTACCGAGCATTAACACAATAGACAAACTGTGGATTCTGTTATACTATTAGTATGCACTTCTAATACACAAGAGAGACAAACACTTAGCAAACATGAGTATATAACGCTTCAAAACTGCAGTTTTCCACTTTTACTACCGTGAGACACCTTCTGCGATTTACAACAGCCAGTAATGTGATCATTTATTAAGCAAAACTTTATAAGCCTCAGTCTTAAGAACTTTTAATTTGAAGTTGGCAACAACACATTAATAAGCAGTTTTACTAGGAAAATTATTTTTATCAAGCATCATTAACTTTAACTCACTCTCTTGGCACATTAACTTTAACTTTCTTTTAACTATGTTCAAGAGGCATCAATTAGCAAAACACTGGCCTCTAATGTTCTTTCAGTAAGGACACTCGGATATCACTTTAGTTCAAACTGAGAGGAACCTGAGAGGTGTTATGACGGAGAGAAAAATCAAGGTAGGTACATAAATTCAAATATAAATTACCTTATATTTGAGCACACTAACACATCCATTAAGCTGATCCTTCACTGTATATCATTGTAGCTTTCCGATGCAATGATTGCGCAATGTGGTGGCAACTGCATGTAGGTAGGTGGAATTGCAGGTAGAATTGCTGTACTCTGTCAGTTCTTGGTGGCGATGATATATACAAAGTCCAGAATAGTTCCAGCTATTTATCCATCCATACGAGGCATTGGAAAGTAGCAGAAAAAGCCTCTCTCGGAACCAGCACAATATGCATCTTTTACGTGGCAATGCTTGTCCCCAACTGACTCTTGTTCCACCTTTTTCACCTAGGCCAACCACAATTTGCGCGCGCTACTCAGTTCCGTTCCCGAGGGGAACCACACTACCTTTTATACATTAAAGAACTAAGAACCATAAGTGAGGATCAGCAGTTTACATAACAGCAACCAAATTCATTCAATAAAACAGAACACTTGCACATATTTACATTTCCACAAAAAATTATTCACACAGAAATTATAATTATATAGAGTAAGTTTTGTTCATTCCAAATGGGACAAAGAATTTAAATGACAGATATACTACATTGCATAGGATCAAATCATGACATCAAAGTTTTAACAAAGAAAGGAGTATACAGTTTTGTGTTATCGTTCAATCAAACAATATTTAGAGAAGCTTAATGATGTAATATTAAATGAAACAAAAGCAAAATAAATCAGTAGAGCATTAGAGCTATGGTGTTACACACACACACACACACACACACACATATATATATATATATATATATATATATATATATATATATATATATAAACAAAAAAACTGTGTACGATAACTTAAATACAACCTAGGTGGAAGAATCCCCTTTAGTATAGCCAACTTTTCTACTGTTTAAAAATAGGTTATTTCATGAAAACTGTTCCAACCGT
Organism: Schistocerca americana; assembly: GCF_021461395.2. NCBI lineage: Eukaryota > Metazoa > Arthropoda > Insecta > Orthoptera > Acrididae > Schistocerca > Schistocerca americana. The sequence goes on along the minus strand of NC_060123.1, from coordinate 602,089,036 downwards.
TCATGTTCTTATTTATGAATAGAATAAGATCTTCCTCTCTTCAGATATTGTAAAAAAATAGGTCATTTTTCGCTTACCGATATCTGGCCTCACTTATGGAAGAACACTCATGGAAAAATTATGCAAGCCGTCATGGAACATGTGCAATGTGTCACGAAAACAAATCAAAATATATAGAGGCTCAGAAGAAAAAAAGCAAGAAATCCACTATTAAAACGTGAGTGCGGCGTGGGTTGGTTACCCTGCCATTGTTAGACACCCCTCAAAAACAGTGTAATTGTCAAAACTTTATAGTAAAGAGACTTTGACGTTGACAGCCCGTTCCGTTGACGACTTGTGTGAATGTCATCATTGACGACTTGTATGAATATCATCTTTGACGACTTATATGAATGTCGTTATTTGAAATGCTTTTTTTGGAATGTTTTGTCTTTCCCATCCTTTAAGTACGAATCGACCATGAGCTGTTTCGTTACCAGCTCAACTACAGATTTGGACCAGTTAATTTTCGTTGTAAACGAACGACTCTCTCTGCCGGCCGGAGTGGCTGAGTGGTTCTAGGCGCTACAGTCTCGAACCGCGCTACCGCTACGGTCGCAGGTTCGAATCCTGCCTCGGGCATGGCTGTGTGTGATGTCCTTAGGTTAGTTAGGTTTAAGTAGTTCTATGTTCTAGGGGACTGATGACTTCAGCAGTTAAGTCCCATAGTGCTCAGAGCCATTTTTGAACGACTCTCTGGTCAAACTCAGTTAGTCATTGTGGGTGCGCGTCATGTGCGTACAGGTAAATCAACCATCAACCTCATCGTGAGTCAGTCGGTGTCGTAAGCAATTAGTTGACTGTGCCAAAGCCACCCTGGGTGGCTATGACTGTGCCTACTGCTGAGTGTGGAGTCTTCTGTGAGCGACTAAGATTTCTTATGCTTTAGGTGGATTATGTTTCAACCTGCCAGGTTAGCCGAGAGCACTAATCCACTGCTTCCTGGACTCGGGTAGGCCCACTGGCCCGGGATCGAATCCACCTTGCAGATTACCGACGTCGGCCGGTGTGCTGGCCAGCCTGGATGTGGATTTTAGGCGGTTTTCCACACCCTGCTAGCTGAATACTCGGCTGGTCCCCACGTTCCACCTCAGTTACATGACTCGCAGACATCTGAACAGGTTCACAGTATTCCATGGATTACACTAGATGCAGACACCAGGGGTACACTAATTATGTCACGGGGGTACGGGGTGGCAGCAGGAAGGTCATCCGTCCACCCCTTAAAACTAACCTTGCCAAATCTGTGCCTACCATACGAAACTGTGGGACAAGGCACTAGTAAAAGAGAAAAGAAGAGATGGTTTATGTTTCAAACTAAGTTCTGCACACATTCTAGCAAAGGAAGTACGTCAGCATTTATGTTCTGGATGGCTGTGCGCACATTTGTTGGGCTTGCACTTAGGTATAACTGAAGATTGTCAGCACATAAAAGAGATTCACAATGGGAGATGATTCGACACGTCTTTAACGTATAATGAGAAAAGCAATGGGTCCAATACTGATCCTTGTGGGACCCATGATACCACATTATTCCATTATGGCCTCTTTGTTCCAATCATTATGCTCTGTTCGCGGGATGTAAGGTATGTGTGGAGATCTGGCGAGTATGGTGGATGTTTAAGTTGCACCATCCTCTTTTTTGCCAGGAACTGTTTGAGATATTGGCTGTGTGTGCATGCATTGTCGTGAACAAAAAACCAGGAACCTTGTTGTTCATACTTCAGTTGTCCCCTTCGTAGACGTTGCATGAAACGGCTCAAAATTTCAACGCCGTTCCCTCAGGTAGAAATTCCTTGTGGATAATGCCCCGAAAAAAATGTTGAGCATCGTTTTGATGCGTGATTTTTCGGCTCTGACCTTTCTCTGATGAGGTGATGTCGGAGAATGCCTTTCCACGCGTTGCAGTTTCGTTTCAGGGTCGTAACACAGATACCAGGTTTCATCCTCAGTGACCATACAGTTCAAGAAATTGAGTGTTGCATCTACCGTTTCGACAAAATTCTGTGAAGCCTCTAAATGTGCCTGCTTCTGATTGTCAGTCAAGTGATGGGGCACAAGACATCAACACGTTTCCCTCTTCCCTAAATCCTGGGTAAGGATTTGTCGCGCTGATTCACGGTTCATCTAGAGTTCATCCGCTATCGTGTGCAACAGTTAATCCACGGTCGTTCGTGATTAATGTCCTCACTTTCTCAAGGTTTTCGTCACTGACGGCGGTCGCCGGTCGTCCGCTACAGGGGATTGTGAGAAATACAGTTTCCCGGCCTCCTCAAAAATGGGCGACCTACTCGTAAACACACTTCATGGACAGTGCTTGATCCCCATAAACACGTACCAGCATTGCATGCGTTTCTTTCGGTGTCTTGTCGAGCTTAAAACAAAACTTTAAATTGGTCCTTTGCTCGTTCATTGTCCTGTTCAGAATCAATGCACTGAACAAGCACTTCGCCCAACAGCTCAAAAACGGAACACACACGATGCTCAACTAAACTACGGTGGGGGGCAGGTTGTGAACACCGGCCGCTATGCAGGAGCAGCATTGTAAGTCGCCAGTGCTGCCTGATCGACTGTTCTGACGTCATTCACCGAAATTTATTGTCAGAGGTTGTACTAGGGGGGGACCCAAAAATAACCGGAATTTCTTTCTAGAAAGCATATGCTTTATTGTTTTCAAATACAACCTTCATCTTCTTCAAAGTACTCTCCATTAGCATTAATACTATTGTCCAAAGATATGTGTGATGTCCTTAGGTTAGCTAGGTTTAAGTAGTTTTAAGTTCTAGGGGACTGATGACCTGAGCAGTCAAGTCTCATAGTGCTCAGAGCCACTTGTCCAAACGTTCATTCCACTGTTCGGAGCACCTTTTAAATTTGTCCTTTTTGATACCTGATAGCACTTACATGACATTGCATTTTACATCTTCCACGTCCGCAAAACGCTTCCCTCTCAAGTCTCTTTTGATCCTCGGGAATAGGAAGAAGTCTGAGGGTACGAAATCCGGCGAATAGGGCGCGTGGGTCAAGGTAGTCGTCTTTGTTGATGCCAAAAACTTTCGAACGCTGAGAGCCGTGTGTGCGGGAGCATTGTCGTGATGCAGGAACCACGCCAGAATCCCACAGAGCCGGTCGTTTTCGCGACAAACTTCTGCGAAGCTGTTTCATAACCTCCAAATAGAATTTTTGGTTTACTGTCTGGTTTTCAGGGACAAATTCAGAGTGTACAATCGCTTTGATGTCAAAAAAACTGATCAACATCGTTTTCACATTCAGTTTAACTTGTCGAGCTTTTTTTGGTCGAGGTGAGCCAGGTGACTTCCACTGTGATGGCTGTTGTTTACTTTCTGGATCGTACCATGACTCATCACCTGTAATGATTTTGTTGGAAAAATGTGGATCATCTTTGAATATGTCCTTCATTTCGAGACAAGCTTGAACGCTACGATCCCTTTGATCTCCGGCAAGAAGCTTAGACACGAATGTTGCTGCCACTCTTCGCATCCTAAAATCGATGGTCAAGATGCGCTGAATTGAGCTCCGGGATAACCCAGACAAGTTCTCGAGTTGGTCGATTGTCCTCCGTCGATCTTCACTGATGAGATCACGGATTTTGTCGATGTTGTCTTTGCTTCGAGCAGTTGAAGGTCGACCGGAACGGGGCTGATCTTCAACCACCATTTCTCCCTTTTTGAACCGAGAAAACCATTCATACAGTTGTGTTTTATTAAGAGCATGGTCTTTGTAGGCTGTCTGAATCATCGCAACAGTTTCTGCTGCGTTCTTGCCGAGCAAGAAACAAAACTTCACTGCCGCATGTTGTTCGTAAGAACTAGCCATTTCCTCGTGTCACGTCTGCACTGTACGCATACTCAAAGAACTGTCAAAGAAACCACACTTCTCACTGTTGGGTGACGCCGCGTGGCAGAATGACTCAGCAGAGCTCCTACTACAATTCTCTGGCGGCGCAACCTGCTACTACAAGTACAAGATGTGCAGCATTACGATTCCGCTTACTTTTGGGTCCCCCCTGGTATAATAATAAATCAGTACTTAAATACATATAATTATAAAACTGTCAGTATATTTAGAACGGGAAGCCGATATTTTTATAGCCCATTACGTCGATATCTTTACCGTCAATATATCGATATATGGGTACTTTTTTCAATCTATCGAGGGTGGATAATAATGTTCTTTTAAATACTGGTATATTGGATACCCGATATTTTTAAAAATATCAACAGTCCTAGTACCATCCTGCATAGCAGACAGCTCTCACAACACACGCAAATTTAACGGTGACATATAAACGAAAATGACCACTCGAGATAGGCAAGATTCAGTACAGGAATAAAACGCCAGGTGCCCTGCAGTATAACCACAGTCCAACATAACAGTCGCGACACTCATTACTGTAAAAGTTGTTACCGTTTGATGGATGGAACTACACTAGCGCTCTAAGCGGCGTGTAAGGTGAACGTCACACGCGTCGTAAGCATAATGTTTGTTTTGCATCCATTTCCTACGTATTTTACGAAATATTTGAGTTATTTTCTTGCCTCCAACGGTTTGTGTAGTATCAGAAGGCATATATGTTTCTAAAACGATTCTAAAATAAGCACAAGTATGGACAAAAACCATTAATCGAGTGGCAAGCTACAACACATTCGTGAAGAAACATTTGTGACGTTGGACAGAATTGCGACTTACCACGTTGGTAACAAAAGAATATAAACACACAGATTCACACATGTACTTCTACATGCGAAAGCGATCGACAGCTCATTTATCGTTCTGTAGGCCTACTGTGTTTGTCATTGTCGCCTGTTGCCACAAGTGCGACCTTTATATTATTCTAAGTGGGACAAGCAACTGCCAAATAGTGGGAGAAATATGTTGAAAACTTTATAATGAGCTGATTACATTACATTTCACGCAAAACCAAATATTTGAATAATTTTCGAAACTCTGCCAGTGAACAGTGCTAGCAAAATAATGTCATCACACGAAGGGAGCAAGGGAAATTAAGTGACTAACAACAGACGTGAATGAAATACATACCTACAGACTTCAACATTCGTTAGTCCTTGTTCATGTGATCCTTCTGATACAGTTTCTGTCGCTGTCTGTAGGCACTTTCCTTTTCCTGTAATAGTTTTGCACGAAGTCTAGCGATCTGCACATTCTGACACTTCACACGATTTTGTAAGACACTTGATCTAACCACTTCATCGCCAAAGCAGGTCTGTTTGACGATTCACACGAATCTGACACTGATACATGGAGAGTTGAACTGGTTGCTTCTATGCCATAGGACCGTTTTATAGCTTTAGATGGATTGTCGAATCTTTGTGGCAATTTACTCTTCATCGTCAGTTTAGGTAGCTTATTTGGGATGTCAAACAGTGTGGGTACTGCATTCCACAAGAGTTTATTACTGTCTTCGTTCATGGACTGGTTTTATTCGAAATGTAGCGAACAAAACCTAATATTATTATACAGGTAAACTGGGTCTTTTTTCATAAGGTCTTCTCGTCTGCTATTAACTATTCATTTTCTGCTCCTAAAACGAAACATTAATCATTAATACACATGTAGTTTGTAAGTGAATCCTGACGATAACTCGATGTTACATACCTCTCAGGATCCTTAGGAAACCTAAAAAAAAGACGGCTGTGGTGTCTTCTTCCTGTTGTTGCTGCAATTTATTGCGCTACAAACACTCCCACTTGTAAAAACAATTGTAGAAATCAAAATAAACAACCACTATTCGCTCTCACGATAGCGCCGAACTCACAATTTAACCTATTGGCCGCTTGGGGCGCTGCTGGCGCGGTAGGCAACAAAATCGAGGCGAAGTGTCGCAACTGTTACTTTAGACTGTGGTATAACTGCTTGTTGCGAGTCGTCATGTCAGACAATGAAGTTGCTCGTCTAAAAGCGTTTTATCGGATACAGTGATTGCGCCCTGTCGAGTGTTCCTAGTGGGTGCTTGATAATGAGACGGCTGTGTGTGTGTGCAGGAGCCGTTCCAGTGCGAAGTGGAGCACCAGCTGGGCGTGCGCTGCCTCAACTCGGGGCCCGTCGTTTGCCGCGTCTCGCTGGACCGCGGCGGCTACGTGCCCGGCGAGACCATCGGCATCTCGGCCAGCGTGCACAACCGGAGCCGCGTCACCATCAGCTCCACAAAGGCCTGCCTCACCGAGGTGCGTTTCTCGTCTCAGCACAGCCGCCGAGCTGTTCACTGGCCGGTTACCGTTTGGTCCCATTTGACTACATTATATACGTACTACGTATAGCACACGACAGCTAAATGTAACGTCGTAAAATATTTAACCTACATGTTACACTTCAAACAAAAAATTATCAAATTTTATACTAATTTTGTACATTCAGTTACGTTTGTATTTATATGTATCTCTTAAAGTTATGTAAATAATCTTGAAATCATATGGCTACAGTACCAACTCACAAATATATATATATATATATATATATATATATATATATATATATATATATATATATATATATATATATGCTTTCAATAATTTACATTTGGTTGTTGTTTTATAATTGGGTATAAATATTATTTTCACGCATAGCTAACTACAGTACATACATAAGATTAATAAAATATCCCCCATTATTTACATACATACTGCTCTATATTGTAATATTGCTTTTGGGCTACATAATCATTAAGGAGGATTGTTTTAACCGAGGACAGTCCTATTGTTCTCAAAAACTTGACGATAACAGTATGAATTTACTGCAGCACTTGCAAATGTTAAAATATCACAATATCTCACAGTACAAATGGGTATTGATACGAGGGCTATCCACAAAGTACATTACGTTTTGGAATTAAAAATAAATAAAGTATTAGAAATTTTTTTATTATATACAGATGAAAGCCACACTTAAATACTACTTTTCTACATAGTTGCCATTTAAATTAAGGCACTTATCGTAGCGATGGACGAGCTTGGAAATTCCTTCGTCGTAAAATTCGGCCGCCTGCGCCACTCTTTCCAGCAGAATTTTTGTTTTTTAGCTTAATGCGGTATTCTCTACATCTTTGGCTGGCGTTTTCTCAAATTTATTGATGTATTCTTCTGCCTGCTGGCCTAAATGTACTTTTTATGTATAAGCATCTACATCTGATACATTTTCTTTAAAAAAATTAATTCTGATATCTGACCAACATTTGTTTCAATTTTATTTCTCCCCTTAATTTTGGAAATATCTTTTCTGTCAGTTCTAATTCCCAGATCTGATTTTATGACAAACCAAGCAGTCTCTGATTTGTGTCCATGGGCCAGGACGTGTTTTTGTTAGCCATATCCTTTACTGATTTCACTACCCTCTTAAGTAAGATTTTATACCATTTAATGTAACTAATGGCAACAGGGTCTTCATTATATTTCAGTTGCTTGTGCAGTTGTTTTTTTTTCCCCATTGTATATTTGTTCTAGCAGTGATCCATTTCAGCTTATTTGACACTTTTGTGTGGCATACTCTAAGTGGAAAAATTTCATTAAATAGTAAGCACAACCTCCAGTTCCATGTCTTTCCATTTCATACAGGAGCAAGTGATGGTTTATACAATCAAATGCTTTTGTGACATCACAGAATAACCCTGAAACTTTTCTTGACTTGTCTAAGGCAGAACTGATTTTTTTCACAAACTCATTAATAGCCTTTATTGTGTTTTTGCCTGTTTGAAAGCAATATTGATCATCTGAAATTATATTTGATTTTGTCTATAAATTTTTTAATTTACATTACCACAACTCTCTCCAATATTTGTGAAAAAATTAGTGGAAAAATTCATTAAGTACATGTAAAACATTTTCTAAAAATAGGTAAAAATTCACAGAGATTGGAATATCATTTTCAGCTTGCCACTTTCATATCTTCTAATTTAGAGCAGAACAATTTTAAATTTTCAATGGTAAAATGTGGTTTGCTATAAGTTTTCATAGTACTTGGTTCATTTGCATTATTTCAATAAACAGAGCAAAGCGGTCTGAAATCCTAAGTCTTCCTTGTGTCATCAGCTTTATAATTTGTTAAAATATTGTCAGTACAGATTCATGTACTTTTTATTTTCTTATGTGACTCCATGAAGTTTACCTTGAAACCAAATTTTTTGGTTAAATACATACACTTTATTGAGCCACTGGTTACATTCTCAAGCAGACGCTTTAATAGTTGTGTGTCTAAGTAGTGAAGATATGCTTAAACAATTCTGTCTGTGTGGTCTTTATTTCTTGTGTCATATGAATGTACACCTGCATTCTTTTTGGTAATAAGGTGTCTTCTGTTAATGAGACTATTACTCACCAAAGCAAATTGAAGACCTGGCTAGGGTATCAGAACTGTGGAATATTGTCACACACTACACTTCTGTACACCAATGTCTTGCAAAGTACAACAATTAAACACTGACTGACACTTTTGTTAGACGATAGTCCTTGTGCACTTTGATATTTATTCACAGTGTAATGTGTATAATATATTCACCACTGACAGGTTTAATTCTGATTTTTTGAAATGCCATGTTTTGTTGTAACAAATTCATATTGTTTGTGCACAAGATGACACATTCATCCCAACAACTTTTAAAAACAAATTCCATAGCATACTTTTTCCTTGTAGTTTTCTTGATCATGTTAAAAGTTCAGCTCCGTGCAACATAAAAATGTGATATTTTGCAAAGTAGTTTTTTTGTATAGTTCATAGTATTTCAGAAATTACTGCCCAAATATGCATTAACCCATGTCATAAATGGAATATTTATTGTAAGAATTTTACTTCATGTTTTTTTGGGGTCCGTTCTTGAGTACCACTCTTCTCATTACCATGTCCCTTGTGCCGTAATTTGCCCAGAGAGTCATCAGTCATCTGACTGGTTTGATGTGACCCATTACGAGTTTCTCTCATGTTTCAAATTTTCATTTCAGAGTAGCACCTGCAACATATGTCTCCAATTATTTGCTGTATGTATGTATTCCACTCTCTGTCTGCCCCAGCAGTACTCTACAACTTCAGTTAATAACATGAAAGCTAGTCCCTAATATGTCTCAGCATATGTGCTATCATCCTGTTCCTTCTTCTTGTCAGTGTTTCCCATATGTTCTTTCCACAATGATTCTGTGAAGAACCTCCTCATTCCTTACCTTATCACTTAACTAATTTTCAGCATTCTGAAAATGCTTCAATTTTTTTTCTGTTCTGGCTTTCACACAGTCCATGTTTCACTACCATACAATGCTATGCTACAAATGTTAGAAATTTCTTCCTCAGATGAAGGCCTATGTTTCTTGGACAAAAATGACATTATTGCAGTGTTTCTCTGATTTTTATGTCCTTGCTCTATCCATAATGTGTTATTTTGCTGCCCAGGTAGCAGAATTCCTAAACTTTGTCTGCGTCGTGATCCCCAGTTCTGACGTTAAGTTTCTCGCTGTTCTCATTTCTGCTACATCTCATTACTTATGTCTTTCTTGGATTTACTGTCAATTCATATTCTGTATTCATTAGACTGTTCATTCCATTCAGCAGATCCTGTAAAACTTCTTCACTTTCACTGAGAATCAGAAAATCTTATCATTGATATACTTTCACCTTGAATTTTAATCCCACTCTTGAAACTTCCTGTTATTTCTGTCATAGCTTCTTCAATGTATAGATTGAACAATAGGGTCAAAAGACTACATCCCTGTCTTACACTCATTTTAATATGAAGACTTCATTCTTAGTCTTCCAGTCTTATCGTTCTTTTTGGTTGTTGTATGAACTGTATATTACCCACCTTTGCCTATACTTAACCAAATTTTTCTCAGAATTTCAAACTTCTTGCACCATTTCAGTTTCAAATGCTTTTTCCAAGTCAATATATCCTATGAATAAGTATTGATTTTTCTTCAGCCTTGCCTCCATTATCAACCACAGCATCAGGACTGCCTCCCTGGAGGAGCCTTTACCTTTCCTAAAGCAAAACTGATTGTCAGTTAACAGACTCTCACTTTTCTTGTCCATTCTTATTTATATTATTCTTGTCAGCAACTTAGGTGCATGAGTTGTTAAGCTGATTGTGTGATAATTCTCGCACTTGTCAGCGCCTGCTATCTTTGGAATTGTGTGGATGATGTTTTTTTGAAAGTCTGAAGGTATGCTGCCAGTCTCACACATTCTATACACCATATCATTTAGTTGTCACTTCCCTCAGGCATTTTGATCTATCCTTTCTGCCTTATTTGATCTTAATTCATCCACTCTTCTTTTAAATTCTGAATCTAGTGCTGGATGCCCTATCTGTTCCCTGTCGACTCCTGTTTCTTCTTCAATCACATCATCAAACAAGTCCTCTCCTTGATAGTGGCAGACAGAGGCATTAAAGACAGGACAATATCAGTGGCTCTTTCTTTGTGTGTGTGTGCAAGCACCGTCTCTGAATTTTCCTTTATCTCATCTATCGTTGAAAATTTTTGTCCTTTCAGTGTCTTATCATCATAACTGTAGACCCACCTCTCATCACCAGTTATGATTCTCTGACAGAGCATATTGTCCTAATTTGCACAATCCAAAAGCTCTTCACACACTGTGATGGGAAGGTTATTCTCATGAGCCATGGGACCAACTTGGCAGCAACATGATACATTCCAAGTTACTGTGTCAGGATTTCATGATATGATCCAACTGAAATATTACATTCTTCTGCAATCTCTCAGACTGTCAGTCTTTGATTGGCACGCACATTTTCATTGATGTTCCTGACGTGAGCGTTGTCGGTAAACACTGAAGAGTGTTCTGACCAAGGATCATCTTTAAGTTCTATCTGGCTGATTTGTAACACCGAGTATGGCTTAAGCACCCATTGCCGTAGGCTTCCTGCTACATTTGGTGAGTCTCTGTAGAGGGTTTCTTGAGTTTCACGCAATATTTAATGCAGACGCGTTACTCCTCTAACTCTGCCATCTTGAAGTTCGAGAATTGTGCAGTGCATCGTTCTACTCAATACAGCACTGAACAATAATTAACAGATATACAATAATGAAACTTCCAGCAGTTACACATTAAACACAGGGGTGTGCAGGCACGCCAACTGCATTTCGCTCCAAGACACCGTCGGTGCGAAATTGTGGATGGTACAGAATTTTCTGAACAGACCTCGTTTGTAACTTTAGGATACAAGCAGAAATGATCAAAAATCTAAAATACAAAGTAATTAATTAATTCATTGATTGTGTTACATAGGTCCCATGAAGAAGACAAACCTTCAGAGATATGAGTCAGTCACCATCATCATCATAATCAATGGCCATTCAGTATCTACTGCTAGAAATAGGCTTCTTCCAAAATTATTCATACATTACAATCTTCAGATTTCCACATCCAAGTTTGTCCTCCTTTTTCCTTTTGTCATCTAGCTATCTTCCATTATTGTGGGAAAAACCAATACAGAATCTGTTAAGTCCATCTCCCATCATTTTATCTTGCTGTATGTTTGTTTAATTTATAAGCTGTGACCATTAATGCCAACTTCTGGTGCCAGAAGGTCAGTTTTGCTTTGTTATATTAAGACCTAAACTGCTACCCATGCTTCACATATGGGTCTCTTCAGCTGTCATAACCTAGGCTATTGTTGTTGTGTCATCAGCAAACATTCTTTCTGAAACACCATTTAAAGCGATTGGAAGCTCATTTACATATAGGTTAAGAACAAGTGCAGGCCAAGTTGGTACTTATGGTACTCCACCTTATGTTCCCCCATTATGAGGTTAATTTCAAACCTGTTACACAATCTGTCAGTAAGACACTCTGCTTTCTGATGTGAAGGTAAGAGTCTGTCAACATAGGAGGGAGACCATTAATGCCATAACACTTTAGTTTGTGACGTAGATTTTTGTGATGCACATGATAAAATGCTCTAGCAGGACTTCACTGGGGAAGTCTCATATTGCTTTCTCTGTGGAGAATCTCTTATGAAAGCGAAACTGAGAAACAGTTAACAATTTCTGCACAGTTAAATGAGTCAGTTTTTTTGTTATGGGCAACTTTATATGCTTTTGAAGAGTGAAAAAGGTTTGTAATTAGAAATGCTTTGTTTACTTTAAGCTTTCTAGATGTATTTTACTTTTCAGTTTTATCCATATTTGTAGTATGGGGAAACAAGACTCAAAGTTGTGCATGAGTATGCTTGACAAAAGGTTAAATTTTGCATATCCGAGTCTGTGTTACAAGTTGCTCCCCAGTGTTCTTCCTGAAATTTCTGTCTAAACGCCATGATCAAGTCACTTTTTACAATTCTGTGATACTTTTCCTCTATAATCTGTACCTAACTGGTCAGTATATTGCGCTGTTAACATTTGGTCATCATTGTCAGATAAGCTACTGACCACTGGTTTTACAGCTAAATCACTGCAAGTAGTTGGGACTGGTAACAAAATGGGACTGGATGTTGTACTGTGTTCTTCATTCCTCATAGGGAATTTTACCAGTGTTTCCAAACTGGTCCCTCTTTCCTCCCTGATGAAGGAACTAACAGTTCCAAAAGCTAGAAATAGTTTTTTCTACTTTTAATATTGTGATGCTCATATTCACGTAAAAGGCTATGCAACAGTTATAACAGAGCTGTCATATAACATGACTGCATTCACAGATGGCCTTGTTTCTGATAGGGTGGGATGCACCTGTGGCGGGACTGAAATAGGATGTGCTGGAAGGGTGCATAGAGCAGGGCTTCAGTTTAAGTCTTGTACTGGGATACGAGCCATATGGCAAGGGTATGGGAGTAGGTATTGCATAAGGATGGGCGTGGGTGATGCAATGCCACGTTCTATCTACATCTACATGGATACTCTGCAAATCACATTCAAGAGCCTGGCAGAGGGTTCATCGAACCACCTTCACAATTCTCTATTATTCCAGTCTCGTATAGCACGCGGAAAGAATGAACATCTATATCTTTCTGTACGAGCTCTGATTTCCCTTATTTTATCATGGTGACCATTCCTCCCTATGTAGGTCGGTGCCAACAAAATATTTTCACATTTGGAGGAGAAAGTTAATGATTGGAATTTCATGCGAAGATTCCACGCAACGAAAAATGCCTTTCTTTTAATGATTTCCAGCCCAAATCCTATATCATTTCTGTGACAAGCTCTCCCATATTTCGTGATAATACAAAACATGCTGCCTTTCTTTGAAATTTTTCGATGTACTCCGTCAGTCTTACCTGGTAAGGATCCCACACCACGCAGCAGTATTCTAAAAGAGCACGGACAAGCGTAGTGTAGGCAGTCTCCATAGTAGGTCTGTTACATCTGCTAAGTGTCCTCCCAATAAAACTCAGTCTTTGGTTAGCCTTCCCCACAACAGTTTCTATGTGTTCCTTCCAATTTAAGTTGTCCGTAATTGTAATACCTACGCATTTAGTTGAATTTACAGCTTTTAAGTTAGATTGATTTATCGTGTAACCGAAGTTTTAACAAGTTCCTTTTAGCACTAATGTGGATGACCTCACACTTTTTGTTATTTAGGGTCAACTGCCACTTTTCGCACCATTTAGATATCTTTTATAAATCATTTTGCAGTTTGTTTTGATCTTCTGATGACTTTATTAGTTCATAAACAACAGCGTCTTCTACAAACAATCGAAGACGGCTTCTCAGATTGTCTCCAAAACCATTTATATAGATAAGGAAAAGCAAAGGGCCTATAACACTACCTTGGGGAATGTCAGAAATCACTTCTGTTTTACTCGATGACTTTCCGTCAATTACTACGAACTGTGACCTCTCTGACAGGAAATCACAAAACCAGTCACATAACTGAGACGATATTCCATAAGCACGCAGTTTCACTATGAGCCGCTTGTGTGGTGTAGTGTCAAAAGCCTTCCGGAAATCCAGAAATAAGTAATCGATCTGAAATCCCTTGTCAATAGTACTCAACACTTCATGTGAATAAAGAGCTAGCTGTGTTTCACAGGAAAGATGTTTTCTAAACCCATGTTGACTGCGTATCAATAGACCATTTTCTTTGAGGTAATTCATAATGTTTGAACACAATATATGTTCTAAAATCCTGCTGCATATCGACTTTAATGATATGGGCCTGTAATTTAGTGGATTACTCCTACTACCTTTCTCGAATATTGGTGTGACCTGTGCAACTTTCCAGTCTTTGGGTACAGTTCTTTCATCGAGCGAATGGTTGTATATGATTGTTAAGTATGGAGAGGTGGGAAGATTGTGAGCAGGATGTTCCTCATTCTTAGCCATGGTGATAGGTAGCTGAAGCCCTGGCAAAGGATGTGGCTAAACTGTGACTGTTTGAGGCAATACTGGCCAATGAAGGATGTGCCACTTTGCATGTTGTTCATGGGGGTGATGGGAGAATTAGAAGTATGCATGTTTACATGGATTTAACAACAAATTAATGGTACTTACTAATGTACTACACATGTTCAGTTAAATATTGATGTATGAAGTTGTAGAGGTTGCCCAGAAGAAGTAATTTTAGATCAGATTTTGCTTTGATACTTTCCAGATATTTTATGTTATTGGACAAATGATCAGACATTTCTGTGGTTGCGTACTGATATCTTTGCTGAACACTGACATCTTTGGTAATAAGTAACAATGCTCATTTTCCTTCTAGTGCTGTAGTTGTGGACATAGTTTTTCCTCTTTATAATTACAATGAATTATTAATGAAGAACTTTAGTACTGAAAGTAAGCTGTAGATTTTGAAGATGTAGTTATAATGCCTAGCTCTTTGATGATCCACCCATGAGTTGACTCTGAGTTAAAACACGTATGATCCTCACTGCTTCCTTTGGTGCAGTCAAAACTTTGCTCCTAACATCAGAAAACAACACAATGAGTAGTGGAAATATGCAAAAGAAGTTGTACCTACGTACAAGAGGAAGCTGAGCCACTTCATAATGTAGCTTGCAACAACAAATAGTTGTATCCTTTCAGTGTCCTGATTGCCTTTGTGTGCTGCCCACAGACAATCCAGTATGTGTCACGCAATAAAGTGGTGCAGACAGAAACTCGTGAGCTGGCAGCTCTGAGTCGCGGTAAGGTGCGGCCTGGGGACTCAGACGAATGGCGCGGGGAGCAGCTGTACGTGCCGCCACTGCCGCCCACCAATCTGCGTGGTTGCCACCTCATTAACGTCCAGTATGATGTCTATGTGAGTTGTCTCTCCTCACTGCTTTACTCTTCCCAGTAATATTACTGATATAATTGTTTATTCAGAAATCATTTGTTAGAGTATCTGTACTGGAATACTTTTATAAATATTTCTTTTTATTTTTTCTCTCTTCTCTAATTCTTTTCAAGTGTTATTTCTTTTTTTCATTCTTTTGTTGACTTGGATCCTGTGTTCTTCTTTTGTCTTGTGGTTTCTAGTTCTTGTATGTTGATGGTATTACTGAAGTTTTCTTGATCTTTCATGTTGCTTTTTGTCACGTGTAGCTGTTTGAGACCATCCATAACTTCCTTTATCCACTTAAGTTTTCCCTTGCCCGAATATATGAATTTGAGAATTTTTTTTGTTATTCTGTTCTCTCTCATCTTGTGAATGTGTCTGTAAACTTGATTCTTCTTTTGTTATATGTGTCTCTATTCTTGTTTCTGTGTTTGCATACTTCTGATGTTACTTTCTTCATCCAGAGTCTTTTTCTATTTACTAATCTGAATTTTTTTCAAGATTTTTCTGTTCCTGATACTCCTATTTCTCTAATTTCTATTGTCCACCAATTTGTGTAATTTCAGTTGTGTATTTCTTTGTGCCTTTCTGGAAGTATCACTGAGTTTTAGTGTCTCAATTTTGTGTTGATGGGTTTTATTGTAGAGTGTCCATATGAGCATGTATACTTTTTAGGGTTTTGTGATTCTTTTTTGATTTGCTTCTAAGTCACTCTTTGATGGCTTAATAATTTCTTCTAATTATTTAAAATGAAGGTCTGTGTCCTTTTCTCATGGGTTTTTACTGTATGGCTATTGGCCAGCAGTAATCTCTTAAAGTACTGCATAGAGCTGAATAATTTCTGAGAATAATGTATGAAGTAAATAAATGCACATATAGCATGGGTATCTTTAAGGATCTCATAATTCTCAAACTCACTTCCCAGTATATTTACTCTTGAATGTGTTTTTGTTGAGGACAATAAAAGCAAGTTTCAGCTGATCTGTTTTTTACACAATCAATATACAATATAATGTTCATGTTAACTTTACCTATTTACCTATTCAGAGTGGAGTTATGGACTCTAGTACAAAAGTGTTCAATAATGTCTATAGTAATATAAAGGAAGAATTTGGGGAACCAACCCAATTCAAAGAAAATTAAAAACATACCTCATTAGCCATACATTTTTCAAATGATCTAATTACCCAAATGCAAGGAAGTTCTGTGAGCTACATGGCAAGTACACTGAGACATGAAAACTGTTACACTGTGATGGAAATTTTCATCACATAATGAGAATTAAATGATTCCATTCAGCATTGGTACCCATTATCAACATCACTATGAGGTTTGACCTCCATGGTCACAAATACACTCATAGCCTGCAAATAACATCTGGAGGAATTTACTGCAATGCCTGTGTTTGCTTATAAAGATTGCTGGCTGGATTATATGTCTTTCCATCACATCCTGTACGTGCTCAGTGTGTGACAGATCAAGAGACCTGGGAGACTAGTCCAGGACCCGCATGTCCCTAAAGGCATCTGTGGTGCGCACTGCAATGTGGGGTCTTGCCTTAGTCTGCTGGCATATGTCATTCATTTCATGGTCCTGACAAGCACAGCAAAAAACCTCCATCTTTACTTACAAGGTTACATGCTAATTCAATTGCAACTGCTTCCTTAGTAACACTATCCCAATAGCTGGAAGTGCATGCCAGAATCTCAGTGTTATTATATTTCCATAGGATGACTGGTGTCAAGACGATGTTCTGCAATAGCATATTTGCTTGGCTGTTGTACCTTAGTTTATCATTTATGCTCAATACACCTGTTCTTCACAGTCCTGATAGTCTGACCAGTAAATGATGTGTCACAACTGCTGTTGTCATCCATCTATTTCTTTGGATTTTGTGCAAGACCTTTCAACAGTAGTCTGCTATGGTAGTCATTGTAGGCATCACACAAGGACAGTCAACTGTGTTTCATTCAGTATCTCTCCATCAGATGCCCTATGCTTTGTTTTACATATATTATGTAGTAGTTTCTATTCCCTTAGAAGTTTCTTGACAGCAGCCGCATACCATCAAGGGTCCGTATCATCATGAACTGTTCTACTGGATGTATTGCTATCCAGTGCAAAATCAACTATTCTTTTAAATGGTTCAAATGGCTCTGAGCACTACGGGATATTCTTTTAAACTTCAGCCATAGTTCTTCTACAATCTCTTGTCCTGAGCTAAAAGTTTCTCAAGTTCCTTATTGAGACATGACACCACTGTTTCTTTATCTGGCTTACTGAACATATAAATCTTTCTACTTGCTGGACAGTTGTCCAGTTTGACTCTCCTCCTCCCCCTCACCCCCCCCCCCCCCCCAGATATGGCCCTGAAAGTGAGAATTAACCCACAATCACCTTAAAATCTCAAGCATCCAAGCTGCAGACAGGTATAATATACTGAAGGATGGAGAAGGAAACTGAGGCTCTGTTAGATGATATTTAGTTTGGCATTAGGGCAGGTAAAAGCATCAGAGAGACTGTTTGGATGTTGAGAATGGAAGCAAGACTTAGGAAAAATCAGAAAATTTTCATAGTGTTAGAAAAAGTTTTTGATTATGTCAAATGGTAGATGATGTTTGAAATTTTTAGGAAAATAAAAATAAACTTTTGGGAATGAGTGGTAATATACAATGCACAAAACAACCAAGAGGGAAAAGTAAGAAAAGAAGACCAAGAACAAAGTTCTTGGACAAAAAAGGGTGGAAGGTTAAGATGCAGACTTCCTCATCTACTTTTCAACCTATACGTCAAAGAAGCAGTGATGGAAATAAAAAAAGAGCTTCAAGTGAAATTAAAATTCAGTTTGAAAGGGTATGATGATGTAGCTTTCCTCAGTGAAAGTGAGGAAGAATTTCAGGGCCTTCTAAACGGAATGAACAGTAAATGAAAGTAAAATATGGTATGAGAGCAAACCAAAGACAGATGAAAGTAATGAGAAATAGCAGAAAGGAGACTAATAATAAAGTTAACATTGAAAGTGAGAACCATGTAGTAGGCGAAGTGAAGAAAGCGAAGTAGTGTATCACAGATGAAGTAAGGAAGGCATAAGATGCAGGTAACCAGAGCAAAAGAGAGCGTGTGTCACTAAAAGATGTCTACTATCAAACAGAGGCCGTAATTTGAGAAAGAAATTTCTGAGAATGTACATTTGGCATACAGCATTGTAAGCATGTGAAAGTGACCGTAGGAAAATCAGAAAAGAAGATAATCAAAGTATTTGAGAAAATGTAGTAGAAAAATGCTGAAAATTAAGTCTACTGAGAAGGTAGAAAATGAGGAAAAGTGTATGTGGAAAACAGTGAGTAGACAAAGGGGTAGGATGACAGGACATGTATTAGGACATAAAGGAAAATTACTTTCAGGATAATGAGAGCAATAGATGGGAATATATCCAACAAATAATTGACTGGAGATAAAAGAGGAAAAAGGCCTTGGAGGAAGTGTTGTATAAGGTGAACAGATTAGAGGAGCAAGGATGTGGGAAAATGAAGACAGCTGTGGAGTGAAGAGGGGCTGATGGTTGAGAGGGAAAGGCAGCAAGGAAATGAGGTCAGAATGTGATACTGGGGAGCCCACCCTGGTGCAGGCAGGGGAACTTGTGGGTGGCACATGACGAAACGGGTGAATGGATTGGGAGAGAGCACAGATTGCTCTTAGCCATAGTTTGACATTATACACTCATTCAAGTGGACAGCTGTTGTGGATTATGGAAAGGATGTTCTTCATTTCAGGGCATGATGAAACCTGGTCAAAATCCTGGCAAAGGCTATGGTTACATCATTCTGAGTTGATAATGTGTAGTGTGTGGGGACCTACTTTGTGGCTGCTTTGTGGTGGTGATTGGAGAATTAGGATATGGGGTGCAAGAGAATTGTGTCTGTTTATGCAATACAACACATATACTATAATACTCTCTATTAAATCACTGAATGAGTAAGAACTGCCCATTTAGAAGAGCAGATACCCACTGTGTGTGTGTGTGTGTGTGTGTGTGTGTGTGTGTTTGTTTGAACCCCATGCACAACATGCAACAATCCTTACCTGCAACCAGGAGAGTTTCATCTTTTGACATGTTTGTGTCATCTCTGCCTGTATATCCGTAACCACTAACTTGTCCTGCTCATTACATTTTCCATGTTATTTTGACACATTATGTCTATGACAACCAATAAGCATTTAAATGCATGTGCGTATTTGTGAATGTGTCTAACTTTATAGAAGAATGAAAATACAAAAAGTTGAAAGTTCAAAAAGTGAGTTAAACTATTCTGTTTCTTCGTCATGAGTGCTCCATGCTTTTTCATTACGGTGAGTTGTCTTTACTTGTTCAGTTGTTTTGTTTTCCAGCCAAGATGTCCCATTACTACACCTAATATTAAATTAAGAAAAATAATTTGTTCAGTTTAGGTGCAGCAGCCATAATATCAATATGGAAGAAGATCTTACATTATTAAAGCAATCATGCATGAGCCGCAGATAACAGCCAGTTTTTTAGTATGATTTTAGGAATATGAGTCTTTACACTTACTGTTTACACATCCATACACATGCAGATGTATGTTTGAAATCATCTTTTGTGAAGTCCTTCATTTATTGCTGTGATCTGATTCGTAGACCCAAGATATGTGTTCATCTGAAACAGTGCAGGTCACTATACTAACTGTTTGCAATGCTAGACACTTTCTACCTGTAGGAAATGATCTCTTGTAATGAGTTTACTAGACAGATTTTGATTAGCAACTGGAGTGCATGAAAATAAAATATTATTCAGACTACAGCCATTGTGGCTTCTAATTGGGTGAAATCGTCTTCCATATTAATTTTTCAGATCTGCTCTCATACAAATTTGTAGCAACTGTATTTTGAATTACAATTTAACATACTTAAATTGTTACAGTTCATCGTAGAACCAAAGAGCCTGGATAAGGAGATTAAGGTGCAACTACCCATCATGCTTGCCACATATCCATTTAGAAATCAAGAGGGCACACTGCAGCGTAAACAGGGCACCCACTATCCATCAACACTGCCCATTTTCCGACCGTGGCTTGAAGAGAAGACATTTGACTGAAATAGCACTGGTAAAGACTGTGCTTGCGAATTTGTCATAAATAACAAGTGCACTTCTTGTGAAGTCCTTCATTTATTGCTGTGATCTGATACGTAGACCCAAGATATATGTCTGTTTGAAACAGTGCAGGTCACTGTACTAACTGTTTGCAATGCTAGAAAGTTTCTACCCATAGTAAATGATCTCTTGTTATCAGTTTACTAAACGCATTTTGATTAGCAACTGGAGTGCATGAAATGTTTTTTCAAAGGCAGTTTGAGTATTATTCATCAAATGTTAAAAACACTAAGTAATGTAACAAGAGTTATTTAAATAAATAACTAATATTTAGTGGTTTAGCTTTAAAAACAATACCAACAGAACAGCATTATCATTTGTGAGGTCTGTTGTCTCATGTACATGTGAATACACCACCGTAAATTAATACTTAAAAAAAAGCACACCCACATTTATGTTCTTAATCCTAACTAAACATGTAATAAGTGAAAGTATTTATTGTACAAAGTAACAATTCATTTATCAAGGAAAAAGTTTGACACATTTATTTAGTATATCTGTCAATATTATTAGCATCATAGGACAGTGTCATTAACTGTAATATTGACCTGTAACAACTATCATATCATTGTAATACTTATAAACTAGTCTTCAGTCATGAATTCTACATTTCAGTTGAAAGCATTTATTCTAATATTGTGGATAGAAACATAAAACTGGCAGGAAAGAAATTGTTTCAGATACTTTATATATTTCTGTAAATATGTGCCAATTGTTAGGAATCAATATATCTAGAGTTAATTCTATTTGCTTTACAGCTACTAAATTATTATTATTATTAGTATTATTAAATGTACATTGAAAGAAATTTTTGTGAATTCTCAAGGAATCTAACTGTGAAAGAAAGTTGTAGTGGGATAATAGGAGGAGTGAAGGTAGCCACTTACTGTATAGTTGAAGTGTTGAACGGTCATTAAGTACACAGACAAATTGAAAACACCAAAGTTTAACTGTGTCGTGAGTAGTTACCTTTAATCCTTCCATTATTTACTAAGGGATTTTTCAACTGTAAGGCATAACCATGTGTAACTTTCATTTTGTAAGTAAGAGTATGTGGGAGGAATTACAGTGTTTATGTGGTCTGTTTATCCAGAAACAGTCACAAACAAGGAACAAAACTATGAACCACTATGGTTATCCCAGGTATCCACAAGAGGGGGAACTGTCTCCACCCCCCCTCCCTCCAATCCCACTCCGCCCCTGCTGGATGAGAGGATAACCATCAATTCCCTGGGATATAATAAGTTTTTTTGTGTCACCTATAAGATTTAGTTCTAGTGATGTGACATGTTAGAAATTACAAAATCATTTATATGCAAAATGACAATTTTAGAGTCCTTCCCCCCCCCCCCCCCCCCTCCTTCTCAGCCCGGAATAAATTTCTGTGTATACCATTATCATTTTTGTTATTACCAATGATGAATGTATATAAACAGAAAGGGACAGAGATGCAAAGCTGTATTACTTAGAGTACCAAGAATGCCATCAAAAGCAAAATGTAATCATGGAGAAAGAAAGAAATTTTGAAAATGTCATCATGTAAATCAAAATTGAACTCACAAAAGTACTTGCTTAAAAAACGATACTCTTTATGAGCACCAACATCCAGGTGGAAAAGCCATGATAAAAATGAATTGAGGTAGAATATGTAAAAAATGGGATTTTATTTTAGGTTGTAAACTAAGAATTTGTAAATGGGATGAAACAGCAGAGAGAGAATTAGTACCACTAGAGAGCATTTGGTGCTTCTGTTCTCCAAGAAATGGGGGAATGAGTAAATTTTACAGGAAAATATCAAAAGATTTGTCTTGTACATAAGAGATTTGAAGGAGTGTACATATTAGCACTATTCTTGAACTGACAATGACACAGAATTAAAAGAGATGCTAACAAATAATCAAAAAGAAAAGTTGCATATTGACTACGAGAAATTAAAGAAGGGGTGTCATGGCAGTAAGAAAAGCTTGAACTGAAAAGTATTTCTGATTAGATATCAGAAAAATGTGGGGGAAGTCAACAAACAAGTCAAAGGACAGTGGATGCTGATATATTAATTATAAATATTTTGACTACAAAAAGTGGTTTGACAACACCAGCAACACTGCTTAACATTTTCTTAACAGAAATGAATTGGGGAGGGGGTGAGATTGGGGCAAATGAGGTAACCATAAAGCCATAGTGTATGCTAAAAAAGAAAAAAAAGAAAAATATGGATGGGACGTGTGAGTTCACTCATGAGAGAGAGAGACCACAAAATTTTGTGGTCATAACATGGGTGCTTCAACAAGCAGAGGTTAGCTGCAGTCCTAGAATTGCTGTAAAGTGCTCATTTTAGAAGAGCGTTAAGAGAGAATGGGGAAGCCTTTGCTTTGGAGGGAATGGAACTCTGTCAGATGATGAAAAAGGACAGCTTTACCAGTCAGCGAAGCAGATTTCACTTTCCCCTGTATGTACTGTGCTGACTTTATGTTCCTACAACATGTTTCCTGCTGTCTTTCTGCTCTCCTTCTGCAACTGTAGAGCGAGTCAGTCAGAAAGAACAAATTTTTTCAAAATGTTGAGATGATAAAACTGTAGATGTTTCATATAATACGGTGAGTGTTCAACTTTTACTTATTGTTCTTAGAACAAATGTATGTGAACTGGAGTCAGCAATATCATCAGAAGTAATTTAATTATATTAAGGGTGCTTTTTCATGAAAATTTCAAGGACTTTCAAGATAAAAAGTAATGAACTGAGCAAATGGGATATCACATGGGTCTTCCTTTCTACCATCAGAGGAAGGGACATTACTCAGACTTTTAAACATACACACATTTCTTTTATTTGGCAAGAAGTAGTTCCTACAATAGTCACTTTCTCAGCAAATAGTGGCTTTTGGTTCATTTTATTTGAATTTAGCTTCATTGGCAGCAATAGTCATACTTCACATTTTGTCTGACTGACTTCATTGTTTTTCAGTATGGAAGTTTGTGAGTGTATTAGTAAAAATAATTTTTTCCTCTCAGCTATATGATTTGTTCCTTTTACCCTCAGCATAATGAAATAAATATTTCATATGTGTAAATAAAGTTCCAGTGTATAATCCAAATATAATGTACCAATAGTTTAATAACTTACATTTCTTTGTGAGCCCAACTCTAACCAGGATTAAAATGATTTTGTACTGTTTCTTTGATTTGCTCTTAAATGTCCAGTACTGAAATGTAACTCTCTTGAATAATCAATATGTACATGTAGTAACAATTGATAGCATATATTACATCTATAACAGAAATATAGAAATATTAGTGTAGGACCATGTAATAATAAGTTTTTCGTATTTTAAAAGTGGAGTTTGTCACTGTAGGAAAGAATTAGTGACAAACTGAAACTTTGTACTAGTGTTTCATTAATTCATTCAGTAGGTCCAATTTGGAAGAGAAAATTAAAGGCTGTAGGTACATATTTAGCCACCACAAATTACTTATGAAGTTTCTTTATTCAACTGATTACAAATGACTTGTAATAAAAAATACTTTAATGGAAAATGTATATGGTTAGCATAAAAGCAACTACTTTGAAAAAAGCTACTATTTTTCTGTGTGTACTGTTTAGCGTTTAGTCAATGTAGGCCCTCCTTATGAATGAAGGCATGCTTGCAATAAGCACTGTCACCTATGTCTATTTTTAATCCCAAAATTTGTGCAATGTAATTAATATTTCAGTAGCTTAAGTGATAAGTGCAGAGTCCAAGTTCTACTAGAATGCTTTTCTTATTTCTCCAGAAAGTTTATACAGGTGCACACTCATCACATCACTATGTGTTAACACTAATAAGTGGTTCAGTTCAATACTGAACACACCTAGTCCACATAAATTTTTGGCTATGATAATCTAAAGAGCAATACTTCACTAAAAGAGTGTTAAGACATTGTGATTTTACCAAATATGTATGTAGATAATACATTTTTATGAAATATTTCTAAATAAAAATTATAATGTTCCTTAATAACACCCTTTGTTTTACTTTTCATCTAATCTTGTCAGACATTTGTCTTTCAGAATCTGCCACCATTAGTGTGAACTAATATTTCAGCAATCCTCATCATTAGATCACAGATTCATAAATTAATTCAACTCATTCCATAGAATCTGCCATGAAGAAGAACACCAGAAAAGTAAAATGAAGCATTTTTTAGGAACTGCATTACTAATTAACTATTGCTAATCTGCAATAGGATATTTGGAAATACTCAAAGTTGTGATGTTATCTACTACACACAGTATTCATGCTACACACATTTGTTGAATGATTACTGTTTACCTTATCTGATTTGTCACAGAAGATAAAAGAAACATGTCAAGAGTGTGGAGAAATAAAGTAGGCCAACACCCTGGTCTTCAAGTCAACACTGAGAGAAAAAATTCTGAGAGCAATGTACATTAAACTAAGCTCGTTCATTGGTTCTGATACACATTACCTCCAAGTTAGCTTGTTATATGGCTTGGTCCCAAGGAATTATGCACATTGTGTGCATCAGCTGAGTTTGCAAAATAACACTGTTTTTCATAACTTTTCTAGGCTGTGTATGATTCTGAAATTTTAACAAATTTGGAAAGAAAAAAAAACACTTGTTTCAAAGAAAGATAGAAGTTTTAGAAAAGCAGTGTGAAACAAAGAATAGTTGTTACACTTCCTTTCAAATGCTTGCACATTTAATCCATATTTCAAAGCCAGCCATATCTCAAATAGTACCTGCCATTTTCCAAGCATTGGCTAAAGGAATGAAGGATTATTTTATTCATTAAAATACTTATAACACATTAATATAACCAAACTCTGTTTAAAATAAGTCATGATTGTAAAATACTACATCAAATTATTTACACAAGATTAGAAAAACTGGTAGAGGCCAACCTCAGGGAAGATCAGTTTTGTCGTAATGTAAGACACAGGTGTGTGGCCACAAAGAACAAGGGTTTATTAATCCGCATACAATTACACACACACATAAAATGGTACATTGAACAGTATAATGCATTTGAGGAGGAGCACCTGCTGTCCTCACCTAATATAGGAAAGACTGCCGATAGATGGGGAGGCGGGTGCAGTATCACGTACACAAGTCACAGATGGCCTCTGGTGGCCAGCCAGCACAGATGCTGACAGCAGAGTGTATGAATCTAGCTTGCTGGTGGCCATGCCTACAGTGTGTATCCACGTATGATTCACAGGGTTATAGCACCCCTTCTGCATTGTGAAAAGGACACTCCTATGATGCAAATGTCAGGATGACTGTTTACACATGCATGTCATCTGTGGTGGGCACCACAGGTGGTGACGCTGATGGCAGAAGGACATTCCATGCTGGAACTTGTGAGTAAGGGTGGAAGTGACATGCTGTGGACATGTGCGGCAGCTGGCCCCCTGCGACATACCAGAAGAGAGAATGATGAGGGCACAGGAAGCATTTTGATATCCAGAAACTCAATGTAGCAGATCTATATTGATGGCAAACATGCTGGCCGCTTGGGCAGATGCCCCAGGGACGCCATCATGGAGGGACCTGCTGGGACCAACACAGCCAGCAATGGAAGTGCAGATGGCAGCACAGCCACATGGGTAGGGCCAGCAGCAGGCATCAGGGTGCTGGACGCCAGAGGAGTGGCAGGAGGTGGCAATATTCACAAGGAAGGTAGGTCCACCCCCACTGCAGGAATGCCCAATGAGACCTGCTGAGGGAGGAGGCAGAGGTGATGGCAATGGTAATGGCCACATGGCACTCACCACAGTGTTAAGACACAGTTGCTCATGATGGTGCACCACTAGCCTATCACTGCCATGCACCATAAAGAGGTAGTGGCCGTAACAGCTGTGGACTGTGGTTGGAGTCCATTTTGGTCAGCAGCTAAACTCCCACACCCAGACTGTTGAGCTGGGAGCGAACCGTGACGAGGGCCACTTCAGCGGATGTTGGTGAGATGGCATAAGCAGGTGGATGAAGGTGTAGGGTTGACGACCATGGAGCACTTCAGCTGAGCTCCAATACCCAACTGGCGTGAACCTGTAGGAACTCAAGAAGTGTGTCAGTGCATTGTCTGTGGCAAAATCCTCTAGGTACTACTTCATTTGAACCTTAAACATGTGAATGAGACATTCTGCCTCACCATTAGATTGGGGGTGAATAGGAGAAGCTGTTTCATGGTGAATGCCTTGACAGACACAGAAATCATGGAAGATCTGTGACACACACAGCAGACTGTCACCTGTCACACATGTAAATGGCAATTCTTCAATAGAAATTTTTTATAAAGGGTCTGAACTGTAGCCATGGATGATGTCACAGGACAATGGACAACATATAGAAATTTAAAGAAGGCATTAATAATTAACAATGAAGTGAGGATGGGTCCCGTACAATCAGCATGGACACGTTGCACAGATGCTGCAATGTAGACCATGGAGTGAGTGACACAGCTGCCTGCCGTGTGGCACATGAAGAGCAAGCTGCAACAAAATGCTTGATGTCATTGCTGATGGTGGGCTAAACATGTGCCAATGAGCCACAATGACTTGGCACACAGCACTTCTCATTGTCCTCGATGCAGGAGCTGAAGCACATACTGCTGCAATGCAGCTTGGATCACAGCCCTGGGTGACAGCCGATCTGTAGCTAAGACAACACTACCCTCAAACACTGAAAGGGGTGACAGACAGCAAAATACTTAATACTTATGTAAAGGGTCAGAAGCCCTGCCTGGAGGCCTGTCCGATTAATCATGCTGAAGAAAGTGAACAACATGGTGCAAAACAGGATTAGCAGCAACGGCAGCTGTGATCCTGGAGCCCGTAATAGAAAACACTTCCACTGTACACGGCGCCACACATATAAGTGAAAACAAAGTAGTTCATCCTGATCAAAACCAGGGATCTGACCCCCTTGGAAGCCTGAACAGTGCCTCAGCATCGGCATCCATGCAAGTGTTAGGCCAAAGATGTTTTTCATAGTTCTAGTGAGACATAAACAAGGCCCAACTCTGAAGATGTGTGATGCCTTTTCAGGCAAAAAAGCAGGATTAAACTACAAAACCAAAGGTTTGTGGTCCATAATGAGGTGGAATTTACACCCACACAAGAGACCATGAAACTCTTCCTTCTCAACTTACGAGTAGTCCTGAGCAGAGTTAAGTGTATTTGACACATAAACTATTGGACATTTGGAACCACCCTCATAGTGATTTGCAAGAATGGCTCTCAGGCCATACTGGAAGTGTCCGTTGCCAAGACCAGGTGGTGGCCAGGATGGAAGGTAGCCAAACAAGGAGTGGAATGTAATTCAGATTCCAAAAGTGTGAACTCGTGCACACAGGCCAGTGTCACTAGAAAAGAATGTCCTTGTGGAGTAACTGATGGAGAGGATAGGCCAGTGTTGCTGCAGCAGTAACAAATCTGTGATAACAATTTTTGCTAAAGGTGCTTGGAGTCCTTTGACTTTTGTAGGGTGAGGCAGAGCCGTGACAGCTGTCCCATGATGATGCACAGGCGTTACACCATCCCAAGAAACTTCAAACCCCAAATACACAACTGAAGGCTGAAAAAGTGGACTTGACCACATTGCACTTCAACATAGCAGTTTAAAAGACTGAAGAATGAGTGTCAGTTGCATAAGTGTTCATCCATGGATGCACCTGTCATGACGATGTCGTCAAGGTAGCTGGTGCACCCCAAAACGGACATTGTCAGTTGTTCCAAGAAACTTTGAAAATCGCAGGGGCTCTAGCCATACCAAACAGGAGGTGCTGATGTTGGTACAGTCCGAAGCCCATGTTAATCAGAAGGAGCCTTTTCAAATCCTCATCCAATGGAACCTGTATATAGGCTTAGATAAACAAAACAAAGGTGAAGCTGATCTTTAATTTTTTTTAACAATCATGAGGGTGAGAGATCACTCACATTGTGCAATAGGCAGGATGACCCCAACATTATTAGTCTGTCCGATCTGGATTTCACTTCATCACCCAAGGTCACTGGAATAGAGCATGCATGGAAGAAATAGGCTAAGCCATAGGTTTCAGAGTAATGTGGGCCATAAAATTATTTATACAATCTAATCCATCTGTAAAAAGAGACAAGAACTCTGAACATAGAGAATCCATGGTAACTTTTGATAAGAGACTTAGTCAGAAAGGAGATGCACTGCATCCACAATAGAGAAACCAAAAACATTGAAAGCATCCAGACCAAACAAACAATCCATGCCAGCATCACCCACTACAGAAAAAGTAAAGGAATGAACCACCATTTTTACACACTAGGATCTGCAAATTGCCTCATAATTGGAATATGCTGCTTGTTGTAACTCACCAACCATCAAATAACAGGAAAAAATGCCAGAGATCCTAAGTCTACATAAGTTCGTGATTTTATCAAGGTCTCAGGTGCACCAACGTCCAGTTGTAGATGGAGCACATTGTCCATCAATCACACTGCAATAAACATTTGTTATTATTCATAAGCACTGGATACACACAATTAACATCCATGTCCATACTTCAGGAGAAGGCTAGGAATAACACACAGATGCTACACGTCCTTTTCTTCTGCAGCTGTTGCAGGTCA
The DNA here is from genome assembly GCF_021461395.2 of Schistocerca americana. NCBI lineage: Eukaryota > Metazoa > Arthropoda > Insecta > Orthoptera > Acrididae > Schistocerca > Schistocerca americana. Next base: position 602,059,993 of record NC_060123.1, on the reverse strand, counting down.
CTGAGCATGTAGGTCACGGGCAGCATAGTGAGCACTAAGTGCTGCCACTGTTGTATAGTTGCTGTTGTTTGGCATGTCACTGTCGAATGTGGGATGGAGGCCATGTTTGTACTATTGCCATAACATCCTGCCCCTAAGAACTAACTGATCCCCAACGACCAGAAACAGGGGCCACTGTGGTGACTGCACACTGAGCCTCAATCTGATCACCAGCAGCACAAGACACGTTGAAAGAATGGGCAATATTTAACTCTTCAGCTAAATGTGGATTTTTGCTCTGTAGTGCACGTTGACCCACCTCCTTGTCAGGAGCCAACTGAATGATGACATCATGGACCCTAGCATCAGTGCGGAAATGAGCACTGATAACTAACTGAATTTCCAACTGAGGCCATAGAGTTCAGCTGCCCTAGCCTGATAGGACTGGTGGGGCAGTTTATGACAATGACAGGACTCAACATGTGCTGCAATGATATGCATGCTGGACAACAACCTTCACATGTCGTTGAACGAATGTGACGTGGGTTCCTGGAGTGGGGCTAACTGACACAACAACTAGTGGATTGGAGGAGACTTCCAAGAAAGAACCAAAGCCTTACACTGGTCTACATCAATGACAGCAAAGGTGAGGAAGTGATGTCAAAGCCTCCCAGTCTTCAACCGCGCTATTGTAAGGGGGAAAGGGCCGCCGGTACACCTATGTTGTCGGAGCTGGTGTAGTGAATGTGGCCAACGGAGTCACGATAACAGTGGTAAGAGAACACTGATTCCAGAGGACAGGTTTGAGCACTGTCTCCATGGCTGGAAGAACTTAGGGAGTAACCAAATAGGCGTACACATGGAGGGGAAAACAACAGTTGTCTCTAACTGGGCTGCAATGTAATCCACAGTTAATAGTGTAGCCACAAATAGAGTTTATTAATCCACATACAAGTACACTCAAGCACAGAAACAGAACAATGCATAGTATAAAACAACCAAGGTTGAGCACTTGCTGCACTGTCCTTTTACAGAGAAGAATTTTGGTGGATGGCATGGTGGGTGCACAAGTTGCGGCAACCTCTGGTGGCTGGCCTGTGCAGGTGCTGACGGGGGTTGTTTGAGTCTGCCGTGCCAATAGCCACACATGTGACACATATCCAGGTTTATAGCAAGTTTGGGTTCCAGAGAAAAGTAGAAGCATGTGAGGCAATACTGATCTCGACTTATCTTTGAATATATGTTATTCCAACCCTTTTTCTTTTCTGTTAAAGCTGATTTTGTGCTTTTTGACTTTCTACAGTCTCTCTGTACATCGCAACATAGTACTGACTCATCATCAAGGTCCATGGTCTCTAATTACTAATGGAAGATTCAATTAGCATTGTGCAGGATCTTTTGTTAGTGACTCAGAAGTCCAATGTGAGAGCCCACTTGGCAACCACAAGTAGGGCAGCGTGTATCACACCAAAAGAGTGGTCTGTCCTAAGTGCTTGTATACATGCTTGTTTTGCAGCTAAGTTGTTGAGCCAGGCACTGTCATGGAATTTGCTGCCATCCCTTTCATCCACTTACTGCAGTCTTTGGCAAGTGCCTCCCGTTTTTACAGACCTAGGTCAGCAACTTTCCTTTATTGAAATAAATGGTTGGAATTCTTTTAAAAGTTGCTGTAAGATGTATCTTTTATTTATTGGTGGTGACTAGTTTTGGACATTATGCCCATTTTCAAAGTATCCTATAAAAACAAAGTTCAAATAAATGTAAGAATAATTATACAACTGAAGTGTGATTATAGGCATTAGTTCCTGTTACGTACAAGGTTACATGAAAGGTTAGAAATGGTCTTCATAAATAATTAAAATACAGTCAAATAAGCATGCTTGGAGACAGCCACTGCAGATAGTCCAGAATGGCAATACAGATAGTCCAGCACAAAATACACAAACTACGGTTAACGGCACTGATGTTCGAAAACATCACCAGTTACCAGGTAAAAGAACCAGAGGCTGGTAGTAGTGCTGTGCACAAAGGGCCAAACTGCTTATTATCCAAACAGTTGTTCTATTGTAATGATAACATTACAAATTACACAATGAGAAGTGAAATAAATTAAAACCACATATTGGTCTTAATTGGTTCAAACACCATTAAAATAATAACAACCTTGTAAAATTATGATACAACATATGGTGTGATTTGCAAGTTACATAACAAGGATACAGTGAAAACTGCCAACAAGAGTAATAATTTTAAAAATTACAGTATAGAATAAAATAAAATATAAATCTCCACAGTATTCATAAAAGGCCCTATGGCATCACAAACGATGTAACATGTAGTCGTAATAAAATATTGTACAAAATCATGTCTATAGGTACAATTTTAAAAAATTACCGTACAGAATAAAAAATAAAATGCAAATATCTCCATAGTTTTCATAAAAGAACTTACAGCATCATAGACAGCATAACATGTAGTCATAGCAAACTACTGTACAAAAACATGTCCACAGTTACAGACAGTATATTTCTTGTCATCTAATAAAAGAATATCATGACATAAAATATTATTATTAAAAATGATTAAATATCTATAAATTATCCAAATGGGGTATAACATATAACTTGGTTAAGAAGTACAAAAATGAGCCTTTATTTACAGATAATGAAACTTCTTACAGTGGTGTAGGCATTATATGGCCAAGAACTATGTGTGATATAAATTACAGAAATGTAGAAGAGGCATGTTACACATGCCTACTTCATCTGTCCCAATGTATAAAAATATAGTGTGCCCATGACAGCAATAGCAAGCACACACCAACACGCCAAAAACACATGTGTATAGTGAATATGAATATAATTACAGGCTTGTACTGCAGCATTATATTTGATTAATAATATAGTAGTTCCATGCCCTGAAGACTATTCAAAATGGTCCAAACAGACCTTGGAAGGCCCAACGGTATTGACCGGCCACCATGTCATCCTCAGCCCACAGGAGTCACTGGATGTGGATTTAGGGGGGCAGGTGGTCAGCACACCGCTCTCCCAGACGTATGTCAGTTTACGTCACCGGAGCTGCTACTTCTCCATCAAGTAGCTCCTCAGTTTACCTCACAAGGTCTGAGTGCACCCCATTTGCCAACAGCACTCGGCAGAGTGGATGGTCACCCATCCAAGTGCTAGCCCATCCCAACAACACTTAACTTCGGTGATCTGACAGGAACCGGTGTTACCGCTGTGGCAATGCTGTTGGCACCCTGAAGACTATGCCAGTCATAAAATTATAATGTCTTCCATAACTTTATATACACATTCTATCACTGGTACCTGGAGTGAAACTTCCATGAGGCAATCTCATTTACTAGTACTCCTGGCATGAACAACCTACCTAAGGGATTGGCATCCACATCGACCAAGTATTGGACAGGTTGAAGTTCCTGCTTAAACATGGCAAAAAAAACCATTGTACTAAAGCCTACTTTTTCATTGACTACCTTATCCAGTTCTTTGATTTTATTTTTATATATTTCTAGTTCTTCTAAAATATTAACCTGCAAGTCTTTAGAGGTGACGTGTAGCACTTCCATCATCTCCTGTATACTACCTGTTACATGCCCTTCATTATGTAAATGCAGATCAAAGGTTCTCATGTTTGTCAGGCTTGTGTGCTCTTTGAATCTAGTTAAGAATGATCTGCCCATTTGGCTGCTGTAAAACTTATTGCAAGAACTTCATTTTAAAAATCAAATAAAAACAGTCTTGATTGTGTTTTCAGACTTTTACACGTTAGTCACAGGTTTTGGCTCTTTCCTCAGACCATCTTCAGGATTTTCTTCACCATTATGACTGGTGGTGGTGGTGGCAGATGGAGCAAGATCTGTAGAAGTAAGGATGTCAAGCTCCTTACGAACCTGGTTCTCATCTGAAGGGAGACTGTTAATGCACATCACCATCAAATGAAAAAGGCCTTTATGTCACACAGGATAGTATGAATCATTTCATCTGTGTGTGTGTGTGTGTGTGTGTGTGTGTGTGTGTTTGGGGGGGGGGGGTAACTTTCAAAAAACAGGATTGAGACTGTTTTTATTTGATTTTTAGCATTTTATACCAATCATTGCTTTGCTTCATTTACAGAACGCTTTCTAAAATTTTAAATTGCATGTTAACTTATATATAGCAGATGCATCAAATTTCTCAGTACCATGCTGTTGTACCTCCTTACTCAATTAGTGTTTCGATCTATGCTGCCTGGAATGCCGTCTGAAATCTTTTGGGAAAGGCTGTTCCAGTTTCATAGTTTTTGGTCCAAGAATTTTTTATTTTATGGACTTGGAGTCTTAACCCGTCTGTGTTTCTAATACATCCATGTGATTAATTTACTCTTATGGGCATTTGTCACTGCAACTTGCCTAAGTATGTCAAGTTTTTTTATGAACCTGGTTCTCGGCTAATGGGAGCCTGATAATGCACATCACCATCACATAAAAAAGGCCTTCCTATGTTGCACAGGATAGTTTGAATCATTACATCCATGTGTGTGGGCTTTTAAAAAATAGAAAAACCTTATCTCTTCCCCCTTTATGTCACCATTAAACCAAACAGTTTATTTCATTACCTAGCTCATTATCAAGTGTGTATTTAATATTCATATGCTGCTGTATGTATTTGTTGTGATTTGCTGCTACATGCCCATTCCCTCCCTTAACTATAAGAAAGGTATCATCAATGTAGCACCTATGAAAATGATTTTATCTGCTATTCAAGTGTTATTCATGAATATCTTCAACACCAAGTCATTATTGAAAATATTTGCCAAAAGACCCAATAAGCAGCTGACCATTGCCAAACCCCCTTTCTGTTCAAGTACTCTTGTCTAATTCAAAGAAATTGTGTTCGAATCTGAACTTCAGAAGGTCTGTGAACACAATTATGTCCCCAATAGCTGTGGTTGTCACATATTAGATTTTGTTTACTAACCCTGAATATGTCCTCAATAGGGATATTTTTGTAAAGGTTAACAATATCAAATGAAGTCAAGTACTATATCCTCATTGACCTGAATCTCCTTAGCTTCACTGGCAAATACTATGATGTCCGCTACACAATAATCTGTTTGAAACATGTTTATGTTTTAAGTTTTTTAAAGAGTAACTTATTCAATTCTACCATGGCTGCATTTCTTCCATTCACAATAACACACATATTCTTGTTTTCTTTATGCAGTTTTATCTGTGCGATCAGAGGGGATAATCTACGATTCATACTGATCATACTACTTTTCTGAAAAGGGAAAAACCAAACATGTGTCCATTTCACATTATTCTTGAGAGCTACCTGAAAAAATGTAGTGTTTCCTTATCTGTGAATGTTGTATTGTTATCCACTAAATGCTGCAACACTTTGGTCCTAGATTCAATTTCAAAAATAACCACTGAGGCATTACCCTTCTTTGCCTTAATTGTCATTGTCTTATGTTTACATAATTTACAATTAATCTTCTCTATGAGCAGCAGTTTTCCATTCTTGTCCTTGTTCTGCTCTTCTTTTAATAGTTCCCTAGACAAAAGCTTCTGTGCTTTACTCACTACCTCTGCTTCCTCTCTACTATTAAGTTCGCCATAAGCACACATTTCTTCACCTTAGATTTGACTTCAGCTATGCCAACATCAGAAAGGGATGCATATGGAGAAAATTTTAAATCCTTGTTTAGAAGTGCCATTTCTTCCTTTGTAAAGCATATGTTGGTCAACTTTTCAATCTGACCAGAAAAGGAATGGGCCTTTCTGACACTGACAGAATTACAAATTATAGAGTGCAGCAATCAGTCGTCTTTCTTAGATTTTATTATACAAATCCAGATTTCGGCTAGTAGCTAGCCATTCTCAATGCTAGCTACTAGCCGAAATCTGGATTTGTGTAATAAAATCTAAAAAGGATAAACGATTGCTGCACTCTATAATTTATAAGTTGCAGTATCGATAGCTGCGATACTGCGCCTGCCACGAGAAGATACGCAGGTTGGCAGCAAAGCTGCTGTGGGCCGCCACGAGGGTGCCCCGCCACGCGGCAGCCAATAGAAGAAGAGCACTGAGTCTTCCTGCTGAAAAGACGACGAGCCATACAGCAGACGTACACCAACTAGCCAGCAGAGAAGAACAAATTATCTATGAACACTGTATCCTGTACTTTGCTTTGCTCAACATATCACAAGTTATGTAATCTGTTTATTTCTCTTAATACAAGTTATTACTAATTGTTTGCTTTGTGTTGCATATCCTCACATCCTGGAAAACTTCCTCGAATTGACCACACTTTTGCTCTGCTTATCCACTAAGGATTCAGCATAAGTCACTTACATCTCTGAGTGCATCCACTTTCCAAATGGGAGGTAACCTGAGTGATAGAATTATCTTTATTGAATGCATTCTTTCCACATAAATGCTTGCTTATACTATTGTACTTCAAAAACAAGTCTCTGTACTTATTGTTTACAGCTTCCACAACTTGTTCATTAAAAACTTCTCTTATTTCACTCTTTATCGACTGGAGTTCAGCCCTATGCTTGATGGCTACAGCATTCCTAGATATGTTGCGTATTCTCACCTTCGCATACACAGATATCACACTGCACTGCAAGCACTTATGTTAAAATAATCCTTGGAACATGCCTTGGCTAACTGTGCTTTCTTTTTCAAATAGATGTAAGCATCCTGTACTTACATATTTATGGACGTCCAGCATGCTGCTCCTCCCACCTGTCACAGTCAATATCAAATGCATTCATATCACACTTGATACAATCTTTAAAATACAATGCAGATGTTCTGGGGGGTCTCTTGGAAAATGCTATCTCATTAAGTAGTGCACATTGGGGAAGACAGAAATGGTCCATATGTTGTAGGTGTCCTAGTCAACACATGTGATGGTCCCTGAGAGTGGCAGTAATGCTCAGTAGTTTCGCTGTATTCAGAACGATCCCACTTGTCACATGTTCCCTCCATGTTGCACCATGAATGTTTTGTAAGCACCACAAATGAAAGATGAGCTCACATTCTTGTTTAGCATATGATGTCTAGATCTCGGCATCATACAAGAAGGTGCTCTCCTCTCATTCTTGGTGGATGAGCATTTTTGTGGCCACTGTAAGGTTTTTATTATGCCATACTCTTGTGCAAAGCTTCCTGATCACCACTTTGCCAATTCTCATGTTTATTTCATTGTTGGTAAGATCTTCTGACACTTCTTACCTAACAGAATTTCTTGACTACATTCAGCAAAGAGTCCTCTTACACTACAGGCCATTAAAATTACTACACCATGAAGATGACGTGCTACAGACACAAAATTTAACCAACAGGAAGAGGATGCTGTGATATGCAAATGATTAGCTTTTCAGAGCATTCTCTTAAGGTTGGCGCTGGTGGCGACACCTACAACATGCTGACATGCGGAGAGTTTCCAACCGATTTCTCATACACAAACAGCAGTTGACCAGCGTTGCCTGGTGAAACGTTGTTGTGATGCCTCGTGTAAAGAGGAGAAATGCGTACCATCACGTTTCCGACTTTGATAAAGGTCGGATTGTAGCCTATCTTGATTGTGGTTTATCATATCGCGACAGTGCTGCTCGCATTTGTCGAGATCCAATGACTGTTAGCAGAATATGGAATTGGTGGGTTCAGTAGGGTAATACGGAATGCCATGCTGGATCCCAGCGGCGTCGCATCACTAGCAGTCGAGATGACAGGCATCTTATCCGCATGGCTGTAACGGATTGTGTAGCCACGTCTCGATCCCTGAGTCACAAGATGAGGCCGTTTGCAAGACACCAACCATCTGCATGAACAGTTCAATGATATTTGCAGCAGCATGGACTATCAACTCGGAGACCTTGACACTGCATCACAGACAGGAGCATCTGCAATGTGTACTCAATGACGAACCTGGGTACATGAATGGCAAAACGTCATTTTTTCGGATGAATCCAGGTTCTGTTTACAACATCATGTTGGTCACATCCGTGTTTGGCGACATCGCGGTGAACGCACATTGGAAGCATGTATTCGTCATCGCTATACTGGCGTATCACCCCGCATGATGGTATGGGGTGCCATTGGTTACACGTCTCGGTCACCTCTTGTTCGCATTGACGGCACTCTGAACAGTGGACATTACATTTCAGATGTGTTACGACCCGTGACTCTACCCTTAATTTGATCCCTGTGAAACCCTACATTTCAGCAGGATAATGCACGGCCGCATGTTGCAGGTCCTGTATGGGCCTTTCTGGATACAGAAAATGTTCGACTACTGCCCTGGCCAGCAGCACATTCTCCAGATCTCTCACCAATCGAAAATGTCTGGTCGATGGTGGCCGAGCAACTGGCTCATCACAATATGCCAGTCACTACTCTTGATGAACTGTGGTATCATGTTGAAGCTGCATGGGCAGCTGTACCTGTACACGCCATCCAAGCTCTGTTTGACTCAATGCCCAGGCGTATCAAGGCCGTTATTATGGCCAGAGGTGGTTGTTCTGGGTACTGATTTTTCAGGATCAATGCACCCAAATTGCGTGAAAATGTAATCATATGTCAGTTCCAGTATAATGTATTTGTCCAATGAATAGCCATTTATCATCTGCATTTCTTCTTGGTGTAGCAATTTTAATGGCCAGTAGAGTAATTTAAGGCAGGCATATCCATGTACACTTGAGCCATAATCAGAGTCTTATTTTCAGCCAGTCATAGGGAAGAGCTTGCATGCAGTGATTAGTTCTTGATAAGAGCACTATGTCAGAGAAACAAATTTATTGATTCCCTGATCTGCTACTGCTGATATATCCATCTTGCCTAGGCAAAAATTGCTCTCGTGTTCGTTAAGGTGGGTGTTAATGCTTCTTTTTATAGTTTCTGTGTACACTTGACTCCAAATGCAAGGGACTGTATGTATGTACTCCTGCTGTGGCAAGAGGCGGGAATAGGTTCTCTGCAATATTCAAAATTCATCGACTTTCTTGCTGGTTTAAACACTGAATCCGCAGCCATTTCTTCTGAAAACAGTTCTTAAATGGTTAAGCTTATTCTCCAAGTATTGTGGTTCATGGATTATTGTAGTCCTGTCCACCATTAGTTGGTGGAATTTCTGTGAAGGTATCTATGTGTACGAGTAGATTTTCTTTAGACTTTATGCCCTAATGTTCTGTCAGATTTTTTAGGTAACTGTACATCCCAGAATAAAATCTGACCTCTTTTCCAGAAGTGAACTTTATATTAGAATTTATTTATTTTTTTGAGTCATCAGTCTTCTCACTGGTCTGATATGGCCTGCCATGAATTCCTCTTCTATGACAATCTCCTCATCTCAGAGTAGCTCTTGCAACCTACGTCCTCAATTACACTGGTCCTCAAATTTTCATTTTTTATTTTTAGCAGAAATTAAATTAGCTGTGCTTTGAAGATTTGGACTTGTTGAACGTGAATATCAAGGTTAAAATTGTCTTGTAGCTCAGGGTTACAGGTAAATAAGGTGCCTACATTACACAGACACACTTACAGGACATTATAAGAGCTACATGCAAAGGCATTGTGACAAGGGTTCCTGGGTAGTAACTGAGTGGTGTGGATGCTTCCATTACAGTTTGGCAACACTGCTTTACACCATGACTCATGTGCACACTATCCTGTCACATGAACATTGTTGATTGTAGAAACCAGTCGCAATATTAACTGTCATCTGTCACAGCTTTATGCACTTGTGCTGTGTTAGTTCTCTTGGTACTGAAACAAGTGTCATGGCAGTTGGCAGTGAATGTATGTAAGCTGAAATGTTGAAATTGAAGAATTGTATTAGTGTGCACTTGTGTGCTTTCACAAAAGTACCCCACACTTGCAGTAACAAACCTGATAACTTTTGATATATTCAAGCACATGTTATTTGTGGTTCAAGAAGGCAACCATTTACGACAGTAATGAAACAAGCATATGTCTTGTATTCTGGGTGTCATGTTGGAAACCAAGATAAATCTTGGGCTCCACACATGTGTTGCACCTTGTGTTCATTTACACTGAATGCTTGTATGCATGGTAAAAATGTCACCACAGCATTTTGCATATCTGCTATTTGGTATGAACCCACAAATTGTCCATTGGATTGCTATTTTTGTATGGTACCTCCCTTGAGGAAAGGAGTCAATACCAAGAGGAAGAGGAATATTTAGTACCCTGACGTCCCATTTGTCATCTGCCCTGCGGCTAATGGTGAAGAATTGCCAGTTCCTGTTCCTCCACATGTACCACCAACGAGCAGTGATAGCAATAGTACTGAACTGACGCATACAGCCAAAAACTTGAATTCATCTGCCAGTGACACAGGCCCAACATTTACACTGACATCATAATCTGGAGAACAACACAACATTAGGCAGTGTGACCTTAGTTATCTAATTACGGATTTAGATCCTCCAAGGCACTAAGCCAAACTTTTGGCCTCATGGCTGCAGCAATGGAGACTTCTCACTGACACAGTAACTGTGTATGTGTTCCAGGAGCTTCAGAGAAAATGTAAGTGTCATTTCAGTACTGAAGGTGACGTTACATTCTGCAGTGACATTGACAGTTTGTTGAAAGACCTGAACATTACATACAAACCAGATGAGTGTCAACCCTTTATAGATGGCTAAAATATGAGCCTGAAGGCAGTACTGTTATACAATAATAATGAAAGTCCGTCCATTCCTGTTACATAAGCTGCCGTAGCTAAAGAACGTTATACCATGTAGAAAACAGTTCTCAACTGCGCTAATTACAGTGATCATAAATGACTGGTATGTGGAGATTGCAGTCATTGTGATGCTTTTAGGTTTGCAAGGAAGACAGTCAAGGAAGAAAAAAGGACCACATACAGAGAAAATGGTGTCCACGAGCTGCTCTGATGGCTGGGTCAAAAATATTGCTGAAGAACTTACAGTGAATTAAAAAAAATTGTTCTCCTACCATTGCATATTAAGTTGGAACTTGTGACAGCATTTGTTAAGGCTATGCACATGAATGAAGCAACATTTCAGTGTTTGTGTAAGAAGTTTCCATAACTCAGCACAGAGGGGATTTTTGTTGGTCCACAGCTAAGCCAGCTGTATGAGTCCACTCTAACAGCTGATCAGCTGTACGTGTGGCATTGTTTTTGTAATGTGACAACATGGTTCTTGGGAAAAGGAGAGCCAAGAATTACATGGGCTTTGTGGATGAACTCATTCATGCCTATGAGGTCACTCGCTCCAACATGGCTCTGAAGACACACTTCCTTTACTCCCACTTTGATGCATTCCCAGAGAACTGTGTTGCATTCAGTGATGAGCACAATGAGTGGTTACACCAGGACATTACTCTCATGGAACAATGGTACACGGGACAGTGGATGACAGCTATGTTGGCTGATTTCTGCTAGATGCTACAGAGTGATGGCCCAGACATCACCCACAAGAGGAAGACAAAAAAGCATAGTGAATAAACTAGGTAAGTTCAATTGATGTATGTCCTTTTGATTATGATAGCAATATACATGAAACATAAAGTCCCGTCTGTCTAGGAGACAGTTTTAATCATGATATTCATGTTCAGCTTAACGAAATCTATAAAGACCATCTACTTTGGTTTCTGCAAAAATTCACTGTGGACCAGTGTCTTTTGTTGTGTGTATTCCAATCTGCCTTCCTCTACTGCTTTTATCCTCTACAACTCCCTCCAATACCATGGAATTTATTCCCTAATCCCTTAACACATGTCCTACCATCCTTCCCTTCTTCTTGTCTATGTTGTCCATACATTCCTTTCTTCACCAATTCTGCAGAGAACCTCCTCATTTCTTACCTTATCAGTCTACCAATTCTTCTGTAGCACCACCTCTCAAATGTTTTGATTTTCTTCTGTTTCTGAATTTATATTGTTCAGAAAAGTATCAAACACATTGGTGGACGAGGCTACAAGAGTCTGTGCACTGCAGCACTTGGAGGACGATCTCAATCATTTGAGAACTGCCTTCAGAAGAAACAGCTGTTCTGACAAAGTGATAAATAGGGCACTACACCTTAAAAGCTCTAGGGCATCTAATGAAAAAGACCCAACTAAAGAGAAAGTTTCCCTTCCATTTGTGAAAACTATCACAGGTTGCCTCAATGGAGCACTCAGAAAACGTGGTATGGATTCCATGTTTAAATCAATAAGAAAGGTGCACAAAATTTCAAACACAACAAAGGGCCTATCCCTGCTGCTTGCCACAACAGGAGTGTACAAAATCGTTTACTCCTGCGGTGAAGTGTACAAGTTCTGTTCAAAAAATTCCGCAACTTCATCCACAACATTTTTCTATGCTTGCCTTTTACTTATTGTGCATGGTCTCCTTCTAAATACTCTCATTCACAATTGATACACCACTCCCACTGCAGTTTCCACTTCCAGAAGCAGTTTCAATATGCCTCTTGCCAGAACTTTCTTTTATATTGCCTATCATTGCAAATTTTCAATCTTTCAACGTGGTTTTAAAATTTGAAAATAAAAAAGTCTGCTGAGGCCAGGTTTGGAGAATATGGAGCATTTTGTTTTTTGTGCAATAGTCACACACCAGGAGAGGTGAATGTGCAGGTGCATTATTGTGTTGCAAGAACCATGAATTGTGTCACCACATTTCAGGCCGTTTGCTTCTCACATTTTGTTGCAGGTGTCGCAACATGTCCCGATAGTAGCAGCGATTAACAGTTTTTCCCTGTGGCATGAATTCACGATGAACTAATCCTACAAAGTAAAAGAAAACTTGCAGCATGGCTTTGACATTTAACCTGATCTGATGAGCTTTTTTTGGTCTTGGAGAACCTTTCCTGACTCATTGTGAAGATTGAACCTTGGTCTCAACATCATAAGCATAGACCCAAGTCTCATCACCAGTTTCAATTCTCTTAAGAAACACCTCATTATCATTTGCACAATCCAAGAGCTCTTCACAGACTGTGAGGTTGAGGCCTTTCTGGTACTGATTCGTGAGCCGTGGGATGAACTCAGCAGCAACACGATGCATTCCAAGAAGCTGTGTCTGGATTTCATGATGTGATCCAACTGAAATGTTACATTCTTCTGCAATCTCTTGGACAGTCAGACTTTGATTGGGACTCACAATTTCATTGTCATTCCTGACATGTGAAAAACTCGTTGTGCTAGTGCTGACCTCGCATGGTGATACTGAGAACTTTTCAAACAACCCTCATAGCAAAATTACTGGGAAGAAAAATTATTAATCTTCTGGGGTGCAATCATCACAAATGGAGTAGTTCACACTTGCTTTGTCACATTACCTCCACATTGGATTATGCAGACAGATACTGATAAATAGCTGACTGCATAATCCAATGTACAGCATTTGTATACAAATATCTTGACAAATATCAAATTTACATACAATCATAATTTACAATAATAGACATTAATCTATAACTGGAATCTGTTATTGTTACTGGTCATTGTTCTTCATACAGAAATACACAAGGAATATTTCATTACTTTTGTATAGGTACAGACACAGAAAAAAAATCATAATTTCAGCAATAGCATGTCATGTCAGCACTTATTGATAGTCTCATCAAGGGGCACTGTTCTCTCTTCAGGCTGGGAAGTACCACAGGCTGTGAGTGAGGTGGTTGTTCACTGGAGTGCGGCAACCTGGAAGCATGGCGGGTGAGGTATAACTGGTGGGCCATAAGAACTGGCCAGGAACAAGTGATGTGCTCGGTGCCCTGCTTGAGCAGTGTTATTGCAGAAGTGTCAGTGTTCAGTCAGAAAATATGACAACTGTATTTGTAGTGATGCAAGCATGATCAAGCTGACATTTGAATTAAGGGATTGTTGTATGTGCTTCGGCTGAAAGTTTATGGAAGAAGTCTCTTACAATTGTTCACTGCTGTTGTCACAGTCTGTCTCATGTGAAGTACCAACAACTATTTGGGGTTTGGAGACAAGACGCTAAGTTAAATAGTGGTCTGTTATTTGCAAGGTGTCAATGGAATTTTAAAAGGAACACTTAAGGCATCCTTGTAAGGTGCCAGAGTAATAGACTGGTGTTTCTCTAAAGTTTTTGAAGCAGTCTGATGGTGCTGACCTCATTACAGGTGTTTGCATATTATTTGTTAAGCTGGGGAAATGTTGTTTCCAGTGTGTGTGTGTGTGTGTGTGTGTGTGTGTGTGTGTGTGTGTGTGTGTGTCTACATACAAAGGAGGGCACAGTCTGTGCTGATGAACTTTATGTAATGTTGCTTCTGTAAAAGGAAAACATGCCATATACAAATCCTATGCTGCTGAGTTACCGGACAGGAAAACAGCAGCTGTTGAGGTATGCTGCAACAGAGGGGATGCACTATTTTGTATTCATGATAGATTTCTGTACTTCTGCAAATGATGCCGTGAAAGGTGCTCATCTACTGGATTATAATGTGGATCGAAAGACTACTGGGTCCCATGATTATGGTTTGTTCAATAATGGGGATAAATCAAGATGATTGTATTATGGTTTTATAAAAGTAACAATTTTAGATTTGTAATTGTTGTTTTTGAAGACAACATCCTGTTAAGTCTTCAATCATCAGAAACTATATTATGGAAGTCAAAGGCTGGAAACTGTTTTCTGATAAGATATTGCTGCAACAATTCAATTTTTAGTAGCTTTAACCTGTTAGTCATTCCTATCTTAACTTAAATTGCACTAATTATGCTATTTATACTTGGGGCCACTATTGTGCAATTTGATCAATAAATTTAGCTTTATATTGTATACTAAATCAATCAAATCCACAAGTAATTATTTTAGGCACAACTCTCTGCTCCCATTACACTTTGGCAGCAGAGCATAATTGGTTGACTGAGGTGTAATTAGTGTAGTTACGGTAATATATTTGTTCCTGATCTGCCTTTATTATTTCAGTATGGTTGCAGTGGGATGAGCTCATCTATAAATTGCAAAGAAGGGGTATTCAAGTTGAAGGTACTGCCAGGGAAGTGATGGAAGGATTATTTCAAAACAGTCACACCTCTATGTAAGATTTCTGACATCAACGTGGTAGCTTTCAGTGGCCCTCAATTTCTGCTGCACTTGAAACAATTATTAAAATTCTGGTATTACTGCCAATAAAATGGATAGACTGCAGGCTCATTTCAACCACAGAATGAGTGGTTTGGCCAGGGTAGATAAGACTCAGTTTCAGCAGTTGCAAGATAACAGTAATGTGCTTCAGGAATGCAAGCATTATGGTAATTAATTAATGGTCAGGGAAGCATTATGAGTGCAATTCATGACAAGGTGGGTCAGCAGATGCTGTTTGTATGTGCTGCCCTGAACAAGGAGCTTGAGTACATGCCACTAGACTTAGGCAGTGTCATTTTGGTGGTTAATTACGATTGGTTTGTTGACTAGATGCATATATGCAAATGAGGAAATTGTGTCCAGAATCCAGAGAGTATTGGACGTCAAATGAAACAAATTTAAGAAGGGTTGTTTAAGATTAAAGCCAATTTTGGGGAATTTTCTGGGAAGGTGGATATGACAGTGACAGAAAATTTAGCTGCCAGTTGTATCCTCACAGTCAATTGGTTTGCTAAGGTGGGATCAATTCATAATTGGTCTAGTGGCCAGTTTTATATTAAATTACATCCAAAAAGAATGTTCTCCTTTTGCCCAATGGAAAAAGACCACCATGTTTACCACGGCACAGAAGGGTGAAAATGTGGGTTGAGATGAGGTTGAACTACTGGAAGAATAATTTGCTCACATGGATGAGGTATTAAGGGAACAAACTGAAGGAATGTGCACTAAGTATTCGGATGTTCTCATGGATGAATTAGGCATTGCCAGATTATTAGAGTACCATATTGGATTACCACATCAAGTACTGGTAAAGAAGCCACATTACACATTATCTCCACCTAGTATGAAGCATTTAAAGTAGCAACTGGATAAGGTATTACAGAAGGGTGTCATTCATTCCTCAAAATCACCTTATGCTCCCCATATATTTTGGTGGCAAATGCCAGTGTGAACAGTAGCCAATGGTTGACTACTGGTAGCTTAATAAAAAGGTCATGTATGGTCAGTACATCTTCCTGACTTGCATTTGGCATTTGGATTCCTTTTGAGAGCTCATATATTTACCATGGTCTACCTTAACCAGGCCTATAATCAGATACTATTGGATGAAACTTCCAAGCGAGTAACAGCCTATGTTACTGACTGGAACTTATTCAAGTTTAATCAAGTATCATTCACCCTAGCAACAGGTGCAGCTGTACTTATCCAGTTAATGGAGATGGTATTTTTGGATATCAAGTTTGAATACAAGTTCCATTATCTGTTTGATCTTGGTCATTTACAGATGTTTTATGAAAGAGTATATTCAACATGAACGTATGGTATTTGAATGTTTAAGAATGACTTGGTTAACAACCAATCCTACAAAGATAGTATTTGCTGGATTGCCTATGAAGTTCTGAGGACATACTGTAATGGGAGAAGGTTTATGTACTGATCCCAAAAGGATATGAGGTATTGGGAAATTCCCCGGGAAAATAATTCTTTTTTGAAAAGTCATTGGTGGATTTGCTGAAAAGGTTACGCCACTGAGTGAGCTTCTTAAACTGCAGTGCTAATTGTGCTGGGGACCCTATTAGCAGGCAGTATTTGCCAGTGAAGGTAGACTTAAAAACTTTGCCTTTGATGGCACTACCCAATTTTAATATAGAGTTTATACGTATTACAAACAGATGTGTCAGCTTTAGGGCTGGGGGCAGTTTTGTAGCAAGAGCAGGAAATGGGTAGAAAAGTGATCACCTGTGCCTCCTCAGCATTGAATGAATTGAAGAAGCAATGTTCTTTTTATGAACTGGAGGCATTGGAGGTGTTATTTTGGACTGAGAGGTTTAAAAACTATTCAGAACATCATAAATTTTCGCTGGAAACTGCAACCAAGTCCTCAGTTGGGTATTAGCAGGCCCTGTAAAACCGGATGCATTGCAAGGTGGGCCACTAGGATTTTGAGTTTTAAATTTGATGTGCATAATATTAAGGGGTCAGCAAACGTAATCGCTGATGGCCTGAGCCAAATGTTTGCTGAAAGACAGAAACAACGAACAAATGAATGGAGTTCAGCAGATGGAAATGAGAGACCTATTCTGATGTCTACTTTGACTCAGATTCCGTCTCTGTTTAGGAACATTAGAGTTTCAGGGTCAGGACCAGGATCGATGCCTGATAAAAGAAATGTTGAAAAGGGGTGAAGTGGTAAAACCATACGCTGTGAGGGGCAGAGTCATGAGTTGCAGAGGACACAGCTCAAAGAAATTGAGGGTTGTTGCTCCTAAGGAACTGTGTCCATTGCACCTGTGGGCAGGAATTTGGGAATCTGGGAAACCAAGGAAAAGATCAGGCAGCAGTTTATCTGGAATGGCATGGATAAGAATATCTGCAAGGCCTGTGATGTCTGTGCGTTTAGTAAGTCAGCTTGGAATATTAAGGGGGGATTCTTGGTGTCCAAGGTAGGGGAAAAATCTTTCCAACAAAAATGTTATATTGACTCTGTGGGTCTTCTGTCTCAGTCAATTAGTGGCAATAAATTTATTCTTGTGTGTGGATACATTTATGTGATTTTTTTGGTTGTTAATGACCCAAATTGCTAACAACCAGATAGTTATTCAAATTTACAAGGCATTTTTGGAACATTTGGCCTGCCCCAATGTTGGTGACAGATAATGCCATCACTTTTATGTCTACCAAGTTCAAACAATTTTGGCTTGGTATGGAAATCCATCACCTAATAAAACCCCCTATTAACCTAACCCTTTGTACAGAAAGGGAATTAATTGCAATTTAAAATCTGTGTTAATAACTTACCATAGTACCAACCAAGGTGGACAGGACTGTTCATGTCCATGGCTCATGCTGGCCTCCAATACTGCTTGCCACAAGAGTTGTAAGCCTGCTCTAGCCAATCTCATGATACTGCCGCAGCGATTCAATTTTTAATGGCTTTGTTGTGTTTGCAGAAGAGCCAACACCATGTTACTAGAGGAGGCCGAAATGCACGCGTTTTAGCTCACGCAGGTTGGTGTGAGGAGGGATGAACTATACTGACGTGAGGTCTGGAACATGACAAGGAATGAGTATTCAGAAAGCGGACGTAATTGGTTTCATACTTAACTTTAGTCCATTAATGATGAACATCGCTCTTGACGGTACATGATTCACAATATTATTGGTTCAGAATACATTCTTGAAGAATATGGCGCCTTGCTAGGTTGTAGCAAATGACGTAGCTGAAGGCTACGCTAAACTGTCGTCTCGGCAAATGAGAGCGTATGTAGTCAGTGAACCATTGCTAGCAAAGTCGGCTGTACAACTGGGGCGAGTGCTAGGGAGTCTCTCTAGACTAGATCTGCCGTGTGGCAGCACTCGGTCTGCAATCACTGATAGTGGCGACACGCGGGTCCGACGTATACTAACGGACCGCGGCCGATCTAAAGGCTACCACCTAGCAAGTGTGGTGTCTGGCGGTGACACCACAGGCTTTATCCTGTTAGTCATTCTTATATTAACTTAAGTTGTATCAATTATTTATACTTGGGGTCGGTATAGTGTAATTTGACCAATAAATTGGATCTTGTATTGTATACTCAATCAATCAACTCCATGAGTCATTATTTTATGCTCATCTCCCTGCTCTCATTATAATAGATAATGGATAATAATAACAGGAGTTTTACAACTATCACTCACTACAAATCTTGCTCAGAATCCTGTCGCTTTCATTAACATCTCAGTTCACAGCTTCCAAATGGTGAATTCATCTTCATGCACTAATGACAGTGTGGGTTGTTGCACTCTTGCTTGGGAACTGGTTACTGAAAAACATACACAAGATAGCTTACATTACAAAAATAGTACAGTCTTTTCTAAAACTGGAATAAAACAATTAGAAGAAATTTTTGCTACAATATTGCAATAAATTATGTAATTACTTCTGCTAGGTGGTTATAATTAAAGTACAGCCATTCATGGAAGTCCAGTGTGCTCTATAATTATCATACAGCAGTAAAACTTGGTTGACATGCTAACACACTAATGTGGAACCAATTTACTCTGTAAAAAAAAAATTGAGAGACCAGAAAAGAGTAGAACCCCACGGGGGCAACCCCTGATGCTATCAAGTTGCAAGGCTTGAGGCTGTCTCATTTTCATTCTCTAATCATATCATCCATGGGGAAGGAAGGCCTTCTCAGGCGTGGGGAAACCAGCCTTCCTAGGGGAGCAAACCCGTAATACAAAACTAGGTCCTCCAAGTTGGGGGCCATGCCGTAAGTAAATTACACTTACTTATGCCCATCACACTGTTTACATCTTTGTCAACTTCTAATAATTCATACATAGCAGTTGCTGGTAACTTTGCAAAAGGCTTCTGTGTTTTAACAAACTTTGTCTTTCCAACGTGTATATCTTTCATTATGACACTATTTACATTAACTTTTACTAACTGCTGAACACTTACTTTCTTACTAACTGCAGAAATTTCACACTTACTTTCAAGACCATTCATATTAACATCATATTCATGCACTGTTTCACATAAATCCGTATATTGTTGGTCAATCTTGCTTTCTTCAATTCAATTATTTGCAGGTTATTTACATTATTTTTAATTATTGACATATCCTGCACTGACACAGCAGTCCCTCACAATATCCTCTATTTCACCAACAGTTTCATTCACTACTGTACACATGTTGTTTCAGCCTCACTCATTCCACATTCAGTTGCTTGCACATCACCCAACTCACTATCAACTACTAACACTTCACATTCTTTTGCACATTGACATTCAATGACATTGTTTTCCATTTTATCAGAAATACCATTCAGCAACTGAACATACACTACTTCAGCACCATTACACCCACCAACATTTTCATTAACAGTTTGCTGATGTTCACCAATACCAAAAATCATCAATATCTACATGCTCTGTGTCAGAAATAAATCCACTGCCCTCATTATAAGCTCATAACTTCTTCTGGTAACTCATACTGACAGGAACCAACAACAGTTAAACATGGTACATTTCTGAATTTAAAACATTACAATTTTCTTCTGACTGTCATGGGTTCCTTTCAAACTTGCCTCATGTTTTCTGTCAGTCTCTAATGAACACCTGATAACACAAACATTTTTCCCTGAAACTGTCCCTATATTTGTCGACTGCTTATTTTCTCCAGTAATTTCCATGTCAGCTTGTTTGTACTTCTGTGTCAGTCTAGTGTTTACTACTGGATTCAAAGCTGCATCTTCTGACTGACTGCTTTTCAGTCCAAATTGGTGCTGATCTCCTTTTCCCAGATTGAGTAAAATCCTCTCCATGCTATGTCCATTTATTATTAACCGCACAGACTCTTAACTAATTTTACTTTTGCCATTCACATTAAATACACTGTCCTACTCACATTCTTGTTTCATTTGTATCACACAAATTATTTTTAATGTTAGCTCTAACTGTTTATTTTTAATATTAAGTTCAGTGCCTATCATTTTACAATTTTTGCCATGGTCACTGGAATTTTTATACGTAATGTTTCTACTGTGAAGTGCTCTGAAAGCATGGCCACCAGATTATAATTGGTGCTGCCTAGGTTTGTTTTGACTGTGATAAGATGGAACAGTCCTTCCCATGCATGACTTCTTTTTGATTGTGACAGGGTGAGACAACTCTTCACTCAACAGGGCACCAAATTGTAAAGGACACCAACCTGATTTCTGTAGTCACCATCATTTCCTCAGTAGCACAGCAGTCTTTCGCCTTGAAGCTGTATGTATTATTGAGTGTTTGGTGAGGCTTGCTCAAGAAATGTACATAACACCACAATTTAGTCTGCACTTTCTCAAACATTTATTAGTGCCAAAGTTTTATTGTTCAGACTGTTAACAGCTTTTCAACTTTGTACAATTGTTTAGCACCTAGGATGGGTTGGTGTTCACCAGTAACCAAGAGACCAGTTGCAGAATTACTCACATAGACTGTTAGGTTATTGAAAGACAAGTTAGTGAAGCACAATAATCACTGGTAGTTATAACAAGTTACTAACAAAATATTAGGTGTGGCATGAAACAAGGTCCCCATTCACTCAGTACTTCACATTTTATGTACTGTTTTGTAGTAATCCACCAAACAGAAGTACACTGCTGTAGTTCACTTAGTTTGGTCATTAATGAAAGCCACAGTATTAAACAATAGGTCCAATAAATGACAATGACAGTCTAAGACTCCTACCAACCACAACATGTGTGAATTATTAATTAACTTGAGTTACAGAAGTAATTTAAAGATTTTAAACATCAATATTACTCAGTTTTTGCTAAAAATGATACACGCATTTTTGTCACCAGGGACCCAAACCAATTAACACTTAAGGAAAGGGATTGCTTCTTATTGTCTTGGATATTTGATAATATGTATTGAAACACGTTCACAGGATTTGTTGACCTCGTAAAAGCTTTCAACAGAGTAAAAAAGTGCAAGATGTTTGAAATTTGGAGAAAAATAGAGGTAAACTATAAGGAAAGACAGGTGATATGGAATATTTATGACAACCAAGACAAAACAACAGGAGTGGAAGACAAGGTATGGAGTGCTCAGATTAAAAATGGTATAGGGCAGGGATGTAGTCACTTTCCCCTAGAATTCAGTCATATATAAAAAAAGCAATGACGGAAATAACTACAAGAGTGAGATCAAAATTCTAAGAGAAAGAATATCAATGATAAGATTTGCTTATGAAATAGGAATCCTCAATGGAAGTGAAAAAGAATTACACGATTGACTGAATGGAATGAACAGTCTAATGAGTATGGAATATGGATTCAGAGTAAATCCAAGAAGGCAAAAGTAATGAGAAGCAGCAGAAATGAGAACAGTAAGAAACCTATCATAACTGGTGTTCATGAAGTAGATGAATTTAAGGAATTCTGCTACCTAGGCAGCAAAATCACCCATGATAGACAGAACATGGAGGATATAAAAAGTAGACTAACACAGGCAAAAAGGGCATTTCTGGCCAAGAGAAGTCTCCTAGTATCAAACAAAGGCCTTAATTTGGGGAAGAAATTTTTGTGACTGTGCATTACGAGCTGAGAACTGTTTGGTAGTGAAATGTGGATTGTGGCAAAACTAGAACAGAAGAGAGTTGAAGCATTTGAGATATTGTTCTAAAGAAGAATGTTGAAAAGTAGGTGGACTGATAAGATAATGAATGTGAAAGTTCTGCACAGTAAAGGTGAGGAAAGGAATATATGGAAAACACTGACAAGAAGGAGGCTCAGGATGACTGAAAATGTGTTAAGACATCAGGGAATAACTTCCATGGTATTAGAAGGAGATGTAGAGAGTAAAAACTGTAGCAGAAGACAGAGATTGGAATACACCCAGTAAATAATTGAGGACATAGGTTGTAAGTGCTATGCTGCGATGAAAAGTTTGGCACAGGAGACGAATTGGTGGTGGGTCACATCAAATATGACTGTACAGAGAGAGGGAAATAATGTTTACAGTTCTGTTATATACTTTTTAAATTTGGTTAAACTGCCAAGTGGCTGATACTATACCTTTTAACTAAAGCAGATTTAAGAAACGTGAAGATTAAATAACTTGAAGATAAAACTTTGGTACGGCGTAGCTTGCCCTGGTTTTTTGTTAAGAGACTTGCCACCTTTTTTTTCAAATTTAATCTAAGTTATTTCCAAGTATGGTACCCACTTCTTACCCCAGCCTAATACATGACATAAGCATCACATGTTATTGAAATTTAGATTTGTTTTGTTGTTATGCTGCTTTGTAACTGTGGGTCATTGTTTCCTGTAAAATGATTGTTTCTAATTGTTTGCTATCTCTATGATTTTGCTTCAAAACATGCTATTACATGAAATGGTATGTATTAAAAGTGCATTGTATAAATGTCACTGACCTGGGCCAGTCATTCCATCCTTTGTGTTCCCATGGTCCATACCATGCTTCAAAAGTAGTAGTAGCAGAGCAAACTCAATTGATTGAGTTACAGTGATGTGATATAGGTACATTAGGTTTTAGTTGCTGATATTGTTCATATTCTGCAGGATACATTCTGAAGACAAGCATCTGGCTTATCTGAGATGCAGTGAACTGGCCAATGAATTACGAAGGCACAATGTAGAGCCTAAGGGTACCATACAGGCATTACTTGAACAAGTTCCCCACTTACTGGGACATCAGATTTCTGATCCTAAAGAGACAAGTTTGGCTGCTGACACTGCTGTACTGGACTGGCACTGTGGTTGTGTCCATTGTGTAGCTAATATTATGGACTGAGATTTTGCCTTTCACCCATTACTGTAATTACATGATTGTCTTTACCAAGACCTTTCCACAAAGAGGCCAAATCAGTGGACATAGTTCAGCTCTGCATTTGATTTAAAAGGACTACTTTCTAGGTAATCATAGTTGAGAGCCTTCTGTATAAGTTCTGGTAGTCACCTCCCTTGACCACTAACTAGCAATAAGACCCTCTTGGTCTTCTTCACCCTTCCCTCTGTAGCCTTTGCTTGCACCTTTGCCTTGCACCATCAGACTGCTTAAGATGTTGGGTATGAACAACATTCATATCCATTATTTCATAATCCTAAAATGGTGGAATTCACGTGTGATGATCTAAATCTGGATGCTTCTGCTAAAAAGCTACTTTCATGGTTACAAGCCATTGTACACAATATGTCTAAAGCAGTATCCTTCCTATTCCATTGCGATACTCTGCCTCAACAGTACCTCTTTAGGGTGGATTCTTCCAAAAGACTGAGTTACAAAGTAAAAGTAGTTACACTTGAAGCAGCTGCTAAGAAAGCAACATACTGCAGCTTCAACAAATTCCTGAATCTGAAAAAGAAAACACTCATTTGGTATTTAACATCAAAACATAAAATGACATAGAATTAAAAAATTCTTTATAGTACCAGTAGACAAAATAAGGGACAAATGAAAGATCAGCAAAGTATCTATGTTCATCAGAATGTTACTCTAAGTCACTGAAATTGAATAGATACATCTGGACAGAGACAAGCTAATATTGTTCTATTGTAGAACAAGGAAGAGGAAGGGAGAAATGACTGTAAACATTAAAACACATACTAGGCCCAGCACATGAGAAAATATTGCCTTGAACACATACTGCTCTGTAAAACTTAAAGTAGAGGCACATAAAGTACCTGAACATATACGTCACTGGTGGAAATGAATGAGACTGTGGGAACATGTTACCAGAGGTCTCCCAGTCCTGCACAGAAAATTGGACATCACAGAACACAATGTACTTACTGTCAGGCAGAGGGACCACTTCCATGCAGTTGTTGTATCACTATCAGCTGCAGCAGCAGGTGACCAATAAATTGTGCAACAGGCAAGAAGGAACCAACATCAATCAACGGGTGCAATTGCAGCCACATTTAACAGGACTACACTGTGTGTGATGGTGCCAAGGGCAAAGGGGACTGGGCCAATGAGTGGAGTTGTATGCTTGGATGTGAGCGGATTCAGCCTGAGTAGTGTTTCTGGACATACCCTCATATGGCATGAAGTGGGGAAATGTGCTGCACCCAGGAACAGTGCTGACATGGTCATTTTAGTGCTCCAGGCACTATGGTGTGGGCTGGCATTTTGCTCCATGGATGTTCTGATACTGAAATCTTTGAGCATGTTGCATTCATCAGTCAACATTATTGTAACACTGTACTCCTTCCAATGACTTCATTTTTGTGGGTGACAATATGGAGCTACATTGAACAGGGCAGTTGGAGGAAGATATTCAGCAAATGGACTGACCTGCCCATTCACCTGACTTAAATCCCAATTGGCATGTGGAACGTGTTGGGGAGACATTTTGCAGCAATGACTATCCAGCATTTGTCAACCACACACCAGAGGAATGGAACACACCATCTCAAGAGCTCCTTATCAACATAATGGTCAGCATGGTAGCATATTGCAGAGCATGCACTGCCATCTGTGGTGATCTCACACCCTATTAAGAATCATGTCCCACCTTTCGTTATGTCCAGAGGACCATCCTAAATTGTGGTGACTTTAGTGCAATTAAATAAGTTGACAAATTTTGGCTTTTTATCTCGGGTTTGCACAAAAATATGAATTTCTGACTAAATTGATTGCACTGATCATTAATCTGAAGCCTGTTTCTCTCTGTCGTGTCATGTTTTTGCACTGTCATCATCAAAATCTGTGCCCAATAAAATTGAAAAGCAATTACAAGAAGCTGAGAGTGCAATGGAACAATAAAATGGTAAAAAAGTAATGTGAGAGACATACCAATTAGAAGAAGCAAATGTGGTGATATGGACACTTACATATTCCTCCCACTTACATTGTGATTCTTCAAATTCTTCCGCCATAATTTACAACAAAATAGTTCACAAATGAAGGGCCACATGTCAGTGCCCAATGGGCACAATATTTTGGCAAGTGACTACATTGCCACCATTAGGTGTGATGACAAGTGCTAGAGCTGGAGCTGGAGCAGAGCTTATATCTCCCCCCCCCCCTCCCTTCCCCCCTCTCCATCTGACATGTTCTTTAAGCGGTTTTGCGCCAAGGTGCACGTGTGCATCCAGCCATCTTCCCCCCCCCCTCCCCCCTCCCCCCCCCTCCCCGCCATCTCCTAACACCCCCACGTCATTCTGTCTAAGGATTGCACCCAGGCACTCATCATTCTGACAGTGTTTTCACTGTTGCACTACCTACCCCCAAAGTCAGGTCACTGTAGGATATCTTCTTCCTCTTCTTAACCAGACTCAATACAGGTTCTCAGGCCTTGCTAAGGATGTAGTCACTATCTGTCATTTCCTTACTCAAATCTCAATAGATTCTAAATGACATAGTCCCAGAAGCTAGACAACTGTGTAAGAACATCAGTATGGGCATAATCCATTCCTTGTAATTCCAATAGGCAATACTCAGTAACAACCATCAAGCTAGGCTGCTGTGGTCTGGTGTTGCATTTGTGTTCTTGGTTACGATCTTCAACAGTACACAATGTCTGACCTATGCAAGTCATACTACATTGGCAAGGCATCTGGCAGACTCTGGATTTCCTTAGTCTGAGGATTGTACTTGGCACTACCAAATAGACCTGTGTTTTAGCTGATGGGCAGAAGACAGTCTTCAGTTTATGTTTCCAAAGAATTTGACCTATATCTCCAGATGATATGCCACAAAGCAGAATAAATGCAGTGGCCACATCGTTTTGAGCTTCCTCTTCTGTTTCTGCCAGTTGTACTGTCAGCATCACAGAGCTCTCTGAATTTGCCACTCTGTGTAGCTGTTTTTCCAGTACACCATCCTTCTTTGTTGAGGTCCTTATTCTCAGGGAGGATACAAGCCTTATGCAGCAATGTTTTGAGCATGCCATTCCTCTGCGCTAGGTGGTGGCAGCTGCTTGCATGTAAGTATAGGTTGCTGTGGGTCTTCTTATGGTAAATGCTATGGCTCGTCATGCTGTCTGTTCTTTTCACAAGACACCCAGACAGGGGAACACTCCATTCACTTTGTCTTCCATGGTAAAATTTATGTGCTGTTGTGTGGTTCTGAGATGTATGAGGAAATCATTCAGCTTGTCTCTTCCATGTGGCCATATGACGAAGGTATTGTTGACATACGGGAAGAAACAGGTATGTGACTATGAAGGCTTTCCCGGAATAATAATTGATAATATTCTTCTCGGGTATGCAGCCAGATCATAACGTCTTCATGGCACAATATTTCCGCGATCAAACTGCCCACCATCTTCAGGTGAGAGTGCTGGTGCACTATCTCGCCGGAACTGACTTCCCAGTGCAAGCGGCGGCCCCTATATAGGCCGCAGAAGACCCACAATGCGTGCGCGAGGAGGTGCCGTAACTGCCCTCTAGCGCAGTAAACATACCGCACTGCCAGTGGTGGGAACAGGCGAAATTGAGGTATCGCTGGGGCAAAAAAAAAAAAAAAAAAAAAAAAAAAACTAGCTTTAAAAATTTTATTCCGACGATCAAAACACAAACCATTGTTTTTTAATGTCAGATAACACTGGGTCTCAAGTCTTACTTAAAAGATAACCCTTGTCTCTATTAATAAGATTGTTAGATAAATGAATCTCTATGGATTCTTTTAAAACACAGTCCCAATAGCGAGATGCAGGGGCAACCATTTGTGTCTCTCGTCATATAGCATTCTGTGTCCCTCAGTGAGACAGTGCTCTGCCACTGCAGATTTCCCAGGTTGAAGCAGCCGTGTGTGCCGCTGATGCTCAACACATCGGTATAAACGTATGGTGTGGCCTCATGGGAGAGAAGCTCTTGACCGCGTCCTAGATCATTTTAATTCCCTGCATCCTAGCATCAAGTTTACCATGGATGTGGAAAGTGATGGAAAGCTTCCGTTTCTGGATGTTCTGGTGTACAGAAAGGATGATGGGACACTGGGACACAGTGTTTATTGAAAGCCTACGCACACGGATCGTTACCTGCATGCTTCTAGCTGTCATCCATCATTCCAGCGTACAGTGGTCCTGCGAATGTTGGCGAGAAGAGCTTATGCCATTTCAGATGGAGAAAGCTTGACACAAGAATTGGACCATCTTAAGGTTGTGTTCAAGCAGAATTGCTATACAGATAAACAGATCCGTCGTGCTTTCCAGTTTGGACCTTCGCCTGAACCACCAGAAGATACCTGCAAATCTGTGGCTTTTCTGCCTTTTGCTGGGAGCATTTCCTCGAAGATAGGAAGAATTCTGAAAAGATATCATATCAAAAGTATTTTTCGTCCACCAGCCAAGATTAGAGCGCTTCTTGGCTCTGTTAAGGATGGCTTGGGTTTGAGGAAGCCCTGTGTGTACAAGATCCCTTGCCACTGTCGGAAGGCTTATATTGGTCAAACAATCCAGACCATTCAGGACCGATGTGTTGAGAATCAGCGGCACACATGGCTGCTTCAACCTGGGAAATCTGCAGTGGCGGAGCACTGTCTCACCGAGGGACACAGACTGCTATATGACGAGACACAAATGGTTGCCCCTGCATCTCGCTATTGGGATTGTGTTTTAAAAGAATCCATAGAGATTCGTTTATCTGACAATCTTATTAATAGAGACAAGGGTTATCTTTTAAGTAAGACTTGGAACCCGGTGTTATCTGACATTAAAAAACAACGGTCTGTGTTTCGATCGTCGGAATAAAATTTTTAAAGGTTTTTTTTTTTTTTTTTTTTTTTTTTTTTACAGCGATACCTCGATTTCGCCTGTTCCCACCACTGGCGGCGTGGTTTGTTTACTGTGCTAGAGGGCAGTTACGGCACCTCCTCGTGCATGCATTGTGGGTCTTCTGCAGCCTATATAGGGGCTGCCGCTTGTGCTGGGAAGTCAGTTCTGGCAGGATTGTGCACCAGCACTCTCACCTGAAGATGGCGGCCAGTTGGACCATGGATATATTGTGTCATGAAGACGTTATGATCCAGCTGAATACCCGAGAAGAATATTATCAGAAACAGGTACGTTTCCACTGGGCTGATTCCACGGCTTCCTCCTCGACCGTTCCATATAAATGTTGGTGAAACTGGTGAAAGTGGACTCCCCACAGTATGTTGAGGGTCTGTACAGGGGTGATTTATGCAAAGACAATGTTACAGAAAAGAAAGAGGACAGATGAAGATAACGTGCTAGATATCATACTCTGAGAAGAATTTGATGGAGCACTGAAAGACCTAGGTTGAAATAAGGTCCTGGTAGCAGACGGCATTCTGTCAGAACTACAGATAGCCTTTGGAGTGGTGTGCAAGATGTATGAGAGAGGTGAAATACCCTCAAACTTCAAGAAGAATATAATAATTCCAAAGAAAGCAGGGACTGATAGGTGTGAACATTACTAAACTATCAGTTTAATAAATCATGATTGCAAATGCTAACACAAATTCCTTACAGGAAAATGGAAGAGATGGTGGAAGCCAACCTCGGGGAAGATCAGTTTGGATTATGGAGAAATGTAGGAACATGTGTGACAGTACTGATCTTATGACTTCTCTTAGAAGATAGGTTAAGGGAAGGCAAACCTTGTACACTTAGAGAATGCTTTTGACAATGTTGACTGGAACACTCTCTTTGAAATTATTAAGATATCAGGGGTAAAATACTAGGAGCAAAAAGCTATTTACAACTTGTACAGGTGCAGAAGGCAGTTATAAGAGCCAAGGGGAATGAAAGGGAAGCAGTGGCTGAGAAGGGGGTGAGACAGGACTGTAGTGTATCCCTGATGTTATTCAATCTGTACATTGAGCAAGCAGTAAAGGAAACCAAAGAAAAATCTGGAGTAGGGATTAAAGCCCAGGGAGAAAAAAAAAAAAAAAAAAAAAAGAAAACAACTTTGAGGTTTGTCAATGACATTGTAATTCTGTCAGAAACAGCAGAGGACTAGAGAGAGTAGTTGAACAGATTGACTGTGTCTTGAAAGGACCATGTAAGATGAACATCTACAAATCAAAACAAGGATATGGCATGTAGTCAAATTATATCAGGTGATGCTGAGGGAATTAGATTAGCAAATGAGACACTAAAAGTAGTAAATGAGTTTTGCTATTTGGGGAACAAAATAACTGATGATGACCAATGTAGAAAGGATACAAAATGTACACTGGGTTATGACAGGAAAAGAATTTATGAAGAAGAGAAATTTGTTAACATTGAATATAATTTAAGTTATTGGAAGTATTTTCTGAAAGTATTTGTATGGAAGTGAAACATGGACAACAAACAGTTCAGAAGTGACAAGAATAGAGGTTTTTGAAATGCTGAAGATTGGATGGATAGATCATGTAACTAATGAAGAGGTACTCAACAGTATTGGGAGGAAAAGAAATTTGTGGCACAATCTCATGAGAAGAAGAGATTGGTTGATAGGACACATTTTGAGACATCAAGGGATCACCAGTTTAGTACTGGAAGGAAGTGTGTGGTGGTGATGGGGGGTTAAAATTATAGACAGATACCAAGAGATGAACACAGTAAACATACTGAGAAGGATGTAAACTGCAGTAGTTATTTGGACATGAAGCAGCTTGCGCAGGAAAGAGTAGCATGCGGAGCTGAATCAAACCAGTCTTCAGACTGATGACAACAACAACAACAACAACAGAAACCAGGAATTATGGGCCTCGTTGAGGTGGGGTGGCTTAAGTGACTTGGTGACACAGATAGCCATACTGCATGGGCAACCACAGTAGGGGGTATCTGAGGAGAGGCCACACAGATGTGCAGTTTATGAAGATGATCTGCAGCCTTTTCTGTAGTTATAGTGTTAACAGTCTGCATGACTGACAAACATAGCCTTATAAAATGAACAAACATGGCCTTAAGTACTGGTAGTGCAAACAGCTGAAAGAAAGGAGAAACTAAAGCCATTATTTTTCCCTAGAGTGTGCAGCTCATCTGTATGGTTAAATAAATATCACATCCTCCTGAGTAAAATGTTCTGAGGTAAAACAGTTCCCCATTCAGATTTCTGGCTGAGGACCACTCAGGAGAACATCATCATCAAGAAAAACAAAACTGGAAGTTTGTAGGTTGGAGCTTGGGGTGTTAGATCCTTCAAATGGGTAGGGAGCTTAGAGAATGTAAAAAGAGAAATGGATAAGTTGAAGTTCTATATAGTGGGAATGAGTGAAGTATAGTGGGGGAAGAATAGAACTTGTGGTCAGGTCAGTACAGGGTTATGAATACAAAATCAAATTGGGTGTAACCTGGCCATTTTTCCCTGAAGCTGTCTGCTAACAATCTTCAGAGGATGGTATGCAAATTCTCCTGATCAAGTAGTCGTCCAGATATAATTTTCTGTAATTGTGTAATTGCAGATCTGGATTAGCATCATCAGTGATTGTTTCCATTTACTGCTCATTTCTCTACCCTTTCCTATGTTGCTTGGTGGTGGTTGAGGTTCATAAGCTGGCTGCAGATATAAGGGACCTTTTAAAAGGCATCTGCCATCATATAAATGTTGGGATATAGACAGAGAAGTAGCTGCATTTATCCAGACTGGTATTCCCATCCATTCTCATTCCCACAGCTTGCTCTCCAAAAGGGATATGGGACATACTTTTTCTGGCAAAAGAAACATGGAATTCTTTGCAGAGGGCTTTTTAGTGAGATAAGAAATATCTAGGCAGGTGTGGTTTCACCCAGGGCATACGAATTTTCATTATGATGCCTCAAAATAATGTTCTACATCAACTTCTACATCCATACTCCGCAAACCACCTGACGGTGTGTGTTAGGTTTAAATTTTCAGAATTTTGATTTCTGATTAGCTCATACTGTTACTTTTGGAAGAGCCCAGGTTTTGTCACTGTATCAACATGTGCAGAATTGGACAAGCCCTTTTCAGAATTGTGTCATTGAGTGGGAGAGATTTGCGGCCCTCTTCAACATCTAAGACCCTTATTGGTTCAATGTGGAGAAAATATGTGAGAGTAGGAGACTGTTTTACATCTTCACTTAAGTTTTACTTGTTGGCACTCTGAATCTTTGTCAACATTTGCCAGCAAGTTTCCACTCTGATGAAAAACAGCAAAGTTCCAGAGTGACCAAAAGAACACTTGAGTGTAGGATTTCGAAGAGTACAACTGGCAGTTGGGTTTTGTGAAGACTTTAGTCTTGGCCTTTGTTAAGTAATGAGTTCACTGTAAGCAGAAATCATGTTCTCCAGCTGCTTCTACCACCGGCTACCCTGTTCATGCTCCATGTCTTTTGGTAAGATAGGCCATCGAGTTAATTCAAGGAGCTGAGTACACGACCCAAAAGTCACACATCCAGCTTGCTGCTCACAATGCACGTTTTGGCAACCTTATGGGGTTTGCTCACATCATTCTGTGTACTTACAACTTTTAACTAACAACTTATGCAGTCACTGGGCATGTCCACAAATTATTAACGTAACTGTGTTGCATCCTCCCCACCCACCTGTGCCAAGGTTATACTTTAAAGCTATAATCCTTTCAAACATGTCTGGAGAAACAGACACCAATTGTATGATTCAGCAGCTGCATTTATAGAATGAAAGAGAAATCTCGGCTGCATACAGGCATTGCATTAAATGCAACAGCAGCTTGTGAAAATTTCTGCTGGACCAGGGCTCGAACCCAGATGCTCCTCTTCTTTAGAATGGTTGCCTTAACTGCCTTGGTCATCCAGGTGTGCCTCCTGTCCAGTCCAAATTCCCATGCACCACACATTACTGATACAGTGTCCTCCATCCATTGTACCCTATTTGCTTGCAGCTATTCAGCTGAGACCCACGAGGATTCAGACGAGAGAGTGAATCCACACAGAAGATATCATTTTGCCTTCAAGGTGCATATATGTACATATTTATATGTTTGGTGTCTGTTATTTTGGGTTTATGTTGAGAAACAGAATGAACGGAAGGAAAAATCATTAGATAATCAAAGGACTGAGTACCCTGCTACAGTAACAAACTCAGAGTCTACATCAGGAAATCATAGCCAGCAATGGATTTGAGGAATAATTCAGTCAGAATTGTATAAAGCTCTAATTTCTGGAAGTTTGTTGCCTCTGTAGAAATTATGTGACGGATTTGTAATCTTCACATGTGAAAATAAACTGTTTCAAATAGATAAGTACAGAAAAGAAATGGTGATTTCTTCAAGGTAGACAGCTGATAATTTATTATGGTGGGAAGATGCTTTGGGGTCCATTAAACCACCAGAGCAACTCAGTAATAATGGCTGTTTCAAAATGTTTGAGTTAAATTAAATCTGGTTATGAACTCAATTTTGATAGGTTTATTTTAAGAAATTTTGTATAATTTTACAATTTTACAACTTTTTACATTTGTAATAAGGACCTAAATGTGTGTTGATGAAGTTTTTCACCTACTTCAAATGGTGTATGTTTGTGAATATGATGCAAAGGAAACTTCTTAAGTGACAAATTTGTACCACATCTATTCTCTGCTTCATATTCCATGGAATACTGAAACTTTTGCAAAGTATCCTCCTACTATGGAGATACTTTCTACATACTTACTTTGGTACATAAAGATGAAATTTAGAAATTTATAATGATCAGACTATATATAGCTAAATTAAGGTACTTTTTACAGTATCCATGCAAAAAGAAAAATCTGTACACCGAATAAAGGGGACTGGAGACACATTGCAAGAAAATGCGAGAAAATAGTGATTCAAAGTATATCCAATTTATGGCACTTATTACAATACAAAATTCATTGTAGGCCACAGAGCCATCATAACTGCTACTGCTTCATAATTTGTATGTTAGGATTATCTTTTACTGTCTACCAACTGTTGTCATGTGCAATGGTTTTATCTAAAATGTCTTTATTGTATATCTAATGTGAAGTGGTACAACTATTCAGAGGCAATTAAATTCAGTGTGAGACATGTGAGCACACGGGGAATAGAGGTGATAGCTGGAACCAGCCACAGTTGGCCTGAGTGAGGGTAATGCAGCCTTGAGTCAGTAATGCAGGACACAGTGACTCTACACTGTGAGCCTGCTGTGTGAGTGCTCCCTGTCAGCATACTGCCACTCCATGGCCAGCAGAGGGAAGATGCATATTTTTCTACATACATGGCTGCTCAGTCACAATACCCTACAAACCTGGTTGCTGGCCTGGAGGGGTTACCCACTCCACTTGAGGTGACACACTGCTCCATAGAATGAATGATTGCTCAACCTGTTTATGGCAGCCACTGTGCCCTTCAGTTCTGCAGACTATGAGACAATGTGACAAAGGTGATCACACTCATGTCAGCATGACAATCTATCAGCCAGGCTTTTAGTCAAACCGACACATGTATTAACCAGTATGGACACTGAAGCACAAGGTCATACTACACATGTAGTTATTATACCTTTGTCCAAGAACATGAACCCTCATTGTGTACTTGCATCATGAGTCATGCCAATCAGAGATGTGTAGAACATTTCTATCAATGTTGGCATCTTCTATACTGTGTGCTAGTGGTAGAATGAACATTCTCATAAGACACTCACGAGGCCACTTGTGAGTCATGAATATTTTTGCAACTGCTCAAACCATCTACTGAGGAGGCCCAGTCAGATCTTAGAGCTAATAACTCTGAGCTCTGTGTCGCTACATGCTGTGAGTGAGGTGCAGATGGACTACCATAAACCATAAAGAGCAGTTATAGAGATAACTTCTACGCTAGTCAGCACATTAGCTCTAGCAAAGGTTTTTTATTTGAGCAAGAAACAGACTTTGAACTTGTGATTCAGGTCACGTATCAATGGGATATGGCTGGAACTATGAACACTCAGAAATTCTTTTACTCATCTCACTTGTGTCAAAGGTGTACTGAAGTAGTCTGTGTGACAAACAGTATTGCACTGCAGAACAGTAATGTAATTTTCGCCTTGTATTCGTGCTAGTCTATCATGTATCTGAATGACTGAGTTGAACCCATAAAGCAAGAGGTGGGAATGATATCATTTATTGTAAATTGCAGTGAATATTAGTGTGAACATTAATAACAGGCAATCTAGTTGAATGTCTGTGTGAATCTCTAATAGTGCTGTCACCAAACAAGAAAATGAAATCAACAAATGATTATGAATATACAATATTATAATTGCTGATGTTCCATTATTATTACACAGTGAACTGTCAACTAAACTGGTATAGGCATGCATATTGAAGTACGGACATATGTAAACAGGCAGAATATGGTGCTGCGGTCGGCAATGCATATACACTCCTGGAAATTGAAATAAGAACACCGTGAATTCGTTGTCCCAGGAAGGGGAAACTTTATTGACACATTCCTGGGGTCAGATACATCACATGATCACACTGACAGAACCACAGGCACATAGACACAGGCAACAGAGCATGCACAATGTCGGCACTAGTACAGTGTATATCCACCTTTTGCAGCAATGCAGGCTGCTATTCTCCCATGGAGGCGATCGTAGAGATGCTGGATGTAGTCCTGTGGAACAGCTTGCCATGCCATTTCCACCTGGCGCCTCAGTTGGACCAGCGTTCGTGCTGGACGTGCAGACCGCGTGAGACGACGCTTCATCCAGTCCCAAACATGCTCAATGGGGGACAGATCCGGAGATCTTGCTGGCCAGGGTAGTTGACTTACACCTTCTAGAGCACGTTGGGTGGCACGGGATACATGCGGACATGCATTGTCCTGTTGGAACAGCAAGTTCCCTTGCCGGTCTAGGAATGGTAGAACGATGGGTTCGATGACGGTTTGGATGTACCGTGCACTATTCGGTGTCCCCTCGACAATCACCAGTGGTGTACGGCCAGTGTAGGAGATCGCTCCCCACACCATAATGCCAGGTGTTGGCCCTGTGTGCCTCGGTTGTATGCAGTCCTGATTGTGGAGCTCACCTGCACGGCGCCAAACACGCATACGACCATCATTGGCACCAAGGCAGAAGCGACTCTCATCGCTGAAGACGACACGTCTCCATTCGTCCCTCCATTCACGCCTGTCGCGACACCACTGGAGGCGGGCTGCACAATGTTGGGGCGTGAGCGGAAGATGGCCTAACGGTGTGCGGGACCGTAGCCCAGCTTCATGGAGACACTTGCGAATGGTCCTCGCCGATACCCCAGGAGCAACAGTGTCCCTAATTTGCTGGGAAGTGGCGGTGCGGTCCCCTACGGCACTGCGTAGGATCCTACGGTCTTGGCGTGCATCCGTGCGTCGCTGCGGTCCGGTCCGAGGTCGACGGGCACGTGCACCTTCCGCTGACCACTGGCGACAACATCGATGTACTGTGGAGACCTCACACCCCACGTGTTGAGCAATTCGGCGGTACGTCCACCCGGCCTCCCTCATGCCCACTATACGCCCTCGCTCAAAGTCCGTCAACTGCACATACGGTTCACGTCCACACTGTCGCGGCATGCTACCAGTGTTAAAGACTGCGATGGAGCTCCATATGCCACGGCAAACTGGCTGACACTGACGGCGGCAGTGCACAAATGCTGCGCAGCTAGCGCCATTCAACGGCCAACACCGCGGTTCCTGGTGTGTCCGCTGTGCCGTGCGTGTGATCATTGCTTGTACAGGCGTCTCACAGTGTCCGGAGCAAGTATGGTGGGTCTGACACACCGGTGTCAATGTGTTCTTTTTTCCATTTCCAGGAGTGTATAAGTCAAGTGTCTGGCTCAGTTGTTAGCTCAGTTACTGCTGTTACAATGGCAGGTTATCAAGATTTACATGAGTTTAAACATGGTGTTATAGTCAGCGCACAAGCAATGGGACTCAGCAACTCTGAGGTATCAATGAAGTGGGAATTTTCCCATATGACCATTTCACGAGTGTACCGTGGATATCAGGAATCCAGTAAAAAATCAAATCTCTGACATCGCTGTGACCAGAAAAAAGTCCTGCAAGAATGGAACCAACGATGACTGAAGAGAATCATTCAATGTGACAGAAGTGCAATCCTTCTTCAAATTGCTGCAGATTTTCATGATGTTCCTAATCAAGTATCAGCGTGCGAACCATTCAATGAAACACCACGGAAATGGGCTTCCGGTGCTGAAGGCCCATCATGTACCCTTGACGACTGCGTAACACAAAGCTTTACACCTCACCTGGGCCTGTCAACACTGAAATTGAACTGCTGATGACTGGACTGGTCAGATGTGTCTCGTTTCAAATTGTATTGGGCAGATAGATGTGTACAGGTGTGGAGACAACCTCATGAATCCATGGACACTGTATGTCAGCAGGGGACTGCTCAAGCTGGTGAAGGCTCTGTAATGAAGTGGGCATGTACAGTTGGAGTGATATAGCAGCCTTGATATGTCTAGATATGACTCTGGTAGGTGACACATACGTAAGAATCCTGTCTGATCACCTGCATCCATTCATGCATTCCGATAGACTTGGGCAATTACAGCAGGACATTGCAACACCCCACACGTTCAGAATTGCTACAGAGTGGCTCCAGACTCTTATGAGTTTAAATGC
Organism: Schistocerca americana; assembly: GCF_021461395.2. Classification (NCBI taxonomy): domain Eukaryota; kingdom Metazoa; phylum Arthropoda; class Insecta; order Orthoptera; family Acrididae; genus Schistocerca; species Schistocerca americana. The sequence continues at coordinate 602,022,877 of NC_060123.1, read as the reverse complement.
TTCTGCTGGCCACGAAACTCCCCAGACACAAACATTATTGAGCATATCCAGGATGCTTTGCAACAGGCTGTTCAGAAGAGATCTCCACCCCCTCATACTCTTACGGATTTAGGGACAGCGCTGAAGGATTCATGGTATTGATTCCCTCCAGCACTACTTGAAACATTAATTGAGTCCATTCTACATTGTGTTGTGGCACTTATTTGCGCTCGCAGGGGACCTACACGATGTTAGGCAGGTGTACCAGATTATTTGCCTCTTCAGTGTGTGGTGTGTGAAATGAAGTTCCCTCTACAACACTATGTATGCTTGAGTGTGAGATGCTCATCATATGAGTATACTTGAGGAATATTAGATTGACCCCTTGGCACAGGATTGATCTGTCAACCATGGCACATCTGTCGTCAGGCAATAAGCGTGCCAAAAAGCTTATGAAACTGCCCACTAACATATTTCTGAGGACGATATGTGAAGAAGTCATTCACATACACTATTTTGTTTCACTGTTTGTTTTTCTGTCCTTTCCGATATGGTGTGATGGAGATTTCAAAGAGTTGAAAGCTTACAAGCTGTCTGCGGGAGATAAGGGTCATTTTAAGAGGAATTTGCTGTCATATAAATGTTGGACCCTAGGTCGAGGTGCAGCTGTAGGTAGCCAGACCAGCATTCTTGTCTGTTCTCGCTCCCCTAGGTTGCTCTCCTGGACAAGTACAGGATATATTTCTTCTATCAAAAGAAATATGGAAATATATGAATGGATGATGTCTGTTCCTTCAGACATGCCTGGAAGAACAGACATCACACAGAATCTGCAGCTGTGAAACATTATATGTAAATGGAAGGTAGATGGTAGAGAAAGGAAAGGAAAAGGATGGGACTACTGATGTCAGCTGCAGTGGGACATTACGCAGAGCCAACAGCGACAAGTGAAAATGTGTACCGGACCGATATTTGAACCCAGGATCTCCTGCTTACTAGGTAAGTGGTGTTCAGTGGGAGTGTGTGCCATCTGTGAGGTGTGCTGAGATAATTGTGATAACACTGTGTCCTGGGTGGTGAAATGCTTAACGCACCTGCATAGAAAGCAGCAGAAGATTTTGGGTTCCATCCCAGTCCAGTATTCATTTTATTGATTGATTGAGTAATTGAGAGTGGTTTAGGGGACTAAACAGCAAGGTCATCTGTCCCATGATTTCCAAAATTACACACGTAAGAGAGAGGGTCTGCTAAAAATGGACAGATACAGTCAGAGGAATCAAATTATAAATATGAGGAAGTTAAGATACATGCAGTAGAAGGTATAAAAGGGCAGCCCAAATCTAAAAACTGGGAAAACAGAGGGATAGATGAGTGGTCTTTGCATGGAGAGGGTAGTGGTGGTGATGGACTGAGAAAACATGAAGGGAGGCCTCAACCACAACCACCCTGTCCCTGCTCCAGGAGTACAGCAAAACATTATATCTGAAAATAGAAACAACTTTCATGGAGGAAACTGAGGATCAGTTCAACCATCCAAGAATCATCTGCTAATACTAAATTTAAGGAATCTGAAAGACTATACTTAGTACAAAGCGAGAAAAGAGGGGGACATTCCACAAATATATGGGATACCGTCAGTCTGGCTCCACAACCACATTGTGGGGGTGGTTGGTTATGCAAGAGGAAACAAAGAGTGAGCCTGGTATGACCAATGTGCACACAGCATTAGACGGTGGACTATAGACTCCTTGATTGCGTGGAATTTATTACTGAGAGCAATAATGCACCAGATGTCATTCTGCTTTTGGCCAAAGAGAGATTAGGTGTAAATCCACATATCAGCAGCTGGAATCATGAAAGGGAATGGGGGGGAGGGGGGAGGATCTGCTTCTCAAGCCAAACGGTCAGCCATTCATTTCCTGGGATGTCCATATGACTTAGGACCGAGAGAGAGACAACTTAGCAGGTGGCATAGCCAAGGGCAGAGAGAAGGTCATGGATAGCAGAGACCAAAGGGTGATGAGAGTAGCATTGGTCAATTCTGACAGAAGGAAATGAGATGCATTCCAACCGGCAATCCCACCCATGGCTGGTTATCAGGAGGAAGACAGCCCTCATTCGCAAAGAGGATTGTGTACTGTGAAAGCAAAGAGAACTTCACTCCAAGTGTTAACGCAGCCAAAACCTCTCAGACACACAGAAGCTAAACAATGTCAAAGTTAGTGTAAGGAGGGCTATGCGTGAAGCGTTCAGTGAATTCGAAAGTAAAATTCTATGTACCGACTTGACAGAAAATCCTAGGAAGTTCTGGTCTTACGTTAAATCAGTAAGTGGCTGGAAACAGCATATCCAGACACTCTGGGATGATGATGGCACTGAAACAGAGGATGACACATGTAAAGCTGAAATACTAAACACCTTTTTCCAAAGCTGTTTCACAGAGGAAGACCGCACTGCAGTTCCTTCTCCAAATCCTCGCACAAACGAAAAAATGGCTGACATCGAAATAAGTGTCCAAGGAATAGAAAAGCAACTGGAATCACTCAACAGAGGAAAGTCCACTGGACCTGATGGGATACCAATTCGATTCTACACAGAGTACGTGAAAGAACTTGCCCCTCTTCTAACAGCCGTGTACCGCAAGTCTCTAGAGGAGCGGAATGTTCCAAATGATTGGAAAAGAGCACAGGCAGTCCCAGTCTTCAAGAAGGGTCGTCGAGCAGATGCGCAAAACTATAGACCTATATCTCTGACGTCGATCTGTTGTAGAATTTTAGAATACGTTTTTTGCTCGCGTATCATGTCGTGTTTGGAAACCCAGAATCTACTCTGTAGGAATCAACATGGATTCTGGAAACAGCGATCGTGTGAGACCCAACTCTCTTTATTTGTTCATGAGACCCAGAAAATATTAGATGCAGGCTCCCTATATCTCTGACGTCGATCTGTTGTAGAATTTTAGAATACGTTTTTTGCTCGCGTATCATGTCGTGTTTGGAAACCCGGAATCTACTCTGTAGGAATCAACATGGATTCTGGAAACAGCGATCGTGTGAGACCCAACTCTCTTTATTTGTTCATGAGACCCAGAAAATATTAGATGCAGGCTCCCAGGTAGATTCTAATTTCCTTGACTTCTGGAAGGTGTTCGATACAGTTCCGCACTGTCACCTGATAAACAAAGTAAGAGCCTACGGAATATCATACCAGCTGTGTGGCTGGATTGAAGAGTTTTCAGCAAACAGAACACAGAATGTTGTTATCAATGGAGAGACGTCTACAGACGTTAAAGTAACCTCTGGCGTGCCACAGGGGAGTGTTATGGGACCATTGCTTTTCACAATATATATAAATGACCTAGTAGATAGTGTCAGAAGTTCCATGCAGCTTTTTGCGGATGATGCTGTAGTATACAGAGAAGTTGCAGCATTAGAAAATTGTAGTGAAATGCAGGAAGATCTGCAGCGGATAGGCACTTGGTGCAGGGACTGGCAACTGACCCTTAACATAGACAAATGTAATGTATCGCGAATACATAGAAAGAAGGATCCTTTATTGTATGATTATATGATAGTGGAACAAACACTGGTAGCAGTTACTTTTGTAAAATATCTGGGAGTATGAGTGCGGAACGATTTGAAATGGAATGATCATATAAAATTATTTGTTGGTAAGGCGGGTACCAGGTTGAGATTCATTGGGAGAGTGCTTAGAAAATGTAGTCCATCAACAAAGGAGGTGGTTTACAAAACACTCGTTCGACCTATACTTGAGTATTACTCATCAGTGTGGGATCCGTACCAGATCGGGTTGACGGAGGAGATAGAGAAGATCCAAAGAAGAGCGGTGCGTTTCGTCACAGGGTTATTTGGTAAGCATAACAGCGTTACGGAGATGTTTAGCAAACTCAAGTGGCAGACTCTGCAAGAGAGGCACTCTGCATTGCGGTGTAGCTTGCTCGCCAGGTTTCGAGAGGGTGCGTTTCTGGATGAGGTATCAAATATATTGCTTCCCCCTACTTATACCTCCCGAGGAGATCACGAATGTAAAATTAGAGAGATTTGAGCGCGCACGGAGGCTTTCCGGCAGTCGTTCTTCCCGCGATCCATACGCGACTGGAACAGGAAAGGGAGGTAATGACAGTGGCACCTAAAGTGCCCTCCGCCACACGCCGTTGGGTGGCTTGCAGAGTATAAATGTAGATGTGGATGTAGATGGCCAGGGAAATGGCGAATGGAGATCGCATAAGAAACCAGAAGCTGGCTCCATCATATCTGTTGAGGGGCATGCCACTTCTGCGAGACTGTCAATGGGACTAGTGCGAAAGGCACTGACGGCGAGTAGCATCCTACAATGGTGAACAGGGTCAAGTATTTTCAGGATGAAAGAAGCCGCTGAGCCATAAACTTGACTACCATAATCTAGTATGGACAAGAGCAGAGCATAGTAAAGATGGAAAAGTGTAGCATGGTCTGCACCCCAAGATGTGTGGGCCAGGAGGTAGAGAGCATTAAGTTTCTGCATGCAAGTCATCTTCAGGTGTCAAATATGGGGCAGCCAAGTCACCTTTTTATCAAAAATAAGGCCCAAGAAACGGGACTTCGCTACAACATTGAGGAGCTGGTCACCTAAATCAAGTTATGGATCAGGATGTGCTGTGGGTTGATGACATAAATGCATAACCCTCATTTTTGGAGGGAGATAACTGGAAGCCATGGGAGATGGCCCATGGAGAGACCCATTGGATGGCACCTAGGAGATGGCATTTAGCAGATGCTATGGGGTGGGAGCTGAGCCAGATACAGAAACATTGACATACAAAGCAGGGGTAACCACAGGGCCAACAGAGGTTACAAGCCCATTGATGGCCATGAGGAAGAGTATGACACTTAACTTAGACCCCTGTGGGACACTGTTCACCTGAATCTGAAGGGTGCTGAGTGAAGTGCCAACTCGAAACCGGAAGAGGCGGTGGGATAAAAACTTGCCAATAAAAATCTGAAGGGGGCCATGGAAGCCCCAGTTGTGAAGGATAACTAAAATGTGATGGCATGAAGCCATGTTGTATGCGTTACAGAGGTGAGGTCAAACAAAAATGCAACAAGGTGCCGGTGCAAGGTGTTGGATTACTGTTTCCAATCTGCGTAAATGGTCAGTTGGAGGTTGTCCTTCCCAGAAGCTGCACTGACACCAGGAGAAAAGGCCCTGAGAGTCAAGTACCCAACATAATCAGAGGCCAAACATACTCTCAAGTAGTTTACAACGTACGTTTATCAGGCTAATCGGGCAGTAGCCATCAAGAGACATTGGGTTCTTTCGGGCTTAAAGACGGAGATAACTGCACTGTCTCATCATTGCAATGGGAAAGCATTCGTAAGCCAAATGTGATTGAAGACATTGAGTAGATGTTGCCTTTCGGTAACATCCATGCATTGGATCATCTGGTTGTGGATGGGATCTGGGCCCCGGGGCCATGTCAAGTGCAGAAGTAAGAGCCTGCAAGAATTCCCATTCAGTGAAGGTTTCATTATAGAGTTGAGTGTGGTGGAGGCTGAAACAGAGAGGTGTCTATTCAAATTGGCATTTCTGCTGAAGAAAGGTTGTGAGATAGGAAGAGGACACCAATGCCATCACAAAGTGTGTCACGAGGTGTTCTGCAGGGACTAATGGATCAGTGCACAGAGCACCTTGGAGGACAAGAACCTGGACAGCTGACTGTCGCTGGTGGCCCAGAAGGCTACGGAGCATGTACCAAACCTGTGAGGAAGAGGCATACGTTCTCATGGAGGAAACATAATGCTCCCAGCATTCCTTCTTACTCTGATTAGTAGGGTAATGAGCGTGGAGACACTTAAAAGCGAGGAGAGTGATCTGTGGAGGATGCAGCACCCGTCAGTGGTCCTGGACAGTGAATGCTACATCCTTGGTCCACCCTTGTATCGATCGATGATGAGGGGCGACTTTGGATAGGCGACAGCAGTGCCAGCAGCGTGAAGAATAGTGGCAGAGATGCCCTGCATGACAGTATCAGTGCAATTTGAGAGAGATGAAAGTACACAGCAAATGTATGTAAGGCCAGTTGGGCCTGTGGAATGCCCAACGTGGGGGCCTGTCTGCCTGGCGGCAGCAGGGGAACGATAAAATCACAGGAAAGTGGTCACTGTCACAAAAATAATCAAGGGGTGACCTATGTTGCGGTAGCCACAAGAGTAGGGGAAGAGATCATGAGATCAATAGCAGTAAAGGTGCCATGAGCGGCACTGAAGTGGGTAGGGGTACCGTCATTGAGGAGACACAAATCAAAGTCTGTAATAAGTTGGTCAATTAGTAGACCCCTACCTGTCAAATTGCACTGGTGTGCACTGAAGTCCCTGAGGAGGAGAAACGGGGGCAGGAGTTGCTGTATGCAAGGCAGACAGTTCAACACAAGAAAATGGCCTACCTCTAGGAAGGTAGAGATTGCAAATGGTGAATGCCAGAATAGTTTGCACTCTAACTACTATTGCTTCCAGGTTGGTATGAAGGGGTTCTAACCGCTAATGACATTGGAGTTAACCAAAGTGCACACCTCCAGATGCTATCCTAAGGCCAGCATGGTTCTGACAAAAATCCTGATAACCACAAAACATTGGAGAGTGGTCATCATGAAAGTGCGTTTCCTAAAGGGCAAGACAGAATGCAGAATAGGAGGAAACAAGACGTTGTATTTCTGGTAGGTGACACTAGTATCCAATGCAATTCCACTGGATTATTGTGTAGCGAGAGTCCAGGTTAGACATAAAGAAGCCGAGAGGTGGTCATTTCGCTTGGTCAGTGGTCGTCACTGACAAGGATGGAGTGACATCCATAAATAAGACGTCAGAATCCGGTTGTGAGGGGGGAGATGGTCCCTCTGGAGACATTAGGTGGGCCTTGTCCTGGGAGTTATTTCCTTCTTCTTCTCTTTTGGAGGTGGAGGAGGCACGGCACAAAGGGAGTACAGGCTTCCGCCAGAACCAAAAGATAGTGGGCAATCTTGGGGTGCACCGATGGTGTGATTCAGGGCTGAGAGATGCTGAGAAGAGGGGTCCCAGGGGGAGCTCCATCATTGGCAGGTGCCGAAGAAGGGGGCACTTCTTCAACCGGTGAGGAGGAGTGGCTCCTGGAGGGGAGGTCGTGGGATCTGCAGGGGAGGAGGACTGGGGTAGGAGGGAGGAAGGATGTAACTGAGGCAAAAGTTGAAGAAAGTAACACCGGATGGAGTCTCTCATATTTTTGGCAATCCTCGGCATAAGACAGGTGATCCAGGAACTTGTGCTCTTGGATCTTGTTTTCTGTCTTGTAAGCTGGGCTATCTGGCGAGCGAGGGGAGTGACAATTCACGCACACAGGGGGCGGAACACAGGGGCTTCCCTCAGGAGTGGGTGTCCACAGTTACCATAAATGGGGTCCACCATACAGTGGGAAGACATATGTCTAAAATGCGAGCACCAAAGGCACCTCATGGGTAGTGGGACTTGTGGCTATCACATCTGTAGCACATAACCTTGGTCTTCTCCCTCGAAAGCCAGAATAAAGGCGCTGGTATTGGCGTGTTTGTCTTTGCGACCCTTCTGCACACGTCAAACAAAATGAATGCCACATCACTCCACGTTAGCCCCGAGCTCTTCGTCAATTTGCAGGATGAGGTTCTTATGAAAAATAGCTCCCTGGACTATATTCAGGGATTGGTGAGGGGTAATAGACACTGGGACATTGCCAAGACGATCACAGGCACGAAGAAGTGCAGATTGGGCAGCAGAGGAAGCTTTAATCAACAGGGAGCCCGACTGTATCTTACTGAGAGACTCCACTTCACCAAACTTGTCCTCGATATTCTCCACAAAAAACAATGGCTTTGTGGAGATGAATGTGTCCCTTTCTGTCCTAGTACAGACGAGGTAGTGGGGAATGTGTTTCATCCTAAGATGGCGAGCCTGGCCCTTCTCCCACCATATAGCCAGGGAAGGGAAGGCTGCTGGTCATACAAAGCAGCATTCAATGACCCTTCACCATTCGAAGAGATGACCATTTGAGAATGGCCAGATTTTTGCAGTTTCATGTGGTTCATGCGCCAAGAATTCACCCTGATACCACCCACTCTTATCAAGGGCTTCCCCTAGGAGCCACACAGCCACAGCAAGAACCACCTGGCATGGCAGCCATTGCTGGGAGTTTCCAATGCTCCAGGAAGTCAAGAACCACTCCTTGGCATACATGGGGAGAGAACAGTTCAGGTATCAGTAGTGTGATCCCTGTGCTGTCAGGGTCTCAGCCAGACAGGTACGCCGGCCGCAGTGGCCGAGCGTTTCTAGGCGCTACAGTCTGGAACCGCGCGACTGCTATGATTGCAGGTTCACATCCTGCCTTGGGCAGGGATGTGTGTGATGTCCTTAGGTTAGTTAGGTTGAAATAGTTCTAAGTTCTAGGAGGCTGATGACCTCAGATGTTAAGTCCCATAGTGCTCAGAGCCAGATGGGTACATAACACCCCACCCCACGGACTGGCTACATGTGCTGGTGACCTCATACGGTGGACGGGGGGTTATGGTGGAGAAGGAAGAGGGGAAGGAAAGGGGGAAAGGAATCCACACTGTAGACGCTAGGGGAGGAAGTTCTTTCCCAAACGGCTCACGCTACAAACAGAAAATTTAGAAGTGGAAGTCAAACCTCAAGTGGGGACCTGAACGCCAAAAAGGATGAAAGAAGGCAGAAGGAACAAAATTGCAAGCAGTACTGGGAACCAGGTGGATAGCCAGGTCGACATAAATCAGCACACCGAGAGAGGGGACGAGAGGGCAATGGGGAAGGAGTGAGGATAGGGAGGGAGGGCAAGGTGAATGGAATGCAGCCCGGGAAGGAAGAATGTGCTGCAATATCACGAATTCACGAAAGAACCGTGAGCCCCTTGGGGGGGGGGGGGGGTCATTTTCACTTGTTGCTGCTGATTCCGTGTAATGTCACGATGCAGCTGACGTCAGTAATCCGTTCCCATTCCTTTCCTCCCCCTCCCCCTTCGACCTTTAATTTACATATAAATATAACATTCTTTGCAGAAAACTTTTTTAGGAAGATAGAAGATCTCCCTCAGGATTTGTGATTTTTCGTTATGACTTCTCCGAGTAACATCCAGTTTAAATTTTTAGAATCCAGTTTTCTGATTGGCTCTTACTGTTGATTTTGGGAAAGCTCATGCTTTTTCACTGTACCTACGTGTGGAGTATCAGATATAACAACACATGGACCTGTGTTTTCCAAATAGTTAATGTAGAGAAGGGTATCAGTGATCATACGGCTGTGTTAGCAACTATGACCATGGGTTTTACAGGGAAGTATTGAGAAAAGTAGGAAAATATTTTTACTTAGAGAGAGTGACGGGACACAAATTGCCACCACGGATTCGGAAAATATCGTTCTTGTGCAACACAGCTAGCTCTTTAGTCCAATGAAGTAGTGAGTGCTGTCGACAAGGGATCGATTCCACATTCCTAGGTTTACAGAAGGCTTTTGATACTGTTCCTCACAATCGACTATTAATCCAATTGCATGCATATGGAGTATCGTATCAGTTGTGTGACTGGACTCGTGATTCCCTCTCAGAGAGGTCCCAGTTTGTAGTGATACACGGTAAATCATCAAAGAGAACAGAAGTAATATCTGGCGTTCTGTAAGGTGGTGTGACAGGCTCTCTGCTGTTCCTGGTTTACACAAATGATCTAGGTGATAATCTGAGCAGCCCCCGTACATTGTTTGCAGATGATGCTATAATTTACCGTCTAGTAAAATCATCAGACGACTAATTCCAATTACAAAATGATCTAGAGAGAATTTCTGTATGGTGCGAAAAGTGGCAACTGGCACGAAACAAAGAAAAGTGCGTAGTCATCCACATGGGTACTAAAAGAAATCTGATAAGTTTTGGGTATACGATAAATGGCACAAATCTAAGCGATGTCAATTCGACTAAATACCTAGGAATTACAATTACGTGCAACTTTAATTGGAAAGTCCACATAGACAATATTGTAGGGAAGGCGAAACAAAGACTGCGTTTTGTTGGCAGGACACTTAGAAGATGCGAGAAACCCACTAAAGAGACAGCCTACATTTCGCAGGAGAGCTTCTGTAAAGTTTGGAAGGTAGGAGACGAGATACCGGCAGAAGTAAAGCTGTGAGGACCGGGCGTGAGTCGTGCTTCGGTAGCTCAGATGGTAGAGCACTTGCCCGCGATAGGCAAAGGTCCCGAGTTCGAGTCTCGGTCGGGCACACAGTTTTCATCTGCCAGGAAGTTTCATATCAGCGCACACTCCGCTGCAGAGTGAAAATCTCATTCTGGAAACATCCCCCAGGGTGTGGCTAAGCCATGTCTCCGCAGCATCCTTTCTTTCAGGAGTGCTAGTTCTGCAAGTTTGGCAGGAGAGCTTCTGTAAAGTTTGGAAGGTAGGAGACGAGATACTGGCAGAAGTAAAGCTGTGAGGACCGGGCGTGAGTCGTGCTTCAGTAGCTCAGATGGTAGAGCACTTGCCCGCGAAAGGCAAAGTTCCCGAGTTCGAGTCTCGGTCGGGCACCCAGTTTTAATCTGCCAGGAAGTTTCATATCAGCGCACACTCCGCTGCAGAGTGAAAATCTCATTCTGGAAACATCCCCCAGGGTGTGGCTAAGCCATGTCTCCGCAGTATCCTTTCTTTCAGGAGTGCTAGTTCTGCAAGTTTGGCAGGAGAGCTTCTGTAAAGTTTGGAAGGTAGGAGACGAGATACTGGCAGAAGTAAAGCTGTGAGGACGGGGCGTGAGTCGTGCTTCGGTAGCTCAGATGGTAGAGCACTTGCCCGCGAAAGGCGAAGTTCCCGAGTTCGAGTCTCGGTCGGGCACACAGTTTTAATCTGCCAGGAAGTTACATTACACTTGTCCGTCCTCTGCTGGAATATTGCTGCGCGGTATGGGATACTTACCAGGTAGGATTGTCGGAGGACATCGAGAAAGTGCAAAGAAGGGCACCTCGTTTCCTGTTATCGCACAATTGGGGGTGAGAGTGTCACTGATACGATACGCGAGTTGGGGTGGCAGTCACTGAAACAAAGGTGATTTTCTTCGCGGCGAGATCCATTTACGAAATTTCAATCGCCAACTTTCTCTTCCGAATGCAAAAAATTTTTTTTGACACCCACCTACGAAGGGAGAAATGATCATCATAATAAAATAAGAGAAACCAGAGCTCGAACGGAAATATTTAGGTGTTCCTTTCTCCCACGCGCCATTACGGTAGAGAAGTTGTACGAAAACGGTTCGATGAACCCTCTGTCAGGCATTTAAGTGTGAATTGCAGAGTAACCATGTAGATGTAGATGTAGACGTAGATAGACCCTTCTCAGAAAGGTGCCATGGAGCGGGAAATAATAAGCAGATTCTCAATGTTTGAATCGATACAAGTCTTATTAAGTACATAATAGAGTCAATATAGGCGCTGGTTGCCTGGACCTATATTGCAGTTACGAATATTACACCCAAGTTTTAAGGAATCGTTTGTCTGCTCAGAATCCCAGTGTGCTAGTAATGTAACCGATACCTGATAATTTTCCGTGACAGATGCCTTGGTTGCTTATTTAGTATAGCGGCCGGCATGAGAATAATCAGATCAAGGTTATCTCACCGTCTTACAGCACTGCCAATTAGTGATATCTTCAAATGTTAGTAAAAATTCCGAAAAAAATTTAGTCTAGAATATGATGCAGTACTATCCAAAAGAAAATTCTTGCCAACTGCTACGAATAGCAGACGACTTCGGTCGAGACCAGGTCTGTCACGAATTTTCATTGTCGCCATTCTGTTGTGCAACTGATGGTTGTTATTATTCGCAAATGCGAATACATTTATTCTACGTGACTATTTCGTCGCATGCACACACAAATTAAAATACATATACTATAGAAATAAGTAGAGCTATGGCTTCGTACTTTTTCTTCGTCACAGATGTGGTAAGGCTGGAATGTAAGATAGCATCTTAAATTGATACGAATGAAGCAATGACATTTCTACTACTGTCTGACAGAAATGTATGGCTGTTTTATCCCGAACATGGCGTGGTTTCCGTTAGCGATTTCCGAGGGTATGTTACGGCTTCAATGCAACAACAGAACTTAATCCTAGAGTATTAAAGGGGGGAGGAGACATTTGGGCATTGTTACTAAACTATGGTAAATTTTACTACTCAATGCTAATACACTGAAGAGCTAAAGAAACTGGTACACCTGCCTAATATCGCGTAGGGCACCCGCGAGCGTGCAGAAGTGCCGCAACACGACGTGGCAGGGACTCGACTTATGTCTCAAGTAGTGCTGGAGGGAATTGACACCGTGAATCTTGCAGACCTGTCCATAATTCTACAAGAGTACGAGTGGGTGGAGATCACTTCTGAACATCACGTTGCAAGACATCCCAGATACGCGTCATAATGCTCATGTCTGGGGAGTTTGGCGGCCAGCGGAAGTGTTTAATCTCAGAAGAGTGTTCCTGGAGCAGTTCTGGACTTGTCGGGTGTCGCACTGTCCTGCTGGAATTGCTCAAGTCCGTCGGAATGCATAACGGATATGAATGGATGCACGGGATTAGACAGGATTCTTACCTGTCACAGGCGTATCTAGAGGTATCAGGAGTCCCATATCACTCCAACTATAGACGCCCCACACCATTACAGAGCCTCCACCAGCCAGAACAGTGCCCTGCTGACATGCAGGGTCCACAGATTCACGAGGTTCTCTCCATACCCATATAGGTCCATCCACTCGATACAATTTGAAACTAGACTAGTCGGAGCATTCAAGAAGTTTCCAGTCATTAACAGTTCAATGTCGGTGTTAACAGGCCCAGGCGAGGCGTAAAGCTTTGTGTCGTGCAGTCATCAAGGGTACACGAGTGGGTCTTCGGCTCCGAAAGCCCATATCGATGATGTTTCGTTGGACAGTTCGCACGCTGACACTTGTTGATGGCCCACCACTGAAATCTGCAGCAAAGTGCACAAGGGTTGCGCTTCTGTCACGTTGAACGATTCCATTCAGTTGTCATTGGTCCCGTTCTTGCAGGACCTTTTCCAGCTGCAGCGATGTCGGAAATTTGATGTTTTACCGGATTCCTGATATTCACAGTACACTCGTGAAATGGTCGTGCGAGAAAATAACCTGCCATTGTAGAAATATTAACCGATCTAACAACTGCGCCAGACACTTGTTGTCTTATGTAAGCATTACCGACCACAGAGCCGTATTGTCTGTTTACGTATCTCCGTATATGAATGCGCATGCCTATACCAGTTTCTTTGGCGCTTCAATGCAATTTATAGTTTATGCACTATTTAATTACAACATCCCCAATGGGCGACCAAAGTGGCCGAGCTGTTCTAGGCGCCTCAGTTTGGAACCGCGCTACCGCTACAGTCGCAGGTTCGAATCCTGCCTCTGGCATGGATGTGTGTGATGTCCTTAGGTTAGTTAGGTTTAAGTAGTTCTAAGTTCTGGGGGCCTAATGACCTCCGAAGTCCCATAGTGTTCAGAGCCATTTGAACCATTTGAAGGTCCCCAATGGTGTGTCACATACAAAATAAGTGCAGAATGTCCCATTTTACACCATATACTGACAACTGTACTGCTCAAAATGTTGGCGGGAACCACGAATTGGTACCAGCTGCAAGCTTAAATTCTAGGAATGTTAAGTGATCTAGGGTTAAATTGCTCAGAATGAGACATATATATTCTTTGTTGTTATAAATACTTGGCTGTTATTCTACGAATAGGTCACGATTTCCAGATGTGTGGTTAAGCTGTTTTAGGCTGTATTTTCCTATGGTGTAGTTACGCTAGGACCTCAAACCACTGCTTGAATTGGCCGGCCGCGGTGGCCGAGCAGCTCTCGGCGCTTCAGTACAGAACCGCGCGACTGCTACGGTCGCAGGTTCGAATCCTACCTCGGGCATGGATGTGTGTGATGTCCTTAAGTTAGTTAGGTTTAAGTAGTTCTAAGTTCTAGGGGACTGATGACCTCCAAAGTTTAGTCCCAAAGTGCTCAGAGCCATTTTTGAACTGCTTGAATTGGCAGAAAAAAATCTGGTTGTGGTGACAGACTGATCTGTAGCGCAGCCAGAGGTCTATGTTAGGTTCTAATGCAACAGTTTGGTTGCGAGTTGATGAAGCCAACGAATGTGAAAGCAAAAACCCTGGTTTGGCAATAGACTAATCTGCAGCATGGCCAGAGGTCTAGGTTAGGTTGGAGTGCAACAGTTTGGTTGATAGTTGGCGACGCCAACGAATGCGTAAGCAAGAAACCTGGTTGTGGTGACAAACTGATCTGTTGGGTAGCCAAAGGTCTAGTTAAGTTAGGATCGCAACAGTTTGGTTGTGAGTTTTCGAAGCCAACGAATGCGAAAGCAAAAAATCTGGTTGTGATGACCAGCCAGTGGTCTGGGTTAAGCTGGAATGTAGCATTTTCGTTGAGAGTTGGTGAAGCTAAATTTGGGAAAAGAAAACGCAGGAAAAGGTCGTGAAATCGTACGAATTGGGATTGGGTGGCAAGGCACCTTTAAAGTCTAGGTGCAAATTGAGACGCTTATAGCGCGGGTTTTTGTAACTTCGCAGATTCAAATGGGACCGCGCAAATTGCAACGCCACGCGACTTGTACGCGACACGCGCCTGCGCCAGGTGGCGCGGCGTTGTTGTGGTTGAGGCACTGTTTCTCGCTCCGCGCGTCACGAGGCCGGTATTACACTATCAAATTTCTTTGTCAAAGATTTGATCAAAGATGTGATCAAATATTCCGACGCAGCACTAGAAGGGGTATTACAGTTTCATCATATTTTTCGTCAAAGTTCGAGATGACTGACAACAACTTGTTATTAACCGTAGCAGTTGCATGTACCACAATTGCACTGTGTGCACATGCGGAAGGGAAGCGGGGGAAAAAAAGGAAACATACCTCGGTGAAGCCGTGGGTTTTACGACGACGCGATAAAAGCATTCAAACTTGTTACGTGAGCTTGTAGTGGAGGACGTCAAGTCGTACATCAGTTACTTAAGAATGGATGAGCATGCATTTCTGTATGTGCTCAGTGGAGTGTATCCTCATATCACAAAGCACAATATTCACTTAAGAACTGCTACATCTGCAGAAGACAGGCTCACTGTAACACTCCGATTCCTTGCTACAGAAGAGGGTTAGGTTAGGTTATGCTAGGTCAGGTCAGGTTTCCAATCTTCCTAATCTATTTTTGTATTCAGCGGGCCTCACGTTGTAAAGCGCCTCATCAGCTTCATACATCTCTATCAATTTTGTAGTTGTTGGCACACACCAATTGTATTTACCGGCAATGTTTATAAAAACACTACAGACGACAGACTGCTGCACCGATGCTAGCGCTCCATGTGGTAACATGTCACATCGCAGTGAACAGAAAACAAGCGACTTCTTTGATCAAATCTATAGCGAGGCCCTAGATTTGATCAAATATTGGACGACATTTGACAAATGTTCCATATTACACCATCTAATATATTTGACAAAGAAATTTGATAGTGTAATACCGGCCTCAGCACCACTGGAGGGGAGAGGCCAGGAGCGGGAAGGCAGTCCTATGCTCAATTCGGCGTGGCGCATATGGTCAGTGGATGTATTGCCCATACGAAAAGTCAATATTACGGTATACTGAGTTTTATGTCACTGTGTAGTGTTTCGTTTTCCGCCGTTTAAGCGCTCCATTTCTTTTCGTTTATGAATAATAGTTTTCAGTTAGAAATATCAGTATACTTTTTGTTTTGTTTATTCTTTTGTCAAGAACAATGCACAGTTCAATAACTGGTGAACCTTTAGCTACTGGAAGTATGTCTTCTGCCTCCACAATGTTTTCAGATCGTAAGAAGGGACTGACGATTCATCGTAAGGGTAGTGAATAAGGAAGTAAGGAATATTATAAAATCAAGCGACCTAGAAGCAAAGCAAAGTAAAACAAGGTTATTACTTGCTGCCTGTTATGCCGGCGTATCTCTGCAATCTGTTACAAAAAGTCGAAAAGGCGTAATTTCCACAGGTATGACGCCTTTGTGCTCCTGGTAGAAAGCGTCCGAGATATGCACATAAGTTTTATTATCATTATTTGGATACGGATGTAGTAAGAGACATACTACGTACATGTGAACATTACATTTCCACTGCAAGCTAGAAACAATCGAGATGCCCTCATGAATAAAAATGTTTTAATCGGATCGTCGCGACGAGAAAAAGCATTTCAGTAGTCGCATACACACTATAAACTTATTATACAACAGGCTATACAGACGAAATAGTGGTTGGTATTATTACGGAAGTATGAGTGTCGTGAAAGAGTGTGGTGATTTGATATATTTAATTCGTAGAAATGTATTGCTGACAAAGGCAGATCTATTTACATGACAATGTTTTTCGAACGACGTGGACTCTTCCTCTCACAAAACACACTTGGCTAGCTTCCGCATTCCTGTCACGCGCATATTCTCAGCAGTTGGCGCTACACCGACCATTGCGTTGTGCCAGGCATTGTTTACTTTTCTGAATATGTGCGAATCACACATTGTTTGGCAAGGCGCAGGTGAGTAACCGGCATCTGGTGTGTGTGTGTGTGTCTGTCATTCCGCCTGAAGGGTACTCTCGTCATTATTTTAATACTGATCAGATGAAGAAAAGGAATAAAATCCTTTGGTAAGTTTCCATTCTAGTCGCTCAGTCTTAAAAATACGACGGGTTATGGGATTCAACCAAAATTCCAACAGAATTGGCGATTTATTTTTGTGTGAATTGTTAACCTTTTCTCATTCGAAGAAGCATCACCATTTATGAGTAGCGGCCACATTTCTCTTGTTGACAGGTTTGATGGTACTTCTTTTGCCAAAACACAATATAATTTGCACAACTCATTTTTGCAGCAGCTATTGTGACAGAATTCTGAAACACAGTGTCTCATTAAAAAAAGTAATTGGCGACCAGAGAGCTCAATAGCTTACTAAAGATCTCATTGTGTCTGTTTGTGGTAACATACGAGAAGGAATCTCATGTTCATTTTCATACTCAGGAACTCTTGTCTCACTAGCTGTCGATAACACTTAAAGAAAAAAAAAATGGCTCTGAGCACTATGGGGCTTAGCATCTGAGGTCATCAGTCCCCTAGAACTACTTAAACCTAACTAACCTAAGGACATCACACACATCCATGCCTGAGGGAGGATTCGAACCTGCGACCGTAGCAGTCGCGAGGTTCCACACTGAAGCGCCTAGAACCGCTCGGCCACTCCGGCCGGCAAACTCTTAAAGAATTACAGTCCTTGGAATGAAAAAAAAGTACAACTTCTGATATAGCGTCATAGATAAGAAAGTTCAGTGTGTTTACGAATTGGCAAAGTACTCTTCTCCTTGTGTACCATCACTCGCCAAAATCTTGTTTCGATGTTTCAAGCGGTTTAGGAGATATGAGGGATGTAAGAATATTTAATTCCCGTCGGTGTTGAGATCGGGAGTGAATGCGCTACGTAGGATCCATTCTCTTTGAGATCGAGGACAGATAGAGACCTCCTCCCAGGTCTAAACAAAAATTCAATATGTTAGCCAAATTTCATACGCAGCAGCATATAGTATAATAGGCACCAAATAGCTTCCAGAATTTTTGGTGAGGAAGGTGAAATGAGAACTCAGACAGCTGGTTGCCCACTTTTCTGTCAGAGACTTTTAAACACGATCATATTTGCCTTTATTGTGCTCCAACAGGAGCATTTTTCAGTTGATTATTATGTATTTAATTTTATAAAGATGAAATTCCAACTAGATGAACTTTGGTGGAATCATCTATATTAAGCAACGAATTTTATCATCTTTAGACATCAAGAACAACAATCTAGTTATCGAGACTCTATACGCCGTATGACTGGGCGTTGTGTGATGTCCTTAGGTTAGTCAGGTTTAAGTAGTTCTAAGTTCTAGGGGACTGATGACCATAGATGTTAAGTCCCATAGTGCTCAGAGCCATTTTGTCTATACGCCGTATCTAACCCTAGGGGAAATATTCTGTAATTTCTTTCAGATGAACACGCCCATTGTCGCGTAAATCTTTATCTAATTACTAACTGTAAACCCGGCGTTGCCCGGATATTTATTCATCCCAGTTATATGTCAGTTCGTCCCCTCTTTCCTCATCTCTCTTGTCCATTTAGTCTTATCTCGCCTCTCATTCCTCCTCCTCCTTCCGCCTCTCTTTCCATCTCCTCCATCTGCCCCCCTCTCTCACAACACTTCCTCCTTCTCTCCATCCTCCTCTCCTTCTCCATCCATCTTCCCGTCTCTGTCCACCTCCTCCTCCGCTTTTTCTAATAGTACAGCAAATTCACAATAACACCCCTAATTTATGTATTTATTACAGTGTTCCATTAGTCATTCATCACCTTCCCCCTTTCTCTGTTTACCTGCTGCTCCCTCTCTCTTTTAATCTGCATCTCTCACTTCTCTGGATGCACCTCCTCCCCCCTCCCTGCCCCCATCACGTTCTCCTGTCTCCGTATATCTCCTCCTCCGTCTCCGTCGTGCCATCTCCTCTTTCCCTGTCTATGAAAAAATACGTATATCTGCCAACTTTCATGCTGATTGACGAGACGATGTTGAATTTATTTAAAGGTAGGCCAACCATCCGCATTCCAGCAAACGTTGGCTTGTGTAACTGCCTCCACCACGAAAACATACATACATGAGCCAACTCCCAAGCTGATCAGTCAAACGGTGTGTAATTCCGTTGTAAGGCACTCTCCGTCATACACCGTATGAAATTTCACGTGGACGGTGAGGTTCCCCTTGTTTTGAAGATCAAATGTGCAAAATTTCATCAAGATCGGAGCAACAAAAATGGTTCAAATGGCTCTGAGCACAATGGGACTTAACTTCTGAAGTCATCAGTCCCCTAGAACTTAGAACTACTTAAACCTAACTAACCTAAGGACATCACACACATCCACGCCCGAGGCAGGATTCGAACCTGGGACCGTAGCGGTCGCGCGGTTCCAGACTGTAGCGCCTAGAACCGCTCGGCCACCACGACCTGCTCGGTTTTTTGAAATCCGTAAGTAAAGTACCCTCCACCATGCACTGAACGAAGTTTTATGTAGACAGTGACCTTCCTCTTGGTTTGGGAAATAAGAATTCATTTTTATACACCCCGCTCACTCTATGCCGACTTAGTTGCGAAACATAAATAATAGTTTCGAACAACAGCAATCATGTAATGATATCTGTCGTATGAGGGGCAACATAGCTACTAAATAATAGTAACGAAATTACGAGAGCAGCCACTTTCAGTGTTACGTAAAATAACGTTATACCTTGTAAATTGTCACGACACAAAATGAAGATGATAAGCAGCGTGGGACTTCCTTCCGTTTGCGTTTGAAACTCTCGGAGAAATCCTGTGTGGTGAGGAGGGCGGGAGGGGGCAACAAGGGGAGCCTCGATTTGTTTTGCCGGCCTGGGCCTCTGACAGGTTTAGTGTGCCACTGCTCGTAGGAAACCCCACGGTAGGAAACCCCACGACACCCAGCCGGGACGCCTAAATGTTGCGGTTTTCACAAATAAAATCCAAGTCTCGGTCATGGGATGTTCCAACATGTAACGTCTCACATTTTTGATACCGTAAAAATATTTTACACTTTGTTTCCACATCGTATTCCAAACCTACCACACCACATTATAGAATGCGTTTACACGACCTGTCTGCTGACGAGACATTCAATAATACTTGCACTGAAGTTGGTCTTACTGAGCTGGATTTCCCTAGCGGTAGCCCTGTCGTGATTGTTTTGTTGACGTGAATATTGCAGCGCATGCTTTTAATTAACTCTCAACTACTATGGATCGTCTCTCAGGGCGCAACAATTATTTTTTTAATGATATATTACTTATCCACGCAAATCGAAGTGGGCTCTTCCTACTGAATGTGATGCATGGATGCCAAGATTCTAGACTAGAGTATTACTGCACTTGTTTCCTTATTAACCGGCGATGCAAACAGTGGGGTGTTACAAGTTTAAAGTGTGTTTGTGTATGTCAGTTGCATCATAACTTCCAAACGAAAGGTCCGATTTTAATGCATTTTTTTTTTTTTTTGATAGCTGGTTTAATCAGAATGGTTCATACCTACGTTCCATGGAAGTTTGAACAGCAGTTCAGATTTCGCCAGCTACATTTTACGCAAAAAAAGTTTTACGCTAGCTCCCCTGATAATACGCCATATAATACGATTCATAAGAGCTACATCAAGCTACGTAGTGCCAGATTGTAGAGGTTAACACGTTGTCTGCCAGCTGCGAGTTATCTCGTACGAACGAACTGGCCACTGGCACCAACTGCGAGTAGACTCGCAGGAAGCGAGTTTCTGTATAAAGCCAGAAATGAACACAATCGTAGCAAATACGTGTGATTCACAGGTTTTAGGCGTCAGGAATATAGTCTGGGAGACGAGTCTTTGGTATTGACAGCTCGGTAGCGTCTTTCCGTTGCCTAGCGACCGCAGGCAGGCAGCCAATGACGGCCTGACTTTGAGCGGGTAGCAAGGGCCACGTTACCGCTCTGAAACCCGGTCGCGCGCGCTTATGAAACTTACCAGTGTCTCGCGTGCAGGCAGTGCGGTCGTTCGTCGTTTGTCTGAAGTTGAATTCGCAGTTTATTTAGTTTTTGTTGTTTTTAGTGTTTCTTTGTTTATGTTTCGTTGTAAACAATGTCTAGTGCGGCGGGTAGTACCAGCCCAACACAAGAAGTGAAACGGAGGAAGAAAAGTGTGCTACACACCCAGGCCCGTGAATTCGTGTGCTCTGTGAGGGATTACTTTGAGAAAGAAAAGGACAAATGTGGGTCCTTAATTCCTGTTGTTCAGGTTGTGAAGAGAACTGCAGCAGCATTGAAAATAAGTAAGAACACTGTTGTAAAGATAGGGAAAGAACAGTATAGTGTAGATTGTGACGAGAGTGGCACAACAAAGCTGCACACACCAGGAAAGAAGCGACCGAGAAATAAGCAGGTGATAGCTTTGGACGATTTTCAGAAAGACGCTATTCGTCGTCATATATACAGCTATTATAAGAGAAGGGAACATCCCACTCTATCTAAATTACTGGTGTCGCTTCAGAAAGACGATCTTTTTAAAGGGAGCAAATTTTCATTGCGTACAGTGTTGAAAGACATAGGCTTCAGCTATTCACTGTTTAACGGACGCAAAATATTAATGGAAAGGACAGATGTAGTTGCATGGCGGTGCAGATTTCTGCGCAGGGTCATGGGTGTGGAATTCGAAAGTATAGTGTGGTTAGATGAAAGTTGGGTCAATGCCAGCCATTCTTTACGTAGAGGCTGGAATGATGGAACGCCCGAGGGGACAATGGCAGTGCCTGTTGGCAAAGGAGGGCGTATTATTGTCTTACATGCAGGAACATCGAAAGGTTTTGTGCCAAACTGCTTGAAAATGTTTCGGTCAAAAAAGACGGGAGATTACCATGAAGAAATGAACAGTGTAGTATTTCAAGAATGGTTCGCGAAATCGCTTATGACGAATCTGACAAGTCCATCAGTGATTGTTATGGACAATGCGCCTTATCATTCCGTTGTTCACGATAAGGCACCAACCTTGGCAACAAAAAAAGACGATATCATTCAGTGGTTGAAACGGCGAAAAGTAGATTTCAGAGAAGATTTAAGGAAGGCGGAACTGCTCGAAATTGTGGCACAAAAGAAACCCCAATTTCCGACATATGTAATTGACGAGATTGCTAAAAGGCACGGGCATGAAATCGTTCGGCTTCCTCCATACCACTGTCACTTCAATGCAATTGAAGGAGTGTGGGCGCAGATAAAAAATTACATTGCTGCAAACAATAAAAAATTCACGATCTCTGAAGTGGAAACTCTCCTTCCAGCAGCTATCAATAAAGTGACAAGCGAGACGTGGGCTAAAATTGTAAACAGCGCTGCAAGTGCCATCAGAGAGGCGGCCAAAACCGAAGGGGTTGTGGAAGAATGCATCGAAACTTTAATTATACATCTGGGAGAGAGCAGTGATAGTTCGAGTAGTGCTGAGGAAGACAATGTCAAATCAGATTCTGACAGTGATGTGAGTGGTGTTTTTCCATTACAGCAACTACAACGTATTCAGGAATGTAAGGAGGGAGTTTGCTATCGATCTACAACCAGATCATCATATTGTGAATACTTTCTTCAGATTATAACTCTTAATACACTGACCAATTATTCTGTAGCTTGTAGTAGAAAAAATTAATAATGCTAATACTTAACAATGGAAACCAAAACTGCTAATGTTCAACAACTTGCGAAAATAGTTTTCATTTCAGTTGTGAAGTTTAACAAATAACTTTATTATGTTTCAGCATCTTAATACTTGTACTAAATAGCTCTTATCAGTTTTCGAGTTAATATATTTCAAGCATCAACTTTAAATAAATTCACGCGTACCAATACGACTTGTATTCTGTCTCGCTTTTATTTCTGCTGCTAGAGAATGCGTGTAGCAGACAGGGCGCCGCGTGCTGTGAGCCACGTTCGGCAACAGCGCCGTCTGCCCACCGGAACTGTCAGTACCAATCACTCGTCTCACGGACTATAGGTATGGTAAGTCATCTGGACGTGGTGAAACAGTATATTTATTTTCCCATTTGGAATCAAGTAAGAGAAAAGTGCACACAAAATTTCATACAAATATTTCAGTTTCAGACGAAAAACGTGCACTGTGTGTCGCTAATGGTAATGCAAACAGTTTTTTTTAAATTTTTAGTATCTCTTAAAGCAGAGGTTCCCAAATTTTTGTCCTGGCCCAGTTATTTATTTATTTTGGCCTTTCCTTCCTGAACCACTGAATATTTTTTTTACTAAGCAGTAGAACATTTGAAAGAGCTACCGCCTCCACCGCTAGTTCTTCTCTCTTTCCCATGGAGGTAGAATAAGGGGAGATGGCACTACAGACTTACGCTGTACGTTGTTTTGAAGCCAGTGGGCGGGGCCTGCCGCCATCTTGGATCCCCCAAAACATTAGCAGACGAGTGTTTACAATTGCTCCTTATTCGTCATTTCTGTCTTGTGCACACGATATTTGTGTTATATAGTAAATGTTACACAGTTCAAAGTGAACAACACAGCATAAGGAACGCAACGTCCATCGTTATTCTTGTCTTAAATGCGTATTCGATACAGTAATACGACACGAAAATACGACGCATCTGGCCTCAGTACTGTAATTCCGTTTTGTTTATACACTTCAAATAACCGAGAAGAGAAGTATGTGATATGAAAAACGTGCTTTCGTAATCCATTTCTATTCACTTTCATTGTGTTTGTGTCGATTATTGATAAAGCCAGAACGCCAAAAGCAATGATTGATAGTTTAGAGGCACCGATTTGTATTCGTCGAATTTTCAAGTCAAATGCATATTTTAAATGTTCAAGTTTGCAAGAAACTTACCTTATTTCCTTTGGTGTCCCATAGACATATACAGGGATGGTATAAACAAGCCAGCTGTCATGTCAATAGTGTGAAAGATTCGTTAAATTATGAAGGAAAAGAACTGAATTTAAAATTGTCAGGCCCATTGTAGTTTACACGTGTGCTTTGTTTTTAATTTGTACCTACCAAGTGACATTCAGTGTGGCAAATAACAGCAATTTACAGGGTAACACGACAGCAGAGTGATTAATGTATTGATCTAAATAGCCTGGACTTAGATATGGAACTTTGCTTTAACACATATGTAACCCTTTAAGTACTTATAATTTAACAACAGTAACAGGGGTTCCACACATCTTACCTGAAATTTAGTTAACTACATATAGTTACATCTTTATATTAAATTATTGCATTTCAAAACATAAGTCCCCATTTCAAGTATATTTTTTGCCAGGACTTCTCAGTTACTTGGGAATAACGAAACAATGAAAACCAAGTGTATTGCTCACCTCCTTCCAATTAATTTTAAATTCCATTTTGAGGGTTTTAGAGTACACACAGTTACAGCAAATAAGTCAGTAACAATATTAATATCCCATGCAATTACTTTTATTTATTCATTCTTTCATCCATCCATCACCCAGATAACATTTAGTATATTTGACATTTTCAATACAACACATTAGTGAACACAAGTATGAAAAATAATTTATTTTTCTCTATAATGAGTGGACAAATGCTGACATGGCAAAATATACATAAGCAGTTAAGAATTTACTTTTTACAGACTAAACTGAAATGAGACAAATTTGATGAATGCAATTCAATATGAAGAAGAAAAGCAATATTTTACACAATATTGCTCTAAGAGAGAATTCTCCAGTTTCAAAATTCGCATTTCAATTGCGTGACATTCTGTGCCAACATGCTGCCAATTTTAATCACTTGTACTTGACAAAGTTACACAGTTCTTTGATTAACATTTTCAATTCCAAGTAAGAAGTGTTTGATTGATGCAACTGGTAGTCTACAAGATCTGACTCACTGACAAATTTTGAAAGTGTTTTCCAAAAATATTAGTCAAAGTCAACTCATCTGGGCATAGACACACAAATCTTGGATAACACACAGTATTGAAAATTTTAAAACATACCTGGGAAATAGTTTAAATAGAAACGAAAGAAAGATTTAAGGAACAGGGTATTATACCTAATGATGAACAGCATTTTACCATTATTTATGGTGTATTAACAACATGCAGAAAAAAAATGCTCCATTGAGAGAGAACTTTCAAATTCACTGACCCTTAAAAAGCACCAGCTTTGTGTATGCTGATCTCAACTTTTTTGCATGCAGTGCATCTGTTGCACATTTTGCAGAGTGTTTCTGCCGTGTCAGCAGATACCTTTTGGCAATCGCCTTGATAAGCAGCAGTAAATGATTATCTAATGGATGCTGATCCTTCATGTGTTCTGTCAAGTCACTGAATATTGGTCTGTACAGAAATGTCGTGAGTATTTCTGACACACACTTAGTATATAGGTGCTTCTTTGGAACTTCCCAATCTCCAGCAGTGTATTTTCTGAATGTCTTTTCTGCAGAAAGGCAAATGTCAACAACATCATTTGATGGTGAAATTAAACCACCTCTACTCTTCATATGTATAAGGGAATATAAGGTATGACTGCCATCACCTCGCAACACAGTTAAGCATTGTTCACACTGAAGTGTACTTTCTAAGTGGCGAACGACAAACCCTGCAATGTACACTACAATATGGGCAGCCACTTCAGACAAAAACACACCAGCTTCAACATAGTCATGGTCATGAGTCACTAAATAGCTGTCCATGTCTACTAACTGTGAGCGAGTTGAGGTGAGATTTATGTGTTCTTCAATACTCTGGCCACAGTAAGTCAGAATAGAGATATCTTCAAGTGCTATACAATTGCCTTTCTCAGACTCACGAATCTCATTGTGTACTAATAGCCTTTTGTAGGCAGACATGAACTGACGTGCAGTTGGGTTATTATTCCACCCACCACGACTACGAATAGCACTGAAAAACATTTCTAAATAGTCTTGAGAGCACTTGTAAATTGGTAG
Source organism: Schistocerca americana (assembly GCF_021461395.2). Taxonomy (NCBI): domain Eukaryota; kingdom Metazoa; phylum Arthropoda; class Insecta; order Orthoptera; family Acrididae; genus Schistocerca; species Schistocerca americana. The sequence continues at coordinate 601,997,283 of NC_060123.1, read as the reverse complement.
GAATTTCAGCAAAGCTGCAGAAGATTGAGGCTCAACTAGCTTCGCATACAAGTGTAAAACACTGCGTATACAAATAATAAAGCCAACAAATCCCGTCTTCCTGTTGGAGTCCACAAGTTTTATGTTATGAGGCACTGGAGACACTGAAAGTGTTTTGATGTATTTCTCTGCATCCAACAAAAATCCTTCCACAACTCTAAAGTTATGAACTGTCAGAGGCTTCTTCCACTGGTTCTGGATTAGGCTCCTCGAATTCAGCACATCGAAAAGGTTATTGAATATGCGGATAAATTGTATAGTTGCAGATGCATCGTCAAAGCCAGGGATCTTCATATCAGAACAATATTGCATTGCATCTGCCACAGAGTTGCTGAGCAGCTGGGCTGCTAATCTGACTTTCATTTTGTTGCGTAAAAAATTTATATGAGAGCCTGTAATGCTGTTGCCTAAATGAAGTCCTTCTTTTACCTGTATCTTATGAAGCAGTTCAAAAAGGTACCAAGAAATTACACCACCTTTCTCATCCCAGAAATGTTTCTTCTCTCCTAAGGAATTTCTCACTAATTTCAGCATATGTGGAGGATCTAGCAAAAATGCCACTTCACAAGTGGTACCTTCAACAATAAATGTTGTCTTTAAATTATCAAGGACAAGATTGCATCCCAAGTATTTGGCCATGGATAAATTTGTGGCACAACCATCACAAGACAAAGAGACCACCTGAACACCACTGGCACTGGCAAGGCTAACACATTGTTGAATTATTTGAGCTTTCTGCTCCCCTGTTATCCCACAAGTCAAAAAGTATCCCACTGGTAGCTTCCAAGAGGCATTAATAGCGCACAACATCAGTACAAATGCCTCTTTAGCTACAGGTAAGCTATCCATGGCTATAGAGGACCCCATATCAACATAGCCATAATACTGACTACCATCAAACTCAATGTGTTGCCTAATTGCAATCTCATCAACCAATAGGCTGCAGAGAATACTGTTACCTGATCCTGATGCTTTAGACCTAATTATGGCAAAAGCTTCGGAAGTAAATCCAGGTGCCCCACCCACACACTGGTACCACCTTGATAATGTTCTAGGATGTGGTAGACATGTATTAAAAGTATTTCTGACATACTTATATGCTCTTGGAGAGTAAAAGTGCAAGGTTAAGGCAAATGATCGTAGTTCGGGTCTGTATGTTCTAGGCACACTCTGACAGTTTGCTTTTGCAGTTTGCCGTTGCAACAACTCCTTCTGCATTCCAGGAATACTTTCCAGGACAGTAAGGCCACTTTCATCAATAAAATTATTTTTCCTAAGTTCATTAATAACACTGTTCAAAGATGTCACTTTCTTTTTTAGACGTCGTTTTGACTGCTGAAGAACTTTTATTTTTTTCTTGTATTCTTCATTTTTTGATGATAAAAAACTCACATCCCTCTTGAGTTTTTTTACCACAACTGATGCTTCATCATGTCTACTACTCGAACACTTTGTGGTCTCAGCAGCAAGTACAGACACTTCAGATTCAGTTGCAGTCTTGGTGGCTAAATCTGCAGTGCTTTTTGTAGCCATCTGCCTTTCTTTTGGTGGTGGTCTTTTCCGCTCTTTCTAAAAAAAAATGAAAACAAAAAACTTAGCTAAAACATTGCAACTGAAATGTGTCACATGTAAAAAAACCAAACTTGCCTCACAGCACTCTAGAAACTCCAAAGTTAAATGTAAAATGTCACATTCTCATAGAAACTTATTAAAGGAACATAATAATTATCTTGTGCACAAACAGATTTGTGTGCAGTATCAAGAATAATGAAGGGACATGCATATATGGTAGAGAAGACACTGAACACAGGTGCTTAAAGTTCATTGATCAGCTAGGGACAGAGCATGTTTTTGAAATTTCTGCTACAGAAAGAAAGTTAAATATAATTGCGAAAGTGGAAATGATTGTGCAGTAGAAGTCAAGGAAGTGATTGCAGCGTCAAAGTGCTAAGCTGACACAGTCTGAAGTTATTTGGCAATCTTGTTTTTTTTTGCTAGGAATGGCCTGCCAGTTAAAATGCAATTAAATATAAATTTTTGTTTAACACTTACAGCAGCAGAGCAGAAATAAGATTTGTAATCTTGCCAGAAAACAGTCAAACAACAATATATGACAATAAAGGACAGTAAATATTGATTTAATTTGCCTGAAAACTTCTAATTAAGACAAACAACTACCATACAGTGCAGAAATAATATATGACACACACACACACACACACACACACACACACACACAAAAAGCTTAAGGATATTAGTAAATGAACTGGAATCAATGTAAATGAACTTCCCCTTCAAATATCTGTAACGTGTAATACTATAACAAAGTGAAATTAACATATATATGAACAGATTCTACACTTTTATTACATACAGTTAATTCCATTGCAATCTCCACATTTCAGTTACTACACGTGCATAACTATTGCAATTGAAATCTCCAGACAAGCAGTTCCAGATATTGAGGTTTTAAACCGTAATTTTATGGCAGCTGAATTCCATATTGATATGCTACATTTCACGAACCTTTTGCAAGTGAGCAGGATAAGCGGAAAAAATTGATGGCACAGCATCTTCCCTAATGCGGACTGACGAAACTGATGTTCGATCAATATCTTCCTCCCGGAAATGCTGGGAACATATTTTACTGTACTTGGTTGGTTTCCAATCTTTCCTTCTCAAAGCGTTCACCCAAAGAGCTCTTCGCGTTGGATTGATAGGAAATCTAAAGTCAAATCACAGAAATAAAACCATACAGTAAAACTTTACAGCGTATCAGAATTTCAAGTATATATAAGAAAATAGCGCTTAAATAAGTCCACTTACGAATGAAATGTGATTTGTTTAAACTTTAGACTACAATCAGAACGATTAGTACACCCGTAAGAGACGCAAGCCGGCATTTTTTTATCAAAACACTTCACGACCACACGGAATCAAACCACCAAATGCGAATGTTTTGGGGTAGGTAACATGGCGGACCTTCTCTTGGGTTGGCTTCAAGTTCGTGACGTCATGACAACTCCTCTTATTTTTACCTCCATGCTCTTTCCACACTGATGCCAGCAGTTGAGAGAATTACAGTCTTTGGCACAGAGGAGATACATTTCTGAAGTGCGTGTGCTCTGCGCGAGTAAACGTTGTCGGCCCTATTGTACTGCCCCTTCTCCCTCACAGACTGCGCAGGTGAACTTTTAAAAAATGTGAGTTGGCATTACAGAGACTGTTATTTTCATATACAGTACTGGTAAGTAGCAAAGAATATGAAATTAAATTCAACTTGTTATTGTAACAACCCTTTGCGTCGCAGCTATGGTGCACAAATTGTTGGATCTAATCGCGTTAGCAACAATGAGAAAATGAGCACAGCTGACGCAATTGACATTTCTATTGATGCCGCCAAGACCCCAACAGCACTTACAGGAAGCAAAATGCTCAAATTCTCTCCTGGCTGATAATGAAGCAAATTAAAACACTTTCTAAAGTCTACACAGTATACATCTACATCTACATTTATACTTTGCAAGCCACCCAACGGTGTGTGGCGGAAGGCACTTCACGTGCCACTGTCATTACCTCCCTTTCCTGTTCCAGTCGCGTATGGTTCGCGGGAAGAACGACTGCCGGAAAGCCTCCTTGCGCGCTCGAATCTCTCTAATTTTACATTCGTGATCTCCTCGGGAGGTGTAAGAAGGGGGAAGCAATATATTCGATATCTCATCCAGAAACGCACCCTCTCGAAACCTGGACAGCAAGCTACTCCGCAATGCAGAGCGCCTCTCTTGCAGAGTCTGCCACTTCAGTTTGCTAAACATCTCCGTAACGCTATCACGCTTACCAAATAACCCTGTGACGAAACGCGCCGCTCTTCTTTGGATCTTCTCTATCTCCTCTGTTAAACTGACCTCGTACGGATCCCACACTGATGAGCAATACTCAAGTATAGGTCGAACGAGTGTTTTGTAAGCCACCTCCTTTGTCGATGGACTACATTTTCTAAGGACTCTCCCAATGAATCTCAACCTGGCACCCGCCTTACCAACAATTAATTTTGTATGATCATTCCACTTCAGATTGTTCCGCACTCATACTCCCAGATATTTTACAGAAGTAACTGCTACCAGTGTTTGTTCCGCTATCATATAATCATACAATAAAGGATCCTTCTTTCTATGTATTCGCAATACATTACATTTGTCAACGTTAAGAGTCAGTTGCCACTCCCTGCACCAAGTGCCTATCCGCTGCAGATCTTCCTGCATTTCGCTGCAATTTTCTTATGTTGCAACTTCTCTGTATACTACAGCATCATCCGCGAAAAGCCGCATGGAACTTCCGACACTATCTGCTAGGTCATTTATATATATTGTGGGAAAGCAATGCTCCCATGACACTCCCCTGTGGCTCGCCAGGTGTTACTTTAGCGTCTGTAGACGTCTCTCCATTGAGAAAAACATGCTGTGTTCTGTTTGCTAAAAACTCTTCAATCCAACCACACAGCTGGTCTGATATTCCCTAGGCTCTTACTTTCTCAGGCGACAGTGCGGAACTGTATCGAACGTCTTCCGGAAGTCAAGGAAAACGGCATCTACCTGGGAGCCTGTATCTAATATTTTCTGGGTTTCATGAAGAAATAAAGCGAGTCGGGTCTCACACGACCGCTGTTTCCGGAATCCATGTTGATTCCTACAGAGTAGATTCCGGGTTTTCAGAAATGACATGATACGCGAGCAAAAAACATGCTCTAAAATTCTACAACAGATCGATGTCAGAGATATAGGCCTATAGTTTTGCGCATCTGCTCGACAATCCTTCTTGAAAACTGGAACTACTTGTGCTCTTTCCCAATGCATTTCAAGCGTCAACTTTTAACAATAAAACAATTACAGTTTCACATTTATATTACCTTAGCTGTTCTCTATTAGTGAGAAGTATGTAGCTGTTTATTTTTAACTATGAACTCCAAATTCGGTTCAAAAGACGTTATCTTTATCCTTAAGGCTAGTTCAACTTCCAATCGGTTTATATAGGCCTGTTTATTTCTTTAGGAACACCAATGTTGAAAAACCCTGATTCACACTTATGTACCGAATCTAAAGGCATTAGAAATTTCATCGCTTGTGCTGCTAAAACGGGATCTCTTCACGCAAGACATCCAAAAATCTGTCACAGGGCAGCAAAGTTAACGAGTCAGTATCTGAATCTGACCAATTACAGGATTCTAAATTGACTGAAAATAGGTTCATATCCATGTTCGGTTGCTGTTGATTGAAGGAAAATATTTCCCATTAGCGTCCACTGTCCATTCCCAGCAAATGGTCCTTGATAAGAGTTGCTGCATCGTGCGGGAATGAATCTGTTGTACTGTCTTTGAAATTCTCTTAGCTTTGTGAACCTCAGTGTTAGGCCAAACGCAGGAAAATCATCAGTAAAGTAGTATCTTAACGACGCACAACTTCATTATTTACTAGAATGAGTACAACTTCTATGTCTCTAATCTGGTCGTAGGTTGTTCCAAAAATGAACAGCATAGAGACAGAAGTGATGACACTTTCTGCAGGACCTGACCATCTTTTTGCAGGACACTGCTCAGCACGTACAGTGCAGGCTTTTACTGAATTTTGACTGGTGGGGCTGCTAAGTGCTGTACCACCCACTGCACTCCCCTGACTTAAGCCCTCATAAGTTCAACTCGATTTCTAAACTGAAGGAAACACTTCACAGCATTCGCTTCAGAACTAAAAATTCGTCGAGCAATAGACCACGCCGCTCGAACTGTCAACATGACTGGCACTGCTAAAGCCGTCGGCACACGGACCGTGAATCCGAACGTTGAGCGTTGAGCGTGCCGATTTTCTGACGTCATAGCGTGGAATAGCACGCTCGGGAGTCTTTCCAAACGTGCAGAGAAATATCTGGCATGTCAGATGTTCTGAGCGTGCGTTTCATCGATATGATGGTCAACTGTGGTCCTGAAAAGGACCAAGATGATGTTTCTGTAGACATTGCTCCTAACGAAACCTGCAGGTTGGCCGCATGTTGCTTAAGACCTACCCCAACTGATAAGCTCTACTGCCTGGCTGGAATAGCGCCACCATGGGTACGCAGAACGGTGGCTGCCAACAAGGAGAGACTGAAAGTGGAACAGGACAGTGCCCATCCACTGCACGGACGTAATCCACCACAGCAACGGCTGAGATCGCGAAAGAGCTTCCTGAGAACATCCGAGAAGCTCACCATTTCACCAGAGAAGGCAAGGCTGGAGTTATGGAAGAAGTCGACGCCTCACCTGCAGACGCCAGAAGCTGAAGACAACGAGAGCTGGCTGGTGTGGTGGGGGTTGTGTCACGGCCTCCCTTGCCTTCCTGTACGGGCACCCATATTGGTTTCAGCTTCCAAAAATACGATCACATTTATGCTACAACTACAGAGCTCGTCACACGTTTTTGTTAAAACTCACATTAAAAAAGCATCGAAATGCCATGCATTACTAACCGAGTAAATATTTCATCGTGTTATTGTTGTCATACGCAAACACAATAAAACACTTTAATATAAACAGACTTTTAACTAGGATAGACAATGATTACATAGCTAATTTATTTCTCACTCTCATTTATATTTTACAGAAAAATGCACTTCATTCAGGAGTCTGATTTTTTCAAATAGAATTTTTTTAAAATTAACGCATGAAGTATCCTGAAAATGAGTCTTAGTTATAATTAGATTCTTAATAGCTTCCAAACTAAACCTATTATTTGCATCAATCCACAAAGCTTTTGTGGCCGACAACACACGTTCTGCAGCAGTATTAATGCGAGGTAGCGCTAGCACGAACGCATAATGAGCTGAAAATATTGCAGCAGGTATCTTGGGATGCAAGGGAGTTAAAAATGATAGCCTATCCTTCACTAACACACTCCACAGTTTTTAATTCATTGTTTTTCACTTCGCATACGTTTTTACAAAGGTTCACTTCCTCAGTACAGTCCACTGACCCAAGGGAATGGTTCGTCAGGAGCAAGACACTTTCCTTCATCATTTATAACGGCACTCTTCGCGTAATATAAGAAAAGATGCCACCCTTTCGACATGTCAGATTGGACAGTTTCCTTGTTAGACGACTTTTCACATTAGGTCACGATTCCCATCTCATATGAAACATAATACTAACGCGAATTCTTTACAGACGAATGGAAAAACTGGTAGAAGCCGACCTCGCGGAAGATCTGTTTGGATTCCGTAGAAATGTTGGAACACGTGAGGCAATAGTGACCCTGCGACTTATCTTGGAAGAAAGATTAAGGAAAGGCTAAACAACGTTTCTAGCATTTGTAGACTTAGAGAAAGCTTTTGACAATGTTGACTGGAATACTCTCCTTCAGATTCTGAAGGTGGCAGGGGTAAAATACAGGGAGCGAAAGGCTATTTACAATTTGTACAGAAATCAGATGGCAATTATAAGAGTCGAGGGACATGAAAGGGAAGCAGTGGTTGGGAAGGGAGTGAGACAGGGTTGTAGCCTCTCCCCGATGCTATTCAATCTGTATATTGAGCAAGCAGTAAAGGAAACAGAAGAAAAGTTCGGAGTAGGTATTAAAATCCATGGAGAAGAAATAAAAACTTTGAGGTTCGCCGATGACATTGTAGTTCTGTCAGAGACAGCAAAGGACTTGGAAGAGCAGTTGAACGGAATGGACAGTGTCTTGAAAGGAGGGTATAAGATGAACATCAACAAAAGCAAAACGAGGATAATGGAATGTAGTCGAATTAAGTCGGGTGATGCTGTGGGAATTAGATTAGGAAATGAGACACTTAAAGTAGTAAAGGAGTTTTGCTATTTGGCGAGCAAAATAACTGATGATGGTCGAAGTAGAGAGGATATAAAATGTAGACTGGCAATGGCAAGGAAAGCGTTTCTGAAGAAGAGAAATTTGTTAACGTCGAGTATTGGTTTAAGTGTCAGAAAGTCGTTTCAGAAAGTATTTGTATGGATTGTAGCCATGTATGGAAGTGAAACATGGACGATAAATAGTTTAGAGAAGAAGAGAATAGAAGCTTTCGAAATGTGGTGCTACAGAAGAATGCTGAAGATTAGATGGGTGGATCACATAACTAATGATGAGGTATTGAATAGAATTGGGGAGAAGAGGAGGTTGTGGCACAACTTGACTAGAAGAAGGGATCGGTTGGTAGGACATGTTCTGAGGCATCAAGGGATCACCAATTTAGTACTGGAGGGCAGCGTGAAGGGTAAAAATCGTAGAGGGAGACCAAGAGATGGATACACTAAGCAGATTCAGAAGGATGTAGGCTGCGGTAGGTACTGGGAGATGAAGAAGCTTGCACAGGATAGAGTAGCATGGAGAGCTGCATCAAACCAGCCTCAGGACTGAAGACCACAACAACAACAATGAAACACCGGTTACTCCTGAGACGTCATTAACTGGAAGGTTCTGGAGCTCAGAATTCGCCCAGCTTCATAGCATGGTACAGCTCAGCAGACACTGCTGCCAGTTACTGATAACCGCAATAACTGTTTTTTGCTCTAATACATAACCGCATCCACAACAGGTTGTACCATGTACGGAGGGATACGGTTTGTGCATTCGGTAGCACGAGTAATTAATTTTTGGCAGTTACTTATAACCGATGCCGAAATAGAACCACGATAACTGACCTCAGTGATAACTGACCTCAGTAACAACCCGTTTCCAGACTACACGGAAAATTAAAATTCAACCTCACTGTTTAAAATCATCAACGTTCATTGTATTATGGGGCATTAACGCCCTCCAAAAATTTGACGGATATGGAGCCGCCCAGGTACCCTCGAGTACATAGAGGTTCACAGAAATGCAACCACGCTTAGAAGGGCCGAACAGCGAGTTGATAAAGAAGACGAGTTTGGTGTTTTAGATGAGTAGATACATCCCTCCTGTTCTACAGTGACTTCACATGTTGCATTAATAATAGACTAATAAGCAGTAAATCTGCAAATGATATTTTGTGGTGGAATATGTGGCTTGAGTTGTTTGTTCATCCAAATTCAGCTCTTATCCGCCGTTGTAGCTCGGATCTATGAGTGGCGCCGCACAGTGTCGCGAAGGGGACTAGGTCCTGTTCGCGCTCGTTGGATGGCCGTGGCAGCATCTAGTTGCTATGGAAACGCCCCCAGCGTCGGTGTTCGTAGCTATCGAACCGCTGCCGCTTTCGTGCAGCGTGCCGCCAATCACAGAACGCCCTGAGCAGCATCTAGTTGCTATGGAAACGCCCCTAGCGTCGGGGTCCGTAGCTATCGAACCGCTGCCGCTTTCGTGCAGCGCGCCGCCAATCACAGAACGCTCTGAGCGTGACGTCAGTTACGGAATCCCGGCCATAATAACTTTTGCCGGAGCGCTGATGCGGAAGCGACCGTCGCTATGAAATACTTACCATCCGATTTCAAGGAATCTATTCAGTGAAAAAAATTCATTCTTTCCCATCTTACAGCTTGATATCTTCGCTCGGCAAAAGAATGAATTTGTTTTCGTTTTCCGTCACGATTACTTGCTGAATCACTTTCAAGTAAACCACTACACGATATGTTATTGAGTTTGCAGAAGTAAAAACACATTGCGTAGACTTTGCATATAGTTAGTTCACATTAGGTACTCATTATTGCGTATGACATTTAGCCAACATATCGAAATTGTTTTTAAAGTTGAGAACAGAACGATAATTATCCCCGTTCTCGAGATATTGAATGACATGTCGGAGGACGGGCCTCGTGCACGATGCGACTAGTACTCCGTCCCGCTGGTCGTAAATCATGTGATTTTAACAGCCGCAGATTGTCTTTTTTTTCGGTTTCTTTTTCTTCTTTTTTTCTTAAACGATAGCTTGCAAAGAGTCACGTATTGTATCGCATGATAAATACGCTAGTAAACCTTCTTATCTATCAAGATGTGGAATTAACTCCAGTTCTTTTACAATGGATCGATATACTTGTTTAAACGGCGTTTAGTAGCATGTGAAATGAGGAGTACGGTGACAGAGAACACATTAAAATGTACAATATTCTATACAGATCTTCAGAGCTTAAACCGAAGCTAATTTATTGGTATGTCATAAGATGTATTTGTTAAGTATCTACAAGTATTAATTATTTCGTTTTGCCTTAAGACATTTTATTTCTTCGCAACGTTTAGAAGTCCTTATAACAACATGGAGTAACACTAGCTTGCCAATTACTCTTTCCAGGATGGCTAAAATAGTCTGTACAAGCAGGATATATAGCCTCTAGTAAGTCAATTTCTTTTACCGAAAGATTTTACATCCCTGATCGTATCTTTGTGCCAAACACATTGGTGTAAAGTAGCAGATATAATATTCTATGCATCGTCTTCAGTATCCCTACGCTCTGGAGGACTGTATATCATAATAGATGAGCATTCCCACCGAGCCCAGTTTAGCAGGTGGTTACGGAGGACCAGTTATAATAGTTAGCTTCACAGTTACCATTTTAGATGCTATGATACAATGGTTGATTCTGTATTTGTTCGCCACAGTGCCATATTTATTTTTGATTAACCTGGGTCCCCGATACAAACGGCAATTAAAAATAGATTCGTACGACATTAGTACATCATTTAATAGGCCTGAGAATGGTAACATGGTATTTGGAGTCAGCGGAAAAGCCTCCCATGCGCAAAAACCGTCATTGGTCGTTGGTTCATGTAGGAATTCGTGTCCTACGGAAAGCGCCACAAATTGCAGAGTGGCCAAAACAGTAATTAAACCTTATCATTACTGACAGTCGTCATAAGAAAACTGCATTCAAGTTGTAACTTTTTCCTAATACACAGCTAGCCGGCCGAAGTGGCCGTGCGGTTAAAGGCGCTGCAGTCCGGAACCGCAAGGCCGCTACGGTCGCAGGTTCGAATCCTGCCTCGGGCATGGATGTTTGTGATGTCCTTAGGTTAGTTAGGTTTAACTAGTTTTAAGTTCTGGGGGACTAATGACCTCAGCAGTTGAGTCCCATAGTGCTCAGAGCCATTTAATACACTGCTCAAAACAATTAGAGGGACAAGAATTTGATTGAGTGTACGATATACATGTCGTCCGTGATTAAGATGTATACCTACTGTTGCTCATAGTGTTACGATGTGTTTAAATGATGAGAACAATCCTCCACAATGCGTTAGAATACCGTGACAGTATTGAAACGTATCGCGCTATGTCTACGAGTCATATGGATAAGCAGTGTCTCATTCTGCCATCTAGTAAGCAACGAGTGCGTCTTTGTATACGTTTCACCAGTCACTATGAGGCAGCTGATTGAGGCAGAACATGTTCGGGCAGTGGCATTATTGCAGTAAGGGTGGAATATCTGTACAGTGTCTGCAGAGCTTAATTTGGCTTCATCTGTTGTAGGGGCGGGGGCTGGAAATGATTTCGTGAAACAGGTTCATACACAAGAAAGCCAGGGCAAGGGATAAAACGGAAAACATGGTCAGAGGCGATCTATATGTGGTTAACTGTTCTCTCCGACGGCACTCTGCGACTGTCCGAGACCTATAAAGTGATCTAAGTGAAGCTTGTTGCAGTGTCAGTGACCAGACAATACAGTGGAGGACGAGATGATTAGTGTTTAGCGTCTCGTCGACGAAGACGGAGCACAAGCTCGGGCTAGGGAAGGATGGGGAAGGAAATAGGCCGTGCCCTTTTCCAAAGGAACCACCCCGGCATTTGCCTGACGCGATTTAGGGAAATCACGGAAAACCTAAATCAGGATGGCCGGACGCGGGTTTGAACAGTCGTTCTCCCGAATGCGATTCTAGTGTCATAACCACCGCGCCACCTCGCTCGGTAACAATACGCAACAGATCCTGAGAGCCGGCTTAACACCAAGAAGACCTCATCGCTTCTCTCGATTGAGCGGTGTATAAAGCTGTTTTGCAGTGAGTAATAGAGATGTACACACAAATACATCACAAATGACATGTTCTAGAGTCTATATTGAACATAGTTTTTAACATTTTTATGCAGCGACAGCAACTGATATTGTTTATATAAGAATATACAGCCTACAGTTGCAGGTTAACTTTATCGTTTACCTAGGTTTCAACGTTAGTAATAACGTCTTCTTCAGAACATAAAATATTATTTAAATGTTTGCCTAAAACAAGCCATCTCCTAAGTCAACTTGTCACACGACGAGGCCCATACAACGGGCTTAAAGTGAATTTGCTACAGCTTGTTTAATAAAAGTGACAAAACCTTATGGTTATGCATCAAGTTTCATAAAGTTGACTTAGGACATGGCTTGTTTTAGGCAAACATTTAAAAAATGGTTCAAATGGCTCTGAGCACTATGGGACTTAACATCTATGGTCATCAGTCCCCTAGAACTTAGAACTAATTAAACCTAACTAACCTAAGGACATCACACAACACCCAGCCATCACGAGGCAGAGAAAATCCCTGACCCCGCCGGGAATCGAACCCGGGAACCCGGGCGTGGGAAGCGAGAACGCTACCGCACGACCACGAGATGCGGGCGGCAAACATTTAAATATTATTTTATGTTCTGAAGAAGACGTTATTACTAACGTTGAAACCTAGGTAAACGATGAAGTTAACCTGCAACTGTAGGCTGTATGTTCTTATCTATCTATATTGAACAAATATTCTGGCAATAAATACGCAACTGCCCTAGCTAATGAAAGGTTTTGCTATTTGCGCTGGGTTCGTCTTACTGTTTGTTTGTTGTGGGCCTCAGCTTGAAGACCGTGTTGAAACAGCGCTCCAAACTAGCCTATCCTGTGTAATTCTTTTTAACTATACATACCCACTGCATCCTACATAGATTCGAATCTGATTACCGTAGTTAAGTCTTGGTTTCCTTATGCAATCAGGAATGAAACTGATTGCTTGAAGCCTAATAATATGCCCGTCAGCCAGCTCCTTCAGAAATTGTGCCAAAATTTCCTTTTTCTCCTCAATTTGCTTCAGAATCTCTTGTTTGGTTATAATACCTGCATGTCTAACCTTCAGCATTCTTCAAGCAAGACGTTTCGCAAGCATCCATTGTCTTCTTGACAGATTGTTTATCGTTCACGTTTCACTTAAATACAAGTCTGCATTTTACACAAATGCTTCTATAAAATACTTTCGAACATTTAAATTTATAATCAATATCTACAAAAGAAAAATTCGGAGTAGGTATTAAAGTCCATGGAGAAGAAATAAAAACGTTGAGGTTCGCCGATGACATTGTAATTCTGTCAGAAACACCAAAGGACTTAGAAGAGCTGTTGAACGAAATGGATCAACAAAAGCAAAACGAGGATAATGGCATGTAGTCGAATTAAAAAGGGTGATGCTGAAGGTATTAGATTAGGAAATGAGACACTTAAAGTAGTAAAGGAGTTTTGCTATTTGGGGAGCAAAATAACTGATGATGGTCGAAGTAGAGAGGATATAAAATGTAGACTGGCAATGGCAAGGAAAGCGTTTCTGAAGAAGAGAAATTTGTTGACATCGAGTATAGATTTAAGTGCCAGGAAGTCGTTTCTGAAAGTATTTGTATGGAGTGTAGCCATGTATGGAAGTGAAACATGGACGATAAATAGTTTGGACAAGAAGAGAATAGAAGCTTTTGAAATGTGGTGCTACAGAAGAATGCTGAAGATTAGATGGGTAGATCACATAACTAATGAGGAGGTATTGAACAGAATTGGGGAGAAGAGGAGTTTGTGGCACAACTTGACAAGAAGAAAGGACCGGTTTGGTAGGACATGTTCTGAGGCATCAAGGGATCAGAAATTTAGCATTGGAGGGCAGCGTGGAGGGTAAAACTCATAGACGGAGACCAAGAGATGAATACACTAAGCAGATTCAGAAGGATGTAGGCTGCAGTAAGTACTGGGATATGAAGAAGCTTGCACAGGAGAGAGTAGCATGGAGAGCTGCATCAAACCAGTCTCAGGACTGAAGACAACAACAACAACAACAACAAAAAAAATCTACAAATTTTCCTTTTCCAGAAATGCTTTTCTTGAAATTGCCAGTCTGCATTTTATGTCCTCTACTTCTGTTTTCTCAACTGCAGCATTCTTTCATGGTGCGTGTGGTCTGATCTATGTAAGCCATAACCCATTGGTAAGGTATTTTGTAAAATCGGGTCTTTCGCAATAACTGATCATCCGTCCTTCACTGATCCCGGAATGTCTGTATCTTAGACCACGCGTAGAAACCACTGTCACCTGAAATTCTTGCATCTCAAGCAAAATGTTGCGCAGAAAAGGAAGAAAATCTAAGGATTTTGCCAGCGTGTTCTATTCATCCACTTCCTGGTTGTCGGTTTTAACTGATAGTGTCCTGTTAATATGTGGCCGGCTGGGGTGGCTGAGCAGTTCTAGGTGCTGAGTCTGGAACCACGTTAAGCTACTGTTGCAGGTTCGAATCATGCCTCGGGCATGGATGTGTGTGATGTCCTTAGGTTAGTTAGGTTTAAGTAGTTCTAAGTTCTAGGGGACTGATGACCTCAGAAGTTAAGTCCCATAGTGCTCAGAGCCATTTGAACCATTTTTATTAATCTGCCGGGTACAGTAATCATTTTCCTGAACACTGACTTTAGGTGGGCGAGCTCTTTAGGCAGACCACAGAGCGGCAGTTATTGAACTATATCAAACGAAATCGTCATAACCTCTGAACGGTTTACGACGGACATTCAAACTGCACTGTAGGACGCGGGCCATGATGGGAATTAGAGTGGTTTGGTTTCGCGAGGAAGTCGACTTTCATTTGGATGAGTTCGTCAATAAGCAAAACTGGCGCATTTGGGGGACTGAGAATCCGCATTTCGCGAGCGGGAAGTCTCTTCACCCTAAGTGGGTGACTGTGTGGTGTGAAATGTCCAATCATGGAATAGTTGGTGCGATATTCCTTGATGGCATGGTGACTACCGAACGGTGCGTAGGAGGTTTTGGAAGATGATTTTATCCCCATTATCCAAAGTGATCCTGATTTCGACAAGATGTGGTTAATGCAAGACGGAGCTCGACTCCTTCGAAGCAGGAGAGTTTTTGATGTCCTTGAGAACCACTTTGGGGTCCGCCATTGGCATGCGCGTCGATTGGCTGTCATTTTCTTCGGATCTGAACACATGCAAATCCTTTCTGTGGGGCTATATTAAAGACAAGGCATACAGCAATAACCTCAAAACCGTTGCTGAGCTGAAAACAGCCATTCAGGAGGTCATCGACAGCATCGATGTTCCGAAACTTCAGTGAGTCTTGCAGAATTTTGCTATTCGTATGGGGCACATCATCTACAATAATGGCAAGCATGAAACTTCCTGGCAGATTAAAACTGTGTGCTGGACCGAGACTCGAACTCGGGACCTTTGCCTTTTGCGGACAAGTGCTCAACCAACTGAGCTACCCAATCACGACTCACGCCCCATGCTCACAGATTTACTTCTGCCAGGACCTCGTCTCCTACCTTCGAAACTTAACAGAAGCTCTCCTGTGAACCTTGCAGAACTAGCACTCTTGAAAGAAAGGATATTGCGGGGATATGGCTTAGCCACAGCCTGGGGGATGTTTCCAGAATGAGATTTTCACTCTGCAGCAGAGTGTGCGCTGATATGAAACTTCCTGGCAGATTAAAACTGTGTGCCGGACCGAGACTCGAACTCCAGAACCGTGTGACTGCTACGGTTGCAGGTTCGAATCCTGCCTCGAGCATGGATGTGTGTGCTGTCCTTAGGTTAGTTAGGTTAAAGTAGTTCTAAGTTCTAGGGGACTGATGACCTCAGATGTTAAGTCCCATAGTGCTCAGAGCCATTTGAACCTTTTTTGTTTTTCCAAGTTGTTGAACAATTCAGACATGGCACTTCTTACGCTGACTTTGGCTTCGCTCAGGTTTTATCTGTCTGAGCAGCTTTGGCTACATTTGAATTTGCAGTGATGCTCTCTTGCTTTCATCATAGCATTCTAACACGGCTGCTGAGCTGCCGAACCACGGCGAGTCTTTTCCATTCCTCGCAATTGTACTCGGCACATGCGGGTATAAAGCTTGTAGTGCAATACTTTTGAACTTTGTCCATTGATGCTCAACATTGTCAGTGCTGGAGATGAAACTTTTATGTTGACCGCTCAAGTAAGCCTATTTATAGCATAATTCAGTGATGGTGTAGCTACCATATGAGCACTGATACCGTGTTCCACTGATACCCTGTTCCACACCTGAGTTGAAAAGTTCGGGACTGTTGGTGACAAGGTCATCTAATATGTTGCCTTCACTAGTCAGTTCTCTGGTTACCTGCTCAAGGTA
The DNA here is from genome assembly GCF_021461395.2 of Schistocerca americana. Lineage (NCBI taxonomy): Eukaryota > Metazoa > Arthropoda > Insecta > Orthoptera > Acrididae > Schistocerca > Schistocerca americana. The sequence continues at coordinate 601,980,921 of NC_060123.1, read as the reverse complement.
GTTCTCTGATAAGGCATTCCGAACAGTTTCACATGGTTCCCTGTCCCTACTACTCACCCTACCTGGTAGGCCTGCACTCGAATCTCCACCCAACACTATAACATTACCAGGAAAATTGCACGAAATATTGCCCAAGTTTTTCCTCAAATTTTCCGCCACTACTATTTCTGAAGCATGGTGATGTATAAAATCATCCGATGATCGTGTTTGAGCCACCTTTTACACTTATCTTCATCCAAATTATTTCTCATTCAAAATCTACAGTATATGGACCTCACTAGACATTGTCGCATTTTTTTTTGAAACACGCCTCCACCATCGGCATTAAACCTATCATTGCAATATACATTCCAATGGGTTTAGAATCTCACTCCTGTTAACATTTTTTCAGCTATGTTTTGTCCTTAATACCTATTATTTGGGCATTGTTATGGTATATAAGTCAGACTAGTTCTGGGACCTATTTGTAGATGCTCCTCCAGTTAACAAATAATGTATTAATGTTTTATTTCTCCAAACTGCCATGCCAAATGCTACTCTCTTTAATTACTGGGGCAGTATTCTTCTTTTTCTCAAATCAGAACATGTCTTATAGAGCACTTGGAGATATTTCTTTATCCTAAGAAACCTACATGTGCGTGCCACATGTGCTAAACTATCTTAGTAATAGCTTCCTTCATGTAGTACATGAATGACCTATTAAAAGGATGGGGGCAGCCCTACAATTCTCCATCCGCTAGCAGGCAAAGTCATGCTCACAGTGTTTGGGATGTTGAGGGCACGCTGTATATGGAATTCGTGTCTAAAGGCACCATCTTAAACTCTGCAATGTACTGCAAGACCCACAGAAAACAAAGCATGAATTCTTAGAGTTCACCCACACATGGAGCACCTTCCCTTCAGCATGACAATGCCTGACCACGCATAAGCACTGCAACATCTGTGACAATCTGATGCCTTGAATTTCCTTTCATCAGTCTACATACAGTCCCAACAAACTGGTCCCTCATTAGGAGAAAAGTGTTTATCACTTGGGCGACAACACTGAGAAATAAATATGTAGACTTGAAGAATAAAAATAAAGAATGTTAGGCCTAATAAAGTTCATTTTATTTAAAAAGTTTCTAGAGTTTACAAATAAAAAATTTGAAGGCACTACTTTTCAGCTCTCATATACTGGAAACCATATTTTAGAAGTAGCTTCCTGATCTTCCTGATTTCATGAGTAAATTGTCTGCTTTAGGGTTGGTGAGTGTCTTATTTTATTAAACCATTAAAATTTCATTAGTCTGCATTTTTCTCATTAATGATAAATCTTGCCTGCAATCATTCATTATCATGGCAGTGCATCCACTTGTCTTATTAACATCATTGTGGTTTATTTTCCTTGGAATCAGTGCTTTCCGATAACTTAAGTACATATAATTGTGGCCGGGTACAGTGTATATCAGGAATTGTAGGGCAGTTACAGTTTCACCTCCACACTGTGAGTGATGGATTGTCTGTCTGGCTTGTATTGGTTGAAGTCCTCTGTGATAACACAGTTATTATTCTTTCCTAATACCAGGATGATCTCAGTTCATTCTGTTAGTTTTAACACCATCAACTTTCACGTCACCTGCAAGAGAGCAAAACACAGCTAGTGGAACAGATGGAAATTAGTACATGTAGTTCTAACATGTGGCAGTAGTGTTCTTGTAACTATCATGTTAAGGTGTTCTCATTTCTGCTACAGATCCAAAACCACAACCACTATGAAGCTGTGTTTCAGACACATTTCTGATGAGTACTGGTGCTAGTGATATAATGGCTTGTTAATGTTTCCAAGGAATCTAAGTCTTCCATTTCTTTTTTATGAAGCTAAAGAATGACTCAACCCTAACTGTGAAAGCCTTTCATGATAATAATCATAACAGTTTGATATGTTTCACGCAATTTCACATATTTAGTGGTCCTACATCACTTAAGTACATTATGTTTACATATTTAGCTGCTGATTCACCTTTCAAGTCAAACAAATGGCTAGAGAAACATATGCATGCAGACAGAACCTCACCAAAACTTTGTTTTACAGAATACATAGGACATACAACACATCTAGAGGATTTCTTATTGAAATGTTTTCTGAATGCGAACATGTTGATGGTGCTTTAACACCATACAATTCTCCTTAGGTCCATAAGTTGAAGTAAAATTGACAGAGCAGTAATGGACTGGTCTGTTGGACACAAAAGATTTCAGTTATCCATTGCTTTTCACTCAACAGAAGTAGCATGGAAGTCTTGTATTTACAAGTGTCGAAAATAGCTCTAGACATTGCAGAGTGGCCCTTTCAATTTGGACTGCAAGTGTCCTACACCTCAATATACATAAAAGTCTGACAAACACGTCAAATGTTTCCTAGTGATTCCTAAATAATTTCTGATGACCTGTAAGGTTGCTTCAAGCTAGTGGTTATAATAGTTGTAGCTTCAATAGATTCAATCAGCAGGTTCCATGCTGAAATCAGTAAGGTTTTAGCAGCAGATTCATACTATAAAATGCAATTGTATCCCAACTAGCCATTGTAGTAGATTCATAACCGTGGAGTCTAAGCTAGCTGTACCACAGTGACCCAAAAACTCTTTTGATGGGTGGCAGTATTATTTTTTAGCTAACACCTGTTTTTGCTGTAGGTACACCTTGGTGTGATGGGAATTAGATATCAACAGAGACAAAATGTTAAACTCCAACCATCCCTCAAATAAACAGAATGTGACCTAATGTCAGTGACTCCTCAAATAAATTAGATGGTCCAGTCACATTAATGTGACTACCTGTCAAAAGTCTGAATAACCACTCTTTGCAGAAAGAGAGTCAGTGAGGTTCTAAAGGGTAAAGACAGGATCCCCATCAGTCATGCTGACTCTAGTGCCATGGTCAGCTATTTTTTGGCTGTGGATCCATGGCATGAACAGCCCTATTGATGTGGTCCCACAGATTCTCAGTTGAGTTTAAATCTGTGGGATCTGGTGGCCAGGGGAGTATGGTAAACTCACCCCTGGTTTTCTTTGAACCGCGTGTGTACACTAAGCTGTATGACTTGTTGCACTGTCCTGCAGATTGATGCCATCATACAATGGAAAAAATGAACTGCATGTAGGGGTTGACATGCATACTTGTGTATTGTGCCTTCCAGAATGTTGAGATCACTAAGGGAATGACAAAAAAATATTCGTATCCCTTCTCCAACCTAAATCCTTCAAATGATTGTTGCAGGGCTGTACACAACAACAGCCACTGATGAACAGCAATCAAGAAGGGGGCATGAATCATGTGCCATCTGCACAGACCTATATGCAACAGCTTTTGCTAAACAGTCGGTGAGGAGATACTGTTGGTAGACCCTTTCTTCACCTGGGCAGTCAGTTACACATCTGTTTGGCTGTACACATCTCTGCAACCCTGTCGTCTATGACCTGTGGATATTTTAACCTTGGTGGCACACAAATAGTTTACAAACTTTTTGGAAATGCTCCACCCTAGGCCTGAAAACCTTTTGAAAGTGCTACATCCAGGATTACTTGCCATCAAGTGCCATGATACACTGAAGCAGGGCACACACACAATTGTGGCCAGACTTTAAGTTTCCACTATATCAAATTCCATACTGCTAGCATTCCATAGTGCACCACTGGAAGTGATGTTACTCTCTGCAGTGTTAAATGTGTTATAGAATTTTCATCAGTGTAGCATTAATTTACAAAAATCCATGATTTGCTTACATGAAAGTAGTGTTGTCGGATTTTGATATCAGTTATACCAGAATGCAGCACAAATAACTACAATATTCAACTATCAGGCACTGACAGTGTTACTGGATTACAATGTGTAAGATGTGGGTGTATATTTACTTAATCATGCATGAGATTGGAAGGAAAAGGTAATCATAATACTGGTACTCCCTGCCATGCATCTTACAGCAGGTTGTGGGCTATTTGTTTAGATGTTGGGTGTTTGTAGGCAGTGAAGTTGTCTACAAGAAGTTGGGATCTAAATGGAGTGAGATCTGAAGGTAAATATATCTATTGCACATAAATAGGTCCAGAAACGACACTGTCACTGTAGAGATTAACTAGAGAAGAAATATTTAGCTGTAAGCATCTGGAGTGCAAATATGTTGGGTTCCTATTCATTCATAGAAATCTAAGGGAAGTAATGGACAAGCTCCAGCTTGACTGCCCTGATACAAGACTCAGTTGCACGGTAGAACTCTCAGACTGCCAGTTAGTACTGTGAAGTATGGAATGTTCATGTGATAGTGCTCAGAGTGGTGTTGATGGTGATGGAAGCTGTAATTTTGGAAGCATTTTACTACAGTTCTGGTGTATTTTATATTTAATGTATTTAATTAAGAGCTGGATTTGCTAAAATGTTTTTGAATAGAACCAAATAAATACTTAAAGAATGCTATTAGTTGTTCCTCCAAATGTTTGAAATTAGTACAGAATTTATATTTGTTTATAATTCAACAACGGAATTTAAGTTATGAAACAATTACTGATTTCACCCTATAACAAAAGATGCTAACTAAGAATAGTCAAAATAAATTAGAAAATCAATTACATACATAAAACTAAGAACAAAATTAGATTTAGTGTTATATTCTTTAAAACTGAGGGCCAACCTCTCTCTTTTATCAAAATGCAGATTATACTCATGTATGTTAATGGAGACATGAAAAAATGAATTTTAAGGAGGCAGATGGCAAAAACAAGAGGGGAAGTAAAAATATCCCAGCTTGCTTCGTCACATCACCTCCTCATTGGATTGACCAGATAGATATTGCAGATAGGTAACTGGGCAATTCAATGACCACAAGTGACCCCACACAAAAGAATATTACATAAGAAATCATATTAATACTACAGTACATATGTTTTTTTCAAATTTATACTTATATGAACTGACCATATGCAAATACTCATAAAAAATATTTACATATGGTGTATTGTAGAATGGCACAAAATATCCACAAGTTATACTTTTAATAAAAATTAGGCATCTTCATCATAAGTGATGTCGTTTTTGGGTGAACAAGGATTACATTCTAAGATACCTATCACTTTGTACCTGTCCTGTCTTGCTTAAAAAAATAAATCCTCATGGGTTGCATAAAGTTAAATTACACTGCACATTGCAGTTCATTGTTTTAGACAGAAAATTTCACTTGCTCAATGTTTAGTATTTTTCACAAGCACTTTCACACTTTTAATGAGCTTTTACACATTTTCTCACCAAGTTGTCCAGACCTTCAACAGGTCCAGGTGGCAGTTAGTAAGGAAAAGCACTACTGTCAGTTCCCTTAGAGGTGATTCTACTCTGCCACAGTACATGAAAAATTAGACAAAACACCCTACTTTAGTACACTCACATTTACTTCTAAATATAAGGAAAGAATTGTTTAACACTAATGGCAAATAATGGTCATTACTTCATACATAGATACATTACACAGTTCTCACAACATCACAACATTTAGCACAAAAATTTACTATAGTATGAAAGGTGTGGACTAGAAAAAATTTTAAAATCAAGTACACATTACACTTTAAAACATTACACTAAGTCATAAATGTCTGAAACTGTTTAAACGTAAAAGATATGGGTCTCTTTCCCATTTAAAAAATAGCACAAACTTATGATGTGCAGTAGCATAGATTTATGAATCATTATGTTATGAAAAAAAGAATGGAGTCACCATCATATAAGTTAATTACTGTTCAAATCAAAATTGAGGGGACTGAAGTTGTACCAAATCATTTCCCCACTTCTCTATTCAACTCTGAGCACTACTCTGATTCAACCAGAAAATTAAATCCTCTCAAAATCACAAAATGTTACCAAATAGTTGACCTGTCAGAATATTCACATCACTCTTGCACCACAGTTATCCATTAACCAGCAATGCCACTTTTCTTCATTCCAGCATTGCCACTTTAAGCTCATAATTCCTCAGAACACAAATAGAAGCTTTCACATAATCTATAGACCAGATACTGCAGCATTATATGACTTATATCTCACTGAAGTATTACTCTTTCTGTTAAGCTCTCATTCCCAGCTGCAGTGTCATGAACTACACACTACATACAGTACCCAATGTTGCCTGCTTCAAAATTAGATCATCACTATAGTTACACCACATTTGTTTCTATACATTCATCGTTTTCATTAGTCATGTCTGTCAGCTCCATTATTTTACTTACCTTTTTTATCTCGTTAGCTAGTGGAGTGCATTCTCAAAAAATATCCCTGCTGCAGAGACAGGCTCCCTAACCATAAAGACCCTAACATTATTCATTATTTTATTATTTCATTATTACTTCATTGTCTAGTAAATAAATACCTGCTCTGCTTATTCAATGCAAAATTGATTCTATTGAAAAACACTCCACAGTAACAGATTCTTATGCCAAGGCAAACTTAACTCTTATTACTGATAAGACAAAATTATCACTTTGAAAAACTATTGTTTCGCTGTATTCCATCAAATTGCTTAAGATTCTAGCCTGAAGGGTGATATACATACAAATCTTGCTTATTCTTTCCACACATTATTCCAGGCAACAATGTTTGAAGTTGTAATTCCTTAATGTTAGAAAAGGCTGTACTATGACACACTTCTATTATACCACATATTGCCTCTGCTGCTGTACCAAATTACACAAATTTCACACATGAGCTACTTACTTCAGATGTTAATATAGTTCTCACATAGTCTGCACCTTCTCCTCCACACATGCTGACACCTTTCATTTTCTGTTTATCTTACCTCTTTTTCTCACAGACATTCTTTAACCATCGTACCAATCTACTTCATTCTTATGATAACACAACATTATATATATATAGACACACACACACACACACACACACACACACACACACACACACACACACACACACACACACACACACTGCTTCGGTAAGCATTATCGCCACATAATGAATCCAACACAGAATGTTGAACCCCCTACTTGTTTGTAGGTCTTACTTCTGGTTCAATGTACATTACAGTAAGTTCCTCCTCTCCTTTTACGGTATAAACGTTGCTACCCACACCATCATTCATCTAACTACAATTAGTAATTACACTCATCTTATTACTATCATTTACATTACCCTTACCTGTGATTACAGCACATTTATATAGATGTGGCTCTTCATCACTACCTGCTCTAGTGCGAGCCAAAACTGGAGCATTATAGAATTAAAGTCATCTCCTCCTTTTCTTTTACTTCAGTTTCTCCTACCATTTCCATGCCCATTCTGGCTATCCTCTACCCAACCATTCCTTGAATTTCTACTGTAATTAGTCCTGTTCATTCTATTTCCTTGAAATTCTCTCCCTGATTGATTATTGTCATCAAAATTCCTCTTACAATCTTCCACTCAGGGCTTCACCTTCTCCACTTTATCAACACAATTCAAGAAATCACTAACATTACCCCTAGGGGCAGGTACAAGCAATTCTCTAGCTTTCTGAGGCAACTTAATTTCTAAACCCACAATTACCGATTCACTACCTTGGTATTTGTCCAAATATTTCAGTTTGTTTATCCAAAGCTAACAGAAACCTTTCACAGTACCCTTGCTAGAGTCAAATCTCTCTCCTCCCCAAAATTCACTGAAAATTCTCTGCTGCTTATCTTTGGACCAATATTCATCTAAAAATGCTTTCTCAGAGCTTCGTCATGAAGTACAGCCATCAGATACCTGAGCTGCCCATCCATAAGCATCTCCTTTCAACAAACCTCTCACAAATGACATTTTCTCTTTGTCATTCCACGTTCCAGGCAAGTCATTAAATTTCCTAATCCAGTGGATGCACTTCCCCCTATGGTTCAAAACTATTAAATTTTGTATAACTAACAAATGAAGAACTGTTTGGGCACTACATACTCTGTGCTTTAGATTTTGTTCCTCTTCCATCTTTTTCTCCATTTCAGCCAATTTTGAATCTACATTTTGGTTTATTTTTACCAGTTTTTTTCTACTACTACTACATGCTTGGTTTATAGCCCCATTTCTAAATCATTTTTAATCTGATCGATTTGGTTCTCAATGTTTACTCACAAAATTTTGTGGCAGCTTTGACTGTTTATCGGAAGCCTCCACCCTTCTGCTATAGTCATCACGAAGCTTCTTTCTCTCTGATACACATTTACTACTCATTAATGTTAATTTCTTATTAGTGTTATGTACTACTTCCTTTATCTTTTTACCACAATCTTTAGCTACTGTCTCAACTTTGTTATTTAATTCTGAAAGATTAGAGCAGACTGCCTTAATCTCCTTTTTAATTTCTTTCTTCAATTCATCCTTTAAGCTAACCATGTCACTTCTAATGCTATCAGATTTCTTTTCCACCCTATTAGTGTCTTCTTTCATACTATTTTCCACCGTTTAATGTCTTCTGTCGTACACATATTACTCAACACAACTCAAACTATTCATAGTTTGCCTTCACATCACTTCCAAATTTCTGTCTGCCATTAACTTATTCTCTTGCTGACTTTCGCTACTAGTTTCCCCTCCTTAACCTTAACGATCTCATCCACTTGAGTACCGTTTTCATCCACTTCCCTCACATCACCATACAATGTATAAGATGCTTTTATCATTCCATCTACAATAGGACTTCGTCCCCATCATTCAAAGTTACGTTGATGTCTAATTTATAGCCACTATCATTTACAGAACCAGTCCCCATTAAGTCTTTCTGTTCATTTAAAAACTTAGCCTCCACAGCTTCATTATCAATTTCCACATCACTTCCCTGTTGTCAATTCTCCTCCATCTCACTGTCATGTTTGTTAAGACCACTCATTACGTATCTCTTAATATAAAGTGGTTTCTGCCATGAAATTACCTCATTCTTATTCACTGGTCTACTGCTGTGTGGTTGTCATCTTGATTCATTTTCTGCACAGCTGCATCCACCTGTGTGCTGATTGGCTGCTCCTGTACTCAATGGCTGCTTCCATAGAACCTGCTTGTTGATTGGCTGCTGTACTACTGTGGCCATGAAACCCATGCACTTCCTTCGTTTGTTCTCGAGTTCACTATTCAAAGTTCACAAATCCTAGTTTATTGTGCCCACATACAATATTCCTCACCTGCAAGGGCACCATATGTGATGATCACCTGCTTTATTTCTGTGTTGATGGTCCTTGGTGTCAACACACTGTGTTGTGATACTGGCTGAAAAGTGGGGGTGAAACTTCAACACCGACTACTGTAAATAATGTAGTCAGGTGCACAGTTGTGTTTCACAGTTCTTTACTTACACCGTTCACAACCCCCTAGAGCACACAGTTAATATGGCCAGTGCACTACTGGTTAACTTTCGACAAGCCTCATTAATGGTTTGCAGGCATACTTCAGCATACTGCTACCATAGTTCACTGTTGAATAACTATGAGCAGTAAAAGCCTAACCACACAGTTCACAGTTCTTGTAGAATATAACGGTTCGTATTGACCAGACATTGTCATTGTTTTAACACATGGCCTAATAGTGTTACACTTATTCCACTGTTAAGTTGATGCATTATTGTTGATCTAACCAATATGAGTTACTCGTATGAAACTTGGCCATGGACTGACTGTCTTGGGGCCAAAAATACCGCGCTTATATATCATCACAATAATAGATACACATTGTTTGATGTTTAATTTATAGATATTACAATTAAAACATACCTCGTTCAATTTATGAAAATGCAGATTGTACTCACATATGTTAATGGAAATTAGACAGATATGAAAACAAGAGGGGAAGTAAAAATATCCCAACTTGCTTTGCCACATGCTACAGAGTGAGTAGATATCTCTCCTTTTCATAATATTATCAAAACTTCATCTTAAATATATTGCCCATTTTAAGGACTGGAAGTAGTAGTTGTTACAGTATGGGGTGACAATTATTGAACTATATGAAATAAAATCATCCTAACTTCTGAACAGTTTGTGTTAGGGCATCCAAACAGTACGGTTGGCCGTGGGGCATTATGAAAATTAGTATACGTATGTGCATGTGCCTTGCTGTCATCGGCCATTTGCACATGAAAATGTCATGGTACAGCATGCTAGAGCATATAGTGCTTACGAAGGACACTATGTGAGCAATAACAGCCTAAATGCTCCTTGAAGGACGTTTGCAACCCAATTCAAGCTGAAGACAACTGGTCCAAGTATGTTAACAATCAAGAATTTGATTTTCATGTTTGACAGAACGGGTAGTGTTCACAATGACAGTGTTGGCAATGTCAGTCATCCAAAGAGGGTGAGAATGCCTGAAAAAACCGAGAAGGAATCGATCAGGCAAGCTGCACAACAGCAACCGGAGACATCAACCGGGAGACAATGAGACAAATTGTTGTTGAAGACCTGCATCTCTTCCCAGAAAAAATTCAAATGCATCAGCCATTAAGTCCCAGGACCATGCAACAGCAGTTGTGTTTTTCCAACACTATTGTCCACAGAATTGGTCAACAGGACTTTGAGGTGAATATGGTTTGGTTTAGCATTGAAGCCCACTTTATTTTGAATGGGTTCATCAATAAGCAAATTTAGCACATTTGGGGGACTCAAGAATCCACATTTCATGACCAAGAAGTCACTTCACCCTCAACAGTTGACTGCGTGGTGTGCAATGTCCAGTCACAGAATAATCAGTGCCATACTTCTTGATGGCATTGTGACTACCGAACAGTACGTGAAGGTTTTGGAAGATGATTTCATCCCCTTTATCCAAAGTTACCCTGATTTCAACATGTTGTTCACACAAGACGGAGCTTGATCCCATCCAAGCAGGAGACTGATGTCCCGGAGAGGACTTTGGGGACCACATTCTTGCTCTGGAGTACCCAGGGGCCACTGGCATGGGCCTCGTTTAGCCACCATTTTCTCCAAACCTGAACATATGCGACTCCTTTTTGTAGGGTTATATTAAAGGCAAGGTGTACAGAAATAACCCCCAAACCATTGCTGAGCTGAAGAACACCATTCAGGAGGTCATTGATATCATCACTGTTCTGATATGTCAGCGGGCCATGCAGAATTTTGCTATTCGTCTCCACCACAACATTGCCAATAATGGCATGGCAGGCATATCAAGCATCTTATAACCTAAATTCAAATATCTTTACTGACATTTACATGTTGAATAAAGTGTGTGGCTGCTTTAGTTTGTAACTAATTTACCTTATTTTTCATATAGTTCAATAATTGTCACCCTGTAAATGATTTATTGTACAACCACTAATATTAGGAACACAACCCTCAGCAATGCTTTTCGGGAGTCATGCTCCCATCATCTGGTTGTATATTAATCCTACATCAGAAAAACACATGCTCAAAATATATATAACAAATTTATTTGAACATGAAGTCTTTAAAAATTGCAACACCACATTCTCTGCTCCACTTATCCATGTTATTGCCCATCCATCAAAGAATTCCTTCTGTAAAAGTGGTAAACACTGACCTTGGGATATGGGCACAGTCCAAAATAGTTGTTCCAATCAGTGTGGCACTTTAGTGATTTCCTTTCAGTACTCATCCTCCACATCCGGGCTTACTAGTCATCAAGCAGACCCACTTGTGCTCTGTACTCCATGGTCAAAGGGCGATCACCACGAAGTGGCATCATAATTGTACTATCTCCAGACAGAAAAAAAGTCTGATACATTTAGTTGTAAGTATTAAACCAAAACTCCCTCTCAATGATTATTATTCATTATGTGCACATGCATATATGTGTGTATTTCATGATTTTCTTTTCTTTCTCCCTCAGTTCAACAGCTCCATGATACATCTGATGCAATGACCAATACATTTGAGCAGCAGCAGCAGTATAAGAAATCAAGTCAACATGCTGGAATGTAAATCAGGTCTGCATGGAGAACTACTCCCAGACTTTGGGTTTCCACTATATCCATGACCAACAATGCTAAGTCACCATGCAGTCAAGCTCTCTGATGTAGGACATGGGATTGTTTCCAGGGTTTGAGCTCCACTCATCAAACCTCAGGAAGTTCATTACAGAGTGCTGTTGTTCAACAGATCAAAGCATGTTAATACTGATCTTGCACTTGATGTAGAGTTTGAAGTTATAGAAGAAACAGAGAATATCTGGTAGGGTACAAAAGTGCAGTTCAGTGATACAGGGTGGGATCAACTGTGCAGCAAGCTGAAATACATTGAGGATAGCATGACAACTGAGTACAACCCATTCCCACAGTCCACTAGTATTACTCCTATATACAGAAATTCCATACAAGTGGAATTTACAGATGGCATTCCTAAGTCTATTAGTGCTTCATTTGGTTTGGGTGACGTACAAGGAGAATTTAAAGCATATGTGTAAAAAGCTATTGGGAGAGTACAGCAGAGTGATGAATAGGGTTGATGTAGAAAAAAAAAAGACAATGATGATTTTTTTTAATGTGGTGGTTTGTTTTCCATAGTTCACAAAGTATAAAATTTATATTAACAATGTATAAAAGTTTTATCAAAATACATAATAGTAAATAATATTTTTTACAAGTTGTAATAAGTTTTATTCCATAATACACGTGTACCATGAGACTTAACAGTTCAGATATTTGAGAGAGAGTGCGTTATTAGTTCATACGTTTGCAATGTCAGAGAGACTTTATGGTTCAGTTGTTACTATATCGAAGAGAATTAGCATGTTTATGGCCTTCACAGTCATGTACTGTTCAGATGACAATACACTTGATATTTTAGAACTAACAATCATTACAGGTTCATGAAGTTTAATGTTAGCTGCATTGTTGTTGTTGTTGTTGTGGTCTTCAGTCCTGAGACTGGTTTGATGCAGCTCTCCAAACTATTCTATCCTGTGCAAGCTTCTTCATCTCCCAGTACTTACTGCAACCTACATCCTTCTGAGTCTGCTTAGTGTATTCATCTCTTGGTCTCCCTCTACGATTTTTACCCTCCACGCTGCCCTCCACCACTAAATTGGTGATCCCTTGATGCCTCAGAACATGTCCTACCAACCGATCCCTTCTTCTAGTCAAGTTGTGCCACAAACTCCTCTTCTCCCTTCTATTCAATACCTCCTCATTAGTTATGTGATCTACCCATTTAATCTTCAGCATTCTTCTGTAGCACCACATTTCGAAAGCTTCTATTCTCTTCTTGTCTAAGCTATTTATCATTGATGTTTCACTTCCATACATGGCTACATTCCATACAAATACTTTCTGAAATGACTTTCTGACACTTAAATCTATACTCGATGTTAACAAATTTCTCTTCTTCAGAAACGCCTTCCTTGCCATTGCCAGTCTACATTTTATATCCTCTCTACTTTGACCATCATCAGTAATTTTGCTCCGCAAATAGCAAAACTCCTTTACTACTTTCAGTGTCTCATTTCCTAATCTAATTCTCTCAGCATCACCCGACTTAATTCAACTACATTCCATTATCCTTGTTTTGCTTTTGTTGATGTTCATCTTATATCCTCCTTTCAAGACACTGCCCATTCCGTTCAACTGTTCTTCCAAGTCCTTTGCTGTCTCTGACAGAATTACAATGTCATCAGTGAACCTTAAAGTTATAATTTCTTCTCCATGGATTTTAATACCTACTCCAAATTTTTCTTTTGTTTCCTTTACTGCTTGCTCAATATACAGATAGAATAACATCGGGGAGAGGCTACAACCCTGTCTCATTCCCTTCCCAACCACTGCTTCCCTTTCATGCCCCTCGGCTCTTATAACTGCCATCTGGTTTCTGTACAAATTGTAAATAGCCTTTTGCTCTCTGTATTTTACCCCTGCCACCTTTAGAATTTGAAAGAGAGTATTCCAGTCAACATTGTCAAAAGCTTTCTCTAAGTCTACAAATGCTAGAAACGTAGGTTTGCCTTTTCTTAATCTAGCTTCTAAGATAAGTCGTAAGGTCAGTATTGCCTCACGTGTTCCAACATTTCTACGGAATCCAAACTGATCTTCCCTGAGGTCGGCTTCTACCAGTTTTTCCATTTGTCTGTAAAGAATCCACATCAGTATTTTTCAGCTGTGACTTATTAAACTGATAGTTTGGTAATTTTCACATCTGTCAACACCTGCTTTCTTTGGGATTGGAATTATTATATTCTTCTTGAAGTCCGAGGGTATTTCTCCTGTCTTATACATCTTGCTCACCAGATGGTAGAGTTTTGTCAGGACTGGCTCTCCCAAAGCCGTCAGTATTTCTAATGGAATGTTGTCTACTCCCGGGGTCTTGTTTCGACTCAGGTCTTTTAGTGCTCTGTCAAACTCTTCACGCAGTATCGTATCTCCCATTTCATCTTCATCTACATTCTCTTCCATTTCCATAATATTGTCCTCAAGTACATCGCCCTTGTATAAACCCTCTATATACTCCTTCCACCTTTCTGCTTTCCCTTTGCTTAGAACTGGGTTTCCATCTGAGCTCTTGATATCCATACAAGCGGCTCTCTTTTCTCCAAAAGTCTCTTTAATTTTCCTATGGGCAGTATCTATCTTACCCCTAGTGAGATAAGCCTCTACATCCTTACATTTGTCCTCTAGCCATCCCTGCTTAGCCATTTTGCACTTCCTGTCGATCTCATATTTGAGATGTTTGTATTCCTTTTTGCCTGCTTCGTTTACTGCATTTTTATATTTTCTCCTTTCATCAATTAAATTCAATATTTCATCTGTTACCCAAGGATTTCTACTAGCCCTTGTCTTTTTACCTACTTGATCCTCTGCTGCCTTCACTACTTCATCCCTCAGAGCTACCCATTCTTCTTCCACTGTATTTCTTTCCTCCATTCCTGTCAATTGTTCCCTTATGCTCTCCTTGAAACTCTGTACAACCTCTGGTTTAGTCAGTTTATCCAGGTTCCATCTCCTTAAGTTCCCACCTTTTTGCAGTTTCTTCAGTTTTAATCTACAGTTCATGAGCAATAGATTGTGGTCAGAGTCCACATCTGCCCCTGGAAGTGTCTTACAATTTAAAACCTGGTTCCTAAATCTCTGTCTCACCATTATATAATCTATCTGATACCTTCTAATATCTCCAGGATTCTTCCATGTATACAACCTTCTTTTGTGATTCTTGAACCAAGTGTTAGCTATGATTAAGTTATGCTCTGTGCAAAATTCTACCAGACGGCTTCCTCTTTCATTTCTAACCCCCAATCCATATTCACCTACTATGTTTCCTTCTCTCCCTTTTCCTACTCTTGAATTCCAGTCACCCATGACTATTAAATTTTCGTCTCCCTTCACTACCTGAATAATTTCTCATCATACATTTCATCAATTTCTTCATCATGTGCAGAGCTAGTTGGCATATAAACTTGTACTACTGTAGTAGGCATGGGCTTTGTGTCTATCTTGGCCACAATTATGCGTTCACTATGCTGTTTGTAGTAGCTTACCCACACTCCTATTTTTTTATTCATTATTAAACCTACTCCTGCATTACCCCTGTTTGATTTTGTATTTATAACCCTGTATTCACCTGATCAAAAGTCTTGTTCCTCCTGCTACCAAACTACACTAATTCCCAGTATATCTAACTTTAACCTATACATTTCCCTTTTTAAATTTTCTAACCTACCTGCCTGATTAAGGGATCTGACATTCCACACTCCAATCAGTTGAACACGTTTTCTTTCTCCTGATAACAATGTCCTCTTGAGTAGCCCCCACCCAGAGATCCGAATGGGGGACTATTTTACCTCTGGAATATTTTACCCAAGAGAATGCCATCATGATTTAACCAAACAGTAAAGCTGCATGCCCTCGGGAAAAATTACGGCTGTAGTTTCCCCTTGCTTTCAGCTGTGTTAGCTGCATACTTTACTGTAATTAATTAATATGTCTTTGTTCTGACATATAGTATCTACAAAAATCTTTTTTAAGGAAAATTTACTCTATATATGACATCTTTGGTTTTCATCCAGCACTGGTGATGAAATTTTGTATAGTTCTTTGATGCGTCTCTGAAAATAACAATGATTATAGGTGGCCTGTTCCCAAGAAACAATACATGTAGCATGTAGGCAAAATCTCATGCAATTAATGTGTGAACTGACTCACATTCTTCTAGAAACTGCACTTCCTTCTCCTACTTCTTCTTATTCTCCTCCTCCTCCTTGATATCAGATAAATCAAAATGTGTGTTCATGGTTTAAGACTTCAACATGCAAGATGACAATACCTCCTGAGGCAGAGTGTCAATCAATACTATATATACCTATCTGATGTATGCGTCTATATGATGTGATACAATAATATTATTAAAAGGGTAGTTCAAGGTTGCAACAAGTTTCCCCAAGTAAAATTCCCTGATATTTCCATGATTTCCAGACAAGTTGTAGCATTTTTCCCTGACAAATTTTGAGGTCTCAAGGTTAAGTAAAGACATAAGTTGTCAAAAAATGTAAGGACCTCCTTATTTCTAAACATGCAAGCAAAAATCTTAAGTGCTAAGATCAACGTCTTTTGTAATGAATTTTTTTTAGATGGAGAAAGCAAGCCAAATTGTATATATATTTCATTAAGAACAATGATATTATTTTATTTCAATAAAACAAAACACATTTGGTGAAAAAAAAATGTATTTCCTTGGAGTCACAAGACAGATTTAAAATACATCAAATGAACTCACAATTGTGAATAAGAACTACCATCAGCTGTAAAACACCTTCACTGATTTCAGAAATAACCTCAATAATAAGCTGGCCTCTTGAAAGAAATGTATAAGGTGCGGAAGAGTTGTGTAAACCACTAGCATAGGTGACCACCAATAAAATGTTGGTTCTACTATGTTCGCCATTGTTGGTTATTACTCACTGTGTTATGTCTATTAATTTACAAGTATTGTGTGATTTTTCTTTCAAGAAATACATGAGTACATAGTATACAAACTGCCAGTGACTACCATAATTTTCTTCTTCTTATTATCCATACTTTCTAATATATAAACTACTTTTGAAGTGTCAAAATGTACTAGAATAATTAAAATGTCTATAAAAGACCACACTGTACAATGTACTTGTGGTGAGACAGTCGCAATTTCTGAAATCCATCATCCATCTCTGGGCTGCTGAGGAGCACTGCAGTCCTGGGTCCAAGGATAAACCATGGAAGTCTGCCGCATTATGCCACACACGAACAGACCCATTCTGCAGATGGATTGGTGAGACTAGATCCGACGTGCAGGGCCTGCACATTACTGGGAAACGATGGGCTTCAGATCAGCAGGGCGAATCCATTAAAGATACCCACAAAAGTTGATTTTGGCCCATCTAGAGGTTGACTCGTGTGGCTAGGTATTCACATGGCACAGACAAATCTTGATGAAATGAAACCAAGATGGTAAATCCATGCAACAGATAACATGTGCAAGTACTCTGAGAATCAATACTAATGAGGATAGGTAGTATCTTGCTGTACAGATGGTCACTGAGTTGCAGACAGCCACCTAGAAAAGACAACCACACTCTCACAACTGAATTTGTGGCCATAGCCTTTGTCAGAAAATGAGAGCACATACACATTCACAAAATAACTCAGACAGAACACGTGCATGCATGACTGCCATCTACGGCCGCTGCATCAACAGTATCTGAGAATCAGACACAAACAAACCACTCCTCACGTCTGCCTGCCTTTGTTTGGGAGCTGCTAGGCTAATGAACTCAAAAGAAGAAATTATTAAATTGCTTCAAAGTGACATTGAAGCGCTGAAGGCGGAAATTTTAGCATTGAAACAAGAAAATTCTGAACTGGTTATTGAAAGAAAATCCTGCGTGTGTAGAAATCAACCCATTACTGAACAAAGTGGCAAACATCCGCATTTGTGTAATACGGCAAATAATACAACAGAGAACTCTGTCAGTGAAACAAGCGATAAGTATAAATGGAAAACAGTTTCCTATAATAAGAAGGGCAAACGTAAAAGTGCAACGAACAAAGAAGATGACAAAAACGATTTTCTGTTAATAGGTGATTCTATATTAAAAAATGTTATTGTGCCGGACTGCAAGGTCGATGTTCGACCTGGAATCCGATCGCATCAGCTCAACAAACACTTTAAGAATGTATTGTCCATGAAAAGAAACACGGGCGAAACTGGTAACAAAACTTTAAGTACCGACGATTACAGAGGTGTCTTAATCCACGTGGGCACAAACTCCATCCGCAGTAACAGTGAGGAAGAAATCGTGAATGAAACGCGGAATCTGATTAGATCGGCGAAAACTGTGTACCCAACAGCCAGGCTGGTAATTAGTGGAATCATTCATCGAAGATCGGTAAGTGATACTTACATCAACAGGATAAATACCGACATTAGGGAACAGTGCAACAGTCTCGGTGCAGTATTCATTGACCCAAACAAATTCTTAAACTGCAAGTGTCTGGGAAAAGACGGCCTGCACTTGAATAGATTAGGCTCTGTGAACCTTAGTAAAATGTTCATAGACGTGTGTAAAGTCCTAAGAAGCAAGGGAAACTAATTCATTGTGATAGGGGTGACAAAGAAAAAATTCAAACTGAAAATAAAAAGTTTAGGTACCAAACAAAGGATGCACGCGAAATAACTAAAAGAAAAAATGATCTATTGATGCACTTGAATATAAATGGCTTAGGGGCAGAACTACCAAATCGTAAATTCTCAAAAATCGACGAACTAAAAATTCTGCTTTCAGAATCCGTAAATATTAAAATAATCTGCCTAAATGAACACTGGTTAACAGAAGATAGTATAAAAGTACTAAATAGTATTAATAATTATAAGGTAGCTGCTAGCTTTTGTAGAATAAGCAAATCTCGTGGAGGCTCCTGCATTCTTGTCAATTCTTCCATAAGTTATACAGTAAGAGATAGTTTTAATTATGTAAATGAAGAGAGCGTGTTTGAAAGTTGCTCTGTAGAGCTGAGTGATCTGAATACATTGGTTATAGCAATCTACAGAATTCCTGGATGTGCGGTAACAAAAGTGTTTTTAACCAAATTCGAATGCCTCCTGGAAAAAATCCAGAAAGAAAGTAAGAAAAAAGTTGTTATAGCAGCAGACTTCAACTTAAATGTCTTAGCTGAAAGCAATGATTCCACAAAATTTCGTGACTTAATTCAGAAATCTGGTTTCAAGCTAAATTTTTCTGAAGGCACTAGGGAAAACAGCAGATCAGTGACCTGCATTGATAATATTATTACTAACTACATATTTGACAGTGGAAATAAGCACAAATACTGCTTAGACTTGGGTATTTCAGATCACTCAGCTCTGTTTATTGAGCTCCCAAAAGCAAATAACCTAAAGTCTCCAGAAGTGTGTATAAAAAGGGATCTCAGTAAAAGTAAAATGGATTTATTCCGCAGTAAATTAAGTATAATAAGCTGGCCCGTAGACTACAATAGTTCAAGCTCGATTAACTATGACAAATTCTTAAATTGTTTCTTAGAGGTATTTAATGAATCATTTCCTCGTAGATATAAGCAAAAGAAGGTTAATGGTAAACTCAAATGGATTACAACAGGAATAAAGATCTCTAGTGCCAGAAAGAGAGAGCTCCACAATGAGTTAAAATCAAACAGAAATCCAGATTTTGTCATTTATGTCAAACAGTATAAAGCTGTATTTAGGAAAGTTGTAGCGGCAGCTAAAAAAATGGCAAATAATAAATTCATACGAGAACACAGAAATAAGACAAAAGCAGTGTGGTCAGTTGTTCAGTCTGAACTAGGAGCCAAAGTAAAAATTCATGAGATTTTGAAAATTAGACATGAAAATGAAATTGTAGTAAACCCTGTTCAGATGTCAAGTTGTTTCAATGAATTCTTCCTAAACGTAGTAAGATCGGATGTGGATATGACATTCTATCAGGGCATCACAAATTTGGAAAACAGCCAGAACACATCTTTTAAACAATTTGAAAAAATAACCCAAAGGGATGTGGAAAAGGAAATATTGTCTCTAAAAAACAAAACCTCACATGGGTGGGATGAAATAACAACATCTGTAATCAAGTATGTGTATGATATTATTTCCCAACCACTGTCAACTATTATAAATCAATCGTATGAACAGGATGCTTTCCAGAGGTATTGAAATATGGTGAGATCAAACCTCTATTCAAGAAAGGATCGACAGAAGATATGGGGAATTACCGCCCTATCTCTCTCTTCCGGTCTTCTCTAAAGTGTTTGAAAAGATTGCAGCAAAACAAATTAATAACTTTCTTGCTGTAAATGATATAATTTTTAAAAACCAGTTCGGATTCCAACAGGGTAAAAGCACTGCGAATGCTATAAATGACTTTATCCAAAAAATATGCTCCACGTTAGATAAAGGTAGAAAGGTCACAGGTATTTTCTGTGATCTGACTAAAGCTTTTGATTCAGTGAACCATGCATTACTCCTCCACAAATTACAGATGTATGGAATCAGAGACACTGCTTTAAAATGGTTTAGCTCTTACCTGTCAGGTAGGAAACGAAGAGTAATTTTAACTTCAAATGGAACCAATTATTCATCAGACTGGAAAACAGTTCCCCAAGGAGTCCCACAAGGTTCGATATTGGGTCCCTATCTGTTTCTTTTTTACGTAAATGACCTACCACTTGCTATTGACGTTCATTCAGTCTTATTTGCTGATGATACATCAGTTCTAATTGAAAATGAGGTATCTGAAAATATTCCAGAAAAAGCCAAAAACACTTTAGAAAAACTTGAATCTTGGTTCTATCAAAATGGACTAAAACTAAATGTAACTAAAACCAAAATGATGCAATTTGAAGCTAAATCAGTAGAAAGGAGTGAAATAAAGATAACTTGCAATGATCAGGATATCACAGAAGCAAACCACGTGAAGTTCTTAGGCCTAAATCTTGACAAAAATTTAAATTGGAAGGTACACATAGATTACTTAGCAAATCAACTGAACAACTTAGCATTTGCAATGTGTATTTTGTCAGGTGCCACAAACATAGATACCAGAAAGATAGTTTATCACTGCTACTTTGAGTCAGTTATTCGTTATGGCATAATCTTCTGGGGAAATTCAGCTAATGTCACTAGGCTCCTAGTATTACAAAAGAAAGTAATTAGAAACATGTGTGTTGCAAAAAAACGGGAATCCTGTCGACCACTGTTAAAAAATTTGAAAGTACTATCTATCCCCTCACTTTACATATATGAGATGGTGGTGTTCCTATATAGAAATCAACATACACTAGACAATTTCCGTTTTGACCACAACTACAGCACTCGCCACAGAGATAACTTCAAACTTCCAACACATCGTTTAAAACTTTATGCCCAAACGCCAGAGTATATGGGGTTAAAAATTTTCAATAAAATAAAAGGCAGTAATATATTTAAAATGGAGATTGGTTCACTGAAAAGATTGCTCTTTACTCTCCTGGTGGAAAAGTGTTATTATTCTGTCGATGAATTCATTGAGGACAGCTTCACAATCTGAACACAGGGATTGTAATACATTTATTATTTTATGTACATGTGTAGCTGTAACTTAGAAATGTAAAATATAATGTAAACTTTTGTAGTTCTCTTAAAAAAGTGAAAAAAGTTTCTTTTGTAAACCTTGACACGTCTCCTGTACATCAAATCAAATGATTTGAAAATTGTATGTAATGAGATGAATAAACCACATAACATAACATAACATAACAATGGCAAGAAGTGGTGGCAGCACTAACTGCAAGATGAGGGGAGTGGAGGGGAGGGAAGAAGCAGTAAGAATGAGGGAGAGGGGAAGCAGCGCAAGGAATTCATTTGATGTATTTTAAATCTGTCTTGTGACTCCCAGAAAAATGTGTATTTTTGTCACCAAATGTGCTTCGTTTTATTGAAGTAAAATAACATCATTGGTCTTAATGTGCCCAGCCAGTAATGGTGCATGACATCTCAGTAAACAAACCATTTCATATACTGAGACAAAAATGAGAGTTTTCCAGTGTTTTTTACAAATTTCCCTGGCACGTTTGAAATTCTCTGATTTCCAGAACTTGTGGCAACCCTGATAGTTACTACTCGTCATATAGCAAAGATGCTGAGTCGCAGATAGGCACAACAAAAAGACTGTCACACAATAAGCTTTCTGCGAACAAGGCCTTTGTCAAATTGATTGATGTGATACAACGAATCACGATAATGTATAATTGGAATTATAAGTATCAAACAGATGGGATTAAAGTATGAACAAATGAACCACACAAGGTGACTGGAAACAGTTCTCCATGTCGACTCAATTTCTACTCCAGCATGTCAGGATCTTCCTCAGGGAGCTAATCTGCATGCTGACTTTGTTTCTGCTGTTGCTGCTCAAATTTATCAGGCACTGAATCATACACATCATGGAACTGTTGAAATAAGGGAGAAGTAAAAGAAATCCATGAAAAACATATACATCTTTATACATATACATATAATAGAGGGAAACATTCCACGTGGGAAAAATATATCTAAAAACAGAGATGATGTGACTTACCGAACGAAAGTGCTGGCAGGTCGATAGACACACAAACAAACACAAACATACACACAAAATTCAAGCTTTCGCAACAAACGGTTGCTTCATCAGGAAAGAGGGAAGGAGAGGGAAAGACGAAAGGATGTGGGTTTTAAGGGAGAGGGTAAGGAGTCATTCCAGTCCTGGGAGCGGAAAGCCTTACCTTAGGGGGAAAAAAGGACAGGTATACACTCACACACAAACACCCATCCATCCGCACATACACAGGAATGGTTTAATACTAACAATCAAGTATATCAGTCAGTTTTTTATGTCTGGAGATGGCAAGTCTCTGGTGTCACTTCATGATGATAATGTGATGATGATGATGATGATGACGATCAACCTTTCACTACAGAGTGTGAAGCACAATTGGTGGTTCCACTTAGTGGCTACTAAGCCTGGACACTGCAGATGAGTGGTGGCGGTAGATACCCACAGTGCCACAGAAATTGGAACAATTGTTTTGGACTGTGTCCATATCCCCAGGTCAGTGTTTAAAAAGCACAGCACTCCGTCTTCAGGCCACAAATGGCCTATCGGGACCATCCGACCACCGTGTCATCCTCAGGTGAGGATGCGGATAGGAGGGGCGTGTGGTCAGCACACCGCACTCCCGGTCGTTATGATGGTTTTCTTTGACCGGAGCTGCTACTATTCGGTCGAGTAGCTCCTCAATTGGCATCACGAGGCTGAGTGCACCCCGAAAAATGGCAACACCGCATGGCGGCTGGATGGTCACCCATCGAAGCGCCGGCCACGCCCGACAGTGCTTAACTTCGGTGATCTCACGGGAACCGGTGCATCCACTGCGGGAAGGCCGTTGCCAGGTCAGTGTTTACCACTTTACAAAAGAAACACTTTGGTGGATGGGCAGTAACATGTAAGATCTGGTGTTGCCATTTTTAAAGTACGACAAGTCCTTCATGTCCAATTTTTTTTTTTTTTTTTTTTTTTTTTTTTTTTTTTTTTTTTTTTTTTGTGTGTGTGTGTCAGATGATGGGATCTTGTCTCCTGAACTGCATTTCTAAGGCTATGTTTCTAATATTAGTGGTTGTATGCTAATGTATTTATAATGATTATCTTAACAACCACTGCCCCAATCCTTAAGATGGGCAATATTAAAAAGCTGAAATATTTCAGATGAAGTTTTGTACTTACAAGGAATTTATTTGAAGTGGGAATTAGAACAGTGGAGACTCCTAACACTTCAAGGCGTAGATGTTAAAGCAAAAAACGTATCAAAATGCTCCCAGACGACTCTGAAATGTCGTACAAGATACACATAAACTGTAGCAAAATGCTCCCCAAACTGCAGCCTCCATCACCAACAGCACCACTGTCAGCACTCTTTTCACCACATGAGCATTCCATACTTAACAGTGCTAGTTGGCAGTCCATGAGTTCCACCTCTGCACTGCATTTTGTATGAGGGTGGTCAAGCTGGAGCTTACCCATTTCTTCTCTTAAGAATTCTCCAAAGGAATCTGAACCTGGCATATGCTCACTCCAGATGCATACTGCTTGGTATTTTCACTACAGTCAATAATTCCAGTGATGATGTATAGGATTTCTAGTCCTATTTATGTGCCCAGATTTATTTACATTTTGGTCACCCCCTCTCTCCAGTTCACTACCAGCTTATTCTAGACAATTTCATTGCCTACAAAGACCGTATGTCCAAGTACCTCACAAGCCACTGTATGGCGCATGGCAGAGGGTGCATCATACCAGTATTATCAATTACATTTGCATCCCATGCTCATGCACTAATTGAGTAAAATATGATTGTGTATACACCCACATCTTACATACTAAAATCCAGTAACACTGTTACAGCTGGAGAGGTGAATGTTGCAGTTGTTTGTGCTGAAATCTGATATAACTGATATCATCATTATCTGACAATTTTACTTTCATGTCAGAAAATCATGATTTTTAACAAATTAATACTACACTGTACTCTCAGTCTGATGACAGTCATACAACAACACATTCAACATTGGAGAGAGTAACGCCACATAAATTGGTGCACTATATGATGCTAGTGGCGTAGACATTGGAAATAGTAGGAACTCAAAGTATGGAATCAATTTGTGTCTCCTGCTCCAATGTATTATGGAGCTTTTTGGAAATGATTTTATGTGCTCCTCCAATATATGCTTGATAGCATGTAGTTCTTGATGCTAGTGTGGCTGGTGGATAGAAACTTCCTGGCAGTGTTAGATGACATCTCTACAATGGAAAACAGGTATAATTTGATGAATCATTTAAAAATACAGAGCCAGCTGATATATTAGATCACATTTTATTGTAAGAATGATTGTTGGAGTTTAACATTTTGTTTACATCGACATTAGATTTCCATCACACTGAGGAATACCTACAGTAAAAATTGGAGTTAGTTTTTGAGTTGCTATGGTTCAGCTGGTTAAGGATCCTACAGTTAGTTTGGAGTCTCATGCAATCTGAATTCACCATGGGACCTACTATTTAAATTTATGGAATCTACTACTACTACTACTACTCCTACAACACATTTTTCAGTACTATACCAACTAAGCCAAAGTCACCCACACATCATTATGAGCTATTATAACCCATTTTCCTGTACAAGAAACCTTACAATTTATGGTATCCAAAATGAGAGGGGCAATGTGCAGTTTTTGATGTGTGTGGTGTTAAAGAATTTGATACTGCTTCTGCTAAGCATCAAACCTTAGAAAGACACCATGTATACTCTGCAAACCTGCATACAACACATTGCAGAGAATATCTTATGTGACTGCTAATTGATCCCTTTTTCTATTCCACTTGCATATGGAGCAGTTTGGGAGAAAGGGGGGGGCAGAGAGAGAGAGAGAGAGAGAGAGAGAGAGAGAGAGAGAGAGAGAGAGAGAGGGGGGAGGAATGAATATGTACCACTGTCAAATAACTAAGTGTTCAAGGGTGGTGATCTTGTGCAATGCCTATTCTGTAGCATTGAAAGATTCAATTTAAGGTGGACATATCTTAAACAGAATGAGATTTTCACTCTGCAGCGGAGTGTGCGCTGATATGAAACTTCCTGGCAGATTAAAACTGTGTGCCCGACCGAGACTTGAACTCGGGACCTTTGCCTTTCGCGGGCAAGTGCTCTACCAACTGAGCTACAGAAGCACGACTCACGCCTGGTACTCACAGCTTTACTTCTGCCAGTATCTCGTCTCCTACATTCCAAACTTTACAGAAGCTCTCCTGCGAACCTTGCAGAACTAGCACTCCTGAAAGAAAGGATATTGCGGAGACATGGCTTAGCCAGAGCCTGGGGATGTTTCCAGAATGAGATTTTCACTCTGCAGTGGAGTGTGCGCTGATATGAAACTTCCTGGCAGATTAAAACTGTGTGCCCGACTGAGACTCGAACTTGGGACCTTTGCCTTTCGCGGGCAAGTGCTCTACCAACTGAGCTACCGAAGCACGACTCACGCCCGGTACTCACAGCTTTACTTCTGCCAGTATCTCGTCTCCTACATTCCAAACTTTACAGAAGCTCTCCTGCAAACCGTGCAGAACTAGCACTCCTGAAAGAAAGGATATTGCAGAGACATGGCTTAGCCAGATGAGATACTGGCAGAAGTAAAGCTGTGAGTACTGGGCGTGAGTCGTGCTTCGGTAGCTCAGCTGGTAGAGCACTTGCCCGCGAAAGGCAAAGGTCCCGAGTTCGAGTCTTGGTCGGGCACACAGTTTTAATCTACCAGGAAGTTTCATATCAGCGCACACTCCACTGCAGAGTGAAAATCTCATTCTGGAAACATCCCCATGCTGGGGCTGCTTGTGTCTGTATATGTGTGGATGGATATGTGTGTGTGTGTGTGAGTGTATACTCGTCCTTTTTTCCCCCTAAGGTAAGTCTTTCTGCTCCCGCGATTGGAATGACTCCTTACCCTCTCCCTTAAAACCCACTTCCTTTCGTCTTTCCCTCTCCTTCCCTCTTTCCTGACGAGGCAACAGTTTGTTGCGAAAGCTTGAATTTTGTGTGTATGTATGTGTCTGTTTGTGTTTCTATCAACCTGCCAGCGCTTTCGTATGGTAAGTCACATCATCTTTGTTTTTAAATATATTTTTCCCGCGTGGAATGTGTCCCTCTATTATATATGTTTAAGTTAATGTGACAAATAAAATTACATCAGTGAATATGTCTGGTTCAAAATGGTTCAAATGGCTCTGAGCACTATGGGACTCAACTGCTTAGGACATTAGTCCCCTAGAACTTAGAACTAGTTAAACCTAACTAACCTAAGGACATCACAAACATCCATGCCCGAGGCAGGATTCGAACCGGCGACCGTAGCGGTCTTGCGGTTCCAGACTGCAGCGCCTTTAACCGCACGGCCACTTCGGCCGGCTGAATATGTCTGTCAAGCACATAAGAAATTATGCTATAAAAACACTTATTATTTGTATATTGTATTAAACATAAGATAGATTCATATGAATTCAGCACAGATAAAAATTTTGTAAAGATATTATATAGTTGCTAAAATGTACCCTGAGAAATCCTATATCACAAATGTGATCATTGGGATGATAATAAATAAATAAATAAATAAAAGAAACCTCCAAGGCCTGATGGGATCTGGGGATCTTATCAGATTCTATATAGAAATTTTGACTGAGTTATCCCCTCATTAACAGGTAATATTCTGTAGAGCCCTCAAACAAAAATCTGTGCTGAGTAGTTGAAAGTAAGCACAAATCTCAACTGTCTACGACAAGAATTGCACAAGACTTCCACAAAACAACTGCAAAAAATCTTTGATGTTTTGCTGTTGTAGAATCTCGGAAATATTCCAAGTCCAAATTTAATGAAGTACAACAATCTCCGCCATGCCAACCAGTACAGTTTTCGAAAACATCTACTGTACAACACCTGACTCATGCTTTAGTCATGTGACATCCTGTAAGCCACGGATTTAGGTAGTTTTACATGTTTTTCACCCATGATAATCTAAATTTAAGTGGGCAGCTGTGTTGTCACATCTAAACAAATTTATGTACAGTCTTGAATTACAGTAACAGAAACTTATGTTAATGTATTCAGTGTAGAGTTAAATGGTTAGAGCAGAAGAGACATAGTCATGTTGTGAAATTTTCATTTAACTGTCAGCCATCCATATTTTTCTGTGTACTTGTAGCTTTCCGCTGGTTATTCTTTCCAGGTTTAAAATAGAGACCATGTCACAGGTATGATCATTTGAGTGATGATGTATGTGAAAATGGCAGAGAGCGTCATAAGACATCAAATATAACCCACTCCTTCAACCATTTCTTGGGTATATACACCTCACATAATTATTGTGGTATCAAAATTAAAGCAAGTCAGCCACATAAGAGGCGTAATAATAGTCCTTCTCCTTGAGTACCATGCTAATATTAGATTTCTGAAAGATTCATGCAAAAGAAACAATTGTGAAATGTTATTTACACCATAAAATTTGAGTTTTTTTGTTGATTTTCCCCGTCAGACATCAAAGAAGCCCTGGGACTACAAAATGCATCAAAATACATGCAAGGAAAAGGAAATGGTTTGAAATGTTAGGAAAAGTAGGTGTAGGACTGATTTCATACTGCAAGAAATGCTGTACTTTATTCGGAAAAGTGATTAACAAATCAAAAATCAATTCTTTATGGGCATTAATTAAACCAGATAATCAGTTGAGCAGTGTCAGAACATTGTTATTAAGGAAAGCAACCAGATACTAAATGATAGCCAGGTAACAATGCGTTTAATAAACTCTTCCTTGAAGTAGCTCAGAAGATTTGCATAGACGGTTCAAGGGAGAAAGCAATAAAATACACGCATTATATATGTAAGCAAATTACAATTACTCCATGCTCTGCCAAATAAATTCAGAATGTAATTAATTCCATCAAAACAAAAAATTCTCATGGAGTTAGAAATTT
The DNA here is from genome assembly GCF_021461395.2 of Schistocerca americana. Lineage (NCBI taxonomy): Eukaryota > Metazoa > Arthropoda > Insecta > Orthoptera > Acrididae > Schistocerca > Schistocerca americana. The sequence goes on along the minus strand of NC_060123.1, from coordinate 601,952,397 downwards.
AGTAAAGTACTAAAATCTTGTTCTTCACATACATGGAATGTTTTTAGTCATACCTGAAACACTTGGCTATCATTACCACAGAGGACATTTCCAGACAGACTGAAACATGCAATTGTCAATCCCCTTTACAAGAAATATAGTGGAACAGTCTCACTGCTTATCTTCTTCTTAAAGGTACTGGCTAAAGTCATATACGAAATTATCATCAAATGCCCCTCCACCCTCTAAAAAACCCTCTCCATAGAGCATTCTAGTTTTTAATTCACAAATCCAATTAGTCAATATTTGAATGACTAGATATTGAGAACTGGTATCTTCCTGTGAGTTATCAAAAGAATTTATTGCTTGGTTCACAATATTGTAAAGGCTGAGGTTGAGGCCTCTATTGTTACCAGGTTGTCTGAGTGAGGAGTACAGTAGTGAGGGCCAGATGGTTTATAGGTGCTGGTACAAGGCCATTAGCAAAACATTGATGTATTGACATTAAGTATTACAATCCAAACATAATGTTAGCAGCTGTATGAGAGTCAGTGGATACTGCATGCAGCTCTGGGCATGTGCTCATAAGTGCAACCTCAGCAACACTTGAGGTCACTGCCCGTGTCATACTGCTTTCTTAACCCATAATATCGTGCAAAGAAGGTGGTCACTTGATAGAAGACTGTTGTACCAAAGCACTTTGATTGACGGCAAATGGGTGTGCTCAGGTAAATACCAACAACTGTGCACCAGCTGTAGGTGGAGATATAGGATTGCAATGTGGTCCCAACATTAGAGGTAGTGGCACTTCTCTTGGGGATAAGCTGGTTTGGGTCCTAGTGGTGGCTAAAATTTTCCAGGCAAGTTTTTGGTAATGCAAGAGTGACATTCAGCTCTGCAATGACTTTTGCAGCTCTCCTCTTATGTTTCATGGAAATCCTCTTCAATGACTGTCTGTCATCATAAAAATGTGCAATTTCTTCTACATTGTGACACAGCAGATTATCTCTTTCTACTTTCACTGATACAGTGTAAATTTTTGATATGATGCCTCTTGAAACACCAAATACTTCAACTATCTTGGTTATGGAAGCACCCATCATAAGAGCACCAAAAATTTGCCCATGCTTGATTTCATTCATTCATTTATTCATAAGTTCTGTAAATCCCCTCAAGAAGGAGAATCTTCAGGGATAAGTCAAGATATAATATGAGACAAAGACATCATCACTGTATTAACAACAAATTATCACTCCACTGCTTAATGCTATTGAGGCTTGCGCCATCTGAATTTAACCAAGTACATTAGTAAGAAAGTGCTACTTTGAAAAAAATTGATGCTGTCTCTTTTTATTATACAGATGCTGTTTATCTGCTATTACTGCAGTAATGTAATATTTACTTGGTTACCCCAACATTTTTCAAACGAAATGCTTTTACATCTATAAATACTGAGTTAATTTGAAGCACATTATTACTTGTTATACAACTTTGACACAGACTGCTGTTTGCCACATCGCTATCAGTAATTTAAGTGCCATAATCTAAATATCCAGATAATTTGTAGAATGAGTTGCTAATGAAATATTGTTGTATCAAACAGTGTAATGACTTACCTCTGCATCTCTCCAAGCGGCTTCAAAATTTACTTAGCAGAGTTGGGTTTGTCTAGATGTCAGCTAAAAAGAATATTTTGTAGCTAATACATGGAGAGTTTTGTACTTCAATTGGAACTTGAGCATGATAGGAAGAGTTTCCAGAGGTAGAGATGAAGTTTAGTTTAATACAAAGACCCTCAGAAGTTTCAATGGATAATCATCTTGATGTTGAAGCTCTGTTGTCTGTGTTCGCTTTAACAATACCATATGTTTTTGAGTGGGGTCCACCTTTAGTAAAACACAATTCTGTTTATTGTCCCAGACATGTTTCACTGCAGTTGCAGCATCATCAGAGGTTTTTTTTTTGTTATTATGGCTTCTTACCACATGGTGTGGTTTTCCTGCTGTATTACATTTTTACAGTGACTATTTTTCTTTACAGTTTGTCACCTGCAAGGTTTCTTTTTTCGTTATCTTCTTCATTGTCAAGTTCTATGTATTGAGTTGTCACTGTCACTGTCACTGTCACCTTGCAGGTGACAAACTGCGAAAAATATGGAAATGAGCGTTTGGCGTCATTTGCTGGGAGGCCTCTTGCAGGGCAGGTCCGGCCACCTTGGTGCAGGTCTTATTACATTCGATGCCACATTGGGCGACCTGTGCACTGCATGGGGATGAAATGATGATGAAGACAACACAACACCCGGTACCTGACCAGAGAAAATCCCCGACCCAGCCAGGAATCGGACACTGGCCCATAGGTTGGCAATCCGTCGTGCTGACAACTCAGTTATTGGTGTGGACACAAACTGTAAAGAAAATAGTCACTGCAAAAATGTAATACAGCAGGAAAACCACACCATGTGGTAAGAAGCCATAATAATAAAAATCCCACTGATGATGCTGCAACTGCAGTGAAACATGTCTGGGACAAAAAACAAAGTTGTGTTTTGCTAAGGGCGGACCACACTCAAAAACATATGATATAGTTTCAATGGAGTTCATTTACCATTTAGTCAAGGCGCATCTGAGAACAGCTAAGTGTTAATGCAGAGCTTTGGCGGCTGACCTGTTGCTCCAACTTCCATGACATAAGGTCTGTGTCACATTGACAAATAAAATGTTATAAATACTTTCTCAGTGTACCCTCAACTTATTTCACTTTTCATGCTGTATAATCTTAAAAAGAGAATCCAGTTCTTGGCAAGATTTCCAGGACAACAACTAGACATCAAGCTAAGTATTATTCATCATTGGGTTACACCACCCTCATAGACTGTTTCGTTTTACTGAGAACATTATGTTGCAACATGAACAGAATATTTAAGTGCCATCCAAAAGCAAATAGAACTGTAACAAAGACCATTAATATCTACTTCTGGTATTAAAAAGTAAATATTGTTTGTCTAAAATTGCATAATTTGCATCTTTGTGTGCTTAAGACAAACTGTTTGCTGTGAATTGTGTATATGCCTGTTCAACTAACATTTGAGCTGTGTGAAGCCAGGATTGAGTTTGGATCCTTGATTAGTATGTTTGAGTTGTCAGCAAACATTACAGTTTTTCAGTTGCCCTTTGAAGTCATTGGAAGATAACTTATGTAGAATAAAAACCAATCTCTGTGGCATGTTCTCCCATTCTGAAGTTATTTGCATGCTAAATACAGAGTCTGTTAGTAAGATCCTCTGATTTCTGTTGTGGTGATAATACTTCATCCATGCAAGAGGGATGCCATTAATCACCATAACACTTTACTTTGCACAGAAGCTTTGTAGACATTTTTGATCTACACTCAAAGGCTTTGGCAAGATAACAGAATATATCAACAGGATAATTTTTCTTGTTTAGCTCCATCAGTACTTCATCTGTGGGGTCTTGTATTGTCTTCTGTGTCCAGAACCCCACGCCACCCTTATTTTTAGCCATCAATCTTCTGGCTGGTTTGATGCAGCCTGCCATAAATTCCTCTCTTTTGCCAACCTCTTCATCTCAGAGCAGCACTTGCAACCAATGTCCTCAATTATTTGCGGGATGTAACAGATGTCCTTTCATCTGCTCCTTCTTCTTGTCAGTGTTTTCCACATATTTCTTTCCTTGCCAATTCTCTGGAGAACCTCCCCATTCCTTACTTTATCAGCCCACCTAATTTTCAGTAGTCTTCTGTAACACCACATCTCAAATGCTTTGATTCCCTTCTGTTCCAGTTTCCCCACAGTTCAGTTTTCAGTACCATGCAATGCTGTGCTCCAAACATAAATTCTCAGAAATTTCTTCCTCAAATTAAGGCCAATGTTTGGCACTAGTAGACATATCTTGACCAGGAATGTCCTTCTTGTCAGTGCTAGTCTGCCTTTTCCCTCCTTGCTCCGACTGTCATGGCTTATTTTGCTGCCTAGGTAAAAGAATTCCTCAACTTTGTAATCATCAATCCTAATGCTGAGTTTCTCACTGTTCTTATTTCTCCTACTTCTCATTAGTTTCACCTTTCTTCAATTTACTCTCCTATCCATATTCTGTACTCATTAGATTGCTCATCCATTTGGCTAATTCTGTAATTCTAATTCACTTTACTGAGGATAGAAATGTCATTAGCGAATCTTATCATTGATATCCTTTCACCATCCATTGTAATTCCACTCTTGAACCTTCCTTTTATTTCAGTCATTGTTTTTTTGATGCATAGAATGAACAGTAGAGGCGAAAGACTACATCCCTGTCTTAAACTTTTTTTAATCGAAGCATTTCATTCTGTGTCTCCCACTCTTATTGCTCCCTCTTGGTTCTTGTACATATTGTATATAACCCATCTTTCCCTATAACTTATCCCTGTTTCTGTCAGAATTTCACACATCTTGCATTTGACATTGCTGAATGCTTTTTCCGGATTGACAAACCCTATGAATGTGTCTTGATTTTTCTGGTCTTCTTCCATTATCAACTGCAACATCAGAATGGCCTCTCTGGAGCCTTTATTCCTAAAATCAAACTGATTGTCATCTAACACACCCTCAACTTTTTTTCCATTCATATTATTCTTGTCAGCAACTTGGATGCAAAAGCTTTTAAGGTGCTTGTGAGATCATCATGAGACCTGTTGGCTGTTGCAATCTCTGGAATTGTGTGGAAGATATTTTCCAAATGTGAGATGGTATATCACCAGACTCGTACATTCTACACACCACCATGAATACCTAATACTTTTGTTGCTACATCTCACAATGTTCTTAGAAAATCTGATGGAATGTTATCAATCCCTTCTGCCTTAGTCAATTACAAATATTACAAAGCTCTTAAGTTCTGATTCTAATACTGGATTCTTAATCTCTTCTATATTGACTTCTTTTTCTTCTATCACCTCATCAGACAAGTTTTCCATCTTATATAGGCCTTCAATGTACTCTTTCCACATACCCACTATCTTCACTGCATTAACACTGGAATTCTCATTGCACTCTTATCACCATAGCTTTTAATTTTACCAGAGGTTGTACTGGCTTCTCTATATGCCAAATCTGTCCTTTAAACAATAATTTCTTTTTCTGTTTCTGCTCAGTTTTCATGCAGCCATTTTACCTTAGCTTCCCTGCACTTTCTATTTATTTCATTCTTATGTAACTTGTATTTCTGTATTTCCCTGAATATTATTTTACTTCCTTCTTTCATCAATCAAATGAAGTATTTCTTGTGTTGTCCATGATTTCTTTGTTGTTATCTTCTTTGTACCTACGTTTTATCTTTCTAACTTCTGTGATTGCCCTTCTTAGAGACATCCATTCCTTTTCAACTGAGCTGCCTACTGAGCTATTGCTTAACATAGTATCTATATCCCCAGAGAACTTCAAGCATATCTCCTCATTCCTTAGTACTCCAATGTCCCACTTCTTTGTGCACTGATTTTTCCTGACTAGTCTCTTAAACTACAGCCTGCTCTTCATCATTATTAAATTGTGATCTGAGTCTATATCTGCTCCTAGGCATGCCTAACAGTCCAGTATCTGATTTCAGAATCTCTGCCTTTCCATGATGTAATCTAACTGAAATCCTCCTATAGCTCCTGGCCTTTCCCAAATATATCCACTCCTCTTGTGATCCTTGAACAGAGTATTCACTATTACTTGCTGAAATTTATTGCAGGGCTCAGTATTTCTCCTCTCATTCCTAGTACCAAACGCTTATCCTCCCATAACCCTGACTTCTACTCCTTCACCTACAACTGCATCCCAGCACTCCATAACTATTAGATTTTAATTTCCCCCTCTGTACTGAATTGCTCATTCAGTATCCTGATAACTTTCTCTTATCTCTTCATCTATGACTTGTGATGGAGGCATGTATACCTGAACTATTGTTGTTGGAGTTAATTTGGTTCTGATTCTGACGAGAAAAACATCACCACTGAACTGTTCACAGTAACTCCCTCTCTGCCCTACTTTCCTGTTATAATGAATCCTACTCCCATTGTACCATTTTCTACTTCTATAGATATTACTCTATACTCATCTGACCAGAAATCCTTGGCTTTTTTCCATTTCACTTCACTGACCCCCAGTGTATCTAGACTAAGCCTTAACATTTCCCTTTTCAAATTTCCTACCTTCCCTCTCAACTTCAAACTTCTGACATTCCACACCGTGACATGTAGGATGTTACCCTTTCATTGGTTATTCAATCTTTTTCTCATTGTTACCTCCCCTTGGCAGCCCCTCCTGGAGATGTGAATGGGAGACTAGTATGGACTCTTTTGCCAATGGAGATCATCATGACATTTTTTTCAATTATAAGCCACATATCCTGTGGATATAAATTATGTACCTTTAATGAAGTGGTTTCCATTGCCTTATGCATCCTCATGCTGTTGATCATTGGTGATTCTTCCACTTTTAGGTGCAGTTTCCCATCCCAAGGACAAAAGGACAAGAGAGTGCCATGAACCTCTGTCCACTCCTCCGCCCTCTTTGACAAGGCCGTTGGCAGAGTGAGGGTGACTTCTTATGCTGGTAGTCTTCAGCTGTCATTGCTGATGAATTTTATTCACAATTTAAGTGATGGCAGGGTTTGAACCCTGGACCAAAGAAGTTTTGATTAGTAATCAAAGATGCTAGTCCTAGACAACAGGCATATCTTCAGAACCCTTTACAAAATCCCAACAGAGATGGTCAATAAATTCTGATCAGTTGAGTCAGTACTCTGTCACAGGTCACTTTCTCAAATTATTCTGAAAGAACTGGAAGAAATGATGTAGGTCTGTAATCAGAAATAGTTTGCTTATCATTACTTTTGTAGATGGGTGTTACTGCAGCATACAAAGTATTTAAGTCATTCAGGAAATATGTTCTGAGTCATGGATTCATTACAAAGATAGGTTATGGGTAATCCTATCACAACAGTACAAGTTTTTAATATCCTACAAGGAACACCATCATTGTAAGGGGTCGGCCATCCAGCATCTGCATTTATGTTTAAGCAAGTATTTCTTATAGTATTTCCATATTTTTGCCCAACCTCTTTAGATGTTGAACATACTAGGTATAAACATGCATGCATTTTTTTCCTCGTAGATCTCTTCATTTGTGAGATCATTTATAACTTTTTTTTGTAGAGATCTCTACAAAAGCCAAACTGAAAAGCAGGTAGCAGTTTATATTATCAGAAATAACTTAGTATTCTACTACAGGCTACTATCTCAGATAGATTTCCTTCTTCCCAAAATTTGAGAACAAATTTGTGAACATAGGTGTTCAGTATCTGGTTTATTCAGCGTTAATCATTTACAGCAGAATAGGTTTATACATTCAATATAAAGGGTAATTATAATGAAAGTTAAACTTTCAAACCGCTGTAGAAATAATGCCACTTGCCAGAATGACGTAAAATTGCAACAGAATATTATAGGAGAAGGGGGAAAACGTGTGGCAGGAGAAAAATAAATAGTTACAAAATGTAACAGGCATAATCCGTATCACTTCAGGCAGGAGGGTTACCTTCATAGCCTTGGATGTTATTGAATTTAGCATACGTTAAAATTCAGAAGTAAGTAAGAAACATGTACTTTTTTGTTTTCTCCAAAGAAAATTCCTGCCCTGAGATACAGGCCTCCAAAGATGACACTGCGAACACCGTTTTGAAGATGAGAATTTCAAAATTTTTTCAAAAATGTTGTATCTCTGTAACAGTTCTAAATATTTTGTTAGAGTTTTTTTATTTGGAAGATAATTGCTTTATGATTACAATGGTATCCTACATTTGGACATATCTGTCAAAGTTCTTTTACTGTCACCTTTTGAATTTTTTTATAATTTACAGAAAATTTTTTTTTCAGAGAAATTAGATTTTTTCTGTTGATTATTACCATGTAGTACTATATTCTCTGTAAAGGAGAGCTTCCACTTTTAAGTTGGATAGGTTTTACTTTAAAAAGTAATTTTTTTAACTTTCAAGGGTAATTTATGTCTTCATTGAAGTTGTTTCTTACTAATTTCTTTGTTACAATGTTTACTTCTATTGCCTTTGTTGCAGTTATTTCTTTTCACTTTCATTGTTGCAGATATTTCTTACACTTTGTTATAGTTTCTTGTCAGTTTTGTTGTTGTTAATGTTCATTGCAGTTTTCTGTATTGCAGTTGTTCAGTGCTAATTTGTTTACTGAAGAGGTTGCAATGTGTTTTGTTAAAAGGACTGTGTGAAATGTCTCCTGACTGGGGCCACAAAAGAGTGAAGTGTGCCGACTATTTGGATATTCATAAAATAGTGATATATAAGACAAACAAAAAAACAGACTTTGTTCAGGGAGGGAATAAGTGTTCTCATTTGAAGACTCTGTTTCAAAGTGAAGATGTTTCCAGTGACAACTTTTTGTGTTCTAAATGTTTTGACAGAATAAGAACAATGATAGCATCTGAACAAGGTGAGGCCTCCCATTGTGCAGAAGATGCACATTTTGCATCAGTAGAAGAAGAATTAAATGCCCTGAATCAGTCAACTGTAGAGGTAGGTGTTAATCCTATTAAGAAACTGTGGTCAGTGAAGTCGAGTCATACGCTCTATGTATCAAGAAAGCACAGAGAAATTACTAAAGCTATGGATGAATACACTACAGAAAAACTGACCACACTCTTCAAAGTAGAAATTCCATCTTCAGAAGAAAATGAACCAAGGCACTATTGCACCTCTTGCCAGTAATTTTTCACAAATATCAATTCAGCTGTTGAATATTGTGCATCCTACAGTGAAAAGATGCAAGTTTTAACTGTTATTCCAGAGAAATTTTCAGAGATAAGAATTTTGAACCACATTCTCTCAGTATCAAAGGACATGGTAGACAAACCAAGAAATGTGAGGTCTGTAAAAGGAGTCTCTGGAAGACCAGATCCCTATTATGGTTATCGTGTAGAAGCAGCTCAAGTTCAAATAGTGCAGGGTCATTCCACGTCAAGTCATTCAGGCCATGAAACCCATTATATAGTTGTGAACTGAGATTTTGTTTACTGCTTTTGTATCTAATATCATGAAATTTTGACAATTTTTATTGCTTTCTATACATTTTGTTGGTAGCAATTTCTGGAATGCATTACTTCAAAGCAAACTGCAAAAATTTGAAAATTGACTGCAGTTTTTAAATAAAATATGGTATGCTGACAGTTCCCTGAATATGCTTTCAGACATGTAGTTTCTGAAAACATATTAGAACTTTCCAATTAAATTTTTGTAAATTAATTTTATTTAATTTTATTGTTAAATTAGAAAAAATATTTTGGACAATTGCCCCCCTCTGGAAAATACTGAAAAAATTTGAGAGTGATCTACAAATGATAAAGTAAAGTTTCATCACACAAAAAAAATCAGTTTTGAGAAATGAATGGCACTGGGATATATATATGATATGGTTATAATAAAGGGAAACATTCCACATAGGAAAAATATATCTAAAAACAAAGATGATGTGACTTACCAAATGAAAGTGCTGGCAGGTCGACAGACACACAAACAAACACAAACATACACGCAAAATTCAAGCTTTCGCAACAAACTGTTGCCTCATCAGGAAAGAGGGAAGGAGAGGGAAAGACGAAAGGATGTGGGTTTTAAGGGAGAGGGTAAGGAGTCATTCGAATCCCGGGAGCGGAAAGACTTACCTTAGGGGGAAAAAAGGGGTGGTATACACTCGCATACACACACATATCCATCCGCACATACACAGACACATACAAGACACAGCACAAGAATATTGTTTGTATGTTTGTGTTTGTTTGTGTGTATATCAACCTGCCAGTGCTTTCGTTTGGTAAGTCACATCTTCTTTGTTTTGGCTTGTCTCTGTGTATGTGTGGATGGATATGTGTGTGTATGCGAGTGTATACCACCCCTTTTTTCCCCCTAAGGTAAGTCTTTCTGCTCCCGGCATTGGAATGACTCCTTACCCTCTCCCTTAAAACCCACATCCTTTCATCTTTCCCTCTCCTTCCCTCTTTCCTGATGAGGCAACAGTTTGTTGCGAAAGCTTGAATTTCATGTGTATGTTTGTGTTTGTTTGTGTGTCTATCGACCTGCCAGCACTTTCGTTCGGTAAGTCACATCATCTGTGATTTTATATATATATATATACAGGGTGTTTCAAAAATGACCGGTATATTTGAAACGGCAATAAAAACTAAACGAGCAGCGATAGAAATATACCGTTTGTTGCAATATGCTTGGGACAACAGTACGTTTTCAGGCAGACAAACTTTCGAAATTACAGTAGTTACAATTTTCAACAACAGATGGCACTGCGGTCTGGGAAACTCTATAGTACGATATTTTCCACATATCCACCATGCGTAGCAATAATATGGCGTAGTCTCTGAATGAAATTACCCGAAACCTTTGACAACGTGTCTGGCGGAATGGCTTCACATGCAGATGAGATGTACTGCTTCAGCTGTTCAATTGTTTCTGGATTCTGGCGGTACACCTGGTCTTTCAAGTGTCCCCACAGAAAGAAGTCACAGGGGTTCATGTCTGGGGAATAGGGAGGCCAATCCACGCCGCCTCCTGTATGTTTCGGATAGCCCAAAGGAATCACACGATCATCGAAATATTCATTCAGGAAATTAAAGACGTCGGTCATGCGATGTGGCCGGGCACCATCTTGCATAAACCACGAGGTGTTCGCAGTGTCGTCTAAGGCAGTTTGTACCGCCACAAATTCACGAAGAATGTCCAGATAGCGTGATGCAGTAATCGTTTCGGATCTGAAAAATGGGCCAATGATTCCTTTGGAAGAAATGGCGGCCCAGACCAGTACTTTTTGAGGATGCAAGGACGATGGGACTGCCACATGGGGCTTTTCGGCTCCCCATATGCGCCAGTTCTGTTTATTGATGAAGCCGTCCAGGTAAAAATAAGCTTCATCAGTAAACCAAATGCTGCCCACATGCATATCGCCATCATCAATCCTGTGCACTATATTGTTAGCGAATGTCTCTCGTGCAGCAATGGTAGCTGCGCTGAGGGGTTGCCGCGTTTGAATTTTGTATGGATAGAGGTGTAAACTCTGGCGCATGAGACGATACGTGGACGTTGGCGTCATTTGGACCGCAGCTGGAACCACAATCTGGGCTGGAACAACAGTCTGGAACCACAACACCCTAAATCAGTAGTTAACCTTTCCTCCAAACCTCTCTCCCAATCCGAAACCTCCATCCTATCCAAAGGCCTCACCTTCAGCCCCACTCCCAGATTCAACCAAACAGCCCTTGTCAAAGATTTACTGTCCTACACTCGTACTCTCTGCTGGAAATGTCACTTTGCCACGAAGAAAAATGATCCTAATCCTACGCCTAATGATCCAACTCCCCAAGACACTATCCAAATTGAACCCTGCCTGGAACAGTTCCATCCTCCGTCACAGCGGGACCCACCTCCTCTTCCTCAAAATCACCCTCTCCAAACCTTCCAGGAATTTCTGACTTCCAGCCTTGCCTCTCAATCCTTCTTAAAAAACCTTAATCCTACTCCAAACATCACCACTGCTGAAGCCCAGGCTATCCATGATCTGAGGGCTGACCGGTCCATCGTCATTCTTCCGGCGGACAACGGTTCCACGACCGTGGTACTTGATAGTCGGGAGTATGTGGCTGAGGGACTGCGTCAGCTCTCAGACAACACCACATACAAAGTTTGCCAAGGTAATTCCATTCCTGATGTCCAGGCGGAGCTTCAAGGAATCCTCAGAACCTTAGGCCCCCTACAAAACCTTTCACCTGACTCCATCAACCTCCTGACCCCACCGACACCCCGCACCCCTACCTTTTATCTTCTTCCTAAAATTCACAAACCCAATCATCCCAGCCGCCCCATTGTAGCTGGTTACCAAGCCCCCACAGAACGTATCTCTGCCTACGTAGATCAACACCTTCAACCCATTACATGCAGTCTCCCATCCTTCATCAAAGACACCAACCACTTTCTCGAACGCCTGGAATCCTTACCCAATCCGTTACCCCCGGAAACCATCCTTGTAACCATTGATGCCACTTCCTTATACACAAATATCCCGCACGTCCAGGGCCTCGCTGCGATAGGGCACTTCCTTTCACGCTGATCACCTGCCACCCTACCTAAAACCTCTTTCCTCATTACCTTAGCCAGCTTCATCCTGACCCACAACTTCTTCACTTTTGAAGGCCAGACATAGCAACAATTAAAGGGAACAGCCATGGGTACCAGGATGGCCCCCTCGTATGCCAACCTATTCATGGGTCATTTAGAGGAAGCCTTCTTGGTTACCCAAGCCTGCCAACCCAAAGTTTGGTACAGATTTATTGATGACATCTTGATGATCTGGACTCACAGTGAAGAAGAACTCCAGATTTTCCTCTCCAACCTCAACTCCTTTGGTTCCATCGGATTCACCTGGTCCTACTGCAAATCCCATACCACTTTCCTTGATGTTGACCTCCACCTGTCCAATGGCCAGCCTCACACGTCCGTCCACATCAAATCCACCAACAAGCAACAGTACCTGCATTATGACAGCTGCCACCCATTCCACATCAAACGGTCCCTTCCCTACAGCCTAGGTCTTCGTGGCAAACGAATCTGCTCCAGTTCGGAATCCCTGAACCATTACACCAACAACCTGACAACAGCTTTCGCATCCCGCAACTACCCTTCTGACCTGGTACAGAAGCAAATAACCAGAGCCACTTCCTCATCCCTTCAAACCAAGAATCCCCCACAGAAGAACCACAAAAGTGCCCCACTTGTGACAGGATACTTTCCGGGACTGGACCAGACTCTGAATGTGGCTCTCCAGCAGGGATACAACTTCCTCAAATCCTGCCCTGAAATGGGATCCATCCTTCATGAAATCCTCCACACTCCACCAAGAGTGTCTTTCCGCCATCCACCTAACCTTCGTAACCTCTTAGTTCATCCCTATGAAATCCCCAAACCACCTTCCGTACCCTCTGGCTCCTATCCTTGTAACCGCCCCCGATGTAAAACCTGTCCCATGCACCCTCCTACCACCACCTACACCAGTCCTGTAACCTGGAAGGTGTACATGATCAAAGGCAGAGCCACGTGTGAAAGTACCCACGTGATTTACCAACTGACCTGCCTACACTGTGATGCATTCTATGTGGGAATGACCAGCAACAAACTGTCCATTCGCATGAATGGACACAGGCAGACAGTGTTTGTTGGTAATGAGGATCACCCTGTGGCTAAACATGCCTTGGTGCACGGCCAGCACATCTTGGCACAGTGTTACACCATCCGTGTTATCTGGATACTTCCCACCAACACCAACCTATCCGAACTCCGGAGATGGGAACTTGCTCTTCAATATATCTTCTCTTCCCGTTACCCACCAGGCCTCAATCTCCGCTAATTTTAAGTTGCCGCCACTCACACCTCACCTGTCATTCAACATCATCTTTGCCTCTGCACTTCCGCCTTGACTGACATCTCTGCCCAAACTCTTTGTCTTTAAATATGTCTGCTTGTGTCTGTATATGTGTGGATGGATATGTGTGTGTGTGCGAGTTCATACCCGTCCTTTTTTCCCCCTAAGGTAAGTCTTTCCACTCCTGGGATTGGAAGGACTCCTTATCCTCTCCCTTAAAACCCACATCCTTTCGTCTTTCCCTCTCCTTCCCTCTTTCCTGATGAGGCAACAGTTTGTTGTGAAAGCTAGAATTTTGTGTGTATGTTTGTGTGTCTATCGACGTGCCAGCGCTTTCGTTTGGTAAGTCACATCATCTTTGTTTTTAGATATATTTTTCCCATGTGGAATGTTTCCCTCTATTAAAAAATATATATTATAGTGCATTGTGGCATTAGCAGTGTAAGTGCATCTGAGAAATCATGCACAATACTAAAATCCGTATCACAGTTCAGCCATTTTGCTCCAATCTTGGTTGGTGATATTGGTACAATAAGATGGACATATCGTGTTCCAGGAATTGTTTCTGCACTTCTGAAGTGCTGAGAAAGATAATGTCTGACTTGTACCATTTCATCTTTTGAAACAAAGGGAACTTAAATGGCTTGCAGGTTCTCATGACAGAATTCAAATACCTGTGAAGCTGTAAGTATTTGATCTTTATAAACTCTTTTCAAACTTGTTTTCATGACAAGTCATTTAACAATGCCACCAATACCATCACAGGGAGATTTGCCATGGCTGGTAACAAAAAAAAAAGGACCAGCTGCACTTTATGTTGAAGTTGTGTTCATGGTAGCAAATATTTCTGAAATTCTTACAATTTTTATATTGTGCAGCACAGCCATCAGTGAATTATTTAACATATGCAAGATGAATTTCTGGAAATTCCCACTTTAAGAAATTCAGTAGTGTCTTCTGAGACTGTTACACCAAGTCAACATCATGTTCTAGATCATCAGAAACAATACAAATGATTTTTTGCATGCAACTGTTTTTTTTAAATGTATATGGACAGTGTGAAGAGTGCAGCTGCCATTGTTCCAATGGTACCCCTGTACTTTGTCTTGAACAACAAAATTGAGATTTTCACTGAAATCCATTAAAATTAACACTGATCTTTCATCAAGTGTTTCCTTCTTCATTTTCAGATAATCAGATTGTGACTGAGAAATAAAAGATTGTGGAGCAAGTTTTTCAATTTTCTTAATTTTTGTATCACAAAATTCTGACAGAGAAGTGATTTGAACATGTAAAGGCATTCTATCAGTTGATACCCGTCGACTGTACTGAACCATCTCATCAGGATCATAGTCTTCTATTTTATTTTCTAAGTGGGTTTGAAGCAATGATCTGGTGGGGCATTTTTCACACAGACGAAGTATACAGTATCAGTTATTTATTTCACATGTTATTATTTCAATAGAAATGGAATTTAAAGGCAATTTAATGTTTTGGTGGTAATGACACACACATGCAGAATGTGTTCCTGATGATCCTGCAAGTATACACTATTTTGGCCAAAGAGAATCAAATTTTGAGAATCCTACTTTGTCTTCGGGACACTTTCTTTTTATAGAGAAAATACAGTTCAAATAAATTACTTAAAACTAGACGTTTTTGTTCATAGTTACTTTTGGTGGTGCTCACTTTGTCTTTTTCCCAGGCATTACTGTTGTGTTTTTGCCATCCAAATAAAAACTCTTTACTTTTTGCACTGTATCATGTGGTTTGTCTTTCCTCTTTTCTGCTCAGCTATTGATGAAATATCCTTCTCCATTAAAAAAGCTGTTGCTTGTTGCACCAAATATTCAGAAACCTGAAATTTGGAGCTGACTTTCTGTCTAGACCAAGTTGGCGGCACAAGGGTAAGTAACTGAATTTTTCACAATCATTTGCATATTCAATTTTCTGTTTGATTTTGTTCATGGGTTCATCATGATGTTTTGCCTTTTCTTCCAGTTCTGTTAAATCACTGTCAGGGATAGCGCTTGCATCAGCAGCCAGCTCAACTTGTTATGTATGTGAAATTTTAGTTTTCAGAGCCCCAGCTGCTAAATCCAATTTTCGTTAGGCTGCTGCATACCAACTATGCCAAGCAACTGAGTGCAGCTTTGCAGGAGATGCTCCTAAGCTAGTTAAGCTAGTATTGAGCACAGATTTTTCAGTAGTCTGCACCTTCACGTTACTGTCATTTATATAGTCTGGTGATGAAGTCGTTCATTCTATCCTATTGTTTCACATTATTATTGTAACATTAGAGGACTTACTTTTGTTTTGGAATAAATAGTTAAAACTGCAACAAACTGAATTTTTAACCAATAATTGACTCTGGATACGTCTCAGTACAAGAGCTCAGTGAACAGATGACTGGAAGATGCAATACATGTAGTGGCAATAAAACAGTGTTCTCAGATATTACTTGTTCCTATGGAAATCTAGCGTAGCCAACTTCAGCAATTTAATGATGACATGGTAGTCTGAATTAGCAACTTCAATACTTATTTTACAGTAATGTTGTTTCTCACAGTTCCCATTATTTCTACAAACTGATTCTTTTTGTGTGACAGACTGGAATATTTATAATAATATTGTAAATTTTTCAAAGGTATCTATGAGGGGGCGATACCTTAAAAAATTATACTGTCCATGCATGGATCCTGATTAAAATAAATTATTTACAATTTTTTCTAAATGTAGATGATGGATATTCACTACAAGAGGAATTACTATAAAAATATAAACCTTCCTCTTTAGTTAAAAAAATTCAAATTTCCACTGCAAAAACTGTAGGAACTATTGCATTTTTAAATTATAAAGGAGCTCATCTATGATAGCCAGAATTCCTGAATCTATACAACTTCTTTTTATAATAAGTGAAAAAGTAATTGACTTGCAACATTTACATTTTGGAAATGTGAATATATCTAGGTAAACTTACACTACCCAGAATTTCAATAATTTGAATGAAAATGGATGTCATTTCCTAAAATTTATGGATGATTTGATGTGGAATGACCCCAGAGTCATTCTATCTGGAAGATAAATGGAACTGTTCTCACCAGAGTGCCATCAAAAAAGACACTATAACTGTAACAGTTGAAGGTCAAAAAGTTGTGAAAGTGAAGATGTACATGACTTGCAGTATTAAAGAAACTTTTGCAATTTGTAATAGCAACTATACAACTTCACATATTGGAAGATCAAAATTTTATGTGCTATGACCTAAGTGAGTAGTTCCACACCCACTTAGATATGTGTGTTTATGTGTCTACTGAGCAGATTTTGAACTTTGTGTGGTAACTGTGAAGAACTTACTGGAGCATGTGACATATTACACCTTGGTTTGGCGTGTGAAGTCATCAGTAGTCTGTGACATAAAGTGAGAGACTTTTTTGTTTCTGGAAGACGTAGCAGATAACTCTGCAGAAATTACATATGTGACATAAGAGGAACATAAACTAAGTAAGAAAACTGTTGTCTTTGACAGTTTCATTGATGAACTTGGTAAATGGTCAGTGAAAGCAGTAACGCTCCAGCATCTGAAGAAATTGCAACAATGACACATTGCTGAAGTGAAAGGGTGTGTACAAGATGAAGAACTATGTTTAGTGCTTCACTATGATTTTTCTGAGAACTGGTCTGTAATTCTCTTACAAGACGTACAAGGGTATCATTGAAGTAATGACCAGGTTTCAATTTTTACAAGAGTGACATATTTTCAAAACAAGATCACAAGTATTGCAGTTATAAGTAATGACACAGGCCATGACTCAGCACTTGATTTGCTAGCAATGCACAAAATTCTTCAGCTGCAAACAGGAGCACAGAAGATCATCATTATTTCTAAGGGTGCAGCTAGTCGTATTAAAAACTGTTACCAGCTGTTTGAATTGACTAAGCCACCTGTGCCAACTGACTGGTTATACGATGCTGCTGGTCATGGAAAGGGGCCTTGTGATGGTGTAGAAGGCCTGCTGAAGCACCGTGCTACAAAACATTATCTTTCCAGACCAAATACAGCTGCAGTTCAGAATGCTCAGGATTTTATGAGAGTTGTGAAATCTTACACATCCACAGCTCTCATTCTTTTGTCCAAAGAGGAAATCAAAGAATTCCATGATCAGAAAAAATGAAGAATGGTCCAAACAGACAATTCCTGTGAAAGGAATTCAGAAGACACATTTTTGGACTCAAAATGTTAGATGAACTCATACTGCACGCACTTTAATGAGCAAGAAAGAAGAAATTTCATTTATTTGGCCAACACCTCAGAAAAAGCAGGATAATATTCAGATTCACAACCTGAGAAGGGGTATGTTTGTGGTGTGTGTGCATGACTATAACTAGTGGACTGCAGCGATTATAAGTTAAATGAAATAGTAATGAATTTTATGTTACCACATGGACCAGCTGCTGGATATAGGTTTCCAGCTGGACAGCAGCAACACAATCAGTGCATACTTCCTGTTCACAATGTTTTGAAGACTGTAAGTGCTCCAGTTCATTTTGGTTCAATGGAAGGCATTACTGTATATCAAACAAAGATACTGAAGCAGTGGAACACATTCTTAGTTCATTGACTGCCTAATTTCAGTACAAAACAGAGTGCACAGAAGTTGTATAAATTGAAACCTTTAAGCCTTTGGACCTTTCACAGACATTTTGGACCCATTTAAAATACTTGGAAAATGAGTTCCTTACTCATCTTTCAAAACTAAAATTATGTTAAATAAGGCTAGGTCTTGATTTTTATGAGCCTGTTATGTGATAATGTGGTAATAAAACAGGTTGTATTTATGGCAAAAATTTCAATTGTTTATAAAACCTGTTCAACCTAAAAGTGGGAGCTCTCCTTTTCAGGGACTGTAGAAATATGTGGTACTAATCAACAGAAAAAAATAAAAATTTTATGGATTGGCATTTTTGAAAAAAAAAATATATATATATAAAGTTCAGAATGCTATAGTAAAAGAACTGACAGATAAGCCCAAATGGAGGATTTCTTTGTAATCATAAAGCAATTATCTCTCAAATAAAAGAAAACCAACAAAATATCTAGAACTGTTCCAGAGATACAACATTTTAAATATTTTTCCAAAAATCGCATCTTCAAAATGGTATATGCAGTGATATCTTTGGAGGGCTGTATCTCGGAGCAGAAATTTTTTTTGGAGGAAACAAAAAAGTACATGTTCCTTACTTTGTCCTTCTTTTAACATATGCTAAATTCAATAACATCTGAGACTATGAAGGTAAGATTTTTTTCCTAGCCTGCCTGAATTGACATGGACTATGCCAGCAATAGATGGTGCTGTAAGCCTCATAATTTAATTGTGGTCTACTACAAATGCCTAAGGTGTACATTTAACATTAAACAAACTGTACTACTCAGTGTACATTGGTGCACAGGTGTGACAATGTTAGTTATGGAAGCCCATTCACCACGGCAAAGTCATGTCACTTTGGATGGGAAAAATCGGTTTTTAATAGACCTGAGGCCAAAGACTGCATAAGAAGGATCAATCACATCAGTTTGTAATTGTCCTGAGGCCAAAAACCACATAAAAAGCATCAGTCAAGATCAAACCAGATTATTAATTTCTGTGTGACTGGTGCAAAACATGTTCGATATGCCTCAACCATTTTCTGCAACAGGTTGAAATCAGGAAACAGCATGTTCCACAACTGATCGAAGTGTTTCCAGGGTCACATTGAGAATGTATTGCGCAATGCATGCCTTCAATACAGCTAAGTTTGCAATTGGAACACTGAACACAACATCTTTCAGGTAGCCCCACAGCCAGAAGTCACACAGATTAAGATCAGGTGATCGGGATGGCCAGGCTGTAGGGAAATGGCGGCTAATAATTTTAGCATTTTCAACATGGCACTTCAGTAGCTGCTTAACTGGATTTGCAATGTGTGGAGGTGCACCATCTTGCATAAAAATGATCCCAGCCACACATCCATGCTGCTGGAGAGTTGGAATGATGTTGTTGTGCAAAAGACACTCATAGCACTTACCAGTGACGGTACAGGTAACAGGACCGGAAGCACCTGTCTCTTTGAAAAAATATGGCCCTATGATAAATGATGCCATAAATACACAGCACACAGTGACCTTTTCAGTATGAAGTGGTACTGGTTGATTTGTGTAGGGATTTTCCATTGCTCATATTCGACAATTCAGTGTATTGACATATTCTGTCAAAAGGAAGTGGGTTTGTCTGTCCACAAAATCTTCCGCGGCCAATTATTGTCCACTTCCATGCAAGCAAGAAATTCTAAAACAAAGGTCTCTCTTACTGGCAGGTCAACAGGAAGCAACTTGTGCACTTGGGTAATTTTGAGTGGATAGCAAAGAAGGTTGTTTTGTAGGATTTTACACACTGTGCTGATGGTTATGTCCAATGTTCGGGCTATTCTCCATGCACTACACATTTGCACACCACCACTTGTCTCCTCCTGCATTGCTGTGGCCACTGCTTCTACTGATGTCAAATCAATACATTTCCTCCCTCTACCAGGTTGCAAACCATAAGAACCTGTTTTTTTTTTTTTCAAATTTCTGAATCATTTTCTCCAGATCCACGGCAGTCATTGGACTAACACCTTGTTTCAAACCCTTCAGTGTGCGGAACTTCCGCAGTGCGATGTGTGCACAGTCATCACTCTTGTAATACAGCTTTACAGGCAGAGTGTGATCCTGCATTGGGACAATCATGTCAAATGTTGCAGATGCGAAAGGAGGAAAAGCCATGTAACTGGCATGCTTGTACCAACTTCAATGGGTCGTGCACATGACACGTGTTTTCATTTACGTATTCTGACACAAACAGCACCATCTATTGATCAATTTTCACACTATTTTTTTTCTTCTGCCATATATTTTCCCCCATCTCTGATAATATTCCTTTGCAATTTGACATCATTCTGACCAGTGGTGTTTGAAAGTTTAATTATAATCACTGTGTACAGTTACCAATAATCTTTACAGTGAAGTTTTTACAATTTAACTCCATATCTTTCAGAAATATCCTTGAATACTAATGACAATTGTGTTTATTTCAAACAGTTCTGCCATCTTGTAAGATGGTGTTTGAGTAAACAACTATCTATCTAAAGTTTGAAAATATTATAGGGAACTGTCTGAGCACAAATTGGAAATTTATTAAATAGTTTTAAGCATGTTATTTTATGTATGTCTGCAGTCTTTGTGAGCTGGTCTCTCAGTATATCAAGGTCCAATTTGCCTCTAGTATTGTGAACTCATTCAAGTTGGTTTGACATAAAGCAATGCTGTGTTAAAGTCCGCGTCATTTTGGAAGGCGGCCATTCTGCACATCCCCCTCCACTAGCCACTGGCAGCCAATAATATTCATTCTCTCTCCAAGTGGCTAGCAGTAACTTACAGCTAGACAGTGAGAATCTCACTCCTACATGCTGCACTGTTGCTGCAGTTCACGACAACCAAATTATTCATTCAACTGTCAGGTTTTTTTGTTTCCTTTTTTTCTTGTAGCAGTGTAGGTGTGAATGTGTATCTGTAAATGTTTAAGTGCATCTTAAAAAAAAAGCCAAGTGACGGAAATAAATATGATGTGCTTCACAAGCAGTGAAGGGGATTATTTACCACATTTATAACTTATTTGAAAGCAGGTCTCCTACTGTTGACATTTGAAGATACAAGAACGGACTCCAGAATGAAGATGTCAGAGTTGTAGCAACCATAAAAAAGATTGGTTTTGTATTGCCTGGAAAGCATCAAAATCTCTAGGAACCTGTAACACAAATGGATGGTTTTTATAACAATGTTTTAAAGTGCTCCATGTGAATGATGACTGCCTGACATCACAAAAATGTGTTACAGTTATGCAGGAGAAAATTAGCTTCAGTGGTAAGGGACAATGTAAAGAATTTTAAAAGACACTGGTTCCTGACATGTTAAGAAGAGAGATTTAGTTCAAAGAAGTGATATATGTGCAGCATGAACTACATCCCATATAAAGATTCATGATACAAGAGAAAGAAGTAGTTCAACATTGTATTACCTTGATGAAAAGTGGACCAATTACAATCATTCCAGGAAGATCCACTGGAAAATGAGTGATGGTACTGGAGGTTTTAAAATTTTCATAGGAATTGGTTCTTGTATAGTTATTCTGCAAGCTGAGTCTTCTTCTGGTTTTATTTCGGAGAGTAAACTTGTACTTAACGTGTAAGAAAAACAGCACTGGCTACTATTCGGAAATGAATGCTGTCAGATTTGTGATGTGATTCACAATTCTTGTCATGCCTGGCTTTGAAGTCAGTCATTTCCAGTTATAATTCATTTGTTATAGAGAAAACACCAAGTAAACACCCTGGCTACAAAATAAAAATATTAAGCACAGTATAAACCAGACTCGTGCTGATCTCCTGAGGTTGTTAATTTATACAAGTCATGTGACAGAATGTACAGACTTGACTTCGTTGCACGTGATTGGGGTCAGTACCACAACAAAGAGGCAAGGGTATGTAGGGTGTGGGACACTGAACTGACTGAGGATCACAAAATGACTCCTTGGCTGCTGTACCTGCCAGTTCATTCCCTGCAATATCCTCATGCCCTGGCACCAAGCAGAAAGACACCTCCCTCGCCAACCTTTGTAGTCAGAGAAGGCATCCTGTTTATCCTGGACTACTTTATCTGCTGGATACTAGTATTGTAGAGAGTAAATGACACTGAGTAAATCAGAAGACACAAGAAATTTAACATCTGCTCCAGTGCCTGCAAGATTGCATATAGTTCCACGTCTAAGACAGTAAATTCTTGAGGCAGTCTGCTTGAGGGTGTGATCAGGGAAAACAGCAGAGCAACTGAGTCCCCCTGTTTATACCTACCTGTCAATATTGCTAAAGAGTTGTTGTGCTGAGTTAAAATGTCATAAAACATTGTATTAAAACAATGAAGGAATGCAGTCTCTCCTGCAGTGCAATAAATCTAAAATCACTTTGGACCTCTGGAATAACCAGGGTAGCAGGTGGTCAAGACTCTGGAGTTGGGGTTGTACTTGGTCTGCACCAAGAGACTCCAGCAAACACTGCACGCGTATCACAAATGGCCTTGTTGCTTGTGGACGACTTGAGGAAAGACATCGGAGAGATGGAAAAGCAGCAGTTATGGTGTGCAGGTAAATTCAGAACAGTGAGGAACTTACACACCTGACAAATCATGCGGAGCTGCTGCCAGATGGTGAGTGGCAGTTCTCTAGCCACATCACAGAGATTGGGCATGGTTCTGGTCCTGTAGGCACCTGTGGCCAGCCTCAGGAAGGATAGTTGCAATAATCTTCAGATAACTGAGATAATGTATGCTTAGGTTTTAGTGAACTTGAAAGGGTGACTAGGCATTGAAACAATATGCAAGCAAAAGGTATGATGCAAAAATGAAATCTATTGAAGGTTTGCTTGCTAATTTAACAGCATTAAATGCACCCTGTCAATACATGTACAATACATGGAAGTATTGATACTGGTTGTTGTTAATATAGTGTACCTATTATGCACACACTATATCCTGGCAGTTTTAGGTGGGAAGTGGTTTGAACTACTGTTGCATAAGATACCGGTAGACGTCGGGCATGAACTACTACTGCCAACAGCTGCATAAAATTGCATTCTAGCCACTACCAAATGTTGTGAGTAATCCAATTTGCTTTGTGTTGTGGACTACTTGCTTTCTTTTCTTATTTTGAAATGGGTGAAGAGACTAGTCCTGGTGCACGAAGAGACTTGAATGCACTTCTCACCACAACAAAAAGAATCTGTGATTCCTTTGACCGTTATGTCAGGTGTGCTTTAATACTTCACTCAAGATACTAACTCCATGAGACTTTTTGGTTCTCATGGAATTAATTACAGTCTGAATTTGTTTGGTAGCACATGGAGTAATTGTAATTTGCCTACATGTATGACTCATGTATTATACTGCTTCATCCTCTGAACTTTCCCCTGAGCTACTTCAAGGAAGTGATTATTAAATACATTGTTACCTGGCTACCATTTAGTATTTAGCTGCTTTCCTTAATATCAAAATCCTCACACTGCTCAACTGATTTCCTGGGTTAATTATTGCCCATATAGACTTAATTTTTGATTTGTTAATCACTTTTCTGAATATAGTACAGCATTTTTTGTAATATGAAATCAGTCCTACTTCTCTGATTTTCCTAACATTTCAAACCATTTCCTTTTCCTTGCACACGTTTTGATTCGTTTTGACGTCCATGGCTCTTCTGATGTCTGATGGGAATAATCAGCAACAAAACTCATCTTGTATCGGGTAAATAACATTTCAAAATCATTCGTTTTACCTGAATCTATCAGAAGACTAATATTAGCATGGTATTCAAGGAGAAGGGCTATCATTACACCACTGTATGAGGCTGAGCTGCACTAATTTTGAACCACAGTCATTATATGAGATGTATTCACTCAAAGTGAGTGACCGAGCGAGGTGGCGCAGTGGCTAGCACACTGGACTCGCATTCGGGAGGACGACGGTTCAATCCCGTCTCCGGCCATCCTGATTTAGGTTTTCCGTGATTTCCCTAAATCGCTTCAGGCAAATGCCGGGATGGTTCCTTTGAAAGGGCATGGCTGATTTCCTTCCCCATCCTTCCCTTACCCGGGCTTGCCCTCCGTCTCTAATGACCTCGTTGTCGACGGGACGTTAAACACTGATCTCCCTCCCTCCTCAAAGTGAGTGAAATAGAAATTTTAGTAAATAGTAACAGTGAATTATTAAGTATGCAAATACTAAATATTGCTGAGCACTTTATGAGCCGTTCTGAAATTGAATGTGTTATGATACCACAGTTCAAACTGATAAATCATTTCTCAAGGAAAAAATTCAGGGCTGGAGGGAGCTGCATATTTGTAAAAAATGATACTATTACTCTACCATTGGACATATGCAACTCCCACAGCACTGAAAAAGATACATAATTATTGGGCATAGAATTCACTGAACATTGTATTTACTTAATATAAGTATACAGATCACCCTCAGGCAACCTAAGCTGTTTCTATATATGAACTTGGCCTTAGTATTAGAAAAAGTAACAAAACGGAAATCCTACAGAATTGTGATCTGTGGCGATTTTAACATAGATTTCCTAGTAGAAGATAGTGACCATTTATACTTCCAAAACTTTATGAATCTCTACAATCTGGAACTAAAGGTTAAATCCCCAAGCAGAATAACCAACCACAGTGAATCTTGTTTTGACCAAGCATGCTCTGTAAAACTAGGATTCTCTGACCACATTGCCCTAATTATACAGATTCCAGTAAGTAAGTCCCCTCAAAAAAAGTTTACAACACAAACTAGAAATTTCTGTCAAAGCAATATCCACACCTTTTTGCCCGCATGCAAACAGAAAACTGGCAGGATATATATCACTCTGAAAACGTAATTAACAAATTTGAGGCTTTTCTAAATACTTTTGGTTATTATTTCAACTACCACTTCCCCTTAAAAACAAAAAAATATTCCCAATAACAGTAAATCCCCCAAGTGGATAACCCCAGGTATTATCACCTCAGCAAAAAGAAAAAGAGAACTCTTCAACCTCAGCAAGACTGAATTCGGCAATACCGAAGAATTTAAGAATTACTTTACCAAATATTAAAAATCTTTAGAAATGTAGTTAATGCAGCCAAAAAACTGTAAAATGATAACCTGCTCAAATTATCAGCTAACAAAAGTAAATGCATGTGGAAATTCATTAATACACATAGTGACAGAAATCAACAGCTGACAAGTAATGTGAACCTAACAATAAAAGGGAAATCAATCACAAACAAAAAAGAAATAACAGATGAATTTAACTCATATTTTATTAAAAATGTTCAAAGCCTCACAGCCCACCTCAAAAATAATCATCTCCTAAACTTAGAACAAAACAACTGCACCACCATGCTGTTCTTATTACCAACAACAGAGGCAGAAATAGAAAAAAGTATTCATGCAAAAATTAAGAAAAAATCCTCTGCAGGAAAAGATCAGATCCCCTGCTTTCTTCTCTATAACTGTAGTAACCTCATAAGTAAACCACTGTCCCACATAATAAACTCTTCATTCCTCAATGTCATATTTCCTAATAAACTCAAGACTGCAAAAACATATCCATTCATAAAAAAGGAAGTAAAGATGATACCAGCAATTACAGACCAACAGTAGTACTCTCAGTATTCAGCAAAATATTTGAATACACTATGGCAGACAGACTAAATTCATTTCTGAAAAAAAGAAATGCCGTATCACCTGCTCAGATTGGTTTCCAAGGAGGAAAAGCCACAACTGATGCAATACAGCAACTCCTAGATTACACCTTAACACTAGTAGACAAGAAGCTTCCAGCTATAGGCATTTTTCTTGGCCCAACAAAGGCATTTGATATGGTCAATCACAATATACTGCTCCAAAAAATTTATTCCCATGGAATAAGGGGCACTGGCCATGACTGGTTTAAATAGCTACCTCAAAGACAGAAACCAATATGTCCAAATGAATGTAACCAATTGACCAGAAATTGCTAATACTGTAGAGTCATCTACATGGATTTCTCGAAGGCTCAGTGTTGGGACCCTTATTGTTCTTACTTTATGTAAATGATCTCCCCTTAAATTCACACAGTAACAGAACCTTCCTCTTTGCTGATGATACCACAATTATGAGATCCGACTCAAATGAACATCTTCAAGACGCAATAAACAGGAGCACAGCACAACTAAACTCATGGTTTAATTCAAGCAGACTACTCCTAAATATAAAAAAGACAGCTGGTATTACTTTCGATACAGTCGATACTAAAAACCCACCAGTACCAAATGTATCACTGAGTGATGATAAAATCAACTATGTAAAGGACACCAAATTTTTGGTGGTTACCATTACTGAGACACATGGAAAAGTCATATTGATATAACCTGCACCAAATTGAGTAAAGTATGTTTCATGATTAGACAAATAAAGAATATTGTTAATACCAGCACCCTCACATCAATGTACTGTGCTCTTTTCCACTCTATATTAAGCTATGGAATTATCTTTTTGGGCCACAGTGCAGAAGCAGTGAGGCTGTTTAAACTCTAAGAAAAGTAGTTAGAATAATATTATTCAAAGAGCAGAAAGAATCCTGTAAACCACTGTTCCAGAATCTGAACATATTAGCCCTCCCATGTCAGTACATGTTGGAGCTACTATGTTTCACCAAGAAAAATATTAGCAGCTTAGATATAAACTCAAACTGGCACTAACATGATACAGGGTCAAAGAACACTCTACGAGCAATTCCCCATTCAACAAAATTGTACAGTAAAGGTGTCAGATATATGGGAATAAAACTCTACAATTATCTCCCAGTAGCAGTGAAGGACATTACACAAGTGAAGGATTTTAAAGTAAAACTACAGTCACTCCTAATTAAACACTGCCTCTAAAGCCTACAGGAATTCCTCGAAAACAACCTGCTATAGGGGACTGCTGGAAGGAAGTGCTCAACAAAAACACCAGATAATGGATCCCAAACTACTGACCTTATGTAACATAAATGAATGTAAATTACCAAATGAAAGTGCTGGCAGGTCGACAGACACACAAACATACACACAAAATTCTCAAGCTTTCGCAACAAACTGTTGCCTCATCAGGAAAGAGGGAAGGAGAGGGAAAGACGAAAGGAAGTGGGTTTTAAGGGAGAGGGTAAGGAGTCATTCCGATCCCGGGAGCGGAAAGACTTACCTTAGGGGGAAAAAAGGACGGGTATACACTCGCACACACACACATATCCATCCACACATATACAGACACAAGCAGACATATTTAAAGACCAGTGTTTGTGTTTGTTTGTGTGTCTGTCGACCTGCCAGCACTTTCATTTGGTAAGTCACATCATCTTTGTTTCAGATATATATTTCCTACGTGGAATGTTTCCCTCTGTTATAACCATAAATGAATGTAAGTTTTATTGGTATATCAGTATATGCTAAATTCTGGTACAGAATAAATATAAGACCTAAATGCATTACACATGTGATATAAATATGTAATCATTTTATAGATTCATAGACATGTATCTCTTCTTATAAATGCCTAATATGTATCAAATTACCTGTCCTATATCATGATGTTTATTTCTGTACAATGTGTGATTCAGAGGATCAAAATAAATAAATAAATAAGTAAATAAATAAATGGTTGAATGAGTGGATTATATTTTATGTGTTCTCACTCCCCTTGGCACTTTCACATACATTATCGCTCAAATGATAATACCCATGACATGGTCTCTATTTTAAAACCTGGAAAGCATAGTATCACTTCATAATGTGTAATGCAAACTGTGACATAAGTCTAAGTATTCAGTGCTGCAAGGGCTCGAAAGACATTTAAATCTAAATACTCAGTGCTGCGATGGCTCGAAAGGCATTTTTCAATTATAATATTCTGTTTATTTAACAGTAAAATACTGTAAAAGGGTCAATTTGATAGAGCAAGACTATATTTTAATTGTTTTGAGGAACATTATCAAAGAGAAATAATGGAAAACTCTCAATTATAAACAGCCTGAATTATCGCTTTTGCCTGTGAGAGTGCAGCATTGTAAATAACGTTAACTTGTTAGCATTCTGTGACTTTACTAACGATTTTTTTCCCTGATAGTAGACTTGACTACAGAAGGAGGTGTACTTCTATTGTTAAAAAAAGAAACGACACCTGCTATTGCTGCGAGATATCAGAAAATATTAATTTTGGTCAATATACATTCTTGTAAGAAGCTGAATGTATACTGTAATAGTTGAGCACCGAGAAGGATGTTCTTACGAAATAACAATTGTTTTCTTAAAAGGTAAAATTTTTCTCATTTCTTAAGTGATATTATGCTTATCTTTCCTCTCCTAGTAATTACCATACAAAGTGCAAGCGAGCAGAAGACTTGGTTAGGATTTTGACTGCTAGGTGTGCGACCTTGTTTAATTTTGGAATGAATGGGTTCTTTTTTGTGAAAAGCAAAAATTTGTGGAACTTGTCCTACTGACACAGACTATCACAGTTATTCAGAATCGTATCTGTCTGACTTGTCCTTCAATAAAAGAGTCAAGAATTTTCTAGAGCTACATTACAATGCAGATCTTGAGAAGCTGTATCTTACGCTGGGTACTAAGAAGAACTTTAACCTTGGGAGCGCTCGACTGCACTCCGGAGACACCACGCATTACTGCAAAATTAATAATTTACTCTTTTTCAGCAAGAAGACAGTAATTAAGATCCACAGCACTAAATATTTTATTTTTGATCAAAAAGTCACTTCCAATTTTCAAATTCAAAAGTAACACCAAAGGACATATTTAAATAAATCATTTAATACTAGGAAGGAAAGAGGACCTGGTAAGAGCAGGGAACAGTAGTTACAATCAATTTTGCGGTGGAAAGTTTTGAGGCTGCCTGTCTGTTTGTTCCTTTGTTCTTATCAGGAATACTTAATCATTTTTCTAGTGGCCAAGGGAGGGTCATTAGAAAAGAATAATCAGAACAGGGCTACAAGTAAACAGAATAATAATAATAAAAAAAAATTCACATCATGAATATCTCTCATCTGCTCCAGTCATCCATTTAACTCTATACTGAATCCATTAACATTAGTTTCTGTTACTTTTATTCAAGACTACACAAATTTGTTCAGGTGGGGGCAACATAGCTGCACGTTCCAATGTTGACTATCCTGGGTGAAAAACATGTAAAACTTCCCGAATTCATGGCATTCAGGATGTCACCTGACTAAAGCATGAGTCAGGTCTCATACAATAGGTGTTTTTGAAAACTGTACTGGTCAGCATGGAGGAGACTGTTGTACTTCATTAAATTTGGACTTGCAATATCTCAAAGATTGTACAACTTAACTACAAAGATTTTTTGCAGTAATTTTGAGGAAGTCTTGTGTTATTCCCCTTGTAGACAATTTATTGTGATTGTGCTTGCTTTCAACTACTCAGCACAGATTTTTGTTTGATGGCTCTATAGAATATTTCATTTTAATTAGGGGATGCCTCAGTCAAAATTTCTGTATAGGGTTCTGTGTAGGGTTCCCAGATTCCATCAGACCTTGGAGGTTTCTCAGTTTCAGTGAATCCATAATTGAGGAAGGAACTAATAGTTCCAAAAGTTATGATAGTTTTGTGTTGGTTGGTTGGTTTAAAAGAGGGAGGTGCTAGGTCATCGGTCCCTCGTTCTGATTAAAATAATTCCACAAGGGTGGGAGTAAAATAATTGAGACATACAAAACACAGCTGGAAGAAAGGAGAAAACCACAAAAATGACAGAAGGGCAACAAACAGTAAAATGGACAACATCGGACAAGAAAACCACAGAGTTGCAAGAAACATGTAGAAGAGATCAAAACAAGAGAGCAGATTACCATAGCTGGCTGACCATGAGAATAAAAAGGAGAAGCCAGTCCCTCTGCAACACATTAAAACCTCCCCCCTTAAAGCACTAGGGTGGAGGACACAGAGGGACAAAGGACATGTGCTAAAACTTAGATCAAATGATAAAACCCACCCTCACAAATAAAACATAAAACTAAAGCTGCTGTTGAGGAACTGTCACTCAGAGCGGCTAAAAGTGGGCAGTCCAGCACAAGGTGGACGACCGTCATTTGTGAGCCACAGCGACATGGAGATGGGTCCTCACGATGGAGGAGGTAACCATGTATGGCCAATGCGGAGCCGGCAGAGGACAACTGATTCCCCGCGAGAGGACCACATGGAAGACTTCCGCACATTTGTAGCATCCTTAATGATGTGCTCTTTGTTGTGCTTGCTGTTTTGCCATTCCATCTCCCAAAGCCAAAAAACCTTGTGGCATAAGAAAGAACACAGGTCAGTTTCGGAGATGCCCATCTCCAGAAGTGGTTTCCGCGTAGCCTGTTTGGCCAGCCTGTCGGCAAGTATGTTGCCTGGGATTCCGATGTGTCCTGGGGTCCACGGGACCATTCTGGGGCATAGATGGACTCCTAAATGGATGCTACCAAAGGATGGCGAGGGTATCACTGGTTGATAGCTTGTAGGCTGCTCAAGGAGTCAGTACACAGTAGAAATGACTCATCAGGGCATGAGCAGATGTGCTCAAGAGCACAAGATATGGCCACCAGCTCTGCAGTGAAAACACTGCACCCATCTGAGCAAGGAGTGCTGTTCAATATGTCCTCCATGAACATATGCAAAGCCTACGTGACCATCAGCCATCGAGCCATCAGTGTGAACCACTTCATGGCCCCAGTACACATCGAGAATTGAGAGGAATTGATAGCGGAGAGCCACAGGGTTAACCGAGTCATTAGGGCAATGCAAAAGGTCTAGAAGAATCTACAGCCTAGGTGTACGTGAATGGACCTCGACGAGAGGTCATAACGGGAAGGACTCTGGTTCAGACAGAATAGGTTTGTGTACTTTTATATGTGTGTACTGGCAGTACTACGCATTTCGCCTCCTGAAGGTAAGTTCTGGCTGGCAATTCCGCCTCTTACTTATTAACTGACTGGATTGAATTTTACTTTTGATAGACTATACCACTCAGCACTACACTGGTGGGGACATTAAAACTGGGCCAGTACTCTTGGAGTTTTCTTTGTAAAGGAACATTTCAAAACAGAGTTCAGCATTGTTGTTTTTGGATTGTACCCTACATTTCACTACATGTCTTCCATGAGTGCATACAGACTAACTTAGGAACTATTGGCAACCTTTACATTTGACAAATATTTCTTTGATTTCTGTGCAAGGCCTTCTGATAACCTTTACTGTGGTGGTTGAAAACTTCTTGTTTTGCCCTTTTGCCAGGCAGATGTTTCATTTAGTGTTCATTGGTCTGCAGCCCTATGCTTTGTTTCACATCTGTTGTGTAATGGTGTGTCTTGTAAAGTGACAGAGCTTATGTCATAATAATCTTGTGACTGTGTAGTGCATTGATTTATGGATTGTGCTATAAAATTGATTAATAAAACTTACCCTTAAATAACATCAGTTATTACACATAATTTTCTTTGTAACAGTTATGTGTATTAAATGTGTTATTATGTTCTAGAAATGCTTCTTGAAAATAACCACAGGAATGAAAGCAACAGCAGCTGAATATGAGTGTTTAGCCATCTAATTGCTTTTGCAACTTTGGAAATAAGGACGGCACTAATAAACTTTGCCTTGGTCATGATACAGTTTACACTTTGTTCATATGGGTTCGGTTATAGATGCACCAAAGAAACTGGTATAGTCATGCACATTCAAATACAGAGATATGTAAACAGGTAGAATATGGCGCTGCAGTCCGCAGCACCTATAGAAGACAACAAGTGTCTGGCGCAGTTTTTAGATTGGTTACTGCTGCTACAATAGCAGGTTATCAAGATTTAAGTGAGTTTGAACGTGGTGTTATTGTCGGTGCATGAGCAATGGGACGCAGCATCTCCAAGGCAGCAATGAAGTGAGGATTTTCCCATATGACCACTTCACGAGTGTACTGTGAATGTCAGGAATCTGGTAAAACATGAAACCTCCAACTTCTCTTCGGCCGGAAAAAGATCTGCAAGAACAGGACCAATGTCAACTGAAGAGAATCGTTCAACATGACAGAAGTGCAATCCCGTCCACAAATTGCTACAGATTTCAATGCTGGACCGTTAACAAGCGTCAGAGTGCAAACCATTCAACAAAACATCATGGATATGGGCTTCCGGAGCTGAAGGCCCACTCGTGTACCCTTGATGGCTGCACGACACAAAGCCTTACGACTCACCTGGTCCCGTCAACATCGACACTTGACTGTTGATGACTGGAAACGTGTTGCCTCATTGGACGAGTCTCATTTCAAATTGTATTATGTGGATGGACGTGTACAGGTATGGAGACACATCATGAATTCATGGACCCTGCATGCCAGCAGGGGACTATTGAAGTTGCTGGACGCTCTGTAATGGTGTGGGCTATGTGTAGTTGGAGTGATATGGACCCCTGATACGTCTAGATACGACTGACAGATGACACGCATGTAAGCGTCCTGTCTGATCACCTTCATCCATTCATGTCCATTGTGCATTCCAATGGATTGGGCAATCCGACAGAACCATGCGACACCCCACACATCCAGAATTGCTATAGACTGGCTCCAGGAAACTCTTCTGAGTTTAACCTGATCACCAAACTCGCCAGTCATGAACAGTATTGAACATACGTGGGATGCCTTGCAATGTGCTGTTCAGAAGAAATCTCCACGCCCTCGTACTCTGCAGCCCTGCACAATTCATGCTGTCAATTCCCTCCTGCACTACTTCAGACACTAGTCGAGTCTACACCATGTCGTGTTGCAGCACTTTTGCGTGCTCATGGAGGACCTACACAATATTAGGCAGGTACACCAGTTTCTTTGGCTCTACAGTGTGTTATGATATTTTCTGCTGTACTAATGCAATCAGTAAACAGCATGGTCACAGTCGAATTTCTTGCCTGTTTTCTTTCTTTTTTTTTTTTTTTAAATGAGCCCAATATGTACTGTGTCCCATACAGAACAGTGCCTTGCTGATTTCCCAAGTAGATGATGGTAATGAATGAAAGTTGGTGTGTGATTTTAACAAAGGCAGTATTGTATGCTATTTTAAATTTTACATATCTCAAGTAGTTTGCCTCAAACTGTTTTAGCAGGTATGTTACTACACTCTGTGTGTAGTGCCATGTTCAGTTTGTCTTGTTCAGCACTACCACAGAAGTGAAACTATGAAATTCCTTACATTTTATATTTAGCAAGAAATGCTTTAGTGTCCTACTGTAGACAACTTCCTCAAAAAGATAACTTTCTTATTTTCATTTATATTGCTAGGTGTAACTACTGTACATTTATGCCTTTCAGGAGACATCTACATAGATTACCTCCTATGATGTCTGCACAGGGTTTAATACTGAATCAATATCGCCATCTTGGGCAGAAGATCTGATTTATAAGTAAAGTAATGGAATTTTCATGTATGTGTAAGTTATTTATTGTTGGAAAAGCTACCTGTTAAAAGAACAAACCTGTTAAGAATCTTGTAAATTCGTGCTAGAAGAGGTACACTATGCATTTGTGATTGCCAAATGGTCATTTGTAATTTTTAAGAGATATTTTACTTTCCAGAATGTGTGATTAATCACATCGGAAGATGACCATCAAACTGACCGAAAGTAGTTATCAACAGTGACTAATTGCAACTGAGACCGTTACAACAAATATTTTTAAAAAATTATACAGTTCCGGTGTCTCTCATGTCCATGTGTTATTCAGTATTAAAACGTAAAAGCTAAAAATATGAAGCGCATCTAATTTGTCCTACAATCCTTACACTGTCTCAATGTAATTCGTGTTTTCAATGTGTTAGTCTGAGACGGGTGAAGACGTATCCGCTTGGTGGTCGATTTCTCCGCACATCCTTGTATGGACTGGGCTGTGTACCAAGGAGTTAACACATCCCCTCCAGAACGTCTGGAGACGCCGGCCTCGCCTCGCCTGTGGCTGCAGAGAGCGCACAGTTGGGCGAGTGACATCCTGTGACTCATTTCAGAGTTCAGCTGAAAGCCGGACGCAAACTGTTGCTGTTCCAGATTTTAGTTACTTTTTGGCCGAGGTTGTAGTGTCGCAGGGCAGTGTAGAGCTGCACGTCAGGCACCTTGTTCCAAACTCATACACCAGTGAAGAAAGCCAGAATGAAATATTTGTAACATTCATCGCATCTCATAAAAAGTTTGAGATTACAAACCAAGTGATAGTACACAAAGAGGAGAATTTTTTGCCATATGATTTATAGGGGAAACTTCCAAATCTAATCAATATTCAAGCAACTAAGATTTTTCCAGTGAAATAATGTCATTTTAAAGGGCTTTGATAGATGATGAAATGAGAACTGTTATAGGTTCCTAGAAGTAGTTTTTGAGACATGGCTCTGGCATTCGCAACAGGATTCACAAACGTTGTGAGAACCGTGGAGTCGGATACCAAAGTATTGTGGCACTGCCGCCAGCCACGCAACATACAAATGCCTGTTCCTAAATATTGTTATAAAACATCCAGAACTTTCCAAATGCAGTTGGTGATATTGAGAGAAAAGACATTGGTCTAAAACGCTCAGAAAATTCTGGTACAATGTTTTAAAGCTATAAAAATTTTCATTCAATCGCACTCCAAGCAGTTGCAGATCCTTAGGTGAAATTCATTATAACCTATATTGTGGGATATACTGTAGAATAGAAAGCGATGGTGGTAGATATTATCCTTCTAATGTATTTCGCTGATGGAGGAAGAGGGCCCAGACTCTCCATTACCAAAGACATCAGTTGTGTTGCTTTTTGTATCCATTGGAAATGAGGCATATCCATGGTTGAAGCATTTCATGAAATCTTACAGTCGACGGGTTTCAGATACATGGTATCAAGATTTCAACAATGTTTTCCAGATCACAACGATTAATTGAATGTGCTTTTGGAATAATGAGCGCTACTAGGAGTATATTTTGGAAACCAATACAAATTTCACCACAAATTGCTGACCATATCGTGAAATGTGCATGTTCTCACAACGATGTCGTTGACCTACAAGGACCCTTCAGAACTGGTGAGCAACATACAATCAACATCGAGTATTCTATGCAAGGCATTTATCAGACATGACGGAATTTTAACATACCTTCAAATGAAGCTGTCCAATTGAGACAGATTTGGAAACTTTTTCTCACATAATAGAAAGTGATTTTCTTTTGTTTCTCAGGTATGCTACTTCAACTTTATTATCGCCTCTCGTTTTAAGACAATGAAAGAAGTAAGAGATGAATGAAATGTATTCTGCACTTACAGTCTTCAATTCTGCTGCCATCTCATCACATAATTTGTCGAAATCGAATCGGTTGCAACGATAGCTGTTTTGCTGGTCCTGAGAAGGACGTCGAGTAAAACCAGCTGCTACCAACGTTTCCGTTGATGTCATTTGCTCAACGTTACAACAAAACAAACAAGCGTCAACAACAGTACTGACTCTGCTACGAAAGCCATCTTTATTCCTTTCTTCGAATAACACAAGTTACATACACACACACACCATTTTGTGTATATATATATACACAAAATGGTTAAAGGTACAGAGGTGTTGGCCACCTCGCCGTGCCCACCATCGAAGTGGGGACTTACATGGGGCGACACACCAGAGCATATACATATAGTGTGAAAAGAAGAGAGAAGAGTTAAACAGAGGAAGAGAAAGCTGGAACAAAGACGTTATTCCTCTTGTGACAGTCCCCAGGAGTCAGGGAACCACACTATCTGACGCTGACATGTGGCAGCAGTCTTTGTGCCGTAATGCGTTCTAAGATCCTGCAGCTAATACGGGACTGTGAGCTCTCTGGGTACTCAGAACCGCGAGCTCTCAGGGTCGAAATCCAAGGCCGATGAGGTGCCTCGCTGATACAGGAGACCACGCCCCCCCCCCCCCCCCCGCCCCCCCCAATTCAACATCGCTGTGGACACCGTTACATCCTGGATGTCATGTTGCAGGTCGGAGACTGCACGCCAGATTGACGGTGTGTCATAGTAGGTCGCCTTCTGTGTGTGACACCAGTCGAGCCGGAGATGGTCACCGACTATCTGGGCGTCTATCACGCGGGTGATGCCATCTTTTACCGCCACCACGTCGGCTTGTGTAATCCCTCTAGCGTATGAAGATGGGGCTCCACGGAGATGTAGAAGCCCCTCTGCATGAGCACACGGGCGATATACTTCACAATTGCATCATGTCACTTGACTCGGGACCCGTGCATTCTGTAGCAAGCCTGAAGGATGTTGTTGGTGGTCTCGATGGCCTGGTAGCCCACGTGACATCTGGTGTCGGGCTCGTGCCCCCGACTGCACCGTGCCTTCATTGGGAAGGGGTTGATGTGGGCGCAGAGGGTGTTGATGTAGTCACGCCCAATAGCAGCTGACTGGTGTCGGCAACCCACTGATGCTGCGTTCAGAGTGCAGCGGATGAAGACAGCACTGCTCTGTCGATGATGACTTGTAGGCGTGCGGCCCACATTTCTTCGACCTGCGATGATGTTTTTAGGAGGTGGCCCTCCCACATCAGGTGCAGCTCCAGCACCTCGATCTCACGCTGCACCTCGTCCAGGCCTGCACCGTCGAATGCTGACCCCATCTTCTGTAGCGCCAGGAGATGGGAGTGCCAGAGGGTTGGCCCCATCCAGCGGCAAGATGGAATGCCGAGACCTCCCTGGGCAACGGGAGTGTGGAAGTCGCCCAGGAGAGTGTCTCCTGGAAGCGGAACCATCTCCTGATGGCGGCCCTGATGGAGATGTCTGGCGAATTCAGGGCACCGACAAGGGTGCGGCCAGGGAGAAGCACATTGATGAGGGTGTAGAGGTGCTGTTGTGGCTCGAGTTGAGCTCGGGGGATGACATCCAACTGTTCCCCTAGGTGGCGTTGGGGTTAAAGATGTAGCAACCAGAAGTGGAGAACTGCAGCCCCAGGTACCGGAAGGTCTCACCCACATGTAGGGCCGGCGCGGTGGTGTTGCCAGCCTCGAAGGAGACCTCGCCGTCCACCCTCACCTTCTTCTTGTGGCCGGACGTGATCAAGGCGAGGGTCTTCTGGGCATTGATGTGCAGCCCCTGGTGTGCGAGGGCTGTGCAGGATGTCATCTGCAAAGACCGCAGCATTGACTCTGTGGCCGAGAGTCCAAGCTCCAATGTGAGAGGGGAGCTGACGTAAAAGAAAGTGCACCATGAAGTTGAAAAGGATGGGGGCGTGAGGATCGCCCTGACGGACACCCTGTGGAGGCTACACGGACACGCCCATGTTGGCGCTGCCCGCTATCACCGTCGCACTGCCTTCTTAGCACCGCTCGATGTATTCAATGAAGCAATCCGGTAGGCAATGCGCCCTCAGCATGGGGCGGAGGGTGGCATGACCTGCCGAGTTGAACGCGTTAGAAATGTCGATCGACATGACGAAGACAGAGCGGCACGAGTGGACTGCGTCAGTGAGAGCTGTGTCTAGGACGAAGGTATTCTCCAGCATCCCAGCCCAAGGGATGAATGCCCACTGACGTTCGTCCACAGCACACGCACGCACCAGGAGCAAGGTGAGAACCTTGTGAAAGGTTCACGCCAGCACTGAACAGATGGTAAGGGGGCGAAAGTCAGTGGGGGATATTGGTGCAGCCATTTTGGGGAGAAGGGACGTGCGAGTGTGAAGCAGATGCTCGGGAAGGGCTCTGGCCAGGAGGAAGGAGTTAAGGAGCTTCACGAGGATCTCGTGCGGCAGGCGGGAGTGAGGCCATCAGGAGCCACTACCGAGCCCCTGGGCAGCATGGTGGCCACGTACTCCTCAGCAGTGACCGGTCCCCACAAGCACACCGGGAGTGGCAGGTTCCGAATGCGGCAGGAGGCGGTCACTGATGAAGCCTACGGTGGAGATGGGCTTCTTAGTGAAGAGGTCCGCCCACAAGTCCAGCAAACAGCGGATGGCGGGCGGCGGCTGCAGCAGGGTGCCATTTGAGAGGCCGCGCACGCAACATGGGTGCGACTGCCGGAAGGCATCCTGCGTCTCTGAAAACACCCATCGGCGCCGTTTGCGCCTCTGCTGCGGCGGCACCGCAGGTGGCCGCTTAGATGGTCGGTCCCTCCCCCCCCCCCCCCCCCCCCCCCCCCTGGACCCGACCGACGCAAGGGCATCCGGGAGCATGCCTAGGATGACGTCAGGCTGCGTCCCCGGCCCCCGACTGATGACACGGTCGAGGGCCGAGAAATGCTGAGCGACGTCGGCATTGATGTCGGCGTCGGCCGACCCCTCTGGCGGCGGCCCGGTGGTGTCAGCCGT
This sequence comes from Schistocerca americana, assembly GCF_021461395.2. Classification (NCBI taxonomy): domain Eukaryota; kingdom Metazoa; phylum Arthropoda; class Insecta; order Orthoptera; family Acrididae; genus Schistocerca; species Schistocerca americana. The sequence goes on along the minus strand of NC_060123.1, from coordinate 601,913,958 downwards.
GAAGTCCCCAGCTGCATCATTGGCTGGAGCTGCTTCATCTGCTCCCCGGTGGGACGCCGGCTCTTATCCCCGACCGATCTCAAGTGCCTCAATAAAGTCGCGGACAAGCTGCTTGTGTGCAGACTTCCGTCGTTGGCACTTGATTGCCTCGAGAGTTCTATTGGAGAACATCCAAACGTTTCAGCCATTATTCCTGAAATGTGAAATATTGAAGAGAGGTTCTTTAAATGAGTCATTTGTATTTTATTGCATAAAAAAGTTGTTTATACAGTTTTAATCATGAAAGTTTGTTTGTAAATTAGCACCCTTGACCTCGACAAATCTGAGAATTTCATAAACGCCAAAATCCAGTAGAAGAGAGGTTTTATTTTCTAATTCGTATTTTTTCCTTTCTTTTTGTTTCATCAGTGCCATTCATTTACATTTCTAGTACTTTCTTAAGGAGCTACATAAACCCTGTCATTTTTTCCCTTCAGATGTGCTGCAGTTATTTCTAGCTTATTCTTCCCTATTTTCCTACTTCGAAACAAGTAATACCTTTTACTTTACAGATTTTATCAGAGACTTTTTACAGGGCTATTACAAATGATTGAAGCGATTTCATAAATTCACTGTAGCTCCATTCATTGACATATGGTCACGACACACTACAGATACGTAGAAAAACTCATAAAGTTTTGTTCGGCTGAAGCCGCACTTCATGTTTCTGCCGCCAGAGCGCTCGAGAGCGCAGTGAGACAAAATGGCGACAGGAGCCGAGAAAGCGTATGTCGTGCTTGAAATGCACTCACATCAGTCAGTCATAACAGTGCAATGACACTTCAGGACGAAGTTCAACAAAGATCCACCAACTGCTAACTCCATTCGGCGATGGTATGCACAGTTTAAAGCTTCTGGATGCCTCTGTAAGGGGAAATCAACGGGTTGGCCTGCAGTGAGCGAAGAAACGGTTGAACGCGTACGGGCAAGTTTCACGCGTAGCCCGCGGAAGTCGACGAATAAAGCAAGCAGGGAGCTAAACGTACCACAGCCGACAGTTTGGAAAATCTTATGGAAAAGGCTAAAGCAGAAGCCTTACCATTTACAATTGCTACAAGCCCTGACACCCGATGACAAAGTCAAATGCTTTGAATTTTCGGCGCGGTTGCAACAGCTCATGGAAGAGGATGCGTTCAGTGCGAAACTTGTTTTCAGTGATGAAGCAACATTTTTTCTTAATGGTGAAGTGAACAGACACAATGTGCGAATCTGGGCGGTAGAGAATCCTCACGCATTCGTGCAGCAAATTCGCAATTCACCAAAAGTTAACGTGTTTTGTGCCATCTTACGGTTTAAAGTTTACGGCCCCTTTTTCTTCTGCGAAAAAAACGTTACAGGACACGTGTATCTGGACATGCTGCAAAAATTGGCTCATGCCACAACTGGAGACCGACAGCGCCGACTTCATCTTTCAACAGGATGGTGCTCCACCGCACTTCCATCATGATGTTCGGCATTTCTTAAACAGGAGATTGGAAAACCGATGGATCGGTCGTGGTGGAGATCATGATCAGCAATTCATGTCATGGCCTCCACACTCTCCCCACTTAACCCCATGCGATTTCTTTCTGTGGGGTTATGTGAAAGATTCGGTGTTTAAACCTCCTCTACCAAGAAACGTGCCAGAACTGCGAGCTCGCATCAACGATGCTTTCGAACTCATTGATGGGGACATGCTGCGCCGAGTGTGGGAGGAACTTGATTATCGGCTTGATGTCTGCCGAATCACTAAAGGGGCACATATCGAACATTTGTGAATGCCTAAAAACCTTTTTGAGTTTTTGTATGTGCGTGCAAAGCATTGTGAAAATATCTCAAATAATAAAGTTATTGTAGAGCTGTGAAATCACTTCAATCATTTGTAATACTTTATGCTCAGGGCATCACATCTCAAATTTTTATTCAAATAATCTTTGGAAGCGGCACTCCATACGGTTTTTCTTTGCCTGTAATCATCCATAAATTGAAAAGTGTTTCCTTTGAAGCCAACAGACATTACTGCACATACACCGATGCACAGCGTAAGCTCAACACTACACACAATGAAATACAAGTGGGCCACAGCTGCTTGTCGTCTACCAAAAAGCGCTGAGATTCCCACTGAAGGCGGGAAGCAATGCCCCTAACGCATGGCCTCCATGTCCAGGAAATTACGCATGCACAATTGCACTTGCATACTCACGCTTTTAGAAATACGAGTATATGTGGATGTGCAATGCGAAACAGAATTACGGCATAGCGTGGACACACCTTACAGAAACAAACTGAGGAAAAGTATCTTTACTTCAACTATCGTAATTACACTTGGAAGAAACATTTTTGGGTATAAATACCATTCAGTACCCACAATTCGGGCACTAGAGTTGAATGAATCTGTCTATATAATAATATTACTAATCTTCGGATACACAGTTCATATCTGAGGTTAGGCGCCATCTCTGGACGTAGCGGAAATAAGTTTTGCAAACGAGCTACGCGAGATATTTCGATTGGAAGGTTACATAAGCAACCATTTCATGGCACTACCGTAAACAGATTGCGATGTGATCGCCCTGAGGTAATATCTCAGTGGCGTCCAATGTGACAGGACGTCAACAATATATCAATACACTGGAAGCCTCTCCATGTGTGAAATTCTTGAACATACGGATTGATAATAAACTGAGAGGACAACAGAATGTGGATGTATCAGTAAAAATGCTTAGTTCTGCCAGCTTTGCACTGAGAAATCTCTCTCATTGTGTTGACCTGCAGACAGCATTCCTAGAATACTTAGCGTACTTTCACTGCATATTGGGAATCATATTCGGAGGAATGCAGCTAAGATCAATAAAGTAATATTCTACAGAAGCGTGCAGTATGAATATTGTGTCAAGTTGATAGCCGAACGTCTCTGAGGAGTTTCTTGAGGGCCCTAGGTATTATCACTCTTACGAGCTAATACATAACTCCATGATTGTATTTGAGATTAATGACAAGATTAAATTTAAGAGGAACTAAGCAGTTCGCAACCACGAGGCTCGAAGTAGAAATTATTTCCATACTGACTGTGCACCTCTACATAGGGTTCAGAATGAAGTTTTATGTTCTGGCGCAAAGGAGTGAAACAGATTGTGGGTAGACATCAGACTCGAAACTGCAAATACCCAATACCTGAAAACAAAGCAAAACAATAGTTCATTTGCTACTCCTGGAATTAATCAGAGTATTAGACTGTGAGACGGAAATTCCACATAAATGCGTTTGCATTAAACAGATCTTGACCCTTGTGTAGTCCACTACAGCTAACAAACTACCTAACCACAAACAACATATAATCAGTATAGCACAATTTCGGTCTTAATAATGGTAACAAGTGATCTGAAGCTTGCCATGGAAGCGTAAGAGGTGACTATCATGTGCTTCTTAGACATCAGCAAAGACTTTGACACTGTTGACTTCGACAGTTTACTTGCTAAACTTATCGGCTTAAATGTGTTGCCAAATGCAGTACAGTGGTTCAGCTCATACCAGATACCTAGCCAGCAATGCGTAATGTCTGTCACCATAAAGTCACAGTGGAGGCAGATAGTATCAGGTGTCCCCCAAGGTTTGTTATTCGGTCTTACACTCATTTCATTGTATGTAAATGACGTGTCATCATTTTTGCCGTATTGCAGACACCACATATGCGGTGATGTCCTCGAGTTGAGTCTAGATTCAAAACCAATACACCCAAAGACAACTGTCGAGAATCTTAGTACTGGTCTGAGTGCACTATCAAACTAGGCACATGATATAGGGTTAAAGCTCAACCCATCCAAAACCCAAGCAGTACTAGCTGCTCCTTCTACGCTCATTAGCCAAAAATATCGGGAATCCCTACCATCTTTAACCCTAAATGGGAAAAATTTCAGTTTCTTCAGTAAAGAGTCTAACAGATGAAAATCTAAGTTGAACTGAACACGTAACTGTAATGTGCAAGAAGACAAAGCATCTCTCAATGTCTTGCAAAAATATAAAATGTTCTTCCCTCTTGAACTGAAAAGAAACTTGTGTAAACACTTATACTTCCAATTATTTATTGCAGCAATGTTATCGTGGAAGGCCTTATTCAGGAAAGCTCCTGGAACAGCTTATTAACACCTGTGTTCGTTATACCTGTAATGTTCGATTCCTTGATCATATTTCAGCATCATATGCTCAGCTATCCTTGCTGCGTGCAGACAAGCACAAATATTTCCAAATCCTCAGTCTTCTCTACTGTCTCATCAACATACGCAGTCCCACATATCTCTCTTCGACCATATCGCTCTTGCCTGAACAACATGGCAGAAACACCCATTCCCATCGGATCAAAATCATTTCCGTCCCACTCCATCTTCTGCCATTTTCTAGAAGTCCTTGTTGGTAGCAGGAACCTGACTCTGGAATAATCTCCCACATTATATTACAGAGATGAATAACATCTCGAGATTCAGAAAATAGTTAATGACGTATCTACTGAAGCAACAATAATGATTACCATTGTACGTGTCTACTGAAGCAACAGCAATGATTGCCATTGTGCCTGTATGCAGTCATTGCCCTTGTAAATCCTTGTTTCCAACCAGATCGCCCTCTTTTTCCCAGTATTCTTAGCTGGTGCAGTCTTTATAAATTTCCTTTCCCCAGAACTCGCTTTATCGGAAAACATCTATTTTATACACTTATAAAATCTTTTTATACCTTTTTACAAGTTCATTGTCACTATTATTTACTCATATTGTCATTAACACACTCAAATCATTTTAATACTATTTGCCATATTAAAACTGTTATGTCTTAGGTAACTATGGTGTAAAAAAGGTTCCATATGTGTGAAATCCAGGCCTGATGTAAGAGAGGGCCTGATGGCCCTTAATCACTCAGGTTAAATAGCTGAATAAATAAAAATAAATAAATGAAGAGTGTGCTTTGATGTATAAGATAAAAGCTGCAGTTGATTAGTTCAGGATGTCCCACATAGAACTGGTACACCTCATGGCCAAGATTCAAGTAACAACGAACTAACTAAAAAGGAACAGATAACAGTAACCTTAAAAAACATGAAGTTATTTGATAAAATTAAATTTTCCTTGAGACATTTGAGTCTCATCTTTATCTACGATAATGATAAAAGCTGAAGATGTGATTTGGAGTTTGTGATAGTGAGGGCATTGTACAGGGGAAAAAAGGAACAGATAACAGTAACCTTAAAAAACATGAAGTTATTTGATAAAATTAAATTTTCCTTGAGACATTTGAGTCTCATCTTTATCTACGATAATGATAAAAGCTGAAGATGTGATTTGAAGTTTGTGATAGTGAGGGCATTGTACAGGGGTAGTCCATGCAGTTGTTGTGGTGTAATGGCTAGCAGACCTGCCTCGTGAACAAGGAGACCTGGGTCCAAGTCTCAGGTGTAGCACAAATTTTAATTCATTGCTTTAGCTTCTACCATTATTGCAGAAGAGATGCTTTAAGTGGTGGCCATCGGCACCCAGGCATCGCTGACTTTATGTGATGAGTTACCAGCAACATGCTATAATCCTGCAGGCGTGATGTTGTTAATTTCTCTAATAATGTTCCATATACGACCACACAGTGTTAAGTCTGGGGACATTGGGGGCCAGAGGTGTGTAGCGGCAAATCTGCCTTCAGGGATGATGTGGGCCATAGTTTCGTTGGATGTGTGAGTGGCTGCTCCATCTTGTTGGAATGCTGCCTACAGCTTCTCTGCATCTGTTAATCGCGGGTACAGAGAGTCAAAGATCTCCAGATATCTGGCACTATTTAAAGTGTAATTAAAAAATGTGGAGCCAATAATACGCATGCTGGACAGTGCACACCAGACACTTATCTCCTCTGAGAGGAGAGCTTCTTCGTGCAGAATACGTGGGTTGTCCTGCGACCAGTATCTGCAGCTCTGGGAGCTCATATAACGTGCAAATGAAACCAGGCTTCATCTGACATGATTTCCAGCAAGGCGTCCAAGTAGCTGTTGGCATTTGATACGATATTGCAGTGCCTCTGTTATTCTGATGACAATGCACTGTGGCGACCACAGCCATTATGAAACACATCAGATGAGTTCGCGCTTGCGAATAATGACTACCATCAGCTGTAGAATGTAATGACGACAATGAAAATTTGTGTTGGACGGGGGCTAGAACCCGGATTTCCCGCTTATCCCGAGCGGTCGCCTTACCATTTGCCTATCCGTGCACGACTCACGGCCAGATCCAAACTTCTGTATGTCGTCGACCATACGTTTATGATCTGTACTTGCACGTCCATTATGTGTATGGTTGACGACATATGGAAATTTGGATGTGACTGGGCCAGATCCAAACTTCCATATGTCGTCAACCATAAGTCTACGATCTGTACTCGCACATACATTATGTGTATGGTTGACGACATATGGAAGTTTGGATGTGACTGGGCCAGATCCAAGCTTCCATATGTCGTCAACCATACGTCTACGATCTGCACTCGTACATCCATTATATGTATGGTTGACGACATATGGAAGTTTGGATGTGACCGGGCCAAATCCAAACTTCCATATGTCGTCAACCATACGTCTACGATCTGTACTCGCACATCCATTATGTGTATGGTTGACGATATATGGAAGTTTGGATGTGGTCGGGAGTCGCGCACGGATAGCCAAATGGTAAGGCGGTCACTTGCGATAAGCAGGAAATCCAAGTTCGAGTGCCGGTCCAGCACAAATTTTCATTGTCGTCTTTCCATTCTACGGCTGATGGTAGTCATTATTCGCAAGTGTAAACTCATCTGATGAGTTAGCATTTGATGTTAATAGCCAGTTACAATACTGAACTCTCTTTTTGCTAATCACCAACTTTCAACTCTTCCACTACACTCACACAATAGCCTTTTAATTTCATATCTTTTAATACATGACGTACAAGATACACCAACCTGCTGTGATAACCTCCTTATCGACTTGTAGGGACTTCTTGTGATGGCCGTGTGCATTCCGCCTACAGTTTCAGTAGTACTCACTGTTGGTCGCCTATTCCTCTGCACATTCTTAAGGGATGCTACAGCCCTGCATTTCTTGTACAGATGTTGAATAGTGCTAGTCATTGCGAGTTTACTACCAGGACACTTCGCTTGGTAACATTCCACAATATCAATTTGCTGTTCTAAGGCAAACTGCCCCATTTCTGTGACAGCTGAACAATAAGCGCTTCTCATAACATCCGACACACGATACTCAGATGCACTCAACTTTGCAATAAAATGCAGTGTAGACAACTTTCGAGACAGTGTTACAACTTAACAAGCAATTCGACTAGAGATGATTAACTGATATGTTAAGAGTAGCGGCTTTATGTGGGACGCCCTGTGCAGGAGAAGGAGCAGTGTTATCTTTTTTTTTCTTTTTCCGAAGTAGGTGGAGTTCTCATAATAGTGATTGCGAGTAGATTAGTAGATATGTGGTTAGAATCTTTTACAGAAGTAACCGCCCCTTGTATGTCTCCACACGTCATTCGTAACCAATACTAAAGAGCCTTGTAGAATACTTGACGAAAAAGCTTTAGTTACTGACTTAATGATATCTATTTATAGTACTAGCTGTACAGTTAATCACTATTGTATTTGTGATGCAATGAATTAAAACATAGAATATCATACACTAAAAAGGCGATAAGTTACACTGTCCTCTGTGGGACAGTAGATATGTACGAGAGTGATTTGAAAAATTTTCGAAATGAAATAGAAAAAAAGGTACTTACATCACTGAAACTCTTTTATTTTTCAACGTAGGATCCTTGTAGGTTAATGCACTTGGTCCAACGATGTTCCACTGCATTGATCCCATCTCGAAAATGAGTTTCCTCTGGACCTGCAAAATTGTTAACTTCGGCTATCAATTCTTTGTTTGAAGTGAACCTTCATCCACCTAGAAAAATTTTCAATTTTGGGAAGAGATGGAAGACTGACGGAGCCATATCAGGTGAAGAAGGCGAGTGTGGCAGCAAATTTTGCCATGGCGACGGCACATGTGTCGGCATTCGTTGTTAGTGAACAGTCGCAAGGCACTTAACTCCCCGTCTTCGGGCATTACGTTCTCGTCTGACGTTGCTGATGCCGTTGGTGGACCTTGGGTTTGGTTTTAATTATCCCCGTGTAAAGCTGTGGTGCCTGGGCCCCACTTAGCTCGTGCTCGCCAATGAGAGCCTTGTACTAGTAACTGGCGCAGGGTGCTTTACGCAACAGCAGCTGGCGTCGATCGCGTCATAGGAGTCCGATCATGAGAGACGGGACCAGCACGTGTCAGCTGGCCCTTGTTCCATTTCTCGGTATCACGTGCTCAGTTACGTGATCGCCCATATAGTGCTAGGCCAGGCTGCTCTGTACTACACTCAGAGCGGGTACTATTCATGGGAATGCAAAACGTCCAGGCATGCAATCTTCCAGGTGATGGAATCGACTTCGAAAGGTCCATGCATCTTACCACATCACTGATTTAACGGACAGACATATACAGGATGTCTGACTGTTATAGGTACAAACGAAAGGAGTGACTATAGGGCGATGGAAGAAGCAAATAATCACTATGAACAGAGTTCACCCGATACAACGTATGACAACTAATCCTAATAAACAAAGTTTCCTCGATAAGACTTCTTACGACTGAGCGCATCGACACCTTATAGTAGTCCCCGAATATACAAACTGCAGATACGCGCTTGAGGACAAACACATTACAAAAAGCGTTCCACATGGCTTCCGTTCATCCGCAGGAAGGCTCCAGCACGTCTTCTCGTCGATGCCCCTACACGTTCATTGCCCCAGGCGCCTTCCGAATGCACTGACAGCAATCCATATTGCGTTCCCACAGTTCATTGACACTATAAAAAAAGGCTCTAAACAGTATAGGACTTAACATCTGATCCCGCGTCCGGCCATCCTGATTTAGGTTTTCCGCGATTTCCCTAAATCGCTCCAGGCAAATGCCGGGATGGTTCCTTTGAAAGGGCGCGACAGACTTCCTTCCCTAATCCGATGAGACCGATGACTTCGTAGTTTGGTCTCTTCCCCCAAACAACCCAACCCCCAACTTAACGTCTGAGGTCATCAGTCCCCTAAACTTAGAACTATTTAAACCTAACTAACCTGAGGACATCACACACATCTATTCCCGAGGCAAGATTCGAACCTGCGACCGCAGCAGCAGCGCGGTTCCGGACTGAAGCGCCTAGAGCCGCTTGCCCACAGCGGCCGGCTCATCGACGCTATCGACTGGGCTTGAATACACTTATTTTTTAATAGCCACACACAAAAAATCCAACGGGTTCAAGTCGGCGGACCTGGTAAGCCACGGTACTGGCGAGCCACGACCAACACACCTGTTGTCGAAGATTCGTGGTAGGTATTTGCAAACAGACACTTGAAAGTGCGCCGGTGCACCATCATGCATGTGGCACATACGCATCCTTTCACCCTAATGCACATCACTCAAAACTTCGCCTTTGCGATTAACAGCATTGTCGTACTGGAATAACTGCACTTCTCCGTATAACGTATAATGTTTCTGGACGTATGTTCAGGAGGATTATTTGCCTCTACTCGGCCCTCTGCGAGGGCGTGCTGAAAGGTAATGCCTCCGAATTTTTTATGTGAAAACTCTTAAAGCTTTTTAAATAAAACAAACGTTAGTAACATTTTACATCTTTACTCTTGATCTCTACATACTGTATCTATTTATCAACATAGTTACCCTGGCGACGAATGCATTTCTCCTAACGAGAGACTAGTTTGTTCATACCGTGACTCTAGAAGACGTGACATTTCTGACGAAGCCACAACCTCACCTCTGCTTGCACCGCTTCGTCGCTACCAGAGTGAAGTCCTGAAAGATGTTCTTTAAGTTTCGAAAAGAGATGAAAATCGAATGGGGCCAAGTCGGTATTGTGTGGAGGATGAGCGATCACAAGTGAACCCAGGCGGTCGGACCGTTGTAGATCTTGCAGCACTCTTGTGTGGTGTGCCATTGTCCTGCGAAGGAGAGGATGCTCCGTGTATGGACGAACTCTTCGAATTCGTACTTTCAGAAACTCGATTACAGGACAGTGTTTATCGCGCACCGACGTAGTTCATCTACATCTACATTTACATTTATACTCCGCAAGCCAACCAACGGTGTGTGGCGGAGGGCGCTTTACGTGCCACTGCCATTACCTCCCTTTCCTTTTCCAGTCGCGTATGGTTCGCGGGAAGAACGACTGCCGGAAAGCCTCCTCGCGCGCTCGAATCTCTCTAATTTTACATTCGTGAGCAATACTCAAGTATAGGTCGAACGAGTGTTTTGTAAGCCAGCTCCTTTGTTGATGGACTACATTTTCTAAGGACTCTCCCAACAATTAATTTTATATGATCATTCCACTTCAAATCGTTCCGTACGCATACTCCCAGATATTTTACGGAAGTAACTGCTACCAGTGTTTGTTCCGCTATCATATAATCATACAATAAAGGATCCTTCTTTCTATGTATTCGCAATACATTACATTTGTCTATGTTAAGGGTCAGCTGCCACTCCTTGCACCAAGTGCCTATCCGCTGCAGATCTTCCTGAATTTCGCTGCAGCTTTCTAATGCCGCAAGTTCTCTGTATACAACAGCATCATCCGCGAAAAGACGCATGGAACTTCCGACACTATCTACTAGGTCATTTATATATACTGTGAAAACCAATAGTTCCATAACACTCCCCAGTGGCACGCCAGAGGTTACTTTAACGTCTGTAGACGTATCTCCATTGAGAACAACATGCTGTGTTCTGTTTGCTAAAAACTGTTCAATCCAGCCACACAGCTGGTCTGATATTCCGTAAGCTCTTCCTTTGTTTATCAGGCGACAGTGCGGAATTCTATCGAACGCCTTCCGGAAGTCAAGGAAAATGGCATCTACATGTATCTAATATTTTCTGGGTCTCATGAACAAATAAAGCGAGTTGGGGCTCACACGATCGCTGTTTCCGGAATCCATGTTGATTCCTACAGAGTAGTTTCTGGGTTTCCAGAAATGACATGATACGCAAGCAAAAAACGTGTTCTAAAATTATACGACAGATCGATGTCAGAGATATAGGTCTATAGTCTTGCGCATCTGCTCGACGACCCTTCTTGAAAACTGGAACTACCTGTGCTCTTTTCCAATCGTTTGGAACCTTCCGTTCCTCTGGAGACTTGCGGTACACGGCTGTTAGAAGGTGGGCAAGTTCTTTCGCGTGCTCTGTGTAGAATCGAATTGGTATCCCGTCAGGTCCAGTGGACTTTCCTCTGTTGAGTGATTCCAGTTGCTTTTCTATTACTTGGACACTTATTTCGATGTCAGCCATTTTTTCGTTTGTGCGAGGATTTAGAGAAGGAACTGCAGTGCGGTCTTCCCCTGTGAGACAGTTTTTGGAAAAAGGTGTTTAGTATTTCAGCTTTACGCGTGTAATCCTCTGTTTCAATGCCATTATCATCCCAGAGTGTCTGGATATGCTGTTTCGATCCACTTACTGATTTAACGTAAGACCAGAACTTCCTAGGATTTTCTGTCAAGTCGGTACATAGAATTTTACTTTCCAATTCACTGAACGCTTCACGCATAGCCCTTCTTACACTAACTTCAACATCGTCTGGCTTCTGTTGGTCTCAGAGGTTTTGGCTGCACACGCCGCCATGTTACACGCTACAATTTGGAGTCTCTAGTGGCAGAGGACTGCAAATGTGTAGAAATGAAGAATAAAGATCTAGAATGTTAATAACGTTTGTTTTATTTAAAAATCTTTAAGAGATTTTACATAAAGAATTCGGAAGCATTAGTTTTGAGCACGCCCTCGTACAGTAGTCCGACACACTGTGTAATGAAGGCAATGCCTAACTCAGGGGACTGAAACTTTTGTTATTTGAAATGTGTCTACGGGGCGCGACAATAAAGTAATGAGACTGATGTCTTGCTTACCATTTTAATCAAGTTTAGTGTTGCCTTCTTCAGAGTAGTTCCCTTCTGATTGCACACACTTTTTCCAGCGCTTCTGCCATTGGTGGTAACATTTCCGGAACTCATCTTCTGTAATATCCTCGTCGCAGCGTTTTGGACATCTTGTGTTGTTTGAAAATGGTGTCCCTTGACCGCCGTTTTGACTCTTGGAAATAGATAAAAGTCGAACGTAGCGATATCAAGTGAATAAGGTGGCTGTGGTAGTACTAACATTTGTTTTGAGGTTAAAAATTGCTGTACTGACAGAGCAGCATGGGATGGCGCATTATCGTGATGCAGAATCCAATTATCAGCAATGTTTTTATAAAATTTCTTTGTAGTAATATTGTATCAATTCCCTTGGAATCAAAGAAGCACACAAGCATGCATTTCACTTCTGACTTTGACATGCGAGCTTTTTTTGGTCAGGATGATCCCTTTGAGCACTATTGCGAACTTTGGCGTTTTTTCTCTGGATCGTACTGAAAAAAAAAGCAACTTTCATCACCAGTGATAACACGACTCAATAATTCTGGAGTGATTTCCGTTTGCTCTAACAGATCGGATGCCACGTTTTTTCGTGTTTCTCGCTGTTGTGGTGTGAGATTTTTGGGGACCATTTTTGCATAAATCTTTCTCATACCAATATCTTCAGTTATTATTAGACTAATCGTTTCTCGATTGATGTTCAGTTCTTCTGCAATCATTTTCACGGATAATTTTCGATCAAATCGTATGAGTTCACGCACCCTGGCCAAGTTGACATCTGTCCGTGAGGTTGATGGTCGTCCACTGATGTCTTCATCTTCAACATTCGTTCTGCCTACACCAAACATTTTATGCCAACGAGAAACTTGAGCTCTTGACATAACCTCCTCTCCAAAAGCATTCTGAAGCTTACCGTAAGTTGTCATCACGTTTTCACCCAATGTAACGCAAAGAGAAATGGCATACCGTTGCGCAATATTATGCGGTTCCATTTCAGTGACGAGAGACACTTCTTACAGCGCAACTCACGACTGAGGGTTGCATCGATGTGCCACTTGGACTAGAAGCAGTTTACAGACCAAGGTCAACGATATTGTGCCTACGCAAGCCTGCAGGGTTGCCAAATCTTGCAAAGAAAATCAGTCTCATTAATTTATTGTCGCACCTCGTATATAAGCCAGCTTTCATTTCTGATTGTGTGTTACTGTCTAATTATCCTATATAAGTCAGAGACATGGATTTTCTGTGTGTGATTCCTTGTTAATATAATACACGGGGTGTGGGTATACAGGGTGGCCATAAAGTCCCTTTACAACTTCAAAATTTTATTACAACCTCAGTTGTCGAAATATTTTAGCAAAATTTCTTTTATTGTAATCACTGTTTACTAAAGTTTTTATATATTCTAAAATTTGGTGTTTCAGATACTCTGTTGATGGAAGGAACTGAACCTCTATAAAATGGCAACTCCTCAAGAGAAGGCACAATGTGTGTCTTGGTTTATTGAGACAAAAACCGGATATTCAGACTCAACGAAACTTCAGAACGAAGTGTGGAAGAGATCCACCATCGCGCCTTACAATCCGTGCGTGGCACAAAAAATTTGTGGAGACAGGGACAGTGCTGGATGAAGGGAGGAGCGGGCGACCAAGAACATCCGAGGAAAACATCGATCGCGTTTTAAACGTCTTCACTCGTTCACCTACGATCTCCAATGCTGCCAGGCAGTTGCAACTACCACGTTCAACTGTTCATAAGGTCCTCCACAATAACTTACGGTTGTACGCTTACAAAGTGCAACTGTTACAGACACTTGAGCCAAATGACAAGCCAAAACGGACAGGGTTTGCACTCAACATGCTGGAACGCCTTTCAGAGGATGAAGCATTCCTCAAGGGAGTTTGTTTCAGGGACGAGACAACTTTTCATGTTTCTGGGACATTAAACAGACACAATGTGAGAATCTGGGGATCTGAACACCCACATGTGACTGCGGAGCTTCACCGGAACGGTCCAAAAGTGAATGTGTGGTGTGGAATCATGTGCAACCGAATAATTGGTCCATTTTTCTTCAACGAGTCAACAGTTACTGCAGATCTTTACTTTAGCCTTCTGACCGAATATGTAACACCACAACTGATTGACTTACAACCAACTATCATTTTCCAGCAAGATGGTGCACCACCACGTTGGGAGCTGCATGTTCGTCGGTTCCTAAATGAAACATTTCCAGGCAGATGGATTGGGAGGGATGGGCCAATTCCTTGGCCACTGCGTTCGCCGGATATTACTCCCTTGGACTTTTGTTTATGGGGGGTATGTAAAAGATATCGTGTATCAGACACAGATACGGGACATTGCTGACTTTAAGCAAAGGATTCGTAATGTCATTGCCACCATTTATGACGCTATGCTACGGCGAACATGGCAAGAAATCGAGTACCGTCTTGATGTGCTTCGCGCAACTAAAAGCGCCCATAAAGAGGTGTATTAAATACTGCCAAAAAACTTTTACACACACTGATTACAATAAAAGAAATGTTAAAATATTTCAACAACTGTCGTTGTAATAAAATTTTAAAGGGACTTTATGGACACACTGTATATCTATTTTACGTGCCAACCGGCATTCTCCCCGTAACCTTTCCAATTTGCCAGCTAATCCCCGCGAAGTATCAGTCTGTGAGTACGCGCGGTTAAATTTGTCGGTCAGGGTAATACCAGTATCGGAGGCTGTCCCCAGAGAGGTCAGGCAAAGTGCATATTTTTCAGCCAAAGCGTCACGGTTTTCCTGTCCGCTAACAGTTTCAATGAGAGCTACTCCCACCACCTTAGTAAAAAGAGTGAGTGTCATGGTGATATGCCATTGGCTGGCTCTTTTTGATCGGTTGGAAAGTTTGACTCTGTGAGAAGCAGGGCACTTCCCACATTTATCCACCGAGAGTTATATGTCCACCTCCCTCCACCCCATCAAAGAAAAAAAAAAAGGAGAGAGAGAGAGAAATCTATCTATCGAATCAACTGCATCCGCCCACCTTTTTGGAAGCGACAGTGGATATCTTGCAGCCACCTCGGTAAGGCGTAACGTTCCTTGGAACACTCCTTGCTACAATTTTGTTCCGGGGCTCTGTTTTCTGCCGAGGGCGACATCATGGCACCGGCAGTGGTCTCTGTTTGATTAATAACGTATCGTGTCTTGCTTAAGAACTGTTCATCACTTAAATCAAGGGTAGTCAACCTTCTTTACCTAACGCCCACTTTTGTGTCTTTGTTAGTAGTTAATCTTTCCAACCAACCGCCAATTCCACAGTAATGGTGATTTATAAAACAGGGAAGTAATTTTACGTTATAAAATTTATAAAACAGAGTTGCAGCAAGTGAAAGCAGCAAATATGAACCATCAGATGTTTTTATTTTAAACCCAAATTCTACCGGTTTCGGTGTTGGACCATCTTCAAGGATGGAGGGTTGAAATGGTTTAAGCTACCATACTGCATTAGTCATTATTTAAAATGTGTAGTGCATACCGACGCATGTATTTACATTCATGGTATGCACTACACATTTTAAATAATGACTAATGCAGTATGGTGGCTTAAATCATTTTAATCCTTCATCCGTGAAGATGGTCCAAGACCGAAACTGGTAGAATTTGAGTGTAATATCAAAACAGCTGATGGTTCAAATATGCATCTTATACATATAATAATAATTAATTACCAAATACTTTATGTCAAAATTTTATGAAAACCTAATGAAATTATCTTTGAAACCTTCAACCACCTACTGCGCTGCATGAATGTTGGGAGGCCGAGAAGTGGACGGCAGGGATTATGTTGACTGTCACTGCCTTAAATTCGCAGAAGCTTTGACTCGATTTAGACCAATTCAGGCCTTTTACTTAATTGAAGATTTTTCGAGTCACGGACTTTGTGTACACGACGTAATGATGTTGCGACTGCGGACCATACACTGTGTAGAACACATTCTGTTGAAAGAGACCTCCATATCAAACAACATTGCTCGATCGGTTTGCTGATTATGTATTCGACCTCTTTTAGTGGAAATCCTCTGACTTTGTCTCTGTGACCTCTGTGGCTGACCCACGTAGTTTCAGTGGTAATGGGATTAACAGTTTCCCGTCTGTTAATGAGTTACGTGCAGTTTTGTTATATGATTAACGCATAATTATCCTCCGCTTCTAATTTCTTATACTCCATCCCGAAGTCCATTACGCTGGTTTTCTTTCTTGAAATGTGTAATCCAAACGTGATCATTAGGGACTGAAATTTCATTTTGCTGTTTCAGTATTAGATCACGTATTTTAATGTGGGGTATTAACCGCCATAATAAATTGTCAATGCCAGTGAGAACTGTTTTATGAAAATTCCGCCTCACCACACTTTTCCCACCTGCTAGATATTCTTTCCTCCCAAAACACAATTACGAAGGTGTTTCAATTCAGTATGAGAGTTTACGGAGTTTACAATATGTATGCCACATCTAAGTGCTGTCGGACCGAATCCGTGATGGTGTTCCGTTTTTTTCCATGAATAGTTATGTTCGGTCGGCATTGCAAATACGTGAGCAAGACATAGTTTATCTAAATTACTTCTCCCATCTTCATAGGTTCAGGGCAGGTGATGAAAAGTCCATCAGCGTCTGGTAGCAGTAATGATGTGGCCGAGGCAAGTTCGTATTAATTCACTTGTCCAAGAAGACCAACAACTTACAGTTGAAAAATTGCTGCAAAAAGCGTTGGCAAAAATCATTCCATCATTCAAAGCATACCCAGAAACCTTATAGCTCATCACAAAGAACAGAGATTTAGAATCTACGAATATCCAAAATTGCCTGTCCATAAGGAATTCAAAATACAACCATTGACTTGGTAGGTGATGTTAACCATCTTCTGGAGTGCACATTGTTGGATTTCCCGTAGTTTTTCGGGAGCAACCCACTATCAACAGCCTATCAGCTCAGGCAAAACTGAGAACAACGCCAAGCCGGTAATGAAGAGGAAATGTACATGATGACAGAGGAAAGGGGTGCTTGTTTTTCAAGGCAACGGTGGACCTGATGTGGCACAACTGACGCTGGTAATATTGGCAAAGTGAGTTGGGAGCTTCCGTCACATCCTCGTTGCACATTGACCTTGTCCCTTCAGATTTACCTTTTCTCTCGCATGAAAGAAGCTTTGCTTGGCATCAGGTTCAACGGCAACATTTTATGGATTTAATAAACCAGTTAAGCTATACGCGGAGAAATGAACAAAATATTGCATTGATTTAGTAGACCAATCTAGGTGTATAGCTTGTAACCTTTCCATATAAAATAATAAAAACGATAATATTATTAAATATATTAATTCATGAAAACTGATAAATTTTGACGTAAGCAGCTGTGAAATCAATTTGAATAAACTGAAAATTCTTACCTCGTGATGGTGTCGCCGGATAACGCTGTTTATATATCTGCTCGTGAATGGCACAGCTAGTGCAATGCTGGCCTATCTACTAATAATGGACAACATCTGTCTGAGATCTGAAATATTAGAAAAACTGAGTTTGCTTATTGACAAATTTGCACAGCTGGTAGTCGGATTACTAAAGAACACATGACTGTGATCTGAGAAAATTTCTGAAATATTTAAATTTAAATAAATGACTCGATCGAGACTGCTAAATTATTCCTTCCTTCTTTTGTTGACTGGTAAAAATTATGCTCTAAAAATCTTTTACATTATTGATAAAGATCTGCAATCCATTATATGAAAAATTGAATATTACAAATCTTGGTCAACTGGTGCTGACGAATCACAAAAAGATTGAAACAAATTCATATTAACATCTCAGACAAGTGACTTAACTACGCGCTTGCCAATAAAAACAATAAAATTTACTTTACAATACATGGCTATGAACTGCGCTGCACCAGCGACAGGCTACAACTGCACTGTAGCAGCGAGCGACTGCAACTACTGCCGGGACTGCTCTGACCTGCGACTCTATTGAAGCAAAGGTATTTTGTGCCGCAGGCAGCGCGTGAGCAATACATCGAAATTACATTTGCTCCAGCAGGATGGTGAACCCCTTACAAGCTATTTGTCTTTTTGTTTACTGAATGATCCTCTTACAGCGCTACCCACAACTGGTTTGGTCAGTTGGTGCTGGATTTAGCAAGCATCCAGGGGATCGACAGCATCCGAGAAGCGCTCGATTGTTTTAAGATCAGGTGATCAGGGGTCCCAAATCACGGTCGACAATTTATTGGAATGTCCGTCAAGCCACGTGCCTGCAAGCGAAGATCGGTGACCTGTCGCACTGACCTGCTTAAACGTGCCAGCTCCATTCACATACTTTAAGCCCAGAATGGGATGCCTGTGGATGAAAGAAAGTCCATATAACGTGCTCCTGTCATTGGTTCCTGCAACCGAAGAGTGGGCCCTAATTGTGAGCACTGGAAGACAGCTGAGGCCATAGGTGAGCAACATTCTGCCTGGACACAACCTTGTTGACACACGAGATCCATAGTTTCGGGGGATACGAGTACATGTGGTATTCTCATGCGCTCAAAAGTTCGATGCAATAGAAACCGGGATTCATCGGACCATGCTTTATGGTACACTGACGATGTGCGCAGGCACATGCCAGGTGCTGAGTTCTGTGTCGAATGGTTCAAATGGCTCTGAGCACTGAGGGACTTAACATCGAAGGTCATCAGTTCCCTAGAACTTAGAACTACTTAAACCTAACGAACCTAAGCACATCACACACATCCATGCCCGAGGCAGGATTCGAAACTGCTACCGTAGCAGTCGCGCGGTTCCGGACTGAAGCGCCTAGAACCGGTCGAGGTGTCAGCAAATGGACACGAGTCGATCGTTAGGTGTTGAAGCCTGTGTAGTACGTTTGTCTACGTAAGTGGTGGTAGAAATGGTTTCCTGACGCCTGACTTTCAAATCGGTGGCGAGCTGACTGTTGACCGTCGATCGCTCCGCATAGCTACGCGAAAGCGACGTTCGCCGTTCGCCAAACACTTGTGGTCATCCTGTGAGGCGATTTACGCTTGTTGAAACGTCTCTGCGATATTGAAGATATGCCCCAGAGACTGTAGACCTAACACAACCTGAATTATTGAGTAACCTTCAGTATGCTGTGACCGTTGCGTCTCGCACCAGCTGTCATCTCACTTTCATAGTCGGTTGACCCATGGACTACTCCCGTGTCTGTAGCAGACTGCTCAAATATTGTGTCTACACTCGCATCTTATGTCAGTGGCAAAATTAGGGCGCCATTTATGTACATATTCCTGTGACTATTGGCCACACAGTTTACTTCTCAAAAAAACACTTTAATTTTGGAGCACAGCATGGATCACAATTAAAAAGTATTCTGATGAAAGGGAAATAACAAAGTAGGTCGCATAAGGGCACTGAAATAATTCAATGGCGACAAGTGAAAATTTGTGCCAGGCCAGTGTTCGAAACTGGATTTCTTGCTTTATGTGAGTGGCCACCTCAACTGCTTCAGCTACCCGAATGTGCTTTCCGCCCAACCCAAATTCCCAGCTTGTTGCATACTACTGCTGTAGCGCCCCTCTGTTTACTTTCCTCATTGCTCGCACCGTTTAGCATGAATGCCGCAAGAGGTCTGCCTTTGGGTGCATCCAAGATATCATGAAATGCCATCAAAGCTTAGATATTACTACTGTACGTGTGATGCTTGTTTTGCCCGAAAGAACAGATGCCACTTGTATAATAGTACAAATCTACTAATATCTTGCATAAAGCCTTACTTCACTAGTGCTTGTGGCCTAAGTCCAGCAGAGACTGTGGTAGGGGAAAGTTTCAGTCAACTACACATATAGCAGTCTTAGAGGCGTTTAAATGCTATCTACTGTGTGTTACAGCTTCGACCTACCCCATGTTGCATACGTACATTCGACAGCAGAAAAGGTGGGCCATCCATATATTCTAATTTGTAGGCTGCACCTGACTGTACATTCGACAGCACAAAAAGTGGGCCATCCATGTATTCTTATGTGTAGGCTGCACCTGACTGTATGCAACCTGCATAGCATAGCTGTGTTGCAGGTCCTTTAAATCCTCCATAGTACAGATGTTTGACGATACACAATGGATAACACAAGAGACTAGTAGAGAATACTCCTCTTTATGGCAGGCAGTCCAGATGTAAACCAACACCAGCATACAATAGATATTAGGAAACAAGTTATTAGAGATGAGACAGTCGTTAACGGTTGTAAATTAAATTTCATTACAATAAATGACACTGCAGAAGTGTTATGATACTCATTAAATGAAATGACAAGTTGTTGTTAGTGACCCGAATTGGAACCCACTGTTAACCAAATAAAGCTTGTGCGTCTGATTGAGGTTCAACTAGGCATAAAGAGACGTAAAATACCGAAGTGTTCACCAGTATCAGTTTACAAGACCAAATGTCTGAACCTGTAAATAAATGACGATGCATTTAGCACTGCACTGGGAACCCCATGAAGGTTATATTACCCCTGAGAAGTAACCACAAAAGATATGTAACAAAGTACAAAGCACAAATGTAAAACGCCGTAAAGTTAAGTTGTGGTAATGGACGGAGAGTAGAACCCAGTACCTCTATTAATTGTTAACAAAGCACAGTCGGATGTCAGAGATTAAATATGTACACCAATAGCGTGATCTTGCAACCTGAAACAACGATAAAAATCATTTTTGCCTGGCAGCACTTGTCTTATAACTATGAATAGACATGAAATATTTATTGTTTCTTCACCAGTAGCGGGATGTGCACATTTTCGGCTAGAGGTGATGAAATGACTAGGTCTGTTCTGCCTGGGACTCCAATCCACACATATCGTCATTGATCCCACACAAAGAGATGTCAACCATCAAATTTTCTTTCACTAGTAGTTAGGATTGCGCCGTTCGTAGAGACCTGGAGGAGTCTGTCACTGTGAGTAAACAATGAAATGATGATGCAGTATCATCTCGATGGGTTCAAATACAGAGAAAAATTGCAATCGAAACTCAAATATCGGCCTAGTGCCAATATTTTCAAAATCCCAAGGTCACTTAAAACAATAAATGAAGGTCCTATGACCTTACATGACGATTGGTTCGTAAACTAAAATAACATTATTAGCGTAAGAAAGTTTACTAGAGACACAGTTTCGCAAGCAGCGACTTCCGCCTCTGACAGCAAAAACTAGTCCAACTCTGTGCCAGTCAATAGTGAATGGACATGGTCAGCGTTGATTTGTCCCCGGGTCAGTCCTTCATTCTTTGCTTGGCGTTACTGAATATGAACACGGTACGCTTGTGGCTATTAAAAATTGGTACCCCACTGGGAATCAAACCCACACCTTAGTTATTACAAGCTATCCTCAGACCAACCAATTACCGAATTTCACATTTGTTAGCATAATCGTTTTTGCCATAATAGGATACGCAGCAGGCGGTACGAGACTTCTGACTTCCACCTGAGCTGTTGTGAATAACCTATTCGTGGTCTGGTCGTCAACCTATGCAGTGCGAACGCAAAGCCGTGGTGTCAAACCTATCCTTTTCCTTTCTTTTTTAGGCCCTATTCCGTACTTCTGCTAAAAGCATCCGTCTGACAGCAGGTCAGAGAGAGTTTTTTTCCTCATAAGCTCAGGACAGTTGACCACTTTGAAATCTGTCCCTTGGACTGCCTATCTGCAGGCGCGAACAAATTCTGCGCGACAATACGGAGCGGGCGACTGGTGCGTCCCCTAGTGCAGCTAAGCCATGGGGTGTATTAGGACTCGAAACTTGAAGAGATGCTCTACATGTCATTTTTTTTGTATGTCTTATAGCTTTCGTCCACCTGTCTTCTGAAACCCCAGAGGTAGGCCTACTTACGAATAAACCTGCAAAGCAAAGTGTGATTTGTGTTGATAATCGTAGTCAGAGGACAATCCGCAACAAATTAAAGAAAAAAAAAGCATTTATACCTATTGACATTCAGTAACAAATGAAACGAGTAACGAAAGTAACGTTTGTAAAGGGTACGGTATAAATTTCAGTCGGTACTTGTACACCCCTCCTGGCGTGTCACACGTAGGAACGTGACGAAGCAGACGCTAATGGAGTGAGCCATCGGCTGTGACCCATCTGTCGGCAAACTGTCAACCACTGGAGTGGCGACCTCAACAGCTGTCAGCTGTGCTAAGTAGCTGTAAACAGCTGCTGTTGGCCGGCTGTATTAGCAGAGGCGCGCGAGAACGCGTCGCCGTGCCGCTAACTGGTTGAACGAACTGTGTCGTACGCCGGTTACTACACGCCGTAATGGTACCGCGTCCCTCCTGTTGTCAGCTGGTGTGATGGGCACCGCGCCCGTAGTGACGCAAGTACTGGGGATCACATGCGTCGCCCGCATCTCGTGGTCGTGCGGTAGCGTTCTCGCTTCCCACGCCCGGGTTCCCGGGTTCGATTCCCGGCGGGGTCAGGGATTTTCTCTGCCTCGTGATGGCTGGGTGTTGCGTGCTGTCCTTAGGTTAGTTAGGTTTAAGTAGTTCTAAGTTCTAGGGGACTGATGACCATAGATGTTAAGTCCCGTAGTGCTCAGAGCCATTTGAACCATCACGTGCGTCGGAACGAAACAGACGTTCCTCATATAATTAAAACACTGAGGCTAATAGGCGCAAGAACTGAAAGCGTCCTGGTTAGAACACACTAGAAACCAGGCACCAAAGAAGATGGAACTCCAGAATTCGAATCAAGAGCGGTTGCCAACCTGAGCAATTTGGAAGCAGCTAGTTTCGATGTAGCGAAGCACTTTAAGTAATTTTAATTTTAATTTTAATTTTTATTTACACGTCAAGTTCCGTAGGACCAAATTGAGGAGTAAATCTCCAAGGTCATGTTTATGAACCCGAAAAAGTCAGTCCATTAGTTTAAGTAAACGCAATCAACATACATACATTTTTCAAGGAACTTTTCGACAGAATAGGAGTGATCCACGAAGAAACTCTTCAGTTTCGATTTGAAAACGCGTGGATTACTGCTAAGATTTTTGAATTCGAGTGGTAGCTTATTGAAAATGGCAGTATATTGCAAACCTTTTTGCACAAGAGTTAAGGAAGTCCGATCCAAATGCAGGTTTGATTTCTGTCGAGTATTAACCGAGTGAAAGCCGCTTAATCTTGGGAATAAGCTAATATTGTTAAGAAGAAATGACAGTGAGGTATATATATCTATATATTGAGAGGCCAATGTCAAAATACCCAGACTGGTGAAAGGGGGTCGACAAGAGGTTCGTGAACTTACAGCACTTATTGCCCGAACCGCCCGTTTCTGAGCCAGAAATATCGTGTTGCAGTGGGAAGAGTTACCCCAAAATATAATACCATACGACATAACGAATGAAAATAAGCAAAGTAGACTAATTTTCGTGTCGATCACTCACTTCAGATACCGTTCGAATAGTAAAAATGACAGTATTAAGTCTCTGAACAAGATCCTGAACGTGGGCTTTCTACGACAGCTTGTTATCTATCTGTACGCCTAGAAAATTGAACTGTTCAGTTTGTAACCTCCCAACAGAAAAAAATGTATAATAACCTCCCAAAAGAAAAAATATATATAAGTATATAATTCACATTCAGCGTAACCTCCCACAGATAAATTCCGTAACCTTGGAACAATAAAATGTGACTAATCTCCTAATAAAAAAATGTGACTCATAGATAACCTTTCAATAATTGACTGTGAATTTAAACTGGTAAATTTTGGACGTCAGCAGTGGTGCGTCGTGGCCCTGAAAGATCATACTGAATAAATTGAAGATTCTTACCTCAATGAAGTCGCCGGATAACGCATATATATCTGCTCTTATAATAATTTTTTTCTGGCACAGCCCAGTGCAATGCTGGCCGAAAAATTTGTCATGTATAAAAGGAAACAACTGATTTTTCTTTACAATAATCGGGATGACCATGGATTGAAGAAATTAGTAAATTCTTTAAATTAAGCTGAATGATTGTCACAAGTTAATTTTTATAAAAAAGATTATTATTAAGAGATTTTTTTAAAACATTTACATGGGACTTGATATAACAATACTACATATGCGCGAGGCTGCTTTTACCTCATGTTACATCGCTCAGGCACCGCCATCGCTCCCCACGACCGGCCCAGCCAACTCGACACACCAGACCGCTCGCTACTACTACTACTACTACTACAACTGCTACACAGTTCCTACTGCAGTCAACACTGCTCTCTGGTCTGAGATTCTCTTATAGCTTACATATCGCAGGCAGCGCAGGAGCAATCCATCGAAATTACATCTGCTCGAGTGCGCTAGCAACAAATTCCTTAATCATGGACCTCTTACAAGTTTCACTGATGATATGCCCGTTCTGTGAAATTAAAAAGTCAGGTTTTGTTGAATTGTGTGTTAGAAACTGTAAAAACTGAGACTTACTGTGATTTAGCGTTATTTTCTAGAAGCCATGAACTTCGGTCATGTACTGCACTATTTGAAACCGAGCCAATGTTGCACACAACATCCTTTATACCATGTCATGAGCAAACAGAAATATTTTAGAGTTACCCGTAATACCAGAGGACATATCATTTATATAAATAAAAGCAAGTATAGGTCCTAAACCAGTTAGGTTTGTAGTAACCTATTTCTGACAATCGATCCCTACAAGTTTACAGTGCTTCATAAACATTCCGTGAAGTGTTAATTTACGTGCAGTGATATAGTTATTCTTTGACTTAGCTTTTGTTAGTTATTCCGTGCTGTTCATGTCTACACAATTCATTCATGTGTGTGGTGTTAAGTTATTGCTAAATATATGTGGGAATAAAGGAATTGTTTCCTCCGTCACCCACATTTGGTGACCCCGACGAACTACGTAACATCCGCGTCGGCTTCAGCGTTTAACGAAGTTCCGCAGCGTTCACGTTTGTAACTTCCGCGCCAGCCGCGTCGCGCTCGTGTCAGCGCGATAATGACCGATTCGCCAGTCTCAATCCAACCTGAAGCCAGCAGTGCAAATAACAGGGTGACGATAAAACCTCCACCATTCTGGTTACATAATCCTCTATTGTTGTTTGCCCATCTAGAAAGCCAGTTCGTCCTCGCACAAATATCGGCGGACGAAACTAAGTACAGCTACGTGGTTGCAGCACTTACAGAAGATCTGGCAGCAGAAGTACAAGATATCCTAGCCGCACCACCGGATACCGATCGTTATGCATCCATTAAAAACGCATTAATAACGCGTTTGTCACAATCAGAGGCAAAACGGCTAGAGAAGCTACTGCGCACTGAAGACTCGGAGATCGCACTCCATCACAACTCTTACGACGTTTGCGCACACTGGCAAGTAACACTGTAACTGATTACGTGCTACGAAACATATGGTTGTCTCGGTTGCCGTCAGATACTCAAAAAGTTCTCACGGTATGTGCAGGCGATTTAAACGCACTGGCACAAACGGCCGACAGGTTAATTGAAATGTATCCCACATCAAGTGTCTCAACATTAACGCCACAACAAGAAAATTCGCCCACAGTGACGCTAGTCTCCCTACAATCACAACTGGCAGAGTTGACAGCACAGGTAGCTGCATTACAAACAACTAGAGGTGTACATGTCCCGCTTTTAACCCGCCCATGCTTGCCCGGTGGCCAGGCGGGCAGGCCGCCGCTCGTTGTCAACAGAACGGGCAGGCTGCTTCACTCCCAGCCAAGCCAAGCAGAACCCAACCCGGGCAGGCTGCGGGAAACTTGCTTGCCTGCCCATATTACTGCTGAGCTGCGCTACGCAGCCGTTTAGTCTGCGCGCGTCATTGTCGTATTATGAACGTTAATCAAAAGTTTTTATTTTACCTGAGCACCAAAAGACAAACCCCAACATTATATATATATGTATTAATTTCAGGTAAAAAAAATTGGTTTTATTTGTATATTCTTCCTTTACGCGTATATTTCGGGCTTCTTATCTATATAAATAAAAATTAATTGCCAAATGTGTTGATAAGCGTAAAACTCGAGAACGCCTGGACCAGTTCGGCTAAATTTTTTTTGCTGTGTTCGTAATTCTCAGGACAAGGTTTTTATGAAATAAAATTTTTCGAAAATCGACCGAAAAATTGGAAAATTTGACAAAAACTGAAAGTGCGTTTTCATTGTGTCCGTGTGTTTGTATTGCATACAATCTTGATGAAATTTTGCACACTATACCTTGAAACCAAGAGGAAGGTCACAGTCTACATAAAATTTCATATGGTGTATGGCAGAGGTTCCTTTACATAACGGAACTCGACAAATTGTACGTATTTATTCCGATCTTGAAGAAATTTTGCACACTTGACCATCAAGAGGAACATCACTGTCTACATAATATTTCGGACAGTACATTGAATAGAGTACCTTACAAAAGATTTTGACATCGTTTGCGGGTTACCATGAAAGTTCACTATGTACGCATGTTTCCATGGAGAAGGTTTTTGAATATTTACATGTGCATGTATATATATATATTTATATATGTATATGTATATATATGTATATGTATATATATGTATATGTATATGCGTAAATATATGTATATATATGTATTTGTGTATGAGTATATATATATACTCATGGACAAATACATATATATACATATACATACATATATACATATATATACGCATATACATATACATATATATACATATACATATATATACATAAACATATATAAATATATATATATATACATATACATGCACATGTAAATATTCAAAAACCTTCTCCATGGAAACATGCGTACATAGTGAACTTTCATGGTAACCCGCAAACGATGTCAAAATCTTTTGTAAGGTACTCTCTTCAAGATCATAGACATTTAGTTTAAAAGAAATATATATATATATATATATATATATATATATACATTTCTTTTAAACGAAATGTCGATGATCTTTTTGAAATTTGAGAGCTGTCTGACACATTCACAGTCATCGTGTTGGACAATTCGCGCACAGCAAATGTCGTTTAACAGTTGCAAACCATTTTTGGTTGAGTGAACGTGTTATATTGGCTGCAAAAAACCTTGATGTTAACGAAATGAATTTTCAGATTCAAAATATGACACCTGGCGAATTGCTGACATACAAGTCGGTTTATTCCGTTACTAACTAAGATGATGTAGTCAACTATCCTACGGAATTTTTAAATTCGCTGGATTTCCCCGGATTACCGCCTCCCAATCTGTAATTAAGTCGGATCGGCAATCATGTTGCGAAAGGTAAACCAGCCACGTCTTTGTAATGGCACCCGGCTTGCGGGGAAGAAGTTAAAGAACAACGTAATCGAAGCCACAATTTTAAAAGGAAAGTACAAAGGTGAGGACAGTTTGATTCCAATATCACTAAGATTCCGACCGACATGCCATTCGACTTTAAACGGTTATAATTTCCAGTGCAGCTTACATTTGCCATGTCGATAGATAAATCACAGGGGCAGTTGTTATATGTTTATGGCATCAATCTTGAAAATCATGTTTTTCACATGGCTATTTGTATGTCGCTTATTGCCCTGTCGGGACATCTTCAACTTCATTTGTTTACGCACCAGCAAACAAAACTATCAATGCTGCGTATCAAAAAGTATTACAATAAATGCTAACTAGCAATAAACTTTGACACTGATTGACTGATCACCACAAAAGTTGACAGATATATATGAGTTTTCATAGATAGGTGAAGAGGAGATGAACTGAGGTGGCGGAACCCAACAGAGAGAGGACGAGGAGAAGGATAGAGGGTGGGGTGGAGATGGGCCAAGGGATGGGTTCAAAAATGGTTCAAATGGCCCTGAGCAATATGGGGCTTAACTTCTGAGGTCATCAGTCCCCTAGAACTTAGAGCTACTTAAACCTAACTAACCTAAGGACATCACACACATCCATGCCCGAGGCAGGATTCGAACCTGCAACCGTAGCGGTCGCGCGGTTCCAGACTGTAGCGGCCTAGAACTGCTTGGCGACTTCGGCCGGCCAAGGGATGGGGAGTGGGGGGGGGGGGTGTAGGTGATCAAAGAGATAGTGGGAGAGGACTAAATGGATAGAGAGAAAATACGGGAGGGAAGATGGACTACGAGAGTATGGAATAAATAAATGCCCAGGCAACGCAATGCAGTCTGTGCTGCACTTTTCAACTCCCCAGAAGAATAAATTATCTACGCCCCTGTTAACCACTGTACTGCAATGAGAACCAAATTAAGATTTTGGAAGTCTAGATTCTTTAACTTTAGTATGTTTCAACCAAGTATGACACCAATTATATAAATATTTAACTACGTTTCCAGGATGTATTTTACTGGTTCTGTGAATTCATTCGAAGTTGGAAAAATCATTCTAAATTGCCAAAATGCATTTTAACAAAATAGAAGGACTTGTTTCGTATCCAGTTCGTCTAAAAACTATAGTACTGGGAATACAATGGCGACCCTGAGCCATTTTTCGCGGCTCCTACGTTTGCGTCATGAGAGTCCTTACTTGTAGTCTAGGTCTGCACCATGAGGGACCATATTTCGGACCATCATGATGCAGACTAAGACGACGAGTGTTTACTTGCATGATGCAAATCTAAACGACGACTCTAGACCCTAATAACACAGACCCAAACGACGAGTCTGAATCCTCATGACGCAGATATAGACGCTGTGGAGAGTGGCTCAGAGTTTCCATTATATTCCTACTACAATACATTCATGGAAAAAGACGCTCTTCATTTTAGGAGTATTTGTAGTGTCTAGGTCTTCAGCATCTTGACTCTGCATGTGGGATTCCCATTAATATAGAAATACAAGAATAAAATTACATTTTGCAATGTGTGTGGAACTCAACAAAATAAATTGTAATTTAAACTCATAATGTGTATTGCCTTACTCCACAAATGAATATTTTATTTTGCAGAACACTTTTCAACATAAAATCTTTACAAATTTTCCTTCAGTTCCCCTGAAAGTATTATTTAGGCCAAACCAGATACTCCTAAAAATATTTGGCTACTTTTGCAAACCCAAGTAACAGAAAATGGTTTACAAACAATAATTAATGTCACTTGGAAGGATTGAAATCAAAACGTTTAGTCTAAAATAAAAATGAACTGTTTGCATTACAAAATTTCTATCTCAGAAATTGACGCCCAGAAAGCACAAGAAGGAAATCTGCACTCTTAATTAGTAAATTTGCGCTCAAACTCATAGTTTCCCGTTTAATGTTCTACTGTATTTTCAATGTGTCTGCTGATTAGTGTTTGAATTAATTATGACGAGATCGTTAAGTCTGTCTGCATTAAGACGTGATCGTTTTTCGCTAATTAGGTTTCCAGCGCAACTAAAAATTCTCTCACTAGACGCACTAGTGGCTGGTATATTTAATATTTTTCTTGCCACACACGCAAGTCGAGGAAGTCGTTGGGAGTTATTTTTCCACCACTGTAGAATATCTCCCTCGTTCACACAGTGTTCTTGCAAGTATCTGCTGACTTCATCATGTAGGAGAGGAGGCTCTTCTGCCCAGTCCTCAAATTTCGCCATTTTGTACGGCCCTGGATTTGTTTCTTGGTTGCTGTGATTGGGCACTTGTACTGAAACTGTACAGGTTCCAATTAATATTTGCAGAATAATGTGAAGATCGTACTACACATAGTTGAAATTATAATAGGTTTTAGATGATGCTATCATTTATCGTCCTGTAAAGTCACCAGAAGATCAAAACTAACTGCAGGACGATTTAAATAAGGTATATATTTTTGGTGTGAAAATTAGCAGTTGGCAATAAATAATGACAAGAGCGAGGTTATCCCTGTGTGTACTAAACTAAGTCTGTTAAACTTCGTTTACAAGATCAACCAGTCAAATCTAAGGGCTGTAGATTCTACTTAATACCTCTGATTACAATTACGACCTACTTAAATAGGAATGGACTCACAGAAAATGCTGTAGGAGTTTTAATGACAAAACACTCTTTTGGAGCGTTGCTACGAAGTTGGAGAGCCTTACTACTGACGGAAGAGGTCGAAAGAGTCTAAATAAGGGCAGCTGGTTTGGTATTATCGTAAAACAGGGGAAAGAGTGTCGCGGAAATTACACAAGAGTTGGGGTGGTAATCATTTCAACAATGGCGTTTTTTGACGTGGCGCGATCTGCACTCCTGGAAATGGAAAAAAGAACACATTGACACCGGTGTGTCAGACCCACCATACTTGCTCCGGACACTGCGAGAGGGCTGTACAAGCAATGATCACACGCACGGCACAGCGGACACACCAGGAACCGCGGTGTTGGCCGTCGAATGGCGCTAGCTGCGCAGCATTTGTGCACCGCCGCCGTCAGTGTCAGCCAGTTTGCCGTGGCATACAGAGCTCCATCGCAGTCTTTAACACTGGTAGCATGCCGCGACAGCGTGGACGTGAACTGCAGTTGACGGACTTTGAGCGAGGGCGTATAGTGGGCATGCGGGAGGCCGGGTGGACGTACCGCCGAATTGCTCAACACGTGGGGCGTGAGGTCTCCACAGTACATCGATGTTGTCGCCAGTGGTCGGCGGAAGGTGCACGTGCCCGTCGACCTGGGACCGGACCGCAGCGACGCACGGATGCACGCCAAGACCGTAGGATCCTACGCAGTGCCGTAGGGGACCGCACCGCCACTTCCCAGCAAATTAGGGACACTGTTGCTCCTGGGGTATCGGCGAGGACCATTCGCAACCGTCTCCATGAAGCTGGGCTACGGTCCCGCACACCGTTAGGCCGTCTTCCGCTCACGCCCCAACATCGTGCAGCCCGCCTCCAGTGGTGTCGCGACAGGCGTGAATGGAGGGACGAATGGAGACGTGTCGTCTTCAGCGATGAGAGTCGCTTCTGCCTTGGTGCCAATGATGGTCGTATGCGTGTTTGGCGCCGTGCAGGTGAGCGCCACAATCAGGACTGCATATGACCGAGGCACACAGGGCCAACACCCGGCATCATGGTGTGGGGAGCGATCTCCTACACTGGCCGTACACCACTGGTGATCGTCTAGGGGACACTGAATAGTGCACGGTACATCCAAACCGTCATCGAACCCATCGTTCTACCATTCCTAGACCGGCAAGGGAACTTGCTGTTCCAACAGGACAATGCACGTCCGCATGTATCCCGTGCCACCCAACGTGCTCTAGAAGGTGTAAGTCAACTACCCTGGCCAGCAAGATCTCCGGATCTGTCCCCCATTGAGCATGTTTGGGACTGGATGAAGCGTCGTCTCACGCGGTCTGCACGTCCAGCACGAACGCTGGTCCAACTGAGGCGCCAGGTGGAAATGGCATGGCAAGCCGTTCCACAGGACTACATCCAGCATCTCTACGATCGTCTCCATGGGAGAATAGCAGCCTGCATTGCTGCGAAAGGTGGATATACACTGTACTAGTGCCGACATTGTGCATGCTCTGTTGCCTGTGTCTATGTGCCTGTGGTTCTGTCAGTGTGATCATGTGATGTATCTGACCCCAGGAATGTGTCAATAAAGTTTCCCCTTCCTGGGACAATGAATTCACGGTGTTCTTATTTCAATTTCCAGGAGTGTATATATGAAATTTCGATAACCAACTTACACCTCCGAATTCGAAGAGATATTGTTGAGTCCCATATACATTGGAAGAAATTATCATCAGAATAAAATACAAAAAAGCAGCGCTCAGACGGAGAGCTGTAGGTGTTCTATCCCGCGCGAAATTCGAGAAAAGGAGACAAATAAGTTGAAAGTGGTTCGCTGAACCCTCAACTAAGCACTTGCGTGTGTCTTGCAGAGTAACCATGTACATGTAGATGAAGAATATATGCATTATCTTAGGAGCTTACCTTCAGCACACATCTGTCGTGGTGCTTGGTAAACTTCAATTTTTTCATCCTCGGTTAACTTTCTTAATGTGCGGTAGTTAGCCACCATAAACGTTGCAATTTTATGCAACATACTAACGCACATTTTCTGTTCTAGGAAGGCATCAGCGGCTTGTTTCAAAGGTTTCATGTCCTGAAAATACATTTTCTCAACATACATATTTCACAAGTGGTTCTATAATATTCAGATGGAATAAAATTACAAACCTCTTCATCGTTATCCCGTACGGTAGAGTGAGTTTTTAAGGCATAAAACCACGGTAGAACTAAATGTAGGGTTCGATCCTTGTCACTCTCTAGATCAACTGTGGCTTCTTTAAACGGCTTAAGAAATTCTATAAGCTGGCCAGTTATATGGTGGTCATAACCCAGCATCTTATCAGAGGCACCTTCATTATGTAAAACAGCCTTCACTGAACCAATCTGAGAATGGACTGATACAAGCATGTCAAAATAACTATTCCAACGAGTTGAAACCCACTGCTTTAAAGATGAGTTCAGTCTCACACAGAGACCTCTTCTCTTGAAGTACGAAACCGTAGCCCGCACTGTATTAAGAATGGCTAATATATTTGGAACATTTTCTTTCAAAAACTGTTCGCTCAGAACATGTTTCAAGACTGTGTTTATACTATGAGCCATGCATGGAAGACGCTGATATACTTCGAGAGCTTTGACAATGTTAGTGCCCTGGTCTGTGACAAACGTAATTTTGGCAATGTCTTCACGAGAAACACCCATAGTTTCTAAGCCATCTTCCAACTCGTTTCGAATATTCGAACCAGTTTTTGGGCAGTCAGGAAACGCAGAGCACATTAGTACATATTTATTCAAACGCCAGTCTGAATTTATGTAATGCATTGTCACGGACATGTAATGCACCCCTTTGTAATTGTCTGTCCATAGATCAATTGTACTGGCACATATACCAGAACGAATCGCATGCACTATATCTGGGAGCATTTTGCTGCGCACTTTATCAGCTAAGGTTTGAACTTTCCTAGCTACTGTCACTCGGGAAGGCATAACATTTTTAATATCAACTGAGCCATATTTTTTACCTATGTCGATCAGTGTCTGCCCTAAATTAAGAAATCCTTCTCCCTCTATACTGCTAAATGGTCTCAGGTCCTTAGCACACATTTCGACGCACTTTTCGGCCACTAAATCTTTGTCCTCTTTCAAGATATTTACGGAGTGAGGGAACTGCTTGTCAAATTTGCACACATGTCGTAACATACTCGAGGTTCCCGAATAAGTACTTAAGAGCTTTTTACATAGTTTGCATTGAGACACACCTACCGATTTATTTGAAGCGGCCTCATAAACACACGAAAACGTTTCCCATGCGGCACTTGTGCTCTGTTTCGTTACCAGCATGTATTCGCCAGTTGTCAATTTTTTTTCAATCTCACTAAAGTTCGACCTATTCATTGTGCTGCCTCCACCGTTGCGATAAATGAACTGCGGCCTAACTACCTGGCTACAATAGTCACGGTAGCTTGACAGCGCAACCTGTTGTCAGGCGCAGCAAGCTGAGCGGGTCCCGTGAAGCTTGGCAGGCTTGCGGGAACCCAGGTAGCCCGGGCTTGCGGGAGCCCGTATCGCCCGCATTGCCCACTATGCCTCAGTACACGCGCACTCTTGTGTTTACACCTCGGCAGGCTGACCTGCATGAATGGTTGCAGAGGTGCTAGGGGCAAGCAGGCTGCAAGGGGAATTTGTACACCTCTGCAAACAACGCACAACCGCCAACGGCCACGCCGCCGACGGCCACGAAGTCGCAATCGATCACCATCACTACAGAACTTGTGCTGGTACCACAAGACATCTGGTAATGATGCACGAGAGTGTACGCCAACTTGCAAGTGGATAAACGAGGCAGCGATAACTTCCAGTGCAAACACTCGCCGACTTTTTGTGACAGACCGCGAAACAAAACTACAGTTTCTCGTCGATACAGGCGCAGAAGTGTCCGTATATCCAGCAAACCGCCTATCATGCCGGAGTTGCGACGACTGTTATCTATTCGCCGCCAATGACTCCAAAATTAGAACATACGGTCGAGTAACATTATTCCTTAACTTGGGGCTACGCCTTGTGTTTGAATGGCAATTTACAGTGGCAGATATATCACAGCCTGTTATCGGAGCAGATTTTTTGTCCTTCTACGACTTACTGCCAGATCTGCGACGTCAGCGACTAATAAATTTGACTACTTGTCTGCATACGACAGGAAAAGTCCGTTGTATCACACCACTAGAGGTACGCACAGTCACGGGCGACACACCATATATACGATTACTGAAAGGATACCCCGAGATCACACAGCAATCGCCTACTCTCCCACCAGTCAAGCATACAACCGTCCACCACATTCTGACCACGCCAGGGCCGCCAACTCACGCTCGGCCTAGACGTTTAACGGCCGAAACGCTAAAAGTGGTGAAGCAGGAGTTTCGCAACATGCTGTCACATGGTATCTGCAGAGTTTCTAGTAGCAGTTGGGCATCCCAAATGCACATCGTGCCTAAAAAGAAGAATGAATGGCGCCCCTGGGGTGACTATCGCCAACTCAATGCAAGAACCATTCCAGACCGGTGCCCAGTTCCACATATAGAAGACTTTTCTGCAAATGTTCACGGTAAGACTATATTTTCTACCATTTATCTAGTTCGAGCTTATTATCAGATTCCTATAGCTGCAGAAGACATTCCTAAAACAGCGGTGACAACACCATTCGGTCTATCTGAATTCACCCGAATGCCATTCGGACTATGTAATGCCGTCCAGACCTTCCAACGTTTTATGGATGAGGTTACAAGACATTTAGATTTTTGCTATGTGTATATAGATGATGTATTGGTGATGTCTGCATCGGAAGAGGAGCACTTACACCATTTGGCACAAGTGTTTGACCGCCTACGCACACATGGACTAGTAATTAATCGTGCCAAGTGTGTTTTTGGTGAGAAAGAGGTCCACTTTCTAGGATATTTGGTGAATGCACAGGGTATTCGACCGCCACACAGTAAAGTAGAGGCCATAAACAAATACCCCCGCCCTGTCACAGTCGGAGAATTACGACGATTCATTGGAGTAGTGAATTTCTACTACCGCTTCATTCGCAATCATGCACTGATAACAGCACCATTGAATGAACTACTTAAAGGCGCACCTAAACCTAACCACAGTGTGCATTGGACTATCGAGGCGGACACCGCGTTTCACGCTATAAAAAAAGTTATAGCAGAGGCTGCACAATTAGCACACACAGTCGCGCATGATCCACTCGCTCTCATGGTTGATGCTTCGTCCACTGCCATTGGTGCCGTACTTCAGCAACAAATCGATCAGTGACGGCAGCCCATTGCATTTTATAGTCATAAGTTGTCACCATCTCAGCAACGTTGGGCAACATATGACCGTGAGCTGTACGCCGCTAATGCGGCAGTAAAAAAATGCAGACACGCATTAGAAGGGCGACAGTTCACGATTTGCACAGATCATAAACCGCTTACCTATGCCTTTAAGGTAAAGCCAGAGAAAGCATCGCCCAGGCAGCTGCGACACTTAGATTATATCAGCCAGTTCACGACCAGCATTGTGTATGTGGAAGGGAAGCTAAATGTTCCAGCTGATGCACTTTCTCGCATAGAAGCAGTGTCCACAGTAGCAGATGACATCGCACAGGTGGAAGCAGTGACAAAGGCCATTGATTACGACGCCCTCGCGCATGCGCAACAATGTGATAGTTGCGTGATGTATTGCAACAAGAGAAAGGATTGAAGCTACAGCTCGTGACATTTCCTGAAGCAAGCATTGAGTTGTACTGTGACGTAGCAAGAGGAAAGATACGTCCATTTGTGCCACAGCAATTCAGAACACAGGCAATTGCATCAATGCACAACCTGTCACACCCAGCAGTAAGAGCCACACTCAGATTGGTCAAACAAAAATTTGTATGGCCATGTATGCACACAGACTGTAAAACATTTGTGAAGCAATGCTTGGCGTGCCAGAGGAATAAAATCACACAGCACGTCAGGGCACCATTAGGCACATTTCGTCCACCAAATCAGCGTTTTGACCATGTGCATGTTGACATCATCGGCCCACTCTCGACATCGGAAGGCTACAGTTATTGCCTCACGGTGATTGACAGATTTACTAGGTGGCCTGAGGCATTTCCAATGAAGGACATCACTGCAGAAACTATAGCTCAAACATTTTTTCGTGGTTGGATTGCTCGGTTTGGAGCTCCACTCAGAATTACAACTGATCAAGGACGACAATTTGAAGCCTACGTTTTCAAAGCATTGGCTACGTCATTAGGTACGAAACGCATACGCACCACGGCATACCACTCCGCATCAAATGGCATGGTTGAGCGTCTTCATCGACAGTTAAAGGCAGCACTGAGATGTCACGCAACACCACATTGGACAGAGACACTACCTATCGTACTTTTCGGTCTACGAACGTCATTCAAAAGTGATCTGAAAGCAACAGTAGCAGAACTGGTGCATGGACAAACGTTACGCCTACCTGGAGAATTTCTGCACAGCATGGCAGATGATACAATCACAGCCTCAGAATTCGCCACAAGATTAAGAGAGCATATACGCCAATTGAGACCAACAATGCCAAGAAACCAGCTTGGAAGACACTCGTTCGTTTTTGCGGAGCTAGACAAGTGCACGCATGTATTCTTACGCAATGATACTGTGCGTAAACCACTGCAGCCACCATATGACGGACCATATCTGGTAGTCAGTAGGGATACCAATACTTTCCGCATAATGGTTAACGGTACACCCACCACAGTTGCAGTGGACCGTATCAAGCCTGGATTTCTGGACGCAACAGACACCACAGCTACCACTGAACACAAACCAGATAAGATAGGAGAAGCTACAAGATGTGTTCCTGCACCCCATGAACACCACAACGCTCAGCGAACACCAGTCACTGCAACACCAAGACCGACGTCGAGGACTACTACACCACTCCCTGACACAACCACTGACACACGTGACGCACCGCCCGGTTTCAAGAAAGAAGTAGTTACAAGAGCTGGACGGTGTGTGAAATTTAATCTGCGGTATCGTTAGCATTAAAGGGGGGGCTCATGTAGTGACCTATTTCTGACAATCGATCCCTACAAGTGTACAGTGCTTCATAAACATTCCGTGAAGTGTTAATTTACGTGCAGTGATATAGTTATTCTTTGACTTAGCTTCTGTTAGTTATTCCGTGCTGTTCATGTCTACACAATTCATTCATGTGTGTAGTGTTATTGCTAAATATATGTGGGAATAAAGGAATTGTTTTCTCCAACACCCACAGGTTCTTTTCGGAGTATGCCGATGAAATAGCTTTGTTTCTAGCAATCACGGAGAACCACTTGCTCGATAGAAGCTCCGAACGTAAGGACTCAGAAGTTGTGGGGGTCAATGCGGATTCAAAAAATCTCGTTCTTGTAGATTTATTCGTGCCAAGTAATGAGTCCTATACGCAGAGGGTCTCAAGTAGTATTTATTTGTCTAGATTTTGATACCATTCTTCACAAGTGACTTCTAATTGCGTGAGAGTAAATTCAGGATTTCCTGAGAGGATGCAAGAAATCTACGGAAAAGACTGCCTACACTACGCTTGTGCATCCTCTTCTGAAGTAGTGATGCGTAATATGGGATCCTTCCCAGGATAATGGAGGACATCTCCGGTTCTAGATGTACCCTTGTCCGGTTAGTGACTGACGCTACAGATCTTTATTTATGGAAATATAGAGTACAATCAGCTACAAATTTTACATATTCACATACACCTTTACCTTTAACCCAAATAAATACAGACTCATTTTGCTTGATTTTTCTCTTGCTACGAGTATACAAGATAAGTGGAGAGGTTGAGTCATAGGCTGATTTACCAAAATCTTTATTATCAATTTCAAACATATGATAAGTACGATAGGCAATTACATCTCTATCGTTAAAACTTTCAAGACCAGGTACACTAGGAACTCCGCTACCACCTCTCACTATGGCAACAGTGAACCATCCATTTCCATGTGAGAATGCGTCGTTTATGTCCAAGCTACAACAGTGAACCATCCATTTCCATGTGAGAATGTGTCGTTTACGTCCAAGCTAAAATTAAGTGAACATCCAAGAAATACACAGGGTCTATCGAAGAGAGCATGAGCTGCGACACTCTTCACGGGAATGCGATTCTTCTTATCTCCTGATGTATACTATATAAGCGAGCGCTCTCTCGCGCGACGCTCAGTCTGTGTCTTGCTGCTGCACAGGCAACTGCATTGAACGCCGCCAACATGCCCTACAGGAGGTATCGTCGTACTCGCACAACAGTCTACAAAACCATAGAAAACATCGAACTTACAACAACATCAGGAGATAAGAAGAATCGCATTCCCGTGAAGAGTGTCACAGCTCATGTTCTCGTCGATGGACCCTGTGTATTTCTTGGATGTTCACTTAATTTTAGCTTGGACATAAACGACACATTCTCACATGGAAATGGATGGTTCACTGTTGCCATAGTTCGTATTGCATTAACGCGTAATTAGAGGAGAGAGTGTCACGAATATCATAAGCGAGTTAGGGCGACCATCATGAAACAAAGGCGTTACTCATTCTGGCGAGATATTTTCACGAGATTTCAATCACTAACTTTCTCCTCCGGGTCCCTAAATATTTTGTTGACCCCCACTTACACAGGACGAAATGACCATCGTAATGAAATAACAGAAATCAGAGCTCGTACGGAAAGATTTGAGTGTTCCTTTTTCCTCATCAACCACTATTTATAATACATTTTATTTTGTTTTAAATTTTTATGAATTTATTTTTATTGCATTTTATTTTATTTTATTTTTACAAATTTTATGATGGTTTATAAAATTAATTTTTTTGAAATTTTATTTTAGATAAATTTTGTAAATCTATGAATTTTATTTTTATTTTATAAAATAAAATCTATAGAAACCTATTTTTAAGTAGAAGATAAATGCACTATTCATTCAATGTCGGTAATTTTAAGCATATTTCGATGGTTAATCTTTGTAAGAAAAGAATAGGCAGAAGCAATATATGAAACTCCCACTGAATGGGGTTTTCAGTCTAACGTTATTACGGGCGCTTATAGAACCTCATATGTTTTCGTTTAAATCGTTTTCGAATGAAATCTCTTGTATTTATCTTACATATATTAGGTATTTGATATCGTTTCCAGAACTGTTTTTGACAAAACCATGGGTGCCTAGAGGTTTTCGTGTCAGTAGGGGCAAAACATTTTATGTTTGAGTATAGAAACTAGGGCTCGCAGCTGCATATTTATGGTGCTCTGCTAGCGTAGAAATGGAAGTCAGTTTCAACATTTGCTACGACATACTTATGTTAATTTATTGGTGCCAAGTCTGTGTACAACAGAATACTCATTTTTCATTTACGTTGATTATTTTAGGACATAATGAAACATGGACAGGTGACTGTTTCCATTTCTGAAGAAGCGCTGTGTTGTTCGTCAGCTAAGCACGATATACGTGTCTGTGATGCTTTAAGTTTTTCTTGTTCTCATCGTGACGATTGATTACTCCAAACATTTTGTGCATGTACACATTTTCTTTGAATTATGCTCCCGTCAATATCTCAGATTTAAATTATGTTTATGTAGCGCTGAAAATATACTACTACGACCCCTACTTTCTATACTCAAATTCCTTTGTTTGATGCTGTCTTTCTGCACTACACTTCTGGTCAAACTGCTTTTCGCAGAATGTACAGAGTGAATCATGCAAGACGTAACAACCCTTTTATTTCGTGAACAGTGGCACATATCGAAACGCGGTTTTCGGCAAATGTTAGATCGTTAAGGGGCAATTGAAATATTGAAATAAGTAGTTTTTTTAATGAAACCGTATACTTTTTATAACTGCATTTGATAGTTCGTGAGAAGACAGTTACAGTGATGTAATGTTGACGTTGAAATCAGTCGTAAAAAATTAGAGAAATATCCTGGAATGTGAGAACGCGGTGGCCGGAAACGGCATTTGCGGTGCGAACACTGCCAAACAGGAGTCTCGGATCAGGCTGCTTAGTTGCATACCGTAAAGTAGGCCTGCGGTACGAGAATATAGCTTTATTTCCCATTGAAACAACTTCAGAACTAGATGCAGGTTCATCAAAGAATGTTGTATATAGAAATGCGACATAGGCTAGAATCTAGCGTACCACAGAGAGTTCGTGAAAAAGTTTGTGTATCCACCCAGATTTACGTGAGCTGAAACAAGAGCCAACTGTTCATTGTTCAAAAATAGAGGTCTTATATGCTGCAAAAAGCAACTACTGTATTAAATATCTAAATGTTAGACGGAAGACGTGACGTATCTTCTTCTGTACGTAGTTGTGTGTTTCTTAGAGGTAAAATACGTGCTATCGGACAACTGTCTCTACCTAAATTATATGATATGGGATACATTCATTGAACTAGACATTTTATTAACAATACTTTGGTGTCCACCTGTACACCGCAGAATAAACACGAGGGTAATCCCAAAAGCAAGGTCTCCTATTTTTTTTAATTTTTCGACATAATCGCCATCTCTGTCGATGCATTTTTGTAGACGCTGTGGCAGTTTTTGTATGCCCATGTCATACCACCTCGCCACCATGCTGTTCAGAATGTTATGAACCTCTTCTTTCACCTCGTCGTCGGAGCTGAATCGATTTTCGGCCAATTGTTCTTTTAACCTAGGGAACAGGTGATAGTCACTGGGCGCCAAGTCAGGACTATAGGGTGTGCGTGTGTGGTTATGTTCCACTGAAACTGTTGCAGGAGAGCAACGGTTTGCCGAGCGATGTGTGGGCGAGCGTTGTCATGGAGAATGTGTACGCCATTACTCAACATTCATCTTCTCCGGTTCTGAATTGCCTGTTTGAGTTTTTTCAGAGTTCACAGTACCTGTCAGCATTAACTGTGGTCTCAGTGGGCATAAAGTCGACCAACAATACACCTTTCCGATCCCAAACAACGGTTGTCATGACTTTACCGGCAGACTGTGTTTGTTTGAAATGCGCCGGCTTTGGCGAAGAAGGATGCCGCCACTGGTATGATTGTTGCTTGGCCACAGGTGTAAAGTGGTATGCCCAGGTTTCGTCACCCGTGACAATTGAGCGCAGAAAGTTGTCCTGTTCGGGTGCAAGGCGGTGAAGAAATGCGCGGTAAGCATCAACTCGTTGCCGCATGTGGTCCTGTCAGCATGCGTGGCACCCATCTTGCGCACACCTTCCGGTAGTTCAGTGTTTCCGTTAAAATTCTGTGAGCGGTGCTTCGGGAAACCTCAGGAACCAACGTGCAGAGATCATCCAGGGTGATCCGCCGATCTTCACGCATGCTTTGCTCAACCTTCAACACTGTCTCCTCAGAAATTGACGGTCTCCCACTCCTTTGTTCGTCGTGAATTTCGGTCCGACCAGCTGCAAACTCTCTACACCACTTACGAACCTTCTTGACATCCATTCACGACTCACGATACACTTCCGTCAATTGGTGATGGATTTCAATCGGTACAGTGCCCTTTGCATTCAAAAACCGAATAACTGCGCGCAATTCTCACTTGGCTGTAACATCCAACGGGAGCTCCATTGTCAACGGCTGCCAAGCCAAGACTGAGCGCCTGATCGCGGTGTGCGCATGTTTACACACAGCGCGTGAATCACTCTTCATAACAGTGTCACCAACTGTCACACAAAAGAGTCCTGTACTTGTAAAAAAAGAGGAGACCTTACTTTTGGGATTACCCTCGTATTATTGTTAACGAAACGTTGTTTCGTGCTTAACTACCAGCGACGTGCAATACACGCTGTCGGATTATTTGACATTGCAATGCAATTTCATAGAGACATAAATGAAGTATACGATTTACTAATAATGATTTGGTAATCACCCAAATCACATAACATAACTTTTGTTTTCCAAAACATAATATTATCATTTTTTAAGGAAGTGTTAAAACTATTGAACATGGACTGAAAGGCACATTTCCAATTCCCGAGCGAAAGAACGGTGAACAGATGTAATTATAGTGGTTGATATGACAGAGCATGCACTGGCGATTCGACGACACGTATCGTCTGGCGTAGTCGGGGCTTCGCCATAAACTGGATCTTTGAGTCCTCCCCAAACAAAGAAACCAAGAGGAGTCAAATCGAGGAACCTCCCAGACCATTCCACAACAGAATTTCGTCGTATACAACGTCCAGGAATGTTCTCATTCAGTGTTCGCATTGCAACACGGGACGAGTGAGCTGGGCAACCGTCGTGTTGCAGCCACATACACTATCGAATATCAGTGATACCTCTTATAGA
The DNA here is from genome assembly GCF_021461395.2 of Schistocerca americana. Lineage (NCBI taxonomy): Eukaryota > Metazoa > Arthropoda > Insecta > Orthoptera > Acrididae > Schistocerca > Schistocerca americana. The sequence continues at coordinate 601,871,598 of NC_060123.1, read as the reverse complement.
AGATCCGGCAGATGTCCAAAAGTGGCGTACGAATGTCCATTTAGAACGCTTAAGATCAAATAAGATCTCACAATGTAATTTCATATGATGCCGCACCATACGTTACGCTCCTAGGCCGCAGATGCTGCACCTGACGAAGCCAGTGTGGATTTCAGCTGCCCAGTAGCCAGTAGCGCATTTACATGAACGTGGTTAGTAGGCTCTGCTTCGTCGGCAAAGAGCACACGTTTGAAAAACGTAGGGTCGTATCTCAGTTGCTGAAGGGCAAACCGACAAAACTCTGTACGACGTTCGAAGCCACGGTCGTCGAGTACCCGATGTAGTGTCACATGACAGGGATGGAAATTCTGTCGATGCAGGATGCGAATGACACTCCTCTGGCTGATTCTATATACACTCCTGGAAATGGAAAAAAGAACACATTGACACCGGTGTGTCAGACCCACCATACTTGCTCTGGACACTGCGAGAGGGCTGTACAAGCAATGATCACACGCACGGCACAGCGGACACACCAGGAACCGCGGTGTTGGCCGTCGAATGGCGCTAGCTGCGCAGCATTTGTGCACCGCCGCCGTCAGTGTCAGCCAGTTTGCCGTGGCACACGGAGCCCCATCGCAGTCTTTAACACTGGTAGCATGCCGCGACAGCGTGGACGTGAACCGTATGTGCAGTTGACGGACTTTGAGCGAGGGCGTATAGTGGGCATGCGGGAGGCCGGGTGGACGTACCGCCGAATTGCTCAACACGTAGGGCGTGAGGTCTCCACAGTACATCGATGTTGTCGCCAGTGGTCGGCGGAAGGTGCACGTGCCCGTCGACCTGGGACCGGACCGCAGCGACGCACGGATGCACGCCAAGACCGTAGGATCCTACGCAGTGCCGTAGGGGACCGCACCGCCACTTCCCAGCAAATTAGGGACACTGTTGCTCCTGGGGTACCGGCGAGGACCATTCGCAACCGTCTCCATGAAGCTGGGCTACGGTCCCGCACACCGTTAGGCCGTCTTCCGCTCACGCCCCAACATCGTGCAGCCCGCCTCCAGTGGTGTCGCGACAGGCGTGAATGGAGGGACGAATGGAGACGTGTCGTCTTCAGCGATGAGAGTCGCTTCTGCCTTGGTGCCAATGATGGTCGTATGCGTGTTTGGCGCCGTGCAGGTGAGCGCCACAATCAGGACTGCATACGACCGAGGCACACAGGGCCAACACCCGGCATCATGGTGTGGGGAGCGATCTCCTACACTGGCCGTACACCACTGGTGATCGTCGATGGGACACTGAGTAGTGCACGGTACATCCAAACCGTCATCGAACCCATCGTTCTACCATTCCTAGACCGGCAAGGGAACTTGCTGTTCCAACAGGACAATGCACGTCCGCATGTATCCCGTGCCACCCAACGTGCTCTAGAAGGTGTAAGTCAACTACCCTGGCCAGCAAGATCTCCGGATCTGTCCCCCATTGAGCATGTTTGGGACTGGATGAAGCGTCGTCTCACGCGGTCTGCACGTCCAGCACGAACGCTGGTCCAACTGAGGCGCCAGGTGGAAATGGCATGGCAAGCCGTTCCACAGGACTACATCCAGCATCTCTACGATCGTCTCCATGGGAGAATAGCAGCCTGCATTGCTGCGAAAGGTGGATATACACTGTACTAGTGCCGACATTGTGCATGCTCTGTTGCCTGTGTCTATGTGCCTGTGGTTCTGTCAGTGTGATCATGTGATGTATCTGACCCCAGGAATGTGTCAATAAAGTTTCCCCTTCCTGGGACAATGAATTCATGGTGTTCTTATTTCAATTTCCAGGTGTGTATATCATTAATGCAACATCTTTCGCGGCGTGTGCCCAGCCGGTGAGGCCCGCTGTCGTGGTATCAAGGCACGGATGACAGGAGGTCCGCGGTAAGTATATTAGGGTTTGTCACTTAAAAACAAAAGTAAATTACTGACGTTTGGTGAGCAAGGAGGTGCTGGCGCTGCCTCCCTTCGTTGTTCAAGCATTTGCCGCGAGGAGTGGCCGCACGGTTTGAGGCGCCATGCATGTCACGGATTGAGCGGCCCCTCCCGCCGGAGGTTCGAGTCCAAAAAAGAAAGTTCAAATGTGTGTGAAATCTTATGGGACTTAACTGCTAAGGTCATCAGTCCCTAAGCTTACACACTACTTAACCTAAATGATCCTAAGGACAAACACACACACCCATGCCCGAGGGAGGACTTTAGCCTCCGCCGGGACCAGCCGCACAGTCCATGACTGCAGCGCCTGAGACCGCTCGGCTAATCCCGCGCGGCTGGTTCGAGTCCTCCCTCGCTTATGGGTATATGTGTTGTTCTTAACATAAGTTAGTTTAAGTAGTGTGTCAGACTAGGGACCGATGACAGCAGTTTGGTGCCTTAGGAATTCACACACATTTGAACATTTTTTTAAGCATTTCTGACACCTGCTTAGGAAATTGCTTCTTAGACTATGCAGTTCCGTCCGAGAAATTGCAGCAGTTTCTACACAAATTTTAGTTTCACTTTCATCTAAAGGATAATGTCCATCGCCCCATCCCAAAGATAAAAGTCGCAGAGGGTTAGATCGCGAGAACGAGGAGGCCATATGTTGTTAGAGAATACTCCAGCTTGACACACTTCATGAATTTCCTGTAATGAGAAAATGGCTGCATGTGCTGTCGCAGAGTCCTGATGAAACGTCTCTAAAGCGTATTCTCTCTAACTGGCAAAAAAACTGCAGTAGTTTCTCGTTTTACATTAGACTTTTCGGGACTCCAGTAACGGTTATTTTCTAAATTAACGTATGCACATATGTGGAACCGTGATTAGTCCTAAAAGAATACTAGGTAAGGGTCAGTTTCTGCGTCATGCTCTCTATTCAAATTCCATTAACAAAACTGCAACGTTTTTGCAGCGTGTTATTTTATAGGACCGTGACTTCAGTAACTATACAGACCCACAATAGCCATAGGAAATACCCATTTGCTGTGAAAGACGTCAAACTGATTTTCTAGGAGGCCTTTCCAGAGCTTACCCAAAGTTATTGAGTATTTCTTCTGTGAGTACTGTACGCGGTTGTGTATGTTTCCTGTCAAAAGCACTTCCAGTTTTACTAAATTTACCAGTCGATGAATAGTGCTCCCATTAGGAACCTGAACATCAGGAAATTCGCATTGAAATAAACTCCTTATGAGACGTGTTGATTGTGTAAAGCCAGACGGTTGCGTTAAGGACTGATCACCCTAACTATAAAGATTGTAACGCATATAAGTCCAGATATTTCTGTTGGTGACAGAGGACGGTGTACTAAACAGCATTGCGTCAGTATTTACGACATTTGCCGGCCAGTAATCGTAGCTATTACAAGTACTGTGTTTTTAGATTGGGTGCTATTTCAAAGTACATGTGGCAAGAGCGAGCCATTAATGCTTATTTCCCTCAGGTAGAATGTCAGCTGTTAAAATGTGGACATGGGGACGCAAAATGATTAGCCTACTCTGACAGATGTAGTTCACTTAGTGGTGCAGCTACAACAATGCAGAAACATCAAGTTCTGAAGTTTGTGGCATGTTAGTGGGAAGACTGTTCGGTGCAGAGAAAAAACAACCAACACACTGATGTGTGTATATTCGAGGGTTGTCCAGAAAGTTCCGATCGGTCGCTAAATTGAAACCACACTGAAAATCAGAAACATTTTATTTGCAGGAGTTAGCTACACTTCCCAGATATTTCTCTACATAGTCTGACTTTCACATTTGTCTGAGTGTTATACCAAATTTCCAACACCATCGTCATAGAAGGCAGCCGCCTGTGCTTTCCGATAATTCTCTACGCTGGTGTAAAGCGCGTAGCCTACGCCCAAGTGTTGTCTTCGTATCCAGCGTTTCATGTGAACAGAGATGATACTCAGGACGAGCCAGTTAGGGCTGCGTTGTGGGTGATCGAACACTCCCTAGATTGCAGGAGCGTCTTCACTGCTCCTGCAGAGTGCGGCTGAGAATTGCCATGAAGAAGGAAGTGCGTGGCAGTTGTGTTAGGTGGGCTGCGTTCATTAAGGCGAAGCCTCTCGGTGGGCCCTCCTACTTGGCGGGAGACATCGCTGTTCTAAGCACCTTTAATCGCTCACAGTGCGCTCACAACTGAAAAGAGCGTCTTGATGCGATCGACGGTCATACTAGAGACACTACCCAACACACCTGTGCAAAGCTTTACCGGATTTTCCCAGAGGTTTCCACTTTGTGCATTGTATCATCAGGAATTCCGTTTTACTATAGTTCATATTCCTGGCTCACAAAATGTTGTCGCAGACATTTTATTGAATGCACCCTCTGGCTTGGAAAAAAGTAATATAGGAACGAATCTTGGCAAAAACTTTAGTATACTATACAAACATAAATTTGCCTCTGCCAACTTCATTACAGCCTTTTTAAAAGATATTGCACAGGAATAGGATAAGGATCCCTTTCTGGAGAGACCCGAAAAATAAATGACATAACAAAAAAATCAGAAAGACAAGACAGTGTTACCTTGTACACAAGGACATTCTCTTCAAGCGATGTACTACCAAAGACTCACTTTGGGTCTTATGTATTCTAGATGATTTCGTAAACAAACTCATTTTGGACCACGTAGGTGCCTCGACAAACTCAGGACATCATTTTATTTCAATGAGAATCAGAAAACTTTTAACTGTATGCCAATTGTGTGAAAGAGCAAATCCATCTGTCGTTACACGCCATGCACCACTATTTCCCATCATCCCTCCAAAGTTATAAGAATTATTAGCTAAAGAACTTTTAGGCCATTCGTAAAAAACTCAGAATGGCTTTTCTTATGTTTTTGTTGTCGTGGAGCTATCTTCTTAATTTGTTTCACTCACGCTGTGGCGAAGAGCTACAAGAAAAACTGTATCACATGTATTCGTAAAGCATTCCCTACGTGATGTAAGAAACATTGACATGATAATCTAGGAATCTTGTCAAGAACTTCAAGAAATTAAACCCATACTCATATCTCTCTAGTGGCCACAAGCTAATCCTTCTGGACGCCTGGTGCGAGAAATCAACAAACTTTGGAGATAATACTGTCACTGGCAACAGCAGAACTGAGATAGTCACATGTACATGTTTCAGAGCATTTTAAACGAATTGCAGCATGATTCTACTTCATTTCCTCCCTTACTTGCACTTAAGAACGAACAAACACCAAATCGAATCAGAGAGCTTGTACCATTTCCTAACTCATGCAAGCTACGTCACAAAGAGAATAGACTTAGCAATATGGAACATCAAGATACCTGCAGAGCGAAGGAAGAAGTCGCAACACGCTAAGGTAAATGTTGAAACGCTGCACACAGGTCAGAAAGTACTTGTGAAATCCCATCCATTGTCACACAAAAATTAAGCGTATGAATCATAAGTTCTCCTTGGTGTACAATGTACCTTACAGAATTTGTCGAGTAGTCTGTGGCAACGCAGTAGAAGTGGAAACAATACACACTAAAAAGAGTAAAGAACTGCATCACGTAATTTATAAAATAGTGAATTTTGTATTTTGCTCAGATATGAACATCTTGGCCGGCCGAAGTGACCGAGCGGTTCTAGGTGCTACAGTCTGGAACCGCGCGACCACTACGGTCGCTGGTTCGAATCCTGCCTCGGGCATGGATGTGTGTGATGTCCTTAGGTTAGTTAGGTTTAATTAGTTCTAAGTTCTAGGGGACTGATGACCTCAGAAGTTAAGTCCCTTACTGCTCACAGCCATTTGAATCATTTGATTATCTTGAAAACTGCCTTCAGGCCTTACTGGTGACATATATTTCTGACATATTGTGTTCCTTATGATGTTTGTAATTTTTTTTTTTTTTACTTTGCTGTATATGGCATGTAAGAATATTATACTGTTGAAGTACATATTCTTTCTGTAACTAACTACACACCTTTCTAACTACACACCTTTCTGTCTATATGCTAGAGTTTCCCTAGAGATGGAACATATGAGTGTTTAAACTAGATTTTTGACCACATTTGTTTTCTTTTTCACCTGTGAGTATTGAAATACAGATGTACTTTTGTGTAAAAAATGAACGTTTAACGAATAATATGCTACCAATCCATAAAGTTTTTCCTCTTTTTTGCATATTAGCACTTATAATTTTGTTGCATAATGTGATTATTGCTTGACATAGCTATTGCTTTATGTGAACCTATGCGTTACACAATTACTGGTGCGCCAACATACCTTTTGACACTGATTTGTTATCAGGATTTTGTGATGACACTGGTATCTTGCATTTATCTGATGGCATATTTTGCTTTAGTTGCTACATTGCACGTTTTGTGTATGATATGCTTTAGCCTAAGAATGTGTACTGTATTTCATTTTATTTGTCACTTTACGATAATGATTTTTGCTACATATGTCTGTGATAAGAAACTTCGCTGCATTGCATTTCTGATGAAATATTTTTCATGTTCATGTGTGTATGATAATGAATTTGGTTGGTTTGATTTTCTAATGAAATGTTTATGCGAATATAAGTGCACTACAGAGACCATTATTTTATGAGAGTTCAGTTAGGATAAATATTTACTGTTAGAAGTTATAAATATAGTACCATCAGTCCCCTAGAACTTAGAACTACTTAAACCTAACCAACCTAATGACATCACACACACCCACGCTCGAGGCAGGATTCGAACCTGCGACCGTAGCGGTCGCGCCATTCCAGATTGTAGCGCCTAGAAGGAAAGTTGAATAAAGTTGCATATATGCTATGGTAGAAGAAAGATGGTGTTTGGAATGTGGAAATATAAATGAGTAAAAGCAGGTTGAATAATGGTTATATTATGTGGTTATGGTGAAATATTTGAAGAAAGTATGGTCATGATGTTTTAATCAGGTAAATTCAGAGGGAAGGTGTTATGAGGAAAGTATGAGGTTTCAGTGATGGTATAAGTTAATGAAGTAGTTAATGACGTTAGAATGGTGATCAGCACGTTAAAGCAGTAAATGATGCTAGGATAAAATATCGCACAGCCTGACTGAGACTTAGACTCTCAAGTGCACTCATTTCCTTATCCTTTTTCCTTTCGTGAACCATGATATATTTGTTTGGTTACCTTTTCTTTCTAGACTATATACCTTCTTGCTCTTACATTATGTGCCGCGCATGGTAGCCGCGCGTTTTCAGGCGCCTTGTCACAGTTCGCGCGGCTGCCCCCGTCGCAGGTTCGAGTCCTTCCTCGGGGATCGGTCTGTGTGTCGTCCTCAGCGTAAGTTAGTTTAAGCTACATTACTTAGTGAGTAAGCCTAGGGACCAATGACCTCAGCAGTTTGGTCCCATTGAACCATACCACAAATTTCCAAATTTTTTCTTACATTATGTGTATGTTTTTCATGTATGTCGGTTCTGAACGGCGGTGTGTCTGAAATGTACTCGACCAGCCGTGAGAAAACCTCCTGATACCAGCGCCCCACGCTGGCGCAGGGGAGAATTGTGGTGGAATTTGTTGTCAGCGTGGCAGCATTAACCCACCTTAAAGCTCTCATGAACTTCTGAGCTGTGACCTTCTCTCGGCACATGACGACGTATTGCTGTCTGAAGCGTCGCCAGGCCAGAGGATGACGCCGCAGGACACCATTCAGAGGAAGGTTGTCCGCACCTTTGTGCCAAATTTCAAAGTTACGCGTCGCAATGGAAGACAATGACGAAGTTTCAAAAACGTGATTCTGTAATTTTGTTGTGTACAGCGAGCAGATGATAAACTAATTCAGGAGAAACGTAGGCGGTGTCTTCAGTATTAATTTCATAAACTTCCGCTCATTTTTCATAAACTTACGATCATCCGTCAGCTTCTTTGTCTATTCTACTGACCGGGTGGGTTAGGTTGTAATGTATCTGACCTATGAGTCAGAGTTTCTTATCCAAGTAACAGACAGTTTACTTCAAATTCAAATACAGAATTAACCGTATGCTAAATACGATTTATGTAATAATAAACTTTTTCTAGAAATTTTTTTTCTGAACTTTGTCATTCAGAACTTGTGGGTTACACATATCTCCAACGGATTTTGGAATTTTTCTTTATTGGATGCGTCTTATGTATAGTGAAGAGCATACTAAACGACGACTGATCCTAAACTGAATTTTCCAGACCATGTCTCCTTATTTTGAATGTCACGATATTCATCGTTTTGGACTGGCGTGCTTATATGTATGTGTTAGTGCTGAGATGGACTGAAGCGCCAAAGGAACTGGTGTAGGCATGCGTACTCAAATACAGAGATACGTAAACAGGCAGAGTACGGTGCTACCGCGGGCAACGTCTATATACGACAACTAGTGTCTAGCGCAGTTGTTAGATTGGTTACTGCTGCTACAATGGCAAGGTATCAAGGTTTAAGTGAGTTTGAACGTGGTGTTATAGTCGGCGCACGAGCGATGGGACACATCATCTAAGAGGAAGTGATGAAATGGGGATTTTCCCGTACGACCATCTCACGTGTGTACCGCGAATATCAGGAATCCGGTAAAATATCAAATCTCCGACATCGCTGCGGCCGGAAAAACTCCTGCAAGAACGGTACCAACGACGTCTGAAGAGATCGTTCAACGTGACAGAAGTCCAACAGCTTCGAAAATTACAACAAATTTCAGTGCTGGCCCATCAACAAAAGTCAGCGTGTGAACCATTCAAAGAAACATCATCGATATGGGCTTTCGGAGCCGAAGGCCCACTTGTGTACCCTTGATGACTGTACGACGCAAAGTTTTACGCCTCACCTGGGCCCGTCATCACCGACATTGGACTGGAAACATGTTGCCTGGTCGGACGAGTCTCGTTTCAAATTGTATCGAGCGGATGGACGTGTACGATTATGGAGGGAACCACATGAATCCATGGACCCTGCATGTCAGCAGGAGACTGTTCAAGTTGGTGGAGGCTCTTTAATGGTATGGGGTGTGTGCAGTTGGTCATATGGGACCCCTGATACGTCTAGATACGACTCTGACATGTGACACGAACGTAACCATCCTGTCTGATTACCTGCATCCATTCATGTCCATTGTGCATTCCGACGGACTTGGGCAATTCCAGCAGGACGATACGACACAGTGCACGTCTAGAATTGCTACAGAATGGCTCCAGAAACGCTTTTCTTAGTTTCAACATTTCCGCTGGCCACCAAACTCCCCAGACATGAACATTACTGAGCATATCTGGCATGCATTGCAACGTGCCGTTCAGAAGAGATCTCCACCCCCTTGTACCCTTACCGATGTATGGACAGCCCAGGATTCATGGTGTCTATTCCCTCCAGCGCTCCTTCAGACATTAGTCGACTCCATTCCACTTCGTGTTGGGACTTTTCTGCGTGCTCGGGGGAGGGGGGAGGGGGTGGTTATGCGATATTAGGCAGGTGTACCAGTTTCTTTGGCTCTTCACTATACTAAGTAACTAGGTATATCAAGTTTCGTGCTTCATAATCAGTGGTAATTTCGCTTCTGGCTGTAACTGGTAAAGATTAACACTCCGATATTATTTCGTAGTTATTTGACACATTCTATATGCCTTCATGTTATATCACGTTTATTGGTTTTGGCAGTATAAAAATTGCGGAGGCATGTTCAGTTTGCTTCACTGTCGTCGCAGTGTTGTCTCCACTATTTCTTTTTGTTGATGCCGAGTCTACAGAAGCAAGTAGATAGGTATACTACGGTTTATTGGACGTCAGAGTCAGCCTATTAGCTGATAAGCGAGAGATGTTACTCTGTGCAAGCTGGTTTGCTGTGTTACTCAGTACCAGACTGGAAACTGTTATGTCAAACCGGCAAACAAGCGGACAATGGAAGAAGCGAGCGAGATTACCGGCCCACTAACCTCACCTGGTTAACACGAGCCGGAGGCGGCGAGATGTGACGCGGGAGCAGCGCATGCGCCGTGGGGGCTGTTCGCGCAGACCGCCCTGACAGTTGACTGCAGTCGTCATGGCGCCGCCGGCGGGAGCAGGTAGGTACATCTGCCAGTAAGCTACGCTCTCCGCAGGTACAGAAAACCGCTTTGAACTCTCTATGTCATACAAAAATACCTAAGAAAACTTCTGGAATTCACGAGTAACAAACATCCGTTTAGAATCCCTGTTCTTGTGAAAACGCGTTCTTCATTGTAATTACGGCCTGAGTTACGCTTATTGCTTTTTAAAACGATTCAGATTTTATTCTGGGTAACAGTTCCAATCTTATCGCATCTCGAAAACTGTTGATATCACTGAACTACGTTTTTTTTAGTTTATTACCGAAATACCTCACTCTGCAATGAATCGTTCCAGTGTTCCGTATCACATTGCGTTCGTCATTTATAAGCTCCGGAAAACGATCTTTCTTTTGAAATTTTGCCAACATCTAACTCGCAAAGTGTTCACTGAAATTGTATTAATCGCAACAATTACTAAAAGGTTGACATGTTGCAGCTGCTAGGCAGTCATCATCAGAAAATCATTCAGTTTGTTACAGAGTAACGTGTCGCAGTAATGATAGCAGCATACAAAAACTCAATTTGTATGTTGTGACCATTACTATGTAATAAACAGAATAGCCGGCTGGAGTGGCGAGCGGTTCTAGGCGCTACAGTCTGGAACCACGCGACCGCCACGGTCGCAGGTTCAAATCCTGCCTCGGGCATGGATGTGTGTGATGTCCTTAGGTTAGTTAGGTTTAAGTAGTTCTAAGTTCTAGGGGACTGATGACCTCAGAAGCTAAGTCCCATAGTGGTCAGAGCCATTTGAACCATTTTTAAACAGAATAACTGTAGTGATGACTACTTAGCCGGCTGGAGTGGCCGAACGGTTCTAGGCGCTACAGTCTGGAACCGCGCGACCGCTACGGTCGCAGGTTCGTATCCTGCCTCCAGCATGGATGTGTGTGATGTCCTTAGGTTGGTTAGGTTTAAGTAGTTCTAAGTTCTACGGGACATGTGCGGCTGATCCCGGCGGAGGTTCGAGTCCTCCCTCTGGCATGGATGTGTGTGTTTGTCCTTAGGATAATTTAAGTTAAGTTGTGCGTAAGCTTAGGGACTGATGACCTTAGCAGTTAAGTCCCATAAGATTTCACAAACATTTAAACATTTATTTTCTACGGGACAGATGACCTCAGACGTTAAGTCCCATAGAGCCATTTGAACCATTTGACTACTTAGCAAGTAAAACCGGTCAGTCTTCTTACTGACTGTTGCGATTAATACAAATTCAGTAAAAAACTGTAAATATTATATCGCCTGTTCCACAGACAATATATCTAGTTTCCTTTAAGTCGTAACAAATAACGAAATTATGTGTCTCTGTCCCCTGAAAAAAATCCCATAGCAAATTTGAAATTCACCAGTGGTATCTCCACATTGTCTCTATGCAGGTAAAAAAGTATTCTTAGTTTTAATTAGGGCCCAAGAATTACATTACTTTTATTTTTTTAAGGACTACATTTCGCGTCCAGAATGGTTTGCCACTTGAGAACTGGCAGGGACTATGCTTTGCTCAGCGGAAGTGACAACACAGCAGAAACCAGTGACTCGTGTAGTCCGGTCAAGGAAGGAAAATTAAAGGGAAAAATTAGAGTAGTCGCAAACATATGTACGGCGGTAGGCGGGAGCGCCATTAACAACACACTAAAAGTGCTGACCGGTAGGATGTGTGCGAGGGATGCAGGGGATTAAAGGTCACCTTTTTATGTTTTTCTTAACGATTTCAGTAACAGCCGCTTCTAGCCAAAATGTTTGACATAAAAAATTCTACGTCACATTTCCTTCAAAAAAATCTCTTATTCATTTTTACTCTAGGACTAATACACTACTGGCCATTAAAATTGCTACACCAAGAAGAAATGCAGATGATAAACGGGTACCCATTGGACGAATATATTACGCTAGAACTGACATGTGATTACAAAAAAATGGTTCAAATGGCTCTGAGCACTATGGGACTTAACATCTCAGGTCATCAGTCCCCTAGAACTTAGAACTACTTAAACTTAACTAACGTAAGGACATCACACACATCCATGCGCGAGGCAGGAATCGAACCTGCGACGTAGCGGTCGCGCGGTTCCAGACTGAAGCCCCTAGAACCGCTGGGCCACCTACGGCCGGCATGTGATTACATTTTCACGCAATTTGGGTGCATAGATCCTGAGAAATCAATACCCAGAACAACCACCTCTGGACGTAATAACGGCCTTTATACGCATGGGCATTGAGTCAAACAGAAATTGGATGGCGTGTACAGGTACAGATACCCATGCAGCTTCAACAAGATACCACAGTTCGTCAAGAGTAGTGACTGGCGTATTGTGACGTGCAGTTACTCGGCCACCATTGATCAGACGTTTTCAATTGGTGAGAGATCTGGAGAATGTGCTGGCCAGGGCAGCAGTCGAACATTTTCTGTATCCAGAAAGGCCCGTACAGGACCTGCAACATGCGGTCGTCCATCATCCTACTGAAACGTAGGATTTCGCAGCGATCTAATGAAGGGTAGAGCCACGGGTCGTAACACATCCGAAATGTGACGTCCACTGTTCAAAGTGCCGTCAATGCGAACAAGAGGTGACCGAGACGTGTCACCAATGGCACCTCATACCATCACGCCGGGTGATACGCCAGTATGGCGATGACGAATACACGCTTCCAATGTGCGTTCACCGCGATGTCGCCGAACACGGATGCGATCGCCATGATGCTGTAAACAGAACCTGGATTCATCCGAAAAAATGACGTTTTGCCATTCGTGCTCCCAGGTTTGTCGTTGAGCACACCATCGCAGGCGCTCCTGTCTGTGTTGCAGCGTCAAGGGTAACCGCAGCCATGGTCTCCGAGCTGATAGTCCATGCTGCTGCAAACGTCGACGAACTGTTCGTGCAGAATGTTGTTGTCTTGCAAACGTCTCCATCTGTTGACTCAGGGATCGAGACGTGGCTGCACGATCCGTTACAGCCATGCGGATAAGATGCCTGTCATCTCGACTGCTTGTGATACGAGGCCCTTGGGATCCAGCACGGCGTTCCGTATTACCCTCCTGAACCCACCGATTCCATATTCGGCTAACAGTCATTGGATCTCGCCCAACCCACCTATAGGAATTTCATGGAACTATAGGGGGTGCAACGGAAATATTTCACGATATTCCACAACAAATTATGCATTTTTTCAGCTGGAATTAGGCGAGAAAAAAATGTGTTGCGTTACTTATTGGACTCCCGCCGTAGATTTTTTTTTACATGGAAACATTTTCGCTACAAACCGCGCCTTTCCAGTTATTCAAGAAAAACATAAAAAGTAACCTTCAAACGCCATCCACCTCCCCACACACACACGCACTCATCCTACTGATCAGGATTTTTGGTGTGTTGGCTATTACACTCCCGCCTAACATTGTAAAAATATTTCCGGCTATGCGAATTTTTTCTTTCAGTCGTCATATTTTGGTCTTGGTTGACTGAGCTACAATACAGCCGCCATTGATAAGACCTGTTTAAGGCGCAAAGGACACAAGCGGCCACTTGGGGCGCCAGAGGCGCGCAAATGCGAAATTTATATACTGTATATTATATCTATATATTATATATTACATATAATTTATATGGAAATGAGCTTTTGGCGTCATTGGTCGGGAGGCCCCTTACGGGGCAAGTCCCGCCGTCCTGGTGCAGGCCTTATTACATTCGGCGCCACATTGGGCGACCTGTGCGCCGGATGGGGATGAAATGATGAAGACAACACAACACACAGTCCCTGAGCGGAGAAAATCCCCGATCCAGCCAGAAATCGAACCCGGGCCCCTTAGGACGGCAGTCCTTCACGCTGACCATTCAGCTTTCGGGGCGGACTACATATTATATAATTAGTAGCGAAAACCGACACCGGTTAAAACACACGATAATAGAAGCAGATACTTGCAAGCCAACACGTATCTTCAAACGAACCGCCACAGACTTCCGAAGCATTGTTCCAGTTTGTATAAACGAAATTCAAATGTAAACTTTCCTATTAACTCCCCATTTAACTAGGCTGACATTAAATCCATAGCCCACCATAGCAAGAAATACTATATTGCTTCAACAGTTAACGTATTAACGGTACAATTAACTGTACATTTGTATCCATTATAGGCGTTCTACGTGTAGTCCTCGCATTTGGATGCAATACTACACTCCTCTTTGCACTGAGTTACGAAATACACTGACGGAAAAAAATCGCAACACCAAAAAATAATTAACGTAGAGTAATGAAATTTCGGAAATACATATTTTGTGTAAGTAACATATTTAAGTGATTAATATTGTAAGATGACACGTTAATGAAACCGCGAGATAAGCCATTGAAAACGTGAAATGCTGGTACTTTAACAACCGAATATCATAGTGAACACACTATAATGGTCAAGACAGGCACGAAACGTGTACCAATTAAATTTGTACAAGTTTGTATGACAACTAGCTCCGGAGATAATGAAGAGATTGACAGAATGTATGATGAGATGAAAGAAGTTATTCATATACTTAAGGGAGAGGAAAATTTAATTGTGGTGGGGGACTGGAATTCAATAGCAGGGAAAGGACGATAAAAAAGGAGAATATGAGCTGGGGGAAGAAATGAAAGGGGGACCCGCCACGGAGTATTTTTCGCAGAACATCATAATTTAATCACGGCTGACACTTGGTTTAAGAATCTTTTAAGAATGATGTGTTCGTGGAAGAGAGTTGGAGCCACTTGAAGTTTTCATATTAATTATACAGCGTGGTCTATTGATCGTGACCGGGCCAAATATCTCACTAAATAAGCGTCAAACGAAAAAACTACAAATAACGAAACTTGTCTAGCTTGAAGGGGAAAACCAGATGGCGCTATGGTTGGCCCGCTAGATGGCGCGGCAATAGGTCAAACGGATAATAACTGCGTTTTTAAAAATAGGAACCCCCATTCTTTATTGTATATTCGTGTAGTACGTAAAGAAATATGAATGTTTTAGTTGGACCACTTTTTTCTCTTTGTCATAGATGGCGCTGTAATAGTCAAACATACGGCTCGCAATTTTAGACGAACAGTTGGTAACAGGTAGGTTTTTTAAATTAAAATACAGAACGTAGGTACGTTTGAACATTTTATTTCGGTTGTTCCAATGTGATACATGTACTTTTGTGAACTTATCATTTCTGAGAACGCATGCTGTTACAGCGTGATTACCTGTAAATACCACATTAATGCTATAAATGCTCAAAATGATGACCGTCAACCTCAATGCATTTGGCAATACGTGTAACGACATTTCTCTCAACAACGAGTACTTCGCCTTACGTAATGTTCGCACATGCATTGACAATGCGCTGACGCATGTTGTCAGACGTTGTCGGTGGATCACGATAGCAAATATCCTTCAACTCTCCCCACAGAAAGAAATCCGGGGACGTCAGGTCCGGTGAAGTGGGGGCCATGGTATGGCGCTTCGACGACCAGTCCACCTGTCATGAAATATGCTATTCAATACCGCTTCAACCGCATGCGAGCTACGTGCCGGACATCCATCATGTTCGAATTACATTGCCATTCTGTCATGCAGTGAAGTAACATCGGTAGAACATTACGTAGGAAATCAGCATACATTGCAGCATTTAGACTGTCATCGATAAAATGGGGGCCAATTATTCTTCCTCCCGTAATGCCGCACCATACATTAACCCGCCAAGGTCGCTGATGTTCAACTTGTCGCAGCCATTGTGGATTTTCCGTTGTCCAGTAGTGCATATTATGCCGGTTTACGTTACCGCTGTTGGTGAATGACGCTTCGTCGCTAAATGGAACGCGAGCAAAAAATTTGTCATCATCCCGTAATCTCTCTTGTGCCCAGTGGCAGAACTGTACACGACGTTCAGAGTCGTCGCCATGCAATTGATGGTGCATAAAAATATGGTACGGGTGCAATCGATGTTGATGTAGCATTCTCAACAATGTTTTTGAGATTCCCGATTCTCGCGCAATTTGTCTGCTACTGGTGTGCGGATTAGCCGCGACAGCAGCTAAAACACCTACTTGGGCATCATCATTTGTTGCAGGTCGTGGTTGACGTTTCACATGTGGCTGAACACTTCCTGTCTCCTTAAATAACATAACTATCCGGCGAACGGTCCGGACACTTGGATGATGTCTTCCAGGATACCGAGCAGCATACATAGCACATGCCCGTTGGGCATTTTGATCATACATCAAAACGATATCGACCTTTTCCGCAATTGGTAAACGGTCTATTTTATATTTTAACACGGGTAATGTATCACGAAGCAAATACCTTCGGCACTGGCGGAATGTTACGTGTTACTACGTACTTATATGTTTGTGACTATTACAGCGCCATCTATCACAAAGCGAAAAAAATGGTCCAACTAAAACATTCATATTTCTTTACGTACTACACAAGTATGTAATAAACATGGGGGTTCCTATTTTAAAAAAACACAGTTGATATCCATTTGACCTATTGCCGCGCCATCTAGCGGGCCAACCATAGCGCCATCTGGTTTCCCCTTTCAAGGTAGACGAGTATCGTTCTTTGTAGTTTTCTCATTTGACGCTTATTTCGTGAGATATTTGGCCCGGTCACTATCAATGGACCACCCTGTATAATGATGTCAGAGATTTAGAAACCCTATTTTGAACTGTGATAAATTTCCAGGGGCAGGTGTGTATTCTCGGCATAATTTATCGGCTATGAACTGCAGTTTAACACTGAAGAAACTACAAAAAGATAGAAAGTTAAGGAGATGGGACCCGGACAAGTTGAAAGAACTCGAGATTATCGACCGTTTCAGAGCGAGCATTCGGCAGCGTTTGACTGAAACTGGGGAAAGGAATACAGTAGAAGGCAATTGGATAGCTCTGAGGGACTGAATAGTGAAAGCGGCAAAGGTTGCAGTAGGTTAAAGGACAAAGCTTAGTAGAAATCGTTGGATGAAGCAATAATATTGAATTTGACTGACGAAAGGAGAAATAATAAAAATGCAACAAATGAAGTAGGTCATAGCGAATACTGGTGTCTAAATATTGAAACAGGCAGAAAGAGAAATGACTAAGTAACAATGATTAGAGGACAAATGCAAAGCTGCGGAAGCACTTGTAGCTGTATAAATATCAATAACTAAAATGGCAATCCATAACCAAGGAAAGAAGAAAATTTTGGTCGGTAGAAGGAATATACAGGGAGGACCAGTAAGAGCGTGCAAAAATTTAACGGGACATTGATTCTGCTCCACTGAACAATTTGAGGAAGGGAGCCTGGGGTCGGAAAAGCCAACTCAAGGACATAATAGGAATAAAATCACGTTACTGTGTACTTTTTTATTTACATCAGTCACTGCAAATACCACCACTGACGCAATGAACATACCGTTTGTACTGTATCTTATAAAATGTGCTGAAAATGACGGCCATCAATCTCAATGCAAGCATGATGTCGGCGAACAAGATTCTGGCGCACCCTGACAAGTATCCCTGGTGCGTATCGAATTACATCAGAGGCAGCGACAATTCTGGCAACTAATTCCATCTCTGTAGCCATTGGGATCTCATACACAAGTGACTTCAGATATCTCCATAGGAAATAATCAAGGGCATTCAGGTCAGGTGACCTCGCAGGCCATGGAATAGGACCTCCCATTCCAATCCAGTAAACAAAATCTGAGTCATGACTTCCTTGTAATCAGGCTCGTCCTTGTTTCCTTCCAGAAAGTAAAGAATGTACGTGTCAATAAACAGCACAGTACGTGTAAACTTGTACGCTTGTTAGTTGTAAATAAGCTGGAAGACAGTAATGCTAGACAAAGCGGTCAACAAGTTTATTACCTTATCTCCTTAGGCTCGCTTCTACGACACCAGGTTCCCTACCGCAAATTGTTCAGTGGAGCAGAATCTGTATCCCGTTACATTTTTGCACGCTCTTAGGGGTCCACCCTGTATAGAGGGGCTCTACAAGAGAAATGACCTTGAACACAACATTATAGAAAGGTAAGAAGAAGTAGATAAAAATGTTTTAAATATGGTACTTTGAGAAGAATTTGACACAACAGTAAAGGATCAAATGGAAACAAGGCACCTGGAGTAGACAAAATTTCTTCATATTTATTGAGATGCTTGGGAGAGTCAGCCTTGACAAAACTATTTCACCTGGTGTGCTGCATATACGGGACTTGCGAAATACTCTCAGTCTTCAAAAAGAAAGTAATGATTCGAATCCCAAAGAAAGGCAGTTCCTGACAGGTGTGAAAATTAGCGAAACATCAGTTTAGTAAGTCATGGTTGCAAAATACTCACACGAATTATTCCCAGAAGAATTGAAAATCATAAAAGGTCGAAGGACATGAACGAGAGCAGAAGTAGCGAAGGAAGTAAGACAGCGATCTAGCTTACCCCGGATGTTTTCAATCTGTACATTGATCAAGCAGTAAAGGAAACGAAAGAAAAATTTGGAAAATTAAAATTTCACGGAGAAGAAATAAAAACTTTGATGTTTTCCAATGATATTGTAATTCGGCCAGAGACGGCAAAGGACGTGGAAGAACAGCTGAACAGAGTTGATATTGCTGTGAAAAGTGGTCGTAAGACGTGCGTCAACGAAAGAGAAGCATGTGTAATGGAATGTAGTGGAATTATTTCAGGCGATGCTGAGGGAATTAGGTTAGGAGACAAGACATTACAAGTAATAGGTTTTGCTGTTTGGGCCGCAAGATAACTGATGAAGGCCCAAGTAGAGAGGACATAAAATGCAAACTGGCAATAGCACGAAAAGAATTTCTGAAAAAGAGACATTTGCTAATATCTAATATCCAATTTAAGTGTCGGGAAGTCTTTTCAGAAGGTATTTGCCTGGAGTGAATGGAAATGAGACGTGGACGATAAGTTCAGACAAGAAGAGAATAGATTTTTCTCAAATGAGGCACCGCAAAAAGAAACCTGATGAGTTGGTGAGTACATGAGTAGTTTGCGTCACTAATGAGGAAGTATTGTATCGAACTGGGGAGAAAAGAAATTTGTGGATCAACTTGGCTAAGAGAAGGGATCGGTTGTTTGGACACATTCTGAGGCATGAAAGAATTGTCAGTTCCATATTGGAGGAAAATATTGGGAGTAAAAACTTGTACAAGAAGACTGGAGGAGGAATGCATTAACTAGGTTGAAATGGATGTAGGTTGCAGTAGTTATTCGCAGATGAAGAGGCTTGCACAGGATAGAGTAGCGTGGGGAGCTGCATGAACTCTGACATTGGACAGAAGATCACAGCAACATGGTCTGTTTTCGCTATTACTTTTGATACATCCTGGATATGTGATAACAAAATTTATATTATGGTGTTTATTGATAAACAAATAGTAAATCTCATGTGGCTTAAAGCTCGGTGCAAATATTTTCGTCTGAAGGCTTTTCAGTTTGATTTGATTCTTTCACCAGTTATCGAACGGAGTTCCACAGCGTGAAAAGCACGAATGCTACTATTTGGCTACGGTGGGCGATTACTACTTTTGTGACACGAGTGAAAATCGAAGCAAAGAAAGATGATGCGTGAATGTGTGAGGAGGGGACTGGTGCGAGGAAGGTGTGTCTGTCGTTTGCGTGAAAAAGTGTTCTCCATCTGTCTCTGTCCGTAGATGTACTGCTGGTGGGCTCAGCTCTCTAAATCTACGTGTACATCTGCATCACTACTTTGCAGTTCAGATCTAAGTGTATCACAGAGGGTCTGCAGAAACATTTTCCCGACCGTTCCATTGTCGAATAACACCTGGGTAAAACGAACACTTAAATCTTTCGTTTTGAGCTGTGATTTGGCTTACTTCATTACGGTGGTCATTTCTGACATTACAGATCAAACCTCTCCACCAGGAACAACCTTCTGAGGAAACTGACTGAATCATAGCGGGGCAGTCAAGCTGTTTGGTATAAGTCAACCAATGTCGAACAGGTGGATACTGCCCTAAACGACACATGCAGAATCATAACCGGCTGTTTGAACTCTACTCCAGTCGAATGGTTCTACCACCTTTCAGGAATTGCACCAACTCCTGTTCGAAGAGAAATAGCAGCAAACAACGAAAGAACGAAACTGGTGCAGGTAAAAACGCATCCCATGCATGGGCAACAACTATACTCACAACGACTAAGGTCAAGGAAAAGTTTCCTCAGAACATAGGAGAAGCTAAAAGCCGCTGAAACTTTGGAGGGCTGAGACATTACACCCTCCTGGTTGGAATGGATTTTCGGAATCTTAACGCCATGGTCATGATGAGAATTGGCCAAGCTGTATGTCCTTGAATAGGCTGAGGTCAGGAGTGGGAAGCTCACGGGTTAACCTGCCAAAATGGGGATACATCGAAAAAAAAAAAAATAAAATCCAATGTACCTGCGGGGAAGAACAGTCTGTTCAACATATGCTTCAGTGTCGACTGTGTCCAGACACCTGCACAGAAGATGACCTTCACCAAGCAATGCAAAATGCACTGGATAATAATAATAATAGTTTCTGTTTACATAGGTGGAAGTAAACAAGATATTTTTGCATTTGTAGGAAAAATATGGTAGTTGAAATTTTATGAAAAGGTCTTGCCGAAACGGAAAACGCTTTTGTTGAAATGATTGCACCCTCAACTTGTTCGTCAAATCATTCTGAAATGCTACCTACTTTAAATAGGACTGTGAGAGCCTCCACATAGATGTCACATTGATCCCAGCTGCGAATGGGAAACCGTCATCAGCGCTAGGCAGGGAAATGGAGAGATATAAGTGTTATCCACATCGGCGTACTCTGTTAACAACCCTACAAGGTACATAGCAGAGAGAATCTAGTATTGCACTATGTAGGGTAGAGAAAAAGAGCCCGCTAGTAAGATCAGAGCAGGGTAGGGGATGTTGAATCGAGCACAATTTTCCAAACATCACGGGTTTGGAGTACATCCTTGTTGGAGCTACGGTCATAAAACGAGATGCAATCAGTGAAGAGCGCGCGGAAGTGCGTGTATTTCAACAAACTTGTCCCATCTAACATTTTAATTTCCTGTTCTGAATTGCTTCATCCCATGAGTAATTCCACCATGGATGTACTTTTTTGACTAGAGGAATTTTCTCTTTCACCTTACTATTTACCTATTTATCTTCTTTATAGAATTTTTCCATTGTCGTGACTGTCCTGTCGCACCATTCGTCTTTGATCCTTGACTTTATTTCGTCATATCGAACTCTGATATCAGCGTGGACTTCTTCTTCATTCCACTTGGTGTCAGTCTCTTTTCGATTCTGGTGATATAGTGATCGGACTCTATGTTTGCCTATGTTCTGACTTCTACATTCATGATTTTTCTGTGGTTCTTGTGCGTAATTGCTACATGGTCGATTTGGTATCTTCTCAAGGATTTGAACAGTGACTTTCACGTCTTGCTTTTCTTGATCTCTTTCTTGAAGTGAGTTGACGTTATTCTCATATTGTGTTGGTAACATTGCTCGTCCAGTCTGCCAATTCTTGTTAATGAATTTGGCTCCTGAGTATTGTCCTATCTTTCCTCCGAAGCTCTTTACTCGGCCTAATTGTGAGTTTAAATCACCTAATAAAATTTTAACATCTCTCTTAGGGATTTTTCTCATGGTTTTCTCTAATTCATCCCAGCAATTATTGACTCCTTATTATCTTGAATAATTGCTGCATGTGTGTTGATTATAGCGTAAGACTTATAAGCGCATATCAGCCTCGTCATCACTCTGTTGTTTGATGATTTCACTTCTATTACTGATGGGAAGATCCTTTTGTTGACCGCAAAGGTCATTCCCAGAAGTAGAACTCCTTTGTCTATTTTCCCGTTTCTTTTGCTCTTGAATAGACTGTAGCTGCCGAAGCCTAGAGTGTTGTCGTCTGTTATGCGAGACCCTTCAACTGACAATATCAGTATCTTTTGTTCGTCCAGCATCTATTACAATTTTATATTTTTAATATATTTCGTTTCGACCAACTAGGATCGCGTAACAACTTCAGCTCCTCTAATTTCCTTGTTGTTTTCTATTTTTCCATTACTCCATTATCATCTTCCCATGATGTGTTCTCCTTTCTTTTGTATACGTTGCTCCAGATTTCTTATTTCTTCTGCACTAAAAGCCTTCTAAATTTGATATTTTATTCTTGAAAAGATTTCTGTCTGTTATTTCCGGTTTTTTGGTGTTGTTTCTTTCTAGATGTTTCCTTATTTCTGTAATCCATGCTACTGTCGGTTTCTTCTTCCAGAAATACAGCAGTATTTGTTTTGTGAACCTGTTCTAGTTCATTCGGTAGAGGTATCCAAAAGAGATTAAATTTCTTTTAGCCATTACTTCTGACTTTTGTAGATCTCCTCATTGCTTCTCATTTTCCAGCCATCTGTAGCTTATAATACACCTATTATTTTTCTAACTATCCGTTTTTCAGGTACCTCTGTTCCGTCCAGCTTATAATTCATTGTTAGGCATTCACATCCATAGAAACAATCTGGTCGTACCACTGTAGTATAGTGTTTTAATTTGGTTTTTCTAGGTATGTATTTCTTGTTGTAAATATTCTCTGTCAAAACATAAGCTCTCTCCATTTTGTTAATTCTTACATCTGCTAAAATTTTTCAAGTGCATTCTGTTGTGCAATATCTTCAAGATATTTGAATTTACTTTTTCGCACAATTTTACGAATCGGTGTTTCTGTGAATTGTGGTGCATTTTTTATGTTTGTAATGAATTTTTTTTTCAGCTGAATTTTGAGAACAGTTGCATTTGTTATTTATGTTAGAAGATTTACCTGAATAACTGCGTCTGTCAAATTTCCTGACTGCAGAATCGTGTGCAAAAGCCAGGCAGTTTACCTTCATTCCATTTTTTCTCTTTCCTAGAATTATTGGTTCAATTTTGTAATTCTTTAGCTCCAAATTCCAGATTCCTACAATTTCTTTCTAGAACTATCCCCTTGTCTAACAACAGTTTTTATTTCAAATGGCTGAGATAGTTCTTCCATAAATTTAACTTCAGATATCGTCTTTGTTAGAGTTTCATGAATTATGTTTGCTAATTTTGCTTTAACACAAAATTCTCTATTGATGTTATCTATTGTCTCTATTGTCCAGCGAATGAAATGGTTTTTTTGAAATCAATAAATGATATTGTTATAAGTTTGTTGGCTAACATTCTGTGGCGAATTATTGATTTTAGATTAAAAATATGTTCTGTGCAGGATGTTCCCTTTCGATAACCTCCCTGATATTGTCCCAATTGGTTGTCTAAAGTTTCTACCACTCTGTCCTGGAGAATTTTTGATAGTATTTTGTATGTCACTGGCAGAAGTGCCACTCCTGTGTAATTGTTGACATTTTGTTTGTCTTCCTTTTTGAATAGCAGGTGGATGTTTTCCACTCTTCTGGAATCTTTTAGCTTTCAAAATGTTGTCTAAAGCAGCTGTAGATGATTTATAGTCTTTGGTTCTGATCATTTCAATAATTCTGCTGCAATGGATTATTATTATTATTATTGTTATTACTATTGTCTCAGGAAACATGAGCTCCAAAAAGTTGTTTCTTAGCTAAAAATAAGAGACAATGAAAAGACTATAATATAGGAGTATATCTGCAAAAACATTATTTATATGCATACAACAAACATATATTACAAGGCTCTAAAAATGCTTCGCAAATAAAAAAGAAGCGATGCCTGTATTGCATAAAAACAAACAACCTTTTACTTAGCTGCATAGACGGACCGCTTCTCCAGAAAAATAATAATAACGGTTTCAGCTGAGCAGTCTAAGTTAAGCAATCTATAAATTCACATCCTATCCATGTTACACGTGCATTTTCTCTGGTGTTTACTGCGTAAAGCTTGACGATCAAGTTAAGTACGCTGAATGCACCGCAATGCCATTAAATTGCTAACATAATAAACTATACTGCAGTACAGCAGTGCGCTAAGATAGAGGATAGCGGTTAGCTGCAGTTTTGTTAATAATGAAATTTAATTGCTACATGTATTTAATTTTGCTAATATACAGAGAGCGTGAGTAAATTTTTATGCTAGCAAGTACAGTAAATCTGTGAGTGTCAACTAAGAAAATGATGGAAACAACTTAAATTTTAAACACTCCTTTTTTTGTAGATCACATTTTTACGGCAAAAACCGAAAATTACTGTTTGTAGCGTCGTTCAGGCAGCACAGTGACATCCTCGAAGAAATTACTGGCACATCCTCCCGAAAATTTCTGCCAAGTTGCGAACGAAGGTCGCGGCCTCAAAAATCCTAGCTTCCAGCTGTTTGCGGGTGTTGACTGGTGGCTGGTAGGTGCGGCCTTTCACAAAACCAAAAAGTTCGGTGGCGTTGAATTGGTAGACCTGGAAGACTACTCTCGTGGTACACCTGCGCCCCAACACTATTCGAATGAGGCCTTACTCTCAGAGTGGAATACCGCACTCCTGCACACACCCAAACAGCTTCACTTCCTGTCGCGTTCGGTGGCGTTGAATTGGTAGACCTGGAAGACTACTCTCGTGGTACACCTACGCCCCAACACTATTCGAATGAGGCCTTACTCTCAGAGTGGAATACCGCACTCCTGCACACACCCAAACAGCTTCACTTCCTGTCGCGCTCTCGCTGCTGATTGGCTGTAGTTTTATGACGGTGTCCCCACAACGGTGCCCTGTCAACCCGTGGTTGCTTCGAATATTGTTCTTGTTTCTTCGTCCCCTACTCTGAGCTGATCCCACTATCAACTTGTTTTCCCTTACTCTGTATACTGTGGCTTCGTCCCGTCCCATACACGAATACACTGCGGAAAGATTATTCTATGTTGGCTTTCGCAAACCTTTTAATTCGAGTGCCTGCCAATATAATTGTCTGGTATTTTCGGTTATCTCTCTTGTGGAGCAACTAAACTACGGCTGAATCCGTTGACTTGTCTTGTAGCCAGTCCTCGCTCTCTGTGGTCTGACCAGAGGTGGTACGTAATATTACACGTTTTAGCCACTATTTTCCAGTTAGCTTAGTAAGGGCGCTGACGACCACGCTGTCTAACGCATGCTATCACCTGGACCATGGCCACCATTACCACTAGCAGAAGTGGAGTCGACGCACTTAAACTACAGATGATACCCTACAATTGTTGTGTAAGAAATCTGTTTTGAACAAACTACAGTTTATCCGTATCTTACTCGTCTGCCATTAATTTCATCTGTCACACAGGGTATGTGACCACATCGTCCATGTCTTTTTACAGGGATTTTGAAACATACACTGTATTGCCACGTTATGAAATGCCTGAAAAAAAAAAAACCGATCTAATGGCACTTAACCGAAATGGAATCAGAAGGTATCGTTCTTGTGAAATGCAACTGGCTGTTTATTCACACGAAGTAATGAGTGTTACCTATTGGGGACCTCAAGTTGATTCAATATCACTAGATTTCGAGAAGACATTCGATACCGTTCCTCAAAAGTACCTTTGTCAAATTGCATACCTATGGAGTATCATCTCAGTTTTGCGACTGCGTCGCAGTTCGTATGCACATATTTGTCGTTAAGCGTGTAAGAGAGAAAAAGTTCAGAAAAGGTTTGAAGTTGCGTTTAAAGTTTATTGAAAGCCGCTAAGTGCTGTATTAATAACATACTGGACGAGTGTACTCTGGGTAATTTGCTCTCCGTCTTAAGTAAACCTATTTTATCACGCATCTCAGTATTTATAGCGTCATATATCTTGAACTATGTGTCAGACAAGATATAATTTTGCAGGTACACGCAGTTGTATATGTGGATACAGCTCGAAAATGTGTTTCGAATAGATTTAGTAGTAATGAAATAATAAATGAAAACGTCATACCTGATGGTCCAAAATGGCTCTGAGCACTATGGGACTTAATATCTTAGGTCATGAGTCCCCTAGAACTTAGAACTACCCAAACCTAACTAACCTAAGGACATCAAACACAGCCATGCCCGAGGCAGGATTCGAACCTGCGACCGTAGCAGTCACGCGGTTCCTGACTGAAGCGCCTAGAACCGCTCGCCCACCGTGGCCGGCCGTACCTGATGTTACAGGTAACATCGAAAATGTAGCAATCGGTAAACTTTCTTCCTTTCATCATTTTGTGGGTCGGTGTCAGCGGGAAAATGTTTGTCGAAGGCTAGAAATTGTGTGTACACTTTGGTACAAGTCGTTAAGTGTTGTCATTCTCAAATACTGGATGAGTTCAATCGTGGTACTTGTGAGCTGTGCGTTACGCTCCTTTTGCACCGTCACCCCTGCCACTGTGAGAGGTAGCTCGTTCTAACCCCTACAGTTTTTCTTTAGAGGTGGCAAGTGTACAAAGTTTGGTTGAAATGGGTCCTGTAGTTTAGGAGTGGCTGTTGAACATACATACATGTATACACATCCACTGATGTGACGAAAGTCGTGGGATAACGATATGCACATTTACAGATGGCGGTCATATCGTGTACACAAGGTATAAAACGGCAGTGCTTTGGCGGAGCTGTCATCTGTGTTCAGGTGATTCACGTGGAAAGGTTCCCGGCTCGATTATGGAAGCACAACGGGAATTAACGGACTTTGAATGCGGAATGGCAGATGGGGCTAGACGCATGGGACATTCCATTTCGGAAGTCGTTAGGGAATTGATTATACCGAGATCCACAGTGTCAAGAGTGAGCCGAGAATACCAAATTTCAGGCTTTACCTCTCAGCACGGGCACGGCCAACACAGTGGGCGACGGTTAACGACCGAGAGCAGCGGCGTTTGCGGAGAGTTGTCAGCGCTAACAGACAAGCAACTCTGCATGAAATAAGCGCAGAAAACAGTATGGGATGTACGAAGGACGTATCCACGAGGACAATGCGGCGAAATAATGGTCTGTGGTAGCAGACGACTGACGCGACTGCCTTTGCTAACAGCAAGATATCGCCTGCAGTGGCACTGCTGGACTCGTGATCACATTGGCTGAAACAGAGGCGATTAGAAAACCGTGGCCTGGTCGGACGAGTGCCGATTTCAGTTGGTAAGAGCTGATAATACGGTTGGAGTCTGGCGCAGTCCCCACAAAGCCATGGACCCAAGTTGGCAACAATGCCAACAAGACATTGTGCAAGTTGCTGGTGGCTCCATAATAGTGTGGGATGTGTTTACGTGGAATGGAATGAATCCTCTGATCATTGACTAGAAAGGATAGAGACCTTTTGCAGCCATTCATGGACTCGATGTTCACGCTGACAGTGCGCCATTTCACCGGGCAACAAGTGTTCGTGATTGGTTTGAAGAACGTCCTGGACAATTGGAACGAATGACTCGGTCATCCAGATAGCCCGACGTGAGACGTAAGCTGGTGGTGGCTCCATAACGGTTTGGGATGTGTTTATGTGGAATGGAGTGAATCCTCTGATCATTGACTAGAAAGGTTGGAGACCATTTACAGCCATTCATTGACTAGATGTTCACGATGACAGTGCGCCATGTCACCGGGCAACAGTTGTTCATGATTGGTTTGAAGAATATCCCGGACAATTGGAGCCAATGTCTTGGGCACCCAGATATCCCGACGTGAGACGCATTGAACACTTATGAGACGTAATCGAAAGGCCAGTTCGTACACAAACTCTTGCACTGGCAACACTTTCGCAACTGTGGATGGGTATAGGAAAAGCATGGGTCAATGTTTCTGCAGGGGACTTCCAACGACTTGTTGAGTCCATGCCACATCCAGATGCTGCATTGCACCTGGCAAAAGGAGTGCCGGCCGCTGTGGCCGAGCGGTTCTACGCGCTTCAGTTTGGAACCGCGCTGCTGCTACGGTCGCAAGTTCGAATCCTGCCTAGGGCATGGATGTGTGTGATGTCCTTAGGTTAGTTAGATTTAAGTGGTTCTAAGTCTAGGGGACTGACGACCTCAGATGTTAAGTCCCATAGTGCTTAGAACCATGTGTGTGCAAAAGGAGGTCCGACACGATATTGGGAGGTATCCCATGATATTTGTCCTCTCAGTGTATGGAGAAGAGGTATAGAGGTATCATAAAAAGATATCACAAAACGGACGGATGCCCTTTGCGTAAAAGCTATCGATGGATGTGAATGAGATAAGGCTGAGCCGTGGCGAAATTTGCTGTTTTGAAGAGCGCGCCGCAGCGTGTAGTGTGGCGCCGCTGTGGCAGTCACAGCTTTGGTGTCTCCCTCTGGTGGGAAAGGGGAAAAGTTGCCTGTTCACGTGCATTTAAGGGGCGCTATGAGCTCAGCAGGGGGTCAGTATGTCAGTCTCGGCGAGTCTGATCAGTTGGTCAGCCGGGTAAGTGTGGGGCAGTCAGTGTGTCTGTCGTCCGGAGTGCTAGTATGTGTTAGGCCGCCAGTCTGCCCGAGTTTGTTCAGGCAATGGTCATTGGCGGTTGGATCGATCGGTTGGTCGGTCGCGCACTGGGACACAAGATGACTTGTCCGCCTTGAGCGTCGGCGCATGTGAGGTCGCCACGTCAGTCCAGTGGGCCGCGCCGTATAGCGAGGGGTAGTGGCTTCGTGGCCGACACGAGAGCAGCAGGAGCCAACCTACGACATCGGTCTTCCCGGTGCGAGCTGCGACGCCGTGAGACGGGAGATCGGCGCGCCTTCCTGCGTCCTTTGAAGCGGCTGGCAGCGGACGGTTCGGGCGAGCGTTTTGGGGGTGCTGCACCAGGACTTCGCCAGACATTGCAGTTTTTAGACGTTACGTGATTCCTGATATGTTGTTTCATTTACTTGTTAAATTCTGCTTGTTTTCTTGGTCAGTCTCTCGTCCCCATATTGCTCGTCTGTCTCCCGTCCGCATTTGTTAGGCAGTTAGTGTCTGTCTGTCGGTCTGCCTTACGTTAATAGCTGCCTCTGTCATGTTTGTCGGATTCGGTGTTAACGAATTTATTGCTTAAGGTGTAAAGGCCGAATTCCTGAAATATGTTTTTATCTTGCCTATCATCTTGAGAGGCGGTATATGTATATTGCAGAGCATTTTTGTACATTTTATGTAAGACTGCATTTCATGGGTTTTTATTCAAATGGTCATTTTAGTATATAAAGTTGCCACCCTTCCACCGTAAGAGTTTTCTTTTAAAAGCAAGTTGCACTTTCGGTGGCAAGTAATTTTTTTTTAATGTGAGTGTTTTATACCATTTCCATCCCTCCTATGGGGTGCATAGTTTATGTGTTTGTGTGAGTTGTTAAAATTTTTAGTTTAAAGTAATCTGGTGTGTTGCAGATTTGCACCAGTGTAGTCTTTCAGAGGTTTTGTGAGCGGTCGTGGCTACGGCCGTGTCAAAAGGGAGCGGCAAGGTTCTCAGCCCCAAAGCTCATACCGTAAAAAAAAAAAAAAAAAAAAAAAAAAAAAAAAAAAAAAAAAAAAAAAAAAAAAATGTAACTTGATATTTAGAGGGTGCTTTCTGATTATAATTTTTAAAATTTGTTTTTTTTTAAAAAGTGTTTTTAGGAATAAAATTTCCATTTGTTGAAATTTCATCAGTTACCCACTGGCAACTACTTCCTCGCTCACATAGTGTGATTAAATGTGTTAATGTTCTTGATGAATCGTTAGTAAATACAGTATATTCTTAAGAATAGGTTTTGAAAGTAAATTCACGGTTCGAAGGCGTACATGAGAGAAAGATGTGCTTTTTGTGTTTCAGTGGAGACGCACGAGCCGCATAGCGACTGCAGGCGACAGCCACGAGGCTCGATCCAGGAGCCGCCGCTGCCACCGCCTCCGACGGAGGATCCTCCACGCAGGTGAGCCGAGTAGGCAGGTCACGTGACGACGTAGAACGTGTTAACTCAAGACACGGGACTCGCGTTGTTTCCGTGCTGACGACAGTATCAGGAACGATGGAGAAGGGTTTCCGTATCAGTTTGCTTTATGGAATACTGGCCCGATAACAAGCCAACGGCCTTGCCGCAGTGATAACACCGCTTCCCGTCGGATCTCCGAAGTTAAGCGCTGTCGGGCTGGGCTAGCACTTGGATAGGTGACCATCGGGTCTGCAGAGTGTTGTTGGCAAGCGGGGTGCACTCAGCACTTGTGAGGCAAAATGAGGAGCTACTTGATTGAGGAGTAGCGGCTCCGGTCTCGTAAACTGACATGCGGCCGGGAGAGCAGTGTGCTGACCACATGCCTCTCCATACACGCATCCAGTGACGCCTGTGGACTGAGGATGACACGGCGGTCGGTCGGCACAATTGGGCCTCCGTGGCCTGTTCGGGCGGAGTTTTAATTGTGGTCTTATAACAAATGAGTTGTAAGTTGCAAGCGAAAATTTCAAATTTTTCGTTGGTCTGCTAAAGAGGTCACGATTTCTGCAACATCTAGATTCTATCGACGAGAATATCCAGTTTACGGAGAAAGATGGCTACCTTCGTTTCTAGACGCCTTAGTCAGTCGGAAAGGGGATGGGTCACTAGGGCATTATGTTTAGCCCAAGCCTACACATACGGACTTATATTTGCACGCGTCTAGCTGACACCACCCTTCACAGACTGCGGGTACATGGCACGTATTGTGTGTGACAGAGGCGACCTTGCAAAGAGGCTGCAACATCTGTGTTTAAAAACGATGGATGTTCTTCTCATCAAATTAGTGAAATGTGGGAGGCAGCTGGTGTTAAGTGGAAAGACAATGTGCCATTATGAATTTCCTAACGTTTCTAAAAACACTAATGAATTTATTTTTCAAAAGCAAAAATCCAATATTAATATTAACAAAGTGCCGCAAGAACTGAGAAGACTAAATTTCAGTAACACAACTGATAACAAACACCTCAAAACGGCAACAGTATCAAATCACTACCTTTTAGTACAGAATATCAAATGCAGCAAAACATATGATCAAATGAATATGCCACAAATATCAACAATCGGCTACTGCCAGTAATGATCAAAACGCCATTGCCTTCGAAGCAGCCAGAATGACCGGCAAATTTGGTTCAAATTTGTGATGGTAGAGGCGGTGGCAGAAACAACGCCAGTAGCAGTAATTCCTGCTCCTCTACTAACATAGGTCGGCGGTTACCACTACCACAGTACTTGATACCTTCATTAAAAATTTCAATCATGCTAAGCAGGCATCTTTAACTAGACGACAAACAAGAGACACAATCACCTATCCTGCAACACAGAGAAAACTCCTTAATTATTTAGTGAAAATTAAACATACTAAAAATGCAGAAAGGTACGAACGTTATGCAGGAAAGTTTGACTTGACTACTAAGGCATAAATTTTTGCTTTCTGATTTTTGTAGTTGCAAACCATTTAGTAAAGAGCTCGAGCTCGTGATAGTAACCAACAGATAACTATAGCCATGCCTCAGAAATAAGGTAGACAGATTAAACAATTTTCACTGACCATAAAGTACTATTCGTAAATCATCTGCATTACATACCTATACATTCTTAAATCAGTTTGAAATAGTGACAGCCACAAACCCACACACACTGACTGAACTGAACTCAAGTAGTACCAGGCAAAACCTTCATAAATAACACATGTATATTGTAACCTCAATATTAGTGAAATTGTATCCTCCCACAAAACTGCATAATTAAAAATGAGCTAAGTGTAACCTCCCCGTGAAAATTTTAAAAGACAATAATTGAATAAAAATGCAAATAGTGCCAATGTTAGCTTCCCACAATAATAAAACTCAATGATAATAAAAATGTGCAAAAATGTTAAGTCCCCACAAAATTAACGTTAACATAAACCTGATAAATTTTATAAGGCCAGCTGCGCTGACCTTCGGCCCTGTGCAATAATTAAACCTGAACACAAAAACCAAAATTCTTACCACAGTAAACTGCATCTATATCTGCTCTTATTTTTCGGCACAGCTCAGTGCAATGCTGGCCCACATTTAATTTTGATTCTTGGAGGGAATGCATAGGAAATATTATTTAACTTGAAATGAATCTTTTTTGTTTAAAACAGTTACTTTAAAAGAAAAATTATTATTGGGGCAATTCTTGAACAAATTAATTACAATTAACATTAGCTGAGCGCAATGCTGCTTCATTACCTTCGATAACAATATACCTCGTCCAGAACCGTGACCAGAGACCCATGTCGACGCCCGCCGACTCCTCACACACAACTACCGACTGAGTCCATCTCACAACTGCAACTGCCTACTCGCTCTGCCACTCGCAACTCGCAACTGTTGACTCCACTGAGTCCAACTCGCAACTGAACCAACTGTCTATTCGCTCTGCCGGCTCGCAACTGACTACTAGCAAGTGAACTCTTGCGCGGTCAAGCGCAGACTAGCCACGATAAATAACTCTCTGGTCGGAGATTCTGTCATGCCTCGCCATCGCTGTTAATGAATACACTGAACACATACGTGTTTCAATATACAGGGTGGTCCACTGATAGTGACCGGGCCAAATATCTCACGAAATAAGCATCAAATGAAAAAACTACAAAGAACGAAACTCGTCTAGCTTGAAAGGGGACACCAGATGGTGCTATGGTTGGCCCGCTAGATGGCGCTGCCATAGGTAAAACGGATATCAACAGCGTTTTTTTAAAATAGGAACCCCCAGTTTTTATTACATATTCGAGTAGTACGTAAAGAAATATGAATGTTTTCGTTGGACCACTTTTTGCGCTTTGTGATAGATGGCGCTGTAATAGTCACAAACGTATAAGTACGTGGTATCACGTAACATTCCACCAGTGCGGACGGTATTTGCTTCGTGATACATTACCCGTGTTAAAAAGGACCATTTACGAATTGCGGAAAAGGTCGATATCGTGCTGATGTATGGCTATTGTGATCAAAGTGCCCAACGGTTGATTGCTATGTATTCTGCTCGGTATCCTGGACGACATCATCCAAGTGTCCGGACCGTTCGCCGGATAGTTACGTTATTTAACGAATCAGGAAGTGTTCAGCCACATGTGAAACGTCAACCACGACCTGCAACAAATGATGATGCCGAAGTAGGTGTTTGAGCTGCTGTCGCGGCTTATCTGCACATCAGTAGCAAACAAATTGCGCGAAAATCGGGAATCTCAAAAACGTCGGTGTTACAATGCTACATCAACATCGACTGCACTCATACCATATTTCTATGCACCAGGAATTGCATGGCGACGATTTTGTACTGCGTGTACTGTTCTGCTACTGGGAACAAGAGCAATTACGGGACGATGACAGATTTTTTGCACGCGTTCTATGTAGCGACGAAGCATCATTCACCAACAGCGGTAACGTAAACCGGCGTAATATGCAGTATTGGGCAACTGAAAATCCACGATGGCTGCGACAAGTGGAACATCAGCGACCTTGGCGGGTTAATGTATGGTGCGGCATTATGGTTCAAATTCAAATGGCTGTGGGACTTAACATCTGTGATCATCAGTCCCCTAGAACTTAGAACTACTTAAACCTAACTAACCTAAGGACATCGCACACATCCATGCCCGAGGCAGGATTCGAACCTGCGACCGTAGCAGTCGCGCGGTTCCGGACTGAGCGCCTAGAACCGCTAGACCACCGCGGCCGGAGCGGCATTATGGGAGGAAGGGTAATTGGACCCCCCATTTTATCTATGGTGCAAAGTATGCTGATTTCCTACGTAATATTCTACCGATGTTACTACAAGATGTTTCACTGCATGACAGAATGGCGATGTACTTCCAACATGATGGATGTCCGGCACATAGCTCGCGTGCGGTTGAAGCGGTATTGAATAGCATATTTCATGACAGATGGATTGGTCGTCGAAGCACCATACCATGGCCCACACGTTCAACGGATCTGACGTCCCCGGATTTATTTCTGTGGGGAAGTTGAAGGATATTTGCTATCGTGATCCACCGACAACGCCTGACAACATGCGTCAGCGAATTGTCAATGCATGTGCGAACATTACGGAAGGTGAACTACTCGCTCTTGAGAGGAATGTCGTTACACGCATTGCCAAATGCATTGAGGTTGACGGACATAATTTTGAGCATTTATTGCATTAATTTGGTATTTACAGGTAATCACGCTACAAGAGCATGTGTTCTCAGAAATGATAAGTTCACAAGGGTACATGTATCACATTGGGACAACCGAAATAAAATGTTCGAACGTTCAAATGTTCTGTATTTTAATTTAATGTTCTGTATTTTAATTTAAAAAACGTACCTGTTATCAACTGTTCGTCTCAAATTGTGAGGCACATGTTTGCAACTATTACAACGCCATCTATCACAAAGCGAAAAAAGTGGTCCAACTAAAACATTCATATTTATTGATGTACTACTCGAATATCTAATAAAAAATGGAGGTTCCTATTTTAAAAAACGCAGTTGATATCCGTTTGATCTATGGCAGCGCCATCTAGCAGGCCAACCATAGCGCCATCTGGTTTCCTCCTTCAAGCTAGACGAGTTTCGTTCTTTGTACTTTTTTCGTTTGATGCTGTGAGATATTTGACCCGGTCACTATCAATGGACCACCCTGTATATCTAACAACAGGAAACCAGTCAAAATAGCCACCACGCGGTACCAAGTGACGTGCACACTAATCGGATGCTCACCGTGATTTCTTGCAGAGAGTGCCGAGAGAAGTAGTCGGAAACCGAAGGGTATCATCCGGCAGACGCCACCGCGTCCAGTACTTGCAAATGTCACACCAGACTCCAACCCGGCACCACAATGGACACAACCTGCTTGCAACTTCAATAGTAGAGGACACGCCGAATACTTTTCGTCCTGCCGAAGTAGCTTTTAACGAGCAATGTTCATGGCTGCAGGAAACTCTCGGCCCCGCCAAACCCACAGTGAGCAAAGACACCACTCTTGCCAATGGGCCACGGCAGACGCTTGGCCACAACACGCCGACTCACTTGTGCCCGTCGCCACCCGCGTCACGCTCCCCATTTTTTCGAGGTCTCCGCAGCCCTTAACTACACTACTGGCCATTAAAATTGCTACACCACGAAGATGACGTGCTACAGACGCGAAATTTAACCGACAGGAAGAAGATGCTGTGATATGCAAATGATCAGCTTTTCAGAGCATTCAAACAAAGTTGGCGCCGGTGGCGACACCTACAACGTGCTGACATGAGGAAAGTTTCCAACCGATTTCTCATACACAAACAGCAGTTGACCGGCGTTGCCTGGTGAAACGTTGTTGTGATGCCTCGTGTAAGGAGGAGAAATGCGGATCCAATGACTGTTACCGGAATATGGAATCGGTGGGTTCGCATCAGTGTTTGGCGACATCGCGGTGAACGCACATTGGAAGCGTGTATTCGTCATCGCCATGCGTGATGGTATGGGGTGCCATTGGTGACACGTCTCGGTCACCTCTTGTTCCATTGACGGCACTTTGAACAGTGGACGTTACATTTCAGATGTGTTACGACTCGTGGCTTTACCCTTCATTCGATCCCTGCGAAACCCTACATTTCAGCAGGATAATGCACGACCACATGTTGTAGGTCCTGTACGGGCCTTTCCAGATACAGAAAATGTTCAACTGCTGCCCTGAGAAGACCATTCTCCAGATCTCTCACCAACTGAAAACGTCTGGTCAATGGTGGCCGAGCAAGTGGCTCGTCACAATACGCCAGACACTACTCTTGATGAACTGTGGTATCGTGTTGAAGCTGCATGGGCAGCTGTACCTGTACACGCCATCCAAGCTCTGACTCAATGCCGAGGCGTATCGAGGCCGTTATTACGGCCAGAGGTGGTTGTTCTGGGTACTGATTTCTCAGGATCTATGCACCCAAATTGCGTGAAAATGTAATCACATGTCAGTTCTAGTATAATATATTTGTGCAATGAATACCCGTTTATCATCTGCATTTCTTCTTGGTGTATCAATATTAATGGACAGTAGTGTACCTTCGACCTGCCCTCTACCGGCGACAGTAACCCTCTATGCGCTCTTGCGGTCAGAGGCATTTCCAAATCCGCGGAAATTACGCGAAATTAAACACGGGCGCACGGCACACTTAGGATAGCTTTAAAGAGGCATAACCAGGACCATGGCGTTGCCTCCATAAGAGGGCGACATTTCTTGTAAATTAGGCAGACACGTAAAGAAACACTACGTCCAAGTGATCTTCCGGTCGCCTTTAGGAACCCGGCGCCCTTCTCGGTTCGGCAAAGGACGATTTCGGTTTGCGAAAGGCTGGGGTCACTGTTTACCAGGCCGCAAACCCTTCGGTGGTGAAACTACACCTACAGTTCGTGAAATGTGCTTGGTACGTGATCGCCACACTTGCCAGACTGTAAATCAGAGTCGAACATTTTATCTCCATAGGACGTTCTACGTATTATTCTGTTATGGTAATGTTGACCAAAACAAGCTCCTTCTGGGACTGAGTTATTGTTTTTTTTTTCCTTTATTGAGTTTCGATTCCCCCCAAAGGGGGCGGGCTGACAGCAGCTCCGCATGCCGCTCTTCAGCCTACAGAATTTGTTTAAAAAGATGAAAATAGTAAAAAATAAAAACAGGCGATAAAATCGGAGACTTAAATGGTAACATGGCGAAACAATCGTGGAACTTAAAACATAGAACTAAGGGATGATGATGCTAATAAAATACATATGAAGCAGACAGGTAAAATAATAGGCAGACAATTAAAAAAAACATGGCGACAGTCTGTTTTCTCTTCGAAAAAGACATAAAATTCACACCCAGCGACAGCATGGTTTCTGTTTGCAACACTTTGGAAAGACGAAACAACACTGAACATTCACTTGAATACTGCACTAAAAAGTTGGCAAATATGACATACCACAGCCGAGAGCAGGTGGTCGGAAACTGGACAGATGATGGGAAAATAAAAGGGAGGCAAGGAGAGGAAAAACAGGGAGGGGGGAAGGAGCCGATGGAGGATGACGACCCACAAGAGGGGTGGGGGTACTGGGCAGACGCGACAGGGAGTGGGGAAGGCAGATGAGGGGAATACAAAAGGACTCAGGGGGGGGGGAGAAGGGAGGTAGGGAGAGGCGGGGAGAAAACAGGATGGAAGGGGGGAGGGGGAAGAGGGAGCCCAGGGAAAAGGACGGAGGAAAGGAGGGGGGGCATGAGGATCAGAGTTGATAGGAGGGATAAATGGAGGGAGAGGGAGCATCATCTGGGAGGGGGAGTTGGTGGAAGCCACCTTGGGAAAGGAGATGAAGGGTGTAGAGATGGAGGGTAGGGGGGACACAACAGTGAAGGCGTGGCAGGGGCAGGGACGAGAGAGGAGAGGAGCAACCAGGGGGTGAGGGGGATCAAGGCAGCGGGAGGTGTAGAGTATGTGGATATGTTCGAGGAAGAGGAGCAGATGGGGGAAAGGAATGAGGTCATAGAGGATCCGTGTGGGGGACAGGAGGTTTATACGGAAGGCGAGGCAGAGTGCATAACACTCAAGGATCTGGAGGGACTTACAGAATTTGGGGGGGGGGGGGACAGATATCCACGCGGGACTGGCATAACAGAGGATGGGATGGATTAAGGATTTGTAGGTGTGGAGGATGGTAGAGGGGTGCAACCCCCAAGGACTGAGTTACTAACGAAACTGTTGAAATACTTTCGGCACAAGATCTTACCAACAGCGGCTCTCAACTATATAAGGCTTGTGACCCGGTGATGTCTCTGATGTGTTGAGAACGACAGCAACCTACTCCTAATGACACGTCCAGCAATAATTAATTTAACTATTTTGACAACTGAATTTTAACTCCGCAGGCCCAGAGTTCGACAGAAGGCAAGCGTGCTACATCACAGTTCCGAATGTGCCCGCGCCTCAGACGGCACAATATTCGACAGAGGGTGCTGAACTCGGCAGAGGGCAGTCATTCAGCGAAAACCTATTCGCACTCGGCACCCAACAATTTTCAGTAAAGGATCGGCGACATGCAGTGGCAGCCTCCAGTGCAAAACTCACTTCAAGACGGCTAAATGTTTCTCAGCCGAAATATTGTAGCAAGTTACTGACGTCATTCGGTTGCAAGTCCGAAACCTCATGGAACACTGCGCTGGGAAAACATTACGAATCACATCCTGTCCTTTCTTCTTGTTATTGTCCCCCACATGTTCATTTCTTAACTTACCAGTATACGTAATTTTCCACGTTACGATTTATCACCACAGATCAAACTCTTCAATCCTCTTCTTTCCCGGTTTCCCTGCAGCCCACAATTCACTTCCATGCAGTGCTGTTCTCAACGGACCTGCGGACGTGATTACACCGGTTCCCGCCAGATCAGCGCAGTTAAACAACGTCGGGCGTGGTCAGTACTTGGATGGGTGACCGTCCGGACACGGCTCATGCTGTTGACAATCTTCTCTTCGTGTTTACGGCAGAGGGGACAAGAGAGATAGTGGAGTAAGGTACCTGATCAGCAGTAATTGCGCCAAATGACCCGGATTAAATTCCAATTCTTTCCGCAGTGTGATCTGAAGGCATCTGATACTGTTAATGTAGTAAAGAACGTACACGTCTGTGCTACAGCTTCCATTGGAGTTCATGAGGATAGTGAGAAAATCAGAATGGAAAGAGGAGTCAGACAAGAGAATTCCTTATCGTCAAAACTTTTCTCTGTGGCGGTATAGGGACATTCCAGGTCCGTATCAAGGAAAACGGAGAAAGTATACAGTTTAATGGAACGTATGAAACCACAATCTCGTTGTCTTTCTCGGCGACATAAACCTCTCTGGTATTGTGTGTGTTGAAAATGATCTGTTTTGAACTGTAGGTCGTGTGAATGATACAAAATTGTGGAGG
Organism: Schistocerca americana; assembly: GCF_021461395.2. Classification (NCBI taxonomy): domain Eukaryota; kingdom Metazoa; phylum Arthropoda; class Insecta; order Orthoptera; family Acrididae; genus Schistocerca; species Schistocerca americana. The sequence continues at coordinate 601,832,800 of NC_060123.1, read as the reverse complement.
GTTTTGTGCCCTCTTGTTGACAAACTGTCTGTTGGCTTCTGTCTCGGGCTCTTCGACCGAAGTTTGTTTGATGGTTTTTCTGACGTTTCGCTGCCACGAGTGAGTGGCATTGTCAAAGCTTCGTCCTCCATTGTTGGTAACGGACTGGAGTCGATCACGGGGCCGGAGGTTATATGTAACTTAACCTGTCACTTTTCCCTGATCATTCTCCCCTTGCCACCTGCAATGGTCGCTCGCTACATGACGGGAATCCAGGATGTTTGAGGTTTTCCTCTTTCTTGTCAAAGCTATTGTCATGTTTGTTTCTTTCTGTGGCTTCCGTCCACAGCAAGAACTTCCGTCTCGGCGTATTTTTCTTTAAGTGGTCGGTCTCACAAAGCACGTGCTCCGCCACTGCCGATATCTCCACGTGAATCTGTAGTAGCGTTTATGTTCGACGACCCTGTTGACACAGACTTCTCCATATGTACAGGATATATTCCCGACAGCCGGCCGGAGTGGCCGTGCGGTTCTTGGCGCTACAGTCTGGAACCGCGTGACCGCACTATGGGACTTAACATCTGAGGTCATCAGTCCCCTAGAACTTAGAACTACGTAAACCTAACTAACCTAAGGACATCACACACATCCATGCCCGAGGCAGGATTCGAACCTGCGACCGTAGCAGTCGCGCGCGCGTTACGAGCGTATTAATCATCTCTCTTTTCGCGGCACGGGTGATGATTTAACAGTTCGTGCAGATATCGGTCTTTGTGTGCGGTATTTGATACAAGCTGTGTCCCTTGATTTCACCATTCCTCATAACTAGTACATCTGGAATGGGTCGCTGTTGTTCCTTTTCTACTTCCATAGTAAATTTCATGTTCTCATGGGGACCGTTCAGATTACTTAGAAAGTCACCAAGCTCTTCTTCACCGTGGCTCAACAACAAAATGTCGTCGATCTACATGTACTACAACCTTAGGATTACAAGGCGGCAAGTCCAGCGAGTGTTTTTCGAAAAGCTCCATGAAGAAATGGTCGCTACTGGACTAAGTGGGCTACCCATAGCTACCCCTTCCAGCTGTTCGTACACAGAAGGTACCATTCCAAATGTAACACCTCGTGGTGACACCTGTGTGAAAGAGCTCGGTGATGTCACGCGGGAAAACAGAACTGACTTACTCCAGAGAATCATTGAGTTGCACTTCGGTAAATAAAGAAACAACATTAAAGCTGACCAAAATGTCGTTTGTTCCAAGTTTTAATTTCTTCAGCTTCTCAATGAAATTTCCGGAGACTTCGATGTGTGTGTGTCGGTCTTTCCATCGTGTGGCTGATGCAGAGAGGGCAAGTGTTTCGCCAGTTTACACGTCGGCGAGCCAGGAGCGCGACAAGTAAATAATAATCTTCTGCTGCGACGCTCGACCTAGGCCACCACCGGGAATGGAGGGTGCAGTTTCAACGGTGCCAACTATTTGTGCGGCAGTAACGTCAGGAAAAGCGTCAAACAACACGAGGCACAAGCCAGCAGAATAGGTAGTATGATTGATGTTTAATATGTGTGGGTTTCTGCGTAAGTGGACTACAAGAAAGCCTAAAGGCATTAAAATAATACAGCACTACACACATCAAAAACATCATGTATAAATGCCACAATACACGGAAAAATGATCTTGAAAATTTCACGAAACCACCTGCGCAAAAAAAGGAAAAAGGAAAAAATGAGAAAAAGGGAGAACCGTGATTGGTGGCAAAAGCGGTTATTTTACAGACAAACCCACTCTTAAGTTGAAATCCAAGTAAGGTTGTGGAAGGAGCCGCCATAAGTATGTGTTTGGTGAAATTCAGTTTGTTAGAGTTAACAATTATGAAGTTTGAAATAAATGAAGCTACATTTATTAATTTGAACCATTATTTGTTGTAAAATAAAAATGAATAATATACACATCAAAAATAGTTTTGTTTCACCTCGGTTCACAGAGTTCACGAACCTGCACAGAAAATGGGAATAGAGATCAACATAAACATCAGATCCACTTTTTTTATTGCTCATGAAAATCACACATTGCATGTTGTACCACTACACAGCGAGACATTCAGAGGTGGTGATCCAGATTGCTGCAAACAGCCCTTTCTAATCTATCCCAGGCATGTTCGATAGGGTTCATGTCTGTAGAACATGCTGGCCACTCTCGTCTAGCGATGTCTATATCTACATTCATACTCCGCAAGCCAGCTCACGCTGTGTGGCGGAGGGTACTTTGAGTACCTCTTTCTCCCTTCTATTCCAGTCTCGTATTGTTCGTGGCAAGAAAGATTGTCGGTATGCCTCTGCATGGGCTCTAATCTCTCTGATTTTATCCTCACGTTCTCTTCGCGAGATATACGTAGGAGGGAGCAATATACTGCTTGACTCCTCGGTGAAGGTATGTTCTCGAAACTTCAACAAAAGCCCGTACCGAGCTACAGAGCGTCTCTATTACAGAGTCTTCCACTGCAGTTTATCTATCATCTCCGTAACGCTTTCGCGATTACTAAATGATCCCGTAACGAAGCGCGCTGGATCTTCTCTATCTTTTCTATCAACCCTATCTGGTACGGATCCCACACCGGTGAGCAGTATTCAAGCAGTGGGCGAACAAGTGTACCGTAACCTACTTCCTTTGTTTTCGGACTGCATTTTCTTACGATTCTTCCAATGAATCTCAGTCTGGCATCTGATTTACCGACGATTAATTTTATATGATCATTCCATTTTAAATCACTCCTAATGCCTACTCCCAGATAATTTATGGAATTAACTGCTTCCAGTTCCTGACCTACTATATTGTAGCTAAATGATAAAGGATCTTTCTTTCTGTGTGTTCGCAGCACATTACACTTTCTACATTGAGATTCAATTGCCATTCCCTGCACCATGGCGTTATTATGAAGGAAGTCATTCACAAGATGTGCACGATGGGGACGCCAATTGTCATCCATGAAGACGAATGCCTCGCCAATATGCAGCCGATACCGTTGCACTATCGGTCGGAGAATGGCATTCACGTATCGTACAGCCGTTATGGCGCTTCCATGACCAACAGCGGCGTACGCCGGCCCCTCATAATACCACCCCAACAGCAGGGAACCTCCACCTTGCTGCACTCGCTGGACAGTGTGTCTAAGGCGTTCAGCCTGATAGGGTTGCCTCCAAACTTGTCTCCGACGATTGTCTGGTTGAAGGCATAGGAGACACTCATCGGTGAAGAGAACGTGATCCCAATCCTGAGCGGTCCATTCGGCATGTTGTTGGGCCCTTCTGTACCGCGCTGCATGGTTGCAAAGATGGACCTCGCCATGGACATCGGGAGTGAAGTTGCGCATCATGCAGCCTATTGCGCACAGTTTGAGTCGTAACACGACGTCGTGTGGCTGCAGAAGGCATGGTGGCGTTGCTGTCAGGATTTCTCCGAGCCATAGTCCGTAGGTAGCGGTCATCCACTGCACTGGGCGGCCTGAGCGAGGCATATCATCGACAGTTCCTGTGTTGTGGATTGGCAGGAGAGCCAACCCAGGAATACTAGAGGAAGCCGAAAGGCACGCGTTTTAGCTCACGCAGGCTGGCGTGAGGTCTGGAACAGGACAGGGAAATTAGACTTTAGAAAAGCGGACGTAGCTGGTGGAATACTTAGCTTTAATCCATTAATGGTGAACGTCGGTCTTCCCGTTTCACAATATTAATAGCAACTGATAATGGCGCCTTGCTAGGTCGTAGCAAATGACGTAGCTGAAGGCTATGCTAACTATCGTCTCGGCAAATGAGGACGTATTTTGTCAGTGAACCATCGCTAGCAAAGTCGGTTATATAACTGGACGAGTGCTAGGAAGTCTCTCTACACCTGCCGTGTGGCGGCGCTCGGTCTGCAATCACTGATAGTGGCGACACGCGGGTCCGACGTATACTAACGGACAGCGGCCAATTTAAAGGCTACCACCTAGCAAGTGTGGTGTCTGGCGGTGACACCACATCCTGTCTCTCTGTATCTCCTCCATGTCCGATCAACTTCGCTTTGATTCACTCACAGACGCCTAGACGCTTCCCGTATGAGAGCCCTTCCTGGCACAAAGTAACAATACGGACGCCATCGAACCGCGGTAGCCGGCCGGAGTGGCCGAGCGGTTCTAGGCGCTTCAGTCTGGAACCGCGCGGCCGCTACGGTCGCAGGTTCGAATCCTACCTCGGGAATGGGTATGTGTGATGTCCTTGGTTAGGTTTAAGTAGTTCTAAGTTCTAGGGGACTGATGACCTCAGAAGTTAAGTCCCATAGTGCTCAGAGCCATTTGAACCATTTGAACTGCGGTATTGACTGTCTAGGCTTAGTTGAACGACAGACAACACGAGCCGTTTACCTCCTTCCTGGTGGAATGTCTGGAACTGATCGGCTGTCGGACTCCCTCCGTCCAATAGACGCTGCCTTCTACCACTACTAATCATTACCTCTGCCATCACATTCGCCAAGGCGCCGAGGGAAAATCGACTTCTATATCCCTCCCTACGAGCTATAATTTCTCTCTTACCTTGTCTTCGCGGTTCTTACGTGAAATGTCCGTTCGCGGTAGTAGAACCATTCTGCATAAACTGTAAATGCCTGTTCTCTAAATTTTCTGAACAGTGGTTCGCGAGAAGAACGTCTTCTTCCTATTTGAGTTCCGAAACATCTCCATAATACTCACATGTTGATCGAACATGCCGGCAACAAATGCAGTAATAAACATCTGAACTGTTTTGATGTCTTCCTCTAATCTGGTCTGGTGGGGATCATAAACACTCTGGCAGAACTCAAGAATGAGTCGCACAAGTGTTCCATAAGCGGTCTTCATTATAGGTGAGCAACGGTTTCCTAAAGTCCCCCAATAAACCGAAGTCGAGCATTCGCCTTCCCTTCTATCGTCCTTACGTCCTCTTTACATTTCACGCCGCTTTGCGACGTTACGTATACATATTTAATGTGCCAATCAGGACATCACTAATACTGTATTCGAACATTATTTCCTACCCATCTGCGTTAACTTACATTTTTCTACGTTTAGAGCAAGGTGACATTCACCACACCAAATAGAAGTGCTAAGTTCTACAGTCACTCAACGACGATAGTTTCCCGTATACTACAGCGTCGACAGCAAAGTCGCAGACTGCTTCTCGCCCTGTCCATCAGAGCATTTATATGCATGAAGAACAAGTTTGGTTCTATCGTGCTTCCTGGGGTACTGCAAACAGTACCCTTGTTTCTGAGGAGCACTTGTCACTAAGGACAACGTACTGGGTTCTGTTACCTAAAAAAGTGTTCGAGCCACTCATATATCTGGGTACGTAATTCGTATTTTCGGACCTTTGTTAACGTTCTGCATTGGGCATCGTGCCAAATACTTTGCCAAAACTAGGTATATGGAATCTACCTTTTGCCCTGCATCCAAATATGAGTTCTTAGCAAAGTGTGAAATGTGAATGTCGTGTGTCTGGTAGAAACTGATCGACAATCATTCAATCTGAACGTTGAAAATGTACGACAGTTGGTGTAGTCCAGCTACTGTTGGAACCTGTACTGAGGAAAATGCCAGTAAAACAAAAGAACTGAATACAGTTGATAAAATCCCGTATTTATTTACAACAATACAGCCAAATTCAAGTACCTAGCCCTAGGTAAGACCCTTACACTCAAGTTACAGTATAATGAACAGCTACAGCAATGACTATTCGACTGCAGTGAGAAAACTGATAGGTTATATTATGTAAATTAGAGGGGAAGGTCTGACTCACATTCTCACCTAGCACCACGTATCCGGTCCTGTCAATTCCTCCATCTTCACTAATTTTTGATTTGAGGGAGTGTGCCGAGACATCCATGCACTTGCGAGAAACACTTTGTCCAGATGGCTCAGTGGTCAATCCAGCTGCCGAGTAAGAAGGCTATCCTGGTTTCAAATTCTGGTCAGACACACATTTTCACCCATCGCCACTGTTGCTGCATTAAGTCTCGATCCAGCTGGTATCATTAGTTGCTTCACTTTCCTTTACTTTCTCCCCTCTCTCCCTTCAATTAACACAATACGTATCACAGCTTTGGATTCCATGTTAAGAACGGACACCACACATTCATATAAATGATAAGTTATAATTTATTGTACCATCATTTCTGAAATTATTTTTAGCAAAGAACAAAAATATATATTTTATTATTTGACTAAAGTGCACTGAGAAACTTAAATTTTATTGTTAGGTGAGGATAGGCAGTTACACATGGGAATGCAGGAGATTTCCCAGTAGGTGGCGGATCTACATCAATAATTTTGTTTAGCTGTTATTGTATAATTCGAGATTGCATTTTTAGCTAATTCACTCCACTGAAGTGGCTCCAAACTTGTGTTAATGACACTGTGACTGAGTAATCTAGAATCGCACATAGCGATGAGTTGACTGGCAGTGAGCATGGCGGCTGTCTGGACGCTTCCACAGGTGGCGGTGGTTCCCCCTACATGCAGCCACTCTACTTGCCCAGTCGCAGTCCTGCCACAACACGCCAGTGCGGACCCCTCCGCAGTGCTGCCAACAAGCCTGGGTCCGGCGTCCCTCGTACCGCCAGGTGGCCCGCTTCTTGGCGCTCTTCGTGCTGACGGTGCTCGCATGGGCCATCGCCTACAGCATCGCCGGACCACAGGCGGCTCCAGGTGACTAGCAACCACCCACAATGCCCATTGCCTCAAGTTATTTGTTGATATCTAGAGGTGATGTTTTACATGGTGAAGGGAGTATAAACTACACTACTGGCCATTAAAATTGCTTCACCACGAAGATGACGTGCTACAGACGCGAAATTTAACTGACAGGAAGAAGATGCTGTGATATGCAAATGATTAGCTTTTCAGAGCATTCACACAAGGTTGGCGCCGGTGGCGACACCTACAACGTGCTGACATGAGGAAAGTTTCCAATCGATTTCTCATACACAAACAGCAGTTGACCGGCGTTGCCTGGTGAAACGTTGTTGTGATGCCTCGCGTAAGGAGGAGAAATGCGTACCATCACGTTCCCGACTTTGATAAAGGTCAGATTGTAGTCGAGATGACAGGCATCTTATCCGCATGGCTATAATGGATCGTGCAACCACTTCTTTATTCATGGGGACGTTTGCAAGACAACAACCATCTGCACGAGCAGTTCGACGACGTTTGCAGCAGCATGGACCATTAGCTCGGAGACCATGCCTGCGGTTACCCTTGACGCTGTATCACAGACAGGAGCGCCTGCGATGGTGTATTCAACGACGAACCTGGGTGCCCGAATGGCAAAACGTAATTTTTTCGGATGAATCCAGGTTCTGTTTACAGCACCATGATGGTCGCATCCGTGGTTGGCGACATAGCGGTGAACGCACATTGGAAGCGTGTATTCGTCATCGCCATACTGGCGTATCACCCAGCGTGATGGTATGGGGCGCCATTGGTTACACGTCTCGGTCACCACTTTGAACAGTGGACGTTACATTTCAGGTGTGTTACGACCCGTGGCTCTACCCTTCATTCGATCCCTGTGAAACCCTACATTTCAGCAGGATAATGCACGACCGAATGTTGCAGGTCCTGTACGGGCCTTTCTGGATACAGAAAATGTTCGACTGCTGCCCTGGCCAGCACAATTTCCAGATCTCTCACCAATTGAAAACGTCTGGTCAATGGTGGCGGAGCAACTGGCTCGTCACTATACGCCAATCACTACTCTTGATGAACTGTGGTATCGCGTTGAAGCTGCATGGGCAACTGTACCTGTCACGCCATCCGAGCTCTGTTTGACTCAATGCCCAGGCATATCAAGGCCGTTATTACGGCCAGAGGTGGTTGTTCTGGGTACTGGTTTCTCAGGATCTATGCACCCAAATTGCGTGAATATGTAATCACAAGTCAGTTCTAGTATAATATCTTTCTCCAATGAATACCCGTTTATCATCTGCATTTATTCTTGGTGTAGCAATTTTGATGGGCAGTAGTGTACTTTTCATTCCTTTCATTGTATCACTTGTCATTACAGCATGCGTACGACGTGTGATAAAAAGTAATGTGTATATTTTAATTTTGCGAGCCTTACGCATCTTATTTTCAATTATTTTACCTTATTGGTACGCAAGTTCCTGATATATGTTTGTATCTTCAGCCGTTTTATTTAGTTTATTGTTGACAGTCGAAAAGGTTATACTTGTTTTCGAGTGATCGACGAATGTTTACGTTCGAAAAAGATGGATCAAAGAATCTCCGTTAAATTTTGTCTTAAAACTGGAATAAAGTACCGCATTCAAAATGTCGAATGTGGCTTTTCAAGAATCTACTACGACTAACACAAGAGTTTACGAGCGGTATGAACGTTTGAAAGAGTGTCGAGAAGATGTTGAAGACGACGACCGTCCAGAACGCACTAGCACATCAATTACTGACGACAGTGTGGAAGAAGTAAAGAAAATGTTCTGGAAAACCGCTGAATCACCAAGCAATCTTTCTCGGATGTTTTGGGCATGAAATGTGTAGCGACAAACCTTGTTCCGAAATTGTTGAATTCCGAACAAAACCGACGTTGCCTAGACGTCGCTAAGGTATTGCTGAGTAAAGTCGACAATGATCCAGAACTAGTAAAGAAGGTTATAATGGGTGATGGAACACGGGTATACGGGTATGAAGTCTAAAGGAAGGCCCAATCGTCCCAAAGGAAACTACCCGAAGAGCCAAGACAGAAAAAAATTCGAAAAGTACGATCACATGTGAAGATTCTTATCACTGTTATCTCTGACTGCAGTGGGATAGAGCATCATGAGTTTCTGCCTTATGATCGTACGATCAATACGGTATGCTACCTGGAAGTTATACGCCGTTTGCGTGAAGCAGTCCGAAGAGAACGACCAGAATTGAGGAAACTGCATCCCGATAATGCTCCCGCTCACACCTCAGTCCTTGTCCGTGATTTTTTCACAAAAAACAAAACCGTCATGTTGCCTCAGTCACCATATTCGGCAGATACGGCTCCCGGCTACTTCCTTCTATTCTCGAGGCTGAAGAGAATTATGAAAGGACGTCGTATTCCCACCATTGACGAAATAAAAACAGAATCGCTGAAGGAGCTGAACACCATAACGAAAAGAGAGTTCCAGAAGTGCTTCCAAGATTGCAAAAATCGCCGGCACAAGAGTGTTACATCTGAGAGGATTAACTTTGAAGGCGACGAAGTTAACGTTTATGAATAAATAAAGATTCGTTAAGGAAAACAAAATTTCCTGTTACTTTTTGATCACGCATGGTATATTAATGCTTGGGAGTTTCCTGCTCACTAAACGGTGTGGCAAATACACTGATGCCTCTAAACACTATGCCCATAACATGTTGTGAGACTGACTGCCAGCTAGTGACGTTGCAGGCATGTGCTGCAGTAGGGTAAGCGTATACGTGAGGCAGAGAACCACAGACGGTCATTCCAGGGCCGGCCGCGGTGGCTGAGCGGTTCTAGGCGCTTCAGTCCGGAACTGCGCTGCTGCTACGGTCACAGTTTCGAATCCTGCCTCGGGCATGGACGTGTGTGATGTCCTTAGGTTAGTTAGGTTTAAGTAGTTCTAAGTTCTAGGGTACTGATGACCTCAGATGTTACGTCCCATAGTGCTTAGAGTCATTTGGGAGGTAGCGTTGCTCACGTCCGTAGGTTTAACCTTAAAATACCCTACACGTGCCTCCTGGGTGGTGCTAATTGAGAAACAGTGATTACAGGCAGCCAGACTATCCATAGGATCTCCTGGCAATGACATATCAACTAAATAGCAGAAACAGTTCTTTTCAGAGCTCATTAACAAGAAACATTGGACCAACTATCAGACTCCTTCAACTGAATATCGAAAGCATTAGCAGGGCAAAGTGTGACTATCTGTCAAAATTTTTGGTGGACAATAATATCGATGTCGTCGCCATTCAAGAAACTCGTGTTTCCAGCGAAGAAATATTCCGAAGCCGAGGTCGAATTCCTGGATGTTCTGCACTTGGTGTAACTTACCACGAGGTGTATGGAATTGCTACGTATGTCCGTAACAACATAAACGAAGCTTCGCTGATTTCTGTAAGTGTGGAGGCAGATATACATACAGTTGTCATACAATTGCACGGCATTACTATTACAAATGTTTACAAACCACCCAAAACAACATGGCCTGATTTTGTCCTACACACAGCAGAACATCCTGCAATTTACATAGGAGACTTCAATAGTCACCATGAACTTTGGAAGTACTCTCAAAATGATGAAAATGGGAGCATGCTTGCAGAATGGATCGAAGAGAATAATCTTCATCTAGTGTTTGATGCTAAAGATCAAGGCACTTTCAGGTCAGCTGCTTGGGACAAGGATTCAAATCCTGACTTATGCTTTGTTAGCTGCAACGAAACTGGCTTTCCCATCAACACCACAAGGAAAGTGATAGATGCCTTTCCTCACAGCCAACACAGACCTGTAATAATACAAATTGGCTGCACTGTTCCTGTCATACGATCAACTCCGCATGCTCGATGGAATTTCCAGAAAGCCGACTCGATGAAGTTTTCAACGGAACTGGATAAGACCATTCGATGGATACCTCCATACATAATAACTATCAACGCTTCATTGGTGCAGTAACAGCAACAGCTAAAAAGTGTATGCCAAGAGGATACCGAAAAGAATATGTTCCAGGATGGAATGAGGAAAGTGAAACACTGTACCAATACTTCCAGCAAAGTGGTGACCCAGAGATAGCTACGGAACTATTGTCCAGCTTGGACATGTCTCGGAGGCAGAAATGGGCAGAAACGGTCAAAACTATGGACTTTACCCACTCGAGCAGGAAAGCATGGAGTCTTCTGAGAAAACTGGGAGGAAGTGCACCAGCATGCAGAAAAAATTCGGAAGTAACACCAGACCAAATTGCTTCCCACATCATTACCACCTCAAGAGTACCTCCTGACAAGAAACATACAAGACATATCAGACGACAGCTTCGTGACCTTAAAAAGAAGGCATCTCCCTCATCTGAGTATACCCATCCCTTCACACTTTCAGACATTGACTCTGGACTGAAGGACCTCAAACCTCTTAAGGCACCTGGATTCGATGGTATCCACCCAGAATTCCTGATCCATATGGGAGGAAAAGCTAAGAAATGGCTGGCAGAATTCTTCACTGACATCCTGCTGACTGGTCAACTTCCATCTGAGTTTAAAAAGGTGAAGATAATATCTGTTCTGAAACCTGGCAAACCCAGCAACAGGGTAGAAAACTATCGCCCCATTTCCCTACTCAGCTGCTGCTACAAGCTTTTTGAAAGGCTAATATATAACAGAATAAGTAGCGCTATCTTAGAGAACGTTCCAGTTGATCAGGCAGGCTTCAGACCAGGGCGTAGCTGCTGCGACCAAGTATTGTCTCTCACATCCTTCATAGAGTCAGGATACCAAATGAAGCAGAAAACATCAGTGGCATTTGTTGATCTAACTGCCGCCTTCGACACTGTGTGGAGGGAAGGCCTTATCTACAAATTTCTCCGCATCATACCCTGCAGAACAATGGCTCGACTGATTAACAGCATGCTAAGTGATCGGAAGTTCCAGGTAATCACTGGAAGCAATATAAGTGAGGAGAGGAAGCTGAACAACGGATTGCCTCAAGGATCAGTTCTCTCACCCTTACTGTTCAACCTATATCTATCTGATCTACCTGACACTTCGTCCAGAAAATACTGCTATGCTGATGACCTGGCTCTAGCCGTCAAACACCAGGAAATGAAGACAACAGAAGAGATTTTAGCCAATGACCTGTCTGCATTAGACAATTACTTCAAAATCTGGAGACTCCAACCCAGTGTGAGTAAAACAGAAGTGTGTTGCTTCCATCTAAATAACCAGTTGGCGAACGTAAAACTGGAGGTAAGTTTCAGAGGCAGAATTCTTCATCACAACTGGAACCCAAAATATCTTGGTGTCATCCTGGATCGAACACTATGCTTCAAACAACACCTTCTTAACTTAGCTCAAAAGCTGAGGACTCGAAACAACATCCTCCATAAGCTATGCGGAACTACCTGGGGATCTTCAGCAACCACCCTGCGAACTTCAGCTCTGGGCTTGGTATACTCAAGTGCTGAGTATTGTGCACCTGTTTGGATGAATAGTCATCATACAAGGCTTGTTGATACCCAGCTGAATACGACAATGCGCATAATATCTGGCACAATCAGATCTACTCCAGTTTATTGGCTTCCACTGTTAACCGGTATAATGCCTCCTGATCTACGCAGATGTACTGCCCTTATGAGAGAATTCCACAAGATCTCCAGGAATTCTAACCTACCCGTGCATAGCGACCTGCCACTTTTAAATCGCAAGAGACTGAAATCACGTCATCCAACTCTGTGCGATGCTGCTGACATGGTTGCTAAGAATTTCAAACCTCTTGAAGAATGGAAAGGTCGGTGGGAAGCAATGACAGATGTGCACCTGCATAACATCTTCTCAGGTGCTAAACTTCCAAGTGGATTCGACTTACCACGCAAGACGTGGTCTACTCTCAACAGAATCCGTACCAGCCATGGGCGATGCAGGGATGCTCTCTTTAAGTGGAACAAGCTGCCTGATCCAGCTTGTGACTGCGGGGCTCCATACCAGACTGTTCACCACATTGTCAGTGAATGCAGGATTCGAGCCTATCACGGCGCCAAAGAGGACTTCCTGCTAGCAACTCCAGATGCAGTGCGCTGGATTGAAGGACTGGATATTCAGTTGTAAAGACATACTTAAGTTTCTTGTGTGTCAATATGTACATATGTATATGTAATATCATGATATGTCTGTATTAGCCATACGCTAAATAAATAAATAATAATAGAGTCATTTGAACCATTTGAAGTCATTCCAGCGAAGATAAATGCTGCAGTTGGGGAGATTCACCGATTTCCACAAATGATAGATTGTTATAGCTCTGTGCCTGGGAATGAGCTTACCAACAACCATGGAACCGATCAGCTGTTCAAATCGTACTATTATGAGCAACTGTGGAAAAAGGTTGAAGGAAGATGAAATAACAAGTAGGTAACAGGTTGATGGACGCTCGCGCCTCCTCACAGAACGTGGAGAACACAGTCTTGCCCAGTCTGTAAAACAATGTAGTCTGCGATCTGTGGTAGATCTGACGACAGAGTGCAATGCAAGTGCAGGCAGAACACTTTCAGAGCACAGCATTCAGTGCACATTGTTGAGCATGGGGCGCGCAGTCATGTTCACGAGTTGAACCGACGACATCATCTAATACGATCGGAGTGAACACGAAGTTATCAAAATTGGACCCTGAATCAGAGGAAATATGTCGCCTCAACAGATCAGTCAGATTTCTTGGCACACCAGATCAGTGATCGTGTCCGTATGCAGCGCCATCTGGGTGAAAAGCTACTTGAAAATAAATAAATATATGAAATCATGCTGATGGAGGCAATATTATGCTGTGAGGGACATTCAGCTGAGCTGCCATGGGACTCGTACTAGTAAACGAAGGCACCATGACAGCTACGGAGCATGCGAACATTGTCTGGGTGCAGAATTTCCCGGTAAATGATATCGATTAAAAGCACTCGGTTTCCCAACTGGGTGGCGGTGTTAAAATAGCGCGAAGTTTCGAAAGGTGTCATACTCACAGTCTTCAGGCGAAATGATGATTATTACACTTTTCAAAACGTCGTGATGTTTTGACACTACCAGCCAGCTGGAAAACTAAGAGCTTTTCATCACTATGTAAACATTATTACGCACCACCTGCATCCCTTCATGCTTGATGCCGACTCTAACAGCAATGGCATCTTCCAACAGGATAACTGTCCGTGTCACAAGGCCATGTACATGACAGTGAAGCCATGTTGATGCCTTCGCCACAAAATTCGCTGTAACAGATGGAACACACCTAAGACCCATCCAGAGGCGAGCCCTATACTCACATATCAATGGCTCGTACTTTGCTGGAACTGCATGCCATATCCGTAAACATCTGGAAACCCTGACTTGTAGAATCCATGTCACTGCTGTACTGTATTCCATTGGGGTAACGACAGCTATTCAGCAGATGGTCACAATGGTTTCTGTCATCCCGTACATATCATTGTACACTCGAACATGCTAACTTCTTTGAATCGTAGGTCGCGCTAGTAATTTTGGCCGGCGGCTTTCCATTTGTGTCTGAATGGGTCTTTCGTTTACTCCGGCCTAATTGAGTTCGCAAAGCCCGACATGCTAAGCGACAACGTGTTGTGGAGTTGTAAGTACTGTACACGGAGATGCTTAACATTCTTCATTTTGTTGTTTCCAGTTGGTCACAACAGGCACAAATCCCTATTAAGTTGAATTTCACTTAAAAAATTTTTTGAATCGAAAGATGATGCATTGCATACACTAAGGTGACAAAATTAATGGGACAGCGATATGCACATGTACAGATGGCGATAGTCTAGCGTACACAAGGTATAAAAGGGGCCGGCCGCGGTGGTCTAGCGGTTCTGGCGCTGCAGTCCGGAACCGCGGGACTGCTACGGTCGCAGGTTCGAATCCTGCCTCGGGCATGGGTGTGTGTGATGTCCTTAGGTTAGTTAGGTTTAAGTAGTTCTAAGTTCTAGGGGACTTATGACCTAAGATGTTGAGTCCCATAGTGCTCAGAGCCATTTGAACCATTTTTTTTGTATAAAAGGGCAGTACATTGGTGGAGCTGTCAATTGTACTCAGGTGAGTCATGTTAAATGTTTTCAGTCGTGATTATGTCCGCACGAGGGAATTAACAGACATTGCCCGCAGAAAGGTCGTTGGAGCTAGACGCGTTGGACATACCATTTCCAAAATTTTTAGTGTTCCGAGATCCACAGTATTAAGAACGTGCCGAGAATATCAGATAGGAGGTATTACCTCTCACCACGGATAACGCAGTGGTCGTCGGCATTCACTTAAAGACCAAGTGCAGCGCTGTTTGCCTAGAGTTGTCAGTGCTAACAGACAAGCAGCACTGCACCAAACAACCGCAGAAAGTGGTGTGGGGCGTATGACGAACGTATCAGTTAGGACAATGCGGCGAAATTTGGCGTTAATGGGCTCTGGCAGCATATGACGGACGCGAGTGCCGATTGTTGAGAGCACGACATCGTCGGCAATACCTCTTCTGGGCTCGTGACCATGTCAGTTGGATTCTAGACGACTGGAAAACCATGGCCTGGTCAGATGAATCCCGATAACAGTTGGTAAGAGCTAATGGGACGGTTCGAGCGTGGCGCAGTCTCCACAAAGCCACTGACCCAAGTTGTCAACAATGCACTGTGTAAGCTGGTGGTGGCTCCAAAATGGTGCAGGCTGTGTTTGCATGGAATGGGCTGGATCCTCTGATGCACCGGAATCCATCATAGACTCTAAATGGTTATGTTCGGCTGCTTGGAGACCTTTGCTGCCATTTATTGACTTCATGTTCACAGCCAACAATGGAATTTTTATGCATGCCATTGCGCCATGTCACTGAGCCACAGTTACTCGCGGTTGGTTTGAAGAATGTTCTGGACAATTCAAGCGAATGATCTGACCACTCATAACGCCCGACATGAACCCACGGAACATTCGTGGGGCATAATCGACAGGTCAGTTCGTGCACAAAATCCTGCACCGGCAACACTTCGGCAATTATGGACAGCTATAGAGGCAGAGATGTGGTGCTATAGACGAATGTTGAAAATTAGGTGGACTGATAAGGTAAGGAATGAGGAGGTTCTACGCAGAATCGGAGAGGAAAGGAATATGCGGAAAACACTGATAAGGAGAAGGGACAGGATGATAGGTCATCTGCTAAGACATGAGGGAATGACTTCCATGGTACTAGAGGGAGCTGTAGAGGGCAAAAACTGTAGAGGAAGACAGAGATTGGAATGCGTCAAGCAAATAATTGAGGACGTAGGTTGCAAGTGCTACTCTGAGATGAAGAGGTTAGCACAGGAAAGGAATTCGTGGCGGGCCGCATCAAACCAGTCAGTAGACTGATGACCAAAAAAATAGAGGCAGCATCGCTCAGTATTTCTTCAGGGAATTCCCAACGAGCTGCTGAGTCCATGCTACATCGAGTTGCTGCACTACACCGGGCAAAAGGAGACCCAACACGATATTATGAGGTATCCCGCCACTTTTGTCACTTCAGTGTATATGATAATTTGTAAGTCTAATAGAGCCACATAGGACAAGAGAGGTGGAAATCCATATGCATAGACGCTTCCACATACTTGCCATCAATAGGACGTTAAGCCTTATTTTTTCATCCTTCCTTTGTTCTGATATTGTGTTTTTGAATAATTGGTGAAAAAAGTAACTGGAATCAGTCAGAACTCTCATACAGGTTGACTTTTGATGTCTATGAAAAATCAAACAACGTACAAATAATGTTGAAAACAAACAAAAATGATGCATAATTTTTCATGTAAACCAGAATCTGCAGAGTTGTCGCTACTTTTCTGTACATCACTAACAATAAATTAGAAGACCTTAAAAATCAGCTAACTGACATGTATAATGATCACAGTCCAAAGATTTAAGGCGATGGTTAGTATAAATGAAACTCGTTAGTTGACATGGCCACAAAAAAATTCTGTTGTGAACCAAACGTAAAGGGTTATAACGTGTATCTTCACACAGTTCAGTCGTTTGCAGAGGACAGGCGTGGATGTCTGGTGGTTACATACCTGCTCGGACACCAGCTGAGTGCCACTGACCCTGCCTGCTGTCTTGTAGCTCGCCTCGCCACTGAGTGAGCCGTGTCTCTGTTTAGGCGGACAACTGTTCGGGCTGGCGGTGCTGGTCCTGGGCGCCCACCTTGGCGGACAGTTGGCAGCCCTGCTGAGGTTGCCCAGTCTGCTGGGGATGATGCTCGTGGGCATGACTCTGCAGAACCTTCACCTGATCGACCTGGGTGGATCTTACACATACGTATGCGCCGTGCTGAGGTGAGCATCTTCTCCTAGTAATGGTAACCCACAGCTATCAGTGTACTATAATAAGCAGGATAGTACACATTGATTAATAACTTGTTAGTTGACCTAAGATGAAGCTCTATTGTGAACAATAGTTTTGGAAAATGAAGCCACCATTTGAGATGGCGCTTGATAGTTAGCAACTCTGAAACCTACTATTGATTCTCTATTGTGTACCATACTGTATGTGCATTTGAATTTGATTCTTGGCATGTTATGTTCTATGAGACACTAGACAACTGGATGATTGCTATAAATCTCTGTTACATGACGTACTCCCAGCTATGACATGTATTGTGCCTTAGAGTATATATAACAGTTTGTTAGGGGTGCAGATATTTCTGTTGATGATTGAGGACAGCATACCGAACAACATTGCGTCAGTGTTTACTTCATTTGCAGACAAAAGAGCTAGTGCTGTTGAGAGTAGTATGCTTTTCGGTTGATTGTACCTCCAAGTATGAATCGCACAAACAAGCCATTAATGATTATTTTTCCTGGGCAGTAGGTCAGGTATTGAAGTGTGGCCGCTAAACAAATAATGTATACTGATAGACGTAGTCCGTTTGCAGAGCAGTTATATTGGTGCAGAAAACGTCAGGTAGTAAATTATGTGACGTGTTTGAGGGAAGACTGTTACGCGCAGAGAAAAAAACAAGACCCTTATGTGGGTACGTAATTATTAAGGTATCGATTACCACAATATTTGTAACTATATCCCTAACACCTTATCTAGACGGGATGAACATTGATAAAACCGACAACAGAAGGGACAGATTTCTGACTGGAAAATGGGGGAAAAATCCGATGAACACATGTTCTGAAATGTGTTGTTGACATGGTAAATGAGCTGACGAATGAAAGTTCCTGCTGTGTGTTTCTTGAGTGTTGCATGCTGTATGAAGCAGCGTACTGTTAGCAACAGAATGGTCTGCTATTCATGTCGGAAACAAGCCGAGATGAGGTTTGTGTACAGCCAAGTAGATGGAAATTGTCGAGAGGCGACACGACTGTACCAAAACAAGACCCTGACAGACGCCAACCGCATCACGCAACATTTCAAGCCCTTTTTGGGCATCTGCGTGATCATGGGTCCTTTCAGACAGACGAACGTGCAGGGAAGCGGCGGACTGCGCATACACCAGTTTTGGAGGACCATGTTCTCCAGGATATTCAGATGAAATGGCCCGCCAATATGGTGCAAGCCAAAGTACTATTATACGTATCCTGCATGACAACCGCTACTATCCCTATCTACTCAATGAGTGCAAGGATTATCAGTTGCGGATTTCCATCTGTGAGAAGGATTTTGTCATTGGTTTTTGCACCAGACCATCACAATTGTGGGATTTCTGTTATTATTCCTCTTTACTGACAAAGCAGTCTTTACGAGAATTGGCATTGTCAATCTGCATAGTCGTCTTCTGTGGGCTACGGACAACCATCGGGGAATGACTGAGGTGTCTCATCAGCATTGGTACAGCATCAGTGTGTGAGCAGGGGTTCCTAGCGACTACATCTTGGGCCAGTTATTATTCCAAACATGTCAATGCAGGAATGTACCTGAAATTCCTGCAGAATACGCTGTCTGAACTGCTTGAGAATGTGATTTTGGTAATACGACAGATTATGCGGTTTCTGCATGACAGAGCACCACCTCACTTCCGTATTACAGTTCGCTGAAGCCTCTACAACAGCTTCCCTTGACGTTGGATACTATTCGGAGGCCCTCTA
This sequence comes from Schistocerca americana, assembly GCF_021461395.2. Classification (NCBI taxonomy): domain Eukaryota; kingdom Metazoa; phylum Arthropoda; class Insecta; order Orthoptera; family Acrididae; genus Schistocerca; species Schistocerca americana. The sequence goes on along the minus strand of NC_060123.1, from coordinate 601,814,018 downwards.
GCATCGCCTGCTAAATCACTGGAATTTTTTCACCTCTGGAGGCATCTAAAAAAACGTTGTTTATGTCGAACCAGTTCCTTATGTACAGACCCTTCAACATCGTGTTCACAACGCCTGTGACACTATATGGGGAGAGGTTGGAATGTGGGAAAGAGTGCGGCAGTCCATGATGCGACGCGTGAATGCGTGCATTGCATCCCGTGGAGGTCACTTTGGACATTTGCTGCGACGTGAATGAGCTGCATCTCTGTACTGTGTTCTCGGATGATTTGTTGTGGTTGCACGCACACCATCCATAGGTCGAATCCCCAGATTGACGTACAGATATGCAGTCAGGGTGCGTGGGATAACCATGAGATCGCTCCTGCTGTCACACGGAATCGCACCCCAGACCACAACTTCAGGTGTAGGTCCAGTAGCACGTAGACAAGTATGTTGCAGGCACTCCACTGTCCTCCTAATCAACACAAGACCATCACTAGCACCGTATTCCTATCAAGCTTTCATCAAAAAATACATTAGACCGCTACCATGATCTCCAATGAGCTTTCGCTTTACACCATGGAAGCCGCAAAAGACGGTCGTTTGTTGTCAGTGGAACGCACACTACGGGGAGTCTGTCTTGGAGCAGTCCTTCATGTACAGGGTGGTCCATTGATCGTGACCGGGCCAAATATCTCACGAAATAAGCGTCAAACGAAAAAACTACAATGAACGAAACTTGTCTAGCTTGAAGGGGGCAACCAGATGGCGCTATGGTTAGCCCGCTAGATGGCGCTGCCATAGGTCAAACGGATATCAGCTGCGGTTATTTTAATAGGAACTCCTACTTTTTATTACATATTCGTGTAGTACGTAAAGAAATATGAATGTTTTAGTTGGACCACTTTTTTCGCTTTGTGATAGATGGCGCTGTAATAGTCACAAACATATGGCTCACAATTTTAGACGAACAGTTGATAACAGGTAGGTTTTTTAAATTAAAATACAGATCGTAGGTACGTTTGAACATTTTATTTCAGTTGTTCCAATGTGATACATGTACCTTTGTGAACTTATCATTTCTGAGAACGCATGCTGTTACAGCGTGATTACCTGTAAATACCACATTAATGCAATAAATGCTCAAAATGACGTCCGTCAACCTCAATGCATTTGGCAATACGTGTAACGACATTCGTCTCAACAACGAGTAGTTCGCATTCCGTAATGTTCGCACACGCATTGACAATGCGCTGACGCATGTTGTCAGGCGTTGTCGGTGGATCACGATAGCAAATATCCTTCAACTTTCCCCACAGAGCCGGCCGAAGTGGTCGAGCGGTTCTAGGTGCTTCAGTCTGCAGCCGCGCGACCTCTACGGTCGCAGGTTCGAATCCTGCCTCAGGCATGCATGTGTGTGATGTCCTTAGGTTAGTTAGGTTTAAGTAGTTCTAAGTTCTAGGGGACTGATGACCTCAGAAGTTGAGTCCCATAGTGCTCAGAGCCATTTGAATCATTTTTTCCCCCAGAGACAGAAATTCGGGGACGTCAGATCTGGTGAACGTGCGGGCCATGGTATGCTGCTTCGACGACCAATCCACCTGTCATCAAGTATGCTATTCAACACCGCTTCAACCGCACGTGAGCTATGTGCCGGACATCCATCATGTTGGAAGTACATCCGCATTCTGTCACGCAGTGAAACATCTTGTACTAACATCGGTAGAACATTACGTAGGAAATCAGCATACATTGCACCATTTAGATTGCCATCGATAAAATGAGGGCCAATTATCCTTCCTCCCATAATGCCGCACCATACATTAACCCGCCGAAGTCGCTGATGTTCCACTTGTCGCATCCATCGTGGATTTTCCGTTGCCCAGTAGTGCATATTATGCCGGTTTACGTTACCGCTGTTGGTGAATGACGCTAAATAGACTGCGTGCAGACAGTCTCTCATCGTCCCGTAATTTCTCTTGTGCCCAGTGGCAGAACTATACACGACGTTCAGAGTCGTTGCCATGCAGTTCCCGGTGCATAGAAACATGGCACGGGTGCAATCGATGTTGATGTAGCATTCACAACACCGACGTTTTTGAGATTCCCGATTCTCGGGCAGTTTGTCTGAGACTGGTGTGCGGATTAGCCGCGACAGCAGCTAAAACATCTACTTGGGCATCATCATTTGTTGCAGGCCGTGGTTGACTTTTCACATGTGGCTGAACACTTCCTGTTTCCTTAAATAACGTAACTATCCGGCGAACGGTCCGGACACTTAGATGATGTCGTCCAGGATACCGAGCAGCATACTTAGCACACGCCCGTTGGACATTTTGATCACAATAGCCATACATCACCACGATGTCGACCTTTTCCGCAATTGGTAAATGGTCCGTTTTAACACGGGTAATGTATCACGAAGCAAATACCGTCCGCACTGGCGGAATGTTGCGTGATACCATGTACTTACACGCTTGTGACTATTACAGCGCCATCTATCACAAATCGAAAAAAGTGGTCCAACTAAAACATTAATATTTCTTTACGTACTACACGAATATGTAATGAATATGGGGGTTCCTACTTAAAAAAAAACCGCGGTTGATATCCATTTGACCTATGTCAGCGCTATTTAGTGGGCCAACCATAGCGCCATCTGGTTTCCCCCTTCAAGCTAGACGAGTTTCGTCCTTTGTAGTTTTTTCGTTTGATGCTTATTTCGTGAGATATTTGGCCCAGACACTATCAATGGACCACCCTGTATATGATCTGCTACAGTTGTTTGCGTCACTGTGATGCCGACTGCTGCTCAAACTGCTGCTCAGATGCAGTACGATGCGCCACAGCCCTAGGCAAAACACGATGGTAGAGCCATGTGGTCGTCCAGAGCCAGGTCTTATTCCGACCTTACATTCTTGTGACCACTACTTCAGCAATCATTTACAGTGGCTACATTCTTGCCAAGTCTTTCTGCAGTACCACAGCTTCTCATAACCCTATTACACGACCTGCTTCAAACACAGGGAGGTCTTGATAATCGCGCCTTTGTCGCCTGAAAGGCATTCTTGACTGACGTCAACTAAGCACCTCCAGCCGCAAAGGTAACTAACGCTCACTACCGGTAACAGCGTGTATTTAAAGCAAAAGTGATTTGCATCCTCGTAGTCGCGTTACTAGCGCCACTCTTACGCGACCAGCGCGAAATCTGAATAGACATAATTTTTCAGAGGTAAGAACATGCCTACCACATTTCATTTAATCTTCGTTGATCCGTTATGGACCGTGGGACAACGGCTGACATGTATTTCCTGATGCAATAATTCACCAACAGCCGTATGTATTGTAGAAATTTATTTTTTGAACTTCTTATGTGCTACCAGTTTCGGCATTACATTGATGCCATCTTCAGGCCCCACACGTCATAGTCGTAAAAACGCTATACACGGAAGGAGCCATATAACTCGATCCGTGAATCAAACTGTTATGCAACAGCTCTTGGTGGGCAACCGACACAGCCTGTGTGCCTGTAGATGGAATCAATGTAATGCCGAAACTGGTAGCACATAAGAAGTTCATAAAATAAATTTCTACAATACGTACGGCTGTTGGTAAATTATTGCATCAAGAAACCTTACATTTATGTCGCCATCTCCTTGGCGTTGCAATTTTTTTTATCGGTGCAAAAGCTAGTAGTTTGAGTCATTTTTGTGCATATAGCGAAATGTATGGCAAACTTCCTACCTTGAAGTTGCAGACTGGAATGATTTTGTCGCAGTTACTTAAAACAAAGAAACCAAGATGAAACTACGAGAGATGGCCACTAATGAATTGTTTAGTTACAGTTTTCTGTTTCAGCTATGACTGTCACTAACATTTTTAATTTTTATCTGCATGAAAAGAACATTTTTATCCTTTGATGGTATTTGTTTCCGTTCGTGGAAAAGCATCATACAGAAATGACGTCGTTAAGAAAAAATTAAAAATGTTGAAAACCAAAGGTGTTTGGAGCTAAGTTTAATGGAAGTTCACTCTCTCCTGAGATGTTTTAAAGAGATTGGGCAGCTGTTTCTTAGTAGGAGTTAACTACGCCACAGTTTTGTTACAAGAAAGAAAGATCATCTACACAAGCCATAGGGAACTCTTAGCAAGAGACGTTTTATCAGCATTCGAAGATGATGCTCATACACAAGTAAGAGTGAAGCCTTCAACTGTGTTGATCTCCATGTTTTGATTTCCGGACTAGAATACTATAGAATTTGTGGCAAAATTCTAGAACTAATGAAATCATACCTCAATAAAGGAAAGCAGGTGGTGAGTTCAGGAGGTCAGTTATTGAACACACTTGAGGTTCAACATGGAGTACCACAGGGATCACACTTAGGACCTCTTCTATTCCTCAAACAAATAAATGACTTACCTGATAATACAGATGTAAAGACTCATATGTTTGCAGATGATACTACTTTTCTATCTGCAAACTATGTATTTGAAGACCTTGACAAAAGAGTGAATTTGGTGGAAGAAAGTGCAGCATCCAGGTTCAATGCAAATACACTCACGCTCATAAATTAAGGATAATTGCAGAATGTGGTTCCACACAAGCGGCACGACACAAATCTGGCTCTAATAGCATGGGCACGTGGGGAACACACATGACACAGATCTGTAAGTCCACGGTATTGGTGATAAGTTGAGAAAACCGTCCCGAAACACATGTGCTACAAAACGCCACTGTTCTGTGCACATGTACCCCGACACAGGCCGCACAACGGGTTGGCATACTCCCAATCAGGTGGTTGAGCAGCTGCTGAGGCATAGCCTCGCATTCTTCCACCAGTGCCTGTCGGAACTCCTGAAGTGTACTAGGGGTTTGAAGACGTGCAGCGATACGTCGACCGAGAGCATCCCAAACGTGCTCGATGGGGTTTAGCTCTGGAGAACAGGCAGGCCACTCCATTCACCTGATATCTTCTGTTTCAAGATACTCCTCCACGATGGCAGCTCGGTGGGGCCGTGCGTTATCATCCATCAGGGCACCCCTAAAAAGGCGGATATACTGGTGCAAAATGACGTCCCGATACACGTGGCCTGTTACAGTTCCTCTGTCAAAGACATGCAGGGGTATACGTCCACCAATCACAATCCCACCCCACACCATCAAACCACGATCTCCATACAGGTCCCTTTCAAAGACATTAAGGGGTTGATATCTGGTTCCTGGTTCACGCCAGATGAAACCCCTGTGAGAATCACTGTTCAGACTATATCTTGACTCGTCTGTGCACAACCTAGGACCACTGTTCCAATGGCCATGTACTGTGTTCTTGACACCAAGCTTTACAGGCTCTCCTGTCACCAGGGGTCAGTGGAATGTACCTTACAGGTCTCCAGGCGAATAAACCATGTCTGTTCAGTTGTCTGTAGACTGTGTGTTTGGAGACAACTGTTCCAGTGGCTGCAGTAAGGTCCCGAGCAAGGCTACCTGCCGTACTCCGTGGCCATCTGCAGGCACTGATGGTGAGATATCGGTCTTCTTGTGGTGTTGTGGTGTCATAATCTTGAGATCACACTTTGTGGCACACGGAGGGCCCGTGCTACGACCTGCTGTGTTTGACCAGTCTCCAGTTGCTCTAGTGTTCTACCCTTCATAACGTCATCAATATGTGTTCTTTGAGCTATTTTCAACACACAGTCACCATTAGCACGTCTGAAAACGTCTCCACACTTACTCGCTGCTCCGTACTCTGATATGCACCCACACGCCACTGCGTGTGTGGACTGCTGCCAGAACCACCGTGTGACGACCGCAGGTCAAGTGCACCGCATGGTCATACCCCGAGGTGATTTAAACCCGCAAACCGCCGACCAGAGCGTTGTTTCACTATTTATCAGCATTATCCTTAATTTATGAGAATGAGTCTAGTATACTATTAAACATAAATAAGACGCATAATATGCGATTCAGCCTATCAAAGGCTGCAAGAATAGAAAAACAAAGTATAAAATATTTACTCATTACACTTGACAACAAACTAACATGTAACATCATGTAGAACAAGTAACATTTAGGTTGTCAAGAGTGATATACTGGTTGAAGAGACTGATGTCATGTGTCACCTTTGAATGTATAAGGTCAGTGTATTTTGACTTTTTTCAATCTGTTTTAAAATACAGATGAATACTCTGGGGAAATAGCAAAAATATAAATGACATTCTTGTAATTCAGAAGAAAGCAATCAGAGAAATTCCAAGAGCAGAAGGCAGAACTCATTGCAAGCCTTTGTTCACCAAGTAAAAGACTTTAATTGTAATGAATTCCAATAAGCTAGAAATAGTTAATTACATACTCACTGAGCTATCACATATAAGTGTAAAAAATCAAAGACTTGGTTATAATACAATACTCTTACAATACTCTTACAAAAAAAAGAGTAGCAGAAACAAACAATGGTCATACCCACATGGCAATCCAAAGATATAACAAATTGTGTAAATGTGTCACAGGCATGCCAATCAAATCATTTAAGGAAAAACTGCACTGCTTCTTGCTAGCTAACCCATTTTATTCTCCAGAAGAATTTCAGAAATGCCAAATACAACAATGTAAATAATGGAAATATATACTTTGTAATATTAATAAGTAAATGTACTGAGGAAATCTATTGAATGTTGTTGTTGTTGCTGCTGCGGTCTTCAATCTAGAGACTGGTTTGATGCAGCTCTCCATGCCACTCTATCCTGTGCAAGCTTCTTCATCTCCCAGTACCTACTGCAACCTACATCCTTCTGAATCTGTTTAGTGTATTCATCTCTTGGTCTCCCTCTACGATTTTTACCCTCCACGCTGCCCTCCAATACTAAATTGGTGATCCCTTGATGCCTCAGAATATGTCCTACCAACCGACCCCTTCTTCTAGTCAACTTGTGCCACAAACTCCTCTTCTCCCCAATCTTATTCAATACCTCCTCATTAGATATGTGATCTATCCATCTAATCTTCAGCATTCCTCTGTAGCACCACATTTCGAAAGCTTCTATTCCCTTCTTGTCTAAACTATTTATCTTCACATTTCACTTCCATACGTGGCTACACTCCATACAAATACTTTCAGAAACGATTCCTGACATTTAAATCTGCACTCGATGTTACCAGATTTCTCGTCTTCAGAAACGCTTTCCTTGCCATGCCAGTCTACATTTTATATCCGCTCTACTTCTACCATCATCAGTTACTTAGCTGCCCAAATAGCAAAACTCCTTTACTACTTTAAGTGTCTCATTTCCTAATCTAATTCCCTCAGCATCACACGAATTACTTCGAATACATTCCATTGTCCTCGTTTTGCTTTTGTTGATGTTCATCTTATATCCTCCTTTCAAGACACAGTCCATTCTGTTCAACTGCTCTTCCAGGTACTTTGCTGTCTCTGGCAGAATTACAGTGTCATCAACAAACCTCAAGGTTTTTATTTCTTCTCCATGGATTTTTCTTTTGTTTCCTTTATTGCATGCTCAATACACAGATTGAATAACATCTGGGATAGGCTACAACCCTGTCTCACTCCCTTCCCAACCACTGCTTCCCTTTCATGCCCCTCGACTCTTATAACTGCCATCTGCTTTCTGTACAAATTGTAAATAGCCTTTTGCTCACTGTATTTTACCCCTGCCGTCATCAGAATTTGAAAGAGAGTATTCCAGTCAACATTATCAAAAGCTTTCTCTAAGTCTACAAATGCTAGAAACGTAGGTTTGCCATTCCTTAATCTATCTAGTAGGGTCAGTATTGTCTCATGTGTTTCAACATTTGTACAGAATCCAAACTGATCTTCCCCGAGGTCGGTTTCTACCAGTTTTTCCTTTCGTCTGTAAATAATTCGCGTTAGTGTTTTGCAGCCGTGAGTTATTAAACTGATAGTTCTGTAATTTTCACATCTGTCAACACCTGCTTTCTTTGGGGTTGGAATTATTATATTCTTCTTGAAGTCTGAGGGTATTTCGCCTGTCTCATACATCTTGCTCACCAGATGTTAGAGTTTTGTCAGGACTGGCTCTCCCGAGGCTGTCAGTAGCTCTAATGGAATGTTGTCTACTTCCGGGGCCTTGTTTCAGTTTAGGATTTTCAGCGCTCTGTCAAACTCTTCACGCAGTATCGTATCTCCCATTTCATCTTCATCCTCTTCCATTTACATTATATTGTCCTCAAGTAAGCCTCTACATCCTTAAATTTGTCCTCTAGCCATCCCTGCTTAGCCATTTTGCACTTCCTGTCGATCTCATTTGTGAGACGTTTGTATTCCTTTCCGCCTGCTTCATTTACTGCCTTTTTATATTTTCTCCTTTCGTCAATTAAATTCAATAGATCTTCTGTTACCCAAGGATTTCTACTAGCTCTCGTCTTTTTGCCTACTTGCTCCTCTGCTGCCTTCACTATTTCATCTCCCAAAGCTATCTATTCTTCTTCTACTGTATATATTTCCCCAACCCTTGTCAATCGTTCCCTAATACTCTCCCTGAAACTCTCTACAACCTCTGGTTCTGTCAGTTTATCCAAGTCCCATCTTCTTAAATTCCCAACTTTCTGCAGTTTCTTCAGTTTTAATCTACAGTTTGTAGCCAACAGATTGTGGTCAGAGTCCACATCGGCCCCCGGAAACGTCTTACAATTTAAAACCTGGTTCCTAAATCTCTGTCTTGTCCTATTGCATGTACAAATGCTGAATGACTAATGAAAAACCTGAATCTGTATTTGTTGTGGCCCATCTTATTGCATTCGAAAGTTGTTATAAGAGGAGAATAGTGCGATTTTAAGTATTATGAATTCTGACTTAGGCAGAAAAAAATTTAGATGAAATTGAAAGCATTTCAGAGATCTTACGCAGCTGTTGGGGACGACATCCAGCACACATTTAGTGGTCAGTTGAGTTCTTACCAAGCACCGATATGGATTAATTCATTTGACAGCTGTTCAAAGCCTTTTTCTCATTCTGATAGTAGAGGCATCTAAACACGATCCTGTATAACCCACGTGTGCCGTGACAACGGCACGGTTAATTTCCCTGCCGTTAGAGAGTCATTTTCTGTGGCTTGTGACACAGTGGTCGCGAAAGGGTGGATGACACCTCATTGCTGTGAGCGTCGCCGTAGGTGAAGTGATCACGAGGCCGTTTGATGGAGTCATTTGCTGCACAGAGACGAACAAGTGGGCAGAGGTGAGAGCGAGGGCTTCGTGAAACTGGTGCGTTGCGGTTCTGTCAGCTGAAAGTCACTACAGTCTGTGTGGGGCACGGCTGCTGTGTGGCCACAACAGCCCGATGAAGCAGTTGGTGTCTCCTGGCCGGACAGACAGCAGTCCCCGTGTAGGCGGAGAAAGGGCTTCTGCATGTCAAGAAAGCACTGGCTGAGTTCTCTAGCAGCTGGCGGTTGCACGTTGTTGGGTTTATAGTTGATACAATGCCATATGTGGTATATGTGCAGTGCATTTGGCGTATTTGTTAGCGGCAAGAGTCTTCATGGAAGTCTTTGATTGCTGAATAACAAGTTGTGGTTGTTTATTGATGGCACCCAGGTTTACAGACACGTGCAACTGCGAGTGAGAGCATTGCTGCTTGTGCTGTGAGTGTGATCACCTGTATTAATTCTAAACTACACGCTTTAAACTGCGCCATGAGACTGCTGAGAATTCATCTTGTTACGTGTCCAGTGTGAATAGTCAATTGACCGTATTATTGTATAAGAGTTATTTAGATATATGCATAGGTAATTTTGTAGAACGTTGGGTATAGCTTGTTGTATTAGCTATCTGGTGAAAGTGGTAGAAGTAGACCTATGTGTAGTGTTTTAAGATCCTAGTTAACACATGTCTTCCGATCTTATGTTTTACTGCTGAAGTTGCCTCAGATATTACAACTGGTTATAGCCTAGGGGCAGCCGTTGTAAATCACTAATGTTGTTGTCCGGTTATGTACACTACTGGCAATTAAAATTGCTACACCAAGAAGAAATGCAGATGATAAATGGGTATTCATTGGACAAATATATTATTCTAGAACTGACATGTGATTACATTTTCACGCAGTTTGGGTGCATCCATCGATCCTGAGAAATCAGTACCCAGAACAACCACCTCTGGCCGTAGTGACGGCCTTGATACGCCTGGGCATTATTGAGTCAAACAGAGCTTGGTTGGCGTGTACAGGTACAGCTGCCCATGCAGCTTCAACACGATACCACAGTTCATCAAGAGTAGTGACTGGCGTGTTGTGACGAGCTAGTTGCTCGGCCACCATTGACCAGACGTTTTCAATTGGTGAAAGATCTGGAGAATGTGCTGTCCAGGGCAGCAGTCGAACATTTTCTGTATCCAGAAAGGCCCGTACAGGACCTGCAACATGCGGACGTGGATTATCCTGCTGAAAAGTAGGGTTTCACAGGGATCGAATGGAGGATAGAGCCACAGGTCGTAACACATCTGAAATGTAACGTCCACTGTTCAAAGTGCCGTCAATGCGAAGAAGAGGTGACCGAGACGTGTAACCAATGGCACCCCATATCATCACGCCGGGTGATACGCCAGTATGGCGATGACGAATACAGGCTTCCAATGTGCGTTCACCGCAATGTCGCCAAACACGGATGCGACCATCATGATGCTGTAAACAGAACCTGGATTCATTCGAAAAAATGACGTTTTGCCATTTGTGCACCCAGGTTCGTCGTTGAGTACACCATCGCAGGCGCTCCTGTCTGTGATGCAGAGTCAAGGGTAACCGTACCCATGGTCTCCGAGCTGATAGTCCATTGTGCTGCAAACGTCGTCGAACTGTTCGTGCAGATGGTTGTTGTCTTGCAAACGTCCGCATCTCTTGACTCAGGGATCGAGAAGTGGCTGCACGATCCTTTACAACCATGCGCTTAAGATGCCTGTCATCTCGACTGCTAGTGATACGAGACCGTTGGAATCCAGCACGGCGTGCGGTATTACCCTCATGAACCCACCGATTCCATATTCTGCTAACAGTCATTGGATCTCGACTAAAGCGAGCAGCAATGTCGCGATACGATAAACAGCAACCGCGATGGGCAACAATCCGACCTTTATCAAAGTCGGTTCAAAAAATGTGTGTGAAATCTTATGGGACTTAACTGCCAAGGTTACCAGTCCCTAAGCTTACACTCTACTTAACCTAAATTACCCTAAGGACGAACACACACACCCATGCCCGATGGAGAACTCGAACCTCCACCGGGACCAGCCGTTTATCAAAGTCGGAAACGTGACGGTAAGCATTTCTCCTCCTTACACGAGGCGTCACAGCAACATTTCACAAGGCAACATCGGTCAACTGCTGTTTGTGTATGAGAAATCGGTTGGAAACTTTCCTCATATCAGCACGTTGTAGGTGTTGCCACCGGCGCCAGCCTTGTGTGAATGCTCTGAAAAGCTAATCATTTATATATCACAGCAACTTCTTCCTGTCGGTTAAATTTCGCGTCTGAAGCACGTCATCTTCGTGGCCAGTAGTGTAGTTCAAATTAAAATTTAAAACAGTCGTGATCGCAATCTTGTTAAAATATTTTTTTTTTATTGGAGTGAGTGACCGGTTTGGACTCTATGAAAGAGTCATCTTCACACTCCAGAGCGGTTGATGGACACTGCTGAATAAGTTACACGAGCGTCGAGGGTTGACGGAACTCATCTTGCAGTGTTCATGCACCGCTCTGGATTCTGAAGATGACTCTTTCATAGAGTCGAAACCGGTCACTCGCTCCAATGAAAATATATTTTAACAAGTTTGCTATCAAGACTGTTTTAGATTTTAGTTTTAATCAATCTGATGCCCAAACTAACTGTAGATTTCTGTACAATGTGACAGTTACGTACAGTATACAACTGAAGCCCCAATACATGTTTTGAAAGACTTGAGTCTGCTTGACTGTGCCGACCTATGACTGCTGCCGTGTTGACCACAGATTTAGACTTGACCTAGACTTGGCGCTAGTGATGGGTGCTAATAATAATAATGTCATGTGACTAGGGCCTCCCATCGGGTAGACCGTTCGCCTGGTGCAAGTCTTTCGTTTTGACGCCACTTCGGCGACGTGATTATTAGGACAACACAACACCCAGTCCCTGAGTGGAGAAAATCTCTGACCCAGCTGGGAATCGAACCCGGGCCCATAGGATTGACAGTCTGTCACGTTGACCACTCAGCTACCGGGAACAGACAGTGCTGGGTTCTGGGTTTACCTGACTCTGACGACCTGTGGCTACTTCCCACACACAGTCAATTGGTGCCAATGATGGGTACTGCCTGACTGTGCTGACATGTGAATGGTGCCAGCAGTCACTTGGCGCTGGTGATGATACTGATTTTGTCTGACTGCTGCCCACAGGCACTTGGCGCTGGTGATGATACTGGTCCGCGCTGGTCTAGATTTGGAGGCGCCAGCGCTGCGCCGGCTGGCGCCACATGTGGTCAAGTTGGCAGCCCTGCCCTGGGCTGTGGAGTGCACGGCTGTCGCTGCCACGACGCACTTCCTGCTGGGCCTGCCCTGGATGTGGGGCTTCCTCGTGGGGTGAGTTTGCCATATTCGTACAGACCTAGCAGATACATGTACATATATACTTCATTCGGCAGAGAATTCAATTACGAGGGTCAGTCTGAAAACCGTAAATTTGTAATAACAAATCAAAATTACGCGCCGTTATCCTGTAACTTGGTAAGTGTGCTAAAAACAGCGTGCAGGATGGCCTGTAGGTGGCAGCATAGTGCAGATGCACACATACCGTCGCAGTATCAGTATAAAGATGGCCGCCCCACTTGCGTCTTGCACCAGGGAAGAACAGCGTTCTGTTATTCGGTTTTTGCGTAGTGAAGGTCTGAAACCTATTGAAATTCATCGACGAATGAAGGTTGAGTACAGTGATGCATATGGAGTAGGAAGTTAGCAAATGGTGTGGCTTCAGTGGAAGATGCTCCTCGTCCAGGTCAGGCACAACGTGCTGTGACTCCACAGAACACTGCAGCAGTAGAAGTCATAGTGAAGGAAAACCACCGGGTGACACTGAATGGCATTGCAGCATGTTTACAGATTAGTCATGGGTCGGCACAGGACAATGTGCATGACGTGCTCCAGTTTCACAAACTGTCTGCAAGATGGGTGCCACGGCAGCTGACTCCTGAAATGAGAGAACGACGCATTGATGCTTGTGAAAAACTTCTTCGGCGCTTTGAACGAAGTGATGGCTTCCTTGCAAAAATCTTTACTGGAGACGAAAACTGGGTTCACTTCCACCAACCGGAAACGAAGAGAGCGAGCAAGGAATGGCGCCATTCCTCTTCACCAAAACCAAAGAAGTTTCGAACCATCAGCAGGGAAGGTTATGCTGACTCTGTTTTGGGACGAAAAAGGCGTCATTTTGGAGCATTACATGCCTAGAGGGACCACTGTCACCAGTACATTATACACAGATCTCCTAAAAAATCATCTGCAGCCTGCAATCGTATCAAAGCGACGTGGATTGCTGTCAGCAGGTGTCCTTTTGCAACATGACAATGCAAGGCCCCACACTGCCCGTACAACAGTTGCAACAATCACAGACCTGCATTTTGAGTGTCTTCCTTATCCGCCATACTTACCAGACCTTGCCCCAAGTGATTTCCATTTGTTTGGACCACTCAAAGACGCACTGGGAGGAAAGAAGTTCCGTTCTGATGAAGAGGTACGCCACGCGGTGCATGAGTGGTTGCGCGGACTACCAAAAGAATTTTTTTCTAAAGGAATTTATGCACTTTTTAAGCGCTGGAGGGCTTGTATTGAGCGTGGGGGAGATTATGTTGAAAAATGATACAACTTTGTACCACTTCTGCTAATGAATGATTTAAAAAAAAAACTATTTAAGGTTTCATTTGACTCACTCTCGTATATACTCCATTCGGCAGAGAATTCAGTTACATTAACTGTCACAGTCTTCACATCGGCGGTGGCATCAGTTCCTCTCCACAATCCAAGGTGACCTTGTTCCCCTTCCCCAGCACACCCGACCCGAAAGTGACACCACCCCCGATGTTGTCATTGCCTCTGCCAACCTCCTTGGGCGTATCGCTGTCGCTGTCCTTGACCCCACAGGTAGCGATCACCTCCCTGTCCTTCTCACCATAACGTCTGCTCACCGCCCCCCTCCGCCTCCGCACCCTGCACCCCCTGCCAAGGTCGTCCATGACTATCGCCGTGCCAACTGGGATGCCTACTGGGATTCCATCTCCACCCAGGTCGAAAGCCACCCTTTTACCTATCGCCATCCTGACGACATCATCCACACCTCGTCCTTCCTTCAGAAGGTAATTACTGACGCCGTGGAGGCCCATGTTCCTACTAAAACCATCCAACCACACCGTCCCACTGTCCCTCTGCGGGCTGTCCTCCTCCTCCGTGAATCCCGCCGCCTCTATCGCTCCTTCCTGCGCACTCGTGACAGGGATACACTCCAACGCCACCGGCAAATACAGCGACACATACGGAACCTTATTACAGCAACGAAACGCCGCGACTGGCGCCAGACCTGCACGCAACTCAACGCCACCCTCCCTATCAACTTCTCCAAGTACTGGTCCGCCTTCCATCGTCTTACTGGTTCCCTTTCCGCTCCCCACTACCCCCTTCTCCATAACGATCGCCCCCTTCCTGACAACCTCAGTAAGGCCAACCACTTCGCTTCCCACCTTTCCGAGGTCTTCTCCATCCCCGATGATCCCCACTTTGATTATTCTCTTTTCCCCACAGTCATGGAATGTGCCGATACCTCGGTCGCTCCACTTGCTCCTAGTCTCCAGTACTTGGGGCAGTTGCCCCCCTCCGACGTAAACACTCCCATCACAGCACAAGTCATTAAACTTATCCTCCGGTCCAAACACAACACAGCCCCTGGTCACGACTGTGTCACCTACCGTCACCTTCGCGAAAGCCCCTATTCCTTCCTGACTGTCCTCGCCCATCCCTATAATGTCGTCCTCTCTACTGGCTTCTACCCTGACCTGTGGAAGACCTCCCGCGTCCTCTTATTCCTCAAACCCAACAAACCCCCTTCTGCCGCCTCTTCCTATCGTCCCATCTGCCTCACCTCCTTCTTCAGTAAGATCTCTGAATCCATCCTCTCCCACCGTATCCATCAGCACCTCCTCCCCCTTACCCCGTGTGGCTTCCGACCCTCCTTCTCTGCTGACGACCAACTCCTCAACCTTGTTCACCTTCTGTCCCTCCAGCTCAACTTCCGTCGCTCTGCCATTTTTGTTTCCCTTGACCTCCAAATTGCCTATGACCGTGTATGGCATCCCGGTCTCCTCTTTAAACTCCAAACCTACGCCCTGCCTATCAATTTTGTCTGTCTGGTCGCTTCCTTCCTCTCGCACCGTCCTTCCTATGTCACCCTCCACAACACCAACTCCCGTATCTTTTATCCCACGGCTGGCATCCCCCAGGGTTCTGTGCTCTCCCCTCTCCTTTATCTCTTGTATACAGCTGATATGCCCAAGCCACCCCCACCAGTCCACCTTCTCCAATATGCTGATGACACCGCCTTCCTGGCTCTCTATCCTACCCTTCAACGGTCTCAACGTACCCTCCAAACCCACGTTAACCTGTTCATCACTTGGTGTAACCAGTGGTTCCTCCGTCTCAACCCCTCCAAAACCCAGGCAATCATCATAGGCCGCACCACTCGCTCCTTTTGCCTCCATGATTTCTACCTCACCCTTTATGGTCGTCCTATCCAACTCACCCCCACCCTGAAATACCTTGGCCACACCCTTGACCGACACCTCACCTGGACCCCTCATCTCCTGACCATCCAGCAGAAAGCCCATTCCTGCCTCCGCCTGCTGAAACTCCTGTCTGACCGGACATGGGGATTGCATCCTTCTACCATCCTCCACACCTACAAATCCCTCATCCGTCCTATCCTCTGTTATGCCAGCGTCGCCTGGATCTCTGCCCCCACCCGCTTTTACAAGGCCCTCAAAATCCTTGAATGCCATGCGCTCCGCCTTGCCTTCCTTATCCGCCTTCCTTCCCCCACATGGCTCCTGTATGAACTGATCCCCTTCCCCCACCTCCTCCTGTACCTGTAACATCTCTGCATCCTTTACATTGTTCGCAGGCTTGATCCCCCCCACCCTCTGGTTTTCTCCTTCCTCTCCACCCCCCGCCTGTTGCCGCGCCTCTATCGCTGTATCCCTCCCTCTCTCCACCTCCACACCCTCCATCTCCTTCATCAGGGCGATTTCTAACGCCTCCCCCTCCCGGATGACGAACTTCGCCGTGACATCTACCCTTCCTTCCAACTATAACCTGGCCTTGTTCACCCCCCCCCCCTCCCCAGGGCCCCCTTTTCCTCTTTCCTCCTTCCCCCAGAGCGGATTTTCCTCCGTCCCCCCCCCCCCTGAGACCCTGCACCCCATACTTGCCTCTCTTCTTCCCACATCCCTCCCTACCTGGCCCTCTTCCGCGCGCCCCCCGCTCACCTCCCCCATCTCTACCCCTCCCTCCCTTCTTCAGGTCTCCCTCATCTCCTAGCGCCTGGCAGATCCTCTGTATTGATCATCATCAGTGTGCCACATCAGTGTTGTGTTTAGTGCTGTTTCTCGTGTGCGTCTAGAGGTGTGATTTTAATTGTGAACTGCCTTGAGGTTCGCCATCAGTGTTACGTTATGTGCTATGCCATCCGTCGCTACCTTTATGCTCCTGTCGTACTGTGCCTTGTGTTCTTTTAACCATCGCAGTGTGTGGCTTTTTGTGTGTGCTACTTTAAACAGTTTTTTATCTCCATTTTACAGTCACCCCGTTTTTTGTCTATTGCCTTCCATGATGTTCCCCCTTTTATATATCTATGTTCACCTTATTCTCTCCTTTGCTGTTTTTAAATGTCTTCTATTGTTTTGTTCTATGTCTTTCGGCTGAAGAGCAGCGCCTATGCTGCTGCCAGCCCGCCTCGATGGGGAATTGAAATACAATAAAGAAAAAAAAAAAAAAAAAAAACTGTCTTCACCGTCACAGAACGCTGCATTATGCACCCTTCTAAGACAACGTGTTGTACCAATGAGACTACAGTTTTTAGGGAGTGTTTCGGTACTTTTGTCTTAAAGGTTTGTGTGTGTATGTCCACAGTGCCTAAAGGCCGGTTTACTCGACGTCGCAAGTTTGCGTATCGAAGTTTGGAATCTGCGCAGCGGCCACTGTACATGTGCTCAGCGCAGTTGCTCAAGCCGCTGTCGAAAAGAAATAGTTTCAGCTAGGGCTGTTGATGAATTATCGATTTATCGATAATTTTCCCAAAAAATTCGATTTGTTCTTCGGTGTAAGTTTTCACAGATATGTAGGTATATCGACTCCGAAATGCCAATATCGAGTGCCGATACTTTTATTTTACATTATACTTTTTCGCAATATTAGGTAAATATTTAAAATTGTTCTTTTGAAATTGCAGTAGAACGTAATTTTACTTTCACTTTGTGAAATAATCTTACTACTTTTTGAGATTTCATCACTTCCAGTCTTTCTCTTTGACTGTGGGAAACAATTATAGATAGCACAAAGAAGTCCGATTACAGCGGGGGCTGGCGATGCGAATAGAATAAGATTAAAATATGAAGAGACAGCTCTGTGCTATTTCTTTACATTGGCATTCTCCAAAACGGTTGCTGAAAATGATGAACAAAAATCTAAATGACAAGACTGGTCTTTGCGGCCGGTTGTCACATGTGATGGGAAATGCTGACGTAATCGGCGCCCGGCGCTACCATCAGAAACTGCAACATTCATGACGCAATTTTGATATTACAGCTGCTAGGTCGCTGGCGTTTGCAGAAATGATAAAACTGGAAGTCGAAGTATTCTAGACAAATCCGATATGTGACGAAACCGAACGACATACCCATCGGACACCTTTCATTATGCCGCTTACATGCAGTTACCATTGTTAGCAAAGTGATTATCGCCAAGTGTGAACGTGCATCATTCTCCTTTCAATTCTTGCTCTAAGGGGGATAAGAAGACTACTAGCTTGTTGATGTACAGAATATCTAGTAATAAAACAATACTTAGTACACAGCTGTAAAACTAGCAGTATTTTTACAATGTGCTGGTGAAATTTTTGTAGGCCGATACGTCCATATTTTTTCCTTCGACATATCGGTAAGGCGATACTCCTTTCGACGTATCGATACTTCTCCTCGCTTTACCGAAGACCAATAATGGTATTATTTTAAATATCGATATTCCGGATTCCCAATATTTTTGAAAATATCATCAGCCTTAGTTTCAGCTTGTTCCAAATTTGGTAGGCTTAAATTAAAATAATGGTTATCATATAAATAAGAGACTATATGGTTTCACTGCACTGAACTGTGCATATTTCCTACACAGCAAAATAGGAGAATGTATATAATTTCGACTCTATTAGTACTTCACTACTTTGCATTCAGTTCAGTATAGGACATAGTCGAAAGAGATTGGATGCAGTGTAAAAGACATTAATAACATACAACTGGTAACAACGCCTTCACATTCAACCACGCATTACTGCACTGCTATTCATACAGGCTTACTCAGTTACTAGGCGTAAATAATGAACGAGTGTAGAACTCCAATATCCCTTTAAAGTAGTAAATCTTCGAACTGTCTCAAGTACCTCGCTGGCGCCGTTTTTCTTTAACATCTGACATTACGTTATCTGGGTCTGAAATACTACGCAAACGCAGAACAGATGAAGAAATGAACTCTTTATCCTGAGGTCAACCGTCACCGCTAGCGAAGTATATGTCCACAAAACATTTCAGCGAAAACTTTTAAAAAAGAAAACTCCTCAACGCATCCCCCTCAGATGGCCCAGTCGATAGCTCGTCGAAAACTGAACACGGGTCACGAATGAACACGGGAAGAAGGTCTACCGAACTGTGAAAAAAGAAGCAAAATAGAAACAGCGAACAGTGCAAGCTCCAGATGTGCGACAAAGAGCAACTTCCACGTATCCTACCGTCGTGCTTCTGTGGTTACGCTGTTGGACTACAGAATAAGAGACCAGTGCTCAAATCTCCCTCATGGCCCCTTCTTTTTTTTCTTCTTCACAAAATTATGAACTGGCCGTCCGGTCATTGAAGTGTCTGTTCGCTATATTCAAATTTATGTCTGTGTCGTGGTGTCACGTCCGTTTGTAACAGCGAAGTGTAACAAAGGGACATTCAGACGTGCGACCTCCTATTTCTTCTGCCCACGTAACACGTTTAATGACTCTTGCGTTTTGTTTTGGAAGTTTTGACGCTTGAATTCCTTTGTCGTAACGTAATTCACATTATTCGTTATTTTCATTTCTCTGATTGGTCTATGCTTTCACTATTCGTCACATTTAGCTGCGAAGGTAATATATTCCTACCACATGACTCATAGTCTATAAGTCTGCAGCTCGTGGTCTCGCGGTCGCGTTCTCGCTTCCCGAGCACAGGGTCCCGGGTTCGATTCCCGGCAGGGTCAGGGATTTTCACCTGCCTCGAGATGACTGGGTGTTTGTGTTGTCCTCATCATTTCATCTTCATGAAAGTGGTGAGATTGGACTGAGCAAAGGTTGGGAATTTGTACGGGTGCTGATAACCGCGCAGTTGAGCGCCCCACCAACCTAACATCATCATCATCATCATATTCTATAACCAATGTATAGTATGACAACTACCAAGACTAGAGAAGGATAAAAGACACGTGAATAATCGGACGGATAGTGCATACATCTGTGGAAAAAAAAAAAAAAAGAAATAGAACGCGAAGGAGATTCGAACACAGTCCATCACCGTAACCACATAACCACTACGTCGTCGCGTTTGTGATTCGATGTTGCACATCTTAAGCTTTTCTTATTTTGCTTCTTTTTTCACAGTTCAGTTCTTCTTATTTTCATGCTTGATTGTGTTCAGTTTTTGACAGGATATCCACTGGACCACTTTACCACTAAATCTGAAAGGGTTGCAATGGGATGTTTCTCTTGTAAGTAATCAAGTCAAGACAGTCGAAGTTACATCAGCCGCAATGTTCTCAGGGAATGCTCGTCCTCGCAGATCAAATATCGAAAAGATTAACATGACATTACGAAATAACAGGAGCATGCAATGGAAGAGTTGTAATGCCCAGATTCTATCAGATTGAAGACGCAAGTGAACAGCAACGAAATCCTGATCTCTGATTGGAATAGTTACAGTAAGGATAGGTTGTCACAAACGGTAGTGGCTCAGTTATACAGAGTATCGTTTGCAATTTTCGTGCGATGAGGCGCGGGGTGGGGTGTGGACACTCACTTCAAATTGCCACAAGTAGATTGGAAGAGTCATGCTATCAAAAGTAGTGCCAGGGACAGGCATTTGCGTGACATTGTTCTGAATGTCTTGTCCGATAAATTGAGCAGATAGTTAGAGAATGAGAGAATCTTAACCAACAGAACACAAGTAGCAAATATACGTAACAACCATTTCTTAAGTGTAGGCGAAAAAACTGGTGAGAATAGTTCAAAAGAAAAAGCCAAGCAGTACATGGAAGAGTCAATTTTGAGAAATCCTAGTCAGATTAATTTTCATCTAACAAACTCTTGTGAAATAAGGAAAATGATTAAATCTTTGAAAAATAAATGTTCTGTTCTAATAGATGACATCTCTAGCAAAATATTAAAACAACGTGGAGCAGTTACGGCTGATGTTCTGAGTCATATCTGTAAAGCATCACTAACTCAAGGTATTTCCCAGACAGGTTAAAATATTCCACTGTCAAGCCTCTCTACAAAAAAGGGTACACCATAGATGTCAATAATTACCGGCCAGTATCCTTGCTTACAGCATTTTCAAAAATCTTCAAGAAAGTAATGTGCTCAGGAGTAGTTAGCCATTTCAACAGTAAGGGGATACTTAGTAAATCACAGTTTGGATTCCAAAAACGGTGTTACACTGAGACAGCAATATACAGTTTCACTGCCAACATAATAGAGTCTTTAAATAGTAATATTTCAGGAATAGGAATTTTATGTAACTTATCCAAAGCGTTTTAATGTGTGAACAACGACATTATGTTACAGAAATTACAATATGGTATAAATGGAACAGCATATGAGTGGTTAATACATATCTTCAGAACGGTAAGCAAAAAGGTTCTTTATATGGTTTAAGTGATTTAAGGAAGTTTCCCAGTTCATCTAACAGGGGTGAAATTACATTAGGTGCTCTACAGTGTTCGATCTTGGGTATCCTTCTGTGCTTGATATATATGAATGACCTCCCTTCTTATCTGAAACAAGAAGCTAAACTGACACTGTTTGCTGATGATACAAGCATAATTACTAATCCAATCAAAGAAAGTGCAATAAAAAATGATAAAGATAATGTCTTTGGAAAAGTTATTGATTGGTTTTCTGCGAGTGGGCTTGTTATGAACTTTGAAAAAACACAGTACATCCAATTTTATACTGCAGGGAGTACAGTTCCTTCAATAAGTATAACACGTCAACAGAAGTCAGTATCCAGGGTAGAGCATACTATGGTAAGCTTTTGGACGTACATGTAGATAATAATCTTAATTGGAAAATTCATATTTTGGATCTCCTAAAGCGACTAGGTTCAGTGACTTTTGCAATCAGAATAATTGCTAATTTTGAGGATATAGAAATTAGCAAGCTAACATACTTTGCATACTTTCACTCTCTGATGTCATAAGGAATTATATTTTTGGGGTGTTTCAACACTTAGGCAAAAAGTATTCACTGCTCAAAAGAAAGTGGTTAGAATACTGTGGGGGGCTCATAGTCGCACATCTTGCAGGCATCTGTTTAAAAGGTTAGGAATTCTTGTAACAGCCTCACAGTACATTCACTCAGTAATGAAACTGGTTCTCTACAACGTTAACCAGTTTAAAAACAACAGTGACATTCATGATAATAATATCAGAAGAAAGAAAGACTTACATTGTCGTTTACTTACCTATCTTTGGCACAAAAAGGGGTAAAATATGCTGCTGTTAAACTTCTCAATAAATTACCAGTTGAAATAAAATGTCTGACAGACAGCAGTAATAGCTCTAAAAATAAATTGAAATCATATCTCTTTGACAACTCCTTCTATACCATAGATGAATTCTTGACTAGGAATAAGTAAATATTTAGGTATAAATTATGCATTTTGTGCCATTTAAGGGAATGAGGCAGGCAATAAAAATTTTAAGCTTTTTGAAAAGTCCCTTGACTGAGGTGTGCATTTCGTGCGCACTTGACACGTTCCACATCATAACGGTTACCGTGAGATTGATCAGTCGAACACGTAACTAACTAACCAATGGGTGAATGTTAACGTCTTACACCTCCTAGCAACAAACATACCTGAACTTATCAAGTTAGTTTACGTTTTGGAAGGCATCTGTGATCATAAAAGTGCGATAGCAACTGCGACTACGAGCTTACAAGGAATATTAAGAAAGGTAGGAAGACATTTTTGCTTAGCAAGATTGACAGGACACAAATTGCAGAGTAGCCGAGTAGTCAGCAGCAAAAAATTCAGTGAAGAGGAAGAAGATGTGGAGCACAAATGAAAAGAATTAAAATCATCGTCCAATATGCCTTTGACAAGTATGTTCCTAGCAAGGCCTTAAAGAATGGGAAAAACTCACCGTGGTTTCATTGTCGTGTTGGAAAACTGCGCCGTAAAGGAAGAGTCCTGCATCACAAGTCGAAATCTAGCTGAGAAACAAAAGCAGAACGAAGTGAAAATGGGCGTAAGGAGAGCAATGAGAGAAAAGTTCAATGACTTTGAAAGCAAAATTTTGTCAACCAATCTGAGTAAAAACCCTAGGAGGTTTGGATCGTATGTAAAAATCAGTAAGTGGGTCAGAATCACTCTATTCATTCGGTCGGAGACCATACTGGCACCGGAACGGGAGATGACAGAGCGAAGGCCGAAATAATGAATTCGGTCTTCGGAAACTGTTTCACAGTCCTTTTAATAATCGTACGAACGTCGAAATGGCAGATACTGAGATAACCGACCGCGGAACAGAAAAGCAGCTACAGTCGCTTAGTAGTGGAAAGGTACCAGGACCAGATGAGATACCTGTAAGATTCTACAGATATTATGCTAAAGAACCTGCTCCCCTTCCAGCAGCAGTTTATTGTAGATCGCTGGAGCAACGAAGGGTATCTAGCGAGTGGAGGAAAGCACAGGTTATTCCTGTTTTCAAGAAGGACCGCAGTACAGATACACACAATTACAGATGTCAGTCTGTTGTAGAACTATGGAACATGTTTCATGGTCAAGAATTGTGACGTTTTTTGAGGACAAAAATCTCCTCTACAAAAATCAACATAGATTCCGCAGACAGATATCTTTCGAAGCTCAGCACGCTTTGTTACTGTGTGAGATCCATAGCGCTGTAGACAATGACGATCTGGTTTATATGGTGTTCCTTGACTTCAAGAAGGCATTTCACACCACCCCGCACTGCCGCCTAGTGAAAAAAAAATCCGAATGTTGTGGACTGACAAGACAGCCAGTCCACAGTGACGGGTAACCGAAAGGCACGCGCTTAAACTCACGCAGGCTGGCGTGAGGCCTGAAACAGGATACGTAATGAATGCTATAAAGAAAAGTACGTAGCTGCTGGAATACTTAACTTTAATCCACAATTGGTGAACATTGGTCTTGTTACTGTACATGCTTCATTAGATACATAGCAAAGGATAAATGGCGCCTTGCTAGGTCGTAGCAATTGACTTAGGTGAAGGCTATGCTAACTATCGTCTCGGCAAATGAGCGGGTGATTCTCAGTGAACCTTTCCTAGCAAAGTCGGCTGTACAACTGGGGCGAGTGCTAGTACGTCTCTCTAGACCTGCCGTGTGGTGGCGCTCGGTCTGCGATCACTGACAGTGGCGACACGCGGGTCCGGCGTACACTAATGGACCGCGGCCGATTTAAAGGCTACCACCTAGCAAGTGTGGTGTCTGGCGGTGACACCACAACGAACTTATCGAGTAACGGACCAGATCTGTCACTATATTCGGGACTTCCTTGCAAGCAGAAATCAGTACGTCGCTCTTAATGAAACAACATCTACAGATGTGAAGGCAATTTCCGGAGCACCCACAAGAAGTGTGATAGGACCTTTATTGTCTATAATGTGTTTAGATGATCTAATAGAAAGCGTCAGAAGTTCCGTAAGACTGTTCGCATATGGTATGGTTTTCTATAACAAAGTAGCAGTGCTAGAAGACGGTATCGATTTGCAGAATGACCTGCTAAAGATTGGATGGTGCAGGCTCTGACACTTGACCCAGAACGTTAATAAATGCCACATACTGTACGTACGTAGGTAAAGAATCCAACCACTGCACAACTACACTGTTGATGAGAAACAACTCGAAGCAGTATCATTCGTATAATATCTAGGAGTAACTATCCAGAGCGACCTTAAGTAGAATGACTACACAAAACAAGTAGTAGGAAAAGCAGATACCAGATTGAGATTCACAGGAAGAATCGTAAGGAAACGTAACTCATCCACGAAGGCAGTGGTCTATAAGGCGCTTATTCGAGCGATTCTTGAGTATTGTTCATCAGCATACTATGATTACGAGGTGGGCTGATAGAAGAGATGGAGAAGATCCAACGAAGAGCGGCGAGTTTAGTCACGGGCCGTTTAGTCGGCACGACAGCGTTACGGAGGTGCTCAACGATTTCCACTGGCAGAAGTTACACAAGAGAGGGGTTGCGGATATCGGAGATGTTTACTATTGAAATTTCGAGAGAGCGCTACCCAGGAAGAGTGGGGAAATATACTACTTCCTGCCACATACATCTTGCGTAATGACGACGAGGAGAAAATTCGAGAAATTAGAGTCAATACAGAGCCTTACCGACAGTCACTCTTCTCGGGCGCCATTCGCGAGTGGAATGAGGTAGCGGGTAGGGGGTATCAGTTAGTGATTCTAGAGGTACACTCCGCTGCACACCGTTAGCTGACTTACGGTGTTTGCTGTAGATGTAGAACTGATTACAATACTTTTTCGCTGAATTAATCATTTTCTTCTTATATGCAAATGTGTATAACTGTTCAGTGAAAGGAAAAGATCGTGTAAAAAGTGCAGGAAAAAGTCTCAAGAGTTTGTGACTTCAAATCTGAATTTCACCAACATGAATCAAAATAATTTAAGAAAATGTATAACATAGCTATTTACCTGATCCACTGATCTCGTACACTACCCTCCATAAGTCTGGAAACATCTAGTAGTTATAGACAATGGAAAGGAAATAAAGTATAAAAATGCATTTTGTTGCTTTCCAAATGTTTATGAAGCTCAAATAATACACAGAAAGCTGCAACAATTAAATTTTCGATTCCTCAAAATAGTCCCCTTTGCTTTCACTGCCTTGCCCACTCTCGGCATGCGCTGCGTCAGTTTTGCCAAGGTTTCAGTTGGAGTTAATCTCCATTCTTGCTGCAGGACCTCCCACAATTGTGACCCACTCATGATTTCCCGTTTTCGGATCCTCCTGTCCAATTCATTCCACAGCCCGCTCGATTGGGTTGCAATCAACGGAATGTCTTTCAATATTTTACGAACCTCTAGAGACTTCACATAGTTCTGACACAAGCGAGACGTATGTTTCGGGTCGTTGTCTTCCTGCAAGACAAACCCTTTCCCAATCAGACGCAAACCAGATGTCTTAGCATGTCGCTGGAGAATGGCATGAAAATCCTTTTG
Organism: Schistocerca americana; assembly: GCF_021461395.2. Classification (NCBI taxonomy): domain Eukaryota; kingdom Metazoa; phylum Arthropoda; class Insecta; order Orthoptera; family Acrididae; genus Schistocerca; species Schistocerca americana. The sequence continues at coordinate 601,788,258 of NC_060123.1, read as the reverse complement.
GTTCATTTTTCCATCTATTTTCACCAAATATCCGACTTTATTCCCTCCAAAGGATCCCCATACCATCACAGAACCTCCATGCTTTGCAGTTGGAATTACGGACTGAGGATTCAAGTGTTCATGGGGTAAACGGCGTACAAATTGACGGTGTTTACTTCCAAATATTTCGAACGTGGATTCATCAGTGAATAAGACTTTCCCAACCCTCCGCTGTCCAATGTTGGTGTGTCTTAGCCCACTGAAGCCTTTTCTTCTTGTTAACAGGGCGCAACAGTGATTTCCTTGTTGCTGCGTAACATCGGAGGTCGTTGTCTACCAGGCGTCGTCCTACTGTTGACTCACTCACCGGCGTGCCCCTAGTTGCGTTTACTTCAACAGTCAATTCACGGACAGTTTTTAATCTGTTACGTTTACTGGTCACTACCAAATACTTTTCCTGGCGTTCTGATATTTTCGTGCCGCCCGCGGTGGCTAGCGGTTCTAGACGCTTCAGTCCGGAACCGCGCGACTGCTACGATCGCAGGTTCGAATCCTGCCTCGGGCATGGATGCGTGTGGTGTCCTTAGGTTAGTTGGGTTTAAGTAGTCCTAAGTTCTAGGGGACTGATGACCTCAGATGTTAAGTCCCGTAGTGCTCAGAGCCATTTGAACCATTTGTTATTTTCCTGGATGCTCCAGAGCGAGGACCATCTCCATAGGAGCCTGTTTCTCGATGCCGGTGTATGGTTTAGACAACTCCGCTGATGGAAATCATCAGTTTCTTTGCTATTTGTCGGACACTACTGCCTTCTTGGTGCAAAGTGATTATCATTACCCGTGATTCATAAGGAATCCGGCACTTTGGGGCCATTTTCAGTTACTTTCGCGGCGTGTTATACCTTTATGCAAACGCAGCTACAAGTGAACAGAAATGTAAACAACGTACCTCTACATAGTCATGCGGTGTATTCGCGCCACCTGGCGTGTTTAATAGAACTGCTTGGGCAGGTAACTTCGGTTGACGTCAAACGTAGCAATACTAGTATCTTCCAATATGCATGTATATGTACAATAATTAAGTGTGCGATACTGTACGTGTCATTGCTATTCCGTACTCTAACCAATAACTCACACAGATCACTTCCATCATGCTCCGTTGTAATACGCAGCATGGTGTTTCCTAACTTATGGAGGGCAGTGTACATGTCACTGTCAGATAGTTTCTGTCACGACAGAATCACTAGCCTCATGATTCTAACTTTGTCTCACACTGTGCTGCACATTTCTCCGTTGTTTGGCGCAAATAATACTTGTCATTGTAATTAGAAATTCAGACATGGATCCACTTTAAACTGACATGGTCTCCTTGGGCCATAGACTAAAGCAAACCAGATGAAGGCTGCAGTGCCTAACAAGGAAGAACACAGGAGAAGGAGCTAATGAACCAAGTACCAACATGCCGAAGCCATATTTCACCGTCTACTAGGTATCTTTTTTAAATTCCATTGATGGGAAAATAGAGAACGTTTCTCATCTAAAATATTTAGGAGAAACTATTCAGGAAAATGGTCTGGTAAATGTTAGATACAAAATGGAAGCAGCCTTTAGTCTATCTATCTATCTATCTACACTCCTGGAAATGGAAAAAAGAACACATTGACACCGGTGTGTCAGACCCACCATACTTGCTCCGGACACTGCGAGAGGGCTGTACAAGCAATGATCACACGCACGGCACAGCGGACACACCAGGAACCGCGGTGTTGGCCGTCGAATGGCGCTAGCTGCGCAGCATTTGTGCACCGCCGCCGTCAGTGTCAGCCAGTTTGCCGTGGCATACGGAGCTCCATCGCAGTCTTTAACACTGGTAGCATGCCGCGACAGCGTGGACGTGAACCGCATGTGCAGTTGACGGACTTTGAGCGAGGGCGTATAGTGGGCATGCGGGAGGTCGGGTGGACGTACCGCCGAATTGCTCAACACGTGGGGCGTGAGGTCTCCACAGTACATCGATGTTGTCGCCAGTGGTCGGCGGAAGGTGCACGTGCCCGTCGACCTGGGACCGGACCGCAGCGACGCACGGATGCACGCCAAGACCGTAGGATCCTACGCAGTGCCGTAGGGGACCGCACCGCCACTTCCCAGCAAATTAAGGACACTGTTGCTCCTGGGGTATCGGCGAGGACCATTCGCAACCGTCTCCATGAAGCTGGGCTACGGTCCCGCACACCGTTAGGCCGTCTTCCGCTCACGCCCCAACATCGTGCAGCCCGCCTCCAGTGGTGTCGCGACAGGCGTGAATGGAGGGACGAATGGAGACGTGTCGTCTTCAGCGATGAGAGTCGCTTCTGCCTTGGTGCCAATGATGGTCGTATGCGTGTTTGGCGCCGTGCAGGTGAGCGCCACAATCAGGACTGCATACGACCGAGGCACACAGGGCCAACACCCGGCGTCATGGTGTGGGGAGCGATCTCCTACACTGGCCGTACACCACTGGTGATCGTCGAGGGGACACTGAATAGTGCACGGTACATCCAAACCGTTATCGAACCCATCGTTCTACCATTCCTAGACCGGCAAGGGACCTTGCTGTTCCAACAGGACAATGCACGTCCGCATGTATCCCGTGCCACCCAACGTGCTCTAGAAGGTGTAAGTCAACTACCCTGGCCAGCAAGATCTCCGGATCTGTCCCCCATTGAGCATGTTTGGGACTGGATGAAGCGTCGTCTCACGCGGTCTGCACGTCCAGCACGAACGCTGGTCCAACTGAGGCGCCAGGTGGAAATGGCATGGCAAGCCGTTCCACAGGACTACATCCAGCATCTCTACGATCGTCTCCATGGGAGAATAGCAGCCTGCATTGCTGCGAAAGGTGGATATACACTGTACTAGTGCCGACATTGTGCATGCTCTGTTGCCTGTGTCTATGTGCCTGTGGTTCTGTCAGTGTGATCATGTGATGTATCTGACACCAGGAATGTGTCAATAAAGTTTCCCCTTCCTGGGACAATGAATTCATGGTGTTCTTATTTCAATTTCCAGGAGTGTATATCCGAATCCCGCTCCAGCTACTTCCGGGCCTGGCTGCTGACGAGTCCTCTCCATTTGGCTCGGTCCTCCCACCACTTTTCTTCCTCCACTTGCTGCCGGGTCACACCTCTCCTTTCACTCCCATTTTCCATCGTGTTCTTGAGCGCCCTCTAGGTCTTTTCCCATCCATCTTTAGGTCTTCCATAATTTTGGGGAGTCTCTGTTCATGCATCCTCTTAACATGCCCATACCATCTTAATCTCTTTTTTTCAATTTCTTCTCTCATACTTTCTTGTTTAATGTCCTTTCTAAACTCTACATTCCTTATTCCGTCCATTCTTGTTGTTCCCTTAACTGCTCTGAGAAATTTCATTTCCCTTGCTTGCAGTCTGCTCCAGTCCCTTTCTATCATTGTCCATGTTTCTCCACCATAGGTGACAATAGGGAAGTAATAATTCTTATACATAAGGAGTTTTGCTTTTTCTGAAACTTCCTTAGTCCAAATCAAGTGTTTTATTGCTTGGTAGAAATTGCCTCCCTTCTGTAACCTCCTATTAATTTTGTTGTTAATTCTTCCATCCCTAGATATTTCACTTCTTAAATAAGTGAAACTTTCTACCACATTGAGGAGTTCTCCATCCATGGTAATATTTGCGTTGATCCCTTTCTCTCTTCCAAATACCATTACTTCACTCTCATCTTTATTTAATTTTAATCCATATCTTTTCATTATTTCCTTCCAAGCATCAAGCTGTAATTGTACATCTACCTCTTTATCATCTTACAAAAGATACCTATAACAAAAAGTGCTTGTCAGATTACGCAGAACTGAGACACTACAAGACAGTCACCAAACTAGAGTTTCTTTATGGGATTCGAGGACTCACTTTAAACAGAAATAGAGACATTGAAGGAATTCGTACTGGACAAGAAAAAGTAGTCAAAAATCTTTTTGGTCCCAATTGTAGTGAAGAAGGAAGATACAGTCGAAGAGCAAATAAAGAAATTGAAAAGTGTGCTAAAGTTTTCAAGGATATGAAAAACTTATGTCAGCATGTATTAGGAGATGACAGTGGAGCACTCTTGAGGCACGACAATATTTACTGCACCTTCTTTCTTTTTAGTACCTCAGCATGCTTTTCGCAATCTCAGTTTAGCATCAATGGCAGCGGTGGTGTAAGCGCCATACTGCGAGCTGGCTAGCACAGTGTGTGGAGTGGTGATGGGGAGCTCGCGAATGAGTCGTTCAAACGAACGCTTCACTTCCGTGAAGTGTGAACCAACCACTCAATTTCAATGAACTGGTACTTCAAACTCTTCACAGATAGCACACTCCACACTTTTTTCTAGTTCACTCACTCTCTTCCCCTCTCCCTCTCCCACTACATCGGCGCTACGTCACTCATCCTCCCTTCACTTCAGTCCTCCCTCTGCTGCCTGTCGACGAATCGCGCGGGGTTTGTGGGGAACGATAGGTTTACATGGGGTTTTGGTGGTGAGGGGCGAGGGGAAGGCAGCGTCAGCTGCTACCTGCAGTGCTGACATCATTACCCGTGACTATTTGTGCAGTTATACTTCGCGTCTACGGGTAGCCTATCGTTGGCAGCGCTTGCAGACAAATGAATATTAAAGATATAAACGAAGGGGCTTGCTGTGTGAGCACGCACAGCCAACATGAAAATAAAAGGTTTGTTAATAACACTGAAAGAGGGATTTTACCTGAAATCGTACCAATGACTACAGGTGACAGTTTACGTTTTTAATCTGGAGGGTTATTATTCTCAACAAAAATAAAATCTAAAGGAAAACTTCTGAATAATTACTTAACGTAAGTATATAGACTGTGACAGTGGTAAACGTACTCATTCTATTTTGGATTAAATTTTACAAGGAACATAAAATTGGACTGCATTTCGTTGGTAGCCCTATTTTTCAGTTCATGAATACAACAAATAATATTTCATTTGGCAGATAAAGACTTTTTTGGACGCTTCATGAGGAAATTTCGAGCAAGATTAAATGTAATACCTTCTTTATATGTGACAGGCTTCTGTGTTTATCTTTCCTTTGTCCACTTCGACCATGCTCTATTTAAGTTAACTCAGACGCTGTAAGAGCGTAAGACGTTGCGTGCACGTTACTGCATAGTTCGGCCATCTGTTGGTGAAATTATGAAGTATTACGAAGCGTCATTGTACGAGCGAGGCGAAGCGAGCGTAGCAGCGGCTGAGCGGCGAACTGGGCAACTTCGCCAGTCTTCCGTACTTCACGAATGAACTACTTCATTTGAACGCTTCACGGCAAAGAGTGAAATGAATGAAGTAGTTCACTGGAATGAACGAGTTCGACCCATCTCTAGTGTGCAGTGTACAGTAGCGGACACCTGCGCGTTCTGCGGTGGTGACGTGTGGCGCCCCTGTTGACAGGAGCGCCGTGTCGGCGGTGGCGCCTGCCGTGGTGGTGCCCAGCCTGCTGCGACTCCGTGCTCGCGGCTACGGGGCCGCCAAGGCCATCCCCACGCTCATCATCGCCGTCTCCGCCATCGACGACGGCGCCTCTGTCGCCATCTTCGGCGTCATTCTCAGCGTCATCTTTTCGGAAGGTACGCCGGTGATTCTGTATCTTTATCCAGGTCGCTCGTATACTCCGTCCATCATAAGCGCAACTCTCATGTAAACATTACTCTACGTCAGGGCTTAACAACTGGCCGGTTTTGAGCGCGAGTACTCGCGTCTGCTCAGGCACGTGCTCGCGAGCAGGTGCAAGGTCGCGGAGTAGGGATGGAGGGGAAATGCGCGCGCACGTTTGAATGTGATCTCGCGTTCTTAGCAGATTTAACTAGCCATCTGAATGCTTTGAACATTTTACTACAAGGTAAAGATCTGCTAATTACTCATTTCATAGATCGAATACGAGCTTTTAAAATGAAATTGACACTTTGGGTGAGTCAGCTGGAAACAGGAAACCTAGCTCATTTTCCGAAATTATAAAAATGGCTCTGAGCACTATGGGACTTAACATCTATGGTCATCAGTCCCCTAGAACTTAGAACTACTTAAACCTAACTAACCTAAGGACAGCACACAACACCCAGCCATCACGAGGCAGAGAAAATCCCTGACCCCGCCGGGAATCGAACCCGGGAACCCGGGCGTGGGAAGCGAGAACGCTACCGCACGACCACGAGATGCGGGCCTTTTCCGAAATTATCATCCATGCAAGATGTCCACAAAGACTGTGAACGTCATTCACATAGTTAAGTTGATCAGCGCTTTCAAGATCTGACAGCACTAGACAGTGATTTTGATCTGTTCTCTCCATATTCAGCGCATATTTAAGAGATTCGTCCTGAGCTGCAGCAAGAATTTATTGACCTGCAGTGTGACAGAGAATACAGAGACAAATTTCAGAACAAGAAAAACATTTTGGAATTCTACAGACACTTCCCTCAGGATAGATTTCCTCGTTTTGCACAAACTGGCAGCTACAATAATATCAATGTTCGGCTCCACGTATGTTTGTGAAGAACTGTTCTCTGCAATGAAATGTAACAAGACGCGCTTGAGAAACGCATTGTCTGATCGAAATTTAAACTGCACGCTGCGCCTAAAATGCACAAGAACAATTACCCCGAACATAGACGCAATTGTAAAGGGCAAAAAGTGCAAGATAACCGAGAATCCCACACTTCAGTGACACCTTTTATTGTGTAACAGTTCACAAATTAATGCGAATGTAGAGGCATACACTAAGCTAATAAAATTTTGTGGCATGTGTACATTCTCCTTTATTTGTTTCATTTGTCGCAGTAATAATTCGTGAGTGATATCCCTGCAGGTGGCCGCGGATTTACATTGACTGGCGGCAGCTGTTGTGTGCCCCACGTGACTGTCCCCACTCTCCGCTCTGGTCCGGTAGTGGGGGTAGCGTGCTCGCGCTGCTGCGCTGCTCCGTGCTCGCGCCTTGCTGCTCACAGCTTGCTCTGCGAGCACGTATGTCGTGAAGCCCTGATCTACGTATTCTTCCATGTTTGCTGGAACAACATTGGATTTTGTTTCACGTGGGTCAGAAGAAAAGCTGTCTCGAGTATAGTCAGGTACGATAACGAGGGGGGTACGTTTTATGCTGTGCATTGAGCGAATATCGACTCAGCGATGATAGGGGGCAACAGCTTTACCGGCACATTTAACCTGGAAAGCACTCGCTGTGGCGCTAATCTGTATCGTTCATACCGATCGGTGCAGTAGCTTAGCCTTGGTAGTGACGTCATTTTCTGTTCTTTATCTGAAGTTGCTATTCTGTAAGCTTCTCAGACCTGTTACCGATCGTACTCGCGCAGATTTTTCGACAACTGTACCGAGAGGAATTTCGTGGCAGATTAAAACTGTGTGCCGGACTGAGATTCGAACTCGGGACCTTCGCCTTTCGCGGGCAAGTGCTCTACCATCTGAGCTACCCAAGCACGACTCACGACCTGTCCTCACAGCTTCACTTCTCTCAGTACCTTATCTCCTACCATCCAAACTTCACAGAAACTTCTGTGAAGATGTGAGGACAAGTCGTGAGTCGTGCATGGGTAGCTCAGATGGTAGAGCACTTGCCCGCGAAAGGCAAAGGTCCCGAGTTCGAAAGTCTCGGTCCGGCAAATAGTTTAAATGAGCCAGGAAGTTTCGTATCAGCGCACACTCCGCTGCAGAGTGAAAATCTGATTCGGTACCGAGATGTTTTAGATTTCGGTATGGCTCTCTCGTTCGGTTCGGTGTGATTTATTTACATCTAGAATTCCTTATCTTAGACATATTGAGCGGTTTTAGCTTCAGATTTAGTGATTGTGTTACTGAAGAATCACCAGGATGCGCCTGGGAGTTCATAACCTACAATTTTCCTTTGTTAGAAATATGGTTTTGTATTGTTGTTACTGTGAATGATTGTAACATAAAAAAAACAGTTTCGGTCAATATTCTTACAAAATACTTGTTATTATTATGTAAATATGTATTTTTATGTAGTTAGGAGTTTAAAAAAATCATTAAATTTCAAAAGGTCGGCCCTGCGTACATATATAGCATGAGTGTGAGCTGAAATTACTAGTGACTTCGCATAATTTTTTCCGCAAGTGATTTATGTATTAATTATCGAAACGCATTTAAAACTTTTACGTAACAATGCAAAGCAATTTTGTGTAGCATGAAAGAGGAAACCTTTCAAAATTTCAGGCATTTACGGCTTACTGCTGCATCATTTGGCAATGAAGTCAGCCTGCGTCTCTGTTGACTGGAATTATGTGGAATAAAGTGCAGAAGGCAGGCGAGTTCTAGTAGCCCAGTGGAAGCCGGTACGGTAGCTCAGCGTGTTCGGTTACAGGGTTAGGTGCCGTGTGTTATAAAAAGAAAACTGACTGAATGTTTCAAAGACGAACTTCAATGGATGTCATGGGACGTCCGCCCCCCCAAACAAATGCAACAAAAAAATTGAGATCGACAAAAAAAAAAAAAAAGTGGGTAAGGCAACAGACCGCTGTGTGAAAGGTCGTAGGTTCGCATACCGCTGGGTACGAAAATATTTTTTCCACTTTCTGTTTGTAGCACATTCTGAGACTCCGTTGGTCGTCGAAGTTAAGCATTTTTCTGAAATATTCGTTGTTGTTTACACGTAAGAGCGTGCTTTGCTCAGTAATGAGTGTCTTCGATTTCGTGACTTCCATATGTTTGACAAATGAAAGATGAAATTGCTGTGCATGAACCAACTGACAGTGACTTTCGTACTTTTTCTTGTTACAAATAATTCACCATTTTTTTCTGACATGTAGCAATTTCCGAGTGTGTGGTCTGACAGGAATCTAAGAGCACAACTTAAAAAATGGCAGGATCGCAGGATTCGAACCTGCGACCGTAGCAGCAGCGCGGTTCCGGGCTGAAGCGCCTAGAACCGCTCGTCCACAGCTGCCGGCGGCGTGTGCTTGTTGCCGTATGTATATCTCCCATGTTTTTTCCGTATTAGTGAAGGTTTGTAAATGGTTAACTATTTTAACCACACTTACCACCAGATTTTCAACGTCGTCGTCCATGCACTCATGTGACAGTTATCGTTATCCACAATGAAGAATATTGTATACCAATAATCAATAATTACACCGCTTTTTAAGTGATAGACCTCCTAACGAAGATCTGTAGATTCAAACCGTACAGTGCAGTTGTCAACGAACTTAAGAAAGGCTATGCTAATTAGTTTGAGTAACAAGAGTCTGGTAAGTAGAAGTGACTGCATGTAGAAAAGGAAAAGTGCTTTCATCCCAATGGAATAACAAAAAAAAACTACCCATAGTGATGGTATGCAAATACACACTGAAGAGCGAAACAAACTGGTACATCTGTTTAATATCGTGTAGGGCCCCCGTGAGTACACAGATGTGCCGCAACACGACGTGGCATGCACTCGTCTAATGTCTGAATTAGTGCTGGAGGGAACTGACACCATGAATCCTGTAGGACTGTCCATAAGTCTCTGAGTACGAGGGGGTGGAGATCTCTTCTGCAGAGCACGTTGCAAGGCATCCCAGATATGCTCAATGATGTTCACGTCTGTGGACTTTGGCGGCTCAGAAGAGTATCCCTGGACCAGTCTGTAGCAATTCTGGATGTGTGCGGTGTCGTATTGTCTTGCTGGAATTGCCGAAATCTGTCGGAAAGCACAGTGGACATGAATGGATACAGGTGATCAGACAGGATGCTTATGTACGTGTCACCTGTCGGAGACGTATCTAGACTATCAGGGGTTCCATATCACTCAAACTGCACACGCCCCACACCATTACAGAGCCTCCACCAGCATCAGCAGTTCCCTGCTGACACGCAGGGTCCACGGATTCATGAGGTTGTCTCAATACCCATACACGTCCATCCACTCGATACAACATGAAACGAGACTCGTTCGACCAGGCAACATGTTTCCAGTCATCAACAGTCCAATGTCGGTGTTGACGGGCCGAGGCGAGGCGTAAAGCCTTGTGTCGTGCAGTAATCAAGAGTACACGAGTGGGCGTTCGGCTCCGAAAGCCCATATCGATGATTTTTCGTTGAATGGTTCGCGCGCTGACACTTGTTGATGACCCAGCATTGAAATCTGCAGCAATTTGCGGAAGGGTTGCACGTCTGTCACACTGAATGATTCTCTTCAGTCGTCGTTGATCCCGTTTATGCAGGATCTTTTTCCGGTCGTAGCGATATCGAAGATTTGATGCTCTACCGGATTCCTGACATTCACGGTACACCCGTGAGACGGTCGTACTGGAAAATCCCCTTTTCATCGCTACCCCGGAGATGCTGTGTCCCATTGCTCGTGCGCCAACTACAACACCACGTTGAAACGTACCCTTTGAACAATTCTACACGAGACTGTGCTTAAACTGACATACAATATTTTTAACGCAACGCAATCTGACTATCAAAGATCCCTGCAAAAGAATGGCCCTGACTAACATTAAACTATACCTTTCACAAATCACTTACCTCACAAAAATCTTCGCTGCTCAAGCTACTGCAATACAGCGAGCGCCACTACTGCCAGCTAAATAAAAGATTCAAACTATGGAAGGCACTAACTACTGATAGGGATAGTTAGCAAATGAAAGATATTAATAGAGAACGAACAATGTATTTACCTTGATATCATCACAAGTCATGATATATATATCAGTTCATGACAAATTACAAATCTCCGCCATCTCTCTCCCCACATCCACCACTGCTGGCGGCTCACCTCCAACTGCGCAACGCTACGCGCTGTTCACATCCAGCTGCCGCTGCCCAACACTACAATGGCAGACAACAATGCAAACTAGCCACAGACTGCACACAGCACAGCCAGTGATTTTCATATTGAGCGCTACGTAACGTTGCCAATAAGAAAACATAAACAGCCTACTTGTAACGTTGCCAATAAGAAAACATAAACAGCCTACTTACATAGAGAAAACATAAACAGCCTACTTACATAGAGAAAACATAAACAGCCTACTTACATAGCCCCCATGCTCCCCACAAAAAATTTTACAAAATATTTTTGGGCAGTGGCCAATACATATTTGTTAAAATTTTTCACCATCGTAATTACAATAACAAAGAAATCAAATGCACACACTTATTGATATTATGTTGGTCAAAAGCTCAAATTTTCTCACAGTCTATAAAGACAGTCTTGATCATTCATCACAGTGAAACTGCCGTTTCTTTTCTCAAAGTCTGAGCAGTAAAAGACAATGCACACAGAAGTAGTGGATTTCCATGCAGTCTTGAAGAAGTAGTGTTGTCCTTCCAATGGAAAGACAGTGCTGACTCTTGATATGCATACAGGTAATGGGCCACAACAGAGCAAACCCACAGCAGAGTCAGTCGAAATTTTGAAGAGTATTGGTAGGTAGGTCATCACAGAGCAGACCCACTGTAGTCCTGGTAGAGATTACGGTATTGGTGGGCCACCAGAGGCGCAGACCCACTGCAGTCCTTGTAGAAATAATGGCGTTGGTGGGCCATCAAAGATGCAGACCCACTGTAGTCCTTGTAGAGATAATGGTAATGGTGGGCCATCAAAGATGCAGACCCACTGTAGTCCTTGTAGAGATAATGGTATTGGTGGGCCACCAGAGGTGCAGACCCACTGTAGTCCTTGTAGAGATGGCCAGCAGCCATCTGTTGCGATTGTGCAGGTGCACATTCACCATTGAAGAGTCTTGCGGAGAATATAGCAAGTCCATAAACCACCACTTGTGCACTCACAACGTTTTTGGAATTGTCCTTAGAACCAGCAATGCTGTTATCCAGTCCCTTGCTGAATCATTAACACACGTGCAAACACTAACAGTCCCTACTTCTCACATATTGTCCACATACTATGACCAACAGAAACGTGTGCAGTGAAATGTAACTAACAAGTTAATAATGTCATGAACTGGTGACAATTACAATTTTATAACATAAGAATACAATTACAAAGGTACAAAATACATAATTAAAAACATAATAATACAGATAACATTTGTAGTACAGGCTTTACAAAAGAATAGAAATAGACATATACGTCAGTGTTACAGGAATTATGACATGAGTACATACATAAAAGATCAGAATAACTTTTGAAACATCAACTTCACAAATGAGCATTAAACAGAATAAATAATGTGTAAGCATATTTATAAGGTAAATAACATATTATTAATGCCAATTATATTTGAGGATAACAGTATTCCTCATCATAGTGAATGTAGCTTAATATTAAAAGAAGAAAAAATTCTATGAAACTACACAGTGACAGGAAGAAAACAAATACTCAAGGGTGCACAAACACATAGTGGGATAACACCAATAGGAAAGGACAGGGTTCGTTTTCAGTGTAACATGTGGTACTGCAGTCCAACCCAAAACTTCATATATCTTTCCTCTTATTTCATCCTTTGTTTCCACCAAGAAAATTCTATCTAAGCATGCTTTCTGTATTTATATGTTCACACATTTCTTACCTCAACATTTATTTTCAAGAAAATCCTACCTAAACCTGTTTTCTCAATGCATTTCTTCCAATTCATCGCAACTCATTCTCTTAGAGGCTACCCCCTCTTAAGCTAACTTAAATCTACTGAGCTCAGATGCTAAACTAAGGGACGAGGCAATGCAGCATCACATAACAATTAATATAAACAGCAATTACCAAAAAATTGGAAAATTGCAAAGCAAGCTACCGTAAATCTAAATTAACAGATAAAATGCAAAATTACAACTAATATGAGCCAATGTGCAGCAACAAAAAAAATCAGTTGTAAAACTGGCTTAACAGAGTAATGTAATGTGAAATTTAGTAGCACTATGCCTGGCAAACAGCAACAGCAAATGCAATAACTTATATCTAAACATGACATAGCTCAAGCAGAAAAAATAATACAGTAAAAACAACAATGCAGATAAGGGAAATGTATATTCACATCTTAATATCTATGTAGTTAAAGTGGTGCACCACAACAACTTATTGTAAAAGAAATATTACCATGTACTTGAAAAGAATATTATGTATGCAGTTACTAGTTCCTTCTTATTGTTCTTTCCTTTCCAAGTGCTCCTTTTTTAAAGAATGTGGATCATAAAATAATTATTTAATAGATCTGTTGACAGAAAGTGTTCACATTAGCAAATGCATTTCATTTTATAAAAGCAATGCTGCAACACAGCTGGAAACCAGATATCAAGTGAAATAAGCAATTACGCAAACCAAAGCATAAAAACATCATTCAATAGTCATGTGGCATTTCGTAAGTCAGTAGCTCTCAACTCTCATAGAAAGACACTTGTCATTATCAGGTTTGCAGATGTACGAATATTTCCCATCAATTCATAAGCATTTCAGCAATTAGCACAAAGTGCGAGTAATCATATGTTTTCAAGTAACGAGGGTGTCGCATTAGCGATGAAAGGCACACCCTAATGGCTTGTTCTCCAGGTGTTTTCCTGTGCTCTGAAAGGCACGCGCTAATGGCTTTTTCTCCAGGCGTCTGACACAGCTGGGTGCCCACGACGCATTATGTGTAGGTGGTCCGTTAACTTTCTTACGGAAATATTTACGACAGCAGTTTCCGCTACAGAGACAGTCGCACATAAAAATATTTCACAGGTCAAGAATTAGTGTTGCAAATCTGTAGAAACAAAATCCTATAAATATAAGTGTCCAAAAAAAATATTGGTCAGCATTGTGATACAGTCACACATTTCATAACTCTTAAAGTACGTTTCTTGGTTTCCAACATCCTTTTCATAAATCAGAGTCCCTAAACACTACTCATTATTCCTTACCTCATTATACATATACATATTCGTCGACACTTCTTCAATATTTCATCATGAGAAATACGTAGCATAATAAACATTCCTCAACAACATAATACACATCGTCGTCGTAATAATAACATCATAACACCTCAGTCAAATCTCAAAATCGTCGTAACTTCCTCCAATAATTTCTAAGCCTAAAAAATTCTCTGCTCATGTCAAAAGTGTCAGCTGCCTCAAACGTACTTTAAAAATCATGATCTCATACCAAATACATCATTCAAAGCTCTCACAGTATCACAATGATTCCGAAAAAATATGAACAGTTTACAAAGTACAGACAAAATACAGTTTCATAAGTGTGAAGTTATCCAACTGTATAATTGCGTAAACATCTGTCACTGATGTAATAAAAAAAGTTTAGATAGCTGTGTAATTTGTGTGTTAGAGAAATATGGTACTGATGTGTAAAGTTGTATAAGCAAATACCATATTAGCTAGGGTTCCTTGTGGTTGCCACACACATGGTACACAAAGTAAGCGTGTACCCCCCTGAGGATTAATGTAATTATACCCTCAGGTGTTACAGATTACAGCAATGGAATGAAATGTATCACGGAAAACTTTCTTTGTAATTCAAAAATCTTTAAAAATAAATGTTTTAAGTACAAAATTAATCACTGAAATGCGTGTCCTGTAGAGCTAAATGTGGATCTTGTTGTAAGATAATCTCTGTGGAAGTGTCGTAGTTATCGTCCTCCAAAAGCTAAGTTCTGCAGAAGCCAATGTACTTACCTCATGATAAACAAAAGTGAAATGCTTTGCGTATAGATATCTTAGTTATTACGCTTATTGTTGTGATGAAGAAATTACTGTGCTGTAACGTATTGTTGTGCTACGGAAAAGGCTGTCTCACAAAAGTTACTATTAAAACATGTTTTACTTTCCAGAATAATACAGAAAAACTGTGCAGATATAAAACAGATACTCCACAAAAGCAACAATATAAATTGTCACACATTAGTAACGTCGTGATATAAATCGTGTAGCTGTCCCATAAACTAACCACTGTGTCATCTGGTATCTCACAGAAAGTACTTTAAATCCAGAATATATTTTCAGGTCAACCAAAATGTTGCATTAAAATCTCATTAGCAGTACTGGTAAATGTTCTAAGTATGTAAGCCTTATAGTCGTTCCATAATCGTGCAACTAACAAGCAAGAATGTACACACACTGTGACGTCTGTTCACTATAACAATGCATTCGTCATTTCTGTTTAAGTAAGTTCTCTTGGTTCTTGATTGGATATTTAACTTCAAACATTGTTGTATGTTAACAGATTCTAAGTCTGACAAAGCATACTAGAAATGTGAAGTGAAAAGTTTTATGACAAAGACAAAGTTAAAAGCAGATTATCTTTCAATAAACGGTTTTACATGTGAAGTGTGGTGCAATCCTTTACTCTTCCTAGTACGCAGACTTTCAACTTCAAAGCAATTATCATGTTGTATACGTCGGTAAAGAATACTGGAATTTTTCACAAGGTTAGCGTCTATGTTATTTTTCTCTGAGCCAGCCGGCGCACGTGGGTGCCTGCGGTGCGAGTCATTGTCTGTTCCTTTGTTGGCGCGCGTCGTTATTGGGATTTGGAGACCTAACTTCTACAAATTCACCGTGACGAGAGGGCCCTGCCCTGTTTGAATCCCGCCAGTTCTGATGCAATTCAGGTCTGTCGTTACGATTATATCGTCTGTCGTCATGTCGGTAGATTCCACAGTTTCTTTCTTGTCGGTCACATGGTGGAGAATTTCTCCCTGAATCGTAACTGCGCGCTGAACTGTTGCGTCTGAAATTATTCTGTCTCCCTTGATAATAATAGTTCTGATTACCATATTGTCTGTTTCTCTGATTGTCTCTGTGATAGTCATTACTACGGAAATGCGATCTTTCTCTGTAATTATTACTACTCTGCCAACGGTTGTCGTACGGGTGGTGTCTATTTTGGTCACGATTTGTGTGGTGAGAATAGCCTTGTCGCGTCCAGTTATCGTTTCTGTCGTCACGGAATTGTGACGGATGTGACCTGTAATTGTTGTGTTCCTGGTTTCGCGTTCCGCGATTGTCAGTGTCAATTTCTAATTCTTGTAACAGTCCCTGAAATGCTTCAATGTCGTCTTTGCAACGTCCTGCTAAAATAATATGCCGTAAATGTTCAGGTAATTTGAGTAAGCAAATGCGGATGAATTCTGAGGGGCTGTATGGGTTTGACAGGTATTGATTCTTGTGCAACATGTCTTCAAAATATTTCACAAGACTGGAAAATTCAGATTGTTCGAAATGTTTCATCATTATGATGCTATATTTTACCCGGTCTTGTGTAGCTTGAGACCAATATGCTGAGAGGAAGGCATGATAAAAATCTCCTTCACTGTGACAATCGTGAATGACCGATCGCATTCTTACACCTGGTTCATTCTCTAAGTAGCCACACATAAATTCTAATCTGTGTTCCAACGACCAGTTGGGAGGAAAACAATGAGAGAATTGATGGAGCCATGCTTGTGGATGAATGTCGTTGGCAGAATTCTTAAATGTTTTGAATTTACGTGTAGTAATGAACAGCTTATAGTCAAAATCATCATGTCGGCGAGTCGCATGTCGGTCATTGTTACGTCGCTTCGGCGGTTCCATCTCAAAATCCAATGCGCCTTGCCAATTTCTTTCACAATTTCCGAAGTGCCCTGTGTTGTTATTTTGTGTCTGTTCCGTATTTGTATGTCCCTCTTCCCGTATTGGGGCGCGAGTGTCCTCTAAAATACGTAATTCTTGTACTACTTGTGCCAACTGATCTTGCACTTCTCGGATTTCTCTTTTGTACTGTGTATTGATTTGATTTTGATTTTGTTTGAATTTTCTAATTTGTTCATACTCTTCTGTGTCAGTGAAGGCTACAGGTGTTGTGTCATTCAGATCATCATCTACCTTTGTAGATAAGTTAGTGAACTGATCTGAAAGTTCGGCTACTTTATCCGATAGTGAAATCATTTCCTCTGTATGTTTTTCTGAACCAAGTTTCAGAGTGTCCATTTGTGTTGCAATCGTGTCTACTGTGACCTTTAAGTTTTCCTGAGTTTTTGCAAGTTGCGTAACCGAATCGGTAGATGCAACTGAGTCAATTTTAGCTTGCAAGGTGTTGTGATTTTCATGAAAAATAGTTTGCAGTTCTTTTATGGCTGCTTCATGATTCTGTAATGCATTTTCATGCCGCGAAAAAATAGGTTGGAAATGCTCACAAATTTGTGATTTTACGTCATTACAGACTTTTTGACATTTCGATTCAATGTTATGTAACTCACTAGTTAAATCTTCACGTGTTTGTTCAAGTGTGGTGTCTAACTTTTGAAGATTTTGTTCCATTGTGTCTAACTTTTTGAGATTTTGTTCCACTGTGTCTAACTTTTTGAGATTTTGTTCCACTGTGTCTAACTGTTGCTGTGTTTGTCTCTGATTTTGTTCCATTTGTTGCATTAATTGCAATAATAATGTATTAGTGTCTGGAATCTGTTTCTCTACGCTTTTAGGCAGTGCATTTGCACCGACAACATTCACATTTTGACAAGCAGAAAATGTGTCTTGACTTATTTGAGAAAACGGTGATGACCCAAAACCTGAATCTACAGTATTTGCGAAATTGTGTCCTGTCATTTCGGATTCCTGAGGCGAGCTGTTGCCGACCGATCGATCGATAATGCTTCCCTCTTCACTAATTGTTTCACTGTCCACGCCATTGTTTGCCGCCCGCTCCATTTCCCTATGCACAATTACCAAATTACTACTTTGAACATCAGTTAATTCATTACTCGGTGGCGCTAACACACTGCTTTCGTCTTCACTGTCATTTCTCAGTTTACTTTGGAGCCTAGTATTACGTTTTTCACACGCCATTATTGTCACAGTATTTCACACGACAACACAGAAAAACACAATTTGAAGAGCAAAAATAAGAGAACACATTAACATAACACTGAAAATAATATCTAGTTAATTACAGCTGCGAAATACTTGGTGCAAATCTATATGCATGCCACAACTGTTTTACTGTACAACAATGAAAGGCTACAACTACAAAGGAGATTCTCTCTACAATTACGCGCTAGCAATAAACAATAGCTACACTAAATACACAAACTACAAGAAAAATCAGAAGATTCCAGTGAGGTATCCTGGCAGGGTCGCCATATGAAACGTACCCTTTGAACAATTCTACACGAGACTGTGCTTAAACTGACATACAATATTTTTAGCGCAACGCAATCTGACTATCAAAGATCCCTGCAAAAGAATGGCCCTGACTAACATTAAACTATACCTTTCACAAATCACTTACCTCACAAAAATCTTCGCTGCTCAAGCTACTGCAATACAGCGAGCGCCACTACTGCCAGCTAAATAAAAGATTCAAACTATGGAAGGCACTAACTACTGATAGGGATAGTTAGCAAATGAAAGATATTAATAGAGAACGAACAATGTATTTACCTTGATATCATCACAAGTCATGATATATATATCAGTTCATGACAAATTACAAATCTCCGCCATCTCTCTCCCCACATCCACCACTGCTGGCGGCTCACCTCCAACTGCGCAACGCTACGCGCTGTTCACATCCAGCTGCCGCTGCCCAACACTACAATGGCAGACAACAATGCAAACTAGCCACAGACTGCACACAGCACAGCCAGTGATTTTCATATTGAGCGCTACGTAACGTTGCCAATAAGAAAACATAAACAGCCTACTTGTAACGTTGCCAATAAGAAAACATAAACAGCCTACTTACATAGAGAAAACATAAACAGCCTACTTACATAGAGAAAACATAAACAGCCTACTTACAACGTTCAAATTGACTTATATCTTGATAACCTGCACTTGTAGCAGCAGTAACCGATGTAACAACTGCGCCAGACACTTGTTGTCTCATATAGGCGTTGCCGACCTCAGCGCCGCATTCTGCCTGTAGTTGAATACGCGTGCCTATACCAGTTCCTGTGGCCCTTCTGTGTATAACTACCACAACTAATTTTCATATGCTATAACTGCTGTGATGAATTGGTTTGAAATTGACAATCAGGCGGATGGATAGCCAATTGGTGGATTCTGATTTCCATTACAGATCAAATAGGTATATGTGTTCTTCTTTTGTCCCTCCTAGACGTCAAAACAGCTTTTCCTTTCTTTTATGAGGTTTCAGGATTGCAGCCGGATGATGTTAACTTCTTGCCACAATATTTCGGCTGGCAACGTCCAGCTATCTTCAGTTGAATATCTCTGGCGGACACTCACCTGAAGATGGCTCGACAGTTTCCAGCCGAAATATTGTGGCAAGAAGTCGACATGATCCGGCTGCAACCCCGAAACCTCATAGAATATTCGGTACACCAGGAAATCTTCGAAAATCACAAGTTTTCCTTTCTTACACAACGTTCGGCGGACTGTATTCTGCCAAGTACTGGTGGACTGACGCAATGTTGCAGGTGGTCTGGCGTTCCGCATCACACAGGGCCCCGCATCCATCCTCGGTGGTGTCGGCTTCGGCGTGCTGTGGGGGCTGTTGGCCCGGTGGGTCCCAGAGAAGGACGACGTGAGTACCACATGTACCTGTAACTGCTGTCACACTTATACTGGGTGGCTGTAATGAAGGTGCAGCTACCCACACACGTCCAGTACGGACTGTAATTATCGTTGTTGTTGTTGTGCTCTTCAGTCCAGAGACTAGTTTGAGGCAGCTCTCCATGCTACTCTATCCTGTGCAAGCTTCTTCATCTTTCAATACCTACTGCAACCTACATCCTTCTGGATCTGTTTGGTTATTCATCTCTTGGTCTCCTGCATGGGGGCTTAATTAAATAAATGCAATTAATTTTTAATTTTAGTAGCTGTCTGTCCGGTTACGCAGTCTCGTAACCGGTTGGCCTTGTCTAGTATTACTCCGCAATCTGACTGCATACAATAACAACAAAGAATGAAAGGTAATTTCCGTTAACACAATTAATTAATTAAGTCCCAGCAACTATAAAAGCTACGAAACAACAAAGCACAAGTGTAACTGTTCTGTGTGTGGAAGTGTGATTCAACGTACACATCTGGTACGGTTCTTCCTCAATAAGACAAGATATTTTAAATACCATTTACACTGAAGTAATTAAAAAAAACTGAAATACTATAATTGCACATCGAAACCCGAATTACAGTCTAATACATGAACACAATCCAGATGCTTTGTAGACTGAACCTATGACCAACAGGCATTGTTAGTTAGGAAATTTAAAAAAAATAAAAAAATATTTTTTTATCTTCATGTATATTGACGAAAAATACACTCTGATCATTACAACATTCCCATTCGAACAGCATTGGCTGTCTAGCCCATCTGAACAACTGCACACGACATGCTCACAACCAGTACTGCTATTGACATCCTCTCAACAAGCACTAACTACGGCAACCTCAGAACTACTACTGCCCACGGCAACTTCTGAACAAGCGCTGCCAGTGGAGGCGGCGGAATAAAACTCTTTGGCGCAATCTCTGGCGCTGTCACTCAGTGTAGCCACCTTTCATACGCCCCTACTCCACGGGCTAGAATTTGATGGTATTTTTGCCAGCATTGGTGGTGAAAATACCACCAAATTCGTAAAAAAAATACAGACAAAAATAAAAGATAATACGAGGGCAGTTCAATAAGTAATGCAACACACTTTTTTTCTCGGCCAATTTTGGTTGAAAAAACCGAAAATTTCTTGTGGAATATTTTCAAACATTCCCGCTTCGTCTCGTATAGTTTCATTGACTTCCGACAGGTGGCAGCGCTGTACGGAGCTGTTAAAATGGCGTCTGTAACGGATGTGCGTTGCAAACAACGGGCAGTGATCGAGTTTCTTTTGGCGGAAAACCAGGGCATCTCAGATATTCATAGGCGCTTGCAGAATGTCTACGATGATCTGGCAGTGGACAAAAGCACGGTGAGTCGTTGGGCAAAGCGTGTGTCATCATCGCCACAAGGTCAAGCAAGACTGTCTGATCTCCCGCGTGCGGGCCGGCCGTGCACAGCTGTGTCTCCTGCAATGGCGGAGCGTGCAAACACACTCGTTCGAGATGATCGACGGATCACCATCAAACAACTCAGTGCTCAACTTGACATCTCTGTTGGTAGTGCTGTCACAATTGTTCACCAGTTGGGATATTCAAAGGTTTGTTCCCGCTGGGTCCCTCGTTGTCTAACTGAACACCATAAAGAGCAAAGTAGAACCATCTGTGCGGAATTGCTTGCTCGTCATGTGGCTGAGGGTGACAATTTCTTGTCAAAGATTGTTACAGGCGATGAAACATGGGTTCATCACTTCGAACCTGAAACAAAACGGCAATCAATGGAGTGGCGCCACACCCACTCCCCTACCAAGAAAAAGTTTAAAGCCATACCCTCAGCCGGTAAAGTCATGGTTACAGTCTTCTGGGACGCTGAAGGGGTTATTCTGTTCGATGTCCTTCCCCATGGTCAAACGATCAACTCTGAAGTGTATTCTGCTACTCTTCAGAAATTGAAGAAACGACTTCAGCGTGTTCGTAGGCACAAAAATCTGAACGAACTTCTCCTTCTTCATGACAACGCAAGACCTCACACAAGTCTTCGCACCCGAGAGGAGCTCACAAAACTTCAGTGGACTGTTCTTCATCATGCACCCTACAGCCCCGATCTCGCACCGTCGGATTTCCATATGTTTGGCCCAATGAAGGACGCAATCCGTGGGAGGCACTACGCGGATGATGAAGAAGTTATTGATGCAGTACGACATTGGCTCTGACATCGACCAGTGGAATGGTACCGTGCAGGCATACAGGCCCTCATTTCAAGGTGGCGTAAGGCCATAGCATTGAATGGAGATTACGTTGAAAAATAGTGTTGTGTAGCTAAAAGATTGGGGAATAACCTGGTGTATTTCAATGCTGAATAAAACAACCCCTGTTTCAGAAAAAAATGTGTTGCATTACTTATTGAACTGCCCTCGTATTAATAAGTAAATATCACATAACTAGATAAATTTTGGCTTGGCACTGACCCATCAATAACCGAATATATAAAATACAGTAAGGAATACAAATGCTTGCATACATGTGATTTTACATAATAGTTTACACAAGTATCATTCAATCAGTGGCACCAGCAATGACGAATAGGTGCAGGTAAGAGTCTCATAACATTTCATAAACAGTAAACACACAAAAAATCAGTTTATACAAATATTCACATAAAATATTTTCAATAGTTCAATAAACAAGTAGCACTCCTCAGAGTAGTTGACAGTTCCAACAGTAGCACCCAGCAATGGTCAACAGATGCAAATAGCAGTCTCATAACATTTCATCAGCAGTATTTAAACAGCTCCAACAGTGGCACCCAGCAATGGGGAGCAGGTGGAAGTAACAGTCCATAATATTCACTAACACTAATTAAACAGTTCATCAGCAGTAATTAAACATTTCCAAGTGGCACCCATCAATGTTGAACAGGTGTAGACACCAACAAGAGACATCATTTCAGTATAAGCAGTTCCATCAGTGGCACCCAGCAATGTTGAACAGGTGCAGGTAACAGTCCATAATATTCACTATCACTAATCAAACAGTTCATCAGAGTTCATCAGCATAAATTAAACATTTCCAAGTGGCACCCATCATGTTGAACAAGTGCAGGTAACAGTCCATAATACGAGGGCAGTTCAATAAGTAATGCAACACATTTTTTTTCTGTAACAGGGGTTGTTTTATTCAGCATTGAAATACACCAGGTTATTCCCCAATCTTTTAGCTACACAACACTATTTTTCAACGTAATCTCCATTCAATGCTACGGCCTTACGCCACCTTGAAATGAGGGCCTGTATGCCTGCACGGTACCATTCCACTGGTCGATGTCAGAGCCAACGTCGTACTGCATCAATAACTTCTTCATCATCTGCGTAGTGCCTCCCACGGATTGCGTCCTTCATTGGGCCAAACATATGGAAATCCGACGGTGCGAGATCGGGGCTGTAGGGTGCATGATGAAGAACAGTCCACTGAAGTTTTGTGAGCTCCTCTCGGGTGCGAAGACTTGTGTGAGGTCTTGCGTTGTCATGAAGAAGGAGAAGTTCGTTCAGATTTTTGTGCCTACGAACACGCTGAAGTCGTTTCTTCAATTTCTGAAGAGTAGCAGAATACACTTCAGAGTTGATCGTTTGACCATGGGGAAGGACATCGAACAGAATAACCCCTTCAGCATCCCAGAAGACTGTAACCATGACTTTACCGGCTGAGGGTATGGCTTTAAACTTTTTCTTGGTAGGGGAGAGGGTGTGGCGCCACTCCATTGATTGCCGTTTTGTTTCAGGTTCGAAGTGATGAACCCATGTTTCATCGCCTGTAACAATCTTTGACAAGAAATTGTCACCCTCAGCCACATGACGAGCAAGCAATTCCGCACAGATGGTTCTCCTTTGCTCTTTATATGGTGTTCGGTTAGACAACGAGGGACCCAGCGGGAACAAACCTTTGAATATCCCAACTGGTGAACAATTGTGACAGCACTACCAACAGAGATGTCAAGTTGAGCACTGATTTGTTTGATGGTGATCCGTCGATCATCTCGAACGAGTGTGTTTGCACGCTCCGCCATTGCAGGAGACACAGCTGTGCACGGCCGGCCTGCACGCGGGAGATCAGACAGTCTTGCTTGACCTTGCGGCGATGATGACACACGCTTTGCCCAACGACTCACCGTTTGTCCACCGCCATATCACCGTAGACATTCTGCAAGCGCCTATGAATATCTGAGATGCCCTGGTTTTCCGCCAAAAGAAACTCGATCACTGCCCGTTGTTTGCAATGCACATCCGTTACAGACGCCATTTTAACAGCTCCGTACAGCGCTGCCACCTGTCGGAAGTCAATGAAGCTATACGAGACGAAGCGGGAATGTTTGAAAATATTCCACAAGAAATTTCCGGTTTTTTCAACCAAAATTGGCCGAGAAAAAAAATGTGTTGCATTACTTATTGAACTGCCCTCGTATTCACTATCACTAATTAGACAGTTCATCAGAGTTCATCAGCACATTTCCAAGTGGCATCCACCAATGTTAATATGCATACGCACGAACAACAGTTTGAATGCACACACAATTGCTTTTACAAAATTATTATCAATGCTCGTACACTAAGCATACAAATTATAATAAACACACAAATGATATCAGATAATCGCCATATTAAATATTAAAAATACACAAATATCAGTAAACCTATAATATTTGTGGGTGTCAGTGCAAGCCGCAACAAACAAGTAAATAAGATTTAGGAGATAGGTCGGTACCAATTATTTGGGATTAGGAAAGGATAACACACAAAACACACTCACTCACCTTTCATCCACATTAAGTACTACTGTGTAATTGAATAGTGTTAACTGTGTAAATGCAATTCTGTCAAAGATTTTATGTTCGACATGTGTATCAAGTAGTAGTGGCAGCAGTGTATAACAGTCAATAATAGTTAGTCAATGTCATAGTCATCATGTCAAGACCAATGTTTGCCAAGCCAAATCAAAATGTACAGTTGCTGAACAACTGTTAGTGTGCCAAGATATGCAATTACTTCATCTCTCCAAAAAAAAGTACATACTGCTTATTGATTTAACAAAGTGTGTGTGTAGACAATCTTCTTTCCACTTGAGTGTTCTAGTCTGCCATCTTCATCCTCCTTGTTCCATACAAAGCAACAAAAATAAATATACTCCTCACTTACTTTACCTCTTATCCACCAAAACAATAATCATTAGCATCACATATTCTTAATACCTCAATAATACCTCTTACGTCGATACATATAAACCTTATCATCAATATCATTTACCTTACCTCTTGTCCACCAAAACTTCAATAATCATCAACTTCACACAATCTCACTAGCTCAATAATACCTCTTCAATACGTCGACACATATAAACCTTATCGCCAATATCATTTCACTTCCATAACAACTCTTTCCTCTAGTCAGTCTCCTCGAACAAGTACAGATAAAATCCTAGTGCAAACTTCAATTCATCATCCCATACACTCCGAAGACACAATGTCCACACACAACCTCTGTGTAATCCATCTGACCCAAATCTTCTACTCATTGTGAATTATAAAATACATTTTGGTTACCTTGTCCATCATTAAATAAGAGAAATGCATACATGACCTCTAACAGCCTTTAGTTTGAATAACTTCCAGTAAGTAAGTACGAATACGGAGTGTGAATGATCATAATATTTCACAGTGTGTACACCACTTTAAGAATCATAGCAAAACAGAAGCAAACATGTGGAGTATTTCTTGTGTCATGTGTCACTTGCTATTCCAATTGCTCACGAAGAATGCAGTGTAATAACTGTCAATGGTCTAAACCTAGTGTTGGTATGTCATGTCGTTAGCTTCCTTCCTATTAACATAAATTTATACAGCTTCCATAAATCCTCCAGCTCATGTGACTTCAATGAAGTTTCTTGTACTAATGTCGTTCGTAGCATTATAGTAGTTCATTTTCTTATCTTAAAAATATAAGGCACTGAGCATAAGCAAAACATGCAATAGCGAGTAAATATACCAGTAGAGAACAGAATGTCAACAACTGGATGCAGCACAATCCCTGCAACGAGGCTCTGCCAAGCGAACAATCTATAATTAATACTATAGTGTGACCTAAACTCCATGTGCATACACCATATATCAGCTTTTCTATATACCAAATTAAAGAGTAGTTATGACAACAAAACAGAAATGTGTAAATATGCAATCCATACGCAAGGCAGCAAATATGTATCTTACATAATAAACAGACCATTAGCATCATATTAGCATAAGCAAATAAATGTTCATATGTAATCTTAATAAGTAAACATGAAGGCGCAAGCAGATAAATCGCAAAGTATAACTTACACACATAACCATATGAGCACGACTAATCAGGTGACAATTATAATTTAAATAAATAAGCACAGCAGACACATAATAAAAAAATATGACAACAGTGAAAAAGTAGAGCAGCCAAGCGATGCATAATATACATAAGTAACAACCCTGTTCATTAATCAATCATTGTAAAAATCAGTTAACACAAAGTATAAATCACGTAATCGCGAGCAGCAAATTATATCTAAAGTACTTACCTAAGTTGAAATATATTACCTGAAAAATAAACTCAATTAATATTTACCTTTTTAGTTTATTACTTTCTTCTTCGAAATTACATTCTTCCTGAAATTTTTTCGATAGTAAGTCGTTTTAACGTCGGGGACACACAGAATTTACCTGAAGGTCTTAAATATTTTATACAACCGTATCCTGAAAAATACTGAACGTTAATAACGTAATTTATCAAGCCACTATAGCTTTATACTGAATCGAATAAGAGAAATTAGACTGTGTATTTGTTTACGGCTGTCAGTGCATTCGCACTGAGCGCTCGATCAGCTGTAGGTGCGCGTGACGTAGGAAGTAATTGTTCGCGGTCAACGACTGCCTTGTGCGGCGCGCAGACTTGACTGTTGCTTTGAGTATGTGCCGCCGCTGGAACACGGCGCGGTATCCTTGTACTCTCCGTGTGTTTACGTATAACTGTTAGTTTCTCAAAAGTATGTCATTCCACAAAAATTTTAACGTTCGATATATGATGTATTCCCTTAGAGCGTCGAGATTTAAGAGTTTCTGCTTCGACAGTGTTATCATGAATAATTTTGCGAACTCTATATGAACCGTCATATAGCAGAAAAAATTTGCGACACAAGCCTTTTCCTTTGTGAGACAAACGATGAGACTTAACACCTTTTGACCAACCGACAAGGTTTTTAAACGACCAGGACGTTTAACTGATTTCTCTCTTCTAGCAGCCGCAGATGCAATATTTTGTAGAGGCAGGTTGACAACTTCAGAATGCCGCAGTTTTCGTGAAGGCGGAAAAGGAACGATTTCAGAAATGCGATTTGTCGGTGCCTTATTTTTTAATATCAATATAGGCGGTAAAGAAGTTGAATCATTAGGGAGTTCATTCAGAATGTTTTGAAAAATATGAAGATACTGATCCCACGTTCTGTGATTCTGATGACAATAAAGTCGACACAATTTATTGATTTCCTTGATCCATCTCTCTGAAGCGTTAGATTGAGGGTGAAAAAGTGAAATGAAAATTGGTTTAATCTTACGACGCCGTAGAGTACGAAGCCAAATTTTAGAGCGAAACTGTGATCCATTATCTGATATAACCTTATCAACATGACCCACTTCTTTAAGAACATGTTTGATGAAAGCATTAGATACTGAACGAGCTGTTGCTTTGCGTAAAGGTATAAAACACACATATTTTGATGTCAATTCCACTGCTACCAAAATGTACGCAAAACCATTAGTAGAACGAACCACTGGACCGAACAAATCGACTGCAGCCATCTCCTTTAATTTCGCTGGAATGATAGGAAACAACGGTGCTTTGTGAGAAATAGTTGGCGGCTTAGCCTTTTGACATAATTTGCATTTGGCAAGAACAGACAGAATACGTTTTTCCATATTACTGAAGTAGCAATTTTCTCGCAATTTATGAAAGCATTTTCTGGGACCAAAGTGTGCATAACTGAAATGTGTATACCAAATCAATTTATTAACCCACTCATCAGGAATACAAACTAACCAAACAGAGTTGTCGACCGATTTTCGTTTAAAAAGAATGTCATTGCAAACTAAATAATACTGTCTAATCGCTACGCTTTCCTTTCTCCTCCACTTCTCCTTAATGTCCTTCCAGATTGGATCCTTATTTTGGTCCTTAGCGATGTCCTGGAGCGAAGACGAAATAAAATTCTCAAACGCGACACCTTGAATATACATCAAACAATAATTGTTTTCTTTGCAGTCCTCTTCAGCACTTTGTTTCAAACCCATAGGTGCACGTGATAAAGCATCAGCAATAATATTTGAAGAACCCTGTATGTAAACAATACTAAAATCAAATTCCTGTAGATACAGCGCCCATCGTGACAATCTTCCATGAGTTAATTTTGCTGACATAAGAAATTCCAGAGCTCGATGATCGGTGTAAACCTTAGTAAGTCTCCCATACAAAAACGTCCGAAATTTTGTGAAAGCTCAAACAACAGCCAAGGCTTCAAGTTCCGTAATCGAATAATTCTTTTCTGATTTAGAGAGAACACGACTTCCAAATGCAATAGTTTTCTGTACTACAACGCCGTTTTCTTCTATCTCTTGAAATAAATGTGCACCTAGGCCTTTGTAAGATGAGTCCGTCGCCAAACAAAAATCTTTAGGTAAAACCGGATGTGAAAGAAGTGGAGCAGCAACTAAAGCATCTCGAAGTTGTTCAAATTCTGACTGAGCTTCCTCATCCCAACACCAATTAGAATTCTTTCCAGATAGTTCACATAAACGAGGTGTGGCAAAATTGTCCAATGTAACAAAGCGTCTAAGAAAATTACAGACACCAAGGAAACTACGAACATCACGTTTTGTAGTAGGAACAGCATAATTACGAATAGCATCTAGTTTCTCTGGATCAGGAAGAATACCTCCTGTAGAAATAATATGACCAAGAAATTTCACCTGACAACGACCAAATTCAGATTTTTCTGAGTTCACTGTAATGCCAACTCTTGCAAAAATACGTAATAATGAATCCAAAATTTTGTTATGCTCACTCCAAGAACGTTTAGCAATAAGAATATCGTCAACATATGAAGTAATATTGTCACGAAGATAAACAGGTAAAATTTCGTTTAAACTACGAATGAATGCTGCAGAAGATATACTAAGTCCGAACATTAATTTCCGAAATCACTTTTGTGTAAAATAGTCATATCCCGTTATTCTTTACCGACACCTTTTCTAGATAGATTGATAGTTGAAGAGTTGTTTTGATAGATGCAAAGAATAGTAAAAGAGTAGGCAGCGGTGCAGAAAACTAAAAGGGAAATAGCACCACTACAGCTCGGGGCCCTGTGCACGCTACGACATATATTCACTTAGTGCAGCGAATCCCCTGAGGACATAAATAGCCACACATAAATTTCAGTTTGTCACTTTGTGGCCAATTTGGTGGAAGTGCGTACATAAATTGATCTAACCATGAACATGGATGTATGTCATTCTTAGAATTGCGAAAGATCTCAAATTTCCGAACGGTTAAAAAGTGTTTATAGTCAAAGTTTTCACCTCGTGGCGACAAAGACCTACCGCGTCTGTCCCAGTCCGAATGTCGATTATTGTCAAGTTCGCGCGCCTGGCGCTCTCTTGTTGCATCTCGTAAATGAAACAAATTATTTTCTTCAAAACACGCTGCTATCCGTGATTCTAAATTTCTTCTACTGTCTTTTCCTACGATTTCGCCTTCAATTTGTTTGACTTGCTTTCGTAATGCCTCAAATTCCCTTTTAACGCGTTCATTAAATTTTCCCTGATTTTCAACATGCTTATTTATGTTCTGGTACTCTTCGGTTTCTGCAAATGGCAATGGAGCTGTATCATCTGAATCTCTATCCCCATTTAAACTAATACTTGTCAGTTTATCTGAAATCTCCTCAACTCTTTCCGATAAGTCACCTATTTGTTCTTTCTGTTTATTTATGTCCTCCATAAGTGTCGTGACTCGGGTTTCAGTATTGACGCATTTAGTAGTTATCTGTTCATATTGTTGTGTTAGGTTATTTATTCTGTCATTTGGTATGGATTCCTCGATTCTTTCAAATATTTCTTTCTTATCGTGCGCACGTTGCAAATTCAACTCTGAAAATTTTTGTACTATCCTGCGATCTCTTTCTTCCTGTTCTCTATCCTGTTCCTTTTGTCTGATTTCTATTGAAATTAATCTATTATTGTGAGCATTCAAAATCGGTTGTACTTCTTCTCTAATTCCTTTCTCTAATTCATCTTTCATGTTTTTGAAACATGTCCCTATTCAGGAGTCTAACCGTGTTTCCATTGTTTCCATATCAGTTTCTAACTGTGTTGCTAATGTTCCCATATCTGTTTTAATTGTTCCTATTTGTGAGTCTAACCGTGTTGCCAAAGTTCCCATCTCTGTTTTAAATTCAGATCGTAACTGTGATCCCACTGTTTTTAATTCAGATCCCAAATTAAATATTGCAATCGTCAACTGCTCTGTATTAACTGGTTCGAAATTATTTTCGCCCCTAACATTTTCCGCAAAACCAACTTCTTCCATCAAAGTTGTAAAGCTATCTGTGTTCGATACTATTCCAGAGTCTTCTATCGTTAATCTCGTATTCTGAAAATGTTTTGATTGTGAAAAATTTTGAATTGGTTCCGGCCCATTTTCCCGACTTATTAAATTGTTTTCAACTTCATTATTCATCATACTGTTCTCCTGTGTTGGCGAGTTCGCCATGTCAACAATTTCGTCATTCTGACTATCCATCATTTTTGCCTTTTTCATTGATCGCGTAATCATTTACAAAACATAAAAAACTCGTCACTATACGAAAATTACACACAATGACACTTTATCTCCAACAATACCATTCACACGAAATGCTTTCCGACAAGAACGATTAATGAACAATTGAAAAATTCATAATTGCACAAAATTGTCAAACCCGTATACAAGACATCAAAAATTAAATTCTGCAAAAATACCATTAGAAGAATGACAAGACAACTACAAATGTTCAATTACCAAATCTACACATGCAATATAGACTACAATTACTAAACTACAAATTACTACAACAATACTACTGTCTGCTATTTTTACTATCAAAAGAATTCCAAGGGATGAGCCTGGCAGGGTCGCCACGTGCATGGGGGCTTAATTAAATAAAATGCAATTAATTTTTAATTTTAGTTGCTGTCTGTCAGGTTACGCAGTCTCGTAACCGGTTGGCCCTGACTAGTATTACTCCGCAATCTGACTGCATAGAATAACAACAAAGAATGAAAGGAAATTTCCGTTAACACAATTAATTAATTAAGTCCCCAGCAACTATAAAAGCTATGAAACAACAAAGCACAAGTGTAACTGTTCTGTGTGTGGAAGTGTGATTCAACGTACACATCTGGCACGGTTCTTCCTCAATAATACAAGACATTTTAAATACCATTTACACTGAAGTAATTTAAAACAACTGAAATACTGTAATTGCACATAGAAACCAGAATTACAGTCTAATACATGAACACAAGCTAGATGCTTTGTTGACTGAACCTGTGACCAAGAGGCATCGTTAGTTACGAAATTTAAAAAAAATAAAAAAAATGTTTTTTACCTTCTTATATATTGACGAAAAATACACTCTGATCATTACAACATCCCCATTCGAACAGCATCGGCTGTCTAGCCCATCAGAACAACTGCACATGACATGCTCACAACCAGTACTGCTATTGACATCCTCTCAACAAGCACTAACTACGGCAACCTCAGAACTACTACTGCCCACGGCAACTTCTGAACAAGCGCTGCCAGTGGAGGCGGCGGAATAAAACTCTTTGGCGCAATCTCTGGCGCTGTGACTCAGTGTAGCCACCTTTCACTCCCTCTACGATTTTTACCCTCCACGCTGCCCTCCAATACTAAATTGGTGATCCCTTGATACCTCAGAACATGTCCGACCAACCAATCCCTTCTTCTAGTCAACTTGTTCCACAAATATCTCTTCTCCCCTATTCTATTCAGTACCTCCTCATTAGTTATGTGATCTACCCACCTAATCTTCAGCATTTTTCTGTAGCTGCACATTTCGAAAGCTTATATTCTCTTCTTGTCTAAACTATTAATCATTCACGTTTCACTTCCATACATGACTACACTCCATAGAAATACTTTCAAAACGACTTCCAGACAGTTAAATCTATACTCGATGTTAACAAATTTCTCTTCTTCAGAAAGACTTTCCTTGCCATTGCCAGTGTACATTATCGTATGGCAGCGAAACTTGCGAGATATGGTAATGCAGAACTGATGTACGCTAGAAAAAAGTTAGTTCCAATTTAGTCCACCAGGCGTGTCGTCGACGTCTCCGATGCTTATACTGAGCAAACTGTGTAAGGTGTGGTTCATAATAAAATCAACATAATGCCTGTTTCACTCGTTTGACGTTTTTTCCCACGTCCTGTTGCTAATAAATTACACATGGAAACATTTCTACACAACTTTCTTGCATTCACGGCACCATCTGCATCTGATGGCCAAGACTGAAAATAATTTTTTTCCAGAGTAAATCGGTTTCACATTAACACATTAGAATATTTCTCAAATCCAATGCCAGACGTAAAATTACAGCCCAGAGTGCTCCTCTGTGCTGCAGTATAATTATAACCACCAGATACATAGCTTAGGAGTTACGTGAATGTTATCAGCAAATGTCTGTAGCTTGTGCTAAAAATACGGCTGAACACAGATCAAGCATGAATACAGAAAGAACTGCAAAAAAAAAAAAAGCAATCTATAAGTAAGAACAGTGAACAGTCCAAGAAAAAGAAGTGTAATAAACAACAGCCAGAAACATCAGCGGCGTCGTGGTAAAGTGGTCATGTTGCAGAACTGCTAAGCGGGCGAGCCGTGTTCGAAACTTCTTTGTGCTAGTTATTTACTTATTTATTTTTTCACAACATTATGATCTGGCCATCAGCTCATTGAAATGTTTGTTCTCGTTCTGTAGTCTTGCCAGTTGTCATACTATACATTGGTTAAAGAATATGAGTCATGCGGTAAGAATACATTACCGTTGCAAGTAAATATAATGAACGGGGAGCGCAGGCGGGATACCACATGGAGGTCTTGCAGAAATGAAAACAACAAATAAACGGGTATGAACTGCGTTACAACAAAGGAATTCAAGAGACAAGACTTCCAAACGGAACGCCACTTCAAAAACATTAAAAACGTTTTGACAGAGCACAGAAAAACCGTGTGATTGTGAAACTGTTGCGTTCATTTGTCGTAGCTTATGTGACAAACTATTGTGTGTTCATCATTTCGTTGGGAGTGATCACATTCATATTCATACGTACACCTTAATCGGGCAAAGAGACATATCTCACTCACTTACTAGTCGTACAAATTAGGTGCATCGGTAAGAGTTTCCTGTCATACGACACACGTGCTGTCACTAATGCCGTGTATGACACAGCAGAGGTGTTTTCCGGTGGAGGATTTGGTTGACTTGTCGCCTTGTCATCAAACATTTGCGTTTCCCATTCGAGAGCCAGTACTTTTGGCTGCAAACTAAGTAGTTGTGCAGATTGAACCCTCATTATACCTTACATCTCGCAGTTCAAATGGTTCAAATGGCTCTGAGCACTATGGGACTTAACTTCTGTGGTCATCAGTCCCCTAGAACTTAGAACTACTTAAACCTCACTAACCTAAGGACATCACACACATCCATGCCCGAGGCAGGATTCGAACCTGCGACCGTAGCAGTCCCGCGATTCCGGACTGCTCGCCTAGAACCACTAGACCACCGCGGCCGGCACATCTCGCAGTTAGAATTGCTGTTACGCCACGACACAGACACGAATTTGAATAAAGCGAACAGCGAAAAAAAGAAAAAGCCACAAGTCAGGCTTGAATGCTTCTCCCCCGGTTGGTACTCCAACACCGTAATCAGTTAATCACGACCCCACTTTGCTTCTTGATTGCTCTCTATTGCTCATCTTGTGCTTGGACAGTTCACTGCTTCTACTTTTGCTTTCTTTTTTTTAGAGTCTACTACACCTTCTTCCCGTTTTCATGCTTGACCGATGTTCAGTTTTTTGTAACAAGCTGTCCACAGGGGCTTCTCACCACTAAATCTGAGAGAGATGCGAAGGGGAATTTCCCCTGTAAGCTGCACTGTCCGAGAGAGCTAGAGTCGGAGAGAGGTAGGGAGGAAGGAGGGAGATAGAGAGAGAGAGAGAGAATGAGCTTAGCGGAAGTTGACGAAGATGACCGTTACTACGTCGCCTAATTACACACCGCCTAATTACACATCGCCCGCTGAAGGGGAGTGAGGCACGACCGTGTGGAAAACGTGTGACAGGGAACGAATGCCTGTCACTACATTTCCCCGCACGGATGCAGTGCTCCAATTAGCACTTGTCACTAGACCAGCACTTCGGCAGCAAACGTGGGTTGAAACGCTGTCACTTCTGCCGTGACTGCGCTGTTCGGTCTCTGCAGTGATGTTGTACCACGTGTGGACGCATTAGCCGCCGCGAATGTCGTCAAGTCTGTTCGGCGGAAGTACTACTTGCGGTTAATCAGCGTCGCAACTCAACGTCTGCAGCTGGAAGGGTGCCCTAGCAGCAGGCATTTTCCACTGTAGCGTTGTTGGGTGACATTTCTAGAAATGGGTTTCCACTCTCAGTTTGTCCCTCAAGATGTCTTCTGTAGGCTCTCGTTGTTTGTTGGTGTATTTTTGGTATGCTCTCTTAGGCGAGTAAAATCAGATGTTAAAATATGTCACATTGACCAGGATTTTTTTAAATGTCTTACATTCTAGTAGGAGGTAACATTGGTCAAATTAGGAGAAAAGTTTCCATAGCGATACATTCAGAAACCAGTAACTGTTGACATCTGGGCAAATCTGTTATGTAGAAGCAGACACTATAGGCATTGCTGCATATGTTCAGCACTCATTCTACCACATACTTCAGCCCTTCTACGCAGTGAACCATGCACTCTTTGAAATACACCCAGCCACGTTCGAACTGCATCACATGCGCTGGTCACAGACTCCTAACGATGCACATTGTCAATGGTTTGAGCGTACACCAACGGCTTTAAGGCCCGTTTCACACTGGGACACTGGTGACGGCCGGCCGCTGTGGCCGAGCGGTTCTAGGCGCTTCAGTCTAGAACCGCGCGAACGCTACGGTCGCAGGTTCGAATCCTGCCTCGGACATGGATGTGTGTGATGTCCTTAGGTTAGTTAGGTTTACGTAATTCCAAGTTCTAGGGGACTGATGACCTCAGCAGTTAAGTCCCATAGTGCTCAGAGACACTGGTGACGGTGGCCAGTGATGGTCATTGGTTCAAAATGGTTCAAATTGCTCTGAGCACTATGGGACTTAACATCTATGGTCATCACTCCCCTAGAACTTAGAACTACTTAAACCTAACTAACCTAAGGACAGCACACAACACCCAGCCATCACGAGGCAGAGAAAATCCCTGACCCCGCCGGGAATCGAACCTGGGAACCCGGGCGTGGGAAGCGAGATGGTCATTGGTGACTGTGGTAAACACTCCTGCATCACTGGTGTCCGACACCGCAGGTGTTGCCAACTGATTAGTTAGTGAAATGGACTCGTACGGGGGTAGCAACTAAATTTTGCTAGCCCTTTATGGTCCGAAAAATAATTTGAAAAAAGAACATACAACTTGGAACGTCCCCTTAGAAAAATTAATAAATTACTGTTCTGGTAAACCTCTTACATTATTTGATTTTCAAACAGCTAAGCAAAACTGAACGTACTCAGACATTTCTCTTTTTACTTATTCTGATCAACACTAAACTGACACACAATATTTTTAGCGCAACGCAATCTGACTTTAAATAATTCCTACAAAAGAATGGCCCTGACTAACAATAATCTATACCTTTCATGAATCACTTACCTCACAAAAATCTTCGTTACTCAAACTACTGCAATACAGCGAGCGCCAATACTGCCAGCTAAATAAAAGATTCTAACTACTGAAGTCACTAACTACTGATACGCATAGTTAGCAAATGAAAGATTTTGATAGAGAACAAACAATGTATTTACCTTAATAGTGTTCAAAAGTCATAATATATATACCAGTTCATGACATCCAGTCTTACAAATTTACTCTTTCTGTCGGACACACGTCCAGATCATCCGCTCTCAAAACTCCATCTCTCTCCCCACATCCACCACTGCTGGTGGCTCACCTCCAACTGCGCAACGCTACGCGCTGTTAACAGCCAACTGCCCAACACTACAATAGCGAATATTACAACAATGCTAACCAGCCACAGACTGCACACAGCACAGCCAGTGATTTTCATACAGAGCGGTACGTGGCGTTACCAATATAAAAACCTAAATAGCCTTCTTACAAACTTACCAATTCTGATTTTCTCATACATGCTCGTCTCATCGAAACCAGGCACAAAATTCGTTATAATTTCTTGCCGCGCATTCGTTTTCATCACTCTGTTGCTGCAGTCATCGCGTTTCACATCCCAAATAGCAGGACGACGCTCTACTTCACTTACAAAACCTTTCGTGTTAATCAAATCTAAACTGATGGCTACAATGTGTAGAATATAATGTACAATGAAAGTTTCGCGTCACTGTCTCAGAAATGACTGCCTGTCGGTTGCCAAATCTGCAGCTCTGTGTCTGTGTTCGAGTGTGAACACTCCAATTGAAAGTAATGCGTGTCTGGCGGTGACTGCTGTAAACACAGTGACCTTGTTCGTCACACGTGGCGAGTGTGAGTCACTGCTGGGTCACACTGGCTGGGTGAGGCGGTGTAGTGTCCTGGTGTGAACGCTCCAGTTCAGACGAATGTTTCTCTGTCGGTGACCGTCGCTGGTGACCTTCACCAGTGTCCCAGTGTGAAATGAGCCTAAATGTACCCATAGCCAGAATTCATAGCCAATAAAGAGGTCATGCTACCAATCCTCACTAATCAGTCCATCGGCCATGAAACGTTCAGGTAAGATCCTATCTCACGATCTATAGAAAATGGGTTCATACCTTGCCATGTATAAACCAGGCGCTGTCTTTCTGCTAGTGTAACGTTGTCCGGTAGCGCTGGTATTCGTCGTGCGGAACAGCAGCTGTTATGCGTTTGGTGAAGTGCATGGCGTGATGTCTCACCTCCATGATTGCTCGAGAATTTTCGTCTGCCCACATGCGCGTTTCTTGTGGAACCTGCTTCACCTGCAAATAAAATGCAGGCTGTGAGCTCAGGATCTCCACCAATCTCTTGTATAAGCCATTTGCATAACTCTAATCAGGCAGTGTGGTCTCTTGGGTGAAGAGCTTGGATGAATTGCATATGGTAGGAATAAAACAACACTGTCCATGCAGAACTGACCACTAGTTGATGTGGTCCACGTCGGCTCGAAGTGACAAAAATTGATATCCAGGTAGAATGTGAATAACAACTTCTTTGGAATGAAAGAAACTTAAATTCTCCTTCTGAAAAGCGAAACGCCCCTTCGCAACCCCCTCAGATTTAGTGGTAAGATTGCCGAGTGCATAGCCCGTCAAAAACTGAACACAGAACAAGCATGAACGCGAAGAAGGTATACTGATCTGTGAAAAAAAGCAAAGTAGAACTAATGAACGGTCCAAGAACAAGGCATGAAATAAACAACACCGTGTAACAGCACCGGTGTCGTGGGTAAGTGGTTATGGTGTTGCTCTGCCAAGGAAACGAGCCTTGTTCAAGACTCCCTCGTATCGCCGGTTTTTTTTCTTGTCCGTCTGGTCATTGAAATGTTTGTTTTCGTTCTGTTGTCTTGGGAGTTGTCATACGATACATTCGTTATAGAATATGAGTCATGTGCAAGAATACGTTACCGTCTCAAGTAAATGTGATGAGTAGTGAGAGCAGGCGATATAGCATATAGACATCTGACGGAAATGAAAATAATAAATGAACGGGTGTGAGCTGTGTTACAACAAAGGAATTCAAGAGTCGAGACTTCCAAAACGGAACACAACTTCTGAGACGTTCAAACATATGTTCTGACAGACCACAGAGAAACAGTGTGATTGTGTAACCGTTGCGTTCACTTATCGCAGATTATGTGACAAACTACTATGCTTCCATCATTTTCATGGGAGTTGTCACATTCACAATCACACGAACACCTAAATCGGGCGAGGAGGCATATTTGTCTCACTCACCAGGCGTTCAAGTTAGGTGCGTCGATAAGAGATCTTCAACAACTTACACACGTACTGTCACTAGTGCCGTGAATGACACCAGACGTGTTTTCCGGTGGAGTATTCGGTTGACTTGTCGCCTTGTTATCAAACGTTTGCGGTTCCCATTCGAAAGCCACTTCCTATCGGCTGCTAATAGAGTAGTTGTGCAGAATGAACTGTCATTATAGGTCCCTGCCTTACACCTCGCTGTTGCACACGGACGTGACACCACGACACAGACAAAAATTTGAAAAAAGAGGGAAAAAAAGGATGGTGCGAGGCAGCCGGCCGCTGTGGCCGAGCGGTCCTAGGCGCTTCAGTCTGGAACAGCGCGGCCGCTACGCTCGCAGGTTCGAATCCTGCCTCAGGCATGGATGTGTGTGATGTTCTTAGGTCAGTTAGGTTTAAGTAGTTCTGAGTTCTAGGGGACTGATGACCTCAGATGTTAAGTCCCATAGTGCTCAGAGCCATTTGAACCATTTTTGGTGCTAGGCAGGTTTGTATACTTCTTGCCCGCTTGGTAGTCTAACACGGTAGCCGCTTAAACACGACGCCATTTTGCCGGCCAGTGTGGCTGAGCGGTTCTAGGCGCTTCAGTCTGGAACCGTGCTGCTGCTACGGTCGCAGGTTCGAATTCTGCCTCGGGCATGGATGTGTGTGGTGTCCTTAGCTTAGTTAGGTTTAAGTAGTTCTAAGTCTAGGGGACTGATGACTTCCGATGTTAAGTCCCATAGTGCTCAGAGCCATTTGAACCATTTGAACGACGCCATTTTACTACACTTCTTGTTCTTGGACCGTTCACTGTTTCTATTTTGCTTTTTTTCACGGTCCAGTACACCTTCTTTCTGTTTTCATGATTGATCTGTGTTCAATTTTTGAAGGGCTATCCACTGGAACCTCTTACCACTAAATGTGAGTGGAGTGCTATGGGGAGTTTCCCTTGTGAGTAGCGAAATAGAGACTTAATTGCGAATTCCCTTTGAATTGAATAAGGAAAACAAGTTCAGTGGACCCTCAGCGGCGGAAGCCTATAACACCACAGTTCTGTAGCGCCACAATGCAGAGGCCACGCCCTGTTGTTAGCAAGCTCGCAGCTCCATGTAACGTTGAAGGCGAAAATCGGAGGTCAGTAGACTGCCTGGCATCGGACAGTAGGCCATTGCAGGTTCCAGGACGGACTGTGATCAGTGGAACCCGGAGCGGTTGGCGTAATTGCCCAGAGAACTCGTCCGTGGAGAGCTCGATGTGTACAGCCATTCCGTGGTTGTGCGCGGGCCTAAATAAGGAGAATCGTTTCAAAACCTAGTAAAAGCAAAGGAGGTCAAAACATCATTTGATGCGTTTTCACCCCAACTGTGGTATGCTCCGGTCATTTGGCGCCTCTTCTGCTAGCGCCATCTCGCGACGCGGCCTGTAGTGCAAGAATAGAGCCGCAGTTGCGGTAGTACAGACAGTGTGTAAACTTTTAGCTGGCAGACCTCTCCCTAGTCCTGAATCGGTAGAAGTCGGTAAACGTCGGGAAGCTTCGGTAGGCACGCAGTTTCGACTGCTGCCAACATTACGCAGCTGACTGTGTTGTACAAGGTAGCCATTGTCGTCTGCTTCGTTGTTGTTTTGCGCTCTACTGTTCTGCGTGTTTTTATCGTGCAGTTGTGCTAAACATTATCAAAATGAGTGAAGAGGCAGTTGCTGGCCCGTCTCGGGAGTCGCCAACAACCCCTATCGGTAGGCCTACGGTTAGAAGGAAACCAGTATTACGTAGCGATGCTCGCAAAATTATATTGCGTGCGATTGAATGGTGCAAAAGGGAGCAGAAAAAAATTGCTTCACCCCATTTACAAGTCTTCAGTGAGAGCTGCTACATACACAGAACAAAGCATGCGTAGCATTGGAAGATTCAAACAGTTTTCCAAGAATCATCCTGGCGTATCACCACAAACGCCTGGCAAGAAAAGGTGAGTTTCCATTTCAGATATTTTGTTCGCGATCACTTTGAAGGAGCCCCCTATTTCGCCCGAATTACCTTATATTTCATTTTCCCTTGCTACTGTATTGCTTTGTATGGAAACATCACTGGTGACAGTATTATTTCGAAACACATTCATATTACAGTACATTTCCAAATTAAAAAAAAAATACATGCAGTGCAGAAGGCATTTTCTTATAAGTCTTTCTCTCTCTTTTAACTTAGGAAAAGAAGTGGAGAAATCGAAGTAATGATCGATGATTTCAACCAGCGTGTCATTCGCGACACGATAGCGGAATTTTATTCAGTGTGGAAGATTGTGCCGAGCCTGCGAACACTGCTTCCAGTTTTGCACGACAAAATAGGCTGGAACTGGAGTATTGTCTCCGCTGAGAAAAGTCCTTTTGTCCATCGGATTCATATGGCGTACGGTGGAAAACAAGAGGACTGCGTTGTTAGAACGTCCAGACATTGTGCACTGGCGATCTCGTTTCATTGTTGACATGAAGAACTTCAGGGAAGCAGGCAGAGAAATACTTTACCTCGATGAATCGTGGATCGATAATAACTTAACGTTTAATGAATGTTGGCAGAGGAAGGGTGACTTACGTGAAGAGAGTGTCGTTGGTGTCACAACATGGGGGAGCGCATAGTAGACAAACATGCATACACTCATTTATATATATATATATATTTTAATGTACATGACGATTTCAGTTTCCTTTACGAACAACATTAAAGGGAGTTTTACTTGCAAGCCTTTCGTCTGCTTTCGTGTAAGAAGGATGACACGCAATTTGTAGTGCCGGCACTGTAACTGGTAGGCGTGCCTTGTCACCCCCCCCCCCCCCCCCCAACGGCTCCTCAGCCCTCGCCAGCCAATGCTTGCTTCCTCCTCTCCCCGCGCTCCCCACCCAACTCTGCCGTCTTACAGTTAACACACTGTACCTAGCTTGCTCCTGTATGTGATGGAGACACTTTACATTTATAATGTCATCTCTCTTGGACGCTTATGTGCTACTTACGACAATTTTGTAAGGCCTGCGTATTATAGGCAACTATTAATATCACCATTGTTTGCCTTCATGTCGTAACCTGTATGTGTCCTAAGATCCGATGATGGCGGCTTTAGTTTCGCCGAAACCGGTAACCACGGAATAAAAAGAATTCCTGCGATCTTGGCTACCAGTTTATTGTTTTACAACCATCCAGATCGCTCCCACATGACCACAATGTGCTCCCTACAAAATTCAACAATAGTGAGTTTTAAATCGAAAAATCGTTCCAGGAACGCCCCTTGGCTTGACCAACATACTCTGCAGTAATATATAAAGTCTCCGTACTCTTAGTTCAGTTCCATCAAAAACTGTTGCCACTGACAGTGGAATAATGCGTGCAACATAAGAAATTTTGCTGTTCATATCTCCAATTTCTTCATGTGTTCCATGCCTGCAAAGTTAGTATAAAGTGTTTCTTGAACAGAGGACAATGAATTCCGTCTGTCGATCATTGCAATTTTTGGCTCTTTCATTCCCAACCGAACCTCTAAATTCCTTCTGCGTCGTATTGTAATGTCGTTTCATAGTAAATTTATAATACCCGCCGCCTGCGTGACTTCATAACACGTACTGAGAATTTTCATCTCTCTTCTATCATTCCCATTCATTTTTAAAGCCTTGTGACGAAGATCGCTAGACTGCCTCTTT
The DNA here is from genome assembly GCF_021461395.2 of Schistocerca americana. Taxonomy (NCBI): domain Eukaryota; kingdom Metazoa; phylum Arthropoda; class Insecta; order Orthoptera; family Acrididae; genus Schistocerca; species Schistocerca americana. The sequence continues at coordinate 601,746,760 of NC_060123.1, read as the reverse complement.
CTGTGCAAATAGATAAGGCACCTGTGAATGTCCTCCACACCACAGACACATAGTGAAAGGTAAAAAGCGCTGTCACCACAATTCTGTTGAACTAAAGAGCGCCGTGCTGACCGAAAAATGCCGCACGGCAGCGCTAAGTAGAACGTCGTGCTGTTCCGACTGGTTCCGAGAAGCACCGAGGAAAGCCGAGCAACAGGCAAGGCTTCGGCCGGCCTGCAGTCCACACTCCTGCACGCGTAAAGTTCGGCACGCCGTGACTGGCCCTGCATTTAGGGAATAGAAGGTCTCCACTGCGCTATTTAACAAGCACAGTTGCTTGACACTGTACGGAACGACTGATCTTGTTCTCTTGACGTAGTGCTTGCGCAGCACAACCTCAAAGCGCCACCGTCAGTGTCCTGCAAATCACAATCATTTGCACATGCACAATGAACTGCACAGATACTGGCTTCTGAGCATATTAAACTCTAAGAAAATAAAAGAAAACGACACACCAGTAATGAATTATCCGAATGGGACGGAAATCGGTAGATGTGATACAAATCTAGAGAGCCAGCCGGAGTGGCCGAGCGGTTCTAGGCGCTACAGTCTGTAACCGCGCGACCGCTACGGTCACAGGTTCGAATCCTGCCTCGGGCATGGATGTGTGTGATGTCCTTAGGTTAGTTAGGTTTAAGTAGTTCTAACTTCTAGGAGACTGATGACCTCAGAAGTTAAGTCCCATAGTGCTCAGAGCCATTTGAACCATTTTTTTGAACCAAATCTAGAGACAAACAAATGACAACAATTTTAGAAAAGTTAGATGATTTCTTCAAGAGGAACAGCTTCACAAACTGGGGGTCCTTATGCAAGCAGTTATTGGGTCTGTAACTCATTCATAGAGTTGTTAAATGTCCTCCTGAGCAATATAGTGCCAAATTCTGTCCAACTATGTCGTCAGAATCCCGCGATGATGGGAGGGCTCTACTCATAATGCTCCAAATGTCCTCATTTGGCGAGAGATCCAGCAGCCTTGCTGACCAAGGCAGGTTTCAGAAAGCACGAAGACAACGGATAGAAACTGTCGCTGTTTGCGGGCGAGCATTGCTTTACTGCGGTTTAAGCCCAGGATGGCTTGCCACCACGAAGGAGAGCAAAAGAGAGTGTAGAATATCGTCGGCGTACTGCTGTGCTGTAAGGGAGCCGCAGATGACATCCGAAAGGGGCCTACTACGAAAAGAAATGGTACTTACGTCATCAGTCCTGGTCGTCGCGCCGTGTAGTGGGCAACTACATCTACATCTTCATGGTTACTCTGCAATTCACACTTAAGTGCCTGGCAGAGGGTTTATAGAACTTTTTTCGTACTACTTCTCTACCATTCCACTCTCGAATGACGTGTGGGAAAAAGGAACACCTAAATCTTTCCGTTCGAGCTCTGAATTCTCTTATTTTATTATGATGCTCATTTCGCCCTACGTAGGTGCGTCTCAACAAAATACCGTGTGATCAAAAAGTCAGTATAAATTTGAAAACTGAATAAATCACGGAATAATGTAGGTAGAGAGGTACAAATTGACACACATGCTTGGAATGACATGGTGTTTTATTAGAACCAAAAAAATACAAAAGTTCAAAAAATGTCCGACAGATGGCGCTTCATCTGATCAGAATAGCAATAATTAGCACAACAAAGTAAGACAAAGCAAAAATGATGTTCTTCACAGGAAATGCTCAATATGTCCACCATCATTCCTCAACAATAGCTGTAGTCGAGGAACAATGTTGTGAACGGTACTGTAAAGCATGTATGGAGTTATGGTGAGGCATTGACGTCGGATGTGGTTTTCAGCATCCCTAGGCATGTCGGTCGATCACGATACGCTTGCGTCTTCAGGTAACCCCAAAGCCAAGGCCAAGCATGACGAAAGTGGCGGCTGAACACACGATCATCACCAAACGACGCACGCAAGAGATCTGTCGGACATTCTGTGAACTTTTTTTTTGTTTGTTCTAATAAAACCCCATGTCATTCCAAGCATGTGTGTCAATTTTTACCTTTCTATCTACATTATTCCGTGGTTAATTAAGTTTTCAAATTTATACTGACTTTTTGATCACCCGGTATTTTCGCATTCGGAAGAGAAAGTTGGTGATTGAAATTTTGCAAATTGATCTCGCCGCAAAGAAAACCGCCTTTGTTTCAGTGACTGCCACCCCAACTCGCGTATCATATCAGTAACACTCTCCCTCCTATTGCGCAATAACACGAAACGAGCTGCGGTTCTTCGCACTTTTTCGGTGTCCTCCATCAATCCTACCTGGTAAGGATCCCATACCACGCAACAATATTCCAGCAGAGGACGGACAAGTGTAATATAGGCCGTCTCTTTAGTGGGTTTGTCGCATCTTCTAAGTGTCCTGCCAACGAAGCGCAGTCTTTGTTTCACCCTCCCCACAATATTATCTATGTGGTCTTTCCAAATTAAGTTGCTCGTAATTGTAATTCCTACGCATTTGGTCGAATTGACAGTCCTTAGATTTGTGGGATTTATCGTATACCCAAAATTTATCGGATTTCTTTCAGTACCTATGTGGATGACCTCGCACTTTTCTTTGTTTAGTGCTAATTGCCACTTTTCGCACCATACAGAAATTCTCTTTAGATCATTTTGTAATTGGAATTGAGCGTCTGATGATTTTACTAGACGGTAAATCACAGTGTCATCTGCAAACAATCTAAGGGGGCTGCTCGCATTATCACCTAGATCATTTATATAAATCAGAAACAGCAGAGGGCCTACGACACTACCTTGCGGAACGCCAGATATCACTTCTGTTCTACTCGATGATTTACCGTCCATCACTGTGAACTGTGACCTCTCTGAGAGGAAATCACGAATGCAACCGCACAACTGAGACGATACTTCATATCCACGCAATTTGATTAATAGTTGCTTGTGAGGAACAGTATCAAAAGCCTTCTGGAAATCTAGGAATATAGAATCGATCTGAGATCCCTTGTCAACAGCACTCATTACTTATGGAACCGGTGGGTTCAGGAGGGTAATACGGAACACCGTGCTGGACACCAAAGGCCTCGTATCGCTAGCAGTCGGGATGACAGGCATCTTATCCGCATGGCTGTAACGGATCGTGCAGCCACGTCTCGATCCCTGAGTCAACAGATGGGGACGTTTGCAAGACAACAACCATCTGCACGAACAGTTCGACGACGTTTGCAGCAGCACGGACTATCAGCTGGGAGACCATGGCTGCGGTTACCCTTGACGCTGCATAACAGACAGGAGTGCCTGCGATGGTGTACTCAACGACGAACCTGGGTGCTCGAATGGCAAAACGTCATTTTTTCGGATGAATCCAGGTTCTGTTTACAGCATCATCATGATCGCATCCGTGTTTGGTGACATCGCGGTGAACGCACATTGGAAGCGTGTATTCGTCATCGCCATACTGGCGTATCACTCGGCGTGATGGTATGGGGTGTCATTGGTTACACGTGTCCGTCACCTCTTGTTCGCATTGACGGCACTTTGAACAGTGGACGTTACATTTCAGATGTGTTACGACCCGTGGCTCTACCCTTCATTCGATCCCTGCGAAACCCCACATTTCAGCAGGATAATGCACGACCATATGTTGCAGGTCCTGTACAGGCCTTTCTGGATACAGAAAATGTTCGACTGCTGCCCTGGCCAGCACATTCTCCAGATGTCTCACCAATTGAAAACATCTGGTCAATGGTGGCCGAGCAACTGAGTCGTCATAATACGCCAGTCACTACTCGTGATGAACTGTGTTATCGTGTTGAAGCTGCGTGAGCAGCTGTACCTGTACATGCCATCCAAGTTCTGTTTGACTCAATGCCCAGGCGTATCAAGGCCGTTATTACGACCAGAAGTGGTTGTTCTGGGTACTGATTTCTCAGGATCTATGGACCCAAATTGCGTGAAAATGTAATCACATGTCAGTTCTAGTATATTTGTCCAATGAATACCCGTTTATCATCTGCATTTCTTCTTGGTATAGCAATTTTTTTGGTCAGTAGTGTATGTTAGGCTATGAACGCAGTCGGCGGTGGAGGTGGGTGCGAGTGTTGGTGTTGTGTTGCCGCAGCCGCTGGTGGTGCCTCTGCGGGTGCTGCTGCTGCTGTGTGGGGGCGTGGCCGCGGTGTTCGGCAGCGAAGCGCTGGGGGTGCCCGGCGCCGGGTCGCTGGGCTGCCTCACCGCCGCCTTCGCGTCGGGCATCTCCTGGGAGGCGCTCGGCACTCGACCGGAGGATGTGAGTGGCTGCTGCCGGCGCTGCCGCAAATTCTGCCATCCTCTCTCAGAACTACTTTCCGTCAGTGAGAACACTACCGAGCAAAGGAGTTTCAGGCATTTTTCCCATACCTTTCGCACTCCAGAGTGCAGCCCTGGCTGTCTCCAGATTGGTCACAGTTGTGTTCCATCGTTTTACCTGTAGGTTGTACTGACACCGCCGGAGAATTACCTTGTTGGACACGTCAGTTAGGGAGTTACTGTGTGGATAAAGCACTTACTTCCACACAATATTGACCTGGCCTTCGTAACACATAAAGTGTGTGACGTTCTCTGTTGTTAAACATGTCGTGAGAATAAATTATTAAAATACAAAATTTTCAGTTCATTGATCTCGTATGATTCAGTGAGTAGTAGTGTCTAAGCTTAGGAACTGATGACCTTAGCAGTTCAGCCCCATAAGATTTCACACAAATTTGAATTTGAATTTTGATGTTGTTCATGGGGCCAATAACGATAACTATTATTCGTCTTTGGAACAGAATTTTTGTTATTCTTTTTAACCAAACGTGTTCCACCTAATTGTGCTAGGAAACTTCACTATTATTCTGATGAATGAAACAAATAATTGTATACTTTTGCATTTAATTGCTCCTTGGGGACACTTTTAGGTTACCTAAATATTCGCATTATTGACAAGTGGGTCCTTGCGATTTTGCACTTACTTTCGTATTTACTATGGTTTACGTGAGACTAATATCTTCTTTTGCTAATGTCTGAGTCCCGCATGATGCGCAGGGTCGGCATGGTTAAGTCAGATTTGGCACGATTAATTTGAAGGGGTGGCCCTTCCTGCCGCCACTCCATAAGCCCCGGGACGGAAGCAGTGTACCCCAGCTGCCTGCGTCTAGCGTAAACCATGAAATAGTGCGAACGTTTTTCAAATGTCTGCAAGGCGTGTAACTGAGGCGGGGCTTGGGGTCCAGCCCGGTGTCTACTTAGGGGCATGTTGAAAACCGCCTAAAACCACATCCATGCTGACCGGCACCCGGCCCACGTTGTTAATCCGCCGGGCGGGTTCGATTCAGGGCCGGCGCGCCTACACGAGTCCAGCAAGCAGCGCATTAGCGCTCTCGGCAAACCTGGCGAGTCGTTACGTGAGTCTAATAACTGTTAGTAAGTAATTCATTACAAGCAAACATCACTGTAAAGATTCCAGTCAACTGCCTGTCACAGCCTTATTGTTCTGCAGTGGTCACTTCTGTAACAACTTTATTGCTAGGTTATCTGACTAAAGCAAAGTAACTATTAGATCAACAGCACTGATTCTGAGTTATACATTGTTTTAAACCTTAACATCATTTATTATACTTACACTGAAGGACCTAAGAAACTGATATAGGCATCCGTATTCAAATACAGAGATATGTAAACGGGCAGCACAAGGCGCTGTGGTCGGCAAGGCCTATATAAGACAACAACTGTCTCGTGCAGTTGTTAGATCGGTTACTGCTGCGACAACGGCAGGTTATCAAGATTTCAGTGACTCTGAACGTGGTGTTATAATCGGCGCACGAGCAGTGGGACACAGCATTTCCGAGGTAGCGATGAAATGGGCATTTTCCCGTGCGAATATTTTATGATTGTACCGTGGACATCAGGAATGCGCTAAAAACATCATATCTCCGATATCGCTGCGGCCGGAAAAAGATCTAGCGAAAACTGGACCAACGACGACTGAAGAGAATCGTTCAACGTGACAGAAGTCCAAACCTTCTACAAATTTCAATGCCGGACCATCAACAAGTGTCAGCGTGCGCACCATTCAACGAAACATCATTGATATGGGCTTTCGGAGCCGAAGGCCCAGGCGCAACACAAAGCTTTACGCCTCCCATGGGCCCGTCAACACCGACACTGGACTGTTGACGACTGGAAGCATGTTGCCTGGTCGGGCCAATCTCGTTTCAAATTGTATCGAGCTACATGGACGTGTACGGGTATAGAGACAACGTCATGAATACATGGACCCTGCATGTCAGCAGGGGACTGTCCAAGCTGGTGGAGGCTCTGTAATGGTGTGGAGCGTGTGCAGTTGGGGTGATAGGGGAACCCTGATAGTCTAGATACGACTCTGACACGTGACACATACGTAAGCATCCTTTGCATCCGTTCATGTCCATTGTACATTTCGACGGACTAGGGCAGTTCCAGCGGGACAATGCGATACCCCATACCTCCAGAGTTCCTACAGAGTGGCTCCAGGAACACTCTTCTAACAAGGGAACCTCCCCATCGCACCCCCCTCAGATTTAGTTATAAGTTGGCACAGTGGATAGGCCTTGAAAAACTGAACACAGATCAATTGAGAAAACGGGAAGAAGTTGTGTGGAACTGTGAAAAAATAAGCAAAATATACAAACTGAGTAATTTATGGGAAGATAGGCAGCATCAAGGACTTTTGGAACGCAGGAGCGCCGTGGTCTCGTGGTAACGTGAGCAGCTGCGAAACGGAAGGTCCTTGGTTCAAATCTTCCATCGAGTGAAAAGTTTAATTTTTTATTTTCAGTTTATGTGACAAACTCTTATGTTTTCATCACTTTTTTGGGAGTGATTATCACATCCACAAGAAAACCTAAATCGAGCGAGGTAGAAGAATCTTTTTACCCATTCGCCAAGTGTACAAGTTAGGTGGGTCGACATCATATTCCTGTCATGTGACGCACATGCCGTCACCAATGTCGTATAGAATATATCAGATGTGTTTTCCTGTGGAGGAATCGGTTGACCTATGACCTTGCGATCAAATGTATTCGGTTCCCATTGGAGAGGCACGTCCTTTCGTCTACTAATCGCACGGTTTTGCGATGCGGTCGCAAAACACAGACACTAAACTTATTACAGTGAACAGAGACGTCAATGAACGAACGGACAGATAATAACTATGCAAAAATAAAGAAAGTAAAATTTTCACTCGAGGGTAGACTTGAAGGAAGGACCTCTACTTCTGCAGCTGGTCACGCTAACCACGGGACCACGGCGATCCTCGGCTCACGTTCCCCTTGTTGTTGCCTATCTTGTGCATGGACTACTCAGTTTGTATATTTTGCTTATTTTTTCACAGTTCCACACAACTTCTTCCTGTTTTCTCAATTGATCTGTGTTCACTTTATCAAGGCCTATCCACTGTGCCAACTTATAACTAAATCCGAGGGGGGTGCGATGGGGAGGTTCCCTTGTAAGTTTAAACACTTTCGCTGGCCACCAATCCCCCCAGATATGAAAATTATTGAGCACATATGGGATGCCTTGCAACGTGGTGTACAGAAGACATCTCCAGCTCCTCATGCCCTCTTGGCTTTATTGACAGCTCTGTATAATTCAGTGTCAGTTCCTCCAGCACTACTTCAGAAATTAGTCGAGTCCATGACACGTCGTGTTGCCGCACTTCTGTGTGTTTGTGGTGACCCTACACGATATTAGGCAGGTGTACCACTTTCTTTGGCTCTTCAGTGTACAATACAACAATTAATTAGAAGCTGCTTTGGCCTTCGCATTTCATTATCATTTCTAAAATGGGGAACGGACTTCATAAAAATATCCGAATAATGGAATCTGTGTATAAACTAATTTATCATAGTATCTTCTCGGCGCTTTGTTGTTGGCTCATCAGTTTTTTGTTTGTTTCAGAACCCAGTTGCTACAGCCTTTGAAATATTTTGGATAATATTCGAACCGGTGCTGTTTGGAATAACAGGTACCCAGATAAAATTTGAGGAATTAACGGGAAACCTCGTTTCACTGTGCGTTGCCTGTATCATCACAGCTATGGTGGTGAGTACATAATTCAGCCACATTTAGTATTTAAGTGTCTATGTAGTAAAACAGTGACAAAATACTATTATATGGCCAGTATAAACAGAAGAAATCACACTGCAGACTCGACTACTTGATTTCGGAAGTAAGAATGTCTTCATCAATCGTCTGGGCTAACGGAAGAATAGGTTGGAACAATAGAAACTTTGCAGGAATTACTTAAGCAAGTTTGACTGGACATCGAGTCAAGAGGGATACTATAGGAAAATATGAGAGGAAAGTCAGCATTGGAAGCCAGCAACAAACATTACGCTCACATCTGCCAAGTACAGAGTGCACAGTCAAAAAGTCAGAAACAAGAAAAAGTAAGACTGAAAACAAACCATAAAACACATGAAACACATATCTCCAGTCGCTATAGCTGATCCACCTAACCAGTTTTAAAACTGTTCAGAATCGTTGTTAGGAAACAATAGAGAATGACAGGCTGAATAAGAAAACAGAAAAAAGTATAGGTTGCGTAAAACCACTCAAAAAATGTCAAAAACCGTATTATGATGAGAAAGGTAAAAAGCAACTGGAGGTTGTATCTGTATGTTGAGACAGCAAAAAAAAGTTGCAAACCAAAATAGAGTTTGATTTAACTGTGACAATGATTATTTTAAGAGAAAAAAGTTATAATAAAATCTCACATATCTATCATAATTACGCTTATGACAGTAGTGCGAGAGAAAGCGATGCGTTGGTGAATTTACGGCTGATTTATGCCATCAGTCCTCTGACTGGCTTGATGTGGCGCCCACTATTCCCCCTCTTACGTCAGTCTTTTCATCCAGTGTCCTGAACTATATGTTGCGCATATCCCAGTCTTCCTGTTCCTCTACAAGTTTAGCCTGATGTGGCTCCTTCCATCAAGTGATATGTGTACTTAAGTTTGGTTGAAATCGGTCCAGTGGTTTAGGGGGAGATGAGGAACATACATACATTTTTATAATGTGCATGGATGAGAAGTCAGTCTATATTACTAAACCGCTAAAACGATCAATCACCCTATCTCATTTGCAGGTTGTCTATGTAACAGACTCCACGCGCAACAAAAATTTGGTTTTCATTATTTAAAACAGTAATTGAGTGAATATACTGTCATAACCGACTCGTTAAGAGATATAATGTTACGTTAAAGGGGTAACACAATGAGTCAAGTACTTAAGTCAGGAAGTGTGTACGTATACGACTTGGGGCAGTGTTAGTCACAGCGCGCAAATTCTTCGAAGTCTTTGAGAACAGTTTAACGACTTTCGTCAACAAAAACCTTTTCGAAGCTATTCCTCGCTGGCATCCTCCACAAAATAATGAAAGGAAAAAAACTGTCTTTTATTACATTTTTGCTGTTCAAGCACTAAAACCTCAGCGTCAGGAATGACACTTTACTTTATTACTTCTTTTCTGTTAATTCCATTCGCAACCCTTGTTGAAGAGAGAATCCACAAATACACTACTGGCCATTAAAATTGCTACACCAGGAAGAAATGCAGATGATAAACGGGTATTCATTGGACAAATATATTATACTAGAACTGACATGTGACTACATTTTCACGAAATTTGGGTGTAAAGATCCTGAGAAATCAATACCCAGAACAACCACCTCTGGCCGTAATAACAGCCTTGATATGCCTGGGCATTGAGTCAAACAGAGCTTGGATGGCGTGTACAGGTACAGCTGCCCATGCAGCTTCAGCACGAAATCAGTTCATCAAGAGTAGTGACTGGCGTATTGTGGCGAGCCAGTTGTTCGGTCACCATTGACCAGACGTTTTCAATTGGTGAGAGATCTGGAATATGTGCCGGCCAGGGCAGCAGTCGAACATTTTCGGTATCCAGAAAGACCCATGCAGGACCTGCAACATACGGTCGTGGATTATCCTGCTGAAATGTAGGGTTTTGCAGGGATCGAATGAAGGGTAGAGCCACGGGTCGTAACACATCTGAAATGTAACGTCCACTGTTCAAAGTGCCGTCAATGCGAACAAGAGGTGGCCGAGACGTGTAACCAATGGCACCCCATACCATCACGACGGGTGATACGCCAGTATGGCGATGACGAATACACGCTTCCAATGTGCGTTCTCCACGATGTCGCCAGATACGGATGCGACCATCATGATGCTGTAAACAGAACCTGGATTCACCCGAAATAATGACGTTTTGCCATTCGTGCACCCAGGTTCGTCGTTGCAGGCGCTCCTGTCTGTGATGCAGCGTCAAGGTTAGCCGCAGCCTTGGTCTCCGAGCTGATAGTCCATGCTGCTGCAAACGTCGTCGAACTGTTCGTACAGATGGTTGTTGTCTTGCAAACGTCGCCATCTGTTGACTCAGGGATCGAGACGTGGCTGCACGATCCGCTACAGCCATGCGGATAAGATGCCTGTCATCTCGACTGCTAGTGATACGAGGCCGTTGGGATCCAGCACGGCGTTCCGTATTACCCTCTTGAACCCACCGATTCCATATAATGCTAACAGTCATTGGATCTCGACCAACGCGAGGACCAATGTCGCGATACGATTAACCGCAATCGCGATAGGATACAATCCCACCTTTATCAAAGCCGGAAACGTGACGGTACGCATTTTTCCTCCTGACACGAGGCATCACAACAACGTTTCACCAGGCAATGCTGGTCAACTGCTGTTTGTATATGAGAAATCGGTTGGATCTTTCCTCATGCCAGTACGTCGTAGGTGTCACCACCGGCGCCAACCTTGTGTGAATGCTCTGAAAAACGAATCATTTGCATATCACAGCATCTCCTTCCTGTCGGTTAAATTTCGCGTCGGCAGCACGTCATCTTTGTGGTTTAGCAATTTTAATGGCCAGTAGTGTACTACTAAGTGTAAGTTATACAATTGTACGCCACATAGGTTAGGATACATGACGTCATAAACATTCAGATATTTGAAAAACCAACTTTCCTCAAAATGAGGTGGAAATTATCAAGACCGCACTCATATAGTGTCTGAATTTATTCTGTGCAGGGTACTTCGACTTATTAAAGAATCTGATGTGGAGGAGTTATTGGTACCCCCATGTTCCAGAATGCGGCAAGTGTCCCTCGTCCACTTACCCTCATTCCTCTGTCCCATACCCTCTTGCTAGCGTCTGTGATCTGCAGTACTGTGCAGTGTAAATGTAATTTAACTAGAGAGCTTCATTAAGTCTAGTGTGCATTTTTTCCACTTCAAGTTGTGGTCTTTTTACTGTAATCTGATTACTGTGTTCCAGTAATTCCATTAACTGAATCGAGTACAGCTATGGACTGTGTCATATCGTGATAAGTACTGGGCCCCGTGGTTGTAATTAGTGCAGCTGCTCATAAGGGTCCAGTGTAGGCTGTAATTATCATACGGCAGACACGCTAATGCGTTAATGCGAAACCAATCTCGCTGAAAACAAATTAGTTCCACCTTTGGGCACCAGGTACGAATCTGGTGCTGTAGGGCATCTCGTCGACGTCTCCAGTGCTCATACTGAACAAATTATGTAAGTGGCGGTTAAAAAGTCATCATTATGCCTTTCTCACTTGTTCGAACTTTTTTGCCCATGTTCCATTTGTAATCCATTTTTTTTTAATTGGTCAACAGTCTACTGACTGGTTTGATGCGGCCCGCCACGAATTCCTTTCCTGTGCTAACCTCTTCATCTCAGAGCAGCACTTGCAACCTACGTCCTCAATTATTTGCTTGACGTATTCCAATCTCTGTCTTCCTCTACAGTTTTTGCCCTCTACAGCTCCCTCTAGTACCATGGAAGTCATTCCCTCATGTCTTAGCAGATGCCCTATCATCCTGGCCCTTCTCCTTATCAGTGTTTTCCACATATTCCTTTCCTCCCCGATTCTACGTAGAACCTCCTCATTCCTTACCTTATCAGTCCACCTAATTTTCAACATTCGTCTATAGCACCACATCCCAAATGCTTCGATTCTCTTCTGTTCCGGTTTTCCCACAGTCCATGTTTCACACTACCATACAATGCTGTACTGCAGATGTACATCCTCAGAAATTTCTTCCTCAAATTAAGGCTGGTATTTGATATTAGTAGACTTCTCTTGGCCAGAAATGCCTTTTTTCCCATAGCGAGTCTGCTTTTGATGTCCTCCTTGCTCCCTCCGTCATTGGTTATTTTACTGCCTAGGTAGCAGAATTCCTAAACTTCATTGACTTCGTGACCATTAATCCTGATGTTAAGTTTCTCGCTGTTCTCATTTCTACTACTTCTCATTACCTTCGTCTTTCTCCGATTTACTCTCAAACCATACTATGTACTCATTAGACTGTTCATTCCGTTCAGCAGATCATTTAATTCTTCTTCACTTTCACTCAGGACAGCAATGTCATCAGCGAATCGTATCATTGATATCCTTTCACCTTGTATTTTAATTCCACTCCTGAACCTTTCTTTTATTTCCATCATTGCTTCCTCGATGTACAGATTGAAGAGTAGGGTCTTACACCCTTCTTAATACGAGCACTTCGTTCTTGATCGTCCACTCTTATTATTCCCTCTTGGTTGTTGTACATATTGTATATGACCGGTCTCTACCTATAGCTTACCCCTACTTTTTTCAGAATCTCGAACAGCTTGCACCATTTTATATTGTCGAACCTTTTTCCAGGTCGACAAATCCTATGAAAGTGTCTTGATTTTTCTTTAGCCTTGCTTCCATTATTAGCCGTAACGTCAGAATTGCCTCTCTCGTCCCTTTACTTTTCCTAAAGCCAAACTGATCGTCACCTAGCGCATTCTCAATTTTCTTTTCCATTCTTCTGTATATTATTCTTGTAAGCAGCTTCGATGCATGAGCTGTTAAGCTGATTGTGCGATAATTCTCGCATATGTCAACTCTTGCCGTCTTCGGAATTGTGTGGATGATGCTTTTCCGAAAGTCAGATGGTATATCGCCAGACTCATATATTCTACACACCAACGTGAATAGTCGTTTTGTTGCCACTTCCCCCAATGATTTTAGAAATTCTGATGGAATGTTATCTATCCCTTCTGCCTTATTTGACCGTAAGTCCTCCAAAGCTCTTTTAAATTCCGATTCTAATACTGGATCCCCTGTCTCTTCTAAATCGACTCCTGTTTCTTCTTCTATCACATCAGACAAATCTTCACCCTCATAGAGGCTTTCAATGTATTCTTTCCACCTATCTGCTCTCTCCTCTGCATTTAACAGTGGAATTCCCGTTGCACTCTTAATCTTACCACCGTTGCTTTTAATGTCACCAAAGGTTGTTTTGACTTTCCTGTATGCTGAGTCTGTCCTTCCGACAATCACATCTTTTTCGATGTCTTCACATTTTTCCTGCAGCCATTTCGTCTTAGCTTCCCTGCACTTCCTATTAATTTCATTCCTCAGCGACTTGTATTTCTGTATTCCTGATTTTCCCGGAACATGTTTGTACTTCCTCCTTTCATCAATCAACTGAAGTATTTCTTCTGTTACCCATGGATTCTTCGCAGCTACCTTCTTTGTACCTATGTTTTCCTTCCCAACTTCTGTGATGGCCCTTTTTAGAGATGTCCATTCTTCTTCAACTGTACTGCCTACTGCGCTATTCCTTATTGCTGTATCTATAGCGTTAGAGAACTTCAAACGTATCTCGTCAATCCTTAGTACTTCCGTATCCCACTTCTTTGCGTATTGATTCTTCTTGACTAATTTCTTGAACTTCAGCCTACTCTTCATCACTACTATATTGTGATCTGAGTCTATATCTGCTCCTGGGTACGCCTCACAATCCAGTATCTGATTTCGGAATCTCTGTCTGACCATGATGTAATCTAATTAAAATCTTCCCGTATCTCCCGGCCTTTTCCAAGTATACCTCCTCCTCTTGTGATTCTTGAACAGGGTATTCGCTATTACTAGCTGAAACTTGTTACAGAACTCAATTAGTCTTTCTCCTCTTTCATTCCTAGTCCCAAGCCCATATTCTCCTGTAACCTTTTCTTCTACTCCTTCCCCTACAACTGCATTCCAGTCGCCCATGACTATTAGATTTTCGTCCCCCTTTACATATTGCATTACCCTTTCAATATCCTCATACACTTTCTCTATCTGTTCATCTTCAGCTTGCGACGTCGGCATGTATACCTGAACTATTGTCGGTGTTGGTCTGCTGTCGATTCTGATTAGAACAACCCGGTCACTGAACTGTTCACAGTAACACACCCTCTGCCCTACCTTCCTATTCATAACGAATCCTACACCTCCGCCACACACCGTTGGGTGGCTTGCGGAGTATCAATGTAGATGTAGATGTAGATGTTATACCATTTTCTGCTGCTGTTGATATTACACGATACTCATCTGACCAAAAATCCTTGTCTTCCTTCCACTTCACTTCACTGACCCCTGCTATGTCTAGATTGAGCCTTTGCATTTCCCTTTTCAGATTTTCTAGTTTCCCTACCACGTTCAAGCTTCTGACATTCCACGCCCCGACTCGTAGAACGTTATCTTTTCGTTGATTATTCAATCTTTTTCTCATGGTAACCTCTCCCTTGGCAGTCCCCTCTCGGAGATCCGAATGGGGGACTATTCCGGAATGTTTTGCCAATGGAGAGTTCATCACGACACTTCTTCAATTACAGGGCACGTGCGTTGTGGATACACGTTACGTGTCTTTATTGCAGTGGTTTCCATTGCCTTCTGCATCCTCATGTCGTTGATCATTGCTGATTCTTCCGCCTTTAGGGGCAATTTCCCACCCCTAGGACAAGAGAGTGCCCTGAACCTCTATCCGCTCCTCCGCCCTCTTTGACAAGGCCGTTGGCAGAATGAGGCTAACTTCTTATGCCGGAAGTCTTCGGCCGCCAATGCTGATTATTTATCAACATTTAGGCAGTGGCGGGGATCGAACCCGGGACCGAAGACGTTTTGATTATGAATCAAAGGCGCTACCCCTAGACCACGGGTCCATACTTGTAATCCATTACGTATCGAAATATTTCTATATGGCTTTCTTGCATTCACAGCGCCAGGTTTGCATCTGATGGCCAAAACTGGAAATAATCTTTTCCAGCATAAATCGATTCTGCATTACAATATGTACCACGTTTCGCTGCTGTATTCCTCTGTTATGCCAGTCCCACCTGGATATCTCCTCCCAGCCCCCCCAAATTCTATAAGCCCCTCCACATCCTCGAGCACCATGCACTCTGCCTCGCCTTCCGTATACGCCTCCCCTCCCCCACATGGATCCTCTACGACCAGATTCCTTTCCCCCACCTGTTCCTATTCCTCGAACATATCCATATACTCTACACCTCCCACCGCCTTGATCCCCCTCATCCCCTGGTTGCTCCTCTCCAACCCGCGCCTTCACTGTTGTGTCCCCCATACCCTTCATCTCTACACCCTTCATCTCCATTCCCAAGGTGGCTTCCGTCAACTCCCTCTCCTGGATGATGCCCTCTCTCCCTCCATTCATCCCTCCTATCACATCTGATCCTCACCTCCCCCTCCTTTCCTCTGTGCTTTCCCCGGACTCCCTCTTCCCCCCCCCCTTCCATCCTGATTTTTCCCCATGTACCCTCTCTCTGTCTCCCTTCTCTCTCCTGAGTCCTTTCTGCTCTACCCTCCACTGCCTTTCCCACTCCTTCTCGTGTCTGCCCAGCCCCCCTCCTTTCTATGTCCCCTTCCACCATCGGCTCCCCCTTTTCTTTTCCTCTCCTCCCCCATCATAGGTCCAGGTCCTACCCCCGCCTCCCCCCCCCCCCCTCATCTGCTGCTCTGTCACCTGTATAGTGCTGTTATAAGTGTGTGTTCAGTGTTGGGCATACCCTGTCAGTGTTGTGAACAGCCGCCATACTGTCACTAGTTGTGTTTTTTTATCTTGTGCGAATGGAAACCAGACTGTCACCATGTTTTTTAATTGTGCCTGTTACTACTTCATCCACATCGTCACCGCAGTGTTTTTATAGTTTAAATCCCACAACTTACCACCATTTTACAGTTTTTTTTACAATGCCAGCGTTTTATCACCTGTTTTTCTTGTTTCTTTCTATTCTCATTATCTTTTTTAACTTTTCTGTAGGCTGTAGAGCAGCATATTACACTGCTACCCTCTTTGGGGTGGGGGGGAATTGAAATCCAATAAACAAAAAAAAGCTGCTGTATGAGAATGACAGCCGACAATGGACCTCCATGAGTAGCTACACTTTCATTATAATCACCAAGTACATGTCTTGTGAAAATTCACTGAATGTCCTAAAGATAATATTTATTCATATTCTTGTAGCATCTGCATTTAGGTGAAAGTCACAGTAACTACTAGGAAAAAATACAAGCACTAACTTGGAAATAGACACACACATGAAACAAAGAAGTCTCGGTAATGAATCTATTGGTAATACATATTTTCTTCTTGTACGAGGGTGAGTCAAATGAAAACCTTCAATATTGTTTCAAATATTATTTATTGTGCAGAAGTGGTACAAAGCTGTATCGCTTTTCAACATAATCTCCCCCACGCTCAATGCAAGTCCTCCAGCGCTTACAAAGTGCATAAATTCCTTTAGAAAAAAATTCTTTTGGTAGTCTGCACAAGCACTCATGCACCGTGTTGCGTACCTCTTTATCAGAAAGGAACTTCTTTCCTCCCATTGCGTCTTTGAGTGGTCCCGACATATGGAAATCATTTGGGGCAAGATTTGGTGAGTATGGTAGATGAGGAAGACACTCAAAATGCAGGTCTGCGATTGTTGCAACTATTGTACAGGCAGTGTGGTGCCTTGCATTGTACTGTTGCATAAGGACACCTGTGACAGCAATCCAAGTCTCTTTGATTTAATTGGAGGCTGTAGATGATTTTTTAGGAGATCTGTGTATGATGCACTGGTGACAGTGGCCCCTCTAGGCATGTAATGCTCCAAAATGACGCCTTTTTGGTCCAAAAAGAGAGTCAGCACAACCTTCCTTACTGATGGTTCTGTTTGAAACTTCTTTGGTTTTCGTGACGAGGAATGGCGCCATTCCTTGCTCGCTCTCTTCGTTTCCGGTTGGTGGAAGTGAACCCAGGTTTCGTCCCCAGTAACGATTGTTGCAAGGAAGTCATCACCTCGTTCAAACTGCAGAAGAAGTTTTTCACAAGCATCAACACATCGTTCTCTCATTTCAAGAGTCAGCTGCCGTGGTACCCATCTTGCAGACACTTCGTGAAACAGGAGCACATCATGCACAATGTGGTGTGCTAACCCATGACTAATGTGTAAACATGCTGCAATGCCATTCAGTGTCACTCGGCGGTTTTCCTTCACTATGGCTTCAACTGCTGCAATGTTCTGTGGAGTCACAACTCGTTGTGTCTGACCTGGACGAGGTGCATCGTCCACTGAAGTTACACCATTTGCGAAATTCCTACTCCATTGGTAGACTTGCTGCTGTGACAAACATGCATCACCATACTGAACCTTCATTCGTCGATGAATTTCAATAGGTTTCACACCTTCACTACGCAAAAACCGATTAAGAGAACGCTGTTCTTCCCTGGTGCAAGTCGGAAGTGGGGCAGCCATCTTTATACTGATACTGCGACGGTACGTGTGCATCTGCACTATGCTGCCACCTACAGGCCATTCTGCACGCTCTTTGTAGCACGCTAACCAACTTACAGGATAACAGGGCGGAATTTCGATTTGTTATTACAAATGTATGGTTTTCATTTGACTCACCCTCGTACATTCATTCTATTTGATCCAGTGTGTGGCTAAAATTTTCTAGCTTAACAGCCACTGTGCCCATTTTTCTGTATGTCCATGGAAACCGTAACAAAATTAATATTTGATTGATGTCAGCATCTCTGAAATTTTTGCTTTACATTTTTAAACTGTGTGTGAAAATACTTCATGTTATGGAAAGTGTAAATTCTTAGATGGAGGTAGGAACTAGTAATTCAAGTGTTCTGGAGTGTCTATAGCAGTACGATGATGCAACAGGTTCATTATAAAAATTCGGATTGAATGAGTCTTAGCTTTTTATGTAAAGTGTTATGATATATGACTGCATTAATAAATTTAGTTTTGTTTCGGAATGAGTTCGTGAAAGTCGACCAGAAACAAATGACATTCGGTTTAAAAAGTATTTCTCTCTTTTTTTTAGGTACGAATACTGGCAACAATGCTCTTGGGAATTGGCAGTAAACTAAACCTCAAGGAAAAAATTTTTGTCTCTTTATCCTGGATGGCGAAGGCTGCTGGTCAGGTATGTATATTACCAAAACTAATTATGGGTGAGTACTGGCAGCAAAAGTTACACAAAACACAGTATGTTAACTATGTTAGAAATAGAGTGTTTAAATCCACAAAACCCTTCAATAGAAATTCTATCGTCAGTAGACTGTTCCGTCGACTCAGCATATCCTGTGAGTCTTCACTCTCAATGAGGACAGTAATATCATCTGTAAATCGTATCTTGACTTCTTCTGACCCTGAATCTTACCCCACTCTTGAATCTTCTTTTCTTTCTGCAGTTGCTTTTTCGGTGTACAGCCTGAACATTACGGACTGCATCTCTGTCTTAGGCCCTCCTGAATCCGAGGACTTCGTTCTTGGTCTACATTTCTTACTGTTCCCACTTGGTTCTTGTAGACATTAAATATTATCCGTCTTTCCCAGTAGGTTATTCCTGTTCTCTCAGCATTTCAGACATCCTGCACAATTTTACATTATTGAATGCTTTTTACAGGTCAGCAAATTCTACGAACAGGTCTTGATTTTTTGCACAAGTTTTCCATTCTTAATCGCAACGTCGGAACTGCTTCTCCGGTGTCCTTACCTTCCCAAAAACCAAACTGATGGTCGTAACTCCATCTTCTGGTGGAGCATAGCACTATGGCTGTTCATTGTTCAATAAAATCAATACCAGTCGCCGTTATACAGGTTTATTTCTAGACAACCAGTTTCGACGTTACACTACGTCATCTTCAAGCCAAAACTGCTCCAATTCAGTAACCTTCGTGTTGCAAATATAACAGTGGGTTGCTGACTATTGTCCAACGAACACGTATACCTGTAATAGCTATTACGAGACCAGTTAAAGGCACTGCTTTATTTGTGACACGAAGGTTACTGGATTGGAGCAGTTTTGGCCTGAAGATGACGTATTGTAACGTCGAAACTGGTTGCCTAGAAATAAACCTATATAACGGTGATTGGTATTATTTTTATTGAAAATTGATGATCATCTATCAGACCCTTAATTTTCTTTTACATTTTTCTACATTTTTTTTTTTTTTTTTTTTTTTTTTTTTTTTTTTTTTTTTTTTTTTTTTTTTTTTGAACAGGTTGGATGCATGAGCAGTCAAGTTCATTGCGCGATAGTTCTCACACTCATATGCCCTTGCTGTCTTCGGCATTGTGTGGATGATATTTTTCCGAAAGGCTGATGGTACGGGAGTTGCACAAAAATATGGAAACAGCGTGAGAAACGAATGACTGCAATAAATGCAGATCTTAGCGAAGCCTACAGGTGTTGTTGTTTTTGACCGCGAATGAAAACCTGTGTTTTATCCTCTATACATTGTAAGAGTCAATCGTTGTCGGAATATTGTTTTGTGAAGCTGTGAGTGCGTTATGTTGGGGCTAAGTGAATTTGAACGTGGGGAAATCGTTTCTACTCTTATGCCGGGTGCTTCCGTAACGACAGTAGCCGAAGGGTTTGATGTTTCAAGAGGCACAGTATCAAAGATTTATATCGCATGCAGGGAAGGCGGATAAACATCATGCACTAAGTCTCAATGCGAACTAAATTGTGTGTTGGGTGATCGTGAAGGAGGTCATTGAAGAGGATTATGACAAAAAAATAAGAGGACGTCAGCCGGAAAAGTCAGTGCAGAACTGAATGTCACTCTCCCGAACACTGTCAGCACCAAAACAATGCGAAGGGAGCTCCATAGGTTGGGAATTGGAGGGCGAGCTGGAAATCCAAAACTGCTCATCAGTGATGCCAGGAACAGTAAAAAAGTAGTGCTGAAGTAATAAAACGTGGACTATGGAGCAATGGAAGAATGACGTTTGGTCGAATGAGTCTTGTTTCATATTGTTTCCAACATCTGGCTGAGCTTACATCTCAAGAGTGATACATGGCGGGCGTTCGGTGATGATTAGGGCAGTGATATCATGGTATTCCACGAATCCCTTGTTTACTCTTCAAGGTCTACTGCCGTAGATTATGAGACCATTTTGGCTGATCAGGTCCATCCCATGGTACAATGTTTGTTCCAAATTTATGATGTTCTCTTCCAAGACGACAACACCCCAGTTCACCCAACTCATCATCGAGGACCGATTTCGTGAGTGACCACGAGAATGAATTTTTGCATCTCTCCCGGCCACCACGCTCGTCAGGTCTCAATGTTATCAAACCTCTGGGGTCTACCTTGGAGGGAACAGTGCATGATCACTTTATACCTCCAGCATCGTTACTGAACCAGCTAATCTTTTGCAGGAAGAATGGTATAAGATTCCCTTGAAAACCGCACAGGACAGGTATTTATCCATTCTCGGACGACAAAAAACTGTTTTGAATGGTTCAAATGGCTCTAAGCACTATGGGACTTAACATCTGAGGTCATCAGTCGCATAGAGTTAGAACTACTTAAACCTAACTAACCTAAGGACAGCACACACATTCACGCCTGCCTGCGACCGTAGCAGCCGCGTGGTTCGGGACTGAAGCGCCAAGAACCGCTCGGCCACATTAGCCGGTTGTTTTGAATGCCTACATTGTATTAGATGTGCTAAACTTTTGTGTTTTTGGTGCTTCTGTATTTTTGTCCAACCCCTGTACGGCTCCAGTCCCGCAGAGTCTACACAGCAACTTGAACAGTCCCTTGGTTGCCACTTCCCCTTCGATTTCAGAAATTGCAATGGAGTGTTATCCGTTCTGCCTTACTCGATCACAATTCCATATGCATAGTAAACGAATTGAGACCTGAAAGTTTTTATCAATTTGTTGCCTGTGAATGTGCCTGTGGAGTATCTATCATTTCACTGCAGTTGAGGTATTGTCAATCCTCATTTTTGTTAATTGATAAATCCACTCATTTTGTTCAGTGTAGATCATGGCATTATTTTTACTGCTTCTTTTAAAAAGATTAAAGTTGAATATGATTTTTATTTGCTTCCACAGGCCGCTCTGTGTTCACAAGCACTTCTCAAGGCAAAGGGTCCCGGAGGCTCAGAAGAGGAGGTTCGCTACGGGAAGTTAACTGAGCTCTTGTGCGTGCTGTCCATCGTAATTGCGGCACCACTGTGTGCCATCAGCATCATCGTCTCTGGCCCTCACCTTCTGAAGAAGATGGACACACCACCTCCAGAAACCTGGAGTAAGAGTGCACGGCCTTCAATAATGATTATGTCAATAGCTGAAAGTGAAGAGGTACCACGTCCAGAATCTTGGAGTAAAAGTGCTAGGCCGTCAATAATGGTTGTGCCTATAGCCGAAAATGAGGAAGAGCAACAAGGAGAAGGGAAAGTTAGGAAGAGGGTGTCAATAGACAGCAATGCCACATCTGTGACCTAGAGGTTGAACGTATACACAAATGAGACAGAGAGAGAGAGAGAGAGAGAGGGATGATATGCCTCTTACAAGTAACAAACGTTCTGGTGGAAAAAGTTCTGTCTCTATCATACTTTCAAATATCACTGGAAAATCTTTTTACTTCTGTGGATATCAAAATTCTTAAAGTACATCTAAAATGTGATACGTACAACAATTTCAGTTATCATTGTTAACTAGTAATTTCACTTTGGTTTTGTAATAAAGCTGTATGTATTTGTTAAGAAGCGAAATGAATCATGTACAATTACACAGTCTAACAGGTTCACAAAAAGAAACAGATATCAGCATCATCGTGAACAAAGAACTGTGATGGAACAAGGACCCGTCTGCATGTTACGTGGGAATAACACATTGCTTACTTATTTTGAACTTTACAAGCGAACTCTGCATACATGAAATATTCTTTGGTGACTTATAAAATGTGAAGTCTCAGATACCAAAAATGTCATTGGAAGTAAAATACTGGTGTGTAAAGACAGAGTGAAATACAGACTGCTCCTGGGTTGAACATTGCGCTAAGCCATCTATTTCAGTTTTAGATACTACCTTTACAAATCCAGATACTGCATTTAACCCAATAAGCTCTACTATAAACTGTCACTGTGACCTCATGTTTTGCATATGTGCAACCTGAAATTAACACAAAAACAGTATGTCTAGAAATACACATGCAGTGACAAAATTAGGTACATACTTTTTCACCATCTTAAGCATCCAGTCAGTGGACTGATACTGACTAGCTTAGAAATGTATATTCATTTATGTTGTTGTTTTCTATGTTTTAATTTATATTATAGAATATATTATTTTTATGAAATAAATAAGTTTTTAACTGTGTGGCTGGTACCGGCGGAGGTTCGAGTCCTCCCTCTGGCATGGGTGTGTGTGTTTGTCCTTACGATAATGTAGGTTAATTAGTGTGTAAGCTTAGGGACTGATGACCTTAGCAGTTAAGTCCCATTTCACACATATTTGGACATTTTTGGACTTGGTTGCATTGTATGTCTGCTGGTAGTTTCTGTAAGACATTGGATTGTGACTTACTTGCATGGGCATGTTTGTTACGAACATGCGGATGTCCATGTAACATTCCTGAAGGAAGTGTAAGGAATTTATTTCATACAATACTGACCATTAAAATTGCTACACCACGAAGATGACGTGCTACAGACGCGAAATTTAACCGTCAGGAAGAAGATGCTGTGATATGCAAGTGATTATCTTTTCAGATCATTCACACGAGGTTGGCGCCTGTGGCGACACCTACAACGTTCTGACATGAGGAAAGTTTCCAACCGATTTCTCATACACTAACAGCAGTTGACAGACGTTGCCCGTAGAAACGTTGTCGTGATGCCTCTTTTAAGGCGGAGAAATGCGTACCATCACGTTTCAGACTTTGATAAAGGTCGGATTGTAGCCTATCGCGATTGCGGTTTATCGTATCGTGACATTGCTGCTCGCGTTGGTCGAGATCCAATGACTGTTAGCATAATATGGAATCAGTGGGTTCAAGAAGGTAATACGGAACGCCGTGCTGGATCCCAACGGCCTCGCATCACTAGCAGTCGAGATGACAGGCATCTTATCCGCATGGCTGTAACGGATCGTGCAGCCACGTCTCGATCCCTGAGTCAACAGATGGGGACGTTTGCAAGACAACAACGACCTGCACGAACAGTTCGACGACGTTTGCAACAGCATGGACTATCAGCTCGGAGACCGTGGCTGCGGTTACCCTTGACGCTGCATCACAGACAGGAGCGCCTGGGATGGTGTACTCAACGACGAACCTGGGTGCACGAATGGCAAAACATTTTTTCGGATGAATCCAGGTTCTGTTTACAGCATTGTGATGGTCGCATCCGTGTTTGGCGACATCGCAGTGAACGCACATTGGAAGCGTGTATTCGTCATCGCCATACTGGCGTATCACCCGGCGTGATGGTATGGGGTACCATTGGTTACACGTCTCGGTCACCTCTTGTTCACATAGATGGCACTCTGAACAGTGAAGGTTACTTTTCAGATGTGTTACGACCCGTGGCTCTACCCTTCATTCGATCCCTGCGAAATCCTACATTTCAGCAGGATAATGCACGACCGCGTGTTGCAGGTCCTGTACGGGCCTTTCTGGATACAGAAAATGTTCGATTGCTGCCCTGGCCAGCACATTCTCCAGACCCCTGACCAACTGAAAACGTCTGGTCAATGGTGGCCGAACAACTGGCTCGTCACAATACGCCAGTCACTACTCTTGATGAACTGTGGTATCGTGTTGAAGCTGCATGGGCAGCTGTACCTGTACACGCCATCCAAGCTCTGTTTGACTCAATGCCCAGGCGTATCAAGGCTGTTATTACGGCCAGAGGTGGTTGTTCTGGGTACTGATTTCTGAGGATCTATGCACCCAAATTGCGTGAAAATGTAATCACATGTCAGTTCTAGTATAATATATTTGTCCAATGAATACCCGTTTATCATCTGCATTCCTTCTTGGTGTAGCAATTTTAATGGCCAGTAGTGTATATACTAATAATGAGATAATGGTGTGTTAGATTTTCATTCCTTTGTTGATGTGACATATTACTGTATGCACGTCTTGTATACAAAATTTACTATTTTTATTGTTGAGCTCTGCTTTCTTTACATTTTATGAGATTTTATTTTTAGAGTGAAATATTCCCTTTCACATTTTACGATAAAAAGAGGACAGAGAAATACCACACAGACTTACAATTTAAAAAGTTCTATGAGAACAGGAGAGCTATGAAGTGAGTGAAGGTGGAGCTGATGACTTAGAATTGCTGATTATTCCACCCAATGCAGACGAAATAAAAGATGAAGAAGTCATAGAAGAAAATGCACTGAAGAATCACGTGTATGCAGGTGCTTCAGAACTGAGAGCAAGGATGAAGTCCATGTTACTTATTTATGTTCAGAAGCTAAGCAAAGAAAAGCATTAAGACATAGAACGTGTGGTAACACGTATCGATCACACCCCAGAGGCAACAAAGTTGGCAATGGAATTGCAAGTTTCCATCAGAAGCCCATAGCGGCTGTGTGGGACCTGGTGGACCCATTGGTACACGCCCACTGGACTATGTCTCCAGAGGCTCTGGACTCTAAGCGCCCTCTGTCACCACAATGTGCCTTGGCCAGTGACAGCCACTCACCCCACTTGTGCTCGGCGCGACTTCGTTACGTGCAGCTATCCAGTCGCCGCACGGTCATGCCTCTGACGCCATCACTTGTGCTTTTGTTCTGACAGCCCCTTCCTTTTTCACATTGAGACCTGGACTCTCTTTCTTGCTTCATTATTTGTAATGAGTCTGTAACGCCCCTCTTACTGAGCGGCCTATCCTGCTTGTGATATAAAATACGATCGTGGATCACGTGTATGCCTAACTAATGGATTTTTTTCTAATTGGATAAGGCTATCTTTCCTGAAGAAGTGATACCGATAAGTAGGAGAAAACTGTACAACCGACCCTTGTGATGGGAAGTCTACTAAAAATAAAAAGTAATTAAATAGAACAGGGCTATAATTTGGAAAATGAAAGTTATTTTGTGCATTCACTCACGAACAAACTGGACAGAAAAGGGGTACCACTGATCATGAATCCAAAAGTTACGCTAATAAACGAAAAGGAAATAATTAACGGTTGCCAGCCCACTACGGCAATTTACATCCAAAATCCTGTACAAGATGAAGGGAAATAAAAACATGTATTATTAAACACTGACATGGCAACTGAAGATTGTTACGCTTTTTGAGACTAATTTTAAATGAGTATGTAATGATAAAGAAAACTGAGAAGTCACTCTTACGTTATGTTTGGCATTAAATTTTGAAAAAGGCAATCGAGTAATGATTTGAAAACATGTAATTAAACTGGATGTTAGTATTGTACTTCGTTACGTGATCTATGACTTTCAGTGACCTCAACATAACGTCATCAAAGAAATTTAGGAAAAAAACACTTTTTACTTTTCCGTTACTTATTTTGCAAGTTGGATTTCATATTATTGTCTGAAGAACTGAGCCTTTTTTACTGATATGAACAGAATTAAACGCTAGAATACGTACCAAACCAAACAGCCATGTGCTCTAAGCTATATGTAAAATAAATAAAACTTCCACACTCTTAATTTGTGCATTAGTTTAGATTTGGATTTTTTCCAGTGATTCATTATCAAACTCGAAAAATGAAATTGCTTTAGTCATATACTGAAACCTCTGTTGTACAACAGTTAATTGAAAGTAGACTGAGGCTAAAATTCTTAAAGAGAATTTATTTATTAATAAACTGGCTGTAACTATTCAGTTTGTTTCTTATGACATTCAGTTAGCATATAAGAAAAATAAAGGAACAAGGATCCTGCTGTAACAATGTCTGGTGGAAATGAGAACACAATCGTCCTGAATTTAACTGATTATTATTTAAATAAATTTTATCAATCAGATCACATTCAGTTGTGCTGCTGGGTTAGCCGTTAAACTTTCTACCAATGAACAGTCTTACTTCAATGCCGTGCATACGACGAAAGTCGGAGCCGACGACGAATCTGTGTTGCTGGAACTGCAGCTGTTGTTGAAGACGGTAGATCTTGTGGAGCCACGGCTAATTACAAGAAAGGGCAATCGTAATTAATACATCCTCTTCCACCCGTCCACTGGGCGTACTCCAGGTACTAGACATCTGGCCGGCGGGCGTATATGATGCCGCCGAAAATGGTACTCTCTTCTGCAAGAGCGTTAACACCACACTTCCGCACACTACAAGCGCTGGAACCCGTCTCTTTTTTTCTCTCTCTCTCTCCGCGCGCTCCGCGCAATACCTCCCTACCCAAAGATTTTACAACGCACAAGCACTGCTATTATCGTTGCTAGTCGATGCAAATAACAATTCCTGTGGCTTTTTCCCAGGTATTATATATAGGTAGTAGGTGCTATGCATCCTGCATTTTCGGTGTTACAAGTCTTCGTTCCTTTGGAGAAATATAACTTAATCTTCTGTTTACTGTGTTATCTTGTTCTGATCATTTCTGCTCCAGTCCATCTTTCGTATGATGCACCACTGTATAGCCCACCTCTCCTTGCCACTATGTACAAAATTGTATGCAACACGGTGGAAGGTGAAGCACTGTCAAAACAGGAAACAAAACTTAAGTAGTATAAATGTGGACCCAATGTACGTACCCACTAATGAACCAGGTAATGTCAATAAAAATTATCTTGCAGAATGCCTAGCAAATAAGATGCTTGAAACAAATTTTTCTGAGGAATTAGTGAATACTGTTATAGAACAAACCAGAATCTATGGTTACCAACAGAAATCATAAATTTTCTTCTAACCAGTTATAAAGATGTTTGCCAAGCTATCAGCAGGAAACAACCCACAGCAAGACAATGCCGCATCTCACTGAAGAATACAATGCCCATATGGTTGGCATTGATGTACTGGACAAGCAGACTGCCATTTATGAGATGGCGATTAGATCAAAGAAATGCTGATGGGCATTATTCGCCTAGATGATTGATATATGCGTAGTAAACACATGGTGTATTTAACAAATTGCTAATCTCAGTGAAAAGCTCTCATTTTTGGATGTTCTAAGCAGATTAGTGATGTATCTTTCAAACAAAACTGTATCAACATCGAAATGCAGAGGACCACAAGGCAGCAGTCTAATGGGAGGATGGGTGGGCACAACAGATGTGTCACTACGCCCTGGAGACCACTTTATTGTGCCAACCTAAACACAAAAGAGACGTGTATACCTGTGCTGAAAAAGAAACAGCAAAAATATGCGGCGGGCGCAATGTTGTGTACATTTCAAATGTTTTGTTTCTGTTCATACTGAATAAACATTCAATGATATTGCAAATAGTTTTCATTTTGTTCACAATGTTTCTTATAGTTTTGACAGCTGATTTCATCAGGTTCCCAAAAATGGGACAGTCTTCAGGTTTTGCACTAGTATACTGAGTTTTTTTCAAATCTGCTTTTGCTTTGATTTATCACTCAGGATACCACATTAAAGTAAAAAAACTTGAAAAAATAAAATAATAAAATTTTGACAAGTAATGGGTTAAATTTAATTAGCAGAAGACAGTTCGGGTATCCGCATTACACCACATTATATTTTTTCTCTCATCCATCATATAATGTGACACTTCTATGTGCTATGGGCAATATTGATGTAAGACAATGTATTGCCAGTCCGTCTACAATAAGTTTCTGTCTTAGGTGACAAGGAACCTTCCATTCTTGTTCCTGCTGCGTGACCTGTCTTTCGGACCCATTCAATATTTGTGAGCTGCCGTGACAATGGATGACATGTGTTGTGTGTAACACTGTTCAGTGCTACAGCCAACTTCCTCAACACCGTCCAGATGCCGTCAAGATGCTAGTAGGAACATAACAGAGAACCATTAAAAAATGTAACCTATTTCTAATGGCTTGTGATACTCAATAACAGAAACAACTCAAAACTGAGTTGAGAACATATCAACAAAATTTCAAGTAGGCGATTCCACAACTTTTTATATGCCACCTATAAATAACAAAAATATTTAATGCTAGCTAAACAGAGAGAGTCCGCAGCTGGTGGTCTTGCGGTAGCGCTCTCGCTTCACGCGCACGGGGTCCCGGGTTCGATTCCCGGCGGGGTCATGGATTTTTCCTGCCTCGCGACGACTGGGTGTTGTGTCGTCTTCATCATCATCATTCATTCCCATTACGGTCGGAGGAAGGCAATAGTAAACCCCCTCCACTAGGACCTTGCCTAGTGCAGTGGTGCGGTTCAAAATGGTTCAAATGGTTCTGAGCACTATGGGACTTTACATCTGTGGTCATCAGTCCCCTAGAACTTAGAACTACTTAAACCTAACTAACCTAAGGACATCACACACATCCATGCCCGAGGCAGGATTCGAACCTGCGACCGTAGTAGTCGCGCGGTTCCGGACTGAGCGCCTGAACCGCTAGACCACCGCGGCGGGCACAGCGGTGCGGGTTTCCCGCATCGTCCCCTACGCTCCTCGGAGTATGGGACCTCCTCATCATCGGAGTGAGCTTAACGTAATTTAAGAGGTATAAGTATTGTAGGTGAATTTTTGTAGAATGTAAATACTTTTGGATTAAAGGAGACCTCTCGCCGGAAAGCAGAAGCAGTGAATCATCGATAGTCACACACAAAAGAAAGAAAACTTGCTAGCTTTCAGAGCAATCCTTTTTCGAACTAGAGTAAAATACACCCAGAGAACACACACACATACACAGACGCGCCTGTGCCCATATATGGTGCCATCTCAATGCATAGAGCCAGTGCTGCCTTTCGGCAGGTGAACTAGACTGTGGTTGGGGTTGCTTTGGGAGGGTTCGGTGGAGGGAGAGAGAGGAGCAGGTGGCAGGGAGAGGAAGCGAGAACGGAAACAACACAGAGTTTTGCACTAGCTCCATCAAGTCGTCCCAGCTCTAGCCAAGCGACCAATGAGAAGCCAGAACTGGAAAGCCAATCGGAATGCGCTAGTTTAACAAGCGGGCCGCGAGCAGGTTTATATTAGTTTTCTTACCAAAGATATTTTTGGCGCATTGAAGATTTATTACAAAAATATCACCATTGGTAGGATCTCCTATAATTAAATATCAGTTAACGACGTAGCGACGGAAAAAGCCATCTGGAAATTCCAACATAGGCAGTAACTTTGATACCTCTGGAGACAGTGCAGTGTGCTTGTGTGCTTAAGGGCTTCATAGTGCTGCGTTGGTGGTCACAGGTAGGCTGCTCATTTTATTGAGTTTTTTTTATCTCTGCTTTTGTAACGGATTCTGAGATTAGCAGTGATATTTCTATTCTTACTTGTCACAAATATTTGACGGTCTTTTTCGACTATGTCACGATTTTCAGAGGTGTTGTTTGGCAGCAGCCTAAGACTACTGCTTAAATTGTTGTGAGTGAACGAGAGCAATGTCATTTAAGAGATGTAAGTGCCTAAAAGCCGATCCCAATTTCATTTCTATTTAACAAATAGAAAAGAGTAAAAAAGTTTTGAAAGCATGCAATATTTGCTTTATAATGTTACCCACCATTTACATATTAGTAATAGCAAATGAACTAAAAGTTATTACGAAAAATATTTTAAAACTTTACAATTAGCTAGTTCCAAAAATAGCATCCAAAACCGTATTCCAAGCACAAATAATTAGAATAGCGCTAATAAAAATCAGAAGACGTATTAAATTAGATATTGTAAGTAGGCTGTTTCGGTTTTTATGTTGGTAACGCCACGTAGCGCTCTGTATGAAAATCACTGACTGTGCTGTGTGCAATCTGTGGCTGGTTGGACTCATTGTTGGAATATTTGATATTGTAGTGTTGGGCAGTTGGATGTGAACAGCGCGTAGCGTTGGGCAGTTGGAGGTGAGCCGCCAGCAGTGGTGGATGTGGGGAGAGAGATGGCAGAATTTTGAGAGCGGACAATCTGGACCAGTGTCCGCCAGAAAAATGAAATTTGTAAAGATGGATGTCAGGAATTGATAGATATATATATATAATGACTCTTGAACACTATTAAGGTAAATACATTGTTTGTTCTCTATCAAAATCTTTCATTTGCTAACTATGCCTATCAGTAGTTAGTGCCTTCAGTAGTTAGAATCTTTTATACAGGGTGAGTCACCTAACATTACCGCTGGATATATTTCGTAAACCACATCAAATACTGATGAATCGATTCCACAGACCGAACGTGAGGAGAGGGGCTAGTGTAATTGGTTAATACAAACCATAAAAAAATCCACGGACGTATGTTTTTTAACACAAACCTACGTTTTTTTAAATGGAATCCCGTTAGTTTTGTTAGCACATCTGAACATGTAAACAAATATGTAATCAGTGCCGTTAGTTGCATTGTAAAATGTTAATTACATCCAGAGATATTGTATATTAAACAATTACACTAGCCCCTCTCCTCACGTTCGGTCTGTGGAATCGGTTCGTCAGTATTTGATGTGGTTTACGAAATATATCCAGCGGTAACGTTAGGTGGCTCATCCTGTATAGCTGGCAGTATTGGCGCTCGCTGTATTGCAGTAGTTCGAGTAACAAAGATTTTTGTGAGGTAAGTGATTCATGATAGGTACAGGTTATTGTTAGTCAGGGGCATTCTTTTGTAGGGATTATTGAAAGTCAGATTCCGTTGCGCTAAAAATATTGTGTGTCAATTTAGTGATGATGAGAATAAGTAAAGAGAGAAATGTCTGAGTACGTTCAGTTTTGCTCAGCTGTTTGAAAATCAAATAATGTAAGGGGTTTATCAGCACAGTCATTTATAATTTTCCAAAGGGGACGTTTCAAGATGACATAATGTAGCTGCAAAGAAGGTATAATGTCTTCCAGAAACTTACAGAATTTCTGTGCATTTTCTTTGCTGAACCAAAGATCCTTGCTGTGGAATATTCCTGTAAGACTAACGTCTCATGTCAGATATTCTGATAGAATGTAAGTTATGTACATTCCTCGCCAATTTTTTTAATTACGCTACTATCTTAATAAAATGTTTGTTGAATTATGTATATACACCCTGTGCTTCATTTTTATTCTTGTATTTTTTTGTGTTTAGGTAACTTTCCCAGTTTACTTGCAAATGGCCCTAAGGCCGAAATAGCAATCGTAGTAATAAATATTTCATACAGCCAACGGCGACTATGGTGTGTTTAAGAAATATTGCCGTAAGATTAACTTCTGATTTATGTAGTTTAAGAACTACCCACATTTTCCCAGCAGTTTCGTCTTTGAAAGGGTGTTAAGAGTTATTTCTCTCTGCCAGTTGTATAGCTATCGTTCGAAAGTCACTGGTAAGCATGAAGAAAGAACCTTCCATAGCAAGACAATGTTGAGCCAGCTCTCCTTCAACATCTTTACCCAAAAGCGTTTTTGCTGCTCCCTTCATTTTTTGCTCATAAGTACGCAAATTTTCAAAGAAGCAGCAGTGCCTTAGATGATCAACACAAATCAGCTGTTTCAATCTGGAAATTAACTCAGTTTGCATGCGCGCTGTTGAAAAATAGCGCATTCCCATTGGCCTGCCAGTTCTGATTTTTCAGATTTTTCATTGGTCGCTTGGTTAGAGCTGGTAGTAAGTGGTGGGGATAGTACATAATCCTGTGTCGTTTCCGTTCTCGCGGGAGAGGAATTGGGGTGGATGACCAATGGTGGGGAGGGATGCAGCCGGTTTGTCTGCTAGGAATACGGCAGGGACACAGGCTAGGCATGTGATGTACGCTTGTCGGAGGTGGCGGAGAACAGCGGATGCTGAAGGTGATGTGAGAACATCAATTTTGGGGGAGGGGGGGGGGGGGGTGACAGGACGAAGGAAGGGGAAACTGTAGTAGAGGGTGTGGTGACAGTCGGTTACCGGATATTGAGGCCAATACGCAGTTTAAGGGGGGTAGGACGTCAAATGGGCCGACTTGGAGCAGGAGAGGCACCACATGATATTTCAATTTCCACTGTCTATACTTTTACAAATAAATTTATGAAACTTTGTCAGCATGACCAGGAAGGATTCAGAATTCACACTCTTAGCAGTGGAAGTTGTAAAACATAACGAAATAATTTTTTTTACATGTGAAATTTCATCATTTTTTTCACTTAATAATGGCAGCATTTGTTACTATAGGTACACTTTTCTTCATAAATAAGAGAGATTCTTCGATGAATTTTGAACAGCATACAAACCATACTTAAAGGTGTGTGAAACTCTAGAATTTTCCAAATCTATTAAAAACTGTGATAAAAATTGAGGTAATTAACTACAAAATTTGTGTTTTTTCTAAACATGAAGTTTAAAATACAACAGCTCATTCGTTTTTTCATAAATTAAATAAATTCTAGAATTTCATGCACCTGTAAGTATGGTATGTATGCTGTGCAAAATTCATCGCAGAATCTATTTAACTTATGACGAAAAGTGTACCTATAGCAACAGATGCAACCATTAGTAAGTGAAAAAATGATGAATTTTCACATGCAAAAAAAATTATTTTGTTATGTTTTCGAACTTCCACTGCAATGAGTGTGAATCCTGAATCCTTCCTGGTGATGCCCACAAAGTTTTATGAATTTATTTGTAAAAGTATAGACACTGGAAATTAAAATGTCCTGTGATCCATCTCCTGCTCCAAGTCGGCCCGTTTGACGTCCTACCCCCACAGGTCATTTAAGCACAGGTCATTTAAGGGTGTATCATTAACAACTAATGATTTTGTCTTGTAAGTCGCACTGTGAACCACGTCAAAATGGCTGTCGTGCCTTCCATTCAGAGACGTAGTTATATGTCATCACTACAATAGGTGGCAGCATTGTACATCGTGTAAGAACAGCACGGTCCCGCTGTGGCTCGCTACCCCGCTATGTCGCGAGTTGCCGTGTATGTCATTACTCGTATTACCCAAACAATATTTAATCACTGTTTGAGAATGACAGCGCTTAGAGACTTCCAAAAAACTTTAAATATTATTTCAAACTTTTCCAAAGTTTTTCGTTAGTCTGTGGATGAACGAACCGAACTGTTGGCTACTACGGAACATATTCTCTTTTGTTAAACATTTGGAGCCTGTGGAGCCTGACAAAAACGAAAAATAAAAGTTTTTACATGCTTTTGTGATTAGTCTGTGGGTGAATAATCTGAACTAATAGAACCAGCCATGAAAGATTTTAATAAAGGAAAACTTGGTGCGTAGTAGTAGCCTACTATCGATCTCGTTGATTTAAAGGCTGTAGCACCAAAATTATAAAAAAAGAAATATAAAAAACTGGCCATATGTGATTATGACCCACCCACAGTGAGTTCCGTACAAATTTAACTATTTTACATAGACGGGGTTATCCGTTCTGGGAATCGAGGATATTGTCAATTTTTGCCTGCTACCGAAATTCATTCTGACGGGATGTCGGTGTCATGGATTCCAAGACTATCGAGAATATTTCAATTTCAAGTCTGAAGTCGTATAACAAATGACAAAAGAAATATAATTTTCTTGTGATACAATTAGAAATTAACAATTTATGATTTTTCTCTGTACTTGTGCTGTGAAATCTTGCTTCCTGACAAATTTTATGATTCTAACTCAACGGGAACTACCCTATAGGTTTTGATGAGTGAATTTTCGGGTATCAAAACATGTAACATAAAAGGCCGTAAATTTTTGGTTGGACGAACTTAGAAGCTTAAAAATTTTACACTGCCGGGGTACCACAGATCTTAGTAAGTGCCATAATTTCGAACTTGATATTCCCGTCTATTCCAGAGAAAAGGAGCCTGAAAGTCGGATAGACAGATGGATAAAAAAAGACTAAACATTTTTTCGTGTTATACAATAATAAATTAACAATTTTCTGGTTTTTTGGTATACTTGTACTGTGAAACGTTGCTTATTGTCAAACTGCATGATTTTAGGTCAGCGAGAAGTATCCTGTAGCTTTCAGTGAGTGAATTTTCGTGTATCAAAGCGTGTGACGTAAATGGACGGATTCTTTGGTTGCGATGACTTGGAAGCTTAAAAATTTTACAACGCTAGGGGACCATAGGCCTCAATATGTGACGCAAATTTGAGCTTGACACATCTACCCGTTCCTGAGAAAAAGAGCTCTCAAGGTCACTTACTAGTGAATCCGCTCCAAAAATTCGAATTTTTTTCCATCTTAAATCAACATTTAGAGTTTTGTGAACAAAATGGTAGTTAAATGAATCGATTCGGACATCGGGAAGATCTTTAAAACAAATTTAAATATATGTGGGTATGCTGCAACGACCGTGTTCCCGCAGCGGTCGGATGTCAAATGGCGTCATTATAGTCTGCGTTGATCTAGAAGCGTGAGACGCGGAAAGAAACAAGGTTTCACAGTACAATTGAAGGAAAGTAACTGAAAGTGTTTAACTTGTAATTACATAAAACGAAAAATAGCTTTTCTCTGAGTTCCTTTAATCCGTTTTTCAGTTGTTATTTCCGTCTTTGAGAGCATTTTTCCTTGAGAAAGTAAGCGTGTATCAAGTTGAAGTTGATATCACGTACTAAGGTCCGTGGTCGCTTGGCGGTGTCAGTTTCAAGCTTGTAAGTGAAGGCAGCGAGGAGTTAGGGTAATTTATGCGTTCGCGATGATTCTAATTTATGCGATTCTCTCATTATCACTTGTTTGGAGCTGTCCCGATATAACGGGACTGCTAGCAAGCGGAGCTCAGCGGAATCGCATGCAAAAAGTGCAAAGTCGGGATTCAAACAGGGAAGCCTTGAGAAGTGCTAAGTCGGGATTCAAACAGGGAAGCCGTGAAACGAAAATTTTCGTACGTAATAATGGGTTCTTGAGGCAAGCCGTGAAACGAAGATTTTGGTACGTAATAATGGGTTCTTGAGGCAACTATAGATGTCAGAAAAAGTCGGGAAGCAACACACAGGGAAGCCGTGAAACGAAAACTTCCACGCGAAAAATGGGCTCTTGAGGCTGCTAAGGACAGAAAAAGTCGGCAAGCAAACAGGGAAGCCGTGAAACGAAAATTTCCGGACGAAAAATGGATTCTTGAGCCAACTAAAGAGGTCAGAATAGGAGAGAGGAGCAAGAAAAGGAAGAGAGAAGATGAGGAACACACAAACCAAGAATATTATGCAACTGGAGGGTTTTAAGAACAGCAGAGGTGAGTAAAAGATGAAATGTACCTTTAAACTGAATTTCCCAAGAATCAAACTTTCTGACATGTTTATTTTATCCCAAAAAAAAAAAAAACCATCTGAGCTAGAGGTCTGAAATTTTTTGTGATATTTCAGGCTACCATTTCGAGAAAAGTAGACTACAGACATCAGCTTACTATCACCAGGAGGAAAAATATACCCTTATTAATTATAAAAAATTACCATAATTTTGACTGCCTAAGTTATGTATTTATAGTATAAAAACAATTGATTGAAATAATTTGATTGTAGCCTACTTTTAGATAACAATGTCATAAATGTATGCACAAAGTTTTCAGCATCTAGGAAAAGTAGTTAATAAGTCTATAGACTTCAAGCGTGGACTTGCAGGAAAATTTTTAAATTACTGACCGACATAAATGTTTATATAATATAGTTTATATCGAAGCTATTCTGATTATTCCTGTGCCAAAATCCTCATTCCCAAAACACTGTCATTGTCCTAAAATTTCTTTGTATTCAGAGTTCACATTATGTAGTTAGACCCTCACAAACCTTATGAAAATTATGCTGTTTTCCCAGCCGTCCACTGGCAAGTTACCTTAACAATCGGACGTACAGGCCACCAGACGGACAACAAAGGGATGCTACAAGGGTTCAGTTTTAACAGACTGAGGCGCTAGAAATTAAGGCCTTTGCATGGTTAACGTCGAACGTTTAACACAGTCACTAATTTGTAAAGTAATCATACGTTCAGGAGCTGTTTCACACATAGGAGATCGATTCCTTATAGATTTGGGGACTGGGGGTTACTTGGGCGGGCTAACAGTTCTGCGTTTGGACCTTTAAATTCTCTACTTCAGCAGTACGGAAGGGTTGGTTCAAACGGCAACGTACGACGAGCTATTAAGCTGTGAGATTCTGTGCGTTCACGCCACGTTAATGTGTGACTGTGTCAAGCGTGCTTCCTTTTCTTTAGTAAAAGATACATACACAAAAATTCTCTCTCTCAGCATTAGGCATACTCGTAGATAACAGGCATCATGGAAGAACGGCAGCTTCTCAGACAACTGACGGACGCAAAAGTACAACTGGTCTCACACACTGAGAACTCTCAAATCTGGATGTTCGGGTCTGTGCTTTTTGCTTGAAAAGTCTTTCCTAAACTCTTGACTCATTAGATAAAGTGTCACGAGGCAACATTGTGAACTAATGATTGAAGGAAATCATTTGTTAAAGAGCATGAAGATCATTTCTTATATTTCCCAGTACGTACTGCCATGACTTTGCTTAATCAAATCCGGGGCTTAGAGGGGCTCCTGTTTTTCAGTCTTCATCTTTTCTCTGTGTTATTCCTTCCGTCTTCTGCCCACTTTGGTTCCATTGCACAAAACAAAGGAGTTATGTGTAATTTGTGCTCAACAAATAAATGGGGAATGTATGCCTCTTGGCCCCTACTTACGAAAAAAACGAACTCTCAAATAAGCCTTATTTATTTTTTTTCTCAAAAAATGTTGTGTCGAAGTAGCCGATTAACCATTAACTGTATTCTTTTAACTCGGTTATTAATATTGCTGTATCAACTTTAGTAGCGCAGTCTGTGAACCTACTACGTACAACGTTGATGAGGCAAATATAACGAGGAAACCACATTTTCATTTTCAGGGTTTTAATGTAAGGCAAAATATTTTTTCTTATGCCCTGGGGAAACATGTGACAATACTTAGGTATTATCTGAACTGCACATACTGCTTCAGTTGCTCGTTGTTTTACAAATTGTTATAGTCCACCATGAGTTTGTCGTTCCTCTCAGGTGGATAATTTAAAACTTTCAGTTTAATCTGAAGATGTTTTCATTATTTTCATGCCACAGCAAAGCATCTGTCTTAAAGAAATTTTCACTCAGTTCTAGCGAGCAAAAATACTCTTTTTTCAGAAATCTAGTTAGGATCAGAGGTAGCCAAAGGTACGGAACAGGATGCATGTACCGTAAATAATTTTTCAGTTTTGTAGAGTTATGTAAGAGAAATCAAAATCGGCAACCTGATATTTTTAATTTAGATTATACTGAAACTTAAATATGGTTCTTTCCTTTCAGACATACACAGACATACATAGTGGCAAGGAAAGCAAAAATTTCATTCTCTCACTGCGGTTGTAGTTCGAAGTCATCACAGTTCATAAATATTTTCAGGTAATAATTAATTTTCGTTTTATACGTTATTTGATGGATAACTCCTGGAGTGCAGAAAGACTGTCCACAAGATGGTGCTTCTGCAAGGGAGATCATAATTAATTTTAAAAGTTCAATATAATTCTCTCTAAGCTGCTGTTCTCTCAACGACTCTGTAATGAAACTGAGGATTCATTACAAAGTGCTTTGATCAAAGTTGTCCTTGAACTTTCCTCACTGAATTCCAGTTCGGAGAATATGAACATCTACTCTGGATGAAGCGTTCCGAATTTTTTTCGAGATTGATGGAGACGGACCTGGGATTCTAGAGCTGGCCATTTTCATTAAAATTACTTCTGAGAGTCTGTAAGGAAAATAGAAGAGGGTTTTCCCGAGCCATTGCCAATCAAAATACGCGCATATCTAAAAGTCCTCATATTTTTATTTTATCGAGCCAAAAACTAGTGCTTAACGTGGGACTGAATCTCGCATGCAGCGAGAGTTTTATAGACAACAGGGGAAGACAATGAACTTTCGGTTGTATATAAATCTGAAAATGTTCAGGAAACTGTGCGGCGAAATATCTTGGCAGCAGGTTACTGATCAGCAGTTCGCCACAAATTTCATGGAACAATCTATACCCCAGGAAAGCTTTAAATTACATAATTTTTGATCTTTTCTTTAGCAAGATAAAAGAGCAGATGCTCGTAAAAATACCAGCACTGAATGTTTAGTGGATTTTTCTTTTCTTTTATTATCAAGTATACTTGTAAGTAAAATTTGTAATATAAGTACCAAATACAAAACTTACGGTATTGTTGAATATCATCTTGGTCTCACTATGTTATGTATCCTGCCCTGTGTGACCTCTGAAGTGAGAGAGCATTCAGGCGTGGAAACTGACGTAGACAACCTGCTTAAATTAAGTACCCTATGAACTTATCATAGAGGACAGCTAGAGTAATACTCTGCGAAGTTTTTATTTTTTTCTGAGTTTTTAAGGCCCAAGCACACACTTTCGTCTTTCCCACTGGCCCACGATGGCCAAATGTCACACAACTCATTTTTACACGAAATATAAATAAACTGGGGGTAGCCCAAGAAAATGTGCGAATAACATTAAAATGTTCTATATAAGATCCACCCTATTAGGTCTCCATTCATTGCTCTCATTTACTAATACTAGTGCAGAACAATTGGTTACAAATAATATACCTTCTCGCACGAAACTACTTCAGATCACAAACTTCTGGGATTAATGGCAGCCTGCGAAAATTTGACATTAACAATGACGATCATTTACATGCGCAGCTTACATGAGCGCAGCTTATATGATTCTTATCTTACAAATAAAACAACGTAACGGAAAAAAGTTTTAAATTTCTTTTACTCATTTCCTCACTAATAGATCGTAACACATAGTCTTTCAACGGCATGAGGTTTCTTTGAAAAACTTTAAAAGACTTTTTTAACGCATTCGTTTGGTAAAATCGTGGAAACTTAATGTTCAGGAATTGCTTGTGTTCCGGCAAGATTCAAATCAGCACCCTCGCCATTTATTTCAAATAGTTGCACCTGACTCGGTACGGCATCGCTGCAGTCACGTCAGTTTGGATAGCCGCCGCTAGATGGATTAGTTGTCCGTTTTGTCGGTGAAACCGCTGGAAACTGTTGGTTCGGTCACGTTCGCAACAGGAATAATCGAAATCATTCCATTACCAGTTTAAACCCGACAAGCAACATATCGTTCGGCGCCTTCCTTCACACCCCTCCCACCCCCGCCCCTACCCCAGCCCCTTCACCGAAAGTCCGTAAGTTACCGTTCCTTGGCCTTTAAAATTAAATCTAAATCTGGCCTTTGTGGAAGTGGGATTTTTCTTGTTTTAACAGAAATACATTTCTATATCTTACTGCAGTGCTAAACATTAAGAAACAAAACAGTTTATTTCCACTTAAGGTAATTCCTTAAAAGCTTTTAGTAAATAAGTCTTGTTGTTATATATACAGAATGCATCACAGTTAATAACGAAAATTGACAGGGGTGAAGGTACAGGATAACAGAAGCAAAAACGTTGCAGCAAGCATGGGTTGGCAAATAAATAGTTTGCGACATAACTGCGAATGTGTGGCTGCGAGCCCGCCATTGACTTCAGTGAAAGATATTCTCCTAGTTTATACCAAAGTATTCGAAGCGTTAACTTTTCCATTAAGTCTCCATCTAACTGAGCTCAAGAACCCGATGACCAACGTTACCTCGCGTGACGTTGCGGCGCAGACACATTATACTGCTGATACCAGGAATCTAGTCTAATGTAAAAAAAAAAACCGCCCTGAACGACTTTCATATTCACAGGAAATGTACATTAGTATGTTCTGCAGAAACGGTTAGCATCTCGGTCAATTCTGTCCAGCATGTGTCGTGTTCCCTAGTAGGCGCAGGGTCCACCATGCGCCCTGATAACTTCTTCCATGCGTGATGCAATCGACGAGTATAGGGCCACGAATGGCGTCCTGTGGTGTAGCCACCCATGCTGCATTCACCTGGTTCCAAAGTTTATCTGTGGCAGTTGGCACTGGGTCACAGCGCAGCACCTATTGTTTCCATATTCCACACATTTTCGATTGGCGACAAGTTTGGTGATATGGTAGGCCAGGGCAAAAGGCTGACGTCCTGGGGCGCCAAGAAGGCACGTGTTTGTGCAGCAACATGTACTTGTGCATTGTCTTGCTGAAGAATGGCGTCTGAGGTGTTGAAGCAGAAAGAGCACGGCTACGGGGCACAGGATGTCATTCACGTAGGTCACAATGGTCACAGTGCCCTGGGTACGCACCAGTTATGATCTGTGGTTGTTCCCAACAGCATCCCGCACCATAAGGCGTTGAGTTAGCACTGTGTGCCTCGTGCGAATGCAGTCACTGTGATGCCGCTTCCTCTGTCTGCGGCAGTCCAAAATGCGGCCATCATTTTCAAACAAACAGAACCTGGATTCGACCGAAAATACTGTCTGATGTCATTCCTGTTCCCAGTGACGTCGTTCCATACACTATTGCCGTCAAGCGTGTTTCTGCACATTCGTCAAAGGTAGACGGAGAAGTGGATGACGCTATAAACGTCGATGGACTGTCACCCCTGATAGTGTATGACGTGTCACGCTGTTCCACTGTTGCGCCATAGCTGAGAGGACGCAGATTTGTCCTGCAGTGCCATTCGGATGAGGTGTCGATCTTCTCGGGGGATGGTCTGGGTGGTGCGACTTGACCAATTTCGTCATGTTCTACGAGCTTCCGTGAACCATTCTTCACACACCAGTTGCACTGTCGAAACACTTCGTCCCACACGAGCTGCAATTTCCGGGATGGATGCATCACATTCTCTCATGCTAATAGTGCGCCGTCTTTCAGACTCACTGATCTGACGGTACGGTTCGCGCATATGTATGCGAGGCATCATGCACGTCTGCTCAAGTCACGTTGACCCATTACCTTCGGTTTACAGCGACAACTGGAGCTACACGCACATTTTACAAGTAGATAGAGTTCCGCTATGTCGATGATCTTGAACCGGCGGGCCGACATGGTTCAAATGGTAATCATTTCTGCAGAACATGCTAATGTATATGTCCTGTGAATATGAACGTCCTGTCTCTAGTCGTTCAAGGTGTTCTGTTTTTTTTTTTTTTTTTTTTTTTTTCTGAACGTGAGTGTATATTAACACCAAAATGGCCCGAGATGAAAAGGTCAAACATAGTCTTTATCTTTATGTCCAAAGATATGTGATGTCAAGCCCTTGGGTTTATATGTCTGGGGTCATCTGAAAAGTGAAGTGTACAGCACTTCCGCTTGTTTGGCTAAAGAATTGGACTAGCGAACTGTAGTGTCTTGCAATATTTACAAACCAATCCGACGGTGTATGAGGGTACGGAAGGCGAATGATCAATTTCGGTTTGTTGGGACTATTTTAGGAAAGTGTGGTTGACCTGTAAGGGAGACTGCGTATAGAGCACTGGTGCGACCTATTCTTGAATACTGCTGGAGTGTTTGGGATCCTTA
The DNA here is from genome assembly GCF_021461395.2 of Schistocerca americana. NCBI lineage: Eukaryota > Metazoa > Arthropoda > Insecta > Orthoptera > Acrididae > Schistocerca > Schistocerca americana. Next base: position 601,705,132 of record NC_060123.1, on the reverse strand, counting down.
TTAGGTCGGGTTGAAGCTGGACATCTAAGCTTTTTGGCCTGCTGCTTGATGTGTTGCCAGTAGGTTCAAACAACACGTAAGCGTTAGGGGATGCTTCTGGAACTCAGGTGAGAATCCTTGGAAGAAAGGCGACGTTCTTTTCGAGGAACGCTTTTGAGAAAATTTGTGTTGTTGTTGTTGTGGTCTTCAGTCCTGAGACTGGCTTGATGCAGCTCTCCATGCTACTCCATCCTGTGCAAGCCTCTTCATCTCCCAGTACCTACTGCAACCTACATCCTTCTGAATCTGCTTAGTGTATTCATCTCTTGGTCTCCCTCTACGATTTTTACCCTCCACGCTGCCCTCCAATGCTAAATTTGTGATCCCTTGATGCCTCAAAACATGTCCTACCAACCGATCCCTTCTTCTAGTCAAGTTGTGCCACAAACTTCTCTTCTCCCCAATCCTATTCAATACCTCCTCATTAGTTACGTGATCTACCCACCTTATCTTCAGCATTCTTCTGTAGCACCACATTTAGAAAGCTTCTATTCTCTTCTTGTCCATACTAGTTATCGTCCATGTTTCACTTCCATACATGGCTACGCTCCATACAAATATTTAGAGAACCGCTATTTGAAGCGGACGGCCGAATGATTCTATTGCCACCAACATCTATTGCGTCAAGGACCACGTAGGCACTATAAGAGAAATTAGGGCTCATGTTCTAGTATAATAATAAAAAAAGAAGAAAGAAATAATAATTGGAATTATACTAGATTTAGCCCTCAAGAACTTCAACAAACAACAAACCAAGTTTGTAGTTGGAGACTTCAACAGTCAAAGTACAGTTTGGGGCTACTCTAAAGGTGATGACAACGGGGAAGAAGTGCTGAAATGGTCTGACACCTTCCAACTATCATTCACGATAGTAAACGCCCTGCATCTTTCAACACTGGACGGTGGAAACGTGGATATAACCCAGATCTAATATTCGCAAGTGAGTACATAGGCCAACAGTGTGTTAAGACAGTTTGCTACCCTGTATCCAATTCTCAACTCCGCCCTGTGATGTGCCAAGTTACTGCAGTGTCCCAACGGAGAAACATTCCATTCCGCAGAAGATACAACTTGCGTAAAGCTAACTGGGAGCTTTTTAGTACAAACCCGGGTAAAATTGTAACTGATCTCCAGGCAACACCAGAAAACTACGATAAGTTTGTGGATGGAGTGAAGAGGGTATCACGGTCATCTATGCCACGGGGCTGCAGAACACAACACCTCTACGGATTAACAACCCAGTCAGCAGCCGTAATGAATAAATACCTGTCGCTGTTAGAACAAGATCCATTCAATGAGCAAACCATCTTGGCTGATCAATAAGTAATGTCTCTCATAGCCGAAAATAAAAGAGAAAGATGGATTAAACTTATTGAGGAAACAGATCTTTCAATTAGTAGCCAGAAGGCCTGAAAACTGCTGATAAAACTAAATAACGATCCAACCAAACATGCCAATCACGCTAACATCACTCCAAATGAAACTGCTACACACATTCTTGATAATGCTAAAACAACATCTCCTATCAAAAAATCGGACTTCAAATTAGAGTTTAAGGAACACTCTCAGAATAATAACCTGACTGGGCCATTCAACATAGGTGAATTAGGTGAAGCCATTCACAAATGCAAAAATGGCAAGGCAGCACGATTAGACGACATTTGTGTAGAGCAAATTAAACATTTTGGCACCGCAACCAAAGACTGGCTCTTAAACCTCTATAACCACTGTCTGGCTTTTTTCAAGATCCAGAAATTGTGGCGCAAGGCACGCGTGGTTGCGACACTAAAACCTGGAAAGTCACCAACGGATCCGAATAACTATAGGCCATTATCTCTCCTTTACCATCTCTATAAGATCCTAGAGAGAATGATTCTTCACCGCTTAAATGCGGTAGTTGATCCACTTTTTATTTCGCAGCAAGCTGGATTTAGACCAGGCCAGAATTGCACCTCACAGATCTTTTATCTTTCTCAGTTCATGGAAGATGGCTTTGAGCAGAGAAAGATAACAGGTGTAGCTTTTGTTGACCTTTCGGCGGCCTTTGACACCGTAAATCACAGAGTGTTACTGCACAAAATCTACAACCTGACTAACGACTACGCTCTGACGAGGATAATTGCAACACTCCTACAGAATCGACGTTTTTTCGTGGACTTTCAAGGAAAACAAAGCCGATGGAGAACTCAAAAGAACGGTCTCCCTCACAGAAGTGTACTGTCACTTATTTCATTTAATGTGTACACTAACGATCAACCACAGCCTCAAGGATGCAAAAGTTTCATACATGCTGATGACCTTGCTCTTTTTGTCCAGGGCAATCGGTTTGAAGATGTAGAGATGATGCTTGCACACGGTCTACAACAGCTTCGTACTTAACTATGAAAACAATAAATTCACATCCAATCCTAAGAAAAAAAATGGAAATGTCGTGTGGCTAGGGCCTCCCGTCGGATAGACCGTTCGCCTGGTGCAAGTCTTTCGAGTTGACGCCACTACGGCGACTGGCGTGTCGATGGAGATGAAATGATGATGGTAAGGGTAACACAACACCCGGTCCCTGAGGGGAGAAAATCTCCGAATCAGCCGGGAATCGAACCCGGGCCGTTAGGTATGACATTCTGTTGCGCTGACCACTCAGCTGCCAGGGGCGGACCCAATCCCAAGAAAACGCAAGTATGTTCATTCCATCTGAAACATAAACAAGCTGACAGGAAACTTGAAATATTCGGGAATGGAGTTGCACTAGAATATTGTTCCCACCCCAAGTATTTCGGTGTCACTCTCGACCGTACACTAACCTACAAGGAACATTGCCTGAAGCTGAAGCAGGAAGTATCCTCCAGAAACTGCCTTCTTCGGAAACTGGCGGGATCGAACTGGGGTACACATCCACAAACATTAAGAACAACAGCTCTTGCCTTGTGCTATTCTGCAGGAGAGTATGCTAGCCCAGTGTGGTACAATTCAGTACGTGCAAAGCAGGTTGATATAGCCTTAAATGACAGCTGTAGGATTGTTACAGGCTGCCTAAGGCCAACCGCCATGGACAAAGTTCAATGCATCGCTAGGATTGCTCCATGTGACATCAGAAGAGAGGTCGCCGCTAACATCGAGAGGCATAAATCAAATACAGTGACCTCACATCCACTCTTTGGACATCAACTTGCCAAGCCAAGACTGAAATCCAGGAAGAGTTTCCTAACAACTTCACAGCCCTTAGAAGGATCAGCTGCGGCTACCTGACTCACCAAGTGGAAAGAAAGATATCAACACCTGTCAAACTGGATGACGCCACAAGAATCCCTGCCGCCTGGACACATGGAGAAGTGGGTCACGTGGAAGTCCTTGAACAGACTACGGACCGAAGTCGCAAGATCGAGGGACAATCTCCTTAATTGGAACTTCCAACTGCCAAATGCCAACACAACACTGTGCGAATGCTGTGAATTGCAGACAACCCGGCATCTCTTCAAATGTAACCTATCCTCAACCAACTGTAGCATGAAGGAGGTAACGTCTGCAGCACCCAGTGCTATCAAAGTTGCCGAATTTTGGTTGAATACTGTATAGTTTTCTTTGTACGTATTGTATGTGTGTTCATTTTAGTGTACATCTGACACGAATAAAGAAGAAAGCACTCACGGTAATTTCTTTAGTTTTTTGGTGCAGGTTGGAGGGAGAGATCAGATTTTGTGAACTGTTTAGCGTCGGTTCTCGATTGCGCCAGGAAGAATAGTGTTTGATTACGCAAAGGTAGTTTGAACCTGACATTTAACCCGGATTGCCTTCACGCAAGCTGATTCTTCGATACAAATACCTAAGGGACCTAACTGAATATTGAAAGGGAAATGTATGAACAAAAGTGGGTTATGATACTGGTTATCAAATCTGAGATTGAATATATTTGTAGCCTCCCGAAAACATGCAAGATAAAGAGCTGGCCTGGAACATAGTTTGCATACAAAGAAGAACACTGAGGTTATTTAAAGAAAAGAATAGAAAGAAAAAGATTTCATTATAGCACATCAATATATTTTTCTTTCACACATTCCGTGCTACGACAATGTCCTCTGTTGTCGGTCCAATATTTCTTAAAATTAGTTCTCCTGGCGTGCGCCTGAATATTACATAGCGTCGCACTGTTTGTTGAAGCGGTTCGTTCGGCCGGACTCGCGCGCCTTTGCGCAGACGCACGTTACAGAAATAGTTCTTTTCCTAACATTTGCGCTGTGATGCTTAACATTCTAGCAACTACAGCTCGATGACTGCTCCTCTCCTTCACGACAAATACCCCATTCACAGAGCATCCGAAACTCAATAATATTACAATGTGGAGGTCTATAGATAGTGTTTTTTCTCTCGTTTTATTTGCGAGTGGAACTGGATAGGGAATAACTAGCAGTGGTGTAGGATACCTTCCGCACGCACCGTACAGTTGCTTGTGGAGTATCTTCGTAGATGCAGATGTAGATGTAGATGAAAGAAGACGTAACTCATTGTAGAGAGGAAGACACGTGGAACATCTCATTTAACATGTACAGGCGCACAACAATTTGTAGCATTTCTTGTTAAGGTAGGCCTTAGGTGAAATTTGAGTCCATTAGACGGACCCCTCCGTCTAATAGGCGCTGCTCATGCATGGTTGTTTAAATCTTTGGACGGGTTTAGTGATATATCTGAACAGTCAGAGGGACTGTGTATGTGATACAATATCCACAGTCAACGTCTATCTTCAGGAGTTCTGGGAACCGGGGTGACGGAAAACTTTTTTTGATGTGTGTATTTAAAAGCCAATTGAAAAATTCTGTAAATGTTAAGGTTTTGATTATTAATAGATATTTTGGTTGCCTTCAGATACCAGTTAATGTTTGACAGATTGCTTAGTTTCACAACTGATTAAAAGATCTTTTGCTGACGTCAATTGCTAATCTCCATTCCCCGTTAATACTCGAGAAGTTGTTTAATTTCTTAGCAGTACCGGTATTTAAAAGGTATTTTACTGACGTCAAGAGGTTGTAGGCTTTTATTTAAATGAAAGATTATGCATGTTTTCAACTGTTACGCTGATTTCTTGCCTTCTGGCCCGGTCCTACCGCTCAACACCGTATGAAGGTACACCCACTTCACATACTTCTTTGTCTCATCCATTTATTTTTTCCTATGCTGCGCTTTTAGAAACACGGGTATAAATTCTTTGCAGACGGCTATAAAATACCAGGAGTTACAGTCATCGGTCAGGTAGCTGGGCATGGTCGATGCTTCTTGCTACTCAAAGAAACGTCCGTTCTGACAGTTGAGTTACTTCCTGACTTACAGGCCATACTATATACAATAAAGTGAAAAGTCGAGAGAGTGTTGTTCTGTAGATTGCTCTGTTGTCACTTGCGAGGGTAGTCACTGGGAAAACCATAAAGAGTCTAGTGCAGGATATCTTATTAAAATGAAAAGATCTCCTAAAAAGGGCCTGGATTTCACGGATATCACATCACATCAACGAAAGTACCAAAAAGAAACAACAAGTTGCATTCACTTCCACTAAGTATCTCTCTTGCACTTGTGACTACCATCGATTGCTTGCAGTTAAGGCAGAGGCAGAGTAGTCAGTGGTATTTAAGGTGGTCATTAACGTCAAACGAACTTGGCACTTGTATTAAATTCTAAAGATGCAGCATTTACTATCTAATCTGACACATCGCAGACTCAGTGCTGGACCGACAAAAAGGGCCGAAAGGAAGACTAGAGCCGTCTGAAGAAATGTGTCTTGTCACAAGAGACTGTCAAGGGTCTTAACTCTTATTGTGCTATCCCCCCTAGCTTACAATGAAGGGATTTCCCCTATGTTTCGACATACCGTGTAGCAAATCACCTGGCCCACTAATAGGTCTACGTGTACATCACATTAAGAAGTGGCAGGACTTATTATGTCGACTACAGGGATTTTATTTGCATGGCGCTGATACACACATCAACAAAAGGTTTTGCGTCACCCCGGTTCCCAGAATTCCTGAAAATAGACATAGACTGTGGATATTGTATCACAGACACAGTCCATCTGACTGTTCAGAGATGTCACTAAACCCGACCAAAGATGTAAACAACCATGCATGAGCAGCGCCTATTACACGGAGGGGGTCCGACAGCGGATCAGTTCCAGTAGTTTCACCTGGAAGGAGGTACACGGCTCATGTTGTCTGTAGTTTAACCGTGCCTAGACGCTCAATACCGGGGTTCGATCGCGTCCACGTTGTTTGTCCCAGGAAGGGCTCTCACCAAGGGAAGTGGCCAGGCGTCTCGGAGTGAACCAAAGCGATGTTGTTCGGACATGGAGGAGACACAGAGAGACAGGAACTGTCGATGACATGCCTTGCTCAGGTCGCAGAAGGGCTACTACAGCAGTGGGTAACCGCTAACTACGGATTATGGCTCGGAGGAATCTTGACAGGAACGCCACCATCTTGAATAATGCTTTTCGATGCAGCCACAGGACGTCGTGTTACGACTCAAACTGTGCGCAATAGGCTGCATGATGCGCAACTTCACCCTCCACATCCCTTGCGAGGTCCGTTTTTGCAACCACGACATAATGCCCAACAACATGCCGAATGGACCGCCCAGGATTGGCATCACTTTCTCTTCACTGATGAGAGTCGCATATGCTTTCAAGCGGACAATCATCGGAGACGTGTTTGGAAGCAATCAGGTCAGGCTGAACGCCTTAGACACACTGTCCTGCGACCGCAGCAAGGTGGAGGTTCCTCGTTCTTTTGAGGTGGTACTATGTGGGGCCGATGTACGCCGCTGGTGGTCATGGAAGGCGCCGTAACGGCTGTACGATAAGTGAATGCTATGCTCCGACCGACAGTGCAACCTTATCGGCAGCATATTGGCGAGGCATTCGTCTTCATGGGCTACAATTCGCGTCCCCATCGTGCACATCTTGTGAATGACTTCCTTCAGGACAACGACATCGCTCGACTACAGTGGCCAACATGTTCTCCATACATGAACCTTATCGAACATGCCTGGGATAGATTGAAAAGGGCTGTTTATGGACGACGTTACCAACCAACCACTCTGAGGGATCTACGCCGAATCACCGTCGAGGAGTGGGACAATCTGGACCAACAGTGCCTTGATGATCTTGCGATAGTATGTCAAGACGATTGCAGGCATGCATCAATACAAGAGGACGTGCTACTGGGTATTAGAGATACCGGCGTGTACAGCAATCTGGACCAACACCTCTGAAGGTCTCACTGTGTGGTGGTACAACATGCAATGTGTGGTTTTCATGAGCAATAAAAAGGGCGGAAATGATGTTTATGTTTATCTCTATTCCAATTTTCTGTACAGGTTTCGGAACTCTCGGAACCGAGGTGATGCAAAACTTTTTTTGATGTGTGTATTTTGGTGAACTTTGAAGTGATCTCTATCTTTATTCGCGTTCTTCTGTCTGATTAGTTACGATTAACTGAGATGTTGGATTAACGAATCTATGTCGATATGTATCGATTTTCACTTCCTTTTTTTCAGTGGCTAGTTCTGTGTACAGACAGACGGAGTTGCGATGGGGATCATTTGTTACCTGTTAATGCCTTCCTGTTCATGGGAAATATCGAAGAACGTGCCCTGGAGTCGGCAACGTTTAAAGTTGCATGGTTTTTCAGATATGTATACGGCACGTTTGTCGTGCCTCATGGAAGTCAGAATTTAAACATCTATTTAAAACATCTGATTTCAATTCACCCGAATATTCGTTTCACGCTGGAGGTGGAAAAGGATTGCTGCCTTCCGTTCCTTGGAGGAATGTTGATGATTCGTTGAGACATGCCGTTCTTTTCTTAGGAAGCCGACTCACACTGATTTGTATGTGCAGCCTTTTGGTAGTCACCATTTCTCTCAACGTGATGGGTTATTTCCTTCCATGGTTCATAGGGCACACGTCTTCTCAAACCCTGTTAGCTTGTCAGCTGAGTTAGCTCACCTTACACATTTCGGCAGGATGATTATTATGGAAGACAGACCAGACTTGCGCTGCGCTGTCGACCAATCGTGTACCGGGTGAGTGGCCAAAAAATGAAGTGGCGCCTAAGTTCACGGCCTTTTTACGTTACGCCTGCAGGATTGGTTATGTTGTATGGAAACACGGTGTGAAGTGCTTTTTCTGACTATCCTCCAAGACTAGTGCCCCTTTAGGGTTATTAAAGGATGATAGTTTGCGTAAAGCGTTTTCCTTCCAATTATGGCTTTTATATTTTGGTCACATTATCAGGAGCCTAAGCTTCACACACGCTTACAAAAGCTGAGCAAGTCTGCTATTGCACAACATTGCGTTTGCACCAGCCATCCTATGGAATGTATAAATACAGAGATTGTAGCGTGAAATTTGGGCTACAGGGATAGTATTATTGAGGAAGCAGTTGATGTTAAATAAGAAAGATATCTTATAAATAGGGATGCATTTTTGTTTCAGTTTTGATCGCAAGCCTGCACTCTCCCTGATCAAACAACGGGCGGACGGAGTTAATACTACTTTCTCACCCGTTGATAATTAATATTCACTATTGATTAGTTCTGACGTTGTTCATCGTTGGTTATATGGTTGCGGAAAGTGTTTACGGCGTAGACTTCAAATATTCTAGAAACTCTTCGAGATTCTTCGTCCCATGTGGCCACACCAGAAATGTATCGTCGGCGTACCGATGGTGCCACGTTGGCTTGAACGTGGCGGAATCTAGTTTCTTTGTATCGAAGTGATCCACGTATAGGTTCGCCACGACAGGCGATGGACTATCCATCGCTACGCCATAGGTTTGCTGCAGAATCCTTGAACATGTTCTCAGTTCGAATAAAATAAACTTTCTTGACACTGAGAAGCTTATGTGCATGAACCAGCATGGTTTTAGAAAGCATCGCTTGTGCGGAACTCAGCTTGTCCTTTACTCACTGTTGATAAAAGGTAACAGGCAGATTCCATATTTTTAGATCTCCGGAAAGTATTAGACACTGTGCCCCATTGCAGGCTGTTAACGAAGGGAAGACCATGCGGAGTGAGTTCACAGATGTGTGAGTGGCTCGAAGACTTCTTGAGTAATAGAACCCAGTATGTTGTCACCGACGGAGAGTGTTTATCAGAGACAAGTGTATCGTCAGGAGTGTCCCAGGGTGTAATAGGACCGCTATTGTTCTCAATATACATAAATGATTTGGCTGATAATGTGGGCAGCAATCTGCGGTTGTTTGCTGATCATGCCATGGTGTACAGTAACGCGTCGAAGTTGAGTGATTGTGGGAAGATACAAGACGACTTAGACATAATTTCCAGTTGTTGTGATGAATGGCATCTAGCCCTATATGTGGAAATTGTAAGTTACTACGGATGAGCAGGAAGATCAAACCTACAATGTTTGGATACAGTTTTACTAGCGTTCTTCTTGAGACAGTCAAGTCGTTTAAATATCTGGCGTAACGTTGCAAAGTTGTATAAGATACAACGAACATGTGACAACTGTGGTAGGGAAGGCGAAAGGTCGACTTCGGTTTATTGGGATAATTTTAGAGTGGTTCACCTGTAAAGGAGACCGCATATAGGACGCTGGTGCGACCTATTCTTGAGTACTGTTCGCATGTTTGGGATCCGTACTGGGTCGGATTGAAGGAAGACATCGAAGCTACGAGGGTTATTCGGAAAGTAAGGAATGATCGGTCGCGAAATGGAAACCACTGTGAAAATCCGATGAAGTTTTGCACAGGTGTGTTGGGCAGTGTCTCTAGTATGCCCGTCGATAGCGTTACGTAGTTCTTTTTAGTCCTGAGCACACAGGTAGCACATAAAGATACCTAGAACAATAGTGTCTCCCGCCAAGTACGAGGGCCTGGTGAGAAATTTCGCCTGAAGCTATGCAGCCAACATTACATAACTGCTGTGCGTTTTGTTCTTCAAGACAATTATCGGACGCATTCTGCAGGGGCGATGAAGATGCTCCTGCATCGTTTTCAGTTGGAAATGTTTAATTACCCACAACACAGCCCGTAATTGTCTCCCTATGAGTTTCGTCTCTGTTCACATGAACCGCTGGCTATGAAGACAACATTTTGGCATAGACAACGAGCTGTAGGCCAGCGTAGAGAATTGGCGGAAAGCACTGGCGCCTGGCTTCTATAACGAAGGTATTGGAAAGTTGGTACAACGCTACGACAAACGTCTAAGTCGGATCGGCGACTATGGAGATAAGTAGCTCTAAGTTGAGGCTAAATGTTGCAAATAAAACAGTTTTGATTTTCACTGTGGTTTCCATTTTGCGACCTATCGTTCCTCACTTTCCGAATAGCCCTCGTAACTTCGATGTCTTCCTTGAATCCGACCCGGTACGGATCCCAAACACTCGAGCAGTACTCAAGAATAGGTCGCACCAGCGTCCTATAAGCGGGCTACTATATTGGTTACCGGTATGTTCGAGCAACACTCAAGTGTTATGGAGATGACTCGGGAACTCAAATGGGAATCCCTGGAGGGAAGGAGACGTTTTTTTCGAGAAACTCTCTTGAGAAAGTTTAGAGAACCGTCATTTGAAGCTGACTGCCGAACGATTCTACTGCCACCAACATACGTTGCACATAAGGACTACGAAGATAAGATACGAGAAATTAGGGCTCATACGGAGGCAGCCGTTTCTCTGTCGCTCTATTTGCGAGTTGAACGGGAAAGGAAATGGCAAGTAGTGGTACAAGGTACCCTCCTCCACGAACGGTACTGTGGCTTGCGGAGTAACTATGTAGACGTAGATGTAGGTGAATGAAGCATGTCAATATGACATCTCATCTTGTGATTTTTGTAACACCTAATCTGTGCCAGCGACGTCAGATTTCAATAAGTTTCAGTGCAGCAGACAGTAAAAGTATTAGGCCTGATTTACACTGGAGCGAACACAAGCGAACACCGGTGAACGAGCATTCTCTCCTGTGTAAAGGGAGAGACGACGAGCAAACTGCATTTGGTGGTGTTCCGCCCGCATTCGGTAATATTTGCTCGTGTTCCTCTGGCCGTCGATCTTTTAGCGAACCATCAAAGGAAGTTGGCGCTCTCCCCGCATCGGTGCTAACAGCACAGGAAGCTTTCCTCCGCTGCCTCATCGAAGACGTAAGTTGCGTGAGCGATGCAGTGGTCTGGAGAGAATGTAATTTTGCCAATAGAGGAATATTGATATCACGCGTGCGTCTGGGATCCAAGACATAGACGGTATAGATGCCGAACGAAAAGAAATATGACTGCTGAAAAATTGCCGAAGACCTCAAATATCCAAGTGTGGACACGAGAAAGACTATAAATTCATTAGGTGGTTGGATCAGCGGGAAATAGCGTGAATTAGCACAATTTATGTTTTTGCTATTATTATTATTTCTTTTCTTTCTCAGACGTTATATCTGGTTAAAAATGGAAAGTGACGCGGATCTTGATCAAGCGTGACTTCCTTTTATCTGTATGGTATATGTTGCGTTACGTTTAGGAACTTTCGGGTAATTGAACAGGTATCAATTATTACAGATTTCTGTAGTTGTATATATAAGTTTGGATGTAGCTGTATTGCGTTGATGTACTGGTGGATATTGTGTGGTATGACTCCTGAAGTTGATAGTATAATCGGTATAATGTCAACTTTATCCTGATGCCACATGTCCTTGACTTCCTCAGCCAGTTGGATGTATTTTTCAATTTTTTCTCCTGTTTTCTTCTGTATAGTTGTTGTATTGGGTATGGATATTTCGATTAGTTGTGTTAATTTCTTCTTTTTATTGGTGAGTATGATGTCAGGTTTGTTATGTGTTGTTTTATCTGTTATAATGGTTCTGTTCCAGTATAATTCATATTCATCATTCTCCAGTACATTTTGTGGTGCATACTTGTATGTGGGAACGTGTTGTTCTATTAGTTTATGTTGTATGGCAAGTTGTTGTATTATTTTTACTACATTGTCATGTCTTATGGGGTATTCTGTATTTGCTAGTATTGTACATCCGCTTGTGATGTGATCTACTGTTTCTATTTGTTGTTTGCAAAGTCTGCATTTATCTGTTGTGGTATTGGAATCTTTAATAATATGCTTGCTGTAATATCTGGTGTTTATTGTTTGATCCTGTATTACAACCATGAATCCTTCCGTCTCACTGTATATATTGCCTTTTCTTAGCCATGTGTTGGATGCGTCTTGATCTATGTGTGGCTGTGTCAGATGATATGGGTGCTTGCCATGTAGTGTTTTCGTTTTCCAATTTACTTTCTTCTTATCTGTTGATGTTATGTGATCTAAAGGGTTGTAGAGGTGGTTATAAAATTGTAGTGGTGTAGCCGATGTATTTATATGAGTGATTGCTTTGTGTATTTTGCTAGTTTCTGCTCGTTCTATAAAGAATTTTCTTAAATTGTCTACCTGTCCATAATGTAGGTTTTTTATGTCGATAAATCCCCTTCCTCTTTCCTTTCTGCTTCATGTAAATCTTTCTGTTGCTGAATGTATGTGATGTATTCTATATTTGTGGCATTGTGATCGTGTAAGTGTATTGAGTGCTTCTAGGTCTGTGTTACTCCATTTCACTACTCCAAATGAGTAGGTCAGTATTGGTATAGCATAAGTATTTATAGCTTTTGTCTTGTTTCTTGCTGTCAATGCTGTTTTCAGTATATTTGTTAGTCTTTGTCTATATTTTTCTTTTAGTTCTTCTTTAATATTTGTATTATCTATTCCTATTTTTTGTCTGTATCCTAGATATTTATAGGCCTCTGTTTTTTCCATCGCTTCTATGCAGTCGCTGTGGTTATCCAATATGTAATCTTCTTGTTTAGCGTGTTTTCCCTTGACTATGCTATTTTTCTTACATTTGTCTGTTCCAAAAGCCATATTTATATCTTTGCTGAATACTTCTGTTATCTTTAGTAATTGGTTGAGTTGTTGATTTGTTGCTGCCAGTAGTTTTAGATCATCCATGTATAGCAAATGTGTGATTTTGTGTGGGTATGTTCCAGTAATATTGTATCCATAATTTGTATTATTTAGCATGTTGGATAGTGGGTTCAGAGCAAGGCAGAACGAGAAAGGACTTAATGAGTCTCCTTGGTATATTCCACGCTTAATCTGTATTGGCTGTGATGTGATATTATTTGAATTTGTTTGGATATTAAGTGTGGTTTTCCAATTTTTCATTACTAAGTTTGGGAACTGTATCAATTTAGGATCTACTTTGTATATTTCCAATATTTGTAGTAACCATGAGTGGGGTACACTATCAAAAGCTTTTCGGTAATCAATGTATGCGTAGTGTAGCGACCTTTGTTTAGTTTTAGCTTGATATGTCACCTCTGCATCTATTATCAGTTGCTCTTTACATCCTCGTACTCCTTTGCAACAGCCTTTTTGTTCTTCATTTATAATTTTCTTCTGTGTTGTGTGTGTCATTAACTTCTGTGTAATGACTGAAGTTAATTGGTAGGCATGTTATGGGGCGATATTTAGCTGGGTTTGCTATGTCTGCTTGATCTTTAGGTTTCAGATAAGTTATTCCATGTGTAAGTATATCAGGGAATGTGTATGGGTCTGCAATGTAACTGTTAAATAATTTAGTTAGATATGAATGTGTTGAGGTGAACGTCTTTAGCCAGAAATTTGCTTTTTTATCTTTTCCAGGGGCTTTCCAATTGTGAATAGAATTAATTGCTTGGGTGACTTCATGTTGCAAAATTATCACTTCAGGCATTTGTGGTATCATCTTGTATGTGTCTGTTTCTGCTTGTATCCACCGTGCATGCCTGTTATGCTGTACTGGGTTTGACCATATGTTGCTCCAGAAGTGTTCCATGTCTGTTATGTTTGGTGGATTGCCAATTTTAATGTGTGTGTTATCTATTGTCTGGTAAAATTTCTTTTGGTTTGTGTTGAATGTTTGGTTTTGTTTCCTTCTATTTTCACTTTTTTTGTATCTTCTAAGTCTTTTGGCCAATGCTTGTAATTTCTGCTTCTTTTCATCTAATTGCTCTATCGCTTCTTGTTGTGAGATTTTACCCAACCTTCTTCGTTTTTTGTCTGATATTTCATTTCTTATAAATTGTGTTAGCTGTCCGATGTCTTTTCTCAGTTTTTCTATTCTGATCTGTAGCCTGTGTTGCCATGCTGGTTTTGTGGGTTTCTTCTGTGTGTTGGTTTGTTCTGATCTCTGCCTAGTGTGTATATTATTATTATTATTATTATTATTCATATATGTTTTTCTCTTTGTAGCGCCTGTCTAAGTTATACCGTCTACTTAAGATTCTCCTTAATCTCAGCGATCCATTTAATTGGGTCAGTTTTCGCCTTACTTCTGTCTTCATAGAATTTTACTTTTGTCAACCTAGTGGGTGTCATTCTTTTAATGAGCCCATAAAATTTAAGTCTTCGTTTTCTCATGTCACCATGTACGTCTGTGTATTCTTCTAGTTCCTTATTACTTCTCAGCCTATAAGTTTCTCCATCAGTGATTTTGGTGCCTAACATTTTCCTAATAATCTTTCTTTCATTCGTATTTCTTCACTATCCCTCTTTCTATTTAAAGATAAAGTTTTTGCTCCATAAAGACATTCAGGTTTGATTACAGTGCTGTAATGGCTAAGTTCACTGAATTTAGAAAGTGAATTTTCATTATCAATATTTTGTTTTAATCTGAATGCAGTTGCCATTTTTTGACAGCAAACTCCGTTTGCAGCTTTTTTCAAACCGTTTTCTTGTATGATTTCCCCCAGCTGTTCATACTAAGAAACAATTTTTATATTTCCATACTTCGTATTCAAAGACTTTGGTGCCTGTTTCTTACATGTCAAATATTCCCCGTTTTTTCGAATGATGTTTGTAGTCATACTTTTTCCACAACTTCTTTAAGAACTGCAGTTTGTTTTTGAGCTGTGATAATATCCCTAGTTAAAAATGTCAGATCATCTGCAAAGGCAGGCAGTCTACTCTAACATTACTTCTGCCTAACTTGATTGATTGATTTATATCTTGACCCTACTCTTGCTCTCGCCATTCCGTTACTACTTTTTCCGAAACACAGTTAAACATTAATGGAGAGAGTCCATCTCTCTGTCTAACACCAGTCTTTCTACCAAAAAATGTTCAAATGTGTGTGAAATCTTATGGGACTTAACTACTAAGGTCATCAGTTCCTAAGCTTCCACACTATTTAACCTAAATTACCCTAAGGACAAACACACACATCCATGCCCGAGGGAGGACTCGAACCTCCGCCGGGACCAGCCGCGCAGTCCATGACTGCAACGCCTTAGACCGCTCGGCTCTTTATACTAAATGGTTGAGAAATTTCTCCCACGAATTTAACTTTAGAGCTAGTGTCGGTTAACGTTTCCTTAATCAGTGTCAGAGTTCTGCTACCAAGCCCTTATTCCTTTAAAATTTGCGAAAGAGATTCACGATCAACTGCATCGTAGGCCTTTTTAAAATCCACATATGTACATACAATATTGTTAGTAGAAATCCTTTGGTGCCTAAGGGCTAATTTTAAATTAAGAATTTGTTCCGGGCAGGATCTGTTTGGTCTAAATCCTGCTTGGAATTCATCAGTTATAGGTTCTAACTGTTCTTGAGCCCGATCAAGTAAACACTGCGAGAGAATTTTGTCTGTGAGAGGCAGAAGAGAAATTCCTTGGTAATAATTAACGTCTGTTCTATACCCTTTTTTAAGCAATGGTAGAATTACAGCAGTTTTCCAGTCCTTAGGTACTTTCAGTTTGCTAGGTATGTTCTGTTAGTTGAGCGATCTCCTTCATAGTTTTAGGGGCAGCTGATTTTAGTAGTTCTGCAAATATAGCGTCTTCTCCGGAATTTTTATTGTTTTTAAGTCTCTTAATTTTTTTAGTTATTTCGGTTTCGTCAGGCTGTTTAGGTTTAAGGGTTGGTGTTGTTGGTCTGTTGTGGTTGGAATTTAGACGCTGGGTATAAACAGTTTAATAGTTTTTCAAAATAATTAGCAAGTGCAGGCAGTTGTGGCCGAGCGGTTCTAGGCACTTCAGTCCGGAATCGCCCGACTGCTACGGTCGCAGGTTCGAATCCTGCTTCGGGCATGGATGTGTGTGATGTCCTTGAGCTGGTTAGGTGTAAGTAGTTCTGAGTTCTAGGGGACTGATGACCTCAGATGTTAAGTCCCATAGTGCTCAGAGCCATTTGAACCATTTAATTAGCAAGTACCTTACAATTTTCCTGGTTGTTTTTGAAGTAAAGACTTTGAGATTCGTAATCGGTTAGTAATGTTTTGAATGTTTTATAAAAGTTTCTTGTATAGCTATTTTGGAAGCCTTTTTCGATTTCTAAAAGTTGGGCATTTTCGCAGTTTCTTTTAGTCTGTCGGATTTATTTAGTTTCTTTTTTTACAGTTAGAAAGGCGTTGTATGTATTTTCAGTTGTTACTGTACCAATTTTTAAATGCCTTTTGCTTAGACTTAACTACTGTTTCACAATCCGCGTTCCAGCAAGGGTGTTTTAGGTTCTTTTGATGCGGAATTAAATTTTCTGTTTTTTTGTTGAACTTTCCTTTTCGGCTTTGCCAATTATTGAATAGTTTTTTTGTCAAGTTCCCTTGTTAGAGTCGGAGTTATTTTAGCAGTGTCAAATTTTGGGATAACATTTTTTGTTTTGAAGAGTTTTTGAGGTTGACGTTTTACTTTTATTCGCGTTAAAAATGGTAAGAATCACTATTATCTCTGTCATAACTTAGTCATTTAAAATTTCTCTGTAGTTAGGGTATGAAATTGCTACATGATCGATTTGAAATTCCCTAATAAAGGTACTGAGCGCCTAACAAGTTTTCGTTTAGAAGGGTTCTTTTTAGAATGTGCTGACATGATTTGAAGGTTAAAATTTTTGCCTGTTCGAACGAGTCTTTGACCATTTTGGTTTGTCCATTTACGTGCAGAAAATCAATCCAATGTATTCTTATATTTTTTCTCTTTACCTAATTGAGCATTAAAATCACCAATTAAAGTTTTAACATTGTTTGAGGGAATTTTCGGGATGATGCTTTCTAACGTTTCCCAAGCTACATTAACGTCTTCAGGTTTTTTACGGTTATCCTCACTGACTGGCATATTGACATAAATTAAAGTGTATGCTTTATTTGCGCATTTAAGAGAAATTGTCATTAGTCTATTACTAATGGGTTATTGAATTTAAAATATTTTTGGAGACTGCAAAAGCAACTCCCAGATGTGGTGTATTATTAAGCATTCTTTTATCAGTTTTGCTTTTACAAAGACGATAGTTGCCGAAATCCATGATATTAGCTTCCGTCATTCGTGTTTTTTGAAGTGCCAGAATTTGAATCGTTGTTCTTTTTAACTATTTTTTTCTTTTTATTAAAAAGAAAAAGCACATTAAATTTCGCTGAATGTAAATAAGTGTGAATATTTGTCTGTTTCTGCGATTAAAAGTAAAAATATACGAAATATATTATGAAACTCGTTGTTGAAGTTAGTAGTAGATGTAATTATGTGGCTGATGTGTCACTGTTACGTCAGAGATTTTTGACGGTAAAAACTATTTATTCTGGATAACGGCATCTGCGCTTTAACAAATTGTATGGAGCGATAAAAACAGTTTCTGTTCGAAGGCCGTACAGTCCAGGACAGGTATGCCAGTCAGGCAAAATCGCCGTGAGTATTTAGTCAATCACCCAACCGGCGCACAGGGTTGAAGATACTCGTTTGGGAAAGCGCCATGTCCTGCTGCGTGAAGAAGTTCTGAATTGTCTGCTGCACATCCTCTTCCGACAGGAATCGTCGACCTTTCAACGCCTTTTTTAAGGGGCCGCAGGCGTGATAACCACATGGGGAGAGATCAGAACTCTAGGGCGGGGGTGGAGTGTCTCCAACATTAGTTGGCGTAACTTCTGCGTTACGATATTTGCGATGTGGTGACGTGCGTTATTCTGATGCAGCAGTAGCCCTTGGGGTGCCATTCCACAACGGTGATTTTCGATAGACATGCTGCCCCATACACATTCTCCGTTCTCTGATTGATGTCTAGAGGTGTTTGTCCTTCGGTAGCCAAGAAAAGAATGTCAGAACCTTGGTTCTGTTTGGTAATAACGTCGCCATATTTCACGTTTCCACATTTACCGCTCAGACGTCGGAAGGACACAAATACCGCACTAATCCCTTGTGCACATGTCGGTGCTTACATACCCGCATCGGAGTCGCGCTACTTCGCGTATACGCTGCAGCTACACTCTCGAACGGAAATTATTTGATCGCCTCCTGCATATAGCAGATTATATGAAGTATCGTATGTGTTAGGCCATATACATTCCGCATTTCACTGACAATATTTTGTTTGCATCATAGTCCTTACAGATTGTTTAGTAAAACCCTTGAAGTATGTTGCATATTTCACTGCAGAGGTTAGAAACTAACTGACCTTAGCAGCTATCGAAATGTGAAATAATCTCTGTAGTTACATAAATGCCTCCAGTCGGTAATATCCAGAATGTTAACGTTAGTCTTTCTTCAGGTTGTGTAGGCTGTCGCCAGTTGGTGCTCTGCTTTTAAATTTCCACCTTAGTTGTGATGAGGAGCCAGTGAAAAGCCTCAAGGGACATATGTGAAAAGTTTTGGAATAATTCTAACGAAAGATGTAGCTGCAATTCAGTATTATGTATCTATGTACAAACTGAGACACCTAAATTCTTCTTTTCCTACGCAATCTTGCCTAGTTCGTCAAAACAAGTGCGCTTGCCATATAAAATAATCCTTTCCAAATATCAAAGTTTCGCATCTTGCCTCTAACTATTTACTGCTGTATCCCGTGTGCCGACTATTAGCGCCAAAACCCGATAACACGGCGTTCATAGGCTACCTTCGTTGCCCGTGATCTCTTCCGTTGACTCTGGTATAAACGCTTGTTTACAGTTACAAGCGAATGGTTGTCAACAACATAAAATTGTGAGTAACTGCTAGTTCGTTGTTTTTTCGATTCCATTCGCTCCGATGTAAATCAGACTTCAGGAGGACAAATAATGTAGACACTACTGCGAAGAGGATAAAGAAGAAAAGGGTGAAACCCTTGCATTCAACCATACGTGTGTATCGGCGTATTTTACTTAACTGTCCTAAACTGAAAACGTAAAAGATGTATTCCATGTGCATCACTCTTCCCTTATTATTAAAAATTGAAAAACAGCCGAAGAGGTGCTTTGCTGCTACATTGCTATGATGAAAGTTCTTTCCATTCGCTAGTTATCGTAAGTAAATTTCATGGGAAATGAATGTTTTACGAAGATGCCACCGAGATTCCTGAACGAATGGACACCGCAGTGATATAGTATTATACATTTACCGTGGAGATATGAGATACTGGGATTGGATTTTCCGCTTTTCTTTGTCTGTGGTGTGGACTATAGCTGATAGGATTGCTGCACCATGGGGAGTTGCCACCTGGCGTATAACAGCGGCTCACCATTCTCTGAACAGAAGCTGTGATTAGGATCGACTTTTGAAAGGTCCAGCACCAGCTGAATTCCTTCATACTGCACAGTACCCAATATTTACTTGTTGTCTAGCAGATCAACAAACTGTGCGGCGATAATGAAGCAGGAAGGCTTTGCAAAACTAGTGCAGACAGTATTTAGAGTTCACAATTCAAGAACTTTAACCCCTTTCAGTTATAATGGAATAAGAAACCTATCCTAGAGAGAGTCATAGGAAAAGTATGCATTAGAGACATTATGCTCTCGTTTCTGGCAGGAAGTATACCCAGTATTCTGGTTTATGTATTCGGTTCGAAAGTGCTGACGAAAGCGAAACTGTTGTGGGAACTTATTGAGTTGATAGAGGACGCGATTTGTTGAAGGCAGCAGGATGCACATGTCTCTAGAGGATTTCAAGGCATGCTTAAAGTTCATGAGGAGCTAAGTGAGGCTGTCTGATCAACGTAAATAATAATAATAATACAATAATAAATCAACTACAAAGTCATTTCACTTTTGCCAGTCACTTACAAAATTTTATTGTCGTGTCTTTTTTAGAGATCACAAGAACAACTACAACATACAATTTCAGATTACCAAGCAGGTTTTCGACCTAATAGATCGTGCCTGAATTTTAGAAACTAAAGCAATCAGGTCAAAACCAATAGTCTCCACATTCATTGATTTAAAAAAAGTGTACGATTCTATAGATAGACAATATCTACGCAGTATTCTAGAAGAACCCGGACTAAGCACCAAAACTCGAAAACTGATCGGACAAACGCTGATAGAAACCAAATCAAAAATTAAATTCATAGATGAAATTTGTGAACCATTTTTAGTTAAAACAAGGGCAAGACAAGGAGACGGGATTTCGCCACTATTACTCAGCATAGTTTTGGACAAAGCAGTGAAAGAATGGGAAACGGAACTAAGTAAACAAAACTTTTGGAAGCGAGTTGAACAGGGAAGAGGACAAGGAAAATTGAACTTTGCATATATAGCATTTGCATATGACTTTGCGATTCTAGCCGACAATGAAGAAAGAACAGTAAAACAAATCGAGACCCTCAAAGAATGTGCAGTGAAGGTTGTCCTGCAAATCTCCTTTGAGAAGACTGAATTCATATGATCCAAGTTAGATATTCCAAAGTCAAAATAAATTGTGGTGAAATCAACGGAGCCAAACACTTTAAGTATCTCGGTGAAGTTATTAAACCAACAGGAGTTGAAAAAGCAGCACAAAAAACACATAGCAGAAAATGAATAACGCTTCTGGACTTGTTTCAAATTTACATAACAAAAAATGCCTGCAAAAGGCACTAAAATCAGACACTACAACACGGTAATGAAACCGACAGTCACATATGCAACACTCTCATTGAATAGAAAACTAGGTTTACAAGAAATTAAGAAAGTAGAGAGAAAGGTTATTAGAAAAATTCTGGGAGCACGATACACACAAGATGGTTACAGACTGCAAACCATCTTATCAAACATTGCTCAACTCCCTGGAAAGAGACGAATGAAGTTCTGTGGACACCTAGACAGATTACCTAGAAACATACTAACTAAACATCTATTGAGCTATGTGACATGACTTAAAGCATCAATACCCTGGATAATTGAAGTTAAGAAGGTTCTGACAAAAGCAAAAATTGACATAACAAACACATCAGACAGGGACACATTCAGAAGCAAAACTGATAAGCAGAGGTTTACACCAGTGATGGAACTAAAAACAGACCAACCAAAGTGGACCGAAGATGGAAAGAAAGCTTCCTGGGAGAAAATGAAGAAATATTGGGAAAATAAGAAGACCCCTGAGAGGTTCCATGCCCTCTTTTGCGTGTCGCCTCTCATTTTCACCGATTTTATTAATGTTTTATGTCATTTCACGGTGGTAACAGGCTGAATAAGGATATTGTAATGAGAGTGTTTGTACTGGGAACTCAAAATGCTTTTCACTTGATTCGTATGCATGTTGGGTCACTTCCCTGGATGGCCTGTGCGAGGCGAGAACTGGGGAACGCAGCACACTGCGTTTTCGGTTGGGGGCTGCACTTCCCCGAATTCTGAGAGGGTCATACATCATTGGGCTTAAGCGCCTGGTGGAACGACTGACGTCGGTCGAGTTTCGCCAATTGTATGCAGGACGAAACGACCTGAGAGACGTCTGAGTGTCGCCACAGTTTTTGTGTTCACCGTTCTCGCACGTCCGGCACGAAGACTGCTGGCACCGACTGACTGCATTGTCCTCTTGATTCTGAGAATACTTGAGGATCGTGTCCTGCTGGGCGCGGCTATCTGGCGCCGGATGGCCGGTGGTCTAGGCAGGTTGCTTTTGTAGCGGCAACTTCAGTGCCCTCAGCTGAATAGCAGAGGCATGAGTGGCCAACTTAAACTGAGGCTAGTTGACGTCATAAAACACTGCTCGAAATTGCGAAATTGGAGGGAATGGTCTCTATTGGTGAGAATGATGTTCTAAGACAGTGTGGGGGTATTTTGGTATCAGCAGTGAAGGCTGATTCGCGGTTTTCGAGGTTGGCAGGGAGTTGAGCAATGTTGGCTTTGCTCTGGTACAGCGCAGGGATTCGGGATCTGATCTTCATCGGAGTCAACGGTCTTGCGACTTCGTGGCACGTTTTTGTCAGAACTTAGAATTCTCGGACAGCCTTCGAGGACAGGGGTTGAAACAGAGTTGCTGCACAGCAGAACTCGGCGCCTACATCATCAAAACGCTGCCTACCAACGCCGTGCAGCAGATTTCAGTACTGGTACAGTATTTTGCGGCTCCGGCATTGTAGGACCTATCATTTTTATACTGAATCCCTCAGCAGCTCGCTCGCTCGCTTTGCCACAAGTCCGCCTTGCTTGTTTCTCCATGTGATCCCATTTGAGCTCTCACTACTAACCGCGATACTGCAATAAAGTCGGTAGAGTAATATTTGATTCATTAGGACCTCCAGTCATTATCGTCAATCTATTGCATCACAGAGAGTAGGAATCCCTGGTTCTCGAGCCAATTCTTATTCTCATAATACTTGAGTATATCCTATCCTTTAACCTACTGTTTGTGTCGATAATCAAGTGCCTTTATTTTCTGATGTATAATAAATCCATTGTAATATTTAATCCACACATCATTTCGCAGATATATGCAGGATCCCATTTCCAGTTGTTTATTATGATAAAGTACTCTCTCTTTTTTCTCTCTGAGTACATACGATTTTTATTAAATTATTGTGAATGTGTACACTTTAATTTTACCAACTAGCAGGGTCAACCGTCATTTCCTGTCGTTACCGTTATGCAAATAATTAATTAGGTGGGAGGTAAGGAGGGGGTCGAGTGCATGTCTCGTTTTCATGCAAAATTCGTCAGAATTAAAGAGGTACAAACTCTTCTCCACCTCAGCGCCTCGCAACCTTAAGAAAGATTGCAAATAACCTGCTTATCGTTTTCGAGTGTGGAGATTCGGTAATATAAAAACAATAATAATAATAAAAGCAAGCAAGCATGAGCACAAAATTTTTGAGGCTCTCGTGGCCACTTGCTGACTGACATATTGCCTGGTGGCTTCTGTCTCGGGCACTCCTGCCGAAATTTGTTTAACGGTTATCTTGGCCCTTCCCCAGCGCGAGTGGCTAGCATTGTCAATGATTCGCCCCTCATTCCTGGTGGAGGACTGGATTTGAGCCCGCAGTCGGAGATTGCACATCGTCCAGTCACACGCTAATGTGACCTCCACCTATGTTCGGCACCAACGTGCGGTAACCACTCACAGACAGTACGTGGCAGCACTAGCTGTGGTATATACTGCGTGTCGGATATGCTGAGAGAGAGCGGTTTATCTGACGTCCAAAAGGGCATGGTCACTTGCTTTCGAGGCAAGGATGGAAGCATTACCGAAATGGCCAAGTCTGTAAACTGTTCGCCGTGGTTAAAATATCCCGTGTATGGCAAAATGGCGCAATCTCAAACCGTCGCCTAGGCAACTGTGGTGCACCAGGGATCACAGATGACAGGGGTGAACAACGTCTGTGGAGATGTGTACGGGCGAATAGACTTGACGCTGTTGAGCAAGCGACCGCCCAGATGCACTAAGCAGTTAGTCCACGAACCCACGCGAATTGTAAATGGTTGCGAAAACACACTTGACCTCTTAGCCACAAACAATCCAGAGCTAATAGAGACCATCATGACTGATACAGGGATTAGTGATCACAAGGTCGTTGTAGCTAGGCTCAATACCGTTTCTTCCAAATCCACCAGAAACAAGCGCAAAATAATTTTACTTAGAAAAGCGGATAAAGTGTCTCTAGAAGCCTTCCTAAGAGACAATCTCCATTCCTTCCGAACTGACTATGCAAATGTAGACGAGATGTGGCTCAAATTCAAAGATATAGTAGCAACAGCAATTGAGAGATTCATACCTCATAAATTGGTAAGAGATGGAACTGATCCCCCGTGTTACACAACACAGGTCCGAACGCTGTTGCAGAGGCAACGGAAAAAGCATGCGAAGTTCAGAAGAACGCGAAATCCCGATAATTGGCTAAAATTTACGCACGCGCGAAATTTGGCACGGACTTCAATGCGAGATGCCTTTAACAGTTTCCACTACGAATCATTGTCTCGAAATTTGGTAGAAAATCCGAAAAAATTCT
This sequence comes from Schistocerca americana, assembly GCF_021461395.2. NCBI lineage: Eukaryota > Metazoa > Arthropoda > Insecta > Orthoptera > Acrididae > Schistocerca > Schistocerca americana. The sequence continues at coordinate 601,680,923 of NC_060123.1, read as the reverse complement.
GGTCGTATGTAAAGTACACAAGCGGCAAGACGCGGTCAATACCTTCGCTGCGCAGTGCCGATGGTACTGTTACCGACGACTGTGCCGCTAAAAAATGGTTCAAATGGCTCTGAGCACTATGGGACTTAACATCTGTGGTCATCAGTCCCCTAGAACTTAGAACCACTTAAACCTAACTAACCTAAGGACATCACACTCATCCATGCCGGAGGCAGGATTCGAACCTGCGACCGTAGCGGTCACGCGGTTCCAGACTGAAGCGCCTAGAACCGCACGGCCACACCGGCCGCCAACTGTGCCACTAAAGCGGAGTTATTGAACGCGGTTTTCCGAAATTTCTTCACCAGGGAAGACGAATGGAATATTCCAGAATGTGAAACACGAACAGCTGCTAGCATGAGTTTCTTAGAAGTAGATACCTTAGGGGTTGCGAAGCAACTCAAATCGGTTGATATGGGCAAGTCTTCAGGTCCAGATTGTATATCGATTAGGTTCCTTTCAGATTACGCTGATACAATAGCTCCCTACTTAGCAATCATATACAACCGCTCGCTCAGCGATAGATCTGTACCTACAGATTGGAAAATTGCGCAGGTCGCACCAGTGTTTAAGAAGGGTAGTAGGAGTAATCCATCGAACTACAGACCTATATCATTGGCGTCGGTTTGCAGTAGGGTTTTGGAGCATATACTGTATTCAAACATTATGAACCACGTATCTATTGATACGTAATCAGCATGGTTTCAGAAAACATCGTTCTTGTGCAACGCAGCTAGCTCTTTATTCGCACGAAGTAATGGCCGCTATCGACAGGGGATCTCAAGTTGATTCCGTATTTCTAGATTTCCGGAAAGCTTTTGACACCGTTCCTCACAAGCGACTTCTAATCAAGCTGCGGGCCTATGGGGTATCGTCACAGTTGTGTGACTGGAATCGTGATTTCCTGCCAGGAAGGTCGCAGTTCGTAGTAATAGACGGCAAATCATCGAGTAAAACTGAAGTGATATCAGGTGTTCCCCAGGGAAGCGTCCTGGGACCTCTGCTGTTCCTGATCTACATAAATGACCTGGGTGACAATCTGAGCAGTTCTCTTAGGTTGTTCGCAGATGATGCTATAATTTACCGTCTAGTAAGGTCATCCGAAGACCAGTATCAGTTGCAAAGTGATTTAGAAAAGATTGCTGTATGGTGTGGAAGGTGGCAGTTGACGCTAAATAACGAAAAGTGTGGGTGATCCACATGAGTTCCAAAAGAAATCCGTTGGAATTCGATTACTCGATAAATAGCACAATTCTCAAGGCTGTCAATTCAACTAAGTACCTGGGTGTAAAAATTACTTCAGTTGGAAAGACCACATAGATAATATTGTGGGGAGGGCGAGCCAAAGATTGCATTTTATTGGCAGGACACTTAGAAGATGCAACAAGTCCACTAAAGAGACAGCTTACACTACACTCGTTCGTCCTCTGTTAGAATATTGCTGCGCGGTGTGGGATCCTTACCAGGTGGGACTGACGGAGAACATCGAAAGGGTGCAAAAAAGTGAAGCTCGTTTTGTAATATGACGTAATAGGGGAGAGAGTGTGGCAGATATGATACGCGAGTTGGGATGGAAGTCATTAAAGTAAAGACATATTTCGTCGCGGCGAGATCTATTTACGAAATTTCAGTCGCCAACTTTGTATTCCGAATGCGAAAATATTTTGTTGAGCCCAACCTACATAGGTAGGAATGATCATCAAAATAAAATAAGAGAAATCAGAGCTCGAACAGAAAGGTTTAGGTATTCGTTTTTCCCGCACGCTGTTCGGGAGTGGAATGGTAGAGAGATAGTATGATTGTGATTCGATGAACCCTCTGCCAAGCACTTAAATGTGAATTGCAGAGTAATCATGTAGATGTAGATGTAGATGTAGACTGCCAACAGTGTCTCCACAACATTGCTGCATATGGGCCTTTGCAGCATGCACGTGGTTCGTGCACCCACACCATTGCTGTTCACTGGCAACGAAGGCTAGAGTTTGCACGCCAGTACTGCCACTGGACTGTGCACTTTTCAGATGAATCATGTTTTATGCTCTACTTGGCAGATGGCTTTTGGCAACGATTGTCGGAAAGGTCCAGGACGGAGGTGGGAGTGTTACGGTATGGTGAACGTTTTAGCGGAATTTACTGGCTGATCTCGTTATTCTGGGTGCATAGTGGACTAGCACATGTATGTACCTATCCTTGGGGACCATGCCCACCCCTCCACGCAGTTCGTTTTTCCTCGGCAGGATGGAGTCCACCAGCAGGACAATGCGAAGTGTCACACAGCTGACAGTCTACGTGCGTGGTTCGAAGAGCACCAGGATGAGTTTACTCACTCTCCTGGCCACCAGACACCCCGGATTCCAACCCAGTCGAGAATCTGCAGGACCATCTCGATCGGGCTGTTCGTGCCTAGCGCAGCAGGCCATGGCACTGAAGTCGGCATGGCTCCATATCCCTGTCGGTATGTTCCAGAACCTCACTGCTCACTGACTCTCTTCCTGTATGTCTGCGCAGCGGGTAGGAAGGGGAGAACCACAGCGGTAACTATCAGGTGGAGAACCCTCACACGGTGGCGTGACTGGTTCAAGGTGGAGAAGAAAAGTCTGGCCCAGAAAATATTTACAGTGAGACTGGCGCAGGAGTGAACCTTTTTAGTGAAACTAACGGAAGGTGATCAAAACAGCGTCGGTGACGTCGATTGTAGCGCTGCGTTCGATTAATCAAACTGCGAGACACGCAAAGCAGCTCTTTCTGAGGGACAGCAGCAGCAGCAGCGCTGTCAGTGTTCTGCTGTAGGTCTTCCACTGTATGACGATTCCACAGGCCAAGGAAAAATTTTTTTGGGAAATATTTTTTGCTTTGATAGCTGATCTGCATATATTTTTGTGAGCTGAACCCAAATCTAGCCTTAGATTTGTTCGGATCACCCATGGTTTTCATGCAAAATGCTTTTCAGTATATCATATAAAAATCCCATGCTATATGGTTAATGGGTAAATTAATGAAACGCTTTGTTACAACATAAGAATAGTCTGTTTTTACAGTAGGCTACTTAAAACAATTATATATGTTTATAGAGGTTTCACTTGTCAGCTGGAATTGGTTTGTATTTTCTTTCTCTTTTATCTTTGAAGCTTCTTGTGTACCTTTTCCTACGATGAGTCACTTGCAGAACTTCTCGGTGAAGTGACCAACAGTAGTCCCCCATTATGCTGGTGTTCCAACGGCCTTGGTAGCGTTTTTCCATCACTTCAATGTCCTGGTGAAAATGCTCTCCTTGCTCCTCACTAACATCTCCCATATTGTCTGGGAAGTAATCAAGGTGACTGTTCAAAAAGTGAACTTCCAGGCTCATTAAACATCCTAAAGTTTTAAACTTCTTTAACATTGTAGCTATAATAGAAACATATACTGGGTTTTTTTCATGTCCTAAGAACTTTGTAACGACTTGCGTGAAAGATACCCATTCTTCTTTCTCATTTAAGGTCATTGTGGATTCAAATTTAACATCAAACATCAATTTTCTAATGTCAGGGCCGACAAAGACACCTTCTTTTAGTTTAGCTTCTGAAAGGTGTGTAAACTTTTGGCAGAGATACTTAAAACATGGCCCATCTTTAGGCAAAGCCTTTACAAACTATTTCATTAGGCCTAACTTTATATGTAGAGGTGGTATGAGTACGTTTTTGCATCTACAAGGTTTTTGCATAGAATGTTCTTCTGACCAGGTTTTAAAGACTCCCTCACAGGCCCATTCTTTCTGCACCTAGCCCTACTGTCTCATTCACACAAGAAACATGGAAATTTGGTAAAGCCACCTTGCTGACCAAGAAGCATACATGTTACTTTTAGATCGCCACATATCATCCATTCATGACCAGAATAGCCTATTTTATTTAGCACTATTTCTAGGTTTTTGCAGCTTTCTTTCATATGTACAGAATGTCCAACAGCTATACATGCATACATGTTACCACTGTGTAATAAAACAGCCTTTAAACTAGTTTTGGGTGAATCAATAAACAGCCTCCAGTCTTCCTTTTTTTATTCAATATCGAAGTCATTATTAGACTGGGAATGTCTGAGCAGTACACTAAATCACCTTCTTGATGAAAAAATTTGGAAAATTGCTGCTATCTTTTTCTATACGTGTATATGCTGGTTCCAACTGCCAAAAAGTTCTTTCTTTTAATTTAGAGCTAAGCAATTCAGTTTTTTCTTTCGTTAAGCCCAGTTCCCTAACCAAATCGTTAAGCTCGGTCTGAGTAAACAATTTGGGCTCTACACTTTCTCTATTACAATGGAATTCATCATCATCTGGTTCATCTAAATCACATTGTACATCAGAAAATACTTTGGTTGGAATAGAATTTAAATCATCTGGTGGTTCAGAAACCGGCAAATCTACACTATGCCCTACTGGTCGGACGGCGGACAGAAGGTTAGGGCAGCTTATTACCTTCTTGTTTTTCGAATTATGACCTGTAATATCAACACTGCAAAAGTAGCAATAATGGAAATGATTTCTTGGCTCCCTCCATTTCATAGGAACAGCAAATCTAAAGGCTTTTTTTTCTCCTTTTTGGACCATTTTCTCAGATGTTTAACACACGCATAACATACCCTACGCGATGCCCAAGATTTATCTTGATCACCAAGTTTAGATCCAAAGTATGATAGATAACATTTTTCACAAAGTCTGTAATGTTTCTTTGGTGTTTTTAAATCACAAATTCACCACAGATATAACAAAAACTGTCAGCAGAGTTTTTACAACCACGACTAGACATTGTTCTGAGCCCATGTTCTGAGCCCATGTACAGGAAACGAGAAAGTGAGGTTAGGTTGACAGTAAACAAAACACATCTGTTAACACAAAAATAGAATCGACCGTTTTTACCAGAAAATGTTTTTCAGCAGTGCTACCAACGTCATCTACGTTCATTACACCTCCTTTTTAAATTATTTTAAATATATAAAAGCTGTTAAATTCTTTAAAAAATCGCTTAATTTAATAAATTTATCTGTAAAATGTGAAGAAATGGTGGGTGATACAGTTTTTTAAGTATCATATTTGGATTTCTCACCCTAAATAAGATCGTCGGCCTGTGTTATTTGAGTAAAGCTGTACTGGAGTAAAGCGGTACTGGAACGTAATTGACAATGATTGAGTTTGCTGAAATAAATAAAGCACACATTAAAGTGAAAATATTAATACCTTCACTGTATAGTTGGGACTTTCCCGAGGCAGCTCTGAAAGGTGGCAGATCGATGGTTGACGCTGTGATTATCTGAAACATGAAATTAACGTATCTCCCTGATCCTTACAGAAGTAGTTATAGTTCATCGCTGGGATTTACAAAGAAATTTTTTGTCAGCGAAATTATAGATACTTGAAAAGATGGCCATTTTTGGACCCCCCCCCCTGTTTGGCCGAAAAAATCTAGTAAATATCAAAATAAAGAAGTCGGCTAAAAATCGAATGAAGTTGTAGCGTGGGCGAGGGAAACCGTGCCGAAAAACGTGGTTTGAGAGAAACGCGTTTAAAGTTTGACAAGCATTTATCATAAAACAAAAAGGGACATAGCTTGAAACTTACGGCATATCATCGATGCGTGGTCCACAATAACTATCTCTCCGGATAGTGGGTGGTCGCTTTCTCCTACTTCATAAGCACTCTTTTTCGTCCTCAAAGTCGTTTTGGGTCGCTGAGCGCATCGCCGCTGCCGTCTCTGTCTTCACAGAATCGGCGCATTTCATCGCCTATTTTGATTTTAAGGGTATTTGCCACGTGCGTTAAAGCAGTATGGCCCACATTTAAGAGATATACCGCCAAATGTGAAGCAATGTTCACAATTTCGCTTCGACTGGATGTTATTTTTGGTGCGTATCTCCAAATGAGACTAACGAAACTTTCGTTCCCATTTTGGGTAAAACCACCGAAACAACGCTCAACCGAATCAGGTTTACTCGGATCAGTATAAATACGGGCGATGTGGCAACCGTGCACGCTCGGTTTCAAACGCTCACAGAATCGTTACTTTTTGGAGTTCGCACCTAATATTTTGGGGGATAAATCATCAGTGTATCTACATTAGAATTCCGTAATTAAAAATCGAGTTTTTTCGACTGTCGCCCTGTCGTTCCCTCTTAAACAATTTCTGGATATACCTATTAGCATTAACAGTTTGGCGAAAGAATCGTGTTATAATGTGGACGCCAGGCACTGGGCACCAAGTACTAATCCTGAGATTATGTAGTGGCACTTCAAAATACTGACGGGAAATTTCTGATGGATAATGGTCCATGTTCTGCGAGTTCATAGGCTGAAGTGGGTCTAATCTAAAGAAAATGAAAAACTGAGAACTCAGAAGTCCTGATTCCGCTTCTCTCAGAAGCCACCGGCAGAACTCAACATGCGACAGTTCGTGTGGACGCTTTAACTCACGCACAACAGTAAATTTGTGAGAAGATGGAGGTCCTTTTGACAATGTTTCTACACGATTACCTCTTAAGTCCGCCTTGTACAGATAAACTGCGTACAGATGTCGTCGGGGTCTTTGTTCAAGGCTCTCCTTCACTAGAGCCGTACCTTCTGGTGTTCGAACTCTTTGCAGATAGTTACAGTTTTTAATCGCTACAGAGCCCATATCGCGCCATTTTGACACCTAGTTTAGCTCTGCAGACTTAGTGGTCGTTTTTCCAAAACACTTATAATATTAAACTTCTGCGTGAACAATTCGGCACAACTTTTCCATGAACTGTGCTTCGCATAGTGCTCGACCATGAACAGCCGCAGTTTTATCGTGAGCACAATTTTGAGTTGCATTCAGCTGGTCACTAAAGACACCTGCTCCTCTCACTCCCTCAAACGTACTGACACGGCGACGTAATCGCGAACGACAATTACGAGAGATGTGCATGCGCTAACAGCAGACAGCAACCGATTGGTGCATCAAATTCACGGCGGCCTGTTCTGTGATGGGCATTCTCCTACTCGTTAACAAGGATCAGTTCCGCATCAGTCTTATGCATACACTGACGGAAAAAATCGCAACACAAAAAAAAAATTATGTAGAGTAATGAAATTTAGGAACTACACTACTGGCCATTAAAATTGCTACACCAAGAATAAATGCAGATGATAAACGGGTATTCAAAGGACAAATATATTATACTACAACTGACATGTGATTACATTTTCACGCAATTTGGGTGCATAGATCCTGAGAAATCATTGCCCAGAACAGCCACCTCTGGTCGTAATAACGGCCTTGATACGCCTGGGCATTGAGTCAAACAGCCCTTGGATGGCGTGTACAGGTACAGCTGCCCATGCAGCTTCAGCACGAAATCAGTTCATCAAGAGTAGTGACTGGCGTATTGTGGCGAGCCAGTTGTTCGGTCACCATTGACCAGACGTTTTCAATTGGTGAGAGATCTGGAATATGTGCCGGCCAGGGCAGCAGTCGAACATTTTCGGTATCCAGAAAGACCCATGCAGGACCTGCAACATACGGTCGTGGATTATCCTGCTGAAATGTAGGGTTTTGCAGGGATCGAATGAAGGGTAGAGCCACGGGTCGTAACACATCTGAAATGTAACGTCCACTGTTCAAAGTGCCGTCAATGCGAACAAGAGGTGGCCGAGACGTGTAACCAATGGCACCCCATACCATCACGACGGGTGATACGCCAGTATGGCGATGACGAATACACGCTTCCAATGTGCGTTCTCCACGATGTCGCCAGATACGGATGCGACCATCATGATGCTGTAAACAGAACCTGGATTCACCCGAAATAATGACGTTTTTCCATTCGTGCACCCAGGTTCGTCGTTGAGTACACCATCGCAGGCGCTCCTGTGTGTGATCGAGCGTCAAGGATAACCGCAGCCATGGTCTCCGAGCTGATAGTCCATGCTGCTGCAAACGTCGTCGAACTGTTCGTGTAGATGGCTGTTGTCTTGCAAACGTCCCCATCTGTTGACGAAGGGATCGAGACGTGGCTGCACGATCCGTTACAGCCATGCGGATAAGATGCCTGTCATCTCGACTGCTAGTGATACGAGGCCGTTGGGATCCAGCACGGCGTTCCGTATTACCCTCCTGAGCCCACCGATTCCATATTATGCTAACAGTCATTGGATCTCGACCAACGCGAGCAGCAACGTCACGATACGATAAACCGTAATCGCGATAGGCTACAATCTATCAAAGTCGGATACGTGATGGTACGCATTTCTCCTCCTTACACGAGGCATCACAACAACGTTTCACCAGGCAACGCTGGTCAACTGCTGTTTGTGTATGAAATATCAGAAACTTTCGTCATGTCAGCATGTTGTAGGTGTCGCCACCGGCGCCAACTTTGTGTGAATGCTGTGAAAAGCTAATCATTTGCATATCACAGCATCTTCTTCCTGTCGGTTATATTTCGTGTCTGTAGCACGTCATCTTCGTGGTATAGCAGTTTTAATGGCCAGGAGTGTACATTTGTCTAGGAAACGTATTTAAGTGATTACCATTGGAAGACCACAGGGTAATGTAAGGGCGAGATAAACCATTGCAGTTGTGAAATGGTGTTACATTAATAATTGGTGTAACCACCAGATTGTTAAATCCAAGCACGCAAACGCGCATGCATTGTGTTGTACAGGTGCCCAACAGACCGCACTGTCAACACGAGGCACGAGCACTATCGGCGAGTGACTGCCGCCGTGCGGCCGACGTCCAGCAGTTGATAAACAGCAGCAAACTTCTCATTCGACGGTGACCACCTGTCGTGGTACATAACACAATAGCCAATAGACAACAGAGGTCACGTTCTCCCTCCACCGCAATAACCTGTTAAAATAAGGTTCCCTCTCCTTCTTCCTTGTGACCAATGAAACTAACTACCTTGTTAAAATTATGGCGTAATGGCATGCGCAGTGAACACTAACAACTAAATATGAAGGACACCGCATAGCTAGAACGCACCATTAGACCCAGAAGAAGGCTGCTGCAATCGTGGCCGAAACGTTGGTTTTTCTCCAGCAGCAGTAGTTTTTACATTATGACGCGGTACTATACCCAGAAAACTTTTATGTCGACTGACTATGGCCGCGGAAGCCTACGCAATTATATCAGGATAATCATTAGCCTGCAAGATCCGGACAATCACAGAGGGTGGGGCTATTGGTAACTGGAAGCTCCTGTTCAGGATCGCTGGGCAGAAATAAATCATTTGGACGATTTTTGTGACGAGACCATTTGTTGGCAGAAAATGCATTCAAATGGGCAACGTGAGTCAGGCCTCGGTAGGCGAGGGTGAGCCAGAGTGTAGTGGTAGGCGATGCTTAGTTCACATCAAACATGGGCGAAGTTAATGAATAGTGGTGTCTGCCATTCGGACAAGTCTGAATGGGGTGCCAGCTACAAAGTCCACAGCGCTGTAGCACTGGGAGAGGCAGGTGGTGCTCATAGCTACAGAGTGCGCGGCAGAGAGAGCGTCTCGCCGACGGGCGGCAGGGTACATCCAGCATGGCCACGCGGCTTCCTCCGCCCTGACTGGTCAGAAGCCGAGAAACCCATGGGGGTGGCATGGAAAGTTCCGAAACGTGGCCCAATCAGCATCGCCTAGGCGGCGTTACCGCGTCAGCACACGTGGGAGGCAGTTGATCGAGATTGCCCACCCTGGAGGCTGACTTGCTGTTGCCAGACCGTCGGACGAGAAAATTACAGGCAGCCGAAGCTGCTGGCTAATGCTTGACCATAACAAGAGAATGAAATTAACCTTTCGAAATAAATTAACGATAGAATCCCCTGCTATATGGCTCAGCCTTACACTCCAATGATAGGCGTGTTATGGGGCCTCTTAGGGACATGGGTGCTAAGGAGGGGAAGAAAGTCAGTGTGCACTCCGTGTGCATACCAGGACGTGGAAAGGGTCCTTCCGAATGTCTTGAAGGACACAGGTTGCAGCCAACTGCAGTTGATGTGTATCACTTTGGATCGGAATAGATTATCTCTGGGTTAGAGTGGCTAACAGAAACGGATAGGCTGCCAATCTTGCTTGTGAGATGAAAGCAGAGCTCTTCATTTGCAGCATAGTCGACAGGACAGATTGTGGATCTGTGGTACAGAGCCGCGTGGAGGGTGTGAATCAGAGGCTCAGCTGATTCCGGGACAGTGTAGACTGCAGATTCCTTGACTTGCGCCTTAGGGTGCTTGCCTTTCGGATTCGATGAATAGGTCAGGAATCCACTACACACAGGAGGTGGCTACACGGGTAGCAAGGGCTGTGTGGCGTGGAATGAACAGTTTTTTAGGTTCGAGGGTCTCGGGAAAACACAAAAAGGGCTTCAGTCTCAAAGGGTGCAGGCCGAAGACAGGAAGAACATAGGTACAGGAACTATCGGTATAACAGTTGCAAATTGTCGTAGCTGTGTTGGGAAAGTACCAGAGCTCCAAGCAGTGATAGAAAGCACTCATGCTTAAATCGTTATAGGCACTGAAAGCTGGCTAATGCCGGATATAAGCTCAGCCGAAATTTTTGCGAAGAACCTAACGGTTTTCAGAAAGTATAAGCTGAACACAGTTGGTGATGGCGTGTTTGTTGCTGTTAGAAGTAGTTTATCTTGTCGAGAAATTGAAGCAGATACTTCCTGTGAGTTAATATGGGCAGAGTTCCTTGTTGGTAACTGGAATAAAATTGTAATTGGATCCTTTTACCGACCTCCCAGCTCAGATGATACAATTGCTGAGAGGTTCAAAGAAACCTTGAGTATAATTTCAAATACGTGCTCGACTCATATATTTATAGTTAGTGGTCACTGTAATTTACCCTAGATATGTTGGCAAAAATGCATGTTTAAATCCAGAGGTACCCATAAAACAGCATTCGAAATTCTGCTAAACGCATTCTCCGAAAATTATTTCGAGCTGTTAGCTCATGAGCCCACGGGAATAGTAAACGGTTGTGGAAACGTACTTGACATCTTAGCAACAAATAATCCTGAGCTAATAACGAGCACCAAAACGGATACAGGGATTAGTCAACAGGATTGTCGTGGCGAGACTGGAATTGCAGCCCTCAAATCGTCCAAAAATAAACGAAAAATTTACCTATTCAAAAAAGCAGGTAAAAATTCACTTGACGCCTTGTTAAGAGACAATCCCCACTCCTTCCAAGTTAACAATGTAAACGTAGTCCTGATGTGGCTTGAATCAAAAGAAATACTATCGACATCAATGCAGAGGTTTATACCAAATACATTAACAAACGACGGAGCTGATCAGCCTTGGTACACAAAACGTGCCACAACACTGTTGCAGAAACAACGAAAAATTTAAACCATCATAAATTCTCCAAGATTGGCGATCTTTTACAGAAGCTCGAAATTTAGAGCGGACTTCAATGCGAGACGCTTATAATAGTTTCCACGACGAAAATATATTTCGATACCTTGCAGAAATTCGAAAGAGATTCTGATCGTATGTAAAGTATGCTAGCAACAAGATACAGCGAATCCCTACTCTGCACGATATGTATGGAAATACCATCGACGACAGTACTGCGAACGTAGAGATACTGAAAACAGCCTTTCGAAATTCCTTCACCAAAGAAGAAGAAAAAAATATTCCAGGTTTCGAATCAAGAACAGCTACCAACATGAGTAACTTAGAAGTAAATATCCTCGGAGCAATGAAGCAATTTAAACCACTTAATAAAAGCAAGCCTTGCGGTGCAAGACCATTTAGGTTAGTTTCAGAGTATGCTGATGCAATAGATTCATATTAAAGGTCATATTAACAAGCAATTTCAAACTGATTCCGTATTTCTAGATTTCCAAAAGGATTCTGACAATACCACACAAGCGGCTTGTAGTGAAATTGCGTGCTTATGGAATATCGTCTCAGCTATGTGACTGTATTCGTGATTTCGTGTCAGAGAGGTCACAGTTCGTAGCAATTGACGGAAAGTCATCGAGTAAAACAGAAGTGATTTCTGGCGTTCCCCAAGGTAATGTTATAGGCGCTCTGGTGTTCCCTATCCATATACACGATTTAGGAGACAATCTGAGTATACGTCTTAGGTTGTTTGAAGATGATGCTGTCGTTTATTGTTTAATAAACTCGTCGGAAGACCGAAAGAAGTTTTAAACGGTTTAGAAAAGATATGTGAATAGTGCGAAAATTGGAAATTGACACTAAATAATGACAAGTGTGACGTCATCCACATGAGAGCTAAAAGGATTCCGTTAAACTTCGGTTACACGATAAATTGGTCAAATCAAAAGGTCGTAAATTAACTAAATACCTAGGAATTACAATTGCGAACAATTTAAATTAAAAAGAACACACAGAAGGCAAACCAAAGACTGCGTTTTAATGGCAGAACAGTTAGAAAATGTAACAGATCTACTAAGGAGACTGCCTACACTACGCTTGTCCATCCTCTTTTAGAATACTGCTGCGCGATGCGGGATCCTTACCAGATAGGATTAACGGAGTACATCGAGAAAGTTCAAAGAAGAGCAGCATGTTTTGTGTTGTCGCGAAATAAGGGAGAGAGTGTCACAGACATGATACAGAATTTGGGATGGACATCATTAAAACAAAGGCGGTTTTCGTTGCGGCGGAATCTTCTGACGGAATTTCAGTCACCTACTTTTTCCTCCGAATGCGAAAACATTTTGTTGACACCGACCTACACGAAGAGAAGTGATCATCACAATAAAATAAGGAAAATCAGAGCTCGTACGGAAAGATATAGGTGTTCGTTTTTCCGCGCGTTGTGCGAGACTGGAAGCCAACGGTTTTGCCGCAGTGGTAACACCGGTTCCCATCAGATCACCGAAGTTAAGCGCTGTCGGGCTGGGCTAGCACTTGGATGGGTGACCATCCGGTCTGCCGGGCGCTGTTGGCACGCGGGGTGCACTCAGCCCTTGTGAGGCAAACTGAGGAGATACTTGGTTGAGAAGTAGCGGCTCCGGTCTCGGAAACTGACTTGCGGCTGGGAGAGCGCTGTGCTGTCCACATGCTCTTCCATATCCGCATCCAGTGACGCCTGTGGGCTGAGGATGACAAGGCGGCCGGTCGGTACCGTTGGGCCTTCATGGCCTGTTTGGGAGGAGTTTAGTTTTAGTTTAGCTCGAGACTGGAATAATAGAGAATGACTTTAAAGGCGGTTCGATGAACCCTCTGCCAGGTAGTAAGTGTGATTTGCAGAGTGTCCATGTACATGTAGATGTAGATATAGGTGTCGTATCAACGTTCGATACCACGCTTGTTAGGTGTTGCTGATATCGACCGCGGTCCATAACAGATATCGCTGGACCCCCGAGTCGCGGCTTGTGACAAGTATCTAGCGAGCTCTCGTCCACTCTTGCTCGGGACGTCAACTAGGAATGTAGCGTAGCCTTCAGCTGATGGGAAGGAACCTCTAACAAAGCGCTTAGTCAAGTATGGCAGAAGTAATGCCTCTCTAGATATGTTTGTAATTATATGTATGCAGCATGTGAAGAAGCCTGTAACACAAGTTAAGTAGTATATGACATTATTTTTTTTACCAACGACGACTAATTATTTAAGTCGTTGCAGATACAGACTATGCAGCCAGCTCCTCACCGACTTCACCACCAAAACTGCAATATACGAGGGTCACTCCAAAAGAAATGCTCAACATTTTTTTTAAAAAACCATCTTTTATTCTGCATGTTTGGAAGTTTTACAGTGTGTAGATACATCCCTTAGGAACAATATCTTCGTTTCTCCACATAATTTCCATCCCTCTCAACTGCCTTACGCCATCTTGGAATCAGCGTCTGTATACCCACACGGTAAAATTCTGTTTGGCAGCGTGCACAAGGGAGTCATCATCTTCAAAACCTTGTTCCACGAAGAGAGTCTGTCAGTTTCCCGAAGAGATGATGGTCACGTGGAGCTAGGACTGTAAGACGAGTGTTTCAGCGTTGTTCATCCGAGTTTTGTGATCGCTTCCATGGTTTTTTGACTGACATGTGTCCGTGCATTGTCGTGCAACAGTAAAACATCCTGCTTTTGCGGATGTGGTCGAACACGACTCGGTCGAGCTTGAAGTTTCTTCAGTGTCGTCACATACGCATCGGAATTTATGGTGGTTCCACTTGGCACGATGTCCACAAGCAAGAGTCCTTCGGAATCGAAAAACACCATAGCCATAACTTTTCCAGCAGAGGGTGGGGTTTCGAATTTTTTTTTTCTTGGGTGAATTTGCATGTTGCCACTCCATTGATTGCCTCTTCGTCTGTAGTGAAAAATGAAGGAGCCATGTTCCATCACCAGTCACTGTTCTTCCAAGAAATTCATCTCCACCATTCTCGTGGTGTCCCAAAAGTTCGCTGCATACCGTTTTTCTTGTTTCTTTGTGAAACCACTGTCAACATCCTGGGAACCCACCTGGCACAAACCTTGTGTAACACCAACACTTTCAGTATTCTGCAAACACTTCCTTCCCCTATCCCAACGTAGCGTGACAATTCGTTCACTGTGATGCGTGTGTCAGCAGTCACCAATTCGTTAACTCTCTGCACATTGTCTGGAGTGTGTGCAGTACGAGGCCTGCCGCTGCGAGGACAATCCTCAATATTGCCGTGCCCGCTTTCATCACGTAACCTGCTTGCCCACCGACTAACTGTACTGTGATCGACAGCGGCATCTACATACACCTTTTTCAACCTCTTGTGGATGTTTCCCACTGTCTCGTTTTCACAGCACAGGAATTCTATGACAGCACGTTGCTTCTGATGAACGTCAAGTGTAGCAGCCATCTTGAAGACATGCTGTGACGGCGCCACTCACGGGAACAGGTTGAACTAAGTTTGAAAGCAAGCGGGAAGGATGTACGAGAGCGGTTCAGAAAGTAACCTCCGATTGGTCACAGTGCGGGTTGTGGGGGGAGTAGCGACGCCATCTGTGCGTTCACGCACTCAACAGGTCAGTCGGCATCAAGCCGTGGTCGAGTGAACGTCGTACCTGCGCTAGTTTAGTTTTTGTGGCAGTTTGAAATGTGTGCTGCAATAGAAAACCCCGCCAAATGTGAAGTGCGTGCTGTCATAAGGTTTTTTACAGCCAAAGGATATTCTGCAGGAGCTATTCATCGTGAACTTTGTGCCGTGTACGGACCAAGAGTTATGAGTGAAGGAGTTGTCCGTGAATGGGTACGTTTATTTAAAAGTGGACGAGAAAACGTTCATGATGAAGAGAGGAGTGGTAGACCATCATTGGTGACTGACGAACTCGTTCAGACAGTTGATGCAAAAGTTCGTGAAAATCGACGTTTCTCAATGTCGGAGTTGTCTACTGGTTTTCCACAGATTTCTAAGACTCTCTTGTACGAGATAGTGACAGCAAGATTGGGTTACCATAAGTTCTGTGCACGATGGGTGCCCAAAATTCTTACCGACCACCACAAAACTCAAAGAATGGCCTCTGCACTAGACTTTCTGTCACGTTATGAGGACGAAGGAGAACCATTGTTAAACAGAATCGTGACCGGTGACGAAACCTGGATTAAGTACGTGAACCCTGAGACAAAAGAACAATCAAACATGTGGGTACATTCAAATTCGCCTACCAAACCAAGAAAAGCCTCGCAAGATTTTTCTGCCAGAAAACTGATGGCAACGGTGTTTTGGGATGCCAAAGGGGTGTTGTTGGTTGAATTCATGGAACGTCGTACGACCATTAATCAAGACGTGTACTGTGAAACAATAAAAAAGTTACGACGGGCTATACAGAACAAACGCCGTGGTATGCTGACTTCCGGTATCGTTTTTTTGCACGATAACGCCCGTCCTCACTCTGCTCGCAGAACAACAGCCCTTCTTGAGTCCTTCAAGTGGGACGTTATCAACCATCCACCTTACAGCCCAGACCTGGCGCCAAGTGATTATCACCTCTTCATGCATTTGAAGAAATGGCTCGGGTCACAGCGGTTTGATGACGACGAAGAGCTCAAAGATGCGGTCACAGGTTGGCTCCAGGCACAAGCGGGTGATTTTTATGCAGAAGGAATTTCAAAGCTTGTGAAGAGATACGATAAGTGCCTCAATCGCTATGGAGACTATGTAGAAAAATAGTGCAAAGATGTAGTTGTAAGATGTATATATTAAAATATTTTTATTTAACTTGGTGTATTTTTTTAAATCAACCGGAGGTTACTTTCTGAACGGCCCTCGTATATACACACTGTAAAACTGTCACACATGCAGAATGAAAACTGTATTTTTACAAAAATAGTGTGCATTTCTTTTGGAGTGACCCTTGTATGTTTCTATTTAGCATTAGCCACCTGTCATCATAAAAACTGACGACGAAAAACATAACAAAAGGAACTAGCGTCGGCCGAAGCTCCTGAGACAAAAGACAATATGCAAGCCTCTTCATGGGAGGGCACGACACGGTAAGCAGACCGTTCTGAGGGCTCCCACCGCAGCGCCCCCCCCCCCCCTTTGCCGCCCAGGAGTGCAGGACAGGCGGCGCGTGACCCCTGCGACCTGCGGCCGGCCTCTGGTCACGCGCGGGTCGTTACTCACGGCCCAGCCTGCTGCCTGGCGCCCTCTCGCCGTAATATTGGCAGCACCACCTGCCACGGCACTGACACACCTACCGCAGGGAGGCGGCCGCTGCGGGAACACCATTACTTTCTCCAACAGCGTACGCGTGACAGGAAAACAGAAGCGCCTACGACGATTTTGACAACGCGTCTCTGCTCGAAATATGGAAATGGAGGCATTTGTACATACCGTTCTAGAAGACAGACCGGGAAATGAACGCCCTTATACACTGACAGAATAAAATGACAAGACCAAGAGGGAGTTTTGCGATACAAACGAAAGTTGGTAAGGCGTATTTCTGCATCCGATAGATAATATTTATTCAGACACTCATAAATTAAGGAGAATGCTGGAGAAAATAGGATCAAGATCTTCATTAGAAGAGGCAAGGCTACTAATAGAAGAGGCCATACCTGTGCAGTTTGAAACAACTTTAATTCCACCAACCTCTCCCTCTGAAATCAGTGAAATAATAAACTCACTGAAAAGTAAAAGGTCTTACGGAATTGATGGCATTTCCAGCAAGGTACTTAAAGCTTGTTCCCCACAGATAAGTAGGATTCTCAGCCACGTATGTAATAGCTCTTTGCAGCAGGGTGTTTTCCCCGATAGACTGAAATATGCCATTGTAAAACCATAGCATAAAAAGGGGGATACGTCGGATGTCAACAACTACCGCCCAATCTCTCTTCTGACAGCTCTATCAAAAATTTTTGAGAAAGTAATGTATTCAAGAGTAGCCTCCCATATTTGTAAATATAAAGTACTAACAAAATGTCAGTTTGGTTTTCAGAAAGGTTTTTCAACAGAAAATGCTATATACGCTTTCACTGATCAAATATTAAATGCTCTGAATAACCGGACATCACCCATTGGTATTTTTTGTGATCTATCAAAGGCCTTTGATTGTGTAAATCATGGAATCCTTTTAGATAAGCCAAGGGGGGCAATGCACAAATGGTTTAATTCATACTTAACTAGAAGAATGCAGAAAGTTGAAATAAGTGGTTCATGTAATGTTAAAACATCAGCTGATTCCTCAAACTGGGGGGTTATCAAGTACGGGGTCCCACAGGGTTCGGTCTTAGGTCCTTTTCTGTTCTTGATATACATTAATGACTTACCATTCCACATTGATGAAGATGCAATGTTAGTTCTTTTTGCTGATGGTACAAGTATAGTAATAACATCCAAAAACCAAGAACTAAGTGATGTAATTGTAAATGATGTTTTTCGCAAAATTATTCTGTGGTTCTCAGCAAACGGACTCTCTTTAAATTTTGATAAAACGCAGTATATACAGTCCTGTACAGTAAATGGCACAACTCCAGTAATAAATATAGACTTTGAACAGAAGTCTGTAGCTAAGGTAGAATTTTCAAAATTTTTAGGTGTGTCCATTGATGAGAGGTTAAACTGCAAGCAACACATTGATGGTCTACTGAAACGTCTGATTTCAGCTACGTATGCTATTAGGGTTATTGCAAATTTTGGTGATAAGAATCTCAGTAAATTAGCTTACTATGCCTACTTTCATTCACTGTTTTCGTATGGCATCATATTCTGGGGTAATTCATCGTTGAGTAGAAAAGTATTCATTGCTGAAAAACGTGTAATCAGAATAATTGCTGAAGCCCACCCACGGTCATCCTGCAGACATCTATCTAAGGATCTAGGGATCCTCACAGTAACCTCACAGTATATGTATTCACTTATGAAATTTGATGTTAATAATCCAGCCAAGTTCAAAAGTAATGGCAGTGTGCATAGCTATAACACCAGGAGAAAGGATCATCTTCACTATGCAGGGTTAAATCTGACTTTGGCACAGAAAGGGGTAAATTATGCTGCCACAAAAGTCTTTGGTCACCTACCAAACAGCATCAAAAGCCTGACAGATAGCCAACTAACATTTAAAAATAAATTAAAAGAATTTCTAGATGACAACTCCTTCTACTCATTGGCTGAATTTTTAGATGTAAATTAAGGGGGGGCAAAAAAAAAAAAACTGAAACATTAGTGTCACGCAACATTTTGTGTAATGTAATATCTTGTACAGACATCTTTTATTAACCTGACACGTTCCACATCATTACGAAGTGTCGTATTCATGATCTATGGAACAAGTATTAATCTAATCTAATCTACATGATGAAACAACGCTCTTGTGGACGGTTTGCGGGTTTAAATCACCTCGGGGTATGACCATGGTGTGCATTTGACCTGCGGATGTCGCACGGTGGCGCTGGCAGCAGTCCACATACGCAGAGGTATGTTGGTGCATGTCAGAGTACGGCGCAGCGAGTAAGTGTGCAGACGTTTTCTGACATGCTAATGATGACTGTGTGTTGAAAATGGCCCAAAGAAAAAATATTGATGACGTTGTGAGGGGTAGAATACTAGGGCGACTGGAGGCTGGTCAAACACAGCAGGTCGTCTGCCACAAAGTGTGATCTCATGATTATGGCGACGATTCCAGCAGACAGGAAACGTATCCAGGTGCTACAGTACGGTACGTTCAGAATGTACAACACCACAAGAAGACCGATATCTCACCATCAGTGCCCGCAGACAGCCACGGAGTACTGCAGGTAGCCCCGCTCGGGACCTTACTGCAGCCACTGGAACAGTTGTCTCCAGACACACAGTCTACAGACGACTGAAGAGACATGGTTTATTCGACCGGAGACCTGCAAGGTACATTCCACTGACCCCTGGTCACAGGAGAGACCGTAAAGCCTGGTGTCAAGAACACAGGACATAGTCATTGGAACAGTGGTCCCAGCTTATGTTCATGGACGAATCCAGGTATAGTCCGAACAGCGATTCTCGCCGGGTTTTCATCTGGCGTGCACCAGGAACAAGATACCAATTCCTTAATGTCCTTGAAAGGGACCTGTATGGAGGTCGTGGTTTGATGGTGTGGGGTGGGATTATGATTGGTGCACGTGCACCCCTGCATGTCTTTGACAGAGGAACTGTAACACGTCAGGTGTATCGGGACGTCATTTTGCATCAGAATGTCCGCCTTTTCAGGGGTGCAGTGGGTCCCACCTTCCTCCTGATGTATGATAACGCACGGCCCCACCGAGCTGCCATCGTGGGGGAGTACCTTGAAACAGAAGATATCAGGCGAATGGAGTGGCCTGCCTGTTCTCCAGACCTAAACCCCATCGAGCACGTCTGCGATGCTCTCGGTCGACGTATCGCTGCACGTCTTCAAACCCCTACGACACTTCAGGAGCTCCGACAGGCACTGGTGCAAGAATGGGAGGCTGTACCCCAGCAGCTGCTCGACTACTTGATCTAGAGTATGCCAACCCGTTGTGCGGACTGTGTATGTGTGAATGGAGATCATATCCCATGTTGATGTCGGGGTACTTGCGCAGGAAACAGTGGCGTTTTGTAGCATATGTGTTTCGGGACGGTTTTCTCAACTTATCACCATACGGTGTGTGGCACCAAAATCTGCAATTTCCTTAATTTATGAGCACGAGTCTATTGCACACCAGTCGCATAAGAGTTTAAATACACGTTGTAACGATTGTGAGTGTTAGGTTACCTTGCAGATTGGACGTGCTGAGTTCATGTTAGTCAAGAATACCTTTAAGGTGAAAAAGGCGCCATTATCAATCCCTCGCTGAATTTGAGCGAAGCTTGGTCTCCCTAGGTGCCAGTGGTGGGCGTGTGTTGGTTAGAAGGTGGTCATTTGGCAGCTTACACCCAGCCTGTCTGCGTCCAGGTCGCCCGAATACTGCTGTTGTAACCCAACGTGCTCTGCATAGTGTTGATACGTTCCTTCGGCCTGCTCGATCACCATACCTGTCTCTAATCGAGCACATGAGGGACATCATCGAACGACAAGTTCAGCGTCATTCACAAACAGCATTAACTGTATTGACCGACCAAGTGGAGCAGACATGGAACTTTGGCCCACAAGATGACAAACGGTACCCATACGACATAATGCATTCAGTATTCTGCGGTCACATCGTTTATCAGTGCACCAACACATCATATTTTCTATGTCTTAGCTCGCGCTTACATTGACCTGTGATCTTGTAATGTTAATCATTTAAGTATGGTGAAACGGTCCTGTAGTCCCCTTTCATTACCATTTTATTTGCTTTCCAATGATACAGAACTCTCTGGCATGCGTGAGTGACTAAATGTGGGTGTGTTTCATTTTGCCATACTGTGTTTTGGGCTGCTGTAGAGAATTAGCGGTAGTCGTACAGAATGGCCAACCCTTGTAGTTTTCAGGTAGGTAAAGAGGTTTGCTCCCCTTGTGTGAAAGTTGCCGGTGATAGGTTGGTGGTGTAAGCCACATCTCTTGGTTTTCCTGGCCACGGGGTCGCTCGGGAGACGTTGGGGCCTGTGAGACAGCCAGTCTGCTTCCAGCTCGCCGAGGGTCTGCAGCCGAAGTCTCTTCGAAGAGGGGTGAGTTGTCTCAACCGCGTGGCGCGTTGTTTCATAGCAAGAGGGGAGATGTTAGCTTTTGGCCTCGCGTTTCCTCTTATAAAGATTGTTTTGCTGGGTTGCAGCAAGGAATACAAGGCTTTTGTAGACTTTCAGTTTGATTCCTAATGCAGACTTTGATCCGTAATAAGAACGTAGCACAAAGGTGTTGTATATGTTGAAACGCCCTCGGTTCAGTGTGAATGTTTGTGTGCCTGCAAGTGCGTGTGTGTGCATTCTAGTCTTTTCCGAATCTTGGTAATTTTAGCTTCTTTGTGAATTTTCTCTGTCTCATTACCATATGTCTGGTGGAAACCATCAACACGGGTTAACATTAGAGTTTGTTGGCCCTCTGCCATTATCATTTGTCTATTGAAATGTGTCCTCTGTAAAATGTTAATTGTTCGCGACTGCATGGTTTGATGTTGGTAAAATTTGGCTACGGTACATAGAAGTTGTGTCTCCGCGAACCACGTGAGCACACGAGTTTGTTGTGAAACGTGTAGCGTTTCACAAGCAACTGTACTTACTTACCAAGCAACAGCAGTTCTATAGATGCATTACATCAATGTTTTAAGGAATAAATAATTTTGCCTCCAATCTTATCCAGTGTACCGATGTCACGTCTCCGTTACCTATGCCATTTACCTTGTAGTTTTCCTTGTTAGTCCTTCCATAACGTTTCCATACGCACAGGTCGAATAATTAGTGTCCCTTTTTTATTTAAAACAAATGCTTTGGAATAGATCTTGTTTTCAGGAATGTTGCTGCAAGCTGCGCTTATGCACAGTGTTCACTTTACTTTATTCAATATCTCATTCACGTGAACAATGCCTAGATCATATTAATAATTACATCCTATTCTTTATCAGTGACTGTACAATGAATGTTCTTTTGTGAGTTTTTCTTATGAATAAATTAAGTAATTTTCCGACTGAGCGCAACCTCTTATTTGTCGTGTGGCTTGAGTTGGGGGCGATCCAATCTTTTAGACATCAGGATACATTCAAAGTGCGCTTCACGCTTCTTACTCATAGCTTACATTTACACTTACGGTGTTACCTACACAAATGCATTCCCAGAATTTCATTACTCTACGTTAATTATTTTGTAGCACTGCGATTTTTTTCCGTCAGTGTACATTCCAGATTCTCGTAGAACGCTATAAATTTAGTCAGCTCTTGTTGCTGCCATGTCCATCCACTGTTGAACTAACTTGTATGCATACACGTCTCAAGGTGAAAGTTCACTTTTTCTGTCAGTGTTTGCTTCCAAACAATAAGAAAAACATGGAATGATTGATCAATATAATATTTTCTGCTATATGGAGAAAAATGCATTTGTTCAAAGCGACTAGGATACATTTACTACAAGTACAATTACCGCACATTTATCATAATATTCCGAACTGAATTCGTCCTCTATTTTGTTTCTTTTTTGAAAATTTGTCGGCTGTAAGTGTTTTCAATGTAGGATGCCATGACTTTCAAGGCACTCAACTGCAAATTAACGGCTCGTCCTATAAAACAATATTGCCATCTGATGATGAGCAAAATGATTGAAACCGGTAGTGCCCGGAAACAATTAGACATATTACAAAATAATGTCGTCAAGTTACCGGTTGTTGAGTTGCTTTTATCATGTAGCTTTCTGTCGTTTGTAGTACAGCTAGTAATTCGGTACACTCCATTTTTTTAAAATCTCTGCATTGTGCTTGTAAACACGCGCTGTATCACTGTTTATGAAATGTTAAACAGTTGCGCCATTTTAAATTAAGAAAAAGAAAGAAAAGAGAATAAAATTGTATTCGTTAAAAACAGAATCCTTTCAGGAGATACTTGCAGGTCAAATAGGTAAGCACCGTTTCTCAGTGATAACGCTGGTAATTTTCTTTCGGGCTTCCAGCTGCGTCAACCTGATTTCGGCCGAGCACTCCTCGGCCATTCTCATGCGGTGACTGTAGCGTGGTTGCTGCTGCTCTGCTTATACGGGGCGTCTCTCCTGAAAGTTGTTGGGCGCGTTTTCTCTGGTGTTTCGGCAGATATTTCCAATTTCGTTTTTGCTTTGTATAGCTGGAGGCAGCCCAGACAGACTGTGCCCATCACGTCTTTCAAGTGATACCCAGCATTGGTTTCTTTCCCATTGAAAAAAATTAAATCGGAATTTTTCCGTGCCTATTCGATACAATGTTCCAAAATCAGCCTAGTCTGATATTCGTTCCACCTATATGTATGAACAACGACCGGGAGAGCGGTGTGCTGACCACACGCCCCTCCTATCCGTATCCTCCGAGAATGAGACGGCGGTCGGATGGTCCCAATGGGCCACTTGTGGCCTAACGACAGAGTGCTATACATGAGTCCTGTATGTATGAACAGGAACAATAAAACACGAAGCGTAACAGTACTCCAGCAGCAACGGCTCCGTCCTGGCCCACGCTGACTGCTACCGCTAAGCATGCAGCGCTAGTCAGTCGCTGCTCGACTGCTGTTTATTCATCGTGTTTAACTGTCACTGTTGATACATATCGATGGAACGAATGTCGGACTATAGTAATCTGGGAGCGTTCTACCGAATAGGCGCGTAAAATTCCGATTACAAATTTGTTTGTAAAGCCCCTATTACATGATGAGCGTAAACTGTACATCCATGCACCAGCGCCCCTAACGTGCATACCTGTCACTACAGACTGGTTTACTTCCGACCTGTTACACCATCCACGCGGGATATACCTAGCGCGCATGCGCAGCAGCAGACGATACGCGCGAAAAGAAAATAGAAGTGTCTGATGTCTTGTAAAGTCGTTCGGTCTACCGCGCGCAACTCAAGAGCAACTGTATCATATACTGGAACGTCACACGTTCAAATTATTTCTGTGAGCTCAAGGTTCCCATTTAATAAGAAGTTGTTTTTCTCGTATGCACTGTCCTGAATTACAGACTCAGTAGTTTCATATTACGACACTTGGTTACACAGGCATATGCATATATAAATTTACATTCATACAGCATATTGCCCATAGAGGATCCACTCGTTTTTGAGGATATTGCCCTGGCAGTGACAGTAAGTCTTCGGATTAGGGCAGAACGGCGACGAAAACGAAAAGTCAGACATTGTTGGGTTCGACCCTGGCTGAAAGAAGAGATGAAGGCAAGCGAATATATTCACTGTTGAAAAAAGAACTGAGGCCCGAAGATCCGCAAGAATTCCGGAACTTCGTTAGTATGGACATGGCCTGTTTCGAGAAACTGCTGTCTATGATAGAAGATGGAATCAGAAAGTGTGCACAGTCGTGAGGGAGGCTATCTCACATCCTCGAAAGTAAGAATTAAATATTATGTTTATATGTTTTGTGATCATACCAGCGTGGATCGCTGATAAAATACCGATAAACGCGCCCTTACGTTGCAGGCCGGTTGTAACATTACATTTTCTGGCGAATGGGGAATCTTTTAAGAGTCCGGCTTTTAGCCACAGTATAGCACAGCCCAAATAGGGGGACTAAGTATGTACCAGGACACGCTGCATTGTTGTAAAAATTTATTCAATATGGCGGCGATGACGTCATCCAAGATGGTGGCATGTAGACTTGGCAACATCGCATGACGTCATCCAAGATGGCGGATTTTGGCTGGAGAATAGTCCAATTGTGATATGTCCACTAACCTTACCTCAAGAAAAAATGGCGCGAAGTTTGAATTTTGGCGGGAAAATATTCCAATTGTGCTACCTCCACTAACCTAAGCTGCCACAAAATAAAAAATTGCGGGAAGTTTGAATTCCAACAGGATAATGCATGCAAAGACCGTACTTGTCTTTATTATTATTAATGATTATCATTCATGAACATTCATTATCATTCATTATCATTCATTGTCATTCATTCAACGGAACAATCTACATCCCTTCTAATAACACTCCAACCCAAATCAATCATCTTCTCAAATTCTGACTTGATCACCAAAGCCGCCAAACACATAATATTACTTCGCTATTCGCTCCTCTAGAGGATTCAAATTCCAACATGATAATGGTTGCAAAATCTTACTTTTGTTTATTATTCATTACCATTTATTAACATTCATTATCATTCATTGTCATTCATTGTCATTCAATGTCATTCATTATCATTTATTATCATTCATTATCATTTAATAACATTCATTATCATTCCTTATCATTCATTATCATTTATTATCATTCATTATCATTCATTATTATAAGCCTACCTCCACTACAGAAAATTGCGCCAAATTCAAATTACAACACGATATTCTCTCGAAAACTGTACTTCTATGTATTATTATCATTTATTATTTATTCAAGATGTCCGATTCTCTCGGTGAGAAAGCCATTCTCCTTACATCCATAACAAAAATATATCACAAAAATGGTTCAAATGGCTCTGAGCACTATGGGACTTAACAGCTATGGTCATCAGTCCCCTAGAACTTAGAACTACTTAAACCTAACTAACCTAAGGACATCACACAACACCCAGTCATCACGAGGCAGAGAAAATCCCTGACCCCGGGTGTGGGAAGCGAGAATGCTACCACACGACCACGAGCTGCGGACAAAAATCTATCACAAGTTCAAACCCCCATCACCATAATTGATCACATGTACGAGCTTTCTCCGTCACTTATCTTTTTTCACTGGTAGCCTATCTTAATCGCGTCAAATAATGAACTGCACTTATAGTAACGTAACTCACGTCCTTTGATTTTGCAGGGGGGAAGGGAATGAAGACTTTATTTCAAGCAGTACGGTCATCACTTGTTCTCCAACACAGTCAGCACACACATCTTTGATATCGCAGTGCAGTCACCACGACGTCCGTGCTCCAGCTGAATTAGTTCACATCCTCGCCACCCCCTGGCCAGCAGGTCTAGAGTACAGACAAGCATGTATCTGACACACCACAATCGATCTTCACTCAGCTAAATAAAGGAAGCAAACGTGCAGAAGTAGTCAATGGAACAATCTACATCCCATCTAATAACACTCCAACCCAAATCAATCATCTTCTCAAATTCTGACTTGATCACCAAAGCCGCCCAACACATAATATTAC
Organism: Schistocerca americana; assembly: GCF_021461395.2. Lineage (NCBI taxonomy): Eukaryota > Metazoa > Arthropoda > Insecta > Orthoptera > Acrididae > Schistocerca > Schistocerca americana. The sequence continues at coordinate 601,654,770 of NC_060123.1, read as the reverse complement.
TTCGCTATTTGGTCGTCTAGAGGACATCAAAGTTCGCTCTTACAGGTCCATACACCCCAACAGGTCTCTGCATTCGGACAGCTGCTCCAGTTATTTATTATAATTTATGATCATTTATTATTATTTATTATTATTTATTATTTATTATCATCATGTTACCTAACAAAAATGGTTCCAAGTTCACCTGTGCTTAGCTCCTATCACAACCACCAGAGTGCTCTGTCATCATGTCAGTTGATTACGCAATGCCGTTATTCAAGACAGCTGCACCCAGTGCAAAACGTGTCACCTTTCCCGAACCTGCATGCTACAGTAAAATTCCAACTTGGCTTTAGTCACACCCTACACATCGTTCAACTGATCCCATTTCCAGATCTTTGTGCATCTGATACATGCAATTGAAGTCGGAGAAAGACATATCAGTTACCTTCTGCTGCCTGTCTACAAGCAGAATGACCTCAGTTACTGCAATAGGACCTTGTCTTGACCATTCGCCTGAAATTCAAGCGCCGGCGGCAGCATGTCGAAACCACATATCTGTCCATCTAAACAGCCGTCCACTAAGCTCCAGGACCAGCACGCCGTAGTGGGCTCTCTCTCTATACCTGCTCTCCAGCTACTGTCTAACGACATACACTGCACAGACGGATTCCTGAATAGCGCAGATCTCTATCCTCCCCTGCATCTCCAACTCGACATGTAAACAGTGTCTCTCCCAGCCAGCGAACCCGACGTCATTCACGTTGCGCCGACAATTCTGTCAAAACTCACTTTCTAAGCGAAGATGAGTATTCATTTAGAACAAATAGACAAACATAACTCCAAGCAGAAGTCATACATATGATTAAAAAGAAAAAAAATGACCTCAATTTAGATGATCTGACATTTATTTACATGTCCTAATGATACAGTCATAGATGAGTCGTGTCATCCACTCGCTCACTCCTTCAACACACGCTTTCACAGAACTTGTTCTACTTATATGCCACCCACCCTGTTGTAATAATTTTGAACAAGCACTTACGCCCCCATATACAATCCAGCTCAATAGAACATAATAATTCCTTTTTCCACAGACAGCCATATTCGGTGAACACTTAAATGTACTAAATTACGCATACATGTAATCAAATAAGCAAATACTTTTACCGACATACACACACCTCTCACTGAGGGTAGGGCATTTAATATTATATACTTAAACACAAACCAATGATAACCATATTCCGACATGCACCTTGTCCTCGTAATAAAGCACACTGGCCAATCATGTGACAACATGTTTTCCTAATTTCAATGTCATAGCTAAACCATACCTCCTCTACTTTGCAACTATCATTGCGAACATTGATAGATGACTGCTCAGCACGTCCATTCACACTTAATTCTCGAACACATAAAAACGACCAAAGTATACCAGACAACGATATACATATTTCTAAGACCTCGCGCATAGTAGTCGATCAATCTCTGCCTATGGAGGTCACAGAGCAATCTCGCCCTCTTACGTTAAAAGACCATCCTCACTTCGGCATTGATCACTCTACCCTGCAACGTCGCTACCCAATTTATTCTCAACCGAGCAGAGGAATATAGCTACACTTCACCTCTCTTGTCTGAATAGAGCTTTCCTGGACCTAACCCATCCAAGTGCACCACATTTCTCGAGAATGTGTCCACGTATTGGAGCTTAGCACACCATATCAATCTATAGTAACAGATCTCAAAGTGCCTTAATTTAATAGCATACAGTTAAGAACAACAAGAATGGAGTGATATTTATACACAACGTAGTTCGAGACATATTTACGTAAATCATCCAATCTATCATGTGTAAAGCACTGTAGCTGCATATGGCTAGAACGCAGGCTATATCACGTGACTAAAGCATCCAGATAGAACACTGGAAAAAAATCGACCTTCAGCAACTTGTCTTTCTCCAGAATAAATGAGTCAACGTTTAAAACCTACCTAGTTACACCTCTGTCTCAATAAATCATCCCGTACACTCTCTGTTATCCTTTAACACAGAGATGAGTAAGTTTAGACGTGAATGATTCTCTGTCCTCCTCAAAAGCATCAAATACAGTATTCAACTCGCGTGTGCCACTGCTACCTCAGTAGACATACACTATAATACGAACTCAACGAGAAAAAATTGACTACCTTCCTTAGTCCGCTCCCTTCTATGTCGTCGTTTTCCTGCATTCCTCTTGTAGCAGCATACTTGACTCCATGTACAAATTCCCCCCTGCGAACCAGAAGATAAGCAAGTACATCCTCATTTTCACCGCATTTCGGTCTATATTAGGTTAGTTTATATCTATGCACTAATCAGTTTTCGCATTTCTTTCGATTTTATGCCAGATCACACACAATTTCTACCTACTCTCCCGTACTTTTTTTACACGTTATAATATGAATTTTAGCATCTGGGTGTAGTCCACTGTGTGAATCATTTGCAACCTCTGCATTCTACTGTGTGAATTAGTTACATTTGTGTTTTAAAACCTGTACCTCTTCCAGGAGCACTGCAATTATTTTGCTTGTAAAACAGTCCTTCCCATTAGGTTTTTGAATTAGATTATCTCTGCTACATTTCTTACAAAACCATACTTTATGTTTTGGATCTGCGTTAACACATTTATAATAATGTGTAGTTTTACATATATTGCACATTATACCTATAACTGCATGTTTCTCGCAGTGGCAGGGGTCCAAGCCTAATATTACAGTTGATTCGTCATAGGATGATATAGGACCATAATTCTCAACACTTCATCTTATTGAATCTCTGCTGCTTTCAGTTTCTTTTTTGATGATGTATCATGACAAGCACAAACTATCACAATGTACATTGATTATGTTGCAAGTTGAACGCTTTTCATCATTCATTTTACACTTTTTGCGGGAGTCAACACAGTGACGATCTACACTTGGCACCATCTTGAATTGTAGCAGTATGGTTGTGTGATCTGCATGTTTCACAGTATGTTGTGCTTATGGTGGTTAATGTTGCCAGCTAAGTACTAGCACCAACATAAAAAGTACAAACTGAAGCTCTGCCAATCCAAATGTTAGTTTCAGCACCCTAGTCTGTTGGAAGTGGTATGCACTTGCCTACTCTTGACCTTCCAATTGATCCACCGAACCCGTCACCAACAATGAATTAAGTGATAACTGACAGACAAGAGAATTCCTTGGTATAACTGAGGATCAAAGCTAAGACCTTTGGACATGTAGCCTGGCACTTTCCCATTGAGCTACTGTCCTAAACACTGCCAACAATTTTTTCAGCAAAAAATTGTATTGTACTGTATAAAAGCAGATGTCTAAAACATGGAAACAGAATTATGTGATGCTCTGAACATGTTAGCTACATTGAATATTGATGAAACTCTATTACCGGCCTACTGTCCCAGATACTTTTGTTTGTGTAGAGTCATGAGAAGTCAAAATGGCACAAGTCTAGATCAAGGCCAGTGGTGTACTGATGTGTTTTGTGATTCAACGTTGGCAGTGCTCACTATGAGGTATAATTGGATGGAAATAGTTTGTATCAGTTGGTGACTACTCAGCCAATGAGCGACCAGGACAGACAACGTGTTCCAAAAGAATATTGTCTCATTTTCAAGTCAATGGGTCACAGCCTCCGAAACTGCAACACATTCAGTAGTAACAGGCAAATATTTTGGGATTCCTGTCATTTTTGAGACGTTTGTATTCGTTTTTGCCTGCTTCATTCACTGCATTTTTATATTTTCTCCTTTCATCAATTAAATTCAATATTTCTTCTGTTACCCAAGTAGTTCTACTAGCCCTCGTCTTTTTACCTACTTGATGCTCTGCTGCCTTCACTACTTCATCCCTCAGAGCTACCCATTCTTCTTCTACTGCACTTCTTTCCCCCACTGCTATCAATTGTTCCCTTATGCTCTCCCTGACACTCTGCACAACCTCTGGTTCTTTCAGTTTATCCAGGTCCCATCTCCTTAAATTCCCACCTTTTTGAAGTTCATAACCAATAGATTGTGGTCAGAGTCCACATCTGCCCCTGGAAATGTCTTTCAATTTAAAACCTGGTTCCTAAATCTCTGTCTTACCATTGTATAATCTATCTGATACCTTTTAGTGCAAAATGGCTAAGCAGGGATGGCTAGAGGACAAATGTAAGGATGTAGAGCCTTATCTCACTAGGGGTAAGATAGATACTGCCTATAGGAAAATCAAAGACACCTTTGGAAAACAGAGAACCACTTGTATGAATATCAAGAGCTCAGATGGAAACCCAGTTCTAACCAAAGAAGGGAAAGCAGAAAGATGCAAGGAGTATATAGAGTATAGCGGGGTGGTGAGAGTGAATTAGAGAGCGTTCTCGTGACGAGCAAATGCGCTGTTATATGGTCATGGTGGATTCCACTGTCGGTCAAACTCTGGCGGCAAACGTATCCTCTGGCGGCAAACGGTCGACAAGAAACATCGTGTCCGGTGTTAAGTGCTCGCGGCCAACCATTTGTGGCGCTGCTCGCCGCCCCTACCTGGTGCGCGGGCTGTGGGGGCTGTGCGGGCACCGTAAATCGCTTGACGTCAGCCGGCCAGGGAGCGGGCTCAGCCGGCCGTGTGTACGTCAGCCCCGCTCTGGAGTTCGGTTGTGTGAGCATGGAGAAGTCAGTTGGAACACACCTGCATGACCGTAATGTCTAAAATGAAGACTCATTTTCCAGGTATTTACAAAAGGTTATGTCCGTCGTGTGTATGGAGGGTGTGTGACGTAAGCAGGGCGGTGGCACAGCGATTGTACAGTTATTACGCGCACACGCTAGAGCTAGTCAATTAGCGGGCATTCTAGTGTGGTCCAAACGTGCTGCTATATAGTCATGGCGGATTCCACTGTCGAGCAAACTTTGCCACCAAAAGTGTAGCACTGCTTTCTCGCTCGCACAGGGACACATGGCGAACGGCTGTGTGAGGTCGGCATCGACAGGTTTGTACGTGGTGCCGGAAGTGTTGCAGGGAAATGGTCGACCGTTGTGTGATTCAGCTCCGTGGGAGTCAATTTTGGCAGGAAACGTGTGGAGGCGACGAATACATGTGGTGAGCGGACAAGGGGCCGCTGTGACGTCAAACTCAACAAGTTCCAGCGTGTCAAGTGAAAACATGTTTACGGCGTGGGAGCGATCGCTGGGTTCGCACCCCGCGCTAGTTGCCAGGCGCCTCACGTGACAGGCGTAGACAGTGTCTCTGACTGCTGGGCAGGGGGTTGCGAGGATGTGAACTAATTCAGCTGGAGCGCGGACGTCGTGGTGACGGCACTGCGATATCAAAGACGTGTGTGCTGACTGTGTTGGAGAACAAGTGATGACCGTACTGCTTGAAATAAAGTCTTCAGTCCCTTCCCCCCTGCAAAATCAAAGGACGTGAATTACATTACTATAAATGCAGTTCATTACTTGACGCGATTATGATAGGCTACCAGTGAAAAAAGATTAGTGACGGAGAAAGCTCGTACATGTGATCAATTGTGGTGTTGGGGGTTTGAACTTGTGATAGATTTTTGTTATGGACGTAAGGAGAATGGCTTTCACACCGAGAAAATCGGACATCTTAAGTAAATAGTAAGTGATAATAAGACATAGAAGTACAGTTTTCGAGAGAATATCATGTTGGAATTTGAATTTGGCGCAATTTTCTAGTGGAGGTAGGCCTATAATAATGAGTGATAATGAATGATAATAAATGATAATGAATGATAATGAATGTTAATAAATGATAATGAATGTTAATAAATGATAATGAATGATAAAAATTCTAATGAATGACAATGAATGATAATGAATGTTAATAAATGACAATGAATGATAATGAATGGTAAAAATTGTAATGAATGACAATGAATGACAATGAATGATAATGAATGTTAATAAATGATAATGAATGATAATGAATAATAAACAAAAGTAAGATTTTGTAGCCATTATCATGTTGGAATTTGAATCCTCTAGACGACTGAATAGCGAAGTAATATTATGTGTTGGGCGGCTTTGGTGACCAAGGCAGAATTTGAGAAGATGATAGATTTGGGTTGGAGTATTATTAGATGGGATGTAGATTGTTCCGTTGAATGAATGACAATGAATGATAATGAATGTTAATAAATGATAATGAATGATAATCAATAATAATTATAAAGACAAGTTCGGTCTTTGCATGCATTATCCTGTTGGAATTCAAACTTCCTGCAATTTTTTTTTCTTCTGGAGGCTTTGGTTAGTGGACGTAGCACAATTAGACTATTTTACCACCGAAATCCGCCATCTTGGATGACGTCATGCGATGTTGCCAAGTCTACATGCCACCATCTTGGATGACGTCTTCACCGCCATCTTGAATAAATTTGGCAACAATGCTGTGTGTCCTGGTACTTACTTAGTCCCACTACTAGCCCACCATTTCAAAAGTGGTTGTGGATGTATGCACTGCAATTTGCAGCACATGAAAGGACCCATACTTAAAGGTGTACTTGTGTTATTTGTTCAAGTTTTGAATATACAGTACATATGTGCTACTCAGGTTTTCAGATCTTGTCTACCGCACTAGGCGAAATTGCGCAGACTTTTGTCGTCTTTCACTGTCAGTTTCTCTTTTCAGGCATGCTGAAATAAACAGCAGATGCAATCAAGACAAACATGAACTTTCGTAAGCTACGGCATTACAATACAAATCGAAAATCATTGTGTGGCGTTTTATGTAAAAATGGTTCAAATGGCTCTGAGCACTATGGGACTTAACTGCTGTGGTGGTTAGTCCCCTAGGACTTAGATCTACTTAAACCTAACTAAGCTAAGGACATCACACACATCCATGCCCGAGGCAGGATTCGAACCTGTGACTGTAGCAGTTCCGCGGTTCCGGACTGCAGCGCCCAGAACCGCACGGCCACCGCAGCTGGCCGTTATATTTATATTACTCAGAAAGAAACGATTATCGACGGATCGTATTGTGGTACAGCGAGTCACACTGACATCTTTCCTCGCTGTATGCCTGAATTAAGACGCTTAACGCCTCTTTGCTCCATTTCATTTCTAGAACACGAAGTAATCAATAGAAAAAATGCTTACGCAACTAGCATGTATAAAAGAAAGGCTACTGGGAAAAAAAGTTTTTCTCTAGATTTATGAAAACCTACTTACTGAAAAAAAACCGCGGAAAATCCCCAACACGAAAATCTTAAAAGAGTTACTAGCACCAAACAGTAAGCAAATAACAAGCAGAAAATACTGCGTAAGTCCCATCTACTGATGCACGCGTTATCGCTGCCTAGTGCGCATGCGCTGATTGATGGCTGTTTAGAACTGCTCTCTATCCTGGCGCGCGGATAATGTGTCTCCTAATTTTCGTAGTTTCACCCGTTCTACGGCTAGACGGCTGTCGCTGTAGATCAGTACCGGTCGCGGCTGATCGTCGTGTAATACCCGTTTAATGGGAAACATACCGACGCTTTCTGTTGAGACGGGATGTCGCATGAAAGACGTGACGATCAGTAACTGTAGGAACTGACTCCAATTACACAATGCAAAAGCGAAACTGCAGATATCTGCTGAAGCATCAGAGAAAATACACCTGACAACTCGCAGGAGACACGCCGTGGATAGCGGCGCTACAGCCGGTGACGTCACTGGTGCACAGTCGAGGCCTATGAGACAGGCCGCGGCGCGTACGTCACGAAGGTAGGCCCGCGCTCGCTCGCTCGCTCGCTCAGTTCAGCAGACAGACTACGTTTCTACACCTGTCAACTCGTATCTAGGAGTGTACGTGCTAACGAGAATTGTACCTTCTACTGGTATCCGCTATTATGGAGTCTTACTGTTATTAGTCCTACAATGATCGGAAGCCCACAGGCCTAATAATAATTTGTTACGGTTTTACTGGGATACAATAAAATTAAAATCATGCGAAAATGATTATCAGCTGCATAAGGCACCACTTCCTGTATGAAATGAGGACTGTTCAGCACAAGAGGCTACATGCTGTATACAAGACGTTACACCATTTATATCGAGTGTTGGTCTTAAATAAAATCTTGTTGTAGTACTGTTAATCAGTAAGACTTCATAATAGCAGATTCCAGTAGAAGATGCAATTCTAGTTAGTACGTACACATTCAACTGTGAGATAATAGATTTAGAAACGTATTTTGTCTGCTGAGCTGAGCGAGCGAGCGAGTTCAGGGTTGGTTGATTTGGGGAAGGAGACCAAACAGCGAGGTCATCGGTCTCATCGGATTACGGAAGGATTTGGAAGGAAGTCGGCCGTGCCCTTTCAAAGGAACCATCCCGGCATTTGCCTGGAGTGATTTAGGGAAATCACGGAAAACGTAAATCAGGATGGCCGGACGCGGGATTGAACCGTCGTCCTCCCGAATGCGAGTCCAGTGTGCTAACCACTGCGCCACCTCGCTCGGTGGCGAGTTCAGCCCTACCTTCGTGACGTACGGGTCACGGCCTGTCTTTCTCGTGGCCTTCGTGCGCAGTCCAGCGCCGTATACGGTAATATTTTGGTTGGAATAAGCGCCTAGCCCTTTTCAATACTCCGACTGTCGGGTCCGAAGCTGTGCTTAACTGCTGTTTTTATTGAGTATGTTTTCAGAGATTTATATTTGTGAACCTCACTGAAACACTACCAAATTTATTATGGCGTTTCGAAGAAACACCACAAATCGTAAAAAGTCCCACTTGATCATTTTATGTTGACGTATGATGGAGAAGATTCGGCTAAGACTGGGCAGAAGGGATCTTAATTCCTGTCCACTAACCTGGGAAGAAACACTAGAGCCCCAACGAGTATCAAAGTGGCAAGGTCAAAAGAGACTGAGATTTGACATTTCCATCGGATTCGTTAGAGGAGTTTCCTCTTTTGAAGACGACACTACTAAAAATACCTGCGTCGCTGAGGGAACGTGCTCAGATAAAGTGTTTCTGTTGTAAGCTTTCCTTTCAGTGTGAACATAGGACGTACTTAAAACAATACAGAAGAATCACAGAAATTGGTTCACCTACCTAATATCGTGTAGGGCCACCGCGAGCACGTAGAACTACCGCAACACGACATGGCTGGGACTCGACTAATGACTGAAGTAGTGTTAGAGGGAACAGACGCCATACATCCTGCAAGGCTATCCATAAATCCGTAAGGGTACGAGGGGGTGGAGACCTCGTCTGAACAGTACGTCGCAAGGCATCCCAGATATCTCAATAATAGTGGTGTCTGGGATGTTTGGTAGCTAGCGGAAGTGTTTAAACTCAGAAGAGTGTTCCTGGAGCCACTTTTTAGCAATTCTGGGCGTCTGGAGTGTCGCATTGTCCTGCTGGAATTGCCTTCGTCCGTCGGAATGCACAATGGACAGGAATGGACGCACGTATCACATGTCAGAGTCGTATTTAGATGTATCAGGGGTCCCATATCACTTTACCTGGACACTCCCTGTACCATTACAGAGTCTCCACCAGCTTGAACAGTCCCCTGCTGACATGCAGGATCCATGGATTCGTAAGGTTGTCTGCAAACCCGTACACGTCCATCCGCTCGATACAATTTGAAACGGGACTCGTCTGACCAGGCAACATGTTTCCAGTCAGCAACTGTCCAATGTCGGTGTTACCTGGCCCAGGCGAGGCGTAAAGCTTCGTGTCGTACAGTCATCAAGAGTATACGAGTGGGCCTTCGGCTCCAAAAGCCCATATCGATGCTGTTTCGTTGAACGGTTCGCACGCTGGCAGTTGTTGATGGCCCAGCATTGAAATCTGCAAGGGTTGCTCTTCTGTCACGTTGAACGATTCTCTTCAATTGCCGTTGGTCTTGTTCTTGCAAGACCTTTTTCCACAGTGTTGGGGCACATTTGATGTTTTATCGGACTCCTTATGTTCACAGTACGCTTGTGAAATGGTCGTACGGGCAGTCCCCATTATATCGCTACCTCGAAGATGCTGTGTCCCACCGCCGATTATAACACCACATACAAACTCACTTAACTTTCGTTAACCTACCATTGTAGCAGCAGTAACCGATATAACAACTGCACAAGACACTTGTTATCTTATATAAGCGTTGCCGACCGCAGCTCCGTATTCTGCCTGTTTACGTATCTCTGTATTTGAATACGGCATGTCTATACCAGTTTCTTTGGCGCTTCTGTGTGCAATGTGAATGATGCCCGCCTTACGTCAGAGATTAAAGACGACAGTAAGAGCTATTCGCATTCGCTTTTTTTCGAGATACATAAAAGCGTCCTTCGAATCATAACTCTGAAACGAATCTGTTTCCTCATCATATCACTTTGAAAATTATCCTACTAAAAGTAATAAGATTGTTGTTGTTCATTAAAAGTTTTGCTTGGTGGCACTGTATGTCACCTCGAAAGTTATAATAATAACGTCGTTATTCAACAAAAGTTTTGCTTGGTTGCAGTATAAACTACCTGCAAGCGTACGTAAACTAGGCGTACGTTAACTTTCAAAATTTGAATTCGTAAACTGAGTAGGTAAGAACTGGACTGCGAGAATGTGTATCAAAATCTGACTGCGAGAAAGTAACTAGAAAGTGCGTATCTCGTTCCCTGTGTGTCTAACCATTCGTAATGACAAGAACACTGCCTGAAATTAACACTGTTAATCACTAAACTTTTAAACTCATAAATTAGTTCTGGAAAAACTCTGTGTTTCCTTTTTTAATTATTTAGCTTTGGCTTACCCGTTTCGCAATACCGTGACACTGCTCTCGTCTTGAAAGCGCGTTGCATTTACTGAGCTACAACTAACTACTGACATGCATCTGGTGCAATGCGCTTTTTTCTTTTTTTGAAAAAAAAAAGAGGCAAAGCATTCTTGGTTCGTAACAGATCTGAAAAAGCAAAAATGATAACTCATATTTTGGCGTGAACTTTGGATATGGACAATGAGTTGGGCCAAATTATAACATCAAATGTAATTAGCTTTCTGATTAGAAATGTTTTATATTGAAAAATTATCTCTTTCGTTGCTTCACAAACATTAATAAACAAAAAATTACAGGTTTTAAGATTTTCAAAAATGCTACTCGTGAAAATAACATTACGTATTCAACAGTTATTCCTACTCCCAAAATCAATTTGAAAATTACTCTTGGCTATTTATCTTTCATTTTACTCAAGTCTCTGGATGTCTGAACCAAGAATGCGTACCTACAAGCTGCCACAGTACAATACAAAACCTGAAATCAATTACCTTAAATGAAATCCGCTTCTATTACTCACCAAAATAATAAGAATAAAACATTCTCCTCAAAATTCCTTAATCTCTCTCCTCATCACAAATAATTAATCAGTATATCGACATGTTCCATTTCCTCAGAATAAAACTGCAACCGTACCACTCTGTCTACGCCGTATACCAAGCACGATACACCACTGCCGGCTACCGTGTCTCCTCACCTCAGTGTTGACAGTGCGCATCAGCTCCCGCGCACCTTGCAAAGCAGACATGGTCCAAAAAAGCCTCCAGGCGACACAGCATCTCTGATGATGATGACACTGCGCGCTTATACACTACTGGCCATTAAAATTGCTACACCACAAAGATGACGTGCTACAGACGCGAAATTTAACTGACAGGAAGAAGATGCTGTGATATGAAAATGATTAGCTTTTCAGGGCATTCACACAAGGTTGGCGCCAGTGGCGACACCTACAACGTGCTGACGTGAGGACTTTTTCTAACTGATTTCTCATACACAAACAGCAGTTGACCGGCGTTGCCAGGTGAAACGTCGTTGTGATGCCTCGTGTAAGGAAGAGAAATGCGTATCATCACGTATCCGACTTTGATAGATTGTAGCCTATCGCGATTGCGGTTTATCGTATCGCGACATTGCTGCTTGCGTTGGTCGAGATCCAATGACTGTTAGCAGAATATGGAATCGGTGGGTTCAGGAGGGTAATACGGAACGCCTTGCTGGATCCCAACGGCCTAGTATCACTAGCAGTCGAGATGACAGGCATCTTATCCGCATGGCTGTAACGGATCGTGCAGCCACGTCTCGATCCATGAGTTAACAGATGGGTACGTTTGCAAGACAACCATCTGCACGACCAGTTCGACGACGTTTGCAGCAGCGTGGACTGTAAGAATCATGGCTGCGATTACCCTTGACGCTGCACCACAGACAGGAGCGCCAGAGATGGTGTACTGAACGACGAACCTGAGTGCACGAATGGCAAAATGTCATTTTTTCGGATGAATCCAGGTTCCGTTTACAGCATCAGGATGGTCGCATCCGTTTGTGGCGACATCGCGGTGAACGCACGTTGGGAGCGTGTATTCGTCATCGCCATACTGGCGTATCACCCGGCGTGATGGTATGGGGTGCCATTGGTTACACGACTCGGTCACCTCTTGTTCGCATTGACGGCACTTTGAACAGTGGACGTTACATTTCAGATGTGTTACGACCCGTGGCTCTACCCTTTCGATCCCTGCGAAACCCTATATTTCAGCAGGATAATGCACGACCGCATGTTGCAGGTCCTGTACGGGTCTTTCTGGATACAGAAAACGTTCGACTGGTGTCCTGGCCAGCACATTCTCCAGATCTCTCACCAACTGAAAACGTCTGTTCAATGGTGGCCGAGCAACTGGCTCGTCACAATACGCCAGTCACTACTCTTGATGAACTGTGGTATCGTGATGAAGCTTCATGGGCAGCTGTACCTGTACACGCCATCCAAGCTCTGTTTAACTCAATACCCAGGCGTATCAATGCCGTTATTATGGCCAGAGGTGGTTGTTTTGGGTACTGATTTCTCAGGAACTATGCACCCAAATTGCGTGAAAATGTGATCACATGTCAGTTCTAGTATAATATATTTGTCCAATGAATACCCGTTTATCATCTGCATTTCTTCCTTGGTGTAGCAATTTTAATGGCCAGTAGTGTAATTTTAAACAGTACAAAGTCTCTTAGGCGTTCATGAGATCCAAATACTAGAGAAATGTCCTTGAAATTATTTACAGCCCCCTGTTAACCATTTATTGCGTGATAATATGTTTTCTTTCACGTTTGAAGATAGTAAACCTCTCTCTGTGGGTAACGTTACCAGGTGGTACTAGTGCAAAATCTTCGCCGAGAAGGAATTGTACTATGTGGGAAGGTCATATTTAGACACAAGTATGCAAAATCTGCCCAGGAAAATATACTGGGGTCTATTCTAAAGAGTTGTCGCCGTTTATCGCTATAGGAAACTTCGGTTGGGAACTGACGCCGTGTGGTCGATAACTTACTTCTGATTTTCCTTTTTTGTTACGAAATTTATTCCCCTCAAGTTAGTCTAGGTTACTATGTCTATTTCTTTTCTTTACTTACGAGTTTCAGCAGACACGTGGAGCTTATACTGATTTTTCGGTATTTCGGTCTTGATTATGTTGGTCGTAATTTACTGAGATGTGGGAAGTGCTTGTGCGATGAAGATTTTACTGTTGAACAGAGCGATTGGGATCCTCTGACAGTATTTTAAGCGTCATGACCCCACCAGAAGTGGCAGTATCAACGAAAATCTAGCAAAACGTGGCTGTTAGCTTCGTTTTATAATTCCAATTGTTGCGCACAAGCATTAACTGGCGAACAGTATCGCCAAAAATGCGTGCAATAATCATTTCTCGGCTGCGGAGTACAGTGTTGTTCGAGTCGACCCGCAAATGGATGACTATAGAAACTTCCGAGAGTGCTTTGTGCGACAACAGAGAAAGCGCAGACCGCGAATGTGTAACACGTGGAGTTGGGACTCATAAAGGAGGAGACTGACCCTGACGGTGTCTTACGCTCTTTCCTTTTTGGTGAGGCCTAATCGTACTTTATGTGAAGTACAGTGCAGAAGCTAATTATTACCGTCATTCCTAATAAGTTATTGCTTTATTCCAGCAGTTCTACGCTGGATCTGTGTACGTATTACTTGCAATTTACATGGAGTAGGGGCTTTGATATTCTGTGAATAGTTTTGGCTCGAGGTGGCCATCTGAGGGAGCGGATCCATTAGTTATTTGTCCATTCGCACCCACATCAGGTCAAACTAGCATTTCTTAAAAACGAAATGAGGATAAACTCTCATACGCTAAAGATATTTTGTGAGATAACTCGTAGAATTTAGTCCAGGACGCTTTACGAGATTCTTTTGTTCGCTGTGGCCAGATACCACTTGAATTGCAAGTTTGTTTCCCTTGGTAAACCACCCAACAAATTTGAGTGGAAGTGTTAGTCAATATGTGTTCCTCACGCACTTTTCTTAATGTTTTACTTGTCATTTCTCTAGGAGAGACTAAATTACTATTTATACTGTGAATTCTGGTTAGAGTAACTATGTGAAGTTAATGATTTCCTATGGTGGTGTTATCAGTACCAACACGTGTAAATTTTTGTATAAGTAAACAGAAGTGTGCAAATTAATTTGAGTCTCGCAGGTGATTTTCCCAATATCGTATTACTATCTCCACATTATCCTACCAAAGACCATCATAAGCCTAAGCCAGACCCTGAGTATTATAAAAACTTGCATTTATCGTGCAATTCTCTCTCTGCTACACAAAGCGATGTTACTCTTTTCTGTAATTTACCGTATCGTTAACAAGTTTAGCTAGCTCTAACCTCGTGCACGTGTAACCTTTGTGAGTCAGAAGTGGAATGCAACTGATCCTGTTGAGGCAGCCCATAATGGATCAATGGTTCCAGTTTTTGGGCTTGAACATAAACCTCTGCTGACATTATTATTGTACTCAGACGCATCTCTCATTTCGACACTTTCGTCCTGATATGGGCGGACTGAACGCCTGCTTTGCATGGATTGTGTCTGCGAGAAATGTCCTGTCTCTGCTACTAAAATAGTCACCTGGTCAGCCACACCTAGATGCAGGTCGCCTACCTAATGGCTTACAAGAGCAACGATGATTTGGCTGTCAGTGTATCACATAATTATTGAACGAATTTAAAACTTTAAAATGCTATCATGACCCGCTCATTAAGAGGTGTAATCCTGCGCTGAAGGTTTAAAACAATAAGACAACTAGAACAGTCAGAAACTGTGTGTATGTCTTGTGGCTGCACAACTATGTTATAGTGGCAATGGAAGTTTCAGAAAAACTATACCATCGCTGGTGATAGGGCACCTTCACCATTTATTGAAAGTGGATTATTCATTCCAGTTCTGTCAAACAATACATATTGATTAAGGATAGTGCGCTGTCACTAGTGAATGGATACCTTCACTGCCAAGAAGCAAGCGATATGAACCATGGCTGTAATAACAAAAGAGACGTACATCGAAAGCTGCATTTATCACCTGTAGTTTGAAAACATATTCAAATTGTGTAAAATTCACTTATTGCAGCAAGGACGTGCTCCATGGTACTTTGAGCTGCAGAACACATTTTTGTTTTTGAAAAAGCATCAAAAAGTGACATTTTTGCTGGCAGTTGCATTTGAAGAATCCCTGGCCGCTTCCCATCTACTGAGACGCCGCGACTGTCCCAACGGCAACACTTTCCTCTGTTGGAACTTCCTCCTCTGAGATTATTGGTTCAAATGGCTCTGAGCACTACGGGACTCAACTGCTGAGGTCATAAGTCCCCTAGAACTTAGAACTACTTAAACCTAACTAACCTAAGGACAACACACACATCCATGCCCGAGGCAGGATTCGAACCTGCGACCGTAGCGGTCGCGCGGTTCCAGACTGTAGCGCTCGGCCACCAGCTGCCGGCTCTGAGATTATTCTCGGAGGGTAAGTACTGAACTGAGACCCGAAACAAAATTTTGTAGTTGTAGCCGCAGTGGCATGTCGTATCGTCCCTTTCATAGTTTAAAAACAAACAATTTATTACCGTGCGTATATTTAACTGAGCACACGATCTCTCGTCCCAATTCGGTAGAAGCCATCGGCCGTTGTCTAGAGGACGACACCCAAGGTCGAGCTGGCATCTTCTCTTCCTCTATCGAAGTCGGGAACTGGAAGTCTCACAGTGCAGCCCTTTTCCACTGTTGGAAAGCAGCCATCTGAGCATTGCAGCATTCTTTGCGATTGTTGTTCTAAGCTTGCACTCGTCAGCTCTGTTTTTTTTTAATAGCACGAGTTGACTCGTCTAAATCAGTCAGGCAGTAGTTGTTATTGTAAGTAATACTTTCTTTTTCCCTGTTCTCAACCTCTGTTCCTGTTGGCATGTTATCCTCTTGCAATGGAAATTTACTGTGATTATTACCCTGCAACATCCAAGTCCCTGTCTCACTGCTAACACTCATTTGATTGATTGTATTTTCAAGGTCCTCCTCAGAGTGAACGTTTATCAATGCTTCAGGAGATAAACTTTTTGAAGACAAACCATGTTTAGGAGGGCAGCAAAACATAGCATCGTACGGAGATCTTTATTTTCAAAGTGTACAGCGCTATTCTTCATTAGCTGCACAAACTTTAAAGCATGGCTCCAGTCCGTGGTGTTGTCCTCTTGCATCCATGTAGTTAGCATATTTTCTAGGTCTTGATTTGCTCGCTCTACGCCGCCTTGGCTCTGACTGTGGATAATATGCTACTGTACACTTTCCCTAGCCGAGTCCAATGATGGTCCATCTTCACTACTGGATGTGTATTTTTCAGTTTATGGTAAGCTCTCACTGATCATTTTAGTCATGGTGTGCATCCTCTAGAGAAGGTTTACCTTCCCTAATCTTCTACTTCCACTACAAAATATATAGCGAAAAAACTCCTCCCGCACAGGCCATCAAGGCCCAAAGGTACCGACTGACCGCCGTATCATCCTGAGCCCATAGGGGTCACTGGATGCGGATATGGAAGGGCATGTGGTCAGCACACCGCACTCCCGGCCGTAGGTCAGTTTCCGGGACCGGAGCCGCTACTTCTCAATTAAGTAGCTCCTCAGTTTGAACCCTGCGTGTTAACAGCGTTCGGCATGCCGGATGGTGACCCATCCAAGTGCTTAACAGCGCTTAACTTGGGTGATCTGACGCGAATCGGTGTTACCACTGCGGCAAGGTCACTGATGTACTGAGAAATCTGTGTTAGTTCCTACATGGTGTACACATTTTTAAAATGAAATGCTGGTGTCCTGATAAGTACTTACGTAAAACTATAGTTTGTTAATGAATGTGGTAAGTTTTTACTGTAGTGCTGGTATTCTGTTGAATGTTTATAGATATATACACACTAAAAAAAAAGGAAATGACATATCACGAAGGATTTATCAGAATGGGACTGAAATCGGTGGATGTGTTGTAGATGTTCAGACAAGCAAATGATTACAGTTTCAGAAAAAATGGATGATTTACACGAGAGAAGGTCCTTCACAAACTGAACAAGTCAATAACGCGTCGGTCCAATGGCTTGGTATTCATTGGCAGAGTTGTCGCATGTCCTCATGTCGTATATCGTGCCATATTCTGTCCAACCGGCACCTTAGATCATGAAAATCCCTACCTGATTTATGCAGAGATCTGGCGACCTTGCTGATCAAGGTGGTGTTGGACAAGCGCGAAGACAGTCATTAGCAACTCTCCTCGCCCTGTGCGCGCGGGCATTATCTTGCTGAAATGTAAGCCCAGGTTGACTTGTAATGAAGGGCAACAAAACGGGGCGTATTATATCGCGCACGTGCGCTGTGCTGTAAGGGTGCCGCGAATGACAACCAAAGGGGTCGTGCTATCAAATGAAATGGCAACCCAGATCAGCACTCTTGGTTATCAGGTCGTATGGCGGGCGACAGTCGCGCTATATCTCACCATTGTGCAGTGCATCTGCCGGGTTAGCCGAGAGCACTAATGCGCTGCTTCCTGGACTCGGGCAGGCGCGCCTGCCCCAGATCGAATCCGCCCGCCGGATTAACGACGAGGGCCGGTGTGCTGGCCAGCCTCGATGTGGATTTTAGGCGGTTTTCCACATCCCTCTAGGTGAATACCGGGCTGGTCGCCACGTCCCGCCTCAGTTACACGGTTCACAGACCTTTGGAACACATCCACACTTTTCCATGATTTACACTGGACGCAGACAGATGGAGTACTCTGATTCTGTCCCGGGGGGGTGGGGGGGGGGGGGGGGTTTGGGGTGGCGGCAGGAAGGGCATCCGGCCACATCAACATGCCAAATCCGATGTAACCCTGCCAACCCAGCGCAAAATGCGGGACACAGGCGCAAGCGATAGATAGTTTGTGCAGTGCATGTCTAGGCGCGTCTTTGCTGGTCATCAGGGCTCAGTTCAAAGTGGGGCGCATCACTGAATATAGGTCTACAACAGTCTATGAGATTGCAGGGCGAATGTGTTCGACACCACACCTGTTGCTGGTGTACAGAGGTCCATGGTAGTCGGCGCCAGGATCGCCATGAGCTCAGCCCCCTTTCTGTGAGCCTCCTATTAATGGTCCTTATGGTCACTAAAGCACTACTAGCACCATGATTTTCAAGTGCACTTTGGTATTTTGTGGTAATCTCTTGCCAAATAAAGTATTGTTAAGTCTTCACGTGACACAATCCACATAGAGGGCGTTCCAAGACCCTGTCACACCGATGTCTGCTGTATAGGTGAATGTAAACAGAGGCTTCAGTTATTGTGATCGTTTCTCAGTTTTGGTTACTGATAATAACTTGATACCAGAGTCTATGAGTTTAATTTGTACACCACAGGTATGTTCTTTCCAACAGTTGGTATATACTCAGGTGTATTTGTGGTTATTGTTTTTTATTCACTGATCGCTGTGTGAAATTTTTAACTTCCGGCACTGAAGATGATCACTATGTGACTGAAAACCGATTTTGCTATCAATATTACGCCTAACGCTGACCTTCCTTTTAATTTAACATATATGGTCGTTGTGCACACAGCACTCCATGGAGTCACCAATCAATACCACTGGCAACGTCGGATCGACGATGAATGTGAATCCGAGGCTCTGAGTGCCTCTGACAATTGCTCCGTCCTCACGTTCTTTCATCTCTCTAGGTCGACCGTTTCCTTCTTGACATTATGTTCGGCCATGTTCACCCATTCCTACCAACATCGTCGAATAGTCGCATCGGTCCTATTCAGGTGTCGAGCGATTCGCCGTTTACTCTAACAGGCTTCCTTGATCACTCCGTGTTGTGTACATAGTTCCGCGTAGTCAGCGCGTTCACAACTTTCCCACTAGAGCGCGCCCCGCCAAGCACAACAGCGCAGGCACAGCGCTCGTCCGTCTCTGCACTACGAGATGGTGCTGTCTTAGAGACGGACCAAATTCCGCTTCCGCCGATCCGCGTATTAATATGTAACGCAGCCAATGAGATTGCTGCTAACGTAGAACCTTTCCTCCTCGCGGATCACACTCGCGCAGTGATACCTGATCCCACGAGGTATTATAACTGTGGTGTCACAGCCAGACACCACACTTGCTGGGTGGTAGCCTTTAAATCGGCCGCGGTCCGTTAGTATACGTCGGACCCGCGTGTCGCCACTATCAGTGATTGCAGACCGAGCGCCGCCACACGGCAGGTCTAGAGAGACTTCCTAGCACTCGCCCCAGTTGAACAGCCGACTTTGCTAGCGATGGTTCACTGACAAATTACGTTCTCATTTGCCGAGACGATAGTTGGCATAGCCTTCAGCTACGTCATTTGCTACGACCTAGCAAGGCGCCATTACCAGTTACTATTGATGCTGTAAAACATGTACCGTCAAGAGCGATGTTCACCAATTATGGATTAAAGTTAAGTATTCCAAAAGCTACGTACGTTTTTTGCTAGTCTCAATCCCTTGTCCTGTTCCAGACTTCACGCCAGCCTGCGTGAGCTTAAACGCGTGCCTTTCGGCTTCCTCATAGTGGATTGGCTGTCTTGCCAATCCACAACAATAACGAGTGTACAGACCTCCGATTAGTCAGTTTACATTAGTCTGCATTTGTCTGTACCAGTCTATAGCCAAGTTTCAGTCTGCGCCTAATAAGATTATCGTACTCCTGTACATAGCCATGAAGATAAATGTATAGACACTTTGTAAAGTATCAGAGATATGTGAGAATAAGATTAACGTACCAAGACCAAAGGAACTTCAGACTGTCAATTGTAAATAGCATCCAGAATCACGTTAAGTAGGGTTTATGATTTTTATTATTTTAATGAATGTGTGTGAAAATTAATCAAGTTCTGTTTAAACTTGGTCACCGTCAATCTGCTACTCTAAGCGTGCAAGTGGCATTTGTATCGTCTGACCTAACGGCAGAAGATAAACACGCCACGATAAGACCACAAGACATATTGCTGACACTCGCCTACTTCGTTAGAGCGACAAGTCAAATAATCTGATGGTGTGTATACCGAAGATCTTACAGTACGCACACCACACAGCTACACGTCCTCTCTCAGATGCTGACATCTGCTAATGTTGATCACCAGCCTGTCTGCGAGGCATAGTTACTGTCTAACTAAGTACACAGAATGAAATTCGCAAAGACTTTATGCCTTGGTATCGATATGTCTCCGGTTTACTATCCTTGCCAGTACACAGAATGAAATTCGCAAAGACTTTATGCCTTGGTATCGATATGTCTCCGGTTTACTATCCTTGCCAGCTATGCGGTGAAATTGCGTTGCAACGTCGCGCATTCATCCATCGGCCGCAGAAGCTTACAGATTTGCATTTACCGTCGTTACCCGTATGAATATCAGTTTATGATCAATTTGCGTAACTGAAATTTCCTGGAAGGTTAAAACTGTGTCCCGGACCGATACTCGAAATCGGGACCTTTGCCTTTCGCGGGCAAGTGCTCCACCATTTGCGCTACCCAAGCACTACGCAAGAACCGTCATCACATTTTTTTTCGTCTTAGAATATACAGGGTGATCCATCGATCATGACCGAGCCAAATATCTCACGAAATAAGCATCAAACGAAAAAACTAAAAAGTACGGAACTTGTCTAGCAGGAAGGGGGAAACCAGATGGCGCTATGGTTGGCCCGCTAGATGGCGCTGCCATTGGTCAAACGGATATCAACTGCGTTTTTTAAAATAGGAACCCCCATTTGTTATTACAGATTCGTGTAGTACGTAAAGAAATATGAATACTTCAGTTGGACCACTTTTTTCGCTTTGCGATAGATGGCGCTGTAATAGTCACAAACATATGGTTCACCATTTTAGACGAACAGTTGGTAACAGGTAGGTTTTTTAAATTAAAATACAGATCGTAGATACGTTAGAACATTTCATTTTGATTGTTCCAATGCGATACATGTACCTTTGCGAACTTATCATTTCTGAGAACGCATGTTGTTGCAGCGTGATTACCTGTAAATATCACATTAATGCAATAAATGCTGAAAATGATGCCCGTCAGACTCACTGCATTTGGCAATACTTGTAACGACGTTCCTCTCAACAGCGAGTAGTTTGCCTTCAGTAATGTTCGCCCATGCATTGACAATGCGCTGACGCATGTTGTCAGGCGTTGTCGGTGGATCACGATACCAAATATCCTTCAACTTTCCCCACAAAAAGAAATCCGGGGACATCAGATCCAGTGAACGTGCGGGCCATGGTATGACGCTTCGACGATCAATCCACCTGTCATGAAATATGCTATTCAATACCGCTTCAACCGCACGCGAGCTATGTGCCGGACATCCATCATGGTGGAAGTACATCGCCATTCTGTCATGCAGTGAAGCATCTTGGCGTATCATCGGTAGAACATTACGTTGGAAATCAGCATACATTCATTTAGATTGGCATAGATAAAATGGGGGCCAATTATCCTTCCTCTCATAATGCGGCACCATACATTAAACCGCCAAGGTCGCTGATGTTCCACTTTTCGCTGCCATCGTGGATTTTCTGTTGCCCAATAGTGCATATTATGACGGTTATGTTACCGCTATTGGTGAATGACGCTTCGACGCTAAACAGAACGCGTGCAAAAAATCTGGCATCGTCCCGTAATTTCTCTTGTGCCCAGTGGCAGAACTGTATACGACATTCAAAGTCGTCGCCATGCAATTCCTGGTGCATAGAAATATGGTACGGTTGTAATCGATGTTGATGTAGCATTCTCAACACCGACGTTTTTGAGATTTCCGATTCTCGCGTAATTTGTCTGCTACTGATGTGCGGATTAGCCGCGACAACAGCTAAAACACCTACTTGGCCATCATAATTTGTTGCAGGTCGTGGTTGACGTTTCACATGTGGCTGAACACTTTCTGTTTTCTTAAATAACGTAACTATCCGGCGAACGGTCCGAACACTTGGATGATGTCCAGGATACCGAGCAGCATACATAGCACACGCCCGTTGGGCATTTTGATCACAATAGCCATAGATCAACACGATATCGACCTATTCCGCAATTGGGAAACGCTCCATTTTAACACGGGTAATGTATCACGAAGCAAATACCGTCCGCACTGGCGGAATGTTACGTGATACCATGTACTTATACTTGTACGTTTGTGACTATTACAACGCCATCTATCACAAAGCGAAAAAAGTGGTCCAACTAAAACATTCATATTTATTTACGTACTACACGAATATGAAATAAAAAATGGGAATTCCTATTTTAAAAAACGCAGCTGATATCCGTTTGACCTATGGCAGCGCCATCTAGCGGGCCAACCACAGCGGCCATCTGGTTTCGTCCTTCAAGCTAGACGAGTTTCGATCTTTGTAGCTTTTTCGTTTGATGCTTATTTCGTGAGATATATGGCCCGGTCACTATCAATGGACCACCCTGCATACTCACGCAGTATTTGAGAATGTGAGTACTTAGCAACTTCCAACAAACCTTACACGTAATTTCAAATATTGTGCAAATTTTTCTCCATAACACCTCCAAATAATAATAAAAGAAAAAAAAATCATTTACGAGATCGTCGCTGTTTATGTGGTACACTATAAACACTAAGCATGATGTTTTAATTTATTACCCACTTACTACCAACTCGACCTGCAAAACAATTTTCAGGCAGTATCCACATAAACCACTGAACGTACCTTCAAAACTACATTACTGTGTGACACAAAATTCAGGAGGTATGACGTCATAAGTATTGAGATGCTTGAAAAACTAACTTTCTTTGAATGGAGTGTCCGAATGAAACTGTAGGGAAGCAGCCTACTCACACTGTAGTAAATTCACATCAGTTTCCATTGTGTGCCAGCCAGTCTGCTGTAACTAGCTCTGACGTCATAAATGTTGCGCAATACCTTAAAAATCAAGCAAATGAACTAAAACTTTTCTAGCATGTCAGAAATAATACTAAATTAATGTGTGCTAAATATCAGTTCGATAACTTCAGCCATTTTCGAAATTTGGACGTTTTTCTGAAAAAATCATTGGCGCAACAGAAAAGAGCTAGAGACTTCAAAATTTATATTTAGATTGATCTTTCATAATGATTTAATAATAACAGTACTTTGGATTTCACAAATTAAGACTTTAGTGGAAATTCATGATTTTGTGGTTTTCGTCTCAAAACTGAAGGAAGCAAGATAGATTAAGTAGGTTAATAAATAAGGCTAGGATGTTTAGATTTAAATAGGTTGGAGGTCCGCTATGACTATGAAGATGTGAAAAGTTTCTTTTGAATACCTATAAAATTATAGCGATAGCGGATCTCAAAAGGGCCAGTTCAGAGCTCATCTACTGCGTACAGTGTAATTTAATTAACTCTCTCGCCCAGAATATTTAACTTAGCCACGTCAAAATTTTATTATCAATACTTACCTGCGTGCTGAATGCACGTTTAAATTAAGAGCTTCTTCGGCCATCAGCAAAAGAAGCTATAAATTATTATGTAACTTGAAGTGGTGCG
Organism: Schistocerca americana; assembly: GCF_021461395.2. NCBI lineage: Eukaryota > Metazoa > Arthropoda > Insecta > Orthoptera > Acrididae > Schistocerca > Schistocerca americana. The sequence goes on along the minus strand of NC_060123.1, from coordinate 601,630,906 downwards.
TTACTAGCCCAGCGGCTAGTCGAGAGAGCCGAAAAGATCAGGCGTTCCCTTCGCCGTCCGCACCGCGGGTTTATATATAAGGACGCTGCGCGAGGAAAGAAGGCCCCAGTTCTCTCCAGACGCTGAATGACACGCCATCTGTGTCGGTAGTCGCGTCGCATCAGTGTATCTGCTACAAACAGCCTCGGGTGCCGTATTAAGTTACTAGAGATACGCGGAACCATGAAAACATTTCATGTGAAGTGTTAATTCTGGAATGATTTTCATTATCTAGCTTCAGTTTGCGTATTGTCGTATTTTCACGCGCCGTCGCGGGACAGACATTCTACCAAATATTTAGCGTGGCGTTTGATGAAATATTTTCATCAAATTATGGCGAGCATTCTTTTTAATATTTAATTCGGACATTTATAGTTGCATCAGCGCATTAGACTCTGAACTGCTCTGTTAGTTAGGTTGTAGGGATACTTGTGTTTTTTATCAGTGAATTTCAGAATATACTCAACTATTTTGGAAAACCGTTTTTGATTAGAAATCCCGGACAATCTCCTAATTCCTCAGAGCTATAAGCTGCAGCTATAATGGTATCTCAATTGAAGTGGGCACTAGGATCTCTAAATACTGGCTCCATGTTTTATTAAATCACTTTCTGGGTGCCAAGAAGTAAATAGAGAGCCAGTGTTGAGAACGGCGAAAGACAGCATTAACAACATTCTAAAAGCCAGAAACTGATTCAACTTGCAAGCATTTATACAGTAAAAGATTATACCAACAAACTCACTCGCCGCCCCACAAAACGTCAGAGATTTAACACATAAGCTCATTTGTAAAGTAATTAGACGTTGAAGCTTTTTAGGGCTGCGTGCCCTCAGTCTGTAAAAATGTAACCATTACACCATCCCTTTGTTGTTCGTCTGTCTGTCCAAGTAACTGTTACTTTTTCTGAGGAACAGTTTGCCCTATCAAATTGATATTAATGTCACATACTGAGGTCTATGGTCCCTTGACGTTACATTGAATGTTAGCTTCTAAATCAGTATGCTCAAAAGATACGGCCATTTATGTAACATATTTTAATACTCGGAAACACAGTCATCAAAACAGATACGATGCTTCCCGTTGGCCTAGAATCATCAAACTTGGTAAGAAGGTAGGTTTCTCAATACAATTAAAGGAAAAACCGAAAATGTTACTTTTGAATTGTTGTTGTTGTTGTGGTCTTCAGTCCTAGGACTGGTTTGATGCAGCTCTCCATGCTCCCCTATCCTGTGCAAGTTTCTTCATCTCCCTGTACCTACTGCAACCTACATTCTTCTGAATCTGCTTAGTGTATTCATCTCTTGGTCTCCCTCTACGATTTTTACCCTCCACGCTGCCCTCCAACGCTAAGTTTGTGATCCCTTGATGCCTCAGAACAAGTCCTACCAACCGGTCCCTTCTTCTAGTCAAGGTGTGCCACAAACTCCTCTTCTCCCCAGTTCTATTCAATACCTCCTCATTAGTTATGTGATCTACCTATCTAATCTTCAGCATTCTTCTGTAGCACCACATTTCGAAAGCTTCTATTCTCTTCCTGTCCAAACTATTTGTCGTCCATGTTTCACTTCCATACATGGCTACACTCCATACAAATACTTTCAGAAACGACTTCCTGACACTTAAATCTATACTCGATGTTAACAAATTTCTCTTCTTGAGAAACGCTTTCCTTACCATTGCGAGTCTACATTTTATATCCTCTCTACTTTGACCATCATCAGTTATTTTACTCCCCAAATAGCAAAACTCCTTTATTACTTTAAGTGTCTCATTTCCTAATCTAATACCCTCAGCACCACCCAACTTAATTCGACTACATTCCATTATCCTCGCTTTGCTTTTGTTGATGTTCATCTTATATCCTCCTTTCAAGACACTGTCCATTCCATTCAACTGCTCTCCCAAGTCCTTTGCTGTCTCTGACAGAATTACAATGTCATCGGCAAACCTCAAAGATTTTAATTCTTCTCCTTGGATTTTAGTACTTACTCCGAATTTTTCTTTTGTTTCCTTTACTGCTTGCTCAATATACAGATTGAATAACATTGGGGAGAGGCTACAACCCTGTCTCACTCCCTTCCCAACCACTGCTTCTCTTTCATGCCCCTCGACTCTTATAATTTCCATCTGGTTTCTGTTCAAATTGTAAATAGCCTTTTGCTCCCTGTGTTTTACCCCTGCCACCTTTAGAATTTGAAAGAGTGTTCCAGTCAACATTGGCAAAATCTTTCTCTAAGTCTACAAATGCTAGAAACGTAGGTTTGCCTTTCCTTAATCTTTCTTCTGAGATAAGTCGTAAGGTCAGTATTGCCTCACGTGTTCCAATATTACTACGGAATCCAAACTGATCTTCCATGATGTGGGCTTCTGCCAGTTTTTCCATTCGTCTGTAAAGAATTCGAGTTAGTATTTCGCAGCTGTGACTTATTAAACTGATAGTTCGGTAATTTTGGCATCTGTCAACACCTGCTTTCTGTGGGATTCGAAATATTATATTCTTCTTGAAGTCTGAGGGTACTTCGCCTGTCTCATACATCTTGCTCGCCAGATGGTAGAGTTTTGTCAGGACTGGCTCTCCCAAGGCTGTCAGTAGTTCTAATTGAATGTTGTCTACTCCCGGGGCCTTGTTTCGGCTCAGGTCTTTCAGTGCTCTGTCAAACTCTTCACGCAGTATCGTATCTCCCATTTCCTCTTCATCTACATTCTCTTCCATTTCTATAATATTGTCCTCAGGTACATCGCCCTTGTATGGATACTCCATATACTCCTTCCATCTTTCTGCTTTCCCTTCTTTGGTTAGAACTGGGTTTCGATCTGAGCTCTTGATATTCATACAAGTGGTTCTCTTTTCTCCAAGGTCTCTTTAATTTTCCTGTAGGCAGTATCTATCTTACCCCTAGTGAGATAAGCCTCTACATCCTTACATTTGTCCTCTAGTCATCCCTGCTTAGCCATTTTGCACTTCCTGTCGATCTCATTTTTGAGACGTTTGTATTCGTTTTTGCCTACTTCATTTACTGAATTTTTATATTTTCTCCTTTCATCAGTTAAATTCAATATTTCTTCTGTTACCCAAGGATTTCTACTAGCCCTCGTCTTGTTACCTACTTGATGCTCTGCTGCCTTCACTACTTCATCCCTCAGAGCTACCATTCTTCTTCTACTGTACTTCTTTCCCCCACTGCTGTCAATTGTTCCCTTATGGTCTCCCTGAAACTCTGTACAACCTCTGGTTCTTTCAGTTTATCCAGGTTCCATCTCCTTAAATTCCCACCTTTTTGCAGTTTCTTCAATTTTAATCTGCAATTCATAATCAATAGATTGTGGTCAGAGTCCACGTCTGCTCATGGAAATATCTTACAATTTAAAACCTGGTTCCTAAATCTCAGTCTTACCATTATATAATCTATCAGATACCTTTTAGTATCTCCGGGATTCTTCCATGTATACAACCTTCTTTTATGATTCTTGAACCAAGTGTTAGCTATGATTAAGTTACGCTCTGTGCAAAATTCTACCAGACGGCTTCCTCTTTCATTTCTTACCCCCAATACATATTCACCTACTATATTTCCTTCTCTCCCTTTTCCTACACTCGAATTCCAGTCACCCATGACTATTAAATTTTCGTCTCCCTTCACTATCTGAATAATTTCTTTTATCTCATCATACAAATCATCAAGTTCATCATCATCTGTAGAGCTAGTTGGCATATAAACTTGTACTACTGTAGTAGGCGTGGGCTTCGTGTCTATCTTGGCCACAATAATGCGTTCACTATGCTGTTTGTAGTAGCTTGCCCGCACACCTATTGGTTTATCCATTAATAAACCTACTCCTGCACTACCTCTATTTGATTTTGTATTTATAACCCTGTGTTCACCTGACCAAAAGTCTTGTCCCTCCTGCCACCGAACTTCACTAATTCCCACTATATCTAACTTTAACCTATCCATCTCCCGTTTTAAATTTTCTAACCTACCTGCTCGATTAAGGGATTTGACATTCCACGCTCCGACCTGTAGAACGCCAGTTTTCTTTCTCCTGATAACAACATCCTCTTGAGTAGTCCCCGCCCGGAGATCCGAATGGGGGACTATTTTACCATACAGTAAAGCTGCATGCCCTCGGGAAAAATTACGGCTGTAGTTTCCCCTTGCTTTCAGCCGTTCGCAGTACCAGCACAGCAAGGCCGTTTTGGTTATTGTTACAAGGCCAGATCAGTCAATCAGACTGTTGCCCCTGCAACTACTGAAAAGGCTACTGCTCCTCTTCAGGAACCACACGTTTGTCTGTCCCCTCCACAGATACCCCTCCGTTGTGGTTGCACCTACGGTACGGCCATCTGTATCACTGAGGCACTCAAGCCTCCCCACCAACGGCAAGGTCCATGGTTCATGGGGGGGGGGGGGGGGGGGGTTCAATTGTTTAATACGAAAAAAATGTTTTTGGACATTTTTTATACTTCTGCCTGTTTATCTGTCCGTCAGTTTAAGACCATTATTCTGTGTAACATTTTGATGCATCAAGTTCAAATTTATGTCGCGTATTGAGGACTATGATCCCTTGGCGGTGTAAAAATTGAGGACTATGATACCTTGGCGGTGTAAAATTTTGAGCTTATAAGTCTATTTAGTCAAATGATAAGGTAATTTATGTCGCGTGTTTTGATACTCGAAAGTTCATTCATCAAATCTTGTACGGGGCTTCCCGTTGACCTAGAATCACGAAATGTGGTGAGCAGCTAGATTTTACAGTACAAGTAAAGTAAAAAATATGAAAATTGTTCATTTGCAGCTATATAACACAAAAAATAGTTTTTTGTCAATTTTTCATTCGTATGTCTGTTTTCCGTCAGTCTTTTAATGCCCCTTTTTTCCAGGGACGGGTGTACGTATCAAGTTGAAATTTATGTCACATACTGAGCTTTATAGTCCTCTGGTGGTAAAAAAATATTAAGCTTCTAAGTCGATGCAACCCAAAGATATGGCACACATTTTGGAACGCGCAAACTCACTCATTAAAACCTATAGGGCACTTCTCCTTGACGCAGAACCATGAAATTTGGCGAGAAGAAAGGTTCCACGGTATAAGTAAATGAAAAAAATTCATAAAATTGTTACTCTGTAATTATATCACACAAAAAATATTTCTTTTGTCATTTGTAACCGACTTCAAGCTTGAAACTGAAACATTCTCGAAAGTCTTGGAATCCCTGAGACCTACATCTTGCTAATATCAATGTCGATAAAAGACAAGATCGTCAATGTGCGGAATTGATGAGCTGTCTGTATACATAATTAAGTTTGTACGGAACTCCCACTGCGCGTGTCCTACTTACATCTGGCCAATTTTTTATACATGGGATTTCGCTTCATTAAAGAATTGGCGGTGGGGAACGGGTGTTACTGGTTTCCAGTATTGTTATGTATTACATGCTTCCAGTGTGTTAAATTTTTAATTAATTATTTTTTAATCTCCCTTCCGCTGTATTCACAGCTGGTTCTCTTTCAGACAGGCGACGTAATTGGAAGATTATTCTCGTATCTACGGGCCGCGGTGCAGATTCTGGTTTTTAAACAGAGATTCAAAGTAAACACGGTGACTCCATTAACGAACAGCTTATCCGGGCCATGCTCTTAAACGCATGTGCCAATTAAAGTTAATGGAGGCCCGTTATATCTGTATTACGCAACAGAGACTATTCGGTCCCTCGGATTTTGGTTATTGGTACTGCGTACAATAGGTGCTCATCAGTCTTGTGTGTACTTGTGTGTCTTTGTATGTGTGTGCGTACATTCAAATAAATGTAAAAGGCTGCAGTCTCCGAAACTGGAGGATCGTGAAACGAAAACAGATAACAATGATGACAACTCGGGATTCCATGAACAGTTCGGCAATCGTCTATTTGAATTAAAGAGAAATGGGATCAACACGAGTATTAAACGGATAATGCATGTACACCATATTTGCAGCCAGCTACGGTAAACACTTAGAGACACCAGAATTCCGAAAAGATCGAGCTGACTCAGTGGTTAAGACGCTGGATTCGTTTCCGGTTGGACCATGGTTCATGTTACGATACTAGTGTTATGATAAACACCATTAGAGAGGAAGCGATAGAAGAGACAAAAAATAGTGTTTTACAAAGAGTTACTAAGTGCTCCTCAGAAAATGGACTCCTCGTAATTAAAAAAAAGAACACTACATTCAGTTATTTACAACAAATAAGAGTGATACCAACAACTGATGTAGCATGTGAGCAGGAGAAATAGGGTAGAACGGCCAAATTTTTAGGTGTACATTTTGACGAAAACTTGAAATGGAAGAAGTATATTACTAAGCTTCTAAGTCAATTAAGTTGAGCTACGTTTGCTCTTCATATAATTGCTAATCTGATGTCATATGGTGTCATATTTTGGGGTAACTCCAAAAACCGAGAAAAAATTTTTAGAGTACGGAAGCGTTTAATAAGAGTAATGTGTAGCGTAAATCGAAGAACATCATGTCGAAACCTATTCAAAGACTTGGGCATACTAACCATAGCTTCTCAGTATATTTATTCCCTAATGAAGTCTGTTGTAAATTATACATCTCTTTCCCAACTAACATCTTAGTACATCATGTACATAATTTTACTGCTTATTGTCTGATGATCATTAAAATTTATTAAACTCAAATTTTTCTAGTTACATTTTTGTAATCTGTTTATCTGACATGATCCACACCCAGGAAGATCCCCTCTTTTGTGGGTCTGTGGAACGAATTATTAATCTAATCTAATCTAATCTCTTGGAAATAAACGAATTAATGTCCTGACATATTTTGTATGTTCCACTCAACAATGTCTTACGGAATACTTTTCTGAGGAAACTCACCACTTACAAAGGAAACATTGATCGCACAAAGGTGCCCAATAAGAATAATATGTGGTATTCACCCACCGACGCCGTTTGGGTATCTCTTCAAGAAGCTAGGCATTAACTGCGCCGTCATACATCATATATTCGCTACTGAAATTCCTTATAAATGGTCCATCACAATTTGAGGAGAACGATGAGATCATTACTTATAACTCTAGAAGGAAAATGACCTTTATTACCTAATGTTAAAGTTGTCAGTCGCTTAGAAATGAGTTCCATATCTAGCAACATTTGCCCATTAACACAACATGTCTGACATATAGCAAAGCAAGTTTTAAATCTAACCTGTAATCATTTGTCATGGGCAACTATTTCTATTCTACGGACAAATTTCTATTCAAAAACTATTAGCCTGTATATACAGGGTATTTCAGAAATACTTTTACAAACTTTGGGGACGGTTTCCTAGCACCAAAACGAGAAAAAATGACTCTTCGATATTGTGGAACACATCTCTTTTACTGCGAGCTCCTTGCTCTCCGTGTTTTGGGAAGAGGTACTATGGATCAAAAGAAGAAAAAAGGTCCAGTAAACATGGGCTCTAAAATGCATATCTTAAGATGGTTCAAATGGCTCTGAGCACTATGGGACTCAACTGCTGAGGTCATTAGTCCCCTAGAACTTAGAACTAGTTAAACCTAACTAACCTAAGGACATCACAAACATCCATGCCCGAGGCAGGATTCGAACCTGCGACCGTAGCGGTCTTGCGGTTCCAGACTGCAGCGCCTTTAACCGCACGGCCACTTCGGCCGGCCGCATATCTTAAGAGCTATGAGCCCTTGTTCACCATTGTTAATGTGAAACACACCTCTTTCATTGAAGAAGTGCTCATAGCTTTTACGGTATGCATTCCGGCGGCCGTGGGGACATATTTTTCTTGTTTTGGTGCATAGTACCTCTTCCTAAAATTCTGAAAGCAAGGAGCTTGCAATAGAAGAGATGTGTTCCACAATATCGAAGATGGACAAGTGCTCTTAGATTTCAAGGTACCTAATTTTGAGCATATGTGTACTTGATATTTTTTCTGTTTTGGTGTAAGAAAATCGTCCACAAAGTTTGTAAAAATATTTTCGGTCGGTCGGTAGATCACGTATACATAGTGTTCTTGTTTCAACTTGAGGCAGCTAAATATCTCGAAAACGACGCATGGTACGAAAAAAGTGTTCAAGGTGAAAAGTTGTTATCAGTAAAGGGGACATTTGTCTGGTCTACAACGGGCCACCTCCTAACCACCCCTTCTGCGTATGCCAGGTCGACTTTATATTCTGAAATGGGAAACACCCATTTTCACTGCATATTACGATTCTATGGCAAAAAATGCGTGCGGTATACTCAAACCAATATTTCGCACTCGCGGTAGATGGCCCAGTAATCGACAAATGTCAGGTATGTCTGTTTTTGCAATTAAGAAACGACGCAGTAAATGATAATCGTACAATAAGATATTGGGATGTAATGCTAGCACATGTGATTACTTGAACTGACAATTCGAAGCACGGAGTTTTACTATGAAGATAAGCTTACTTATTAACTCCAACCTGTTGATGTAGCATTGTAACACTGATCAAAAAATTCAAACTTTGGTGGCTCGTGTCCTGTCTTTATCGTATTTTTGTTGCATTTTGGTATATTGCTCCCAATACCATCACAAAGAAAAATGTATATGTAATTTTAACGATACTTAGGGATCAAATACACTTTTAGGAAGTTGTTGTGGTCATATAAGGTATTGTTCTGTAATATTGTAAAAACCTGGACGCAAAGAAAAGAAACACAGAACTGTGTATGACCAAACTAATTTCGTGAAGCCATCCATTCGCAAAAGGATAATGATTTCTTTAATATTTCATTTTGCAATAATGACAGATAAACTAAATTTCGTGTTTAAGGGGTTACATATGCTATGAGGTCCGCCTCTGTCATGGTCTAACCTAAGGCATTGCAATTCTATATGTTGCTCATATGATTTTTGCCATCACAAAGAAAAATGAATATAAAATTAATACTGAAGGATCCAATACACTAAGAGGAAGTTATTGTGGTCATTCACGGAATTGTTCTGTAATCTTGAAAGAACCCGAACGCAAAAAATATAAAAAAAAAAGAATCAAAGAACTGTGTAGGACCAAACGGATTTCGTGAAGCCATTAGCTAGCAAAAGGGTAATGATTTCTTTAATTCTTCATTTTTCAGTAGTGAAAGAAAAACGAAATTTCGCGTATAAGCGTTTACATTTGCTGTGACAGCCGCCTCTGCCGTGGTGTAACGTAAGCCAGCTTCACTCGCATTAGCAGCGGGAGGCATCATAATTAAATGGAATTCGAAACGACGGTCGAGACCGGCGTTTGCGCTTGATTTTGGCGGAGGTAAAGGACGTCTTTTGGTACTTGTTAAAATTTGTGGTTCTGGTGAGAATCGACGACGAGACCTTCAGACAACGTGCGAGAACCAGTTAATCAGACCAACCGAACGCGTACAGCTGGTGTTGGGAAGCATACACGTGTGCACGCTCGACTTATACGGTATTTAGTCTAGCGTTCGAGCTCACTAATTCCCTTGTTTTTTGAACCGCGTTTCGTCTGCTGAAAGTATAAGGGTATTGGAATCAGAGAGCTAATTTACTTCCCTTTCTAACCAGTCCTGAATAGCAAAATTGGCCGAAAACAGTCCCACGTCAAAATCTCGTGGCTGCCTGTCCCGATCAGAATCGCTGTTGTTCAGGAGTTTCCTCTCGATGCCACCAAAAGCCGGCCTCCTGTCGGCAGCCAGCAGCCGTGCAGGTGGTCGTGGTACTTCAGTCCTTGAGCCTGTCATCTACAGCGCATGTCGTAGCATTCGGGCTAATAAGCACAAAGTTATTACTCCAATTTGATTTTCCACGTTAAATAAACGGAGTGAGGACCGTGCAGTAACAACCGCGGTGCGACCGTTGCTAATGACGCGAGGAATATTGATCTACACTTCTGGCCATTAAAATTGCTACACCAAGAAGAAATGCAGACGATAAACGGGTATTCATTGGACAAATCTATTATATTACAACTGATATGTGATTACATTTTGACTCAGTTTGGGTGCATAGATCCTGAGAAATCAGTAAACAGAACAACCAGCTCTGGTCGTAATAACGGCCTTGATACGCCTCGGCATTGAGTCAAACAGAGCTTGGATGGCTTGTACATGTATAGTTGCCCATGCAGCTTCAACACAATACCACAGTTCATCCAGAGTAGTGACTGGCGTATTGTGACGATCCAGTTGCTCGGCCACCATTGACCAGACATTTTCAGTTGGTGAGAGATCTGGAGAATGTGCTGGCCAGGGCAGCAGTCGAACATTTTCTGTATCCAGAAAGGAACGTACAGGACCTGCAACATGCGGTCGTGCATTATCCTGCTGAAATGTGGGGTTTCGCAGGGATCGAATGAAGGGTAGAGCCACGGGTCGTAACATGACGAATACACGCTTCCAATGTGCGTTCACCGCGATGTCGCCAAACACGGATGCGGCCATCATGATGCTGTAAACAGAACCTGGATACATCCGAGAAAATGACGTTTTGTCATTCGTGCACCCAGGTTAGTCGCTGAGTACACCATCGTAGGCGCTTCAGTGTGTGAAGCAGCGTCAAAGGGTAACCGCAGCCATCGTTTCCGTGCTGATAGTCCATGCAGCTGTAAAAGTCGTCGAACTGTTCGTGCAGATGGTTGTTGCCTTACCATCGTTCCCATCTGTTGACTCTGGGATCGAAACGTGGCTGCACAATCCGTTGCAGCCATGCGGATAAGATGCCTGTCATCTCGACTGCTAGTGATACGAGGCCGTTGCGATCCAGCACGTCGTTCCGTATTACCCTCCTGAACCCACCGATTCCATATTCTGCTAACAGTCATTGGATCTCGACCAACGCGAGCAGCAATGTCGCGATACGATAAACCGCAATCGCGATAGGCTGCAATCTGACCTTTATCAAAGTCGGAAACGTGATGGTACGCATTTCTCCTCCTTACACGAGGCATCACAACAACGTTTCACCAGGCAACGCCGGTCAACTGCTGTTTGTGTATGAGAAATCGGTTGGAAACTTTCCTCATGTCAGCACATTGTAGGTGTCGCCACCAGGGCCAACCTTGTGTGAATGCTCTGAAAAGCTAATCATTTGCATATCACAGCATCTTCTTGCTGTCGGTTAAATTGCGTCTGTAGCATGTCATCTTTGTGGTGTAGCAATTTTAATGACCAGTAGTGTACACTCTTTGACATAAAACTTGACCGGCGGCCGGCCGCTTCAGAGGCTAAGTCCGCGACGATCGCGACATGGGACAAAAAAACTGGCCAACTCGCTAATTCTCTAAGTCCGGTTATCTGCACAATCTGGCAACACTGTAGACTGCGGCACTTCCTGGAGGAAAACTTGTCCCATGATAGAGAAACTCAAGGCTGATTACGCCTGTGGTCTAGCGGTAGCGTGCGTTGTTTCTGTTCATAATGTCAGTGGATCGAGAGCAGCTGGCATAAAATATTTTTATAGCCTCTTCTGTCTGAATGCTGAAGACGTGAATGTAATGGTAGCGCAGATTCAATCTATTTCGCTTTGTGACACACCGATATCAAAATTTTATCCAGTAACGATTTTGCGGCAGATTTCCTGCAGACTGTCCTCCTCTGGACGCCGTATGCGGCAAAGCTCCTGGATCCATTTGCTGGCTACTGGCAGCGGCCGTGGCGACAGCAGCGGCGCTGCACTCCCCCGTTCTTTATCGAAAGCAACTGCTACCGCTCATCGCTTTTGATGATTTAAAACGCTTTATTATTAAATGTTGCTCCACAGAAAATTTCTACAATTTCCATTCACGCTCAAAAGCAACGGAGACAGACGCCCTGATTAGTAGGCGGGTATTATATTACATTAATCGGCAAGAGCTGAGTATGGCCCGAAATTAATTTTATAGACTGGGACGAAATGAAACCAGCTCACTACATTCGATGAATTTATAAATGCTTCATACCTCGTTTCTTTTCCTTTCAAACTCAATTATTTGTGCAACTTTTGGTCAATGTTTGGATGTTTTCGTCAAGTCAGAGTGAGCGTCTGTGGTGTAATGTGTATTACAGTTCTTGTTTCATTCCTTATGGTAAGTCTATGCGATAAACTGTGTGAATACCTTGCAATGCATGCTCTGTAGCAGTGCAGGAACACTGCACATTTGGAGTTCATGAAGTATTTATTGTTGATCGGAAGTGATAGTTAAGGTCATCAGATTTAAGCCAGAAAAATTTGTCGTTTTGAAGGTTTCAGAGAACGGAAAGGAATTGCTAACGCCGGTGTTAGAAAACGTCTACAGTTAAATGCTATTGCAAAAATTTAGAAGAAGGGAACTATATTAATGAACATGTGCACTTCATAAACAACCTTCTGACATGTTAGACCTATATGACGAACAAAGCTCAAATTTATATCGTTGACAGTCGGTTTGAATCTTTTCAGGGTCTATTTTACAGTGAAGCACCTTGGAATTTGCAAAGCAGAAATCCATGATATTAACTTAATTTACTAAGTCGAAATCGGACGAAGATTGATGTTTAAAGGCATTCTTCAGATTTCGCATAAGAAATTTTTACTAGCAGTTTGCAACTCCATTAATTAAAATGGAAAATAAAAGGTTGTAGTCAGCGGCTTCTACCGTGATTCGAACTGCTATGTCCTATGGTACAAGCACTGCAACGCACAAGGGAACCTCTGAGCTAACGACACACTGGCTGCCAGAGGCGGAATATAGTCACTGCGATGTTGCCTGAGCCTCAAAACGCAACCTTAAACACACGAACAGAGGAGGTGGAGATTACTGTTTTAACGTCCCGTCGACAACGATGTCATTAGAGACGGAGCACAAGCTCGGATTCGGGAAGGATGGGGAAGGAAATCGGCCGTGCCCTTCCTAAGGAACCATCCCGGCATTTGCCTGAAGCGATTTAGGGAAATCATTGAAAACCTAAATCAGGATGGCCGGGCGCGGGATTGCACCGTCGTCCTCCCGAATGCACACACAAACAGGTGTTACTTATGTGAAGAACGCCGTTCTTGGAGTCCAGAAATTAAATATACTTTCTAATTGTGTCATCTTGCAGTGGATTATATCGTACGAGTCTTCGATGTGGAAAACGAATGTCAAGTGAATTTAGCGATGTAACGCCGACCTACACCCGGAAGTAAATGCACTATCAGAGCGTTGACAAATACTTGCTACGACGCTGCCATTTCTAGCCTCTCTGACGAGGCAGCTCTTCAGCGAAATGCTTGCCGTGATTCTCCGATACGGTTCTTCAGAGTGGAGACGCGCGCGCACGTTTGGTTTTTATGCGGCGTTCTCCCCTGATGGTTTCTGACGTCGCCTTGTGGGCTATGTATACATATGAGACATTCAATTATCATTAATCCAGAATCATACAAGTTTCAGCTTCCGGCGTGGAAGAAGGCTGTTGACGCCGACATTATATCATTTCAACGCAGGGAAAGCAAAACGGATCATTCAATGTTTCTCATTCAACATAAAGCATGTGAGATAATTTTCCGCAACGTTCATAATCATCTAAAAATACAAACGAAGTAAAAATACACCGGAAGCTTATTCGAATTGAATATAACGCTTTGCACCTCGATGTCGAATTTGTCCACTTGCAATCTTTTGCAGCATACACATAGAATGTCATGATTACCACGAGAATGAAGAAATATGTTGGTAAGGATGGAAGCAAGAAGAGACGCAGTCAACAAATATTCTATTCCTCATGGCATTCATTTCATTTGACACGTAAGAAGAGGTAAAGCGGGAATTTACTTTCGTTAACACGAAAGATATGCCGCACATATTGATAACGAGTAATTCTGCGTCTTCATTCGTTTCCTCCTTGAAATCTGTATGCTCTATTATATACTAAGTAGCCCGATCATTGTTTCAGTAATGTTACCCTCTTGTTTGACCCCGTAACGATGAACAGATTCCAAATACATGTCTCCCTTCCTGGGTTGTTTTTTGTGTTTTATTGCTTGGAATTCCTGAAGCAGACCACTGTGCCTTCCCCCCTCGTGGGTTAGGTCTCAAAACTAAACCGCTTTGTATCCAATGGCATTATTTATTCAGACAGCATCAGCATAAGACTATCAAACAAAGCCTTCCATTTACAGTTGCAGCACTCTAACCAGCACTGACCAAAGTGTAATCCACGGTCATGGTCCTAAATTACCAGCTGTCTGCTACTGTGGCAAAGTCCGTACTACACTTTCGATTCCGCAGCACCATTTTATCTGGTAACACTGTGTAGTTGCACAGTTGTGCTACCAGGTCTGTCCTCACACTGTCAACTTTATGTCTCTCACTTCTCCTGTAGCGTAGATCACGAGGAGCCGAAGTAAACGAGTGTATTCTGCATGACGTAACATTCAGTATTCCCTTCTTTCATAGCCACTCTTCATGTGCATCGATACCAAATAGGAATGCGAAAACTCTTGCGAGTGAGAGAATGACAATAACAATCGTAACAAGAACAAGCAAATAATGAATGATGTTTATTCCAACGCAGAAGGAGAATGGCTTTAAATATAAAAATCTGTATCTATATATATATCCATATCTATTGATCTTTGAGTTGGTACAATGCAAATATATTCTTAGCATTTAGTTACTGAATTTAGTTCTGGATGTTTGCAGAGAAAAGGAAAAGTCGGTACTTCTCGCTAGTGTAATATAATGTGAACCAGCAACTACCCTTTCCTTAGAACACGACTCAAGCAGGTCCTCAAGTAGGTAGCAAGGCACTGCTGCATTCTGTTCCCTGACATTGCTCTGATGACGGTTAATGCAGATAGTTCCGATTATGAAATACAAAACGTATTGCAGGTTAGTGCCTAGGATAGTAACACTAAATTTGCGTTGTAGACGGCACATGAACGTGACGACTATCCATATTACTCATCAATATAAAAAGACAATATTTTGGGAATTTAGCAGGATTACTCAAAATGAATTCTGAAATTGGGTGACTGACTGCACAGGTGCTAAACGTCGTCAAGGGTATACGATGTCCTAATCGCATTAGGAATATGAAGATCGTCTTCGACAGCTCGCAACTTTCACATTGCTATCTCCACCCTACTCCAGACAGCCCTCGGTGGAGTTGCACTACGTTGCCGATGTTATGGAAGGCCTTCAAACCGACAATAGACCACATATTGAAAAATACAAGCGAATTCTCTTGCAGCGTAAGCTTATTGTAACTAATCTAAAAATTATTGGAGAGGAACATTGTCCTATTCAAAAAAAGTAAAATGTTACACACTGTTGACGTCAAACGGACATTATCTATGTCCTGTCTTGTGTCCTACTCATCTATAATATCAAGTGTACTATGAAAATGATTATATATAATTGATGATAGGGTAATGCATTGATACCAGATGGTGGGGGCCGGCCGGTGTGGCCGTGCGGTTCTAGGCGCTTCAGTCTGGAACCGCGTGACCGCTACGGTCGCAGGTTCGAATCCTGCCTCGGGCATGGATGTGAGTGATGTCCTTAGGTTAGTTAGGTTTAAGTAGTTCTAAGTTCTAGGGGACTGATGACCTTAGAAGTTAAGTCCCATAGTGCTCAGAGCCATTTGAACCATTTAAACTATTTAATACAAAATGACATTAAAAATTAAAGTTATTCACGAGCAGCTAGTTGGGAATATGTATGAACATTAAATGACACGACGAACTGAAATAATATGACGAAGAGTTCAGCGCTCACTGGGAATAGAGCCCCACACATATCGTTGTTGACTACACACAAAGAGACGTCAGCTACCGAATTTTTCTCCACCAGCTGCTCAGAATAGCATCTTGAACTTACAGTCATCTCGCAAATAGTTCTGTGTCTCACTGGGAGTTAAAAACGTCAGATATCGTTAGTGTTGACAACGAATGAAAATACATTAAAAATCAAAATTATTATCCACCAGCAGATAGGTGTTCTCCTGATAGGGCTTGATAATACATAATTAAATCTTTAGTGCCGGGCCAGGATTCGATCCCATTCACGCGTAATATGTGAAGGTGTTGAGGAATCTGCAGTTTTGAACAAACAACAAATTGTAGCCCAGCTGTATTGCCACGAAGGGATCAAATTCCGCATTAAGGGCGGTCTGAGTTGCATTCCCAGTTTAGAACCAATTTTATCGACATACAGAAGCTCAAATAAAAGATGGAATAAGTGTCCTATGACCATACATAGCGTTTGTGTCGTCACTTGAAATAAATAACTAGTATAAGAAAGGTTACTGGTGATAGAGTTTCTACATGTCGCCACTCCAGACTTTATTGTGGTTCAACCTACCGTCTACGTGGTAAAGAAGGAATATCATCTTTAATGTGAATTTTCAGACCACGCAGCCATTATATCTCCTTCACTTGGTGTAGCCAGGAGAGAATGGAATCTGTCTCTCCCCATCTAAAATCATCGACGGAAGTGGGAATCGAACTCAGACCATAGGTATAACAACCTACCATCCGTCCAACAGACCACGAAATCCTCTTCTCTGCGAGTCATTTTTCTATCGTAACGCAGTTGCGCCACACTGGATGAGAATTCTGACACACAGGCTCCCTGTAGTAATTTGCAGCATGTTCAGTAAATTCATTTACTTGGTTGACCGAATCACTATGAACTAGCTGCCTCGGCTACCCAGTGCATACATTTGACTATTTTGTAATCACAGAAATAAAATCACGTAACTGCCACCTACACACAACTGCGAACAGTGTAGGATGCAGAAGTTTAAATAGGAAGTGTTCCTTTCCACTTGAGCTATTCTATTGCGCTATCTGTTACTAGAAAACGTCGTTCAGTCCAAAAGAAAAGCTGTAACTGTTTGTCTCTCAGAAGTCAAGACCTGGCCATATGCATAATCTCACAGTGCTGTGGAATCCAAAAGTTCTGGAGGAATAGTTGCCGAGCTCTGGAGCTTATGTAGCTACGTGTCAGCTTGTAGCATAGATAAGATGTCGCGAGTTCGAATACATTCAGTGCTACATTTTATAAAACGCAATTCTGCTCTCTGCTGAAGGTATCAATCTAATGGAACTTTGAACATAATTCCCTTCACTTCTCAACCCAAAGTAGTCGCATGTGGAAAAAGGGCTAACTACTGTGACATTTTGTTCTATTCAGGTTTAATAGACAGCAGGCAGCAGATGCATCTCGAAGATGTGCAAGGAGAGCGCACTGTGCCATAATATGTCAGAAAAGTATTTTCTACATTAGCCGTCGTGTGGTAGTGATATTTTATTCTTCTTCAAACTTTGTTTGACAGCTTTAACTCAGAACAAGTTTTCTACATGCATGTAATCAATAAACTGCATGTGCATTATCAGACTGTCATAGGTAACATCAGAGAATTCGCATATATCGTTGATGATTAATTTCCCTCTCATGTTTACTATTGTTTTAACAACACTAAAGGAAACCTTACGAAAATTGTGCACTGTATTATAAGAAATGAAATAAAACTAACCATGATAACCTTACGACGAAAGTATCTGTACACAAGCATGCCTCTATCGACACGAATTAGTAAAATACTACTCACTTAGATTTTGATTGGGTCTGTGTTTAATTGGTATGCTGTGTCATACTCAAGAGGTATGCAAATGTGGCAATTCATAAATATAGTTACGTATTCCTAGAAACCCAAAATTCGCTTGGCAGCAGCGGAAAGAGGCCTTACTTGTTGTGCAGCATTGTAAGTTTTTCAACATTGCACTATGAGCTGAAAGCATTTTCTTGCGATTTCCTTATTGATGTTTGATCTGACTGCTTGTAGCTCTTTCACAGAAGGGATAAAAACGTTACAGTCAGTGAGACTGGAACTGCGAACCGTAACAGACGCTTTTTCACAGGTCAGCACGTTACCACAGAGCTGGCGAGGAGGTATGGGTCTGAGCTTCCTATTACGAGGGCAATAGGAACTCGAACTCGTAAACCGCTATTTGAAGGTCGAGATTAGTTGCGGTTTCCACCTGCAACGACTTTCCTGGGCTGAAAACCGTAAATTTTCAATCTTTTGTTACCCTTCAAGCGATAATAACTCAGATTATTCTAATGGAAATGACAGGTAAAATCAAGTGAACTTTGAGGCTTAATTCCGTGCACACCAGGAAGTAACTCGTCGATCACAGAGTTGCCAAACATACGTTGCCTTGTTGCCAAATCTCAGTTACAGCACCAGCAGGAAGAAGACGAACCGATGTGATCCTACAGCGGTCTGGGAAGTGACCATAGCTGGTGTCTCCAAGTCGCGGCTGCTACGGCCTGGAATACGTAATGCGTCTGTTTCGCTTTCTGTAACTAGGTTTAGGGACTGGAGCGTAGTTACTAATAATACTCAGAACTGACTGCAAACTGAGCATCATAAATCAGTAACTCTCATTGTTGTTTTCATATTTCTTTCGCAAGTGTACTCAAAACTAAGAAAGTCATTCACAGGCGTTTTCGTGCCTCGCCGATAGACGAGCACAACATACAAATAAAAATAATAAAGAATGTGTGTGTGTGTGTGTGTGTGTGTGTGTGTGTTTGTGTGAGAGAGAGAGAGAGAGAGAGAGAGATAAATAAAAAGCAATGAGAGAGAGTGTAAAAAATTGTTGTAAAGAAATTGAATCATGGTATTTAAAGAAATCTTTCATTAAAATGACACGTTCCACATCATTACGAAATGTCGTATTCATGATCTATGGAACAAGAGTTAATCTAATGTAATCTAATGTAATCTAATCACATCATATTGATGATTAGCCATGAAGAGTCATGAATTACCGAAATTTTGGCCCATACCAGTAACCAAATCTAAACTTGAAAATAAAAGACGACAAGTTTTGTAATAAACCGTGACTCCTATCAAGACCCTTTCGTCCCTGTTATCTAACCACGAAAGATGTCTGATATACCTCCATTCTGAAGTAACAAAGTGTGCATGCATTTAAAGATGAAGTGCATGATGTGAAGTTCTGTGACGGAGATACGAACCCAACACGTAATCCGATTGTTAACTAAGAAAAATCAAATGTTACGTATCGGTTTTTCTTACGAGCCGCTAGGTGTCTGAATCTAAAATAAGGATACAAACTTTTGTGCCTAAGCGACAATCGAACTGCACACCTACCGTGCATCCACGAATATAGCTTAAGTATCAGTTGCTTACTCATGAACAGTAAGATGTGTGCGTGTTTGACCAGAAATAACGACACCTGTTGCGATTGTTGGAAACACATGAACAGACATTGAAATTGCGCGTTAATTTTCACTAGCAGATGGGTGTGCACTTGATAAAGCTAGAAATGAAATTATGAATATTTTTGTACTGGATCAGGTTTCAGACCCACATACTTACCTTTGGAGGAGACCTAGAGAAGATTGCAGTCTTGGGAAAAGGAACGAAATGACTGAACTATACTGTTCCGAGAGATTCAGATCCTCGAAAGAGGAGATACGAATTCGAATCACAGTCCAGCACCAAATTTTTAAACGTCTCTAGTTCAATCAAGTACAAGTAAAATAAGAGCCCTGTCCCTTTAGATGGCTATCGGTTCATCAAATAAAATGAAATTTTCTAATTAAGTAAGCTTACTGGCGACTGTATTTCTGTTTACCATGACTTCCGCTGTGTCATTTCCCAACGTAAACCGGCTCTGCCCAGTTGGTAATGAAGGAACATGATGTTTAATGCGGATTCTGGATTATAACGTCTTTCTCTTGAGGTTACCACAGGTAAAATAAATCTGTTTGTGCCTCTTAAAAGTAAATGCCTGAACCCACGCATTGCACCTGTGATAGCTCTTTCCACCATACCATTGTGGCCACATTACCCAGCCCCAAGAGTGTGCTGTAACGGATGATGTGCTTAGCTTACAAAATTAGTCACGGTGGAAAAAATGCGAGTCTATTAAATGGTCAAGTAGAAGCAAGCTTCTGACGCAGAGATTATGCTATTCTCATGTCAGCAGGATGTAAAGACTCTTCTAGGCATCATAGGCTGGATGTGAAGCCATTTTGATTTTTCACAAATTCAGCAAATTTCTTAGTTCGAGAAAATCCACTGTGAAGTGTGAAGTTGCCGGATAATTCGATTATTACTGTTATTATTACTATCATTTTGTTCATACCGCTGCTGTAACACAAGTGCTTGAACATCATTTAATGCCTTTTGGTCACTATAGATGTAGTTTCCCAAGAACAGGTTCTTTCCCTGTCTACGGAATCATTTTCATGTTAATATCAAACACCAGCAATTACTCGTAGATTACCTTAAAACTAAAGTAATTGACGAAGACGTTACTTGGTAACAAAAACGCACTGCCTTTCTTGATTTACTTTCGCCTAGAAATGGCTATCGAGTACTGACAAACCAAAAGGCAAGAGATCTTACTGCCTTCCGATATACGTTGCTGTTAGTTCTTCCACATGATTTGGTCGACATGACCTGTTTCAAGTTGTGTATGACAGACAGTGTTTTAGAAAATCTTTTGTTTCCCTTTGAAATAAACAGAAGTATTTTCATTCTAAGCTGTCCAAGTACAAAAGTTTCGCAATATTAGTTCAAATTTAATATTCGCTTCTATAAAGTAGGAAAGTATTTCACAGTCGCAAAACTCGCATCCGAAACGTTGACCTTACACTTAGTCGCTGACCATAAATTCTAGCTCAGAGTGACACCAGTTTAAATAACCTAATGTAGCGAAGACTGTTTGCCAGTGCTCTTTCTCACCAGAAAATACGCAATTCACTCATTTGGCTCCATAAGTACACTGTAACAGTAATTTCTGTGTGAAATTTGTCAGTAAGCTTTTGCCTTCCAACCGGCAAAATACGGCAGAGTACGGCCGGTAAACAATTCACAAACCACGATTTAGTGCCAATAAGACGATTTCTTTAAACATTGTCGAAGCTGAGGGAATTTAGTTTCTGCTTAAAACGTCTTAAGCAGCAACGTTCACAGATATCTCAAATAGGAAAAAGCTGAATATCCAGGTACGAAGGTTGTACAACAAACTTCCCACAGTTTGTGTCAGGTTGATCTTTTCGTCTGATAACACTGCTGAAGTATTTTGTCTAAGAGGTATCACAAGTAGTATCCCTGTAGCTGTGGGAATCATTGGTTGAAAACGAGTTTAACACCAATGGGTACAGTGCTGCTAAATTTTCACAATTATTATCAACCTAAGTCTGAGTTCATCCACAAACTGCGGCGTATTTATAATATTGGAGCTAGACTGTGTATCCTTGTCTTTCTTGAGTGGTCATTGGCAGGCGTTTACACACACGTATAAAATACTATGAATACTTCGAACGCTATGGTTAACGTTGCTCTCATAAACTACTTTTTTTTTAATTCTTCCGGGTCTTCAGCGTGCAATATGTGTTGTAGATACAGTCTCAGACCAAAAAATTGACCGCCGAGTCGTTCACGTAAGGTGGACAATACAGTCGTGCTCCTCTCAGAATTCTATGTCTGGCAATATGCTCGATCTAGCAACATGTAGACTGCGGCACTTCTCAGAGGAAGTCTTGACTCCAGTCTTAGTACATTACTCTTAACTACGACCGTAGTCTTGAGGTAAAACGCGAGACCAGCTAATATGATATTGTAGATTCGCTTGAATTACACTCATAGCTTCAGCACCGAGAGGAAAGGGGCGATAAAAATTTTGTCGATATGTGCTTTCGGTCGCCAGACGTCATATTAGCTGGTCTCGCGTTTTACCTGAAGACTACGGTCGTGTTCCAGCAGCGGTATGAACAAAATGATAGTAATAATAACAGTAATAATCGAATTATCCGGCAACTTCACACTTCACAGTGGATTTTCTCGAACTAAGAAATTTGCTGAATTTGTGAAAAATCAAAATGGCTTCACATCCAGCCTATGATGCCTAGAAGAGTCTTTACATCCTGCTGACATGAGAATAGCATAATCTCTGCGTCAGAAGCTTGCTTCTACTTGACCATTTAATAGACTCGCATTTTTTCCACCGTGACTAATTTTGTAAGCTAAGCACATCATCCGTTACAGCACACTCTTGGGGCTGGGTAATGTGGCCACAATGGTATGGTGGAAAGAGCTATCACAGGTGCAATGCGTGGGTTCAGGCATTTACTTTTAAGAGGCACAAACAGATTTATTTTACCTGTGGTAACCTCAAGAGAAAGACGTTATAATCCAGAATCCGCATTAAACATCATGTTCCTTCATTACCAACTGGGCAGAGCCGGTTTACGTTGGGAAATGACACAGCGGAAGTCATGGTAAACAGAAATACAGTCGCCAGTAAGCTTACTTAATTAGAAAATTTCATTTTATTTGATGAACCGATAGCCATCTAAAGGGACAGGGCTCTTATTTTACTTGTACTTGATTGAACTAGAGACGTTTAAAAATTTGGTGCTGGACTGTGATTCGAATTCGTATCTCCTCTTTCGAGGATCTGAATCTCTCGGAACAGTATAGTTCAGTCATTTCGTTCCTTTTCCCAAGACTGCAATCTTCTCTAGGTCTCCTCCAAAGGTAAGTATGTGGGTCTGAAACCTGATCCAGTACAAAAATATTCATAATTTCATTTCTAGCTTTATCAAGTGCACACCCATCTGCTAGTGAAAATTAACGCGCAATTTCAATGTCTGTTCATGTGTTTCCAACAATCGCAACAGGTGTCGTTATTTCTGGTCAAACACGCACACATCTTACTGTTCATGAGTAAGCAACTGATACTTAAGCTATATTCGTGGATGCACGGTAGGTGTGCAGTTCGATTGTCGCTTAGGCACAAAAGTTTGTATCCTTATTTTAGATTCAGACACCTAGCGGCTCGTAAGAAAAACCGATACGTAACATTTGATTTTTCTTAGTTAACAATCGGATTACGTGTTGGGTTCGTATCTCCGTCACAGAACTTCACATCATGCACTTCATCTTTAAATGCATGCACACTTTGTTACTTCAGAATGGAGGTATATCAGACATCTTTCGTGGTTAGATAACAGGGACGAAAGGGTCTTGATAGGAGTCACGGTTTATTACAAAACTTGTCGTCTTTTATTTTCAAGTTTAGATTTGGTTACTGGTATGGGCCAAAATTTCGGTAATTCATGACTCTTCATGGCTAATCATCAATATGATGTGATTAGATTACATTAGATTACATTAGATTAACTCTTGTTCCATAGATCATGAATACGACATTTCGTAATGATGTGGAACGTGTCATTTTAATGAAAGATTTCTTTAAATACCATGATTCAATTTCTTTACAACAATTTTTTACACTCTCTCTCATTGCTTTTTATTTATCTCTCTCTCTCTCTCTCTCTCTCACACACAAACACACACACACACACACACACACACACACATTCTTTATTATTTTTATTTGTATGTTGTGCTCGTCTATCGGCGAGGCACGAAAACGCCTGTGAATGACTTTCTTAGTTTTGAGTACACTTGCGAAAGAAATATGAAAACAACAATGAGAGTTACTGATTTATGATGCTCAGTTTGCAGTCAGTTCTGAGTATTATTAGTAACTACGCTCCAGTCCCTAAACCTAGTTACAGAAAGCGAATCAGACGCATTACGTATTCCAGGCCGTAGCAGCCGCGACTTGGAGACACCAGCTATGGTCACTTCCCAGACCGCTGTAGGATCACATCGGTTCGTCTTCTTCCTGCTGGTGCTGTAACTGAGATTTGGCAACAAGGCAACGTATGTTTGGCAACTCTGTGATCGACGAGTTACTTCCTGGTGTGCACGGAATTAAGCCTCACAGTTCACTTGATTTTACCTGTCATTTCCATTGAATAATCTGAGTTATTATCGCTTGAAGGGTAATAAAAGATTGAAAATTTACGGTTTTCAGCCCAGGAAAGTCGTTGCAGGTGGAAACCGCAACTAATCTCGACCTTCAAATAGCGGTTTACGAGTTCGAGTTCCTATTGCCCTCGTAATAGGAAGCTCAGACCCATACCTCCTCGCCAGCTCTGTGGTAACGTGCTGACCTGTGAAAAAGCGTCTGTTACGGTTCGCAGTTCCAGTCTCACTGACTGTAACGTTTTTATCCCTTCTGTGAAAGAGCTACAAGCAGTCAGATCAAACATCAATAAGGAAATCGCAAGAAAATGCTTTCAGCTCATAGTGCAATGTTGAAAAACTTACAATGCTGCACAACAAGTAAGGCCTCTTTCCGCTGCTGCCAAGCGAATTTTGGGTTTCTAGGAATACGTAACTATATTTATGAATTGCCACATTTGCATACCTCTTGAGTATGACACAGCATACCAATTAAACACAGACCCAATCAAAATCTAAGTGAGTAGTATTTTACTAATTCGTGTCGATAGAGGCATGCTTGTGTACAGATACTTTCGTCGTAAGGTTATCATGGTTAGTTTTATTTCATTTCTTATAATACAGTGCACAATTTTCGTAAGGTTTCCTTTAGTGTTGTTAAAACAATAGTAAACATGAGAGGGAAATTAATCATCAACGATATATGCGAATTCTCTGATGTTACCTATGACAGTCTGATAATGCACATGCAGTTTATTGATTACATGCATGTAGAAAACTTGTTCTGAGTTAAAGCTGTCAAACAAAGTTTGAAGAAGAATAAAATATCACTACCACACGACGGCTAATGTAGAAAATACTTTTCTGACATATTATGGCACAGTGCGCTCTCCTTGCACATCTTCGAGATGCATCTGCTGCCTGCTGTCTATTAAACCTGAATAGAACAAAATGTCACAGTAGTTAGCCCTTTTTCCACATGCGACTACTTTGGGTTGAGAAGTGAAGGGAATTATGTTCAAAGTTCCATTAGATTGATACCTTCAGCAGAGAGCAGAATTGCGTTTTATAAAATGTAGCACTGAATGTATTCGAACTCGCGACATCTTATCTATGCTACAAGCTGACACGTAGCTACATAAGCTCCAGAGCTCGGCAACTATTCCTCCAGAACTTTTGGATTCCACAGCACTGTGAGATTATGCATATGGCCAGGTCTTGACTTCTGAGAGACAAACAGTTACAGCTTTTCTTTTGGACTGAACGACGTTTTCTAGTAACAGATAGCGCAATAGAATAGCTCAAGTGGAAAGGAACACTTCCTATTTAAACTTCTGCATCCTACACTGTTCGCAGTTGTGTGTAGGTGGCAGTTACGTGATTTTATTTCTGTGATTACAAAATAGTCAAATGTATGCACTGGGTAGCCGAGGCAGCTAGTTCATAGTGATTCGGTCAACCAAGTAAATGAATTTACTGAACATGCTGCAAATTACTACAGGGAGCCTGTGTGTCAGAATTCTCATCCAGTGTGGCGCAACTGCGTTACGATAGAAAAATGACTCGCAGAGAAGAGGATTTCGTGGTCTGTTGGACGGATGGTAGGTTGTTATACCTATGGTCTGAGTTCGATTCCCACTTCCGTCAATGATTTTAGATAGGGAGAGACAGATTCCATTCTCTCCTGGCTACACCAAGTGAAGGAGATATAATGGCTGCGTGGTCTGAAAATTCACATTAAAGATGATATTCCTTCTTTACCACGTAGACGGTAGGTTGAACCACAATAAAGTCTGGAGTGGCGACATGTAGAAACTCTATCACCAGTAACCTTTCTTATACTAGTTATTTATTTCAAGTGACGACACAAACGCTATGTATGGTCATAGGACACTTATTCCATCTTTTATTTGAGCTTCTGTATGTCGATAAAATTGGTTCTAAACTGGGAATGCAACTCAGACCGCCCTTAATGCGGAATTTGATCCCTTCGTGGCAATACAGCTGGGCTACAATTTGTTGTTTGTTCAAAACTGCAGATTCCTCAACACCTTCACATATTACGCGTGAATGGGATCGAATCCTGGCCCGGCACTAAAGATTTAATTATGTATTATCAAGCCCTATCAGGAGAACACCTATCTGCTGGTGGATAATAATTTTGATTTTTAATGTATTTTCATTCGTTGTCAACACTAACGATATCTGACGTTTTTAACTCCCAGTGAGACACAGAACTATTTGCGAGATGACTGTAAGTTCAAGATGCTATTCTGAGCAGCTGGTGGAGAAAAATTCGGTAGCTGACGTCTCTTTGTGTGTAGTCAACAACAATATGTGTGGGGCTCTATTCCCAGTGAGCGCTGAACTCTTCGTCATATTATTTCAGTTCGTCGTGTCATTTAATGTTCATACATATTCCCAACTAGCTGCTCGTGAATAACTTTAATTTTTAATGTCATTTTGTATTAAATAGTTCAAATGGTTCAAATGGCTCTGAGCACTATGGGACTTAACTTCTAAGGTCATCAGTCCCCTAGAACTTAGAACTACTTAAACCTAACTAACCTAAGGACATCACTCACATCCATGCCCGAGGCAGGATTCGAACCTGCGACCGTAGCGGTCACGCGGTTCCAGACTGAAGCGCCTAGAACCGCACGGCCACACCGGCCGGCCCCCACCATCTGGTATCAATGCATTACCCTATCATCAATTATATATAATCATTTTCATAGTACACTTGATATTATAGATGAGTAGGACACAAGACAGGACATAGATAATGTCCGTTTGACGTCAACAGTGTGTAACATTTTACTTTTTTTGAATAGGACAATGTTCCTCTCCAATAATTTTTAGATTAGTTACAATAAGCTTACGCTGCAAGAGAATTCGCTTGTATTTTTCAATATGTGGTCTATTGTCGGTTTGAAGGCCTTCCATAACATCGGCAACGTAGTGCAACTCCACCGAGGGCTGTCTGGAGTAGGGTGGAGATAGCAATGTGAAAGTTGCGAGCTGTCGAAGACGATCTTCATATTCCTAATGCGATTAGGACATCGTATACCCTTGACGACGTTTAGCACCTGTGCAGTCAGTCACCCAATTTCAGAATTCATTTTGAGTAATCCTGCTAAATTCCCAAAATATTGTCTTTTTATATTGATGAGTAATATGGATAGTCGTCACGTTCATGTGCCGTCTACAACGCAAATTTAGTGTTACTATCCTAGGCACTAACCTGCAATACGTTTTGTATTTCATAATCGGAACTATCTGCATTAACCGTCATCAGAGCAATGTCAGGGAACAGAATGCAGCAGTGCCTTGCTACCTACTTGAGGACCTGCTTGAGTCGTGTTCTAAGGAAAGGGTAGTTGCTGGTTCACATTATATTACACTAGCGAGAAGTACCGACTTTTCCTTTTCTCTGCAAACATCCAGAACTAAATTCAGTAACTAAATGCTAAGAATATATTTGCATTGTACCAACTCAAAGATCAATAGATATGGATATATATATAGATACAGATTTTTATATTTAAAGCCATTCTCCTTCTGCGTTGGAATAAACATCATTCATTATTTGCTTGTTCTTGTTACGATTGTTATTGTCATTCTCTCACTCGCAAGAGTTTTCGCATTCCTATTTGGTATCGATGCACATGAAGAGTGGCTATGAAAGAAGGGAATACTGAATGTTACGTCATGCAGAATACACTCGTTTACTTCGGCTCCTCGTGATCTACGCTACAGGAGAAGTGAGAGACATAAAGTTGACAGTGTGAGGACAGACCTGGTAGCACAACTGTGCAACTACACAGTGTTACCAGATAAAATGGTGCTGCGGAATCGAAAGTGTAGTACGGACTTTGCCACAGTAGCAGACAGCTGGTAATTTAGGACCATGACCGTGGATTACACTTTGGTCAGTGCTGGTTAGAGTGCTGCAACTGTAAATGGAAGGCTTTGTTTGATAGTCTTATGCTGATGCTGTCTGAATAAATAATGCCATTGGATACAAAGCGGTTTAGTTTTGAGACCTAACCCACGAGGGGGGAAGGCACAGTGGTCTGCTTCAGGAATTCCAAGCAATAAAACACAAAAAACAACCCAGGAAGGGAGACATGCATTTGGAATCTGTTCATCGTTACGGGGTCAAACAAGAGGGTAACATTACTGAAACAATGATCGGGCTACTTAGTATATAATAGAGCATACAGATTTCAAGGAGGAAACGTATGAAGACGCAGAATTCCTCGTTATCAATATGTGCGGCATATCTTTCGTGTTAACGAAAGTAAATTCCCGCTTTACCTCTTCTTACGTGTCAAATGAAATGAATGCCATGAGGAATAGAATATTTGTTGACTGCGTCTCTTCTTGCTTCCATCCTTACCAACATATTTCTTCATTCTCGTGGTAATCATGACATTCTATGTGTATGCTGCAAAAGATTGCAAGTGGACAAATTCGACATCGAGGTGCAAAGCGTTATATTCAATTCGAATAAGCTTCCGGTGTATTTTTACTTCGTTTGTATTTTTAGATGATTATGAACGTTGCGGAAAATTATCTCACATGCTTTATGTTGAATGAGAAACATTGAATGATCCGTTTTGCTTTCCCTGCGTTGAAATGATATAATGTCGGCGTCAACAGCCTTCTTCCACGCCGGAAGCTGAAACTTGTATGATTCTGGATTAATGATAATTGAATGTCTCATATGTATACATAGCCCACAAGGCGACGTCAGAAACCATCAGGGGAGAACGCCGCATAAAAACCAAACGTGCGCGCGCGTCTCCACTCTGAAGAACCGTATCGGAGAATCACGGCAAGCATTTCGCTGAAGAGCTGCCTCGTCAGAGAGGCTAGAAATGGCAGCGTCGTAGCAAGTATTTGTCAACGCTCTGATAGTGCATTTACTTCCGGGTGTAGGTCGGCGTTACATCGCTAAATTCACTTGACATTCGTTTTCCACATCGAAGACTCGTACGATATAATCCACTGCAAGATGACACAATTAGAAAGTATATTTAATTTCTGGACTCCAAGAACGGCGTTCTTCACATAAGTAACACCTGTTTGTGTGTGCATTCGGGAGGACGACGGTGCAATCCCGCGCCCGGCCATCCTGATTTAGGTTTTCAATGATTTCCCTAAATCGCTTCAGGCAAATGCCGGGATGGTTCCTTAGGAAGGGCACGGCCGATTTCCTTCCTCATCCTTCCCGAATCCGAGCTTGTGCTCCGTCTCTAATGACATCGTTGTCGACGGGACGTTAAAACAGTAATCTCCACCTCCTCTGTTCGTGTGTTTAAGGTTGCGTTTTGAGGCTCAGGCAACATCGCAGTGACTATATTCCGCCTCTGGCAGCCAGTGTGTCGTTAGCTCAGAGGTTCCCTTGTGCGTTGCAGTGCTTGTACCATAGGACATAGCAGTTCGAATCACGGTAGAAGCCGCTGACTACAACCTTTTATTTTCCATTTTAATTAATGGAGTTGCAAACTGCTAGTAAAAATTTCTTATGCGAAATCTGAAGAATGCCTTTAAACATCAATCTTCGTCCGATTTCGACTTAGTAAATTAAGTTAATATCATGGATTTCTGCTTTGCAAATTCCAAGGTGCTTCACTGTAAAATAGACCCTGAAAAGATTCAAACCGACTGTCAACGATATAAATTTGAGCTTTGTTCGTCATATAGGTCTAACATGTCAGAAGGTTGTTTATGAAGTGCACATGTTCATTAATATAGTTCCCTTCTTCTAAATTTTTGCAATAGCATTTAACTGTAGACGTTTTCTAACACCGGCGTTAGCAATTCCTTTCCGTTCTCTGAAACCTTCAAAACGACAAATTTTTCTGGCTTAAATCTGATGACCTTAACTATCACTTCCGATCAACAATAAATACTTTATGAACTCCAAATGTGCAGTGTTCCTGCACTGCTACAGAGCATGCATTGCAAGGTATTCACACAGTTTATCGCATAGACTTACCATAAGGAATGAAACAAGAACTGTAATACACATTACACCACAGACGCTCACTCTGACTTGACGAAAACATCCAAACATTGACCAAAAGTTGCACAAATAATTGAGTTTGAAAGGAAAAGAAACGAGGTATGAAGCATTTATAAATTCATCGAATGTAGTGAGCTGGTTTCATTTCGTCCCAGTCTATAAAATTAATTTCGGGCCATACTCAGCTCTTGCCGATTAATGTAATATAATACCCGCCTACTAATCAGGGCGTCTGTCTCCGTTGCTTTTGAGCGTGAATGGAAATTGTAGAAATTTTCTGTGGAGCAACATTTAATAATAAAGCGTTTTAAATCATCAAAAGCGATGAGCGGTAGCAGGCGCTTTCGATAAAGAACGGGGGAGTGCAGCGCCGCTGCTGTCGCCACGGCCGCTGCCAGTAGCCAGCAAATGGATCCAGGAGCTTTGCTGCATACGGCGTCCAGAGGAGGACAGTCTGCAGGAAATCTGCCGCAAAATCGTTACTGGATAAAATTTTGATATCGGTGTGTCACAAAGCGAAATAGATTGAATCTGCGCTACCATTACATTCACGTCTTCAGCATTCAGACAGAAGAGGCTATAAAAATATTTTATGCCAGCTGCTCTCGATCCACTGACATTATGAACAGAAACAACGCACGCTACCGCTAGACCACAGGCGTAATCAGCCTTGAGTTTCTCTATCATGAGACAAGTTTTCCTCCAGGAAGTGCCGCAGTCTACAGTGTTGCCAGATTGTGCAGATAACCGGACTTAGAGAATTAGCGAGTTGGCCAGTTTTTTTGTCCCATGTCGCGATCGGCGCGGACTTAGCCTCTGAAGCGGCCGGCCGCCGGTCAAGTTTTATGTCAAAGAGTGTACGTAATCTCCTTCTGAAGACAAATTTGATCTTAAAAATTAGGCTGCTGCGTATCTTCGTCGTGTTTTTCTTTGTCACGTAGGTTGCTGTACGTGTATTTATTAATTTTCTTTCTTTTAGGAGGACTGGAACTTTAATACTGGCAACGATTTATTTACAGCTCGTACAAAATAGATACGTGTGTCAAAGTTTTACTGATCTCCAAAGTAGTCACCACCATTGTGTATAAACCCGGCAGCGGGTTATACACAATGCTGGTGACTACTTAGAAGCTAAGTAAAACTTCGAAACACGTATCTATTTTGTACTAGCTGTAAATAAATAGTTGTCGGTATTAAAGTTCCAGCCCTCGTGTTTGCGGTTCTAGTATTTTTCTTGTGATGATATCGTGTATGTCGTACTTTTGTTGGTTATGAAGGCTATTGCTCAAGCGTAGAAAACCGCGAGCCAAATGTTGAAAATTTAACATTGTGCCATTTTGTTCGCTTCGGGTACTTGTCATGGAGGCGGTGAGGACGTCGAGTTGTGGTTACTACTCGTAACATTTGTGCTGTTTCAAGGAGTCTGTTTTTGACGTGAATTACTCGTCTTATGCAATGGGTAAGTCGAAAAATTCAAGGAAAAAAGGAAGGAATAAAGATTAGCGTTTAACGTCTCGTTGGCAACGAGGGAGCTGGAGACGGGGGAGGAGGGTTACGGAAGTAACAGTATCATATATTGACGACATCATGACTTGTACGTTCTTTCGCTTAAGGCTGTTTGGATCCATTAAGGACACTCCAAGGTAGGAAATCAGAGACACAATACAGAGAGCAAGCAAAAATGGTAGCATTTACGTAACCGGAGATAAATAGTAACGCTAGAATCGTGCAAATTGTAGACGTTCTGGGCAGCTGTCCCAGGAGAGAAGTTCCAGTTCAGAGAATTAACAGGTAACTCCATCCACCACCTAGACGCTGTAGTAAGGAGTCGCTGTAGAATATGACCACGAAAATGCATGTCTTAGCAGAGGCAGCAAGCTTCATACTTGCTCCCGAGAACTGCAACGTCAGTGGGTTTACACAGGTTAGATTGCTAATACAGCAGTCCCCACACATATCAGGAGGAAGGGGGGAGGGGGAAAATTGACGTATAAACTGTTGTTGCTGACCATAATAGGAGTGGCAGTGGAATTTAGCTATTGACACCAAACTTGGAGTTTGTTAATGTAAAATCCAGGAGCATCCCTAAATACCGAGTAGGAGTAGAGGATAAATCTGAATCGGCAAAAAGCCGCTAGTAATGAGTGTAATGGGCTGGTGCACTATGAATATAGTGGGGGACAATAAGCTGGGAATGTGGGTCTCACGGTAGGTGTGCCAGAGATAAGTCCCTGCAAAAAAAATAGCTCTCAGCACTATGGGACTCAACTGCTGTGGTCATAAGTCCCCTAGAACGTAGAACTACTTAAACCTAACTAACCTAAGTACATCACACACATCCATGCCTGAGGCAGGATTCGAACCTGCGACCGTAGCGGTCGTGCGGTTCCAGACTGTAGCGCCTTTAAGTCCCTGCAGTCGCACTATCTTCTGTGTCATCGGTGGCTCAGATGAACGCCGGTACGGTAGCTCAGCGTGTTCGGTCAGAGGGTTAGCTACCCTCTGTAACAAGAAAACCGAGTGAATGGATCAACGTAGAACCTAAACGAGTGTCATCGGACGTCCGCCCCGAACAAATTCAACAAACAATATAGAACAAAATGAGATTTTAAAAAAATGGATAGAGCGTAAGCAGGAGATCCCGGGTTCGAGTCCCTGTCCGGGCACACATTTTTAACTGTCCCCGTTGACTTAGACCAACGACTGTATGCCGCTAGAGGCAGTCATTTCATTGTAAAATCTGAATGTGATTGGCTAGAGGCGCCCTGGAGGTGCAGAACGAGCCGTCAGATTGGCCGAAGATTGTTAAGTGGCGATGGATTGGTGGGTCGACTATAGGACGGGAGAAATGGTGCGCCTCCACGATACTTTAAAAAAACCATGTTTTTGCATTCAGAGGAGATTTGTCAGTCAGATGGGTGGAGTTCGACCGTGTCTCTCGTGGCCCGTCTCGCTATGCCCCATCCTGCCTGTTTTCGTCACTTGGAGTGCTGCTCTCGAGTTTGTACTTAAATTGCTACTTCTGTTAGCACCCACACACGTGGCTACAGGCACTGACTTCTGTTGTGAAACCAACTGCCTCCTTTCCTTTGTCTAATATTTAGAATTAGCTTTCAGTGTAGTAGTTTGAACGCAAGTAAATAGTGCTAATCGGACCCGCGAATTCCATGAGTCTCCTGCTGCAAGTGTCCAAGAATACGCATCTCTCGTAGGTGCCCTGTGATAGTGTCTGGGGCTGATCCAAGTCATCAACCTGCCTTCATTGTAAATTTGTGTTTCTGCACTTGCTCCTCATCGCTCGGAAAATGCAGACTGACCACAAACCCCCTAACTTCCCCCTATCTGTGCCGACAAACGACAACAGGCCGGGCCCTCTCAAAGGAACAATCCTTGAATTTACACCGAGCGAGGTGGCGCAGTGGTTAATACACTGGACTCGCTTTCGGGAGGACAACGGTTCAATCCCGCGTCCGGCCAGCCTGATTTAGGTTTTCCGTGATTTCCCTAAATCATTCCAGGATGGTTCCTTTGAAAGGGCACGGCCGACTTCCTTCCCTAATCCGCTGAGACCGATGACCTCGCTGTTTGGTCTCCTCCCCCAAATGCAACCCAACCCAACCCTGAATTTACCTTAAGAATTTTACGGAAGTCATGGTAAATACGAATTACGATGGCCGGATGGTCATTACAGCCCCTGGAGTCTACGAACGTGGCTACAGCGATAATGTGTGCTCTCATTAAAATCAATAGGTGATATGCATTTTTCCTTCAGTTTTAACACTTGTCTCATCGAGCGTGTTTACCGATGAGAATATATGATGGCTTTAAGTCCACCTTTTTAGAGATGGTTGTGGGACTCGGCTGTTCGATACTGGATGTCAGATTGAACACCTTTGAACCGTCTAGTTTCTAAACTTGTTTTATTTTGCTAGCAGTTTCAGCGTGTTACTACGCCATCTTTACAGTTGGCAGATGATGGCTGAAGTGACCGCTATAGTAAAAATCTACTAATACTGGTATTGCTGGCCCCTGTTTTGATCAGAATCGAGTAGGATCTTTCTACATTTCGGTCATGGGCCTGAAGATGGCACAGTAAGTCGCTGAAACTGGAAGCCAAATAAAACAATTTTGGAAACTAGGCGGCTGAGAGGTGTTTAATTTGACGTCCACGATCGCTTTATGTTAATTGTATGGAAGGAACTTATTGGTTCATCCCTAACAATATTTTAACAACATACGTGAGCCCACAAAGATAATTTTATGTATCTCGTGACAGAAAGGAAATGTGTCTACTGCGAACTGCTTCCATAGGTATGTCCAGCCCAACTGACATTTGTTGTCAGCGATTGAGTCGCCTTGCGGTAGCAATAAAAAAAAAAAATCAAGAAGACTGCGTCAAATGTTGCCAGCGCATGATAACTTCCGCCAGAACTCTGCTATTCTTCTGATCTTCCACGGTATTACGGTCCTTA
The DNA here is from genome assembly GCF_021461395.2 of Schistocerca americana. Lineage (NCBI taxonomy): Eukaryota > Metazoa > Arthropoda > Insecta > Orthoptera > Acrididae > Schistocerca > Schistocerca americana. The sequence goes on along the minus strand of NC_060123.1, from coordinate 601,596,563 downwards.
TCAGCCAACAATGAAGAAAATGAGCTTCAAATTTGGGTTGACGATATCTTCAACTCCAAACTAACAGGACGGGCGGTTTGAATATGTCTAGCGAGAAGGCACCCCAGCAAGTGAATATCCGAGAAGGCAATCAGTTGGCGAGACGGAGAAGGTAGCTGGTATCGGAAGAGTTTGTGTTCGAGTCAGAACTTCAGTTGTATAAACGCCTGTGTCAGGCTCGGTTTAGTTTAAGTTGCGTAAGTTACTACACAGGGTGGTCAGAAAGTCTGAAAAACTTGTGAGGGTAGGTTGTGTCGAGAAAGAACTGTGAAGAAAAAAAATTGATACTTTGAGCGCAAAAATTCAAGCGACCCGCCAGCTACAATTAGTGTCAGGTGTTCTCATAACATGTCCAAGGATGATAGCGCAAGACACTGCTCAGCCTTTGGCTCGGGTTCGGTCATTATCATCGTCCCACGTTTAATTATTGTTCTGTTGTAGAAAACTGAACGAGAACACGTTTGGCGACACCGTCTGTGGCGCGTGCAATGGTCTGATTGGCTAACTTCTGTGCTAACTAAGTCGGAAACGGGATAACGTATCGACTTTTTCTTAACAATTATTTCCCAGCACAAAAAACCCTGCAATACCTTTACAAACATTTCAAATGGTTCAAATGGCTCTGAGCACTATGGGACTTATCATCTACGGTCATCAGTCCCCTAGAACTTGGAACTACTTAAACCTAACTAACCTAAGGACAGCACGCAACATCCAGTCATCACGAGGCAGAGAAAATCCCTGACCCCGCCGGGAATCGAACCCGGGAACCCGGGCGTGGGAAGCGAGAACGCTACCGCACGACCACGAGCTGCGGACCTACAAACATTTCAGACTGTTTATGACCACCTGCGCTGTCATAACAGTAAGGCCACAGTGCAGCCTAGTGTGTTAAACGCTGGGGAATCTGTATTCTGTTACTAACTGTGTTCGACAAATTGTCTGTTCTGTCTGTACTGCCGGTGTCGATTGAATTATCGTATACATTATTTTTTGTCGTTGGTTGGTTGATTGGTTTGGAGGAAGGGACCAGACAGCGAGGTCATCGGTCCCATCGAATTAGGGAAGGATGGGAAAGGAAATCGGCCGTACCCTTTCAAAGAAACCATTCCAGCATATGCCTGAGGTGATTTAGGGAAATCGTCCGCCCCCGGTAGCTGAATGGTCAGAGCAACAGAATGTCATATCTAACGGCCCGAGTTCGATTCCCGGCTGGGTCGTGGATTTTCTCCGCTCAGGGAATGGGTGTTGTGTTGTCCTTATCATCATCATTCCATCCCCATCGACACGCAAGTCGCCGAAGTGCCGTCAACTCTAAATACTTGCACCAGGTGAACGGTCTACCCGACGAGAGGCCCTAGCCACACGGGATTTCCATATTTAGGGAAATCATGAAAAACCTAAATCAGGATTGCCGGATGCGGGTTTGAACCGTCATCCACCCGAACGCGAGTCCAGTGTGCTAACCACTGCGCCACCTCGCTCGGTAACCACTGCGCCACCTCGCTCGGTTTTTCTGTCGTTGTGTCATTTTTCCCGTATTACTTTGTAAGGCGTATGCTTCGCCGGCGATGGGCGAGGAATGACAGAATCTCTGAGCAGAGATTAGTTTATTGTTAGTTGTTGCTTATCGCGAGTCTGCGCTAGTCTGCGCGAGTCGACAGTAGCAGTCAGTCGGATACAGTAGTAGCGAGTGGAGAGTAGTAGTCTGCGGGAGTCGGCATGCGTCGGCTGTCTGCTCTGCTCGCGACTCTGGTCAGGACTCTGGAGGATGAGTATTGTTGTAGAAGGTAAAGAAGCAGCATTGCGCATATTTAATAATGTATGTTAATTGTAATTAATTTGTTCAAAAAAATTGCCCCAATAATAATTTTTTTATAAAGTAACTCTTTTAAAGAAAAGTATTCATTTCAATTCAAAGAATTTTTCCAATGCATTATCATTGCTTCCAAGAATCCAAAAAAAAATATACGCCAGCATTGCACGAAGCTGTGTCGAAGAATGTATAATTAAGAGCAGATATAATTGCAGTTTTTATTGAGGTAAGAATTTTTGCTTTTTCATTCAGAATATAGGGCCGAAGGTCAGCGCTGCTGTCCTTATAAAATTTAACAGAGATTATTATTTCTGTTGGGAGGTTACATTTGGTTCATAGTTCATTTTTTAATCAATATTATTGTGGGTTTTTGGTCAATTTTCATTTATCAATATTTTGCGGGGAGTTTACGCTTGGCTCCATTTCCATTTTTTATTTAACATATTTTTTGCGGGGAGGTTACAACTTAATCAAAATTAGTGACTGATATATCATTTTCACGATTTTGTTCACCACTGATGACGAAAAAAACACAAACTGCTTAAAGTCATTGTTTTTGTTAAAAATTTTGTTTTGAGAGTATTGTGGCTGTTCGCCATCATTTGCATATTCTGTCCTCCTGTCAATATTAGTGAGTTGTCGACAACATTTCAGGACGCACTTTCAGGAGGTTTTCAGAGACAGCACTCGCCAAGAGCAGTGTTCAACCTCACACTGCTAGAACTAGAGAATGCCATTAAATATAATGACAAATCTTGCCAACAGTTCAACCTGCCGACATCTGTTTTGATTGTCGCGCACATCACATAAGAGAAACCTACGACGTAGGGATGGCAAAAACCGATCGGTTATAGTCGATAAAGGGATTTTAACTGTGCGTAACCCATATTTTACAGTATTTCTCTGGTCTCGGCTGTAGCAGTTGTTTTTATTTTCAACTAATAACCGGGTAAATTAACCAAAATATATATTAGCCAGAGCAGCAGTGCTAAAATTTTTCGTTTTTGAACAAACCTTTTTGATACGTCCGCTAAACACGCTGGGCAGACCAGGTAATTAGGACTGTGGAAAGGGCCAAATAGGTTGGGGTCAGTTTCATCTTCTAATTGTGATTTATTGTAATCTAATAACACTTTTACAATCCAGGCGGAACATAGCTGGACCTTTACCGAATACAACTCTTTCACGGCTGAATGCCTCTGTTGTGTTGGCAGAAGAGCCAACACCGTGTTACGAATGGAGGCCGAAATGCACGCGCTTTAGCTCAAGCAGGCTAGCGTGACGAGGGAAGAATTATAGTGATGTGAAGTATGGAACATGACAAGGAATTAGAATTCAGAAAGCGGACGTAATTAGTCTGATACTTAACTTTAATCCATTAATGATGAACGTCGCTCTTGACGGTACATGATTCACAATATTATCTGTTCAGAATACATTCATAGTAACTGAATATGGCGCCTTGCTAGGTCGTAGCAAACGACGTAGCTGAAGGCTATGGTAAACTGTCGTCTCTGCAACTAAGAGCGTCTGTAGACAGTGAACCATCGCTGGCAATGTCGGCTGTACAAGTGGGGCGAATGCTAGGGAGTCTCTCTAGACCTGCCGTGTGGCGGCGCTCGGTCTGCAATCACTGATAGTGGCGACACGCGGGTCCGACGTATACTAACGGACCGCGGCCGGTTTAAAGGCTACCACCTAGCAAGTGTGGTATCTGGCGGTGACACCACAGCCTCCAAACAAGAAATCTTAACAAATCAACAAGATAAAATCCAATTAAGACAGCAATAAAATAATTAAAAAAAGAACAAAAATCACAGCAAAGTAGATAGAACCAACATATGTAAGGTGTAATATAAATGGCTAAAGGCCACAATTAAGTTTCAAATTTTAGAATATATTACCATAGACTTTTAAAGGCAGAAGGCCAGCAATATTTAAGCTTGAAAGATAATTTTAAAGATAAGACTGAAAGCCCACAATTAATTTTGCAAAATTTTTAAGAAAAAAATGACCATAAGCCTTAAATTTTAAGTAGCTGAAAACAGATAATTAAACACCGGTGATAAAGACAGTAAAGACAACGGCACTCAGAGGCCTCCAGGGAGGTCGGTCTGCCCTCGTTCACTTAGGTGAGACAGGTGGTGAGCCCAACTACACTTGATCCATTGGAACCCAACCATGGAACAGCCACGGACAGACCGACACAAAGACTTGCTTCCCATCAATCAGTACATGAGAACACAAACAGGAAAGGTTACAAAAGTGATAATCCACAATGGAGTATGTATTAGCTGTCTAAATTACACACCATGTTGGACAGCGACGTTAAGTCCCATAGTGCTCAGAGCCATTTGAACCATTTGCTAAGTCCCATAGTGCTTAGAGCCATTTGAACCATTTGAGGAACATGTCGCTCACATGAAAACACATTAGCTTCGATTTGGTAATTATTGTAGAGGTATGATTTGGTTGTGTGTTTTAAATTATTGGGGTTTTGTAAATTTCTTTTATCCTCAATATGGCAGTATTCGTGACTTTAACATTTTTTTCTTTTTTTTTTTTTTTTTGCCTGGTAAGTTGTGTGCGATATCGCCAAGACCCTTTCTTTAGTTATTTGGAGTCCACCAGTTTACACATCTTATTGGGGCACATCTTGTTGCATGTATTTTGGTGGGTTATACGAGGTGTGATTGGAAAGTTTTAAGAATGGATCCACTACTGCTTACTGGTTTGGTGGGCAGGTACACGGAGGGTGGGGAGTGAGTCACTGCCTTCTCCTTGAACGCCCTCTGACAGGAAACTGCGTTTCCTTTATTCAGTTGGTTGTGGGAGCCGGTTGAATGCGGGTATGTTAGGGCTTGTGCCGGATTCTGTCTGCGTGAAAATGGACGTAATAACGGAGCAACGAGTTTGTGTGAAATTTTGTTTTAAAATCGGGAAATCAGCTTCTGAGACTTAAAAACTATTAAAAACTGCGTTTAGAGATATTGTATGAGCCAATCAAATGTTTTTGCCTGGTTCAACAGATTTAAAAATGGCTGTGAATCATTTGAAAATCAACCAAGGTCCGGCCGCTCTTCCACCTCAAAACGAATGAAAATGTTGTGGAAGTTCACGACTTAGTGCGCTCTGATTGTAGACTTACAATTAGGGATATGGCTGATGAACTTAATTTAAGTTTCTATGCAGTTCAGTAAATTTTAAATGAAGAACTGAACATGCATCTTGTGGCCGCAAAATTCTTTCCAATATGACCAGAGACAATACCGACTTCAAGTGTGCCAAGAACTGATTAATCGGACTAAAAATGACTCAGATTTGTTAAAAAAAATGGTTCAAATGGCTCTGAGCACTATGGGACTTAACATCTATGGTCATCAGTCCCCTAGAACTTAGAACTACTTAAACCTAATTAACCTAAGGACAGCACACAACACCCAGCCATCACGAGGCAGAGAAAATCCCTGACCCCACCGGGAATCGAACCCGGGAACCCAGGCGTTGGAAGCGAGAACGCTACCGCACGACCACGAGATGCGGGCTCAGATTTGTTACATAGGGTAATTACAGCTGACGAATCGTCGGTATATGGATATGATCCTGAAACCAAAGTGCAGTCTTCGCAGTGGAAAACTCCAGATTCACCATGACCGAAAAAAGCACGGCAAAGTCGGTCGAAGATGAAGACAATGTTGGTGATTTTTTTCGATTCTACCGGTATTGTGCAACATGAATTTACCACTGGAGGACAGACAGTTAACTATGAATACTACAAATGTGTCCCTGAGCGTTTTCGCGAAACGGTGCGGAAGAAAAGGCCTGCATTGTGGAGAGACAGGAGTTGGGTGCTACACCGTGACAATGGTCCGGCTCATCGTGCCTTCTCCACAGTTGAATTTTTGACCGAATTCAAAATTCCTGTGCGTCCACAACCACCATATTCACCTGATTTGGCCCCTACGGACTTCTATCTGTTTCCTAAACTGAAATTTTCACTGAAAGGGAAGCGATTTGACTCGATTGAAGACATCCAGACAAATACGGAGAACGTCCTTAACATACTTCAGAAAAAAATTTCCAGGAATGTTTCCAAAAGTGGAAACGCAATTGGAGTCGGTGTGTTCAGTCGGAAGGGGATTATTTTGAAGGAGATGCATCACAGTAGCACGTAAGTACCACCAGTGTACAATTACAAGCCCATTCTTAAAACTTACCAGTCACACCTCGTTCTTCCAAGACAGGCCCGTGTGTAACATATGCGAGGTTCACCAGCCAACATTTCGCATCTTCCTTCCACCTATGTTTTTCGTCCTGAGCGACTGTTAAGTATTCACCGTTTCCACCATGTGGCACGACTTGAAACTGAATCTCGGTTGGTCGCTAAACTTGTTCACAATCAAGTGTAAGTGGTGGTCGTTGCCTTGGCCCGTTACCTTATTGTCTTTTAGCGACTTATCACAACTGTTTTGTCTACACATGCCAGCCCATACTCCAATGACTTAAGTCTTTACTCGCTCGTCAGGCTACCATTGTATGTTTGTGCCTTGGGACGTGTACCCACTGGTTGCTTAGGAAAGGAGGAATGTTTTGTGAAGCGTATCGGGCCTGTCCTAGGTAATTTCTGAGGTGTTCGTCCAGACCACATTGCCTGAGCCATGGTGGTTTCATATCAAGCAGCTTTAATTGTTTTTCTTTCCTTTCAATGAACTCCTTTTAGGTAAATCCGAATTATTTGTTGTATTTTAAACAAACACAATATAAAGATGTTTATTGCCTGCCTGTTTGAAAATTGTTTTCCTATCATGTTATACTTGTTGTAAAACACTTTTAGGGGCATTCTTGAGTTTTGTTTTAAATCGGTTTTTTGAAGGGATTTTCAGTAGTTGTGCTTAAAATGGTTTATCTAATTGGACGATTATATCTTAATATGTCAAAGTCGTATTGACCTTACTTTTCCTGAGGAGTGTTACTAAAAATCTTGATAAGAATGATGTTCAATCCTTAGTTTGCCCTGTCCTCCCAATTCCAGGCAACCTTATGCCAGTAGTGCGTACCAGTCAATTTTCAACCTTTGCAGCCGTCCGGAGTGGCCGAGCGGTTCTAGGCGCTTCAGTGTGGAACCGCGCGACCGCTACGGTCGCAGGTTCGAACCCTGCTTCGGGCATGGATGTGTGTGATGTCCTTCGGTTAGGTTTAAGTAGTTCTACGTTCTAGGGGACTGATGACCTCAGAAGTTAAGTCCCATAGTGCTCACAGCCATTTGGACCATTTGAACCATCAACCTTTGCAACACACTATTCGTAATATCCAGATAGTGGTATGATCCTGATTAAAACATGATTTTGGAGCACAGTTTCATAATATTACTATCTATAAGAGAATACAGTTGATTTTGTTGTAGTAGTCAACCACTTAGCACTGATTTAATATTTTGATTCTATATAGCTTGAAACTAAGGGAGCAAAGTTTTCCAGTCATTGTTCGATTTCTGCGTTTATTACAGGAAACAACAGGAATAAAAAAATCTAAAATCGGTTATTTCAGAACCGGTTATTCTGGTCGGTTTTAACAGTCTGGTTAAACTGGCATTGGAAAAATCCGACATAACCGAGAACCGGTTGTTTCTGCAAGAACCGCCGTCCCTACTACGACGCAGAGTTCTTGAACGGGATGGCAGCCTTAGAAGCTAAACGAAGATCACAAGGCAATAGCTTAGGAAGTCTTACATTCAGTGCGAAACACGACTCCCAGTTGTTACCTCACTGAATGACTGGAGGGCTCCAGTAAAACATTTGTCCGCAAAACTTTGTCGCATTTTACGAGATAAAAATAAGGTTGCTATAACAGCTGCATGGACAGGAATTATTGCCAATCTCCTACCAGGACGACGCACATCACATACAATTTTCATACTAGGTGCACCCACCATGAACACATCGGTATCATTGCTTGTCATTGACACCTAGGATGCACAGCTTCCCCGTGGGTCTGACCTCATCGTTTAGGACGAAATTTCAGTGGTTCCCAAAAATGAGTTAACCATGTAGATCAACTTTTAAGGGACATCATGAGTAACAGTCTCTCTTATGGGGGCAAAGTAATTCAGTTTCTGGAAATTTCCGCCAAGTATTAACCGTTGGTAGACATGCCAATAAAACAGCCAGCCAATTTCGAAAGTATAGTTAAACGATCACCCTTACGACGTCATGATAATATTCGTAATAGGCAAATAAAGGCAAATGTTGATTCCGTTTTCACTGAACTTTTACTTACATTGGGTAACGGTGATTTAGAAAATCAAACAGGTTACTTCAATGAAAATTCCTAAACATTCTGTCCTTTTTTTTTGGTCATCAGTCTTCTGACTGGTTTGATTGGTTTGATGCGGCCCGCCACGAATTGCTCTCCTGTGCTAACCTCTTCATCTCGGAGTAGCACTTGCAACATACGTCCTCAATTATTTGCTGGATGTATTCCATTCTCCATCTCCCTCCACAGTTTTTGCCCTCTACGGCTCCCTCTAGTACCATGGAAGTCATTCCCTCATGTCTTAGCAGATGTCCTATCATTCTGTCCCTTCTCCTTATCAGTGTTTTCCGCATATTCCTTTCCTCTCCGATTCTGCGTAGAACTTCCTCATTCCTTACCTTGTAAACCCACCTAATTTTCAACATTCGTCTGTAGCACCACTTCTCAAATGCTTCGATTCTCTTCTGTTACGGTTTTCCCACAGTCCATGTTGCACTACCATACAATGCTGTGCTCCAGACGTACTTTCTCAGAAATTTCTTCCTCAAATTAAGGCCGGTTTTTGATATTAGTAGGAATGCCTTTTTTGCCGTAGTTGGTCTGCTTTTGATGACCTCCTTGCTCCGTCCGTCATCGGTTATTGTGCTCTCTAGGGAGCAGAATTCCGTAACTTCATCTACTTCGTGACGATCAGTCCTGATGTTAAGTTTCTCGCTCTCATTAACTTCGTCTTTCTGCGATTCACTCTCAATCCATACTGTTCATTCCGTTCAGCTGAACATGTAATTCTTCTTCACTTTCACTCGGGATAGCAATCTTATCAGCGAAACGTATCATTGATATCCTTTCACCTTGAATTTTAATTCCACTCGTGAACTTTTCTTTTATTTCCATCATTGCTCCCTCGATGTATAGATTAAACAGTAGGGAGAAAGGCTACATCCTTGTGTTACACCCTTTTTAATACCAGCACTCTGTTGTACATATTGTATATGACCCGTATCTCACTATAGTTTACCCCTACTTTTCTCAGAATTTCGAATATCTTGCACCATTTTACATTGTCGAACGCTTTTTCCAGTTCGACAAGTCCTATGTACGAACCTTGAGTTTTCTTTAGTCTTGCTTCCATTATTGACTGCAACATCAGAGTTGCCTCCCTCGTGCCTTTACTTCTCCTAAAGCCAAACTGATCGTCATCTAGCGCATCCTCAGTTTCTTTTCCATTCTTCTGTATATTATTCCATTAAGCAATTTGGACGCATGAGCTGTTAAGCTGATTGTGCGATAATTCTCGCACCTGTCAGCTCTTGCCGTCTTCGGAATTGTGCGGATGATGCTTTTCCAAAAGTCAGATGGTATTTCGCCAGACTAATACAATCTACACACCAACGTGAATAGTCGTTTCGTTGCCACCTCCCCCAATGACTTTAGAAGTGCTGATGGAATGTCATCTGTCCCTTCTGCCTTGCAAGACCTTAAGTCATCCAAAGCTCTTTTAACTTCTGGTTCTAATAATGGATCCCCTATCTTTTCTAAAACAACTCCTGTTTCTTCTTCTATGACATCAGACAAATGTGCCCCGTCATAGAGGCTTTCAGTGTATTCTTTCCATCCATCAGCTCTCTCCTCTGCATTTAACAGTGGAATTCCCGTTGCACTCTTAATGTTATCACCTTTGCTTCTAATGTCACTGAAGGTTGTTTTGACTTTCCTGTATGCTGAGTCTGTCCTTCCGACAATCATTTCTTTTTCGATGTCTTCACATTGTTCCTGCTGCCATATCGTCATAGCTTCCCTGCAATTCCTATTTATTTCATCCCTCAGCGATTTGTATTTCTGTATACATGAGTTTCCCGGAACACTTTTGTACTTCCTCATTCCATCAATCAGCTGAAGCATTTCTTCTGTTACTCATGGTTTCTTCGCAGTTACCTATGTTTTCCTTATCAGCTTCTGTGATGGCCCTTTTTAGAGATATCCTTTCCTGCCTACTGAGATATTCCTTATTTCCGTATCTATAGCCTTAGAGAACTTCAAGCGTATCTCGTCATTCCCTAGTATTACACTTTCAATATCCTCATACACTTTTTCTATCTCTTCATCTTCAGCTTGCGGCGTCAGTTGCAAAGCGATTTAGTAAAGATTGCTGTATGGTGTGGCAGATGGCAGTTGACGAAAAGTATGAGGTGATCCACATGAGTTCCAAAATAAATCAGTTGGAATTCGATTACTCGATAAATAGTACAATTCTCAAGGCTGTCAATTCAACTAAGTACCTGGGTGTAAAGATTACGAACAACTTCAGTTGGAAAGATCACATAGATAATATTGTGGGGAAGGCGAGCCAAAGGTTGCGTTTCATTGGCAGGACACTTAGAACATGCAACAAGTCCATAAAGAGACAGCTTTCACTACACTCGTTCGTCCTCTGTTAGAATACTGCTGCGCAGTGTGGGATCCTTACCAGGTGGAATTGACGGAGGACATCGAAAGGGTGCAAAAAGGGGCAGCTCGTTTTGTATTATGCCGTAATAGGGGAGAGAGTGTCTCAGATATGATACGCGAGTTGGGATCGAAGTCATTAAAGCAAAGACGTTTTTCGTCGCGGCGAGATGTACTTACGAAATTTCAGTCACCAATCTTCTCTTCCGAATGCGAAAATATTTTGTTGAGCCCAACCTACATAGGTTGGAATGATCATGAAAATAAAATAAGATAAATTAGAGCTCGAAGAGAAAGGTTTAGGTGTTCGTTTTTCCCGCGTGCTGTTCGGGAGTGGATTGGTAGGGAGATAGTATGATTGTGGTTCGATGAACCCTCTGCCAAGCACTTAAATTTGAATTGCAGAGTAATCATGTAGATGTAGATGTATACCTGAACTATCGTTGTCGGTGTTGGTTTGCTGTCGATTATGATAAGAAAGACCCTGTCATTGAACTGTTCACAGAAACACACTCTCTGCCCTGTCTTCCTATTCATAACGAATCCTACTCCCATTATATCATTTTCTGCTGCTGTTGATATTACCCTATACTCATCTGACCAGAAATCGTTGTCTTGTTTCCACTTCACTTCACTGACCCCTACTATATCTACATTGAGTTTTTGCATTTCCCTTTTAGATTTTCTAGTTTCCCTACCACGTTGAAACGTCTGACATTCCACGCCCTGACTCGTAGAACGTTATCCTTCCGTTGATTATCCAATCTTTTTCTCAAATTCACCTCTCCCTTGGCAGTCCCCTCCTGGAGATGCGAATGGGTACTTTTCCGGAATCTTTTGCCAATGGAGAGATCATCATGTACACTTTTTCAAGTACAGGCCACATGTCCTGTGGATACACGTTACGTGTCTTTAAAGCAGTGGTTTCCGTTGCCTTCTGCATCCTCATTCCGTTGATCATTGCTGATTCTTCCGCCCTTACGGGCCTTTTCTCACCCCTAGCACAACAGAGTGTCCTGAACCTCTGTCCGCTCCTCCACCCTCTTTGACAAGGCCGTTGGCAGAATGAGGGTGACTTTTAATGCCGGAAGTCTTCTGTCGACAATGCTGTTTATTAATCAAAATTTAAGCAACGGCGGGAATCGAACCCGGGAGCGCAGATGTTTTCATTATGAATAAAAGACGCACCCCCCCCCCCTTTTTATCTCATTTTTACTCGTAATTGGCCGTTGTATTCGCTCGGGGTGGGCGTCCTATGACACTTGTTCAAGTACATTATTGATCCATAAACTCAGTTTTTTTTTATTACAGAGGGTAGCTAACCCTCTGACCGAACACGATGAGCTACCGTGCCGGCATCCCTAGTTGCCACGGGTGCCTGGTTAACATTGTTATTGTACTTTTATTACCACCATCTTCGGTGCGACAGAAATCAATGAACAAAATGCTTTTCAATGCCATTCAATGGCGATTCTATGCCCAAAATATGATTTTTGTGCGTACAACAATTAATGAATATGTCATTTCCAATTTGTTACATGGAAAGGCAAAGGTCTACCTCAGTTCTGATACTGTATAACTTGAAGAAATAAACAACGTTCAGTTTACCCCATAGAATTCTTGAACACTTCCAATCCGTCCGGTTTACTACTGAAGGCCTTTTTTAAATTATTCATACTTGCAGTGTATTTAACAGTCACATTTACAAATACAAATTGTGGATAAAATTAACTTCACGTAACTTTGTTTCTTTCTCTTGTAAATTAATTTCAATATTCGACAAGAGTAAGTCGGAAGTTGCTACAGGTGTAAGGTAATAATCAAAGAATTTCTTCGGACTATCCTCATGTTTCTTGTGTAACAACAAATGCTTTACTTTTCTTTGGCGATTAATAATAATTGTATCAACCAGCTTATTTCATAGTCGGTTACGTATTTTGCAACGACGAATGACATGTAATGCTATTACAACTAAATATTTAAGTTTAGAGTGACATATCAGCCTGTAAGACTCGTCTCGTACGCTGGCTGCAGAACAACTCCAAAAGCCACATATTTTTGTCGCTAGTGTGACACTCAGTTTTTATTCTGGCACGACCTCATCCGCTGTGGTGTCATGGTTATAATCGTTTCAAGTGTGGCATCCTTCGCAAACTATTTCAGTCGCGGATATCGCCGAATGGAGAAAATCGCCTAGTACGGCATAAGGGTTGCGGATTAAAAGCGCTCCATTAAATACGGCCAGGATGCAAAATCACCTTTAACTTTTCCTGTGATCAAAGCAACGTTCTGTATGCTCCACTTCGCGTGTATTGACTACGATGCCGCGACGAGAGACTGTTTAATAATTCCGACGGGGAAATGCGTGTGGCATTCCTTTAATGGAGCGAAGGACGGGATTCTAGAAGCTCGTCGACTGTGAAAACCCCGCGCGTATGAGTGTGTCCGTTAGCGCACTCTCTTCTAATGAGGCGCCTTTGATCTTGCTTCATTGCTTCATTACTGACTTTGCAAAGAACCGTCTTTGAAACGGTCGGCCTGTTACATAGCGGTATCAAAGCACACGCTTAGGACGTTCAAACACGATGAAACTAGTTTTTAATCTATAAGCTCTGCATAAAACAGTAAAACAACGAAAGAGTCTCTGTATATTGGTTTTGAAAAGAATTATTCTTACGCTGTTGTTGTATTTATAAATAAGGCGGTAGTCTGTTGACAGAATTATTTATTGACACGTAGCCAACCTACCGTTTCCTATATTTGTTGGCTCCTGCTTCTTGTCAGTTTTCCTTAAGACAAAGACTGTTAAAGACCTGCCAACTTACGTTCATACCAAACCTACACGCACAACGTAACGTTCAAGTAGCTTACTTTGGAGACAACCAGTTGCGTGGGGGATGATTGGAGACGGTGTGCCTCATAACTGTCGATGTATCGTTGGTGGCCTTCATCGTCGCCTTATAAACACAAAAACTCACAGGACAAAGTGTACACGATTCGTAAACTAGCGTACTATACCTGCTGTTGTGGGCTACAATGACGACGTAAGGACTTGAACTGTTGATATTTTTAAAAATATCGGAAATAACATATATTGATATTTTAAAAAATATCATAATCGGCTCTCGATATATCAGAAAATGTTAACGATATATCGGCAGGAAATGTATCGACGTACTGGTCTATAAAAATATCAGCTGGACATTGTAAATATATTGCCGGTTTTAGTGCTGTATATTTAAGCGTTGATTTGTTATTAGATATTCTGTACATCAACAAGCTAGCAGTCTGCTTATTTCCCTTAGAGCGAGAAGTGAAAGGAAAAGGATGCACGGTCACGCTTAGCGATAACGACTTTGCTAACAATGGTAACTTCATGTAAGCGGCACAATAAAAGGTGTCCGATGGATCCGTCATTCGGTTTCCGTCACATTTCGGATTTGTCCGGAACATCTTCATGTCGACTTCCCTGTTTTTGTTTTTCATTTTTGCCAACGCCGGCGACCTAGCACATTTAGCGTCAAAATTCGTGGCGAAGTTAAACGCTGCAGTTTCTGTTGGTAGCGCCCAGCGCCGATAACGTCAGAATTTCCCAGCACGCGGCACCGCCCACCGCAGAGACCAATCGTGTCATTTAGATATTTGTTCATCATTTTCAGCAACTGCTTTTGAAGAATGTCGATGTGAAGAAAGAGCACACTAGTTGTGTTAAACATTGTTGTTTAACGCCACCGGTGTGCTATTTCTTCACATCGACATTCTTCAAAAGCAGTTGCTGAAAATGATGAACAAATATCTAAATGACACGATTGGTCTCTGCGGTGGGCGGTGTCTTGTTATTCCATTGACAGCGTCACCCCCCAGTACAGTCAGACTTCTTTTGAGCCACGTATACTTGCTTCACACATTCAAAGAGAAAGATTGGACATGAAGGAGGCTCAAAAAGTATTTAGACTCCATCGCACAGTGAAAGAAAAATTATGCTTTATCTTGTGGACTGGCAAGACAGCCAATCCACAAGGACGGGAGGCCGAAGGGCACGCGTTAAGCTCACGCAGGCTGGCGTGAGGTCTGGAACAGGTCAAGGTCTTATAGTAGCAACAATAGTACGTAGCTTCTGGAATACTTAACTTTAATCCATAATTGGTGAACATCGGTCTGACGGTACATGCATCACAAGATAAATAGCAATTGATAATGGCGCCTTGCTAGGTCGTAGCAAATGACGTAGCTGAAGGCTATGCTATCGTCTCGGCAAATGAGAGCGTATGTAGTCAGTGAACCATCGCTAGCAAAGTCGGCTGTACAACTGGGGCGAGTGCTAGGAAGTCTCTCTAGACCTGCCGTGTGGCGGCGCTCGGTCTGCAATCACTGACAGTGGCGACACGCGGTTCCGACGTATACTACCGGACCGCGGCCGATTTAAAGGCTACCGCCTAGCAAGTGTGGTGTCTGGCGGTGACACCACACTCTACTACAATTTCAAAAGAACAACTTCAAATATTTACCGAAAATTGTGACAAAATATAATATAAAATAAAAAATATCGTCACTCGATATTGCCGTTTTATATCGATATATTTATGTATCGAGAGAAAAAGATAATGATTTATGTACCGGCATATATTGGAAAAATGTCGATATATCAATATTTTGTCGGCAGCCCTAGTAAAGACACTATACAGAATGATTCCGTCATGCCGTTACAAAGTTTCATGGGTGATGAAGATGGATAAATGTGTCAGTCTGAGGTAAGTAAACCTTCAAAGACAGTAGTATTGACCAAAACAAGAAATAAATGTCCAGTAAACATGGGCTTTAAAATGAGTATCTTTTATCTGTGGGCTAGAGTTGTAAAATTACAGTAGGCTGCCGTAGATAGTCGTAAATAAGCGTAGACTACAATAGTTCTCCTAGTAGCTTTGGTCAGTTAAGATCGTAATAGCGCTACCTGTACGTGTGTTTCCGCAACTCGTTCCTTTTCTTTGCGTATGCTATCAGTGTCTTACTAGATTCACCTAGAAACCGGAAGTCGTGAACTGTCTAGAAACTGAATGAGAATATATGAAGCTCTGCGGAACATGTTTGTTCTTCATAGTTGTCCTCCTGTCCTGTACTTAAAATAAACAGTATATGTTGCAAAATTGAAACTGTCAATGTTTGGTTAACGTTTTATTCAAAAATTCTTGATTTGTAACACAAAACTGATGGAAGTTGAAGTAAAAATAAAATTAAAATACTGGTTTATCATATAGCGCTAGATGGTTCAAATGGCTCTGAGCACTATGGGACTCAACTGCTGTGGTCATAAGTCCCCTAGAACTTAGAACTACTTAAACCTAACTAACCTAAGAACATCACACACATCCATGCCCGAGGCAGGATTCGAACCTGCGACCGTAGCGGTCGTGCGGTTCCAGACTGTAGCGCCTTTAACCGCTCGGCCACTTCGGCCGGCCTATAGCGCTAGAAAATACGACTTCCTAAAAAAAGGTAAAGTTAGGAAAAAAAAGCGAAAGAAAAACATATCAAACTTGGCTTCAGTACTTTCAAACTTGGCTTCAGTACTTCGTCGCGCTTATATAAAATATGTTTCTGTTATCGCTAAACAACTTTCGCACTTATCAGTAATAACAGGAATCTCTTGCCTTTGATCATGGTGAAGAACATTCTAATGAGTACAAAATAATAATAATTACATAGATTTTACGTTTGCGCATATAAACTGTAGCTACTTGCGTGAAAAGTATTTGCTTTAGTTACATAAAAGGGCAGAACTTACGTGGTCAGCTAATTTGTATTATTTACAAAATGCAATTATTATTTACTTTTGAATACATTATGGGAGTGACAGTGATCAATGTGTTACAAATATTTATTATTAAAAACAGTCTTGATCACGATTTATTCATTAAGGTGACCAATTTCGACCACTGCTGTGGTCATCTTCAGACCATTGAGTGGGAACCTCTTTCTGCTGGAGAATCACACACTAGTGATTCACCAGCAGAAAAAGGTTCCTACTCAATGGTCTGAAGATGACCGCAGCAGTGGTCGAAACCGGTCACCTTAATAAATAAATCGTGATCAAGACTGTTTTTAATAGTAAATATTAGCAATTATTATTACTTACAAAATGCAATTTACATTTTGTATGCATGTAAATACACAATAGACTAACACTGAACGATGGGCCGTTCTAATTATGTGCAAAACAAACAGGAATCAGAGAAATATAGTCGGCCCCCAGCTCCCCTCTCACACATTCATTTATGTCTCTTCCCCTGCCAGTGCTGCCAACACTACCGGTAATCCTACCCTTTAATATTTCGTTTATGTAGTGTACCAAAACCACCCAACCGTAGTTTTGGTAGACCGCAGTTATACTATGGGCACTTTTTCATCTATGCTACTGTGGAACACAAAAATGGTTCAAATGGCACTGAGCACTATGGGACTTAACAGGGGAGGTCATCAGTCCCCTAGAACATAGAACTTCTTAAACCTAACTAACCTAAGGACATCATACACATCCATGCGCGAGGCAGGATTTGAACCTGCGACCGTAGCGGTCACGCGGTTCCAAACTGAAGCTCTTAGAATCTAACGGCCACACCGGCCGGCACTGTGGAACACACCTCTTACACTGAAAAGTGCCCATAGCTCTTAAGGTATGCATTTCAGGAACTGTATTTAGGGGGACATTTTTTTCTTGTTTTGGTACTCACTACCTCCTCCAAAAATATGGCAAAACAAAGAGCTTGCAGTGGAATAGATGTGTTTCACAATATCAAGGATGTACAAGTGCTCATAGCCCCTAAGGTATGTACTTTACAGCCCATGATTATCAAACACTTTTTTTAACCCGTGAAGATGGCTTACTCTACAATCATAACGATAAGAGATATCGGTACATGTACGGAGATGCCCTGAAAAATAATTCCTCCGAATATTTTATGCGAAAACTTAAAGCTTTTTAAATGAAACGATCGTTATTAACATTATACAATCCGTTCTGCATGACTTTATATACTGACGGGAAAAAATCGGAACACCAAGAGAGAGCTGTGAGACATAAATGAAAGTTGGTAGGGGTGTTCCTACATCTGAAAGATGATGTGTATTCAAATCGACAGGAATGTAGCCAAGGTACATGATTGTCGGCAGTGGAGGTCACGAGAATGTATGGTCACAAGAAGCCGGGCTCCGGACGACGACGTGGCACTACTGAGACGATCTACATCTACATCTGCATGGATACTCTGCAAATCACATTTAAATGCCTGGCAGAGGGTTCATCGAACCACCTTCACAATTCTCTATTATTCCAATCACGTATAGCGCGTGGAAAGATTGAACACCTATATCTTTCAGTACGAGCTCTGATTTCACTTATTTTATATTTATGATCGTTCCTCCCTATGTAGGTCGGTGTCAACAAAATACTTTCGCAATCGGAGGAGAAAGTTGGTGATTGGAATTTCTTGAGAAGATTCCGTCGCTACGAAAAACGTCTTTCTTTTAATGATGTCCAGCCCAAATCCTGTATCATTTCTGCGACACTCTCTCCCACATTTCGCGATAATACGATGCTTCTGTCACATTGTTTAGCACCTCCAGTAGCAGTTTGAACAGAAGCACCACAGTGACACAAAAAACTGTTACAAACCGATTACTTCAAGGACAGCCCCGTGCCAGACGCCCTGTAGTGTACTTTCCACTTACTCCAAACCAAAGCCATTTGTGACTTCAGAGGCGTCAAGGGAGAGCTCATTGGAGGACAGGGTGGAGATCTGTTGTGTTTTCCGATGAAAGCTGGATCTGCCTCGGTGCCAGTGATGGTCATGTGTTGGTTAGAGGGAGGCGAATTGAGGGCCTGCGACCCAACCTGTCTGCATGCACTGATCTTCTTCCTAGAGTTACCGTCTGGGGTGCGATTTCGTACGACAGGAGCACTACTTTCGTGGTTATCTCATTCAATATGCAGATTTGTGCGTCAGTCTGGTGATACGTTGTGTTGTGCTGCCATTCATGGACAGCATTCGAGGGGATCTTTTCCAACAGGATAACGTGCATCCACATACCGCCGTTGTAACCCAGCATGCTGTACGATGTCGACGTAAGGCCTTGGCCTGCTCGATCATCAGCTCTGCCTCCAATCTAGCACATATGGGACATCATCGGACGACAATTACATCTATATCTACATACATACTCCGCAAGGCACCGTACGGTGCGTGGCGGAGGGTGCCCTGTACCACAAAGAGCCCTTTCCTTTCCTGTTCCACTCGCAGACAGAGCGGGGGATAAACGACTGTCTATATGCCTCCGTATGGGCCCTAATTTCTCATATCTTATTCTCATGGTCACTACACAAAATGTGTCTTGGCGGCAGAAGTATCATCCTGCCATCAGCTTCAAATGCCTGTTCTCTAAACTTTCTCAGTAATGTTCTTCGAAATGAATGTCTTCTTTCCTCCAGGGATTCCCATTTGAGCTCCCAAAGCATATCCGTAACTCTTGCATGCTGATCGAACCTACCTGTGACAAATCCAGCAGTTGCCTCTGAATTACTTCAAAGTCTTCTTTCAATCCTACATGGTGCGGATCCCAAACACTCGAGCAGTACTCAAGAATAGGTCGCACCAGCGTGCTATATGCGTTCTTCAGTAAAGATGAACTACACTTTCTGAAAATTCTCCCAATAAACCGAATTCGACATCTCCAGTATCATCCACAAACAGCCTTAACTGTCCCTGTATTGACTGACCAAGTACAACAGGCACAGAACTCCATCCCAACAAATGACATCTGGCAACTGTACAAGTGCAGTCCAAGCACGTTTGCTTCTTTTGTGCAACATTCTGCAGGTTACATCGTTTACTAATGTACCCACATTTCACATTTGCAATGGCTTATCTCGCGCTTACATTAACCTGTGATTCTACAATCTTAGTTACATATATTATCCAGACAAATGCGTTCCCGAAATCTCGCTACTCTATTAATAATTTTTTGGTGTTACAATTTCCTTTCTGTCAATATATATTTTTCTCAACATTGTCATCCTGGCGACGGACGCACAGTTCTGCCAACGAGAGACCAGTTTGTTGATGTTTGACCTTGTTGACCCGGTCACAACCTCATTTTCACTTGCACCGCTTCATTACTATTAAAGTGGACTTCTCGGAGGTGTTCCTTAAAAATTTTGGGAACAGATCAAAATCAGATGGGGCCCAGTCGGGACTGTACAGAGGATAATCTATTATAGTGAACCCAAGGCGTCATAACGCTGCATTTGTCGCACTCGCATGTGGTCATCCATTGTCATGCTGAAGCAGGGCGCTCAAGTGTGGACGAATTCTTCGAATTCTAAACTTGAATACAGCACTCAGTTTCACATGCACCGACATAACTGCATTACACACCGCCATGTTTCGTAATACAATTTGGACCCCTCTAGTGGGAGAGCAATGCAAGTACGTAGACATGAGGAATAAAGAGGCAGAATGTTAACAGCATTTGCTCTGTTTAGAAAGCTTGAACAGTTTCGACATAAAAAATTCTGAAGTGTTATTTTTCAGGATGCCCTCATACATGTTCCATTGTCAGAGGTATCAGAACAATTTTCACTTATAGCTTTCCAGATCCGGATCCCTGACTTCAGATTGATATGAGGAGCATCAAGTAAGTAAGTTTCCCATGTTTTATTTATCTACAGAATAAACTGTGACAATGACATGTTAAGGCTGGCGAATTCGACTGATATGTGTTGACAATGCTGGCACCGGCTTATGACGCATACTGCAGTCTCTTGCCAGTATGCTGCTATTAAGCACGAAGTTGTCTCTGCAAAGGGTGTTCGCGTGTGATCTGCGCATTGTCATTCGTTTTTTTCGCAACAAAACGACTATTCGCTGCTGATATACATCGGGAATGAGCCTGTGTCTATGGAAAAGGTAGTATGACCACTTAAATGGCTATGAGACCTGGGTCCGTCATTCCACCCCTAAGACAAAGCCGGCCAGGGTAGCCGAGTGGTTCTAGGCGTTACAGTCTGGAACAGTGCGACCGCTATGGTCGCAGGTTCGAATCCTGCCTCGGGCATGGATGTGTGTGATGTCTTAGGTTAGTTAGGTTTAAGTAGTTCTAAGTTTTAGGGGACTGATGACCTCAGAAGTTAATTCTGATAGTGCTCAGAGCCATTTGAACCATTTGGAACCCAAGACAAAACGTCAGAAGGTAGTGCGAGAGAAAAGAGGCGAAATTGCCCCAAAAACGGCAAAGATCACACATTTGGCAGGTAAAATTATGGAAACCATCTTTTCGGTCTATCTGCCTTGCAACACCACAACGAACGCAGAGAGGTTCTGTAATGTCTTGAGGAATTAGCAAGTTGCCTTTAAAAGAAAACTTCTTGGTCTGTTGTCTTACGTAGGTCTCTTCCTTCATAACAGTGCTCGGCCTCAAGGAGGTCGAAAGACCCAGGTGGAACTCATAAGATTCAACTCAGAAGTGTTCCGACATCCTCGATATTCATCAGATCTCGCCACAAGTAATTTTTACATGCTTTTGCCCAACTCAGAGTGCACTTTGGAAGCAGGTACTTCAACAACGATGATGAAGTCACATAAACAGTAAACAGTTGGTTACGAGCACGACCTGGTTTGGGAATAATTGTGTAGCGTTACCAAAAACGTGGCAACTGTGTGTAAAAGTAGCAGAAGCATTGTTCAATGTCATTAATTTCAACATGTGAATTGTGTGTAATGTTTTTTACAAAATAAGGAAACTTATCGACTGTCTGCAATTTCTTGCTCTCCGACCAATGAATTGGGGTCTGTCATCTGCCTAGGTACAGACGACTTGCGTCCAAGTGACTCCCCCCCCCCCCCCCCCTCCTCCGCTGCTCATGCACGATGGAAACGTGTCTATCTCCCCATTCTGCAGTCCCCCCAACGCTTTCACTCTAACGAAGGACTTGATGATGCTACCACAGGCTGGTTTTTATCTCAAGTAGCAAAATTTTATGCAGAGGGAATTTGGCAATCATTAAGAGGTGTGATAAACTTGGAATCTCTAGAGAAATAGTAAAAAGGCGGAGGTCTTTAAGATATTTGTTCGAATAAATTTCCCGCAGAGTATTCTTAACAGTTCTCACTCCCCGGGTAGCCCTCGTGTGGTTTCGGGTGTCTGCAGCTGCGGCGTGCGGTGCAGCGAGACGTTTCGGCCGCGAGAGAATCCTAACGACCTGCCGCTTATTACTTCCGGCCCGGCCTTCGCGTTCTCCACGGCAGCCCGGTACCGCAGCTGGGTCGTATGGAAATTGTTCCGAGGAAGTCCGCCGTACAAATCGGCTCACGCTTCCGGATGGCCCCTTTCTTCCGGAGTGCTCGTTAGTTTTTATTGCTACAGTAAACACGGCCGGGCGGATGGAATCTCACGACAATACAGACCATAGCAGAAATATTTGGCACTTTACGTTTGCTCCAGCAAAAATAGAAAAAAAAAAACAACGAAACACTCGACGTAACGTCCAGCGCTCGTCCTGACGGTTAAAATAGGCAAGGATGGGAAAGAATCTATACATATAAAAGGCGTGTGTCTATGTGCTGACTTTTCTCCACGACCACCACTGCCCCTCACTCTTGCCCTTTGTCTCATGCTGTTAGTAAGGGTGTTTGGTGGAGGTGCATGCAGTGGGTGGGTGTGGCGAGCAAAAGTCCGCGAAATATAGAGCAAATAAATACTGTTAGGAGAAGCTATATACGCTGTGACTTACCGAACATTACCACACATGTGACTATGCGTTTATTGTTTAATTCGCCCAACAAAATAAGATGCTTGCGCCGTTTCGTTATTCAGACTTTAACAACGACGTGTAATATCAACAGATCAGATTTCATTTCTTAGTGCATTTTCGTTAGTCACACTTCATCGTCCATCGACAGAGACACGAAGAAAAAACTCCAGACCCTCAAACATAAAAAAGGGGTAGGGATAGCGTACATGGTCGATAATTATGTGAAGAGGAGGTCGTGGGTTCGATTCCTGGTTGTTCTTTAGTATTTGCCAATCATCGCTGGGGCGCCGTCAGTTGAAAGCGACACTATTTTATCATAACGAATGTTGGAATTATTAATAAATTCAATAGCTCTGAGTAAATCTTCTCCTCGAGTGTTAACTTTCAAAGGCAATATTGGAGCAACTCTTCCCTGAATATTTTATTTTCAATGTAGAAAAATTTCACGAAAATAGATATTTGTTCATCATCAACAATGTCACATGATTAGTCAAGTGCAATCGCGTAGCATGGTGCCTTTTCCAAAAGTTCAAGCAGAGTGCTTTCAATATCAGTAGCTAAAATTTCCGTTCTTCTTGTATTACTTGTTGCAGACATCGGAATACTTTGAACTGCAGCGACAACATCCTTTTCTTCTTCAAAAATGACGAGACTACTTCCAACATACATTCTTTCATTATTTCAGAATCTGAAAAGGGTTTTTGTGTTTACTGAGTGTCCAGCGCACACGTAACGCTGCTTCTGCCGACTTTTCTTGCTCACTCATGCAACGAACCAGCAATTTCGTGCTTTTTTCGTAAGAAGTGAGATATTCCTGTAATTTAAATTTTATCGTGATAGGTTTACAAAGCAATTATACATATCACATTTATACATTATCTAATAGAATTATATTACCTGCAGTTTTTCTTTACGAGCCTCACTGCCAAGAGGAAAGTTTTTGTGGAACTGCTGATGAGTTGTACCATAGTGTCGCTTTAAATTGCCACTTTTAATAACAGCGACAGTTTTATTGCGTATTAAGCAAACTGGAACCGCTTGAGGCCTATCAGGCAGCCTAAAACAATATTGTTCAGTCCATTCAGTCAAAAATCTCCTATTTTCAGTGTCCACTTTTCGCTTTTTAGGACCCAGGACTCGTAACTAACAAATGAATCAGCGAACGGTAAACTACATTGATTTCGGATAAACATTTCGCTTATTCTTAGTGAGTATAATCTTTTTCATGATTTCGCGTGTTTTCGTCAATTACTCCACTTTTGCTTCTTTTGCATATTGACCACGTCCTCTTTTTCTCCACTCTTCAGTCATTTGCATAACATAAATTCGCAAAACTGAAATGGTATAAGACTCTACAACACAACTGTAGATAACATCGGAGCAACTGTAATAATTGGCAAACAAAAGGGGCAGACGGGTTTTATAATACGAATACCCTTGTTATCATCTGGCTTATCTCTTGACCTTAAAACGACTGCAATTTCCGGTTAAATTAGCATACAGCAGAACCATCAACAAAGCCCAGGGGAAAACATTCAAATAATGCTACCTTAACTTCAGAATCATGTTTCTCTCACGAATAGTTGTATGTGGCGTGTTCACGAATAGGGTATCCTACACAATTGTTCCTTTATATTTGGAACAAGGAATATGCAAAAGCCGGCCGGTGTGGCTAAGCGGTTCTATTCGCTTCAGTCTGGAACCGCGTGACCGCTACGGTCGCAGGTTCGAATCCTGCCTCTGGCATGGAGTGTGTGATGTTCTTAGGTTAGTTAGGTTTAAGTAGTTCTAAGTTCTAGGGGACTGATGATCTCAGATGTTAAATCCCATAGTGAACAGAGCCATTTAGCCATTTTGAACATGCAAGTGCAGGAACTAGAATGAGACGAGGTACTGGCGGAATTAAAGCTGTGAGGACGGGGCGTGAGTCGTGCTTGGGTAGCTCAGTTGGTAGAGCACTTACCCGCGAAAGGCAAAGGTCCCGAGTTCGAGTCTCGGTCCGGCACACAGTTTTAATCTGCCAGGATATTTCAAGTGCAGGATGTTTCAAACAGAATATACGCATTTAGATTGCATATATTTATTAAACCCTAAGACACACGAATATGAAATTTTACACACAACATCTTAAGTTCAGGTTACAGATGTTCAATATGTCTTTCATCTGCGACACTAACAATATCACGTGGATACTCAAATTCCTCCCATATATGGGCAACCATGTCCTTTGTCACTGATATTATGGCAGTACAGATCCGGTTCTTCAACTCTTCAAAGTTCTCTGGGAGTGGTGGTAGATAAACGTTGTCTGTAACGAAACCTCACAGGAAGAAGTCACGGGGTGTCAAATCCGGTGACCGTGGAGCCAAGCTGAGACATGCTAAGTCGCCAACTCCTTGACGACCAATCCAACGGTTCGCTAGAGTTTCATTCAGATATTCACGCACTTGGCAGCTCCAGTGAGGGGGGGGGGGGGGGGGGGGGGTGCCACGTCTTGTTGAAAAATGTTGTCTTGGTGCAGCCTCGGAAAAAACCAGTTTGGTAACATAGCGAAATACTCGCGACCGTTAACCGTGTTTCCTTCAAAGAAGAATGGGCCGTACACAGGTGATCGGGATTTCGCACAAAACACGTTGACCTTGGGCGAATCTCGTACATGTTCAATGGCTGCATGTGGGTTCCGTAGGCCCCAAATTCGAACATTGTGTTTGTTTACCTGACCACTAACGTGGAAAGTCGCTTCATCACTGAACACGATGCATTGTGCGGAAATGTTATCATTATCAACAGCATCAAGAATCTCGTTACATAAAGCCACACATTTGCATTTGTTATCAGGACGCAGAGCTTGTAACAGTTGTAACTTGCACTGCTTCATAACCAACCGACGCCTCAAAACACGCCAAATTGTAGGCGGTTGTAACTCCCCACTGGCACGACGAGTTGATTTTGAAGGACGACGTTGGAAAGCAGTTCGAATTCGTGCATCATTTTGTTCAAGAACACCGTGGCGGCCAGGACTCTTTCCTTCACATACATATACTGTATCTAGAAATTGTCGATATCATCTGCGAATGTTCCACCCATTCGGAGGATAAGTGTGGTACCTCAACCTGAAACGTCTTTGCTCTGTAATAACGGAATTGCACTTCGCAAACTCGAGAACATAAAATGATTTTTGCTGCGAAATATCCATTTTAAACATATGACGGTAACCAAGCAAAACAAAAGACAAAATGACTTCTAGCGGCTATTAATACACTCCTGGAAATGGAAAAAAGAACACATTGACACCGGTGTGTCAGACCCACCATACAATGATCACACGCACGGCACAGCGGACACACCAGGAACCGCGGTGTTGGCCGTCGAATGGCGCTAGCTGCGCAGTATTTGTGCACCGCCGCCGTCAGTGTCAGCCAGTTTGCCGTGGCATACGGAGCTCCATCGCAGTCTTTAACACTGGTAGCATGCCGCGACAGCGTGGACGTGTACCGTATGTGCAGTTGACGGACTTTGAGCGAGGGCGTATAGTGGGCATGCGGGAGGCCGGGTGGACGTACCGCCGATTTGCTCAACACGTGGGGCGTGAGGTCTCCACAGTACATCGATGTTGTCGCCAGTGGTCGGCGGAAGGTGCACGTGCCCGTCGACCTGGGACCGGACCGCAGCGACGCACGGATGCACGCCAAGACCGTAGGATCCTACGCAGTGCCGTAGGGGACCGCACCGCCACTTCCCAGCAAATTAGGGACACTGTTGCTCCTGGGGTATCGGCGAGGACCATTCGCAACCGTCTCCATGAAGCTGGGCTACGGTCCCGCACACCGTTAGGCCGTCTTCCGCTCACGCCCCAACATCGTGCAGCCCGCCTCCAGTGGTGTCGCGACAGGCGTGAATGGAGGGACGAATGGAGACGTGTCGTCTTCAGCGATGAGAGTCGCTTCTGCCTTGGTGCCAATGATGGTCGTATGCGTGTTTGGCGCCGTGCAGGTGAGCGCCACAATCAGGACTGCATACGACCGAGGCACACAGGGCCAACACCCGGCATCATGGTGTGGGGAGCGATCTCCTACACTGGCCGTACACCACTGGTGATCGTCGAGGGGACACTGAATAGTGCACGGTACATCCAAACCGTCATCGAACCCATCGTTCTACCATTCCTAGACCGGCAAGGGAATTTGCTGTTCCAACAGGACAATGCACGTCCGCATGTATCCCGTGCCACCCAACGTGCTCTAGAAGGTGTAAGTCAACTACCCTGGCCAGCAAGATCTCCGGATCTGTCCCCCATTGAGCATGTTTGGGACTGGATGAAGCGTCGTCTCACGCGGTCTGCACGTCCAGCACGAACGCTGGTCCAGCTGAGGCGCCAGGTGGAAATGGCATGGCAAGCCGTTCCACAGGACTACATCCAGCATCTCTACGATCGTCTCCATGGGAGAATAGCAGCCTGCATTGCTGCGAAAGGTGGATATACACTGTACTAGTGCCGACATTGTGCATGCTCTGTTGCCTGTGTCTATGTGCCTGTGGTTCTGTCAGTGTGATCATGTGATGTATCTGACCCCAGGAATGTGTCAATAAAGTTTCCCCTTCCTGGGACAATGAATTCACGGTGTTCTTATTTCAATTTCCAGGAGTGTATAAAGTAGACTCTGTATTCGTTTCTACACCAGCCAAGCGGAGTTGAACAAAATAATACTTTGTAACACGTATAGTGTTTTTGAAACACCCTGCGTAATATACAATCAAGTGTTGCGAAAAAATATCGTATTTACGTATGTGCAACGAAAAGCAAGTGTCTCAAGAAATAAAGCAGCTTCCACTCATTTTCAGCTTAATCTAAATATTATAATGTTAAGACAATATTACTAAATTAGCATTGGCCTCATGTTGTGTCTACGTAACGTAATGTTAATGCCAGTGTGGATGGAACTGGGTGAGGATTGTATAAGCGAGTTTATCCGCTAATAAAGCAAACTTCAAAAGTCATAGAGAAAACAGCTTTTTCTGAGAGAACTAGGTGTTCCACGTGGGGTATTACATTGAGATATCTGCCAACCATAATTACTCACTTCCACCCAACACAGTGTGGATGAAACACTTTCAGAGCCCTCTCACCATTACACTACATCCTGAATGATACAATAAAAACATTTTCACATACACGGTAAAGTTCGCAAGTCATATATTACTTAGCTTTACCTAGGAGTATTTACTGTTCGATATTCCGCGGATTTTTGTCCATCACACTCTCCCACTGCCACGCACCGAGACCGAAATTCCTTACTAGCACGATAACTGAACTGAAGCGCCAAGGAAACTGGTATAGGCTTGTGTATTCAAATACAGAGATATGTAAACAGGCAGAATGTGGCGCTGCTGTCGGCCACGCCGATATAAGACAACAAGGGCCTTGCGCAGTTGTTAGATCGGTTACTGCTGCTACAACGGCACGTTATTAAGATTTAAGGGAAGGTGGTGTTATAGTCGGTCACGAGCGATGGGACACAGCATCTCCGAGTTAGCAATGAAGCGGGATTTTCCCATACGACTCTTTCACGAGTGTACCATGAATATCAAGAATCCGGTAAAATATCAAATCTCCGACATCACTGCAGCTGGAAGAAGATCCTGCAAGAACGGGACCAACGACGACTGAAGAGAACCGCTCAGTGTGACAGAAGTGCAACACTTCCGCAAGCTGCGGCGGATTTCAGTGCTCGGGCATCAACAAGTGTCAGCGTGCGAACCATTCAACGAGACATCGTCGATATGGGCTCTCGGAGCCAAAGGGCCACTCCTGTACCCTTGATGACTGCACGACACAAAGTTTTACGCCCCTCCTGGACCCGTGAACACCGACATTGGATTGTTGATGACTGGAATCATGTTCCCTGGTCGGACGAGTCTCGTTTCAAATTGTATCGAGAGGATGGACATGTACAGGTATGGACACAACTTCATGAATCCATGGAACCTGCATTTCAGCAGGAGTGTTCAAGCTGGTGGAGAATCTGTAATGGTGTGTGGCGTGTGTAGGTGGAGTGATATGGGACCCCTGATACGTCTAGATACGACTACCTCAGTATCCTGTGTGATCACCTGCATCCGACGGACGTGGACAATTTCAGCAGGACAGTGCGACACCTCACGCGTCCAGAATTGCTACAGAGTGGCTCCAGGAACACTCTTCTGAGTTTAAACACTTCTGCTGGCCACCAAACTCCCCAGACATGAACACTGTTGAGCATACCTGGGATACCTTGCAGCGTGCTGTTCAGAAGAGATCTCTACGCCCAGTACTCTTACGTATTTAGAACAGCCCTGCAAGATTCATGGTGTTAGTTCTCTACAGCACTACTTCAGATAGTAGTCGAGCCCATGCCACATCGTTTTGCGACACTTCTGTGTTCTGGCGGGGGCTCTACACGATATTAGGCAGATATATCAATTTGTTTGCCCTTTCAATGTATATTCGCAATACCTTCAATGAAATGTACGTCTGTATGTATCTCACATCTAAAATGGTACTCATGCCTTCTTCCCTTCCATATAGTCTGACTAGTATTAGCATAAGATGTTGAAGGAAGGCATCCTAAGTAATATTGATGCGTGGTGTCTGTTCTTTCGGACATGTAATTGATACTTCTAGCTGTGCAATCGATCCACTTTGTTCAGTGCGAATGCACACATACGCCCCATCTCCGGCGGGAATCAGAATAGTGAACATGGAGTCAATTAGCCGGCACGGTGAGTCGGCGTGTTGAGTCAGAGGATTAGCTGCCCTGTGTAGCCTAATAAGAAAATGAGTGAATGAATCGAACGAAAGCAGGAGTCATGTGACGTCCACCCCGAACAAACGCAACTAACAATAGCGAACACAATGAGATCAGAAAAAAAAGGATGGCGCAGTGATTAAGGCACCTGCCTAGTAATCAG
Organism: Schistocerca americana; assembly: GCF_021461395.2. Lineage (NCBI taxonomy): Eukaryota > Metazoa > Arthropoda > Insecta > Orthoptera > Acrididae > Schistocerca > Schistocerca americana. Next base: position 601,567,260 of record NC_060123.1, on the reverse strand, counting down.
GAGGTCCCCGGATCGAATCCCCGTCCAGTACACATTTTCACTCATCGCAGCTGATTCCGCGTAATATTCTGCTGCAGTTGTGAGCACTGATTACCTTTTGTTTACATATTTCTGAGTACTATTCGCCAGTCTGAGATCCATTCTCGGTAGGATTAATAGAGAAGATCCAGTGCAGTTGGTCAGGTTTTCTTTAATCACCCGAGAGGTCACCGATATCCTGATTGCGTTGTCCACTACAGTGTTTTTGTGTTTTTGTTGATGTGGTTGTCAGTCCGATGACTGTGTACAAGGTTCCCGAAGCCCCGAACGCAAGTGATGTCCCTAGTCTAAATTTTACAGAGAGGCCGCCTTTTTCGTCCGTCACCTATAATCTGATGCGACAACAATCGACCGGTTCACGCCGAAATAGAACGAATCGTCGTCAGCGAAGCTGCCTTGCCAATCAAATCATTTCGCCGGACCACCTGTCTTGTCAGACTGAGGACCCTCGAAAAACGCCCCTTCCTTCTGGTCCAAGCCGCTACCTATAGCAGACGGTAAATGGTTTAGTTACTTTGCCTGGGCGTTTTCCCCTCTCCTCCGACATGCGTCTGGGGCTCATGGAGTTATTGTCTCTTGTCCCCCGGCAAACCTCGCCATGTAATCCCCATGAGCAAATAAACCGATGCGGTTTCTTTTTCTAAACCTGAATACCGTATATTAATTACAAGTCCACGCCACTTTCCAATCCTGACTGCACTCCCGAGAACACGTAATGCTGCTATATAGTAGGTCTCCACCTGAACCTGCCTAATGTTGTCGAGCTTTGGTTTTCCCCTACAACCCCTCCCCTACCACCCACGCATCCATTCATTCCCATACTGATTTCTTCGCGCCTCAAGTTTTGTGCCAACCAATCCCTTCTGGTAGGTTGTGTTGTAAATTTTGTTTTTCCCAAACTCCATCTAATATTCATCATTCTTCTGTAGGACTTCATAAGCTTCTACTCTATTCTTGCCCAAACCGTTAATAGTTCACTTCCATACAAGGCTACAGTACAGACAAATACGTCCAGAAAAGACTTCCTAGCGCTTTAACTCACATTTGATGCTAGCGAAATTCTGTTTGTCTACCGATACTTGTTGTCATGTTATTGCTAGTCTACATTTCATATCGTCCCCACTACGGACATCATAATTTATTTCGTTGCCCAAACAACAAAACTCATCTACAACTTTTGGTATCTCATTTCCTAATCTAATTCCCTCAACATTGCCTTTTTTGATTGCATTGCCCTCATTTCATTTTTGTTCCTGTTTATTTTGTAATCTTATTTCAAGACTTTATTCATTCCATTCAACTGCTATTGCATGTCCTTTTAATTTCTTCTTCCAGAACTGTAATTCCCTTTCGAAATTTCTCCGCAATTCCTTCACAGCTAGCTAAATGTATACATTGAATAACATATGCTATAGGCTTCAACGTTCTCTCACTCACTTCTCAACTTCTGCCTTCCTTTTATGTCCCTTGACTCTTATAACTGCCATCCGATTTCTGTACATTTGAGAATAACCGTTTGCTACCTCTGTTTTCTCCCTGATAGCTTCGGAATTTGAAAGAGTGTTGACGAAAACTTTTTCTAAATATACAAATAACATAAATTTATTTTTACCTGTTGTAAGAAGGTGTGGTCTCCTGACCTTCATTTCTTACATATTCCATCCTCAAAATCGTATTCTACACATTAAGACGCTTCTTTCGAACCCAAACTCTGTAAGGTGGAGTCAATTTTGTATCAATTCGTGTAAGCGATGTGCAAATCTAACAAGTAAATTGCAAGTGCGCACCAATGTTGAAAAAGTCGAGGCTGGCGTACACAACTTGATGGCTACAGGAATTTTCGTTCTAAAGAGGCAACCAGCACGCTGGGAGGCCCGTCCCTTTAGAGGGGTGAGTCAACACACACCTACTTTGGCCGGAGCGACCACCCGGACAGAGGACAGCTTTTGCCAGAGCGAAGGGATAACGACCGCTGTGTTCGACTTAAAAGCAAATCCGACACATTGTGTGGGAGCGCCCAGAAGACGCATTTTTTGATGGACCGATTGCGTAGTTACGGAGTTCTCACAGGAGGACAGTATATGCCTAATGGGGATGCTACATAGTTCCGCATTGGTCGACTTAAACGAAACGTCATTCTCCCGTTTAAGAGAGCAATGCTGATTGGCAGAACATTTCTGACACAAAGAGACAGGGGAGTGAGGGAAGGCAGTGAATGATATACCCTTGCAATTTTTCCAGAAAAAGGGGATGTTCCGTTGTTGCTCTTGGAGCGGGAACACGTCATGAGAGCGAGTGTGCTCATACGTGTACGCAAAGAGCGAGGAACATAGTCTCTCCTCAGTACTTCACTGGGAGAGCACCTCTGTCATTAGTGAATTGGAGTGATACTCTACATTGAGTCGCTCGCAATTAAGTGTTGTTAACTGTGTTGGCTGCCACACTTATTGTGCGGTGTGAAGATGGACAGAGTACTACTTAAACGCCTGCGAGCGAATATTGAGTGGCATCGCGGTGGACTGGTTATCTGACCGGTGTACCATCAGTAGTTAGACTAGGGGCGGATAGGAGTCCTGGATCTCATCAAGGTGTAGGGAGAGTTTGATTGGCGAAAGTCAATCCAGATGGAAAGAGATAGTTGTGTTATTTGTCAGCAGCGAGTGACGCAGGCAGCAGTCACCTCAGCTCATGGTATTGTGCGCTACAGCGTATGCTAGCCCCATCTGTCATCCATAACAGTACACTCCATTACATTTCTCACGCAACAGCCTTGACCGTACCTAGAAAAGTTATTCAAGTTGTGTAGGCGCGGCTCTCAGCCATTCTGCCGAGTAAATAATATTCTTAAAGTAAGGGGAGAAAAGAACCTTTCCATACTTTGTAAAATAATAGCATTCCTATCCATAAGAGGTAATCTACTGTTCCGAAAAGAACTCGGAAATTTATTAATTTATAAGAAAAAGTTGCACTTGATTTCTCAGAATTTTTTGCAATAAAAATTATTTTTCGTTCGTTTAATGTTTTTCTTACACTAACTAGCAATACTCCCGTACCCAAGTATCCCACTAGTTACGTAAGACATAGAATATTTTTGTGTCTCTTCCTTACAGCGGACGACTCCAGAAGATATTTGTTGCTAAAGGTTTTTCAAGCAGTTCTTGTTGGTACATTAGGAGCATCTGTCTGACTTGTGTAGTAGTGTGAGGTGGAAACTGTTTCTTGCAGCCGGCCGCGGTGGTCTCGCGGTTCCAGGCGCGCAGTCCGGAACCGTGCGACTGCTACGGTCGCAGGTTCGAATCCTGCCTCGGGCATGGATGTGTGTGATCTCCTTAGGTTAGTTAGGTTTAAGTAGTTCTAGGGGACTGATGACCACAGCAGTTGAGTCTCATAGTGCTCAGAGTCATTTGAACCATTTGTTTCTTGCAGGAGCCAAAGCGTACTTGTTGGATCAAATCCATTACACAACTTGACAAAATAAAACCCACACACTCACACTGTCTTTAATCTATCTTCTAAGAAAAGTGGTAATCAGTATTGCTTTGCATCTTCTCACATACCTAAAGTGGTATTCCCAGATGTCAGCTTCTGCCAGTTTTTCATTTTTCTGCAAGTTATTCGTTCTGTATATTGCTACTGTGACTTATTAAACTGACAGTTTGATAATATTCACAGCTAACTTCTTTGAAACCGGAATTATTGCATTTCTCTTGAAGTTTGAGTGTATTTCACCTGTCTCATGTATCTTGCTCTCCATGTGGCATACTTCTGTCATGCCTGGCTCTCCCAAAGATTCCAATAATTTTGAGGGAATATTGTCTACTCTATGTGCCTTCTTTAGACTTAGAACTTACAGTGCTATTCTTTTCACACTATCACATCTCATATCCATACTTACTTCCTCCACCCCTTCTGTAATGTAGTCATCGCGTTCAAGTTTTGATTAAGAGGGGAATATTTGCTAGAAGAGGCAGGCAACGTGTTACTTCTTCCCATGTAAACCTCGCGAAACGACTATGACGGTATAATCAGAGAAATTAGAGCTCACGCCGAAGCTCACCGGCAGTCATTCTTCCGCTGTACAATTGATTCAGGAGAGCTAATTCGAAATGGTACACGGAAAGGTTAACTGACAAAAGAATATGGTGTTACATAACTCCAGAGAGCTGAGTATAGTGGGATAGACTCTCATTTTTAGACTGTGGTGCAAAAATAAACAAGAAACGTTAACAAACTTTAGATGAGACCGTATGCATATGTACACACCCTGTTACTGCTTTTTTGACTTAGCAAACATTGGTTGGTGTGAGAATGGGCGTAGCCCGAAGTTGCTCACCGATTAAATAAATATCCGTTTTATTTGCAACTTCGGCTATCTCTCTTTGCCACACAATATGGCATTCAGTTTGTTATTTATAGCTCCATAATGGTGGTAGAAATTTTTTCACTAACAAATGGTATTTTTTGCAGTGTACCCCCTGCTAGATGTATACCTGTATTTTAACAAACATACAACACTAAAAAAATTTCTCTGTGTTCTATAAAAGTACAGAACAGAAATTTATAGCAGCAGTACTGTTAACATATCCGAATTACGTTTTAAAAAAATCTTTCGCACTGGGTCGGACTCGAAAGTATGTCCCATAAGCAATGTATTTTGTTTGTAAATTGATTACTATAGTAGATCACTTACTTTTGTAAACCTCAGCGTGTGCTACCTTGGTAGCTCGGAGAATGTCAAGGCGGTATTAAAGTTCCCGCCGGGTGTTTCGTAACGTGTCTTCTGTCACAGTACCCACAGCAGTTTGTATCCTAGCCTTCAGTTCGTCGACATCAGCAAGTGGTGTGACAAAGACTCGTCCTTGATATAGCCCCAGAAAAAAAAGTCTGGAGAGCGGGATGGCCAGGAATTTGGACCGTTCCTTCCAATCCATCAATCCAGACCTTACTCCCCTCTCCAGACATTACTCCCCATGACTTTTTTTCTGGGGCACACCACTTGCTGACGTCGACGAACGGAGGCTAGGACACAAGCTGCTGAGGGTATTGTGACAGAACACACGTTACGAAACACCTGGCAGGAACTGGAATACAGCCTCGACATTCTCCGAGCTACCAAGAGACCACACGTTGAGGTTTACTAACGTAAGTGGTCTTAAAAAAACTAGTAACACTAACCCACGTAAAGGCATCAAATGTAAATTAATATGTCAAACTGTTATTCTGTAACAAATTGGTATAATCCGGGCAAGACTCTGTGCTCACCCTGTTTATAAAAGGTTACAATATCGCATAAAGAACTCCGTCTTCAAGCCACGACTGGCCTACCGGGACCATCCGACCGCTGTGTCATCTTTGGTGGAGGATGCGGATAGGAGGGGCATGCGGTCAGCACACCGCTCTCCTGGTAGTAAGATGGTATTCTTGACCGATGCCGCTAGTACTTGGTCGAGCAGTTCTTCAACCCGTGGTCCAGGGGTAGCGTCTTCGATTCGTAATCAAAACGTCTTCGGTCCCGGGTTCGATCCCCGCCACTGCCTAAATTTTGATAAATAATCAGCATTGGCGGCCGAAGACTTCCGGCATAAGAAGTCAGCCTCATTCTGCCAACGGCCTTGTCAAAGAGGGCGGAGGAGCGGATAAAGGATCAGGGCACTCTCTTGTCCTAGGGATGGGAAATTGCCCCTAAAGGCGGAAGAATCAGCAATGATCAACGACATGAGGATGCAGAAGGCAATGGAAACCACTGCATTAAAGACACGTAACGTGTATCCACAGGACATGTGGCCTGTAATTGAAGAAGTGTCATGATGATCTCTCCATTGGCAAAAGATTCCGGAATAGTCCCCCATTCGGATCTCCGGGAGGGGACTGCCAAGGGGGAGGTTACCATGAGAAAAAGATCGAATAATCAACGAAAGGATAACGTTCTACGAGTCGGGGCGTGGAATGTCAGAAGCTTGAACGTGGTAGGGTAACTAGAAAATCTGAAAAGGGAAATGCAAAGGCTCAATCTAGATATAGCAGGGGTCAGTGAAGTGAAGTGGAAGGAAGACAAGGATTTCTGGTCAGATGAGTATCGGGTAATATCAACAGCAGCAGAAAATGGTATAACAGGTGTAGGATTCTTTATGAATAGGAAGGTAGGGCAGAGGGTGTGTTACTGTGAACAGTTCAATGACCGGGTTGTTCTAATCAGAATCGACAGCAGACCAACACTGACAACGATCGTTCAGGTATACATGCCGACGTCGCAAGCTGAAGATGAACAGATAGAGAAAGTGTATGAGGATATTGAAAGGGTAATGCAGTATGTAAAGGGGGACGAAAATCTAATAGTCATGGGCGACTGGAATGCAGTTGTAGGGGAAGGAGTAGAAGAAAACGTTACAGGACAACATGGGCTTGGGACAAGGAATGAAAGAGGAGAAAGACTAATTGAGTTCTGTAACAAGTTTCAGCTAGTAACAGCGAATACCCTGTTCAAGAATCACAAGAGGAGGAGGTATACTTGGAAAAGGCCGGGAGATACGGGAAGATTTCAATTAGATTACATCATGGTCAGACAGAGATTCCGAAATCAGATACTGGATTGTAAGGCGTACCCAGGACCAGATATAGACTCAGCTCACAATATAGTAGTGATGAAGAGTAGGCTGAAGTTCAATACGCAAAGAAGTGGGATACGGGAGTACTAAGGAATGACGAGATACGTTTGAAGTTCTCTAACGCTATAGATACAGCAATCAGGAATAGCGCAGTAGGCAGTACAGTTGAAGAGGAATGGATATCTCTAACAAGGGCCATCACAGAAGTTGGGAAGGAAAACATAGGTACAAAGAAGGTAGCTGCGAAGAAACCATGGGTAACAGAAGGAATACTTCAGTTGATTGATGAAAGAAGGAAGTACAAACATGTTCCGGGAAAAATCAGGAATACAGAAATACAAGTCGCTGAGGAATGAAATAAATAGGAAGTGCAGGGAAGCTAAGACGAAATGGCTGCAGGAAAAATGTGAAGACATCGAAAAAGATATGATTGTCGGAAGGACAGACTCAGCATACAGGAAAGTCAAAACAACCTTTGGTGACATTAAAAGCAACGGTGGTAACATTAAGAGTGCAATGGGAATTCCACTGTTAAATGCAGAGGAGAGAGCAGATAGGTGGAAACAACACATTTAAAGCCTCTATGAGGGTGAAGATTTGTCTGATGTGATAGAGGAAGAAACAGGAGTCGATTTAGAAGAGATAGGGGATCCAGTATTAGAATCGGAATTTAAAAGAGCTTTGGAGGACTTAACGGTCAAATAAGGCAGAAGGGATAGATAACATTCCATCAGAATTTCTAAAATCATTGGGGGAAGTGGCAACCAAACGACTATTCACATTGGTGTGTAGAATACATGAGTCTGGCGACATACCGTCTGACTTTCGGAAAAGCATCATCCACACAATTCCGAAGACGGCAAGAGCTGACATATGCGAGAATTATGGCACAATCAGCTTAACAGCTCATGCATCGAATCTGCTTACAAGAATAATATACAGAAGAATGGAAAAGAAAATTGAGAACGCGCTAGGTGACGATCAGTTTGGCTTTAGGAAAAGTAAAGGGACGAGAGAGGCAATTTTGACGTTACGGCTAATAATGGAAGCAAGACAAAAGAAAAATCAAGACACTTTCATAGGATTTGTCGACCTGGAAAAAGCGTTCGACAGTATAAAATGGTGCAAGCTGTTCGAGATTCTGAAAAAAGTAGGGGTAAGCTATAGAGAGAGACGGGTCATATACAACCAAGAGGGAATAATAAGAGTGGACGATCAAGAACGAAGTGCTCGTATTAAAAAGGGTGTAAGACAAGGCTGTAGCCTTTCGCCCCTACTCTTCAATCTGTACATCGAGGAAGCAATGATGGAAATAAAAGAAAGATTCAGGAGTGGAATTAAAATACAAGGTGAAAGGATATCAATTATACGATTCGCTGATGACATTGCAATCCTGAGTGAAAGTGAAGAAGAATTAAATGATCTGCTGAACGGAATGAACAGTCTAATGAGTACACAGTATGGTTTGAGAATAAATCGGAGAAAGACGAAGGTAATGAGGAGAAGTAGAAATGAGAACAGCGAGAAACTTAACATCAGGATTGATGGTCACGAAGTCAATGAAGTTAAGGAATTCTGCTACCTAGGCAGTAAAATAACCAATGACGGACGGAGCAATGAGGACATCAAAAGCAGGCTCGCTATGGCAAAAAAGGCATTTCTGGCAAAGAGAAGTCTACTAATATCAAATACCGGTCTTAATTTGAGGAAGAATTTTCTGAGGACGTACGTCTGGAGTACAGCATTGTATGGTAGTGAAACATGGACTGTGGGAAAACCGGAACAGAAGAGAATCGAAGCATTTGAGATGTGGTGCTATAGACGAATGTTGAAAATTAGGTGGACTGATAAGGTAAGGAATGAGGAGGTTCTACGCAGAATCGGAGAGGAAAGGAATATGTGGAAAACACTGATAAGGAGAAGGGACAGGATGATAGGACATCTGCTAAGACATGAGGGAATGACTTCCATGGTACTAGAGGGAGTTGTAGAGGGCAAAAACTGTAGAGGAAGACAGAGATTGGAATACGTCAAGCAAATAATTGAGGACGTAGGTTGCAAGTGCTACTCTGAGATGAAGAGGTTAGCACAGGAAAGGAATTCGTGGCGGGCCGCATCAAACCAGTCAGTAGACTGATGACCAAAAAAAAAAAAGTTCCTCAATTGGCATCAAGAGGCTGAGTTCACCCCGAAAAATGGCAACAGTGGATGGCGGCCTGCATGGTCACCCCTCCAAGCGCCGACCACACCTGACAGCGCTTAACTGCGGTAACCTCACGGGAACCGGTGTATCCACTGCGGCAATATCACATGATATTGTAAAAAATGTGTAGGTGCTCGATACTGATGATTTGTACATAAAAACCAGTGACAATAAACGAGTATTTTGTAAAATACACATAGACGGAAAGTACTGATGGTTTTTAAAACTCGTTGGTCGATTTTATATCACAGATACACTAAAGCCATCGATGAATTTGACTGAAGCTAGTGGACACATGAAAAAATTGTCACGATGAGGGTGTGATGATGAGTATGACTGTGGGGCAGTTTTGAACCGCAGGTGGCGATTAGAAGTAAGGGAGGTTGATGAAGAGGAAAGGAGAAAAAGGGGGGATGGTATCAAGTAGAGCGTTGTGATTAGGGTTGGAAAGAGGGGTATATCTCGACACGGATTTCATTGGTGTGGAATGGAAGTTGGTTAAAATTTCGGCGGTAAAGGATGGAAAAAGAATGGAGGCTCTACGAAGGTGGAAGCATATGTATGTAATGGCGCAACAGGGTACGTGGATTCTGTATTAGTAGGTGGGGAAACTGTGTGCTGGGAGTGGATTTTGCGACTGATGTATCAGATACAAAAGTGCTCTAGGAAGAGGAGAAGATGTGGGAAGTGGATACGTTGGTACAGGATGCGAATTGGGAAAGGTAGGCGGATGCCGAAGGCAAGGCAGCGTGCATTTCTTTCCAGGATTAGAAGGAAGTTACGGAATTTAGGCGAGATAGAGATCCAGGAAATGTAGGCATTGATTAGGATTGCGCAGATGAGTGATTCTTAGGTGACGATAGTGGTAGAAAGATGTATACTCCAGGTTCAGCCTGTTAGTAGTTTGAGTCGGCTTCGAGCTTTGTGTTGGATGGTAAGGAGATGTGCGTTCCACTATACTTCTCTGTCGAGAACTAGTCCTAAGTGCTTTACTGTGTAAGTCAGAGAGATGGGTTGGTTGTAGACGGAGACATAAAAATCTGAACGACGAAAAACGTGAGTGGTGCGGCCAAAAACGGTGGTTTTGCTTTTCTGTAGATTGTCTTGAAATTTACACATACACTCCTGGAAATTGAAATAAGAACACCGTGAATTCATTGTCCCAGGAAGGGGAAACTTTATTGACACATTCCTGGGGTCAGATACATCACATGATCACACTGACAGAACCACAGGCACATAGACACAGGCAACAGAGCATGCACAATGTCGGCACTAGTACAGTGTATATCCACCTTTCGCAGCAATGCAGGCTGCTATTCTCCCATGGAGACGATCGTAGAGATGCTGGATGTAGTCCTGTGGAACGGCTTGCCATGCCATTTCCACCTGGCGCCTCAGTTGGACCAGCGTTCGTGCTGGACGTGCAGACCGCGTGAGACGACGCTTCATCCAGTCCCAAACATGCTCAATGGGGGACAGATCCGGAGATCTTGCTGGCCAGGGTAGTTGACTTACACCTTCTAGAGCACGTTGGGTGGCACGGGTTACATGCGGACGTGCATTGTCCTGTTGGAACAGCAAGTTCCCTTGCCGGTCTAGGAATGGTAGAACGATGGGTTCGATGACGGTTTCGATGTACCGTGCACTATTCAGTGTCCCCTCGACTATCACCAGTGGTGTACGGCCAGTGTAGGAGATCGCTCCCCACACCATGATGCCGGGTGTTGGCCCTGTGTGCCTCGGTCGTATGCAGTCCTGATTGTGGCGCTCACCTGCACGGCGCCAAACACGCATACGACCATCATTGGCACCAAGGCAGAAGCGACTCTCATCGCTGAAGACGACACGTCTCCATTCGTCCCTCCATTCACGCCTGTCGCGACACCACTGGAGACGGGCTGCACGATGTTGGGGCGTGAGCGGAAGACGGCCTAACGGTGTGCGGGACCGTAGCCCAGCTTCATGGAGACGGTTGCGAATGGTCCTCGCCGATACCCCAGGAGCAACAGTGTCCCTAATTTGCTGGGAAGTGGCGGTGCGGTCCCCTACGGCACTGCGTAGGATCCTACGGTCTTGGCGTGCATCCGTGCGTCGCTGCAGTCCGGTCCCAGGTCGACGGGCACGTGCACCTTCCGCCGACCACTGGCGACAACATCGATGTACTGTGGAGACCTCACGCCCCACGTGTTGAGCAATTCGGCGGTACGTCCACCCGGCCTCCCGCATGCCCACTATACGCCCTCGCTCAATGTCCGTCAACTGCACATACGGTTCACGTCCACGCTGTCGCGGCATGCTACCAGTGTTAAAGACTGCGATGGAGCTCCGTATGCCACGGCAAACTGGCTGACACTGACGGCGGCGATGCACAAATGCTGCGCAGCTAGCGCCATTCGACGGCCAACACCGCGGTTCCTGGTGTGTCCGCTGTGCCGTGCGTGTGATCATTGCTTGTACAGCCCTCTCGCAGTGTCCGGAGCAAGTATGGTGGGTCTGACACACCGGTGTCAATGTGTTCTTTTTTCCATTTCCAGGAGTGTATTACACCACCTGACTAGGGGATTCAATTGGCGTTGGAGGGAAACATGGGAGAGTTGAAAGGCATGATGAGTGTAGTCGGTGTCATCAGCATATCGCAGGAGGTGGCCGTTTGGTAATGTCTGCAGTGTACAGAGTGTAGAGGAGGGGTCAACGGACAGAGCCTTGAGACACACCTACAGTGGGATGAAAGATGCAGCAGTAGGCTTGTTTGACTGTGACAGATGTAGGACGGTATTGAATGAAGGGTGCTATCTGATGGACATACTTAACAGGAAGTGCATAGATCTGTAGCTTAAAGAGCAGTCCTGGTCCAAGGCTTTTTGGATATCGAAGGAGACAAATATGGAAAACTTCCGTTTATTCAGTTGATGAGAGATTAAGTGGGTATCATAAAGAAGTTGGTCATCGAAGGAATGGCTGGGGCGAAAGCCGTATTGGGTATTGGGAATGGATAGGTGGTTTGCAAGATGCTGATGGATTCGTTGGTTAAAAATTGTTTCAAAAATTTGCTGAAAACTGATGTGTGGCTGATAGGTCGATATGACGAGGTCTGTGAAAGTGGTTTGTCAGATTTCAGGAAGAGAACGACTTTTGACATTTTCCAGTACGCTGGGTACAAGCAGTGTTCCGGGTGGTATTGTAAGGGATAACAAGGGTTTCATGATAGGCTCTGAGGCATTCCTTGATGGCGGTAGATAATTGTGTCGTGATGGGGCATAGTATTTTGCTTTTTGTCGAGTGTTTGTTTAATGATATCAGCTGTTATTGGCGTGCTTAGTCCTGTTCGTGGAGTGCTGTATAAGTACTGGAAGCTTGGTGCGAATGGTGGGATAGTGTAATGGGACGCGAAATTAAAGCGTCACCCATCCACAAGGATCAGCTCAGTTTGCAGGTAAATGTAAGTTTAATTTAGTGTTTTGTTTATGTATTTGTAATATTTTGTTATGTTTGTAAAATATTTAAAGTTTTGTATTTTTTTTTGTATGTTTCGTGTTTGGAGAGAGCAGCGCAACTCGCGGAAACAGCATCCTCACTGCCGGAACCAGAAAGAAAATTGCTGGCCGCTTGACGTCGCGGGTCAACGGCCAAAGAGCACCAGAAGATCCTGTGACCGGGTTGTTGCGTCGAACCTCCAACATTCAAATGAATAAAAATTTGTTATTTTTCATTTTCATGACGTCACAGAATGTTTAGTTCACGTTGTATTTTGTTCAGTTCTGTTTTGTCGAGTCTGATGTTCACATCTATATGTAGCATATACGAAGACAATAAAACAGTGTATGCTCTAAAGCTTAAATACATGTTTGAGAATTATTTATGAAGAGTTATATTGAGGAAGAATTATTACTGAATTTTTCCAAGATATTAATTTTCAGAAGAGTTTGATTTCGATTTTTGAATCTTAAAGATTTTACAGTCTGATTTTAATATGGGAAAATAAGATAACTTGCAAGAATATAATTTCCAAGAAGAAACAAACGACATCTAAATTTCAAAAGTTTGCGCAAACCAGTTGGACAAAGTGACGTAATTTTGCACAGACGACTCAACTGAAGGTGTTTTAATTACAGTTTTGTTCGAGAATCTTTTATAGAGAACTTTAAAAGAATTTAAATAATTCTTTTGAAGTGTTTTGTAAACGACGTAGGTGACAAAGTCTGCACATGGTCATATTTCAAACAAAAATCATTGAGTCATACGCTTCGTTACACTACAATAGTTGTGTTGGTATGTTCATACCCATAACTGTCCAATGTGTAATAAAAGTTGGGATCATGTGGGATGGTGAATGTGTCTTGCAGGTAGAATGTGATGTGGTTGGCTTTGGTGAGGTTGTCTGGAAGTGGTCTGTTGTTATGTAGTATGGGATAGGTGGGTGTGGGCTTGTTTCCAGAGTGTCTGCGGAATGCTTTCCAATACTTTCTACAGATTTTAAGTGTTTCATTTAGTTTAGTACATGCTGTGTTTCACTCCCAATATTGTTTGGCTTGCAAGTAACTGCAAACATGTCGCTGGAGCTGTTGGTGGCGTGTGAGCATGTCTCAGTCAGGAGTACAGAGGAATTATCTGTATGCACGACAGGACTTTTGGAACAGGGCAAGAGTATTTGGAGGAAAACTAGGACAGTCGTAATAGAGAGGTCAGAGTGAGATACGGTGGAAAATGTCGTCCAAAATGCCGTGCTGTAGAAAGTCAGCCTGACTTTGAATGTTATCAGGATTTTAAAGGTTGGAATCAAGGCTTTCGATTATGGTACGATTTTGGACAATGTAAGCATTCCATTCTGCATGGGAATAATCCTGGTTATGTCGAAGTGGATGATTATGAGTGGTGCAGGTAGGTGATGACTTCCACTTAAATCTAGGACTTCTACTGTGAGGCATCTCAAGAGGTTACTGGAGACAGTGATGGCATTGGGCGTGGTATCTGTGTCATGATGGGTGTGGATATGGATCTGGATATCATGGTAATTGAGGCTGTTGATAAACTGACTTCACCGCCGTTTTCTGGCGTGTATGCGGGAGTGAAGGTTAAGGTCTTCTGTGATTATGTATGTTGTAAAGGTTCAGTGTACATGGGTCAGGAAATCGTTAGGGATGAGATGGATAGGACGAATGTACATAGCAGCAAGGATTAATGTGAGTTTTGGGTGAATGGCTCTGAGCACTATGGGACTTAACATCTATGGTCATCAGTCCCCTAGAACTTAGAACTACTTAAACCTAACTAACCTAAGGACAGCACACAACACCCAGCTATCACGAGGCAGAGAAAATCCCTGACCCCGCCGGGAATCGAACCCGGGAACCCGGGCGTGGGAAGCGAGAACGCTACCGCACGACCACGAGATGCGGGCTGAGTTTTGGGTGAAAGATGGTGATGATGAGGTGCCCAGTTGGATCATTTAGGAGCGGTTGTGGAGTAGAGGGGATATTTCGGATTTTGGTGATGACTACTCCGCCGCAGGCAGTAGGATGGCGATTATCAGTGCAATGTAGAATGTAAGGAGACATTTGGTTGGAGAAAGGTTTCATTGAGGAAGAGTGTGGATTACATGTTATTGTAGGGTAAGGAAAACAGGATGTTTATTGGAGGAGAGGGAACAGATATTTTGGAGAAAGATGTGAGCCATATTCAGTAAAACAAGGGGTAGGTTGAGAGGCAGGTTATACCAGTGTTTCCAAACGATCGAAACTAAAATGGGTTTGATTTTGGGAATATGAGGTATAGGTATTGAGATGGAAGATGGTGTGGGTGGTGAGGGTTATTTGTCGTAGGATGTGGGGTTTAACGTCATGAAATAGATTATATTTTCTACAGTGGACGGAGGACGGTGGGAGATTTTTGTGTGGAGTAGTTGATCAGCTGTGTGATGGGGATGGTGAATTCAGGTGTTTGGGGAGAGGGTTTGGATTTCCAGTTGTGGGAGTAAGTCTTGTGAGGTTGGTCGTAGAGGTTGCAGGTAGGTGAGGAGTTTAGGGTTGGGCATTGTTGGTGAAGGTGGTTTTGCTTGCAGAGAGGACAGATAGATGGTATCCAGCAATACCCTGTCAGGTGGTCATTGTATTGGAGGCACTGCTGACATCTACCCATTTGTGTTGTGGATCGAGGCGCTTCTACAGGACGCTTTTTGCAGTAAATCAAGGCCCCATGTTTGATAAGTGTGTCTATTGTGTTTGGTGTTTCTTAGAAAAATCGCACTAAGAAGCAAGGTCCATTATCTGTTTGAATGTGGAGTGCCTTGTGCACATTGATTCCTGGTTGCGAATTGAGTTCACTTTCTATCTCTTCATCAGTATACTGTAACTTAACCTTTCTAATCACTGCTGTGAACGTGGGGGGTCGGCATGGAAGTTGGGCTCTTTTAGACAGGGTTTTCTAAGGGTTGTAATGGTAATAATTCCTCCAACAGAGGGGATAATTTGGAGGAGGGATGAATGGGAATGAGGATCGTTGATTTTAATAATGATGGAATCTCTCCCAAGGGTGACTTGCTGGATTTACATCGCTGGTATGTAGCATTGAATGTGAGATAGTATTGTCTTTGGACTGAGAAATTTGGGATCACATCTGTCGAGCAAAAAGGAAGAGGAATATTATAGATGTCGCTGTTCTGGGATGATTTCGACCTGTGTGTCGCCAGTATCTGGAAGAGTTAGCTGTGTCCTTTTAGTTTCACCCTGACGATCACTGGCACTTGGCCTTTTGCTAGTTTTCGTGATAGTTTTTGCTCCAGTGTGGAAGGGAGGTTGTGGGTGACTAGTAGATACGGTTACCTGGTGGTATCATTGTTGTATCTGGCAGTGTTGGAGCTGTTCCTGATGAGGGCGGTGGCTGCTGCTGTTGCTGATGATGCTGCTGGCGATCATGTGGCTGGTGCTGGAAGTACTGGCGGTGATGGTGCTGTGCTCTGGGGGGTCGGCGGCGCCGTTGGTGGTGCTGGAGCGTCGTTATAAGGTCCAGCGAACGTTCGACGAGTAGTTGTTGCCCATGTTGTCCAAGTAGCAGGCGGTGTTGTGTAGACCACGGCAGTATTTGTAGGGGCAGCAGTTCCGGGCGGTGTCTTCAATCTCAAGCCTTGGTCGTCGTATAGCAATCTGGCGATGGAGTAGTGTCTGTCCGCAACAGAAGAAGCTGACCAGTCGGCGATGATTTTGTGAACACCGTTGGCGATGGACGACGAGGCGACAGTGACAGTCCAATGCGATAACAAAGTGGTTGTTACTAATAGATTCCAGCCCACCCACTTAGCCATATGGTCTAACACAGGGCTTTCCGGATTGGAAAGGATTGCCTGGTCCCCGGCGCGAATCCACCCGGCGCACTTGTATCGAGGTCTGGTGAGCCAGCCAGTCTGTGGAAGGCTTTTTGGCGGTTTTCTATCTGCCTCAGCAAATGTGGGCTGGTTTCCCTTATTCCGCCTCAGCTACACTATGTCAGCGATTGCTGCGCAAACAAGTTCTCCACGTACACGTACACCACCATTACTCTACCATTCAAACATAGGGGTTACACTCGTCTCGTGTGAGACGTTCCCAGGGGTGGGGGGGGGCGGTGGAGGGGTGGACTGGGGTAGTCTTCGAGGGGTTGTGGGCCACTGTGTCTGCAGCGAGGACAGAGCCTCTCCGTCGTTTCTAGGCTCCCTGTTAACATACGATACAATACAATAGATCCCAAATTTGGAAGAGTAGCTTCTAATGAATCGATCAGTGTTAGTTAAGGGACTCCAATGCTTCCGCAGTAGTCCTTGGGTTTCGTTAAATAGCTGTGTCCCAGGAAGAGACGTATTTCTCCCTATTAACTCGTGACCAGATTTAGGCGTAGTTTTTCTATCCGGCTGGCGACCTCTTGCTGTTGCCTGGCGAGATATCTGGTGGCCTGTGGTTCTCAGGGCACCTCGTGGCGGTCTGGGGGCGTACTTGAATATCCAGTATGGCTGCTACGGACTGCGTGAGCGCTGCGTTCCGTGACTCGCGCGTCATAGCCGGCATGTATATTGTGGGTGGTGCCCGTAGGCGCCATAGCAGTCCTGGTACACGTGTCACACCGAGTGAGGTTGCGCAGTGGTTAGCACACTGGACTTTCATTCGGGAGGACGACGGTTCAAATCCGCATCCGGCTATTCTGACTCAGGTTTTCGGTGACTCACCTATATCGTTTCAGACAACTGACGGGATGGTTCCTTTGAAAGGGCATGGCCGATCTGCTTCCCCATCCTTTCCTAATCCGAGATTGTGCTCCGTCTCTAATGACCTCATTGTCGACGGGACGTTAAACAGTAATCTCCTGTTTCTCGTGTCACCCAGTGGAACATTACTAATGCGTAATATCTGCACTGACCGATTACACGTTCTTTCTGCTTGCATGTGGTCCACAGAGTTGCAAATAAAACGCGCTCGGAGCTGCTCCTAGTGTTTGATTAAGCCCTGAACCCACTTATATTCAGAAAGGACAGAATATGGCTCCTTAAGTCTATCGGTACGAATCTGATACCTTTACCATCGTTAAAACATTCGTTTCTAGTCCAACGTTCTGTAGAAACTACATAAGCAGTAGCTATATAGACCAGTAATTACTTGACACTATCATCGTATATTTAAAATGGCATGTTGTGAACTTTAACCAGTCTAAGACCCAATTAAACAAAGGAGATTTGAACGTTACTCATCTCACCTCACTGCCACTGCTCCGGAAGTCAGCTGATTCTTGGTCAGATTCACTGCTCTCTGCAACAATTCATGAGTTACTACTTGACGTTAAACGCATTAGAACCCTTCAAGCTCTTCGTTACTCTGGAAGTCAGCAGATTGTTTGGTCAGATTCATTGCTCTCCGCAATAATTCACGAGTTACTATCTTGGCGTTAAACGCATTAATCAAGAAGTCACACTACAGCCCGTCAAGCTCTTCGTTACGAAACTGAATTTGTTCACACAGCTGCACAGGAAAAACGCATCTTTTGGCATCAATAACATAGAAACTGAATTTCGGTGTAGATTTTAAAACACACGATTGTATTATCCTATTCATTTCCGGAGAAAAAAACACGACTACTAATAAATGCTTTGAGCTGTAAACGCACTTGTTTTTCAGATCGGAAGAAGACTCGAAATAACATCTCAGATAAGGAAAAAATCTTTAGATCGATTGAAGACTCGACTTCTGCTAGGACGACCATTGCTGGGTGCTGCGTCTTGTTTCCGTGTGTCTGCCTGAAGCCAAGGAATGTAAGGCGCATGCGCGGAAGTGGGCTTGACCAGTCGCCGATGGCCGAGTGCCCGACCAGAGTTCAGTAAACAGAAGACTTTGCTAGTGTGGGGAGGGACAAATAAAAGTGGTCCAGTGAACAGAGTTCCAGGGCACAAAGAAACGCAGCAGGCGAAAGTGAGTACAGTAAAAACCTACACTCCGTCTTCAGGCCACAAGTGGCCCATCGGGACCATCCGACCGCCGCATCATCCTCAGCTGAGAATTCAGATAGGAGGAATGTGTGGTCAGCACACCGCTCTCCCGGTCGTTATGATGGTTTTCTGTGACCGGAGCCGCTACTATTCGGTCGAGTAGCTCCTCAATTGGCATCACAAGGCTGAGTGCACCCAGAAAAACGGCTTCAGCGAATGGCGGCCCGGATGGTCACCCATCCAAGTGCTGGCCACACCTGACAGTGCTTAACTGCGGTGATCTGTCGGAAACCGAAAATTCTTCTGGGTATTATGCCGCGTCATTGCTAAAAACTCACAACAATAATAAACCGAATTGCAACAGCCTTCCTCAGGGCACGACTGGTTTTGCACGGGGATAGGTGCTTCTGTTTATTACAGGCTGTCGATGTCTGACGTCACTATTGTAAAACTTTTAACTGGCCCTCTAATACGATTGGCTAGTCATGATGTAATGGAAGATGGAAAAAAGAGGTTATTCGTGGATGTCCATGTCGTCAACGATTGGTAGCTGTCCGCCAATCAGCGTTCGGCTTCTGATTGGCAAGTTTTCCCCTGGTGTGCGCGGAAGTGGACTGACAGTTGCCCTACAGCTGTTTGTGCAGATACGTCCGTGTCCCGTGTAGCTTCTGCCCCGCGACCGCTCGCGGCCCGTTAGACTGGGATGGCCGGCAGCCAGGACGCCGGGAGTTTGTAGCCATCTTCTCTGTTGATGTTGTCAGGCTGTTTAATAATATCGATCGCCTCCCGTATTTTGCATACTCGCATCCACGATTCTTTCGTCAGTACTCGGGCTTCCTGGAACCCGGTAGATTGTCCACAGTCACGGTGGTGTTCCGCTATCGCCGATATGTTATGTTGTTGTAATCGTATATAGCGTTCGTGTTCTGCTACTCGTAAGCTGACAGGTCTCCCTTTTTCTCCTCCACACTCACACCGTAGTTTGTAAACACCTGCAGTGTAAAGAATGTTGACTACATTCTTGGTGGAACCTATCATTTCGTGGATCCTGTGATTGCTTCGAAAAATCGGTTTGAAACATCGTCGGCGGAGGACGTTGCCTAGACGTTCACTGACGCCTTTTGCATATGGTAAGTGTACCAGTGGAAGCTTCTATTCTTTGCCTTCTTCTCGTGTTCTGCTCCTTTTGGTTTTAGCTACCTTGCTTATGATTTTGTCATCATAGCCGTTGGCACGAAACGTGTGTTGTAGCTCCTTTAATTCTTCTTTGATGTTATTTTCACCGCTTATCCGGTGGGCTCGGACAGTTAACGTATGCAGGACAGAATACTTTTGAGCTGGGTGGTGATGGCTCTCTGCGTGCAGGTACTGATTAGTGTGCGTTGGTTTCCGGTACACTTTGTGTCCCAGTTTACCTTCGGCAGCTCTGTATACTTCCACATCCAGAAATCGCAAGGAATCATTGTTTTCAGTCTCATGTGTGAACTTCATATTTTTGTGCAGGCTATTTAAGTGCTGGAGGAAGTTTCCCAATTCCGTTTCGCCGTAAGGCCAGATAACGAATGTGTCGTCCACATATCGTAGCCAACAACTGGGACGTAACGGAGCAGAAGCTAGGGCCGTTTGCTCGAAGGCTTCCATGAAGATGTCCGCAGCTACAGAGTCTTTAGCAACGACGCGGCATAATACCCAGAAGAATTTTAATCACAACTGACTACACCGTTTCTTCGAGTTTGTTGTCACGTAACTTTCCACAAGGAGCACACTTTGCTCCACCGTGAGTACCATCATCCCCTTTGCACTGACTCCTTCCACACTGCCACAGCCAACACTACGCTCTGAACCGGTGTCGATCACGTGGCGGGCGTACACGTAGCGTGCGCCTCGTAGGGTTATATGCATACACTCGTATCCACTCGCCCAGCCCACTTTCATTTCCACCATTCTGTACAAGTAAGACAGCTGTAGTTTCTGCTAGTAGTATCGCCGAAATGAAAAATCTCACGGCCGAGTTTTCTACAGTATCAGCGCTGTGCGCTAGGAAGAGCTAATGGCCTGCTTCCGTAGCCGCGCTGGGTGGAGATGGTGGTGTAAGGCGGTTCGGCGCGTTCTACGTCTCTCATTACTTTACGACTGTATGGTGTCGCGGTGCGAGCATTCTGATGTGGGCAGCTGCTTGCGGCAGGCAGATCTACTGAAGCTGTGAGCACCACGGTAAGTGTCTCGCTGAAACGTGTGTCTGATCCAGCCTAGTACAGTGTTTGGATTCTAGCCTCCTTAATTGCTCTTCTGCATCATAGCATCAGTAAATTGAGGATCTCTCGAAAACACTTCGTTTTAGTTACGATTTGTTATAATAAAGTGACAGGAAGCTACATATCGGTTGGTAAAGGCTTAATGTTATAACTTGTGAGCCACGAAAGTATACTGTTTCAATGCAAAGCGCATTGAAATGCCTGGTATAGCAAGCCAGAGTGGGATAGGTTGTGGAAAGGGGCTAAAATGAGGTTGCTGTCAGTTGCACTCAACATACAAACTTTATTTGTCCAAACACAATATAACACAAGAATGCAAACACTCAAACTTGTAATGGATCTCCTTTGATTAACTTTAGATCGGCTGAAGGCCACACTCAAAATCCAATCCGCAAGGCCTAAGTAAGAAATTTACATAGAACTTTTTTGTCGAGGTGTCACCCAAAATATTTTCTAAAACTTCAATCTAAACAGGCTGAAGGCCATAGCACTTTGATTTTAATTGAACTCCGCTGGACGCCGCATATTAAGCAATGAGAAGCGTTTTAAGCCAATGACAGAAGGCCTTATCTTAAAACAATTGAATCAAATTCGGCTGAAGGCCCCATACAAAACCTTGCCTTAAGGGCAAGACAAGAACATTAATTTAAAAGATAATAAAACTCGGCTGACAATCACACATCAACCAAATAACTAAAACTCAAACAGGGAAGTTACTATGTAACAGACAAGAAACAGTGCTCAGAAGTTCCAAGGGTCGGCCTGGAATTGTAACACTAACGCAGGCAGGCAGCCTGACCAACAATCTCTTAACCCTTTCTGCGTCTGCGATTCCAAATGGAATCAATAAGTATTCCTGGCTTTTTTGAGCTTCCCAATGTTTCAATGATACCGTTTGGCATCGCTTCACGTAGTTCCAAGTTTGGCCAACACATCACTGTGGCGTTTGCTTTCGTGACTCGCCGTTTGTTTGAAGTGCAGAAGAGAGAAGTGTCTGAGTTGTGATACTGCATTTGTGAGTGAACAATAACTTTTGTGTTTAGTTTTATTCTGTGTATACTGAAATTCTTGGTTATGTAACAAATTTTACGTAGTTCCTCAAGGGCAAGGGAAAGAAATACGGTAAATTTACAATTCAGTTATGTATGCATTTTTTTGAGTAATTATTATGTAATTTCTAATGATGCCATTTGGAATCATTATTTTATTTATTAACCAATAGCTTCAAAAGAACTTTTGCAATGGATATGGGATATGTGCAACATATACAGTAAATATTCATCACAAAAAAAATTTCCCCAATTTTTTTCTAAATGTGACGCACAAAGGGTTAATCGGAAGGGCAACTCAATCGAGAGACAGCGGACCGACCAATCAATCAGATCAGATCCGCTCCATGCAACCAGCAAAACGACCAACCACAAGGTTTCATTACAACGACACACAGAATCAAAGAAATGTAAATAGTTGACGCTCGATAGTAAGTTAAGCGAGGGCTCAACTTTCATGTCCAAGATCGGTGGGCGACGAACTTCGTAGCACTCACAAGCAGCACCTCCAATCGCGAGCCGGCGGGAGTGGCCGAGCGGTTCTAGGCGCTACAATCTGGAACCGCGCGACCGCCACGGTCTCAGGTTCGAATCCTGCCTCGGGCATGGATGTGTGTGATGTCCTTAGGTTAGTTAGGTTTAAGTAGTTCTAAGTTCTAGGGGACTGATGACCTCAGATGTTAAGTCCCATAGTGCTCAGAGCCATTTGAACAGTTTGAACTCCAATCGCGCGTGCACGCCGGCAGCGGCTCCAGCCCGACTACACGCGACGGGTGCTTGCTTGCTGCTTTACGCCAACCGCCCGATTGGACTGCTGGTCAGTCCGCGACTGCTGCTCCGTCGCGACTGCACTGCTGGTGCGTCTCCCACTCACTGACTTACTTCGGACGGACGACATCCCGGAGAAACTGGCTCGGACCTAACCGTGCAGAGGGAACACAGCCGATATCTCTGCACAGAAAGGAACCGACCCAAACACACACCGTCGATGAGACGACCGACCGAACGACCAACCAGCGGTCGTCCCCAGTGGTAATGGCTGTGCGGACCTCACTGGCGCTCCGTGCCCGACTGCACAGCTGCTGCGTCCCGACCGCCCTCTTGGTCCTTCTCCAACTGCGCTGCTGGCCCGTCTCGAAGTGATTGCCAGATTTTTTTTTTTTTTTTTTTTTTTTTTTACTTTATTGTTATTTTAAAACCTGTACAATTCAGGTAGGCTGGCAGCGGCACACTACGCCGCTCTTCAGTCATAGCGTTTTACAAGAGTATAAAACATGGTGAATAACAATGAACAAAGTGACGGGCAAAAGAGAGAGGTCACAGAGACATAAAAAAAAAAAACACGGAGTCGTTCACATGTGACGATAACAACACGGAAAACACGTCGGCACGGCGCACAAAACACTGGTGAGTCCGACGGCACAAGTGAACGTAGGAGTGGGATGG
Organism: Schistocerca americana; assembly: GCF_021461395.2. Lineage (NCBI taxonomy): Eukaryota > Metazoa > Arthropoda > Insecta > Orthoptera > Acrididae > Schistocerca > Schistocerca americana. Next base: position 601,544,218 of record NC_060123.1, on the reverse strand, counting down.
CGGACACCAAAAACACTATATGACGTCACACACACGAGACACAAAAGGCGACGATCTCCGGCGCGCGAATGTTCACTATACGTGTGCGAGTCCGGGGACCTGCCAAGAGAGGATGAGGAGGAAGGGGAGTGGGAGAGCGAGAGGGGAGAGCAGAGATGCCACGGGCAGGGGAGATAGGGGGGAGGGAGGAAGGGGGAGAGGAAGCCCGGGGGAAGAGGGGGAAGGGAGGGGACAGGGAGATGGAAAAAGAAGGGAAGAGAAGAGAAGGGAGGGAGGGATTGCCAGACACACCACGACCCACAAATACTACCGGTCACTCCAGAGATGGTACGACAGTGCACTTATCGATATGCGCTGCTGCTGCTTCTATGGGGTAAGTAAGGCAGTAAGTTAGTGACACCAGTAAATGGAATAAGAAAACGAGGCGGCAGTACTGTAATAGAAGATGACAAACAATAAATGGCATGAACACGAGCTATGTACAGCTCACGAATCTTTTTGATACAATTTGCATATTAAACATCAAATAAAGACATTTGTAGACACAGTCTTAATATACTGTATACTAGAGAGCTATTCGTAAATTCCCGTTACAAACTTGTAAGACTTGTAGATGGGAGTGACTACATAGCATTTAGGAACCCACGTCTGGAAACGTACCGTTTCCATGCTTCAGCCGTTTTAAATCATCTTTGCTAGAGAGGTATGCAATAGGGTCGTCGTAGTGGGGGTGGTTATGTATGATCGGCTGGCGTCATTCGACATCTATCCTACCTCTCTGACCTGGTTCGAGTCTCGTTCACGTATCTGTGAGTCTTAGAGCAACATGGTTCAGTACAATTTTGCGGAATACAATGACATGATCCTTCTGAATGGCGAAGCTCACATAATAGAAAAAAACTGCTGGTCGCCTGTATCAACGTCCGACACCATCGCATACCCCTTTCACCACAATTACGCAAAGACTTCGAGAAAGGGTATCTTCACCTTCAGCACGCTTCACTGTGGTGCTCTAAGGAAAGGCCGCATATCCGAACTGGAGGATACCGTAGTGCATCACGTTGAAGAAAACTCGTCAACGAATACATGAGCAGTTTCTTTGGCTATTAATGAGTGGAACTGTATAGTAAGTGATGTACTGGGTCATGGATAATCAATTACTTGTAGAAGTAATCGCATTACCAACATGTTTCCAAATGGTTGTAGCACGGAAACGCTACCTTTCCGGACATGGGTTCCAGTCCAACATATAATCTATTCACTTTGTTATGACACAATTAAATTCAAATTGCAATGTCTAAAAGTTTTTCTTTATTTAAACAGTATCGAGCGAAAATCGACAAAGTAAAATGATCAATCTTGTAAAAAAGATTAGTGATAAGGAAACCTCTATAACTACATCAATAGCGCAATTGTAATATCTGTGATAAATGTTCGTTGAAAGGAGAGAGTATTTTGTGAAAAGTGTTGTGAATTGGCAGGAGCCAATTCACGGGGTTTGGAGGAAGCCGAAAGGCACGCGTTTAACTCACGCAGGCTGGCGTGAGGTCTGGAACAGGTAAAGTAATTATACTATCAAGAAAAGTACGTAGCTGCTGAAATACTTAACTTTAATCCATAATTGGTGAACATCGGTCTGACGGTACATGCATCACAATATAATTAGCAATTGATAATGGCGCCTTGCTAGGTCGTAGCAAATGACGTAGCTGAAGGCTATGCTAACTATCGTCTCGGCAAATGAGAGCGTAATTTGTCAATGAACCATCTCTAGCAAAGTCTGCTGTACAACTGGGCGAGTGCTAGGAAGTCTCTCTAGACCTGCCGTGTGGCGGCGCTCGGTCTGCAATCACTGATAGTGGCGACACGCGGGTCCGACGTATACTAGCGGACCGCGGCCGATTTAAAGGCTACCACCTAGCAAGTGTGGTGTCTGGCGGTGACACCACAAAAAGTAAATTATTTTATGAAAAGTAAAATGTCGAGAAGAGCGTATGTTATAAATGTACTGACTGTAACATTCTAAGTGTATTAGAACATGTAATTCAGTTCAAATGACATAATAAAGGTAGGGAATCGACCGTGGGTTTTTCGACCGCCAATCTTGAGGCTGACCTTGGGGGCGAGCACAGCAAGGGGGCAAGGAAAGGAAAACCAAGGAGTTGCAGTTGAGTCTTGATGGTGCACGTATGGTGGTGTGCTATGGCTGGCAATGTGATCCTTAAGCAATAACAATTCTGAGTGAGAGTGCTTAATATTTGATATGGCAGTGCTTTATAGTTCCTGAAGTAGTCTCCAGTTTATTTGGTGTCGGGAAGCAAAAATATCCGACTGGTTTATGTGGTGGTATATGGATCCGATGATAAAGCAAGTTGATATGACTACCGATAGTGGCTGGTAGTTATTAATTAATTCCATCTCTGGAGACGTTAAGAGCCTATCCAAACGTTGCTACAACAAGCACGAACGTCAACACCGAAACGACTGCAACGAACCAGGCAAGGCATTTTCGTATTAACAGTCTGTAACAATTCATCAGAAAATTACAGTCAACCCCATGGTTTACCGAAGTTCTATTATACACTCATGCTCATAAATTAAGGATAATTTGCAGAATAGCTTAGGCACAAAGGGAACACACGCGACGTGGATCTGTAAGTCCACGGTATTGGTGATAAGTTTAGATACCGTCCCGAAACACATGTGCTACAAAACGCCACTGTTTCCTGCGCGTGTACCCCGGCATCAATACGGGATATGAGCACCATCTATACGTACACAGGCCGCACAACGGGTTGGCATACTCTGAATGAGGTGGTCGAGCAGCTGCTGGGGTGTAGCCTCCCATTCTTGCACCAGTGCCTGCCGCAGCTCCTGAAGTGTCGTAGGGGTGTGAAGACGTGCGGCGATACGTCGACCGAGAGCATCCCAGATGTGCTGATGGGGTTTAGGTCTGGAGAACAGGCAGGCCACTACATTCACGTGATATCCTCTGTTTCGAGGTACTCCTCCACGACGGCAGCTCGGTGGGGCCGTGCGTTATCATCCACCAGGAGGAAGATGAGACCCACTACACCCCTGAAAAGGCGGACATACTGGTGCAAAATGACGTCCCAGTACACCTGACCTGTTACAGTTCCTCTGTCAAAGACGTGCAGGGGTTTATGTGCACCAATCATAATCCCACCCCACCTGTGGACGTCCCGTACTGTAGCGCCTGGACTCGATTCCTTTCTACTGAAATCGTTCCTATAAACTTGAGTTCACACTTTGTGGCACACAGAGGGGCCGTGCTACTACCTGCTGTGTTTGACCAGCCTCAAAATGGTTCTGAGCACTATGGAACTTAACATCTATGGTCATCAGTCCCCTAGAACTTAGAACTACTTAAACCTAACCAACCTAAGGACATCACGCACATCCATGCCCGAGGCAGGATTCGAACCTGCGACCGTAGCAGTCATGCGGTTCCGGACTGCACTCCTAGAACCGCTAGACCACCGCGGCCGGCTTGACCAGCCTCCAGTAGCTCTAGCATTCTACCCCTCATAACGTCATCAATATGTGTTCTTTGTGCCATTTTCAACACACAGTCACCATTAGCACGTCTGAAAACGCCTTCACACTTACTCGCTGCACCGTACTCTGACATGCACCAACACACCTCTGCGTATGTGGACTGCTGCCAGCGCCACCGTGCGACGACCGCAGGTCAAATGCACCGCATGGTCATACCTCGAGGTTATTTAAACCCGCAAACCTCCCACCAGAACATTGCTTCACCATGTATCAGCATTATCCTTAATTTATGAGCATGAGTGTAGTTTTGCTAAGAGTATTTGTCAGAATCATTGTGCAAAAGTCATACCTGTCCAAAGTTACCTGTCATTTTGTTAAATGTAAATTTTGTGGCACTCTGCGCGGTCAAAGATCGTGGTGATTGGTGTCATGACACTGTTGTAGTGTCATGCAAAAGTAACTTCCAATAATAGTTGTTTATTTCCAAATTGAGGGGACAAGAAGTGTGGCCGCTTTGATATGTCATTGTAAAGTTCAATTTAATGAGATTTCTTACGTTTAAATTTGCTTTATCAGAAAAGTAACTTTACATAATTATTCAAAATAAAGATGGCAGCCATCAAGCCATGTAATAATATCTCAGTGTGCTTCCATCTTGTTTTCAAGTAAATTTGTTGCCACGAAAGTCGTTAAAGTAAATTTACTTGTGACATTTTAAAAGATAAACTGAAATAAAGTATTGAACTTCCCCCTTCAGGCGACAAAAACAGGCTTTGTGGACGTAGTTGTCTTTCAGTGGATCTGTCATGAGGTTAGGCTACATAGCTGCAAGCTGTTTTCCACAGGGATGCACATAAAACGAAATCAAGGTAGGTCATATAAAATGTTGTGTGCGTAATAAGTTGTGTGGCGTACTAGTCCTGAAAATCGAACACCATTATCCACACCTCGCTTTGGAGAGAAAATTAAAACATTAATAGGTAAGCTGCTAATAATAGTATTCTGTTAGGAAACACGTGCCAAAAGTTTTCAGACATTGTTTTCAGTGTTACTAATAACAGTGTAATGTTGTGCAGTTTTAATGAAAATGCTCTCCTGGGCGAACTAAATGCTGGATTTTTCTGAGGAGCAACACGTAGTCAGCGCGAGAGGGGCGAAGGTTCTTCTTTTTTGTGAGGCAGTCACGGTAGGTAGCGGTACACGCGCGGGGAGCAGTAAATCCGACAGCTAAACGGATTCACTTTCTGTAGCGCGGCCAACGCTACAGAACGATGCATAAATTATTCTGCACATTGCTACTTTCGTATTACGCAATATTAGCGAGTCTTCCAGTTAAATATCGTCACGTTCGTAGTTAAAAAACATTCCTTTCCCTGCTATGTAACGTTAAAAGCGGTTCGATTACACGCAACTCTGACATTTGAAATACAACGGCGAATCGGCCAAACGTGGTATCGGCGAGTTCGGTTACAACTTCCCTCTAAAAATTCTAGGATTTTGTAATGGGAATTTCCGAACGCCTTATATACGGAGGACCAATTATTACTTGAAGGCTATTGCGCAATTGGTAACGTTGTGAGCTCTCAAATTGTGAAGAGGAAGGAAGCAAGTTAGCGTTTACCTCTCCTTTTTTTTCACCTTTAGTTTTCTATAAGATTCTGGAACTTTCTTATTCATTTAATAGAACTATTGTCTCAAACGTCGATGTTATTTCTTACAAATAATGTATTTGCAGCAATTCATGTTGCAAATGACAGTGGCTGAAACGGTTCCCCATTGGCTAGAAATCTTAACGTGACTGCTCGTCTGTGCCTGAAAGTAAACACAAATTACCCACTGAAAGCTTTTACTGTTACGCAAATTTCTGTAAAATGACCGGTATATTTGAAACGGCAATAAAAACTAAACGAGCAGCGATATAAATACACCGTTTGTTGCAATATGCTTGGGACAACAGTACATTTTCAGGCAGACAAACTTTCGAAATTACAGTAGTTACGATTTTCAACAACAGATGGCGCTGCGGTCTGGGAAACTCTATAGTACGATATTTTCCACATATCCACCATGCGTAGCAATAATATGGCGTAGTCTCTGAATGAAATTACCCGAAAACCTTTGACAACGTGTCTGGCGGAATGGCTTCACATGCAGATGAGATGTACTGCTTCAGCTGTTCAATTGTTTCTGGATTCTGGCGGTACACCTGGTCTTTCAAGTGTCCCCACAGAAAGAAGTCACAGGGGTTAATGTCTGGCGAATAGGGAGGCCAATCCACGCCGCCTCCTGTATGTTTCGGATAGCCCAAAGCAATCACACGATCATCGAAATATTCATTCAGGAAATTAAAGACATCGGCCGTGCGATGTGGCCGGGCACCATCTTGCATAAACCACGAGGTGTTCGCAGTGTCGTCTAAGGCAGTTTGTACCGCCACAAATTCACGAAGAATGTCCAGATAGCGTGATGCAGTAATCGTTTCGGATCTGAAAAATGGGCCAATGATTCCTTCTTGAAGAAATGGCGGCCCAGACCAGTACTTTTTGAGTATGCAGGGACGATGGGACTGCAACATGGGGCTTTTCGGTTCCCCATATGCGCCAGTTCTGTTTATTGACGAAGCCGTCCAGGTAAAAATAAGCTTCGTCAGTAAACCAAATGCTGCCCACATGCATATCGCCGTCATCAATCCTGTGCACTATATCGTTAGCGAATGTCTCTCGTGCAGCAATGGTAGCGGCGCTGAGGGTTTGCCGCGTTTGAATTTTGTATGGATAGAGGTGTAAACTCTGCCGCATGAGACGATACGTGGACGTTGGCGTCATTTGGACCGCAGCTGCAACATGGCGAACGGAAACCCGAGGCCGCTGTTGGATCACCTGCTGCACTAGCTGCGCGTTGCCCTCTGCGGTTGCCGTATGCGGTCGCACTACCTTTCCAGCACGTTCATCCGTCACGTTCCCAGTCCGTTGAAATTTTTCAAACAGATCCTTTATTGTATCGCTTTTCGGTCCTTTGGTTACATTAAACCTCCGTTGAAAACTTCGTCTTGTTGCAACAACACTGTGTTCTAGGCGGTGGAATTCCAACACCAGAAAAATCCTCTGTTCTAAGGAATAAACCATGTTGTCTACAGCACACTTGCACGTTGTGAACAGCACACGCTTACAGCAGAAAGACGACGTACAAAATGGCGCATCCACAGACTGCGTTGTCTTCTATATCTTTCACATCACTTGCAGCGCCATCTGTTGTTGAAAATTGTAACTACTGTAATTTCGAAAGTTTGTCCGCCTGAAAATGTACTGTTGTCCCAAGCATATTGCAATAAACGGTGTATTTCTATCGCTGCTCGTTTAGTTTTTATTGCCGTTTCAAATATACCGGTCATTTTTGAAACACCCTGTATATATATATATATATATGGCACTTTAATAGTGGCAACTATTTATTTACCCCTCGTACAAAATATATAAGTGTTTCAAAGTCTTACTGACCTTCAAAGTAGTCACCAGAATTGTGTATAGCCCGTTGCCGGCGATGTGGAAGTCGTAGGATACTCTTAGCATTGCCAGCTGTGTTTACAGCTCGAGCGGCGCGGTCTATTGCCCGACGAATTTGTGGCAGTTCTGAAGCGAATGAAGCGAATGAAGTGTATCCTTCATTTTAGAAATCGAGTTGAACTTACGAGAGCTTAAGTCAGGGGAGTGCAGTAGGTGGTATAGCACTTAGGAGCCCCATCAGTCAAACAAATCAGTATCAGCTTGGTCTTAGGTTGTGTTCAAAAAATGAAAAGCATAGAGACAGAAGTGATGACACTTTCTGCAGGACTTGACCATTGGCCGGCCGGAGTGGCCGTGCGGTTCTAGGCGCTTCAGTTTGGAACCGCGTGACCGCTACGGTCGCAGGTTCGAATCCTGCCGCGGGCATGGAAGTGTGTGATGTCCTTAGGTTAGTTAGGTTTAAGTAGTTCTAAGTTCTAGGGGACTGATGACCTCAGATGTTAAGTCCCATAGTGCTCAAAGCCATTTGAACCAACTTGACCATAATTTTACAGGACAATGCTCACGCATGTACAGTGCAAGCTGTTACTAATTTGTTTGACTGATGGGGCTGACTTAAGCTCTCGTGAGTTCAACTCGATTTCTAAACTGAAGGAAACACTTCACGGCATTCGCTTCAGAACTGCCGCAAATTCGTCGGGCAATAGACAGCGCCGCTCGAGCTGTAAACACAGCTGGCAATGCTAAGAGTATCCTACGACTTCCACATCGCTGTGAGTCAAACTGAAAAATGGTACAATTTCCACTTTTAAGAATGGTGACAAATTTAAGGCGTGTTATATTTTCTATGGCTGCAAACTTCTCAAATAGTATAGGAACGAAAGATGTTTGTATATTTAAGAACATAAATTCAATAATTTTCAAAAACAGTCACATCACAAGGTTTCTTTATATTTACCTTTTACAACAAGATAAGTTATTTATGAAGAAGCGAATTATAACTATGGAATGTAAAAATAATTCTTTGTTAGGTGAGCAATGAAGTTTTCTTAGACATCACACACATTAAATTTCGAACATAATCATATGCAAGTGACATTTGTTAAGAATGATACAAATAAAAGAAAACGAGATTACATTTTTCACAGGTACATATTCTATTTTAAATGCAGATGATTTTAAAGTGGAATTTGCAGGGTAACTAATTTTCATAGAACAACATTATCACGCAGAAACATACAAAAATGTTATGAGATTATTTACAAATTTAGAAAGGTATAAAATTTCGTAAATGCACCAGTGTATTGTGTTATTGTGTGGAAAACATGAATGTCATATTTTGAAGCGGGGAACAGGAATAAAAATTACCGAAAAATAATGTGAGATCTAAAACTTCGTTTAAGGCAGTTGCCGTAAATCTTGGTTTGTTATCAGGGCAGCTGAATAAACCTTATTTTATGCTGTAGCATTGACGTTTCTGCCAGCGTACCCAAGTTGCGAAAAGCGTAACATGGTAGCATGGTGCTTAAAAAGTAGAAGAGCAATGCACTGAATTCTATAAACCTTATTTTATGCTGTAGCATTGACGTTTCTGCCAGCGTACCCAAGTTGCGAAAAGCGTAACATGGTAGCATGGTGCTTAAAAAGTAGAAGAGCAATGCACTGAATTCTTTTCGATTACAGTTAAGCTGCATTCAGACCAATTGTGATTTAGTGAAATTTGAAAAAAAAAAAACAGAATCTCCTTGTAATTCCAATGCTACCTTTATTAGGTCTTATGTGTTTCGTTTTTTTTTTTTACTTGGTTCGTGCTAAAGTATTTAGTAACTATTATTACGAATTGCACATGTAACAAAAATCACGTTTAAATTTTTTTTAACCTCTTTGTTCCCTCTGTCCACACATGTGAACCACAATTATTTTTTCACTGTAATATAGGCTTGTTTTTCCGCGTATTGACAGATAATCCACGAGTGTGACCTTCCTAGTTCTTAGTTTTAAAACCAGAGTGCAGCACTTTGCAAGGAACAATTCGTGTGGTAGTTTTCGGCTGGTTATACGCAGAAAATGGCTACTTCTATAAATCGCAAATGTATGCAATTAATTTTTATGCCTTAATATTGGACTGAGTTACTGTGTTTTTCTTTTTTTTTTGCATAACTGTTGCTAACTATTCTAGACGTGGGAAATTAGTTCAGATTAGTGTAAATTTTGTTCGTTACTATGAAATGACCCATTTTTCTGAATGTCCTCGTATGTGGATCTCAGGTAGTAGTCATAATGCACATTTGCTAATTCCAGTTTGGCCTTCGAGAATGGAAGACTGCCAACGGCTTTGCCATGGTGGTAACACCGGTTCCTGTCGGATCACCAGGTTAAGCGCTGTCGGACTTGGCTAGCTTGGATGGGTAACTGCTTGGGTCTGCGAAACGCTGTTTACACGTGTGGTACACTTAGCCATTGTGGGATCAACTGCGGAGCTACTTGACTGAGAAGCAGTGGCTCCGGTCACGCAAACTGAGAATAGCCGGGAGAGCGGTGTGCTGACAACATGCCCACATCCTTATCCGGCTGAAGATGACACGGGGGCCTGTTCGGACCGAGTAATGGAAAATGGAAATGAAATGAACGTTTGGCGTCATTGGCCGGGAGGCCCCTTACGAGGCAGGTCCGGCCGCCTAGGTGCAGGTCTTACTACATTCGACGCCACAGTGGGCGACCTGCGCGCCAAATGGGGATGAAATGACGATGAAGACAACACAACACCCAGTCCCTGAGCAGAGAAAATCCCCAACCCAGCCGGGAATCGAACCCGGGCCTGTAGGACGGCAATACGTCACGCTGACCACTCTGCTATCAGGGCGGACACCAAGTAACAGAGCACTGAAATAACCGTTATTTCTACACTCTACAGCAATGGATGAAATGTTAACTGATGAGCAATTAGAAGCTTGTGTTAACGACGGCAGTGAGGAATTATCCGATCGTAAAGATGACTAGTTCTCTGTTTTGACTGAAGATTGTCCACCAGAGCTTGATGAGACTGACTGGTAAACAGTAAGAACTTTAGGATGTCGTACCAGTGGAAGAGAAGGACGTCCTTGTGTAGCGAATACCTGTGACAGTGTATATGTAGAAAATGCGAGTAAGTAGCTAAGAAAAGTTGTCTTGCAAGCAGTTTCAAAAGTTAGGTCTCAAAATGTTGACCAACTACGAAAATATCTTGATGCAAGGAATGCCTCAAAATGAGGGAAAATTGCTGCAATTCCAAGATAAGAGGCATGTTTGTCAAATGTGTAATGTGTTTATATACTGTGAAAAGCAATTGTTTTGAAACTGATAATAAAACGTAACGTAAAAACTTATTTATCGTCAGTAGCAAATTATTACTTGCAGGAACTACTTTATGGTTATCATTGCGGGCACTAGATTGTACAGTTTACTGTTTCAAATTATATATACAGGGTGGTCCATTGATCGTGACCGGGCCAAATATCTCACGAAATACGCGTCAAACGAAAAAACTACAAAGAACGAAACTTGTCTAGCTTGAAGGGGGAAACCAGATGGCGCTATGGTTGGCCCGCTAGATGGCGCTGCCGTAGGTCGAACGGATACCAACTGCGTTTTTTTAAATAGGAACCCCCATGTTTTAATACATATTCGTGTAGTACGTAAATAAATATGAATGTTTTAATTGGACCATTTTTTTCGCTTTGTGATAGATGGCGCTGTAATAGTCACAATTTTAGACGAACAGTTGGTAACAGGTAGGTTTTTTAAATTAAAATACAGAACGTAGGTACGTTTGAACATTTTATTTTGTTTTTTTCAATGTGATACATGTATCTTTGTGAACTTATCATTTTTGAGAACGCATGCTGTTACAGCGCGATTACCTGTAAATACCACATAAATGCAATAAACGCTCAAAATGATGTCCGTCAACCTCAGTGCATTTGGCAATACGTGTAACGACATTCCTCTCAACAGCGAGTAGTTCGCCTTCCGTAATGTTCGTACAGGCATTGACAATGCGCTGACGCATCTTGTCAGACGTTGTCGGTGGACCACGATAGCAAATATCCTTCAACTTTCCCCACAGAAACAAATACGGGGACGTCAGAGCCGGTGAACGTGCGGGCCATGGTTTATTTATTTAATCGTATAGTGATTTTATAGAATATACAGTTGATACAAGGCGGCCTATGGTTTGGAGCTTCAACGACCAGTCCACATGTCATGAAATATGCGATTCAATACCGCTTCAACCGCACGCGAGCTATGTGCCGGACATCCATCATGTTGGAAGTAGATTGCCATTCTGTCATGGGGTGAAACATCTTGAAGTAATATCGGTAGAACATTACATAGGAAATCAGCATACATTGAACTATTTAGATTGCCATCGATAAAATGGAGGCCAATTATTCTTCCTCCCATAATGCCGCACCATACATTAACTCGCCAAGGTCGCTGATGTTCCCATTTGTCGCAGCCATCGTGGATTTTCCGTTGTCCAGTAGTGCATATTATGCCGGTTTACGTTACTGCTGTTGGTGAATGGCGCTTCGTCGCTAAATAGATCGCGTGCAAAAAGTCTATCGTCGTCCCGTCATTTCTCTTGTGCCCAGTAGCACTGTACACGACGTTCAAAGTCGTCGGCATGCAATTCCTGGTGCATAGAAATATGATACGGGTGCAATCGATGTTGATGTGGCATTCTCAACACCGACGTTTTTGAGATTCCCAATTCTCGCGCAATTTGTCTGCTACTGACGTGCGGATTAGCCGCGACGGCAGCTAAAACACCTACGTGGGCATCATCATTTGTTGCAGGTCGTGGCTGACCTTTCACATGTGGCTGAACAGTTCCTGTTTCCTTAAATAACGTAACTATCCGACGAACGTTCCGGACACTTGGATGATGTCGTCCAGGATACTGAACAGCAGACATAGCACACGGCCATTGGGCATTTTGATCACAATAGCCATACATCAACACGGTATCGACCTTTTTCGCTATTGGTAAACGGTCCATTTTAACACGGGTACTGTATCACGAAGCAAATACCGTCCGCACTGGCGGAATGTTACGTGATACCACGTACTTATACGTTTGTGACTATTACAACGCCATCTATCACAAAGCGAAGAAGGTCGTCCAACTAAAACATTCATATTTCTTTACGTACCACACGAACATGTATTAAAAATGGGGGTTCCTATTTAAACAAACACAGTTGATATCCGTTTGACCTATGGCAGCGCCATCTAGCGGGACAGCCATAGCGCCATCTGGCTTCCCCCTTCAAGCTAGAGAGTTTCATTCTTTGTAGTTTTTAGTTTGATGAGTATTTCTTGAGATATTTGGTCCGGTCACTATCAATGGACCACCCTGTATAATGCAAAAGTTCGTTCATTGTGTTGTATGGTTACCGGATATTAGTTTCTAGGATGGAGTTCCATGCCGGTTGCAATTAGTCCGTCAATGCAGGGATGGTTAATGCTGGTTATGGACGGCGCTGGATTTGTCGTCCTATAATGTCTCATGTGTGTTCAATTGGAGACATATCTGGTGATCGAGGTGGCCAGGGCAACATATAGACACTGTAGAGCATGGTGGGTTTACAACAGCAGTATGTGGATGCGCGTTATCGTGTTGAAAATAGCACCTGGTATCTGTTCATGAATGACAGCACAACAGGTCGAATCACCAAAATGACGTACAAATTTGCAGTCAGGGGGCGTGGAATAACCACGAGAATGCTTCTTCTGTCATATGAGTAATCGCACCCCAGACAACAACTATAGGTATCGATCTAGTGTGTCTAGCAGTCAGACATATGGGTTGCAGGCCTTCAGCTGACCTCCCCCTAATGAACAAACCGCCTCCACTGGCACGGAATCAGAACCAGCTTTCGTCGGAAAATACAACAGACCTCCACCCCGCCCTCCAATGAGTTCTCGCTTGACACCACTGAAGTCTCAAATGGCGGTGGTTTGGGTTCAATGGAATGCAAGCTACAAGGCGTGTGGCTCGGAGTGTCTTTGAAGTAACCGATTTGTAACAGCTCGATGCGTCGCTGTGGTCCGAACTGACGCCCAAATTGCGGCTGAAGGTGCAGTACTACTTGCCAGAGGCACCAAGCTGAGTAGGATGGTCTTCTCCCTCGGTATATATTTGCAATCAGTACTATTAGCAAGTTCTGTAAAGACACTGTAGTCCTAAAGACTGCATACGATGCTCTTTTCCCCTCTCACTTGAACTACAGTATTGAAATTTGGGGGTCAACAACCAAAGCTAATCTAGATAAGCTACCCATTCTTCAAAAAAGGGGTCTGAGAATAATCTGTGGAGCAAATTATTGGGAATCTTGTCGCGACTTGTTTCCAAAAACACATACATTCTAAAAGCTATATTGCTTGTGAAAAGACTGCACCCAAACACTTATTCAGATTTCCACCAGTACAATACTAGAAATAAAGAAAGATTTTACATTGGCAGCCACAGAACAACACTTTACGAAAAGGGGCCTCAGTACACAGGTATAAAATTAGCTAATGCACTGCCTAGTGCAGTCATGGCTCTTTCTACAATTAAACTGAAACATCAGCTTAAGAAATTTTTAGTAAAACACCCTTTCCACACATTAGAAGAGTACCATACTTATATGAAGAACAACAAATGCTTTGTGAAATTATGTGAATAGAAATCACTAAACATCTTATTGCAATTTTGTTGTAATGGCGTATTCAGAAGAATGTGTCTTGCGTATTGTACAAATCACTTTAATCATTACTGTTTTTTTGTACATGTGCAGTGTACCATTCGATGTTGAATAAAGCTATTATTATTATTATTATTATTATTATTATTAAGTCTTTCTGCCGTATCGCAGAAGGAACATCTAGCTTGGCGCAGCCCTGTTACACGACCTCATTGGAACCCAGTGAGGTGTTGATTATGATGTCTTTGTTTCTTAAACGCATTGTTGATAACATCAACCTACCAAGTCCAGTCTCCTAGGTAACTCTCGCACATGACCGTTACAGAGTGTATTTAAAGCAAACTCATGGTGAAAAAATTCTCTTCGCTGATGACAGCAATATTATAGTCACTGAGAAAACAAGAGAACTCCTTGCCGAGAAAGCAAATGAAACTCTCAAGGAAGTTTATGACTGATCAATAAGCAATAAAGTGACATTGAACATAAAGAAAGGTAATGTCACGAATTCCAGTTTGAAGAGGAAAAATGACAATGCTAAATTAAATGTAGATGGTACCTCTACAGACTGTTAACAAATGCAAAATTTCTAGGAGTGAATATTGATTCTCAGCTGAAGTGGTGTGAACACACAAACGTACTTGCAAACAGAATGTCATCAGCATGTTATGCTCTTAGAACCCTATAATCAGTGCGTAACATGCAGTGTCTTTTAGTTACATATTATTCATATGTACATTCAGTTCTTAGCTATGGCATTCTTTGTTTGGGGAACAAATGCAAAAAATATGAAACAGTTTTCAAACTCCAGAAAAGAGCCATAAGAATAATAACCAAAAATACCAGTCGAGCTCATTGTAAAGATCTGTTCAAAACACTGGGAATTTTAACTGCTCCATGTGAATACATACCAGTGAGTTGTACACATCAAAAATAACATTGGTAATTACTGCACAAACAGCTCTGTCCATGACCATGCAACAATAGATAGACTCAACTTACATTTACCAAGAAAAAATAAACATAAAACTCAAAATAGCATTTTCTATCAAGGAATAAAACTGTGCAATAAATAACCAAAAGAAATAAAAGAAATTGCAATAATACACTTATTTAAAAAGGCAGCTAAAAGTACCTGCTATGCAATACATTTTATACATTGAAGAATTACTTAGATAAAACAGAGTAGGAGCTTGGTAAAAAAATTTGTTATACAAATAAATAATAATAATGATGATAAAACTTCCAACATTTCTTGTAACACCTTCACACTATGTTTCTTCCTTGTTTTTTCCTTTCTGTAAAAACTTACCCCCAAGCTATGAATTGCACAGTAGTAACACCTCTTCCTCGTTCTCAGCTCAACATCTCACTCTTTATACAGGGATGCTGACTCAGTTTTTCAGGATAGCAAATGGAAAGTTGTGGTACAGAAAATGGACCAGAGATCACCAGTGTGTGAAAGTTTGTGTCTTTAGTGAGAGAAGTGTTATGAAACAATGTGTGTATAGTGTGTGCAGTGACTGATAGTGAGATATGAGTGAACAGTGTGGTATTACATTATTTAAAATGTTATTTGTAAAAAAGTATTGCACACCAGGAGTAAATATAATGAATGTCTCTAACTAGAAGTCTGTAAATATGTGTGTATACAAATTGTCTTATTTTAAATTGATCTAAACTTGTAAATACTTTGACATGTCCTATATCCATGTAAAAAGAGATCTACGGATGAATAAAGCTGCTACTACTACTACTACTACTACAAACCTGGTTTGCATCGTTATAGGTTGCTACTAGCGCCTTTGTTACTTGACTGGCGCGAAATTTTAACAGACATCATCTTACAGATGTACAAACATGCCTGCCAATTTTCGTTTATGTCGGACAACTCCTTCTTGGTGCTGCCACTTTTTTCCGTCAGTGTGTTTCATTTGCGTTCGTATTAAGTTTGTTTGTTGGTTTGCTGCAATATCTGAAAAGAAAAATGTCCTGAAAATTTTTTAAATCTCAGAAGGGAAGAGGTAAGTGAGAGTGTGAGTCACCATCCTTATAAGTGTGGAGACTGAGAACAAGCAGTTTCGAAAAGAAATCTAATATTTGGTGCTCGAAATCTCCCAGGAAGCTCTAGTTCCTAGTTAACCTGTTCTCTGCCATCGTTGCAAGAGAGAAGTGTGGAGTGTGCCCTGCAGCTTAGCCAGAGGGTAGGACGAGACCTTCCACAGAGCCCGCTCCTGTTCGCCAGAACCCTCGGAACGCAGTTACAGACCGCCCACCTCGCTGGCAGGTGTTCGTGACGAAAGCTGCTCCAAATAGCACCGTCCCCTTTTGACGCTACTTGTGTCACTCAACAACACAGCGGGAGTTCCAGGGGTGAACGCCGGCTCCGGGAGCGGTTCCGCGCGAGTGAATATCTGTACCTGAGAGAGAACTAAGCTCCCCGCACATGATTCTACGTAACGCGGCAACACTGTTTCTAGGAACGCACAGAAAGCCCTGCAACCACAGGTCGCATGTGGTCTGCTGCGTTAACCCTCTCACGATGAGCTGCATCGACAGATTTGCTTCGCAGTGCCTGCAGGAGCGTGAATGCACCACATCTGTGCGGTGCCGACGCCTAAAGCGCAGATTTTCCCTTGGTGTACCGAGTACGTTTTACAGAATCAGGTCATGCTGTATCTTGATTACGTTATTTACAACGTATATACCGTTTAACACGTATGTTCTCTGATAAATTTCACAACCCTGAATTTTTAAAATTCTTGTCAGATGATTTCCTGGAAGTAGGTGGGGTAGAACGAGCCTGTGGCTAATCGTGAAAATTAGTTTATTTTTTCCTATCACACCAACATTTTTCACAAATTAAGATCTCATATTTTAAAAAAAGTAAATAACGCAAGCACAAATAATAAAATACAATTTCAAGCAAAGTTTGTATTTTTACAGCTAACCTTTCATACCTGTTTTTTTTGTTTCATCGGACAACGTCTATATTCACTGTCCCTTTTCAAACCGAACAGTAATCGGCCGTTATCCTTTCATTCCATCTTCCCTGCTACCTGCTCTCCATCTCCATCACGTCGTTTTCAAAGTGGTCTCCTTGTTCTTCACTAAAACGTCCTACAGCAGCAGGGAAATACGAGTAGTCAATATGTGAGAGTACGAAGTAGACTTTTACAATTGTGTTTTGGCCCAACTTACTGAAATTTTCCGACATGGTTTCAGCAGTGTTCTTGCAACTTGGATGTCCTTTATTGGTTCAAATGGCTCTGAGCACTATGGGACTCAACTGCTGAAGTCATAAGTCCCCTAGAACTTAGAACTACTTAAACCTAACTAACCTAAGGACAACACACACATCCATGCCCGAGGCAGGATTCGAACCCGCGACCGTAGCGGTCGCGCGGTTCCAGACTGTAGCGCCAGAACCGCTCGGCCACCAGCGGCCGGCGATGTCCTTTATTCCCTAGAAGCGTTTCAGTAACAGACCTGTCGGTCATCTATACATATTTTTCTCTAACATTTATTGATCTTTGATGAGTTTCGGATTTTGGATGATAGTGAAAATTCTTGCTTTCCCTTTTTCTTGACTGATGAACGGAAATTTCGTAGAAAGATCTGTCGTGTGGAAGAAGCCTTTAAAAACTACTTCATCAGTCCAATATGTATTAATGGAAATTATATTCCTTTTTTTCTTATTTTGTTGTCTAGAAGCAGTTCATGTAAAATGAATGTCAGACGCGCAAAATGTCTCCGATTTGCCAAACCCTTACACTCCAATAAACTTTCGCATCGTACAGCTATCCCACTCACAAAAAAGTACTTTTTCAGTACCTATCCTGCTAATAAAATTCCTGTAACTACAAATGGAATAAAGTTTATTCCATCGTGAGAAAAACTATTCGTTAAAAAAACTAAGAGCAGTTTTCAAATAAGATAAAAAGTTAGTTTAAACACGTCGTTATTTTTCAGTCATCTGATCAGATGTAGACTGGTGTTAACCTTGGAATTGTCTTGTGGTTTTTCCTTGTAGGCAATTTGTGCAGAGAAATTCACGTCTTTTTTAATTAAAAAAAGAAAGAAGATAAGAATTTAACGTCGTGTCGACAACGTGACCATAACAGTACGAACACAACCTCGGGTTGGCGAACTATCGAGAAGCAAATCTTTCTGTCCACAGTCTATACCAATTAGGTTCATTTCACAGTATTCTGATGCAATAGCCTCATACACAACCGCTCGCTCGACGAAAGATACGAGTATGTACCGAAAGATTTTAAAGTTGCGCATGTCATACGAATATTCAAGAAGGGCAATAGGAGTAATCCACTAAATTACATGCCCATATTATTAACGTCGATATGCAGCAGGATTTTTGAACATATATTGTTTTCGACCATTATCAATTAACTCGAAGAGAACGATCTACCGACACACAGCCAACAAGGATTTAGAAAACATCGTTCTCGTGAATCACAACTAGCTCTTTACTCACACCAAGAGCTAAGTGCTATCGACAAGGGATTTCAAACTCATTCCATTATTGTAGATTTCCAGAAGGTTTTTGACACTGTACCTCACAAGCGGCTTATAGTCAAATTGAGTGCTTACGGAATATCATCTCAGTTATGCGACTGGATTTGTGGTTTCCTGTAAGGGGTCACAGCTCATAGTAAATGACGGAAAGTCATCGAGAAAAACAGAATTGATTTCTGGCGTTTTCCAAGATAGTGTTATAGGCCTTCTGTTTTTCCTTACCTATATAAACGATTTAGCAGACCATTCGAGCAACCATCTTATATTATTTGTAGATGACACTGCCGTTTATCGACTAGTAAAATCATCAGAAGATCCAAACTAATTGCAAAACGATTTAGAAATGATATCTCTATGGCGTGAAAATTGGCAATTGACCCTAAATAATGAAAAGTGTGAGGTCATCCACATGAGTACTAAAAGGTATCAGTTCAGCCTCGGTTATGCGATAAATCAATCAAATCTAAAGGCCGTAAATTCAGCTAAATACTTACGAATTACAATTACGAACAACTGAAATTGGAAGGAACACATAGAAGATGATGTGGGGAAGGCGGGACAAAGAATGCGATTTATTGGCAGAACACTTACAAAATGCAACAGATCTACGAGTGTCACTCCAAAAGAAATGCACAGTATTTTTTTTAATCCATCTTTTATTCTACATGTTTGAACGTTTTACAGTGTGTAGATACATCCTTTAGGAACAATATTTTCATTTCTCCACATAATTTCCATCCCTCTGAACTGCCTTACGCCTGCTTGGAACCAGCGCCTGTATACCCGCACAGTAAAATTCTGGACCAACCTCTTGGAGCCACTGTTTGGCAGCATGCACAAGGGAGTCATAATCTTCAAACATTGTTTCCGAAAGAGATGATAGTCACATGGAGCCAGGTCAGGACTGTAAGGCGAGTGTTTCAGTGTTGTCCATCCGAGTTTTGTGATCGCTTCCATGGTTTTTTGGCTGACATGTGGCCGTGCATTGTCGTGAAACAGCAAAACAACCTGCTTTTGCCGATGTGGTCGAACACGACCCAGTCGAGCTTGAATTTTTTTCAGTGTCGTCACATATACATCAGAATTTATGGTGGTTCCACTTGGCATGATGTCCACAAGCAAGAGTCCTTCGGAATCGAAAAACACCGTAGCCATAACTTTTCCAGCATAAGGTGTGGTTTTGAATTTTTTTTCTTGGGTGAATTTGCATGATGCCACTCCATTGATTGCCTCTTCGTCTCTGGTGAAAAATGATAGAGCCATGTTTCATCACCTGCTCGTACTGTTCCAAAAGTTCGCTACATAACTCGTGGCAGATTAATCGACCAAGTCCCGTACGAGTTCGGGCATAGCGCGTGCGTTCGCACAAGGTCAATGGCCGGGAAGCCATATTTTAACAACATACGATGGGCAAACATCTATTAGGCGCACTACGAATGTAGTGGTGTGGACATGGTGGGAATGTGGATCTCACGGGGAGCGTTCAAGGGATAAGTCCCTGCAGACGCACTATCCTCTGTGCCCGCGGTGGCTCAGATGGATAGAGCGTCTGCCATGTAAGCAGGAGATCCCGGGTTCGAGTCCCGGTCAGGGCACACATTTTCAACATGTCCCGAATGAAGTACATCAACGCCTGTTTGCAGCTAGGGTGCCCATTTAATTATCATTTCATTTCTAGCAAAGCTGCATGGTCATCAACGGTAACTGTTCTTTCGGGAACAAATACTACCGTCATATATAGAGATTTGAGGTCTCGATGACCAGTGAAGTCGTGTCTGGAGACGCACCAGACAATGGTGGGATACCAGTCTCCGGCCATTCATCTCGACAACCAGGACTGATGGTATGGGATGACATTTCATTTCATACCAGAACCCGTTTGGTTGTCATCCACGGCACCCATACAGCGTAGTGATACGTCGACGACATTATGGGCTCCGTTTTGTTGCCATTCATGGCAAGCCATCCTAGGCGTACATTTCTTCAAAATAATGCCCGCTTGAACACGGCGGGAGTTTATACTGCCCGTCTTCGCGTTTGCCAAACCCTTCATTGGCCAGCAAAACCACCAAATCTCTTCCCAAATGAGGACGTTTGGAGCATTACAGGTAGGGCCCTCCAACCAGCTCCGGTTTTTGCCGATATAACCCGCCAATTCGACAGAATTTGGCAAGATATACATCGGTAGTATTACAGAACAGCCTCCAAAGAGCCCCAGATATGCATGCAAAAGGTTCTCAGTCATTTGAATATTGCAATCCGACACTAATTACTATGTGAATTACACAGCAGTTAATAACTAAGTTCAGGTTGGAAGCCAAATAGAAAGCTTATGACTACATCAGATTCAAGTATATTTAATATCCAGACTCTGTAATTGGTAGGAATATTTTTTGTGAACGTTGAAGCCACTAATTAGCTAAATTCTTTAATGGCTACCAATATTCACTAGAATTTATATTTGACTCATATTCTGTTCCCATTGCATGTATTGTTTCATCAATGTTTGCCGTATAATACGTCAGCAATGTAAAATATTTACAATATTGTTTGTAATTAGAGAGAAACTATGCAATACTTTATCACAAATGTAAACACATACTGCATTTTGAACTGTGTGGTGGCTATTAAATGAAAGCATATTTTATTTGTAACTCCGATTTATGTTAGAAAAACGACGCAGGTTTTCTTTGCTTATAAATTAATCAAATTTAATTCGCAATGTTAATTTCTGTGTATTATCTTGTTTCACACTTATAACTTGTTTATTTTACAAATTACCTTCATATTCTCATCAGGAAATAATGTATCTAAATGACTCTGTCCACAGTTTATCTGTGTTCTTTAATATTTTGCTGTAATTTTGTAAAGTTGCGTGTTAAACAATACTGTTGATTGTTACTGAAAGTATAAATAGACGTGCAACAGCACTGTTATTATGTAGACTAGCCAGTTTTCAATGAGTCAAGATATAATGAGTTTGTAGCGCCAGTTGTTCATTGCTGCACATCACCTATGAAGTAATAAAAGAATATAATGTAATTCCTGAACTTTCATTGATGATTTCCACAATGCGGCAAGATTGCTACATTGTCTTACAACACGTATTACTGACAACAGAACATCAGTAGCGAAACAGATCTGAAGATCTAAAAGTTGAGTATTAAATTCTACTGCCGAGTTTACGTCATCCAAGAAATTTACTGGCAATTTCATTCTTATTAATTTCAGTCTAAATTTTTGGTACAAGCACATCGCGTTCTGTACCTGGTGGAGGAGCCTCTTTCATTATTCATTTTCGGAGAGACTACTCAGTGAGATTTCAAAGTGAAAATTGCCTTTTAGCGGTTTTAAACAATTATATTTCCTCACATTTCCAGCAGTAATGTAACAAATCGTTGGTAGGAGCTGGGATGTGTATAAGACTGTCTGCAGTGCAGATGTCGTCTGAAACTTTCAGGTTTGCATATTTTTGAGCTATTTGGACTGTGGACGATTACTGAAAAGACCCATGAAAATCGAGTATACGTTATTTGCGTGCAAGACTGCTGCCTGACGCAGTAACGTAACAAAAAAGATAAGTATTTCCATCAATAAAGTGTTTCAGTTGGTTCCTTAAGGCTTGTTAGTCCGTGTGTAAAACTTCTGTTAAAACTGTTCCATGTTTTGTAAAGTTTCCGTGTGACGTATTTGTAGAACTTTTTCAATATGAGCACCAACAATATACGTGAGATAGATGCGAGTGTTAGTGCTCATTGTAATAAGGATTAAGTGCAGCAACTGCAGCTGTCAAATTCAGAGTTAATAACAGGGGAGACGATTGCGAAGACAATGTAAGCAATATTTGTTCGCCGCTTCACAGATGTCAGCAGCCAGAGCCATTAAGACGTTTTTGATCAGTTAACAACACTCTTTGTTCACAATCTCTCAGAACAAAGTAAGAGTAGGGATAAAAATTCGAGTAAATGGGAATAACTTTAAGAGAAATAAAGGAAGACTTAATAGAGACTATCAAAAACTTAATGTAACTGCTGAGAGACTGGACGAATTAGAAGCTGACATAGGTGCACTTAAACGATTTGCTAATACGGAACTGAAAGTAGTGGACGAAAGGGTTACTGTTGTTAAGGAGAGAATAATATGTTCAGTGTCTTACAATTTAAAACTTGGTTCAGAAATCTCTGTCTTACCATTATATAATCTATCTGAAACCTTCTAGTGTCTCCAGGCCTCTACCATGTATACAACCTTCTTTCATTGTTCTTAAACCAAGTGTTAGCAATGACTGAGTTATTTTCTGTGCAAAATTCTACCAGGTGAGATTTACACTCTGCAGCGGAGTGTGCGCTGATATGGCACTTCCTGGCAGAATAAAACTGTGTGCCCGACCGATACTCGAACTCGGGACCTTTGCCTTTCGCGGGCAAATCTCATTCTGGAAACATCCCCCAGGCTGTGGCTAAGCCGTGTCTCCGCAGTATCCTTTCTGTCTGGAGTGCTAGTTCTCCAAGTTTTGCAGGAGGGCTTCTGTAAAGTTTGGAAGGTAGGAGACGAGATACTGGCAGAAGTAAAGCTGTGAGGACCGGGCGTGAGTCGTGCTTCGGTAGCTCAGATGGTAGAGCACTTGCCCGCGAAAGGCAAAGGTCCCGAGTTCGAGTGTCGGTCGGGCACACAGTTTTAATCTGCCAGGAAGTTTCATATCAGCGCACACTCCGGTGCAGAGTGAAAATCTCATTCTGGAACATCCCCCAGGCTGTGGCTAAGCCATGTCTCCGCAGTACCCTTTCTTTCAGGAGTGCTAGTTCTGCAAGTTTTGCAGGAGAGCTTCTGTAAAGTTTGGAAGGTAGGAGACGAGATACTGCCAGAAGTAAATCTGTGAGGACCAGGCGTGAGTCGTGCTTCGGTAGCTCAGATGGTAGAGTACTTGCCCGCGAAAGGCAAAGGTCCCGAGTTCGAGTGTCGGTCGGGCACTCAGTTTTAATCTGCCAGGAAGTTTCAAGTTTCTACCAGGTGGCTTCCTCTTTCATTCCTTACCCTCATTCCATATTCACCTACTACTTTTCTTCTTTCCCTTTTCCTACTATCAAATTCCAGTCCCCCTTGATTATTAAATTTTCGTTTCCCCTCACTATCTGAATGACTTCTTTTATCTCATCATACATTTCTTCAGTCTTTTCGTCATCTACAGAGCTATTTGGCATATAAACTTACACTGCTGAGGTAGGCGTGGGCGTCGTGTCTTCCTTGGCTACAATAATGTGTTCACTAAGCTCTTCGTAATGGGTTACCCAGGCTCCTATTTTTTATTCATTATTAAACCTGCTCCTGCATTACCCATATTTGATTTTGTAATTATAACCATGTATTCATCTGACTAGAAGTCTTGTTCCTCCTGCCACCGAACTTCACTAATTCCCACTATATCGAACTTTAACCTAACCATTTCCCTTTTTAAATTTTCTGACCTACGTGCCCAACTGGTTCTGAACTGTAGACTAAAACTGAAGAAACTACAAAAAGATAGGAATTTAAGGAGATGGGACCTGGATAAACTGAAAGAACCACAGGTTGTAGAGTGTTTAAGGGAGAGCATTAGGGAACGATTGACAAGAATGGGAGAAAGAAATACAGTAGAAGAAAAATGGGTAGTTATGAGAGATGAAATAGTGAAGACAGCAGAGAATCAAGTACGCAAAAGGACGACAGTTAGTAGAAATCGTTGGGTAACAGAAGAGATATGGAATTTAACTGATGAAAAGAGAAAATACGAGAGCTATCCACAAAGTAAATTACGTTTTGGAATTAAAAATAAATAAAGTATTGGAATTTTTTTTTAATTATATACAGATGAAAGCCACACTTAAATACTACTTTTCTACATAGTTGCCATTTAAATTAATGCACTTATCGTACCGATGGGCGAGCTTGGAAATTCCCTCGTCGTAAAATTCGGCCGCCTGCGCCTTCAACCACGTGGCGACAGTCTTTTGGGACAGAAAAGGTGTGATATTTGTTGATTTCCTGGAAAGAGGCACTACAATAAACTCTCAAAGGTATTGCCAAACTCTGCACAACTTCAGAAGAGCAATACAAAACAAGCGCAAGGGAAAGTTGGGCTCAAAGATCTTGCTGATTCACGACAACAAACGGGCCCACACGGCAAATGCCACTCGTGAAGTTCTCGAATCTTTTAAGTGGGAGTTGTTTCCTCATCCGCCGTACAGTCCCGACCTGGCACCGAGCGACTTCCACTTATTCCCAGCAATGAAGAAGTGGTTGGCTATGCAGCGTTTTGATGACGACGCACAGCTTCAAGAAGAGGTAACCACGTGGTTGAAGGCGCAGGCGGCCGAATTTTACGACGAAGGAATTTCCAAGCTCGTCCATCGCCACGATAAGTGCCTTAATTTAAATGGCAACTATGTAGAAAACTAGTATTTAAGTGTGGCTTTCATCTATATATAATAAAAAAAATTTCCAATACTTTATTTATTTTTAATTCCAAAACGTAATGTACTTTGTGGATAGCCCTCGTATAAAAATGCAGTAAGTAAAGCAGGCAAAAAGGAATATAACCGTCTCAAAAAGGAGATCTACATGAAGTGCAAAATGGCTAAGCAGGGTTGTCTAGAGGACAAATGTAAGGATGTAGAGGCACATATCACTAGGGGTAAGATAGATACTGCCTACAGGAAAATTAAAGAGACCATTGGAGGAAACAGAACCACTTGTATGAATATCAGAGCTCAGACGGAATACCAGTTCTAAGGAAAGAAGGGAAACCAGAAAAGTGGAAGGAGTATATAGGAAATTTATACAAGGGTGATGTACTGGAGGGCAATATTATGGAAATGGAAGGGGGCGTAATTGAAGGTGAAATGAGAAATGTGACTGCGTGAAGAATTTGACAGAGCACTGAAAGACCTGAGTCGAAAAAAGGCACCGGGAGTGTACAACATTCCATTATAACTACAGATAGCCTTGGGAGAGCCAGCCCTGACAAAACTCTACCATCTGGTGAGCAAGATGTATGAGACACGCTAAATACCCTCAGACTTCAAGAAGAATACAATAATTCCAATTCCAAAAAATGCAGGTGTTGACAGATGTGAAAATTGCTAAACTATCAGTTTAATAAGTCACAGCTGCAAAATATTAACACGAATTCCTTACGGACGAATGGAAAAACTGATAGAAGACGACCTTGGGGAAGATCGGTTTGGATTCCATAGAAATTTTGGAACACGCAAGGCAGTACTGACCCTACGAATTATCTTAGAAAGTCAAACCTGTGTTTCTAGCATCTAAAGACTTAGAGAAAGCTTTTGACAGTGTTGACTGGGACACTCGCTTTCAAATTCTGAAGGTGGCAGGGGCCAAATACAGAAAACGAAGTGCTATTTACAATTTGTACAGAAACCAGATGGCAGTTATAAGAGTCGAGGGATGTAAAAGGGAAGGAGTGGTTTGGAAGCTAGTGAGACAGGGCTGTAGCCTTTCCCCAATGCTATTCAATCTGTATATTAAGCAATCAGTAAAGGAAACAAAGGAAAAATTTGGAGGAGGAATTAATTTCCATGGAGAAGAAATATAAACTTGGAGATTTGCTGATGACATTGTAATTCTGTCAGAGACAGCAAAAGACCTGAATGAGTGGTTGAACGGAATGGACAGTGTCTTGACAGGAGGATATAAAATGAACACCAACAACAGCAGAACGAGGATAATGGAATGTAGTCTAATTAAATCAGGTGATGCTGAGGGAATTAGATTTGTAAATGAGACATTCAAAGTAGTAGATGAGTTCTCCTATTTGCGGAGCAAAATTACAGATGATGTTCGAAGTAGAGAGCATATAAAATGTAGACTGGCAATGGTAAGGAAAGCGTTCCTGAAGAAGAGAAATTTGTTAACATGGAAGATAGATTTATGTATCAGGAAGTCTTTTCTGAATATATTTCTATGGAGGGTAGCCATATATGGAAGTGAAACACGGGCAATAAATAGTTTAGACAAGAAGAGAATAGAGGTTTTCGAAATGTTGTGCTACAGAAGAATGTTGAAGATTAGATGGATAGATCATGTAACTAATGAGGAGGTATTGAATAGAATTGGGGAGAAGAGGAATTTGTGGCACAACTTGACTAGAAGAAGGGATCGGTTGGTTGGACATGTTCTGAGGAATCATGGGATCACCAATGTAGTATTGGAGGGCTGTGTGCGGGCTAAAAATCATAGAGGGAGACCAAGAGATGAAGACGCTAAGCAGATTCAGAAGGATGTAGGTTGCAGTAGGTACTGGTAGATGAAGAAGCTTGCACAGGATAAGGTAGCATGGAGAGCAGGGTAAAACCAGCCTCTGGACTGAAGACCACAACATGTTCAATAATGTGATTTTAAAATACTTCCTAGGAGATCATAAGATCCATGTGGTAGGCTTTTTGTGTCAGTCCAAAGATAGTTTCACTCCCAGTTTGCCAGAGCATTTCACATTAGTTAAGAAGTTTTTAGATGGAGAAGCTTTATGTGGGGCTAACCAGCATATTAACCCAGACTTGTCATTTGACGATTTTTAAAAGCTGTTTTTAGTAAATTTTAGTCTGAGAGCAAACAAGATAGGGCTAAGAGTGAGTTTTTAAATGGTTCCAGTTACAAAGAAGGTATCATGAGAATAAGGGGGCTCTGAAGAAGATAGTTAAGAACATTAGCGCATTTAGATAAACTACTAGACGAGCTTATTCAGACTGATGCCTTGAGCTTATTCAGACTGATGCCTTAAAAAGTGGGTTGCCAAATAGAGTTCAATGGGGATTGATCTGTGGGCCAGATGATTCAGTAGAGGAATATGTAGATAAATTGGATAGGGCAGGGGAGAGAAATGACAGATTTGACAGTAATAGTGATCAGAGGAAGAACTATTACCAGAGTGGGGAGTACTCTCATAATCAACAAGATGGTAGAAAGAGAAGAAGAGATAGCAGGGAGATCAGAGGTAATAATTACAGCAATAATTATGATATACAAGACAGAAGGGATGATGATAAAGGCCATTATCTGAGAAATAGGCAATGGGGGAATGAAGAAAGGTGAAATGCAGCTAAGAGAAGAGAGAATAGAAATAATAACCAGGGAAATGGTTTACCACCTCATTGGGAGCCTGTTAATCTGAAGTGAGATGTAGATACAGAAACTAGGCTAGTCAAAACAGAGTTAGGATTAACAGTTACTGTTAACAAGCAATTCATTACAAAAGAAGTGATAGGGATTATTGAGAATTTTGTGAAAATTATCTTGATGGAGACGAAAGATGAAGAAAAGAAAGTGAGTCAGGAATTTGGATTAAGTGGTGATGTGTTGACAAATATTTTTGATAAATCTAGAGGTAATTATGTATAAGAAATGTTAGCAGTTGTAAAGATGTTGATAAATTTGGGTTGATAAGTTTGATGAATGGTGAAGTTGTGTCTAGTTTAGCTGAAGTAGATGAGGTGGAGATAACTGTGTGCCTAGGGAGGAAGACAGTATGGTGAATGATGTTATTTGTAAATTTGATGACACAAATATTACTTTCGATGATTATGCTGATGTTATTGATACGATTGATTTGGATGTTGATGTTAGTAGTAAGACTAATGATTTTGATGTTGGTTTGTGCAGAAATGATGTTGATTTTGATGCTAATGAGAAGTATAATGCTATGATTTGTGAACAGTTGATGGGATGATTTATGTTGAGATCAATTATGACAGTGAAAATAGCAAAACTGCAGCTCTTGGTGATGATATGATAATGGATAGGGAAGTACATGAGAGTCAGATCACACCACTTGACATCAGTGAGACATTGACAGAGAGTGATTATAAGCTAGAGCAGGTCTAGTGATAAGATACTTGAAGTTATAGCCAGTCATATTAATAATACAGAAGTTAGGTGTGATGTACATAGTCATTTTCAGGTAGACGATGAACACAAGCATTCTGATTTAAGTAACTGCAACACAAATAGTAATATAAGCGTTAATAGTCAACACACACACATTGTGTGTACAAAAAAATATTAATATTAGTTTTAAGGTACCATTAGGAGCATTACAGCCAACCATTATAGTTGAATTACTTATAGGAACAGAATTAAATTTAAGAGAAGTTGAGAATGATTTACTAGCTGAGAATGAAACTCTTGATAATGAAGGCATATTAGGTAAGCCCTACATTAATATTCTGATTGGTAACTGGAAAGTAGTTGTTAGATTGACACAGTACACGGTATTTCAGGTAAACTGATAGACAGAATAAAATGTATAGAGAATTATACTGGATCTCCAATCACAGGTGACTGAATCAAAGGAGCAACAGAAACTTAGCAAGCTAATTAACAGAGAAACTCTGATAACATTCAGCATTGACAACATCAGTCCTGAACAGGTATGTTTGCTGGTGAATGATTTAAATGAACACATTTTGTTAGGTATGGAATGGATTATGGGAGCATATGCTAGTTTTGATTGCAAAAAGATGAAATTATTGTTTGTTAAACCAAGGACTGGTAATATTAAAGAAACAAAATTATATATGATGCTTCATGAAAGTTGTAGTAACCTGATAAGAGGAGTAGAAATAATGGATGATAGCCATTGTGTCGGTAAGGATGAGAATTTTTGTGAAATGGTTCACATACACAACTTTTAATGAAAAACTTAATGCAGTTAATATGTTAAGTGAAAGACGACTTAGAAGGGATTTTGTGAAAGTTGTTTGACTTTAGTGAAAACTGAGGTAGAGCGAAGGATTACGAATGTAAGCTGAAATTAAGAAATTATGATCTATTCTCTGTAAAACCATATAGTCTATGTTTTTGCAAAAGAGAAGTAGTAGTAAGGGAGCTTCAAAAATTACAAAATCAGGGGATAATAGAAAGGAGCTACAACCAGTACAATAATCCACAGGTTGTTGTATCCAACAAATATGGAGGTGTCAGGCTAATAATGGACTGTAGGTACTTACATGAATTTTTAAATCATCCATAAAACTTGGAAGGGTTGTTGAACAAATTTGATAGTGCCAAAATTTTTAGCATTTTAGAGCTGACTTCAGGGTTTCATTAGATTTCACTTGAGCCTGCATATTGAAAATATTGTGCATTTCTTTATAATGATCAGTCATTTCCGAAGTTTGTAGTACCTTTTGGCCTTAATGATTCTGTTGCTGAGTTTATGAGAGATTTCGACTATGTCCTGCAGACTGAGGTACTGCCAAAATCAGATGATATTTTAATAACCAGTAACACATGGGAAGAACATTTAGAAACATTGAGAGAATTTGGAACGAAATTTAGAGAAGGGGGTATGAATTTGAAGCCAGACAAATTAAAATTTGCTGTGAAACAACTAAATTTTTTTGGTCACATAATTAAATGAGGATGGGATTCTGCCTGGTAACGATAAGTTTTTGCCCATTGCAGAATTTTCAAAGCCAAAATCAAAAAAAGAACTCAGATTATTCTATGCTTTATGTATTTTTATGGGAAGTGTGTCAAAACACAAGCAATCAAGGCACTTTGTTTACATATTTATACTTATTTGTCTGTAACAGTAGATTAATTTTCGAAATTCATTAAACTTTATCTTTTGGAAAAGGCAAACTGTTACACAATCATTTGTAATATTACTTCAGATTTCTTTCAAAAGGTAGGTACAGCAAAGCTATCTTATTACATAACAGAAGCCAGTTCACATCAAATGTTTGGAAAGATTTTGCTACACACAGGAATACAAAGGACATAATTATTTCTGTTTATTCACCTTCATCCCATCCACCAGAGAGATATATAAAGGAAACTAGATGCTTATACAGGACATATTGTAGCAAAGATCAGACTAATTGGTATCCTTGCATCAGTCAGTTAGAAGGTATTTTGAACAGTTTACAGCAATCTACAACTGGATTTTCACCCTATGAGGTACACATTGGCAAGAAACCTACTAATTTAATTAGAAAACTGATCAGTTACCCTGTTTGTACAGAGCTGTCTGTAGATGATAGAGGAGAGACATGATAGAAACTTGAAAGTTACACAGTTTAGTGTAGGAGATTTGGTACTGACAAAAAGTTATGAGAAATCTAAAGCTGTAAATAGAGATTAAATTTCTCTTGACATTTATATTGGGCAATTTCAAGTTTTAGAAGTTCCACATCCTAATGCTTGCAGTCTTATTTATCCTAAATATAGAAACTATCTGGACTCAGGAATATTATACAAATGAAAACATACCATCAGTAATGTGTTTGATAAATTGAAGTTTATCCCTCAGGGGAATACACACTCTTGGTGTATTATGTGTGTGGCTTATGCAGGGCCAAGCGATGTGACATTTATTTCTCAGTTACACTTTATAAATGTCACATCCACACACACATCCTCAGATACACACCTACTACTTAACCATGTATCTACAATTATATCCATGTACACTGGAATGATTTGATAATTTGTTTATTTCGACTTGGAGAATTTTTGCATCGGTTGATTTGACATTTGCGCTGCGTATGGAGTTTATTTCTAAGATTGTATGGGTGAATAAGTGTCATGTTCAGGTGCACTTTTATGCAACAAATTACTTTACTATTATACTCCTCCCACTAGCAGGAAAATATATGTGTACCAAAGGATTAACCGGGGATTGTGTTGGAAACTTGCTGTGTAAGACCAAGCCTATGGTGGCGGCAGTTCTCCATCTGCCAGACGACTAAAAAGTCGTAACCATCATACACAAGAGGTGCCACATTAATCAGTAGCGAAAGGAAATCCGACATCAAACAGTAGCCCCTGTGTGGATCACCCGTGAGTTGCGTAACTAGACATAAAATTAATGATATTACTTCAAACCCACAACAAAATAAATGACATAGTAAGGAATGAGAATGGGTGTCGTTGAAAACTTAATAACAAGGGCCTATGGTATCACAAAGAGATTTATTTACTAATATCAAGGTCAAGGGAGAACGAACATATAGACAGAAACTTCAACTGTGTCAGGTTCATTAACAAGAACTCAGGTTGGTTGGCAGTAGACTTGGGGAACCTAACTGGAATTTACATGTAGATGGGACTGGCCACTGTGAGTGGAAGGATGCCGGTCTAGGCAGGCACACGCTACTGTATCGTTCAACTGACTAGTCTCTCGCGTCAAGATACAAATAACGGTGCAGTGGACACTGGGAGTGATTATTGCGAGTACAAGGCCGCTATAAAAAAAAGATGGCCGTGAAAACGATTGATAGGTATCTGGCTTTGTCGAAGCTGCGCAACGTTACCGATATAGCCGGTGAAAGACGAGACGCTGTCGTCTGCATCCGGGCACTGCTGAAGCGTCGTACTGCGGGAGATGACCCCACGTCCGCCGGTGATTGTCTCACGTTCGCGAAAATATAAAGTTTCACCAGGGTGTCCGGACGTCTTTATAACTAACTGCTCTCTCCGTATAAACGGAAGAGCTCTCGCGACTGTACTCTGCCATGGTCAAAAAGCAAGTTCTCCATCTACATCTACATCTACATTTATACTCCTCAAGCCACCCAACGGTGTGTGGCGGAGGGCACTTTACGTGCCACTGTCATTACTTCCCTTTCCTGTTCCAGTCGCGTATGGTTCGCGGGGAGAACGACTGTCTGAAAGCCTCCGTGTGAGCTCTAATCTCTCTAATTTTACATTCGTGATCTCCTCGGGAGGTATAAGTAGGGGGAAGCAATATATTCGATACCTCATCCAGAAACGCACCCTCTCGAAACCTGGCGAGCAAGCTACACCGCGATGCAGAGCGCCTCTCTTGCAGAGTCTGCCACTTGAGTTTATTAAACATCTCCGTAACGCTATCACGGTTACCAAATAACCCTGTGACGAAACGCGCCGCTCTTCTTTGGATCTTCTCTATCTCCTCCGTCAAACCGATCTGGTACGGATCCCACACTGATGAGCAATACTCAAGTATAGGTCGAACGAGTGTTTTGTAAGCCACCTCCTTTGTTGATGGACTACATTTTCTAAGCACTCTCCCAATGAATCTCAACCTGGTACCCGCCTTACCAACAATTAATTTTATATGATCATTCCACTTAAAATCGTTCCGCAGGCATACTCCCAGATATTTTACAGAAGTAACTGCTACCAGTGTTTGTTCCGTTATCATATAATCATACAATAAAGGATCCTTCTGTCTATGTATCTGTACTGATGTGTAGTATCTTCTCTTGTAGCCTTTCCTGCTTGCCTGTAACAAATAAAAATGTGTTTCATAGTTCATAAAACGAAGAAACTTGAGAAAGAAATGAGACAATGAATGTTTTACGAAATCAAAATGAGAAACACTCACTCACAGTTTTATGCGCTTCTAGCACAAAGTCAGGATTATCATCTGAATCGTCGACGCCGCCACTCTCATTGTTATTGTTAGTAAAATCCAACTTCAATTCAAGCAAAATTTGGTCGTCCGTAAGAAAACGTGAAGCATTTCTTTCGTTTCTTTACGTATCGAACTAACACCTTCCACCCTCCAGTGTCTTGACTTTATACAAGAAACAGCTGTTTTCGAAACTGCGTGTCCCCCGCAACACAGTGAAGGCTGATAGAGCCCATTAATAAATGTGATTTCGTATTTGTCTATGTTAAGGGTCAGTTGCCACTCCCTGCACCAAGTGCCTATCCGCTGCAGATCTTCCTGCATTTCGCTACAATTTTCTAATGCTGCAACTTCTCTGTGTACTACAGCATCATCCGCGAAAAGCCGCATGGAACTTCCGACACTCGCATCTCCCTTTTTCTAAAAAAACTTCCGAAAAATAGCCGTCCCCCCCCCCCCCCCCCCCTTCGATGTTCAAGCATTTTATGGCGCAACAGTAATTACTATGCCAACCATGTTTTCTTGCAAGGAGACCCGATTTTCCTCAAACAATCACTGCAGTGCAGTACACATACTGTTCTCCGAAAATACAGCACACAATGCCTGGAGGTCCTGCACCCAAAAATCCCCGGCGCATTTCACAAGATGAGGGAAGCTTCCTAGTGAAACAAACTCCGATTTAGTGGGCGTCGTTTCGGCGGGGCGCGGCGGCATCTAAGAAACGCGGCATCCGGAGACATTCGTCGTCCCAAGGTACGCTGTTCTTGTAATAAACGGATTATCCGGGCCCCAGCCCGACGCCGCTTTGCCTGGACCCGCACGCGGAATAAGGAGACGAGACTCTACTCACTAATAAAGCAGTTAGGCCGGCTCGAGGATGCCCGGTGCCGCCAGTTTCTAAACAAGTGTCATTTCCCATTCAGCCATAGCGTTGCCAGTCTTTTGCTTGGTCGCAGAATGCCAGCCCATAAATCACTGCCCTGCCAGGCCCACGGCCCGATTCGGTGACTCCAAAGGAATCCGCATACTGGTTTGCTGCTAGGAGGAAGTTTTATAGCTGCCACTAATGCAATGGTCTCCTCCAGCGTCCAAAAATCTGTCTCTATAGCCGAGTTTAATTCTACTACTGCTACTCTAGTCATGCAAGTACAGTGAGATCAATCAGTGGTTTACAGTAACCCTAATAGTCCATCAGATTAATATCACTCAGGAACAATTTCGATACACCAAAGGAGAATGAAATGGTGTGATAATCACCAAAACAAAACGAAAGGGGAGGTGCCTGACAGTGGTCAGCCCGGAAGGCACTGCCATCTTTCAAACCTTTCGAGTTTGATGAAGTATTTACGCTACGAGATTAATGAAGTTGTAGAAGAAATATACATGTGCTTACTTGTTTTCATTATTCTTTTCCGAGTTCAGGTTGAACTTACATAAGGAAATTAACATATATGAATAATTAACTCAGTGATTTATGCCATTATTTACATAATAAGCTTCGTTGTGCTTGCTCTGAAGACAGGAAATGAATTGAGCTAATTTTCTGAATACTTTTGGGCAATGGTTTGGTTTGGTGAAACATTCTGCAGAGTGTCCGGCGATCTGTTCGAAACTATCTATTTATTATATGATCTGTACTCTTGCTACTAGGTATTGTATGTACTTAATATACATACATATTACCTCTACTATTCAATGACTGATGATTATTCACATGTGTTTATGCAATAAATATAGGGACCTCGTCAGTTATTATGCACAGTAATACATGTAACTTCAATTTGACGCACAATACACACTTGTTGAGCAATACAGCAATTCAGTTTATCATGTAACGTTCTATCAGGAATTAGAGGATTGAAATGATATCTGAACTTATTGTTAATTGTAAGTATGACTGTGACCTATGCTGTCATCATCTTGAGATATCAATATTATGAAGAGCTTCACTGCAAAGTTGATGCTAATTTTTTCTATACTCAATCTGGTTGTTCATATAGTGGAGCCTCAGTTAAAACATTATTATTCCATTTTAACACTGAAGACAACACAAGATGTGTGAAGTTGTAATCTGCTGTATTATTCATGAACTACTGCAAAGTTGATGCTCATTTTTTCTATACTCAATCTGGTTGACCATACGGTGGAGCCTCAGTTAAAACACTATTATTCCATTTTAACACTGAAGACCACACAAGATGTGTGAAGTTGTAATCTACTGTATTATTCACGAACTATTGGTAACGCATTCCATTAGGAAAGGGAAAAATTACATTGTATGTAACTGAATTATTTGTGTTTTGCGTAGGACTACCTAAACATGCCACTCTACCTGAGTGTAAAGATGAAATCTGTGTAATCACAAACCAGAACTATAGATTCACACGAGTAGAAGTATGTTAAATCAACGTTTCCACACAAAACAAGTCAAATATGCACTATTTGATAGTATGTCTTATGTAATATTGATTCACATAATATTTTAGCTTTGATTGGGTCTGTAGCCCCAGTAACTCAGTTTCTCATTAGTCAATACTTATCTTGTTTGGATATGTCTTTATTACTCACAAATGTGGCTAAACTAATTAAGATGGAATTTTTCAGAAAAATATTGCCTGAAATACATGACAGAAGGACCAAAGATGACGCCACAGCATACACAAATATGAAAACTTTTCCATGCCTCCATGCTTCAATGTCTTCAGCTGCGCGCGTGAATGTTATGTGTATTACATTGCACTATTTTAAATCATGTCATATTTATTAAAACATTTTTATTTTATTCGTGGAACAAGCATTCGACTGCGATCAAGATTTTGAAGCCATTTGCATTACTCCTGATCATTTAGCAAAGTGTTTTCATGCACTACGTAACTCACGTCCATTATTCTAATTTGTAGTAGAGATCAAGTTTTATGTCATGCAACCGCAGGAGGGGCGGAAGGGAGTGAGAAAGAGGAGAATAAGGACACTGTCTTAATGCTGAACAATAGAAATGTTATAGAACTTGATGTGCTCACTATAGCGTTCATGGAGATCTTTTACTGTGTTCCTACATGCAGAGCTTTGCTGGTACTAGAAACAAGCTTATATATCTCCAGAGTGAATCTTTACTCTGAAGCGCAGAGCGGAGTGTACGCTGATGTGAAACTTCCTATCGGATTAAAACAGGACTCGAACCTTGCCCTAAGGGGACAATGCACTAATGAATTGAGTTATCCAGGGCTGGACTACTCACACACGCCCCCTCCCCCTCCCACAGGTTTACATTCAGCATTCCCTGTCTTACACCTGCTAAACTTCTCGTGAGTGATTTGTTCTGGAAGCAATCCGATAGGCTGCGAGTAAATCATTTCCCATCAGTATGCTTCTTCGATGAGCGCTGTTCCCAAAACTGATGAGAGAGAACTCGTGTGTCGTTTAGAACGTACCAGAAAGCTACTAGCAGAAGTAAACCTCCTTGCCTTAAGTCCGGCCTACTGATAAGCTGTTTGACTGAGGACACATAGCAGACATGGCACACTTACTGTTCCATGCTGCTATACGCTAATTTATCATCCCGCTAATTGGTCACTTTAATCAATCAACTTTTTATGGGTAGGCGTCCGACTTGCCCCGGAAAAATTTGGTTACATTATAGTGGACACCACTCCTTAGCTTTAGCTATAATAACTACATCTAAATTACGTTACAATGAATACAACACCATCCTCCATAGCCGAGGCCAGTATTTGGAGGACAAAGCGAGGAGAGCTTGTAGATTAAAGTTCCTGATCACCATTCTTTGCACCAAAGTCCTGGATTCAGTTCCAAACTTCTCCGCAGTGTCCCATCTGCCGGATGGGGACGTGAATTTCGGCGGCCCCCTTGGTGCTATTAGCGAGGAATCTCATCACCACCACACTACTCTACACTATACACGTTTCCATTACAATAACCTACACTCTGAAGTACACAAACGACACAAATTCCACATATCTGTAACGTGTCGAGGGACAACAACCGAAGGCGACTGAACGCACGCCATGCGATATTGCACTGAACAATGTAGTATGACATGTACTTTTTTCACGAAAAAACATTAGGTTACGGAATCAAAAATTCGTGACGACTATGTTGATCATATAACAACTGGTCACCCAATATTTTTACAGTAAATTTCTACTCTGATTTCCATACAATACAACCCCAGTAAACCTGGCTTGGATGGCTGCGATATTTCTTCAAGCGATCAGTACATCAGTATCATCTGAGTTAGTGGTGAAACAGTCTTCATTGAATATATTACACATTTATTATCAGATTACATGAGATTTACTTTTACAGAATGCACCAATTCTACGAAAAAGTGAGAGCAAACGTTTAGTAACTGCATAGTTAACATCGTATTATCACATTACTTGCAAAATCATCATTATCTTGCAGTATAATTTGGATTTCGCTAAGGAAATGTATTTTTACTGCCTTCTCGCACTCATTTATCCTGGTATACGTCTACAATTATGCTGTTTATGATTGTATATTGAGCAATCAGTAAAGGAAACAGAAGAAAAATTCGGAGTACGAATTAAAAACCACGCAGAAGAAATAAAAACTTTGAGGTTTGCTGATGACACTGTAATTCTGTCAGAGACAGCAAAGGACCTGGAAGAGCAGTTGAACGGAATGGACAGTGTCTTGAAATGAGGATATAAGATGAACATCAACAAAAGCAAAACGAGGATAATGGAATGTAGTCGAATTAAATCAGGTGATGCTGAGGGAATTAGATTAGGAAATGAGACACTTAAAGTAGTAAAAGAGTTTTCCTATTTGGGGAGCAAAATAACTGATGATGGTCAAAGAAGAGAGGATATAAAATGTAGACTGGCAATGGCAAGGAAATCGTTTCTGAAGAAGAGAAATTTGTTAACGTCGATTATAGATCTAAGTGTCAGCAAGTCATTTCTGAAAGTATTTGTATGGAATGTAGCCATGTATGGAAGTGAAACGTGGACGATAAATATTTTAGACAAGAAGAGAATAGAAGCTTTCGAAATGTGGTGCTACAGAAGAATGCTGAAGATTAGATGGGTAGATCACTTAACTAATGAGGAGGTATTGAATATAATTGAGGAGAAGAGGAGTTTGTGGCACAACTTGACAAGAAGAAGGGACGGTTGGTAGGACATGTTCTGAGGCATCAAGGGATCACCAATTTAGTATTGGAGGGCACTTTGGAGGGTAAAAATCGTAGAGGGAGACCAAGAGATGAATACATTAAGTAGATTCAGAAGAATGTAGGTTGCAGTAGGTACTGGGAGATGAATGTATGCAAACAAATTTCTCAGCATCCCTGTTGCCCTGCCAGTAACGTTTCTCCTCGAACTTACTGGAGTATCGAGAAACATCACATACTTCCTAAAATCAGTTAAATCAAAATAATAGGGTATTGACTGCAGTCGCCCCCTCCCCCAACCAATTTTTGTCCTTTTCGTATGCTGACAGCTGACTTTCGAAGTAGCGGAATCCTCCGCTTCCTGCGCGTTGTGGCGGAGAGCGCTTATTAAACCGCGGCGGAAGCCGTCCAGGGGCCCTATTCTGTATCGTTCATGCCGATCGGTGTAGTAGTTTTGTCTCGGTAATGACGTCATTTTCGGTTCTTTATCGAAATGTCCTATTCAGTAAGCTTCTGAGACCTGTTACCGAACGGTCCTCTGACTGATTTTACGACAATTGTACCGAGAAGTTTGGATTTCGGTGTGGCCCTGTCGATCGGTGAGATGTGGTTTATTTACACCTATAATTTGTTATTTTAAACATATTTAGCGGTTTTAGCTTTGGATTTAGTGATTGTCTTACTAAAGAATCACCTAAGGACACATCTGGTTGGAAAGTGAGTTCATAATAGACTATTTTCCTTTGTTAGAAATATGGTTAGGTTAGGTTGTTACTGTGTATAATTACAAAAAAAAAAAAATGTTTTCGGTCAATATTCTCTCAAAATACGTGCTATTTTTATGCAAATAAGAGTTTAAAGATCATCAAATATCAAAACATCGACTCTGCTTATATATATTACTTCGTGTACTTTTTCCCACAAATGGTTTGGTTGGTAATTACCGTAACGTGTTTACAACTTTCAGTCAATTATGTGAAGCCTGATATTGGGAACCTTCCAAACTATCACGCATCTATGACATACGCAGAAGTCAGCCTAGGTTCCTCAGCACATTAGTACGAGAATTGAGCACAAACTGACTGCTGTTTGGCGTGGCGTAGTGGTTAGCGCGCCATATTAGACATGGGTTCGCGCACGGATGGGTGAAAAAAATTTTTTTTCCTCTTCATATATGCAAAACGTTCTGAGACATTGTTAGTCATGTAAGTTAAGATTTTTATGCAATATTCGTTATTACTTACATGTAAGAGCGCACTTCCTCAGTAATTATTTCGTGATTTCTGTGTGTTTAAAAAACGAAATATGAAATTGCTGCGCATGAAACAACCGACAGTGACCTTTATGTTTTTTCTTGTCAGAAATAATACACCACTTTTCCCGAATATGTAGCCATTTCCGAGTTGCGGTTAGACAGGAATCTAAGAGCACAGCTTAAATTACTGGGAATCTAACTAGCAGCGGTCATCCTCATAATCTTGCTCATCACAACTGTTTATGTGCGATCGAATCCTCAACAACAGTAGACAGAGATTAAAGATCTCTGCCGTAATATTTTTAGATTGTAGCACCATATACGAAACATTTTCATTCATGAGATGCATGTTATAAACTTCGACGAACTGCAGGAGCTCTCGAAAATGCGTTTTTTCAATGTTGTTTTTAAGACCCAAATTGTTGACATATCGTATAGGAAAGTGGGCTACTTAATCATTTGGATCTCTAGGAGCGAGTTATAACCACATTCTGTTTATATTTTTACTCTTTGAAGCTCTCGGAATCAATTTTTCTGGTGTTTTTATCGATGTATTAGTACAATGTGGTACTACACACTATTGCTAACCCATTTTCTGAAACGTAAAATCCAATACACGATGTCAGTGTGAATGAGAATAAGATGACATAATGCGGCATTTACGGCAATCTGCAGAATACAGTCGAATACGCCATCGTTATTATGCATTCATGGAAACATGCGGTCAGGGAATTTGTAAAAATTTCTGTGAATTTCAGCTGAGAATCATGGAGATGGATATACTGCGCCTGATACTGTTAAAGAGGAGGCAAGAGCGATGAAGGCAGGCGAATCAGCTCAATGGAATGCGGCGTCATGCGTTATGGCAACGTAAACGCAATTTTCGGTACTTGGAAGAATAGCGCGCCTGTGTCGTCTGCTAGCCGCTTTGTGTTCGTGGAGCTGTGCAGGCTGCAATGCGCATGCGCGGATCTGCGGCCGGTTGCTTTTGATTGGCCTGCGCGACGCAGACCGACAACAGCGCTTCGGTTCTCTAGATCCGAACGGTATCGCTACTGAAATGCATACTGAATAATGCAGGGGCCCTAATTCGAGTATTAGACTGTTCGGTGGTCTTGAGTACCGAAACGATTGGCACAGTGGCGGAAAGATACAGAATAGGCACCCAGGGCAGCAGTGAATGTACAGGAGACCACCAGCAGCAGGCGTTTCGAGCAGCAGACAGTGCACAGTGGACAGTATGTCCAGCAGGAGAGGAGCGTGCGGTGTGATGGGGCGTGCCACGCCACCCCGTCTGTGTTGCTCTGGCCAGTGCCGGCCGCGACCGCAGTCACACCCCCACCACACGCCCACACTGCGGGAACTGGGTCGCGAAACCGTACCGCGTGCGCCACTCCACTGCCGCCAACATCGAACGACAAAAGACCGCATTCTGAAATGAGCACACTAGACGTTCTGCGGTGACGTCGCTGCTGCTTGTGTGTCGTGGCTGTACTGCCGCAACAGATGGTTACACTCACCTCGGTAAGCTTCGTACATTAACGCTGCTTGATATAAAGCGACACACGAAATTAATCATACCGTAAAAGCTGCGAAAAACTTTGAGTCACTACGGGTGCCGCTATGAAGCGTCAAACGTACTCTGAAATAATGCAAAGTTCGTTATACGAGGAGCTTTCAATAACTAATGCAGCTCATTTTTTTCTCGGCCAGTTCCGGTTGAAAAATGCGGAATTTGTTGCGGGATATCGTGGAATGTTCCCATTTCACCCCCTAAAATTTCACGAAATTCCGCTAGGTGGGTGCACTGTACGTAGCCTTCAAAATGGCGTCTCTAACGTGCAGTCTCCCCCCTCCTTCCTATTTCCAGCTGTTGTCCACAGTAACAAAGTCTTGTCTGAAGATTTGAGAGGAGTAAGAATACAATAAACTTTTTAGTTTACTCACATTTTCTTGTAGAGTTGGCTCCAGCTCTTCTTGTCTAGGGGTCTGATTCTTGCCGCTGAAATTTCACATTTTTGCGTCCTCACGGTAGAATTGATCTAAATGATTTTGAAGACTGTTGGTGCAGAATTTTTGTTTTTCAAAAATGATTCAAATGGCTCTGAGCAGTTTGGGACTTACCATCTGAGGTCATCAGTCCCCTAGAACTTAGAATTACTTAAACCTAACTAACCTAAGGACATCACACACATCCATGCTCCAGGCAGGATTCGAACCTGCGACCGTAGCGGTCGCGCGGTTCCAGATTGAAGCACCTAGAACCGCTCGGCCACTCCTGCCGTCTTTGTTTTTACGTTAGTATATTTTGTCACATTTTAGTATATCATACAGCCTTTTGAATTTTCGCATAAATAAAGCCGAAATTACACTGTTCGCCCGAAATACAAAACTACGTCCGATACCATGAGAGGCATGCTTACAACTACTTAACTCTGCGGTAATAACCCTATTCCAAAGGGTTAACAGTTTTTCATGTCAAATGAATTTCTATTAGTTTCGATAGTTATTTCATCAACGAATCCAGAAATAAACATAGTAAACAGTACTAAATTGCGCAATTAGTAATAGAAATTTTAAGTGTGCCAAATAATTCATAATTTCAAACGTTTCTAAGAAAAACAGTTTTAACTGTACATTCAGAGCTAGTTCTTGTCGACTGATCATCGAAAATAAAGTAATTCCTTTCCATAAATTTTAGCTTCCATAAATTTTAGCTTGAAATTTAACTCTAAATGAAGTCTGGCAAGCTATAAAATCCCTCAAGAACAACAAATCTTCTGGCGAAGATGGAATCACAGCTGAACTTTTGAAACTAGGTGAGGAAAAAGTACCTCTGCAACTTAGTACAATTATTAAGGAAATTTGGAGAATCGAGAAGATCCCAGAAGATTGGAGGACGGCACTTATACATCCATTCACAAAAAGGGTGACAGATCAGATGTGAGCAATTACAGGGGGATTTCCCTTCTATCCGTTCCAAACAAGGTCCTTTCCAAGATATTACTAAATACGATTGAACCAGTTCTCGATGCACAGATAGGAGAATACCAAGGTGGATGTAGAAAAGGGAGGAGCTGTTCAAAGCTAATTATTAACCTTAAAATCATAATTAGAACACGTGCTGGTCAACCACATGTTACGACGTTTACTGATTTTAGAAAAGCGTATGGCTTCATAGACAGAGAAAGCCTCATTACAACTATGGAGGAATTTGGAACTGACAAAAAACCTAGAGAGGTAGTAAAGCAAACACTGACAGGTACCAAGTCCAAAGTCAAATTTCGAGGCAAGATTTCTGAACCTTTTAAAATCCAAACCGGTTTGAGACAAGGGGATGGACCCTCCCCAATGCTATTCAACATCACATTGGAAAAGATTATGAGGAAGACATTCGAGGAATACACACAACAAAAAGTAAAGGGAATTTCTTTTGGAGGATCAGTTATAGGCCTACGATACACGCACTAGCTTTTGCAGATGATATTCCTCTCCTATCCACAAATATAGCAGATGGAATTAAACAAATAGAAATCTTGGCAAAGCATGCAGCTAAATTTGGTTTACAAATATCACAAGAAAAAACTAAATTCATGTCTAACAAATATAAGGAAATCAAAGAATTGCACACAGTTATTGGATGTATTGAAAGGGTGAAAAACTTGAAATATTTGTGAGAAACAATAACGGATAATGACATAGAAAAAGAAGCTGACAAACTTCGAGTAGCTAAACTTAAGACGGCACACATTTTAACACAGAAGCTGTACAACAAAAAATGACTATCTCGAAATGCGAAGCTGTTACAATACAATTCAGTGACGAGAACAGAAGTTCAATATGCAGCAGAAACACTTTCCTTCAAGAACAAAGGACTAATAGATGAGCTCGAGAAGAAGGAAAGAGTAATTCTGAGGAAGATTCTTGGGTGGACACTAAAAAAATTGGTGAGAATGGGAAAAGATGAGCAATGAGAAGATCTACCAATTTATTAAATGAGTCGCAACGGAAATGAGAAAGAGAAGGCTGATGTTCTTTGCTCATCTGGTGAGAATGAATGATGGCAGAGTAACGAAGAAAATGTTCAATATAATTCTACAGTGGAAAACACCCAACTCTTGGTTGCAAGAAATAAAGAAAAACCTCGGTGAACCTGGACTTACAAATATGGACGCAATGAATAGGGACAAACACAGAAAGGCAATAACTGAATTCGATGTTTTTCAGGAGGCTCCAAAATCGAAGACCAACAGAAAACTAACTAACAGCTGAACATCTGGAAAAAATGGCAGCAGGAAGAAGAGCAGCCCGAGAGAAGAGAAAGAAAAAAGTAAAGATGAAATAAAATTTGTAATGCGGTCCTTAGTTGGCCAATTCGTGTAAATAAATAAATAATTACATTTTGTGTATAAAATTATAGGAAAATCTTCAGAAAAGGAACTAAGATAATATTGACCTGTCCAAAATTCGAAAAGTAGTATTGGTATCGACAACTTCTGTTGACGAAAATTAATGCTAGAGGAGGATATTACAAACAGAAATGTGTTTCAAGTAGAGAGCTTTCATTGTGTTTCCTTTGGCGGAATACCAGAGCATTGTACGTATTGATAGTCGCCTGTAGACTGTATACGGAGACCTGGCAGTGAACAAAAGCTCGTTGAGTCGTTGGGTTAGGCGTCTGTCTTCGTCGCAACGTGGTCGCGCAAACCCGTCCGTTCTCCAGCGTGCTGGCCGGCTGCACACAACTGTGACTCGTGCAGTACCGGTAACGGCGACATTCTCATTCGGGGTAATCGAGGGATCACAATCAAACACGCTGCTGCTCAACTGGACACTCTCGTCTACTAGCTGGGGTACTCAAAGTTGTGTGCCCGCTGCTTTCCTCGCCAGCTAACGTAAGTCCAGAAAGAGCAACGAAGGACCATCCGTGCGTAATTGCTTGCGCGTTACGATGCTGATCATGACAGTTATTTGTCGAACATCGTCACATGCGAGGAAACATGGGCGCTGAATCGAAGAGCACTGTATCGATTTGAGGATGCATTAGCCTACTACCATTTAGTATTGATGAAGCGTGCTGTTCGGCGTACCGTAAGGTGAGGTCAAGAGCATTTGACGCGTCTGGTATATGAGTTCAGTTCGAGCCTTCACCTCCTCCTCGCTTTCCTCCGAGTCGATCTGAGCTGATATGTCCTGCACCACTGCTACGATGTCTTCGTCACCGTACCACTCCTCAACACAGTTTTCTTCTGTATCCTCACAGCCAGGGATTTTTTTGACTAGCAAAAGACATCTCTAACGTCGATTAGTTGTAGAATTTTGTAACACGTATGATGTTCGAGTGTAATAACTTTTCTGGAGAGTAGAAATCTACTGTGTAGGAATCAGCATGGTTTTCGGAAAAGACCATCGTGTG
This sequence comes from Schistocerca americana, assembly GCF_021461395.2. Classification (NCBI taxonomy): domain Eukaryota; kingdom Metazoa; phylum Arthropoda; class Insecta; order Orthoptera; family Acrididae; genus Schistocerca; species Schistocerca americana. The sequence continues at coordinate 601,499,708 of NC_060123.1, read as the reverse complement.
AAACCCAGCTCGCGCTATTCGTCCACGAGACTCAGAGGGCCATAGACACGGGTTCCCAAGTAGGTGCCGTGTTTCTCGACTTCCGCAAGGCGTTTGATACAGTTCCTCACAGTCGTTTAATGAACAAAATAAGAGCATATGGACTGTCAGACCAACTGTCTGATTGGATTGAAGAGTTCCTAGATAACAGAAAGCAGCATGTCATTCTCAATGGAGAGAAGTCTTCCGAAGTAAGAGTGATTTCAGGTGTGCCGCAGGGGAGTGTCGTAGAACCGTTGCTTTTCAAAATATATGTAAATGACCTTGTGTATAACATCGGAAGTTCACTGAGGCTTTTTGCGGATGATGCTGTAGTATATCGATAGGTTGTAACAATGGAGAATTGTGTTGAAATTCAGGAGGATCTGCAACCAATTGACGCATGGTGCAGGGAATGGCAATTGAATCTCAATGTAGACAATTGTAATGTGCTACGAATACATAGAAAGAAAGATCCTTTATCATTTAGCTACGATATAGCAGGTCAGCAACTGGAAGCAGTTAATTCCATAAATTTTCTAGGAGTAGGCGTTAGGAGTGATTTAAAATCGAATGATAATTTAAAGTTAATCGTCAGTAACGCAGATGCCGGACTGAAATTCATTGGAAGAATCCTAAGGAAATGCACTCCGAAAACAAAGGAAGAAGATTACAGTACACTTGTTCGTCCACTGTTTGAATACGGCTCACCGGTGTGGGATCCGTACCAGATAAGAGTTGATAGAGAAGATCCAACGGAGAGCAGCGTGCTTCGTTACAAGATCATTAAGTAATCGCGAAAGCGTTACGGACATGACAGATAAACTCCAGTGGAAGACTCTGCAAGAGAGACGGTCAGTAGCTCGGTACGGGGTTTTGTTGAAGTTTCGAGAAAATACCTTCACCGACTAGTCAAGCAGTATATTGCTCCCTCCTACGTATATCTCGCGAAGAGACCATGAGGATAAAATCAGAGAGATTAGAGCCACGCATACTGACAATCTTTCTTTCCACGAAAAATACGAAACTGGAATAGAAGGGAGAACCGACAGAGGTACTCAAGGTACGCTCCGCCGCACACCGTTAGGTGGCTTGCGGAGTATGGATGTAGATGTAGATGTAGAAGGTCACAGTCTTCCACTGTTGAAAAAGTTATTTCAACAAATTCCAACGGAGGCGAGTTATTTCCTTAGTTTTTTATTGCGCCTTCAGTGGTGTTATCCTATGTTTCACCGAAGCAGTAAATCGTGTTTTATTGTACTTCTGTTAATTTTTTGCTGGATTGCGATTTAATTCTCATCCTCCTCGTGTAAGGTGCGAAGCAGCATTTTTCTGTATTTATGCTGGGTGGCCTGCAACACACCCTGGTACATAGGGTAAAGAATTGAGGATACATAGGCGGAAGAAAAACTGTTTTCATGTTTCCTCAAACAAGTTTCATTTCTTCTGTGTGATACGGAGCATTGTCTACAAGCAGAAGACCTTGATTAGGCAATCCATTTTCTCTATTGACCGCAGTCACTTTATGGAGAAATTGGTACGCGAGCCATTCCTTGAAGAAGTCACACTCCATACGAGCGTTTTTTTTAAATTCTTTTAACACACAGGAAGTGAGTTAATGTTAATGTTTTTGAGCGCTCGTGGTTTCGCTGATTTGCCGAATACCATCAGCGGAAGATCGCATATTGCCAAGGTGGTGTTGCAGTCTAGGAGATTTAAAACCCCGTGACAGATTTCTCTTCTTGTCAAGCACGAGTCTTGGTAGGCAAAGCCTTAAATTTCAGTCTGGTTTCATTTGCATTCTAAACTTGCTGCGGTGAGCAGTTTTGAGAAGAAACAAGGTCTTTAAATTCTTTTAGGCGATTGGCAGCTGCTTCGTTGTCAGCTGACAGCTAATCCCCAGTAACTGTGAACTGACTAGCTAGCTGCAAATGATCGATCACTATCCGTAAGCTTGTTCAGTTGAAGCGCCTTTTCTTTGACCGAAGGACCAGGAATAGGTACTCCTTTCTGCCGTTCTTGTGTGAACCACAAGAATAAGGCCTCGTCAAGTTTTTCATATGAAGGCAGTCCTTTTTTGTCGCTTTCCAAGAGTTAATACACTTGAAGGGAGAACCAATAGAGGTACTCAGGGTACCCTCCGCCACACACCGTCAGGTGGCTTGCGGAGTATGGATGTAGATGTAGATGTAGATGTATAAGAAGAACAAAACTGCTGAATTTTAACGCGATTTTTTTCCCAGGCATTAATCGTTGCTTTTCCGACGTCATATTCGAGTGATAATTTGTTAGCACTTCCTCCCTTGTCGAGTCTTTTTGACACATCAAGTTCTTGTTTTAAAGCACACGAAGAACGACTTCGTTTACTTACCATGTACAATGTGTAACAGCTGACGTCAAGGACTACGAAAATAAATAAAAAAGACGCAGTGACTCGGTAAAGTAACTCAACACTCACCGAACAAAGCTTAACAGTAAATTTGCAATAATGTGGGAACACGGGAGGGAGAGCATTAGGTAGGGCGTATGCGCTATCGTAGAAAGTCGCTGGCAGCTGTCCCTGCACTCTATTTACGGCTTAACTAGTCGATACGCTGATATTATTCGTGAAATCTTCCTACTCCGAATTTCCGCGAAACCAAACAGTGTTCGACGCCAATTCGTTAGAACTAGCGGGACTCTGATGCAGCAAAAACACTTTTAATGCCGTCGTGTAAAGAGATGCTAAAAGCAGTCCTACGTTCGGCAGCTGCTACTGAAATTTCCGTAGCTCCTCTCTCTGCTAACACAATTAGCTGCCGAGTTAGTGGCATGTCCACTGACAACGAAGACATTTTGAAGGAGAAAAGAGAGAGCAGTAGTAAGTTCGCACTTCAGATCGACGAATCCATTGACATTGGCGGCATATTGGCGGTCACGCACAACTTCTTTCCTAAATAAGGTATGTTGATGGGGATGTAATTGCAAGCAATTTATTTTTTTGCAAAGAAGTAAACCAGCAACCTGTGAACAAATATTTCGAGTGACTAATGAATATTTACGGAATTGCAGTGCATGTCTGTCTGAAGGAAGAGACACTCTGACGACTAAAGCCGTCATGATGTACAAGACATGTACACTACTGGCCATTAAAATTGCCACACCAAGAAGAAATGCAGATGATAAACGGGTATTCATTGGACAAATATATTATACTAGAACTGACATGTGATCACAAAAAAAAAGGCTCTGAGCACTATAGGACTCAACTGCTGAGGTCATTAGTCCCCTAGAACTTAGAACTAGTTAAACCTAACTAATCTAAGGACATCACAAACATCCATGCCCGAGGCAGGATTCGAACCTGCGACAGTAGCGGTCTTGCGGTTCCAGACTGCAGCGCCTTTAACCGCACGGCCACTTCGGCCGGCATGTGATCACATTTTCACGCAATTTGGGTGCATAGATCCTGAAAAATCAGTATCCAGAACAACACGCTCTGGCCGTAATAACGGCCTTGGTACGCCTGGGCATTGAGTCAAACAGAGCTTGGATGGCGTGTACAGGTACAGCTGCCCATGCAGCTTCAACACGATACCACAGTTCACCAAGAGTAGTGACTGGCGTATTGTCACGAGCCAGTTGCTCGGCCACCATTGACCAGACGTTTTCAGTTGGTGAGAGATCTGGAGAATGTGCTGGCCACGGCAGCAGTCGAACATTTTCTGTATCCAGAAAAGCCCGTACAGGACCTGCAACATGCGGACGTGCATTATCCTGCTGAAATGTAGGGTGTTGCAGGGATCGAATGAAGGGTAGATCCACGGGTCGTAACACATCTGAAATGTAACGACCACTGTTCAAAGTGCCGTCAATGCGAACAAGAGGTGACCGAGACGTGTAACCAGTGGCAGGCACCCCATACCATCACGCCGGGTGATACGCCAGTATAGCGATGACGAATACACGCTTCAAAAAAATGGTTCAAATGGCTCTGAGCACTATGGGACTTAACATCTGTGGTCATCAGTCCCCTAGAACTTAGAACTACTTAAACCTAACTAACCTAAGGACATCACACACATCCATGCCCGAGGCAGGATTCGAACCTGCGACCGTAGTAGTCGCGCGGTTCCGGACTGAGCGCCTGAACCGCTAGACTACCGCGGCCGGCTTACACGCTTCCAATGTGCGTTCACCGCGATGCCGCCAGACACGGATGCGGCCATCGTGATGCAGTAAATAGAATCTGGATTCATGCAAAAAAATGACGTTTTGCCATTCGTGCACCCAGGTTCATCGTTGAGTACACCATCGCAGGCGCTCCTGTCTGTGATGCAGCGTCAAGGGTAACCACAGCCATGGTCTCCGAGCTGATAGTCCATGCTGCTGCAAACGTCGTCGACCAGTTTGTGCTGATCGTTGTTGTCTTGCAAACGTCCCCATCTGTTGACTCAGGGATCGAGATGTGGCTGCACGATCCGTTACAGCCATGCGGATAAGATGCCTGTCATCTCGACTGCTAGTGATTCGAGCACGGTGTTCCGTATTACCCTCCTGAACCCACCGATTCCATATTCTGCTAACAGTCATTGGATCTCGACCAACGCGAGCAGCAATGTCGCGATACGACAAAGCGCTATCGCGATAGGGTACTATCCGACCTTTATCAAAGTCGGAAACGTGATGGTACGCATTTCTCCTCGTTACACGAGGCATCACAACAACGCTTCACTAGGCAACGCCGGTCAACTGCTGTTTGTGTATGAGAAATCAGTTGGAAACTTTCCTCATGTCAGGACGTTGTAGGTGTCGCCACCGGCGCCAACCTTGTGTGAATGCTCTGAAAAGCTAATCATTTGCATATCACAGCATCTTCTTCCTGTCGGTTAAATTTCGCGTCTGTAGCACGTCATCTACGTGGTGTAGCAATTTTAATGGGCAGTAGTGTATTTGTAGCTCGTTTCAGTCGCCTTTGATATTAGTATAGCACTGATTGGTTTTCCCGTTTTCTATAATACCGAAATATTTCAAAGCAATGGAAATTTAACAAGTAAAAACTTAAAAAAGTTTTATTTAAACAGCAAAAAATTTAGTAATGATGCTATGGCTAACTGCTATTTCGGTTTTTTACCCGGTTGTTAGTAAAAAATAAAACGCATACTCGTTATAACCGACACCAAAGACATACCGAAAAATACCGGTTATTCAGAATTAAAACAGCGGTTGATTTTCCTGACGATGACCTGCGAGAACTATAAGTAGAATTTTAGGTCCTTATATCGCAGCCCGCATCTCGTGGTCGTGCGGTAGCGTTCTCGCTTCCCACGCCCGGGTTCCCGGGTTCGATTCCCGGCGGGGTCAGGGATTTTCTCTGCCTCGTGATGGCTGGGTGTTGTGTGCTGTCCTTAGGTTAGTTAGGTTTAAGTAGTTCTAAGTTCTAGGGGACTTATGACCACAGCAGTTGAGTCCCATAGTGCTCAGAGCCATTTGAACCTTATATCGCAGTACAGTCAGGGATTCTTTACCGACTTCCACCACAGGGGTCTGACCGTCCAGTATAACCTTTTGGTGATTACTCTCTAGTTCTTTGTCGAGACCTTCTGATTCCGAGTCTGTAATTTCCCGAACAGAGTCTTTGGGGGAGTATCCTTAAGAGATTTCGATACCCAAATCGATGCCTTTGCGTTCTTGAAAAGCTCAGCAGCTGAGCAGTTGCCTCGCCTCCTCAAACGAAGATATCGTGGGCGCCATCTCCTTACGTCTAAACTGTGTTCCCATCCCCTCACAGACAAATATAATAGCACCCTTAGCCGAATAGACCATCCTGAATTTGGAACCTAGATTTGTCTCCTCATCAATCTTCTCAAAGAGACCAATCTTAACAGGCTCCACCTGCTGTCTGGGTTTGTTAACCAGTGGATATCCCTTCTGGATAACCGTCATCCTAAAAACTGAGACTGCAGTACTATTGATCTGTGTCCTTATTTTTGCCTCAGCTTTTTGGGATCCGTTTATCCTAAGAAGTGGGAGTATTAGACTCCTCTATTGGTCTCTTGTTACCTGTATTAAAAGTAGAAAGGATATGATTACTCCTTTCACTCTCAGACAGCTGTTTTTGGACAGCTAAGTTCAAGACCTTTTAGTTCTCTTCATTTATGTTTAGGAAGCCGCCCTTTACCTACCTTGTCTTTTTCTCCTTTGAGGAGTTTCCTCGTCTCAGCTCGAGATAAGGATTTGATCTCTATCTGGTTTACTACTCAGTCACAATTTCCAAATCCTGGACTGGTCTATCGCTCGATGTAATTGCAGAAACAGCTTTCATTGCAATGGTTCCCATCCTGATTCTTGGGTGTTTACGGTCTCATCGTGTTCCTCTGGTTTTGATATGTTTTGTTCCGCGCTCACAATTTTAGTCCGAAGAGGATTGCGGATTTATTCAGTGATTAATCAGTTAGATCGCGCAGCGTCCCAGAGGCTCCTTTAGTGACACATCTTTCCATGTGACACGCACACCTCGGCGCAGGTCGCATCATACCTTGGGTTGGATATCTGGGGAATCAGAAAGGACTGTGGGAGTGGATATGGGAGAGAGAGGGCGTTATGGGACACTCTTCGTCTGTACATCTATTGAGGCCTACCTGTAGTGGGAGATAAAAGTATAACATCATCATGAATTGATTTCAATAAAATATCTGATTCGGTAAACAGAGAAACAATAGAAAAAATCGTTAGAGACTTAGGTGTTAAACAAGAATTAGCAAACATAACGACAACAGTTCAGTAATGGTAAAATAGAGAGAACGCAACAAGTAGATAGGTTCCAGTCTTACTCCAGGGTTGTTAACGAAACTGATATCGTTTTCAACGGTCCGTCGCACACTATGTGATCAAAAGTATCCGGACACCTAACTGAAAATGACTTATAAGTTCGTGGCGCCCTGCACCGGTAACGCTGGAATTCGATATGGTGTTGGTCCACCCCTAGCATTGATGACAGGTGCCACTCTCGCAGGCATACGTTCCATCAGGTGCTGGAAGGTTTCTTGGGGAATTGCAGCCCATTCTTCAAGGAGTGCTGCACTGAGGAGAGGTATCGAAGTCGGCGTTCCAAAACATCCCAAAGGTGTTCGATAGGATTCAGATCAGAATTTTGTGCAGGCCAGTCGATTACAGGGATATTATTGTCGTGTAACCACTCCGCTACCGGCCGTGCATTATGAACAGGTGCTCGATCGTGTTGAAAGATGCAATCGCCATCCTCGAATTGCTCTTCAACAGTGGGAACAAGAAGCTGCTTAAAACATAAATGTAGGCCTGTGCTGTGATAGCGCTACGCGAAACAACAATGGGTGCAAGCCCCCTCCATGAAAAAAACGACCACACCATAACACCACCGCCTCCGAATTTTACTGTTGCTTCGGATCGCCACATTGTGTACCATGATTTGTCACTCAACACAACGTGTTTCCACTGTTCAATCGTCCAGTGGTGTATGAGCAGCCGCTCGACCATGAAATCCAAGTTTTCTCACCTCCCACCTAACTGTCATGGTACTTGCAGTGGTCCTGATGCAGTATGGAATTCCTGTGTGATGGTCTGGATAGATATCTGCCTATTACACATAACGACCCTCTTCAACTGTCGGCGGTCTCTGTCAGTCAACAGACGGGGTCGGCCTGTACGCTTTTGTGCTGTACGTATCCCTTCACGTTTCCACTTCACTATTACATCGAAAAGAGTAACCAAGGGATGTTTAGGAATGTGGCAATCACGCATACAGACGTATGACACAAGTGACACCTAATCACCTGACCACGTTCGAAATCCGTGAGTTACGCGGTGCGCCCCATTCTGCTCCCTCACATTGTCTAATGACAATCGAGGTCGCTGATATGGAGTACCTGGCAGTTAGGTGGAAGCACAATGCACCTAATATGAAAAATGTATGTTTTATGGCGTGTCCGGGTACTTTTGAGCACATAGTGTACGTTTTGTAAATGCGGAAACGCGAACTATGGCGACGTCGTTAACAAATGTGCCCAAATAAGACCAATGTGCTGCTATTGTTTCCTTGGCTGCCGAAAGATAAACACCAGAAGACATCCATCGGAGAATAAATGAGACAGCATGTCTGTGAATAGCCACCGCTGTTTCATGATAGCTCACGTCCCTTTATCATAAATGTCATAACACAGAAGTTACGCCAATTGAAGTGGGAGTCAGTCACAGACAATCATTTGGGTTACAGTGTTATTGTACAAGTTATTCTAACTACTGACCTCTTTGGCTAGTGTTCGGGAGCTCAGCAAATTAAATCCTCCTCCAGATATTGAGTTTTAGGTTAACTTAGGTTCCCATCAATCGCATAAGATGTATCTTGGATTAATTACATTGAAAACGGCGTGACTGATTTCCTTTGCCATCCCGCCTCCAATCTAAGCTTGTGCCCCACCTCTAATGATCTTGCCATTGACAGTACTTTAAACATTATTTACGAATTTTTGAATGCACTGATAGATTAAGTGCATCAAGTATTGGTCCACTATGAATATTTCTCGATATGACTGCTAAAAATTAGCAGTTGATGCAATTACTATTACTGTAACAGAGTGTGTCCAATTGTTTTCACTAATTATAACATTTTGAAGAATTGATTGCGATTACTTACTGCTGTGGATGTCTAGTTTGTCTGATATATTCTATTTCTTTGGTCCACTTGCCTCGAAGTCAAACCACCGCAAATCTACTTCATGCTTAAAGGTACGTTTTTTGTTACACAGGATTAATGCAGAAAATTTAGCTAGCGGAAATGGTATCACCAGGTTGACATGAAAGCTACCATACAGCTCTGAGAGGCCGTGTACAGGGATGCGTCGGGAATCTGCCCTACGTTGACTGATCACGCGGTGGCCGATAACCACAAATGTGGCTCATGGAGGTCTTTCTACATTACGCAGCAGGCGGTAGCTCGTTGATCTTCAGTCGTGACCCAAATTAATTTCCACCATTCTGGAAGATGCTCATCACTGCCACGATCACGTGAAGAAAAGAAGATATGAACATGTTGGGCCTCAGAGACGCCGTCGGCGTCTCCCGTAATTTAAGCAATGTCCAGCCATTGTCACTAGAAAGTTTGTGCTTCATCTGCAGTTTCGGCGCCAAGGAAGTGATGGGAGAGTAGTGACCACTGTCGCATAGAGTCTCCCTTTAATTTCTTGAGACTGCTGGAGATTAAAACGGCTAGTCACTCTGATTTAGTAGTAGTAAGAGCTTTATTCAGCAGTAGATCTCTTTTTACAAGTATATAGGACATGTCAAAGTATTTACAAGTTTAGACCAATTTAAAATGAGCGAATTCGTTTACAGACGATTGGAAAAACTAGTAGAAGCCAACCTCGGAGAAGATCAGTTTGGATTCCGTAGAAATAGTGGAACACGTGAGGCAATACTGACCTTACGACTTATCTTAGAAGAAAGATTAAGGAAAGGCAAACCTACGTTTCTAGCATTTGTAGACTTAGAGAAAGCTTTTGACAATGTTGACTGGAATACTCTCTTTCAAACTCTAAAGGTGGCAGGGGTAAAATACAGGGAGCGAAAGGCTATTTATAATTTGTACAGAAACCAGATGGCAGTTATAAGAGTCGAGGGGTATGAAAGCGAAGCAGTTGTTGGGAAGGGAGTAGGACAGGGTTGTAGCATCTCCCCGATGTTATTCAATCTGTATATTGAGCAAGCAGTAAAGGAAACAAAAGAAAAATTCGGAGTAGGTATTAAAATCCATGGAGAAGAAATTAAAACTTTGAGGTTCGCCGATGACATTGTAATTCCGTCAGAGACAGCAAAGGACTTGGAAGAGCAGTTGAATGGAATGGATAGCGTCTTGAAAGGAGGATATAAGATGAACATCAAGAAAAGCAAATCTAGGATAATGGAATGTAGTCAAATTAAGTCGGGTGATGCTGAGGGAATTAGATTAGGAAATGAGATACTTAAAGTAGTAAAGGACTTTTGCTGTTTGGGGAGCAAAATAACTGATGATGGCCGAAGTAGAGAGGATATAAAATGTAGACTGGCAATGGCAAGGAAAGCGTTTCTGAAGAAGAGAAATTTGTTAACATCAAGTATAAATTTAATTGTCAGGAAGTCATTTCTGAAAGTATTTGTATGGAGTGTAGCCATGTATGGAAGTGAAACATGGACGATAAATAGTTTGGACAAGAAGAGAATAGAAGCTTTCGAAATGTGGTGCTACAGAAGAATGCTGAAGATTAGATGGGTAGATCACATAACTAATGAGGAAGTATTGAATAGGATTCGGGAGAAGAGAAGTTTGTGGCACAACTTGACCAGAAGAAGGAATCGGTTGGTAGGACATGTTCTGAGGCATCAAGGGATCACCAATTTAGTATTGGAGGGCAGCGTGGAGGGTAAAAATCGTAGAGGGAGACCAAGAGATGAATACACTAAGCAGATTCAGAAGGATGTAGGTTGCAGTAGGTACTGGGAGATGAAGAAGCTTGCACAGGATAGAGTAGCATGGAGAGCTGCATCAAACCAGTCTCAGGACTGAAGACCACAACAACAATTCGTTTGCACATGTATTTACAGACTTCTAGTTAGAGACAATCATAGATTTACTCCTGGTATACAATACTTTTTTACAGATAACTCATTAAATAATGTAATGCCACACTGTTCACTCATATCTCACCGTCAGTCACTGCACAGAGTATACGCACATTGTTTCATAACACTTCACTCACTACACACACACACACACACACACACACACACACACACACACACACACTGGTGATCTCTTGGCCACTTTCTGTACCGCAACTTCCCCATTTGCTAACCTGAAAAGTTGAGTCAGTATCCCTCCATAATGAGTGAGATGTTGAACTCAGAAAGTGGAAGAGGTGTTAGTATTGTGCTATGTATAGCTTGGGGGTAAGTATTTCTAGAAAGGAAAAAAGAAGGAAAGAAACAAAGTGAAGGTGTCATGTGGAATGTTGGATGTTTTATAATCATTATTATTATTATTTATTTGTACAACAGTTTTTTAAAATCAAAATCCTTCTCTATTTTATCTAAGTAATCCTTCAGTGTATAAAATGTATTGCACATCAGATACTTTTTAGCTGATTTTTTAAGTAAGTGTATTTTTGAAATGGCTTTAATCTCTTGTGGTAATTTATTGTACAGTTTCATTCCTTGGTATAAAATGCTGTGTTGAGTTTTATGTTTATTTTTCTTGGTAAATGTATGTTGAGTCTATCTCTTGTTGCATGGTCATAAACAGAGCTGTTTGTGCAGTAATTACCAATGTTATTTTTAATGTGTACAACTGACGTAAATGTATTCACAAGGAGCAGTTAAAATTCCCAGTGTTTTGAACAGATCTTTACAATGAGCTCGACTAGTATTTTTGGTTATTATTCTTATGGCTCTTTTCTGGAGTTTGAAAATTGTGTACATATTTTGTGTTTGGTCTTTGTGCCTTTGTTCCCCAAAAAAGAAGCCATAGCTAAGAACTGAGTGTACATATGAATAATATGTGACTAAAAGACACTGCGCGTTAGCCGGCCGGAGTGACCGAGTGGTTCTAGGCGCTACAGTCTGGAGCCGCGCGATTGCTTCGGTCGCAGGTTCGAATCCTGCCTCGGGCATGGATGTGTGTGATGTCCTTAGGGTAGTTAGGTTTAATCAGTTCTAATTTATAGGGGACTGATGACCAGAGTTGTTAAGTCCCCTGGTGCTCAGAGCCATTTCAACCATTTTTTTGAACACTGCATGTTACACACTGATGATAGTATTCTAAGGGTATAGCATGTTGATGACATTCTGTTTGATGACAGTGAGATGCAGCTGGCTAGACCGTCAGGTAAGTGACGGCAGGTACAAGAACGCCAGCAAGATATCAGTGAAATACGATTCCAGAGAGCATTATCTGCCCTCTAAGGAGAAGAAAAAATGTGCGCCCATACATTTTTGCGTCGGCAGATAAGGAAGGCGCAACGACGAGAGCACGTCTAGCCTAGATCGCGTAATACGTCACCCTCAATCATAAATTGACACAATCTCCGAGCGGAGTCTATTTCTCTGCGGACACCAGCTTCATTACGGATTCTGCTGCAGTGTGCCTGCAACGTATCCACTGCTATCTGTACCCGCTCGTTCAGGCCACTGCCGTCAGCCAGTCGACATATATCGCATTTGTATTTCTCTTCTGTTTGTAGTCTTTGATAGTAAGTCAGTTAATAACTAGCAACACACAAAATTACTGTGTACTATGTTCACGCGTTACAGCGTTTCTATGTGCGTGAACTATGTAACATAACTTTGAATGTTAAATTGTTTTATAAGTGTCCAAACATACCGGAAGCAGCGTTTAGAGAATGTTACTGAACGAGAAACTCCATCTACATGATGCTACATCTCCATGATTACTCTGCAATGCACAGTTAAGTGCCTTGCAGAGGGTTCATCGAACCACCTTGAAGCTACTTCTCCACTGTTGCACTGCCGAACGGTGCGCGGTAAAAACGAACACTTAGATCTTTCCGTGCGATGTCTGATTTCTCTTTTTTCGTATGATGATCGTTGCTCCTTACGTAGGTGGGCGCCAAAAAAATGTTTTTACACGCTGGGGAGCAAGTTAGTGGTCGAAATTTCCCGAGAAGGTCCTCTATTTTAATGACTGCTATCCCAATTCGTGTATCATGTCTGTGGCACTATCTCCCATACTTCGCGATAGCACAATACGAGTTGCCCTTCTATGAACTTCTTCGATGTCCTCCGTCAATCCTGTCTGGCCGACATATTCTCCGGATCCGAACACATGTGACTCCTTTTTGTGAGGCTATATTAAGGACAAGTTGTACAGCAATAGTCCCAAAAGCATTGCTACACTGAAAACAGCCATTCAGGAGGTCATCTACAGCATTGTATTTGCGACACTACAGAGGGCCAAGCGGAATTTCGCTATTCATCTGCGTCCCATCATCGTCAACGATGGCAGGTATATCGAACATGTCATAAAATAAATCCGAAGACCGCGGCTCGTGGTCTTGCGGTAGCGTTCTCGCTTCCCGCGCACGGGGTCCCGGGTTCGATTCCCGGCGGCGTCAGGGATTTTTCTCTGCCTCGAGATGACTGGGTGTTGTGTGTCTTTCATCATCATTTCATTCTCATTCACTCGCAAGTCGCCGTAGTGCCGTTGTGGAGCGGGGGCCGAACTGCCCCGCGAGGGGTCTCCCGGCCACCAATGCCATACGTTCATTATTATTATTATAAATCCGAATATCTGTAGTGACGTTTACATGTTGAGTAAAGTGTGTGTACGCCATAGTTTGTTACTAATTTTCGTTTTCTTTCATATAGTTCAATAATTGTCACCCTGCACTGACCTAGACAGTTTAGGAACTTTGTCTGTAAGATAATGACACCTTCTGGATGCAGCCGTAGCCACTTGCAGCTAAGCTACTGAATCGGATCGGACATCTGTTGCGAGACAGCCATGAGTCATATCTGCAGGAAGCTACTCCCTCGTATTGATTGGTGTCGGAAGCGATATACAGGTGTTACGCTTCAAAACCCACGACTAGTATTTGAGTGTTTGGAATCCACCACAGGTCGGATTAAAGAAGCCATCGAAGCAATGTGGAGGCGTGCTGCTGGATTTGTTACCGGTAGGTTCGACTGGCACGTGAGTATTACGGAAAAACTCCATAAATTCTAATGGGAATGCTTGGAGGGACGAAAACATTCTTTTCGTGAAGCTGTATCGAGAAACTTTGTAAACGCATTTTGCCATCACTCACTCCGTCTTCAGGCTACGAGTGGCCTACCGGGACCATCCGACCGCCGTGTCATCCTCAGGCGAGGATACGGATAGGAGGGGCGTGGGGTCAGCACACCGCTCTCCCGGTCGTTACGATGGTATTCTTGACCGAAGCCGCTATTATTCGGTCGAGTAGCTCCTCAACTGGCATCACGAGGCTGAGTGCAGCAGAATAATTCCACTACCATCAACCTAAATTTCGCGTAAGAAAAGAGGTCAGCGATCGTATGAAAGAATGGGCATAGTCATTTCTCCCGAACGAGGAAAAGGAATGAAAAGGAGTGATACTATGTACTCTCCGCCATGCACAGTGGTGGTTTTGCGAAATATGTGTGTAGATGTGCAAATACAATTTGCACATCAAACGCCGTGTATCCGTCAACGCTTCCATCCTGAAATTGCGTTTCGAAGCGTAACGGCTCAACTGCGACCCACGTTTGAGACCTTTGATCCTGTACTGTAACTAGACACGGAATTTAATTCGCACGGGTTATGTATACACCCGCGAGAGCTCTTACTACCTTGCTTATCGAACCACCCCAGTACACGACACCTTAGCGGAAACCATTGTCAGAGAGTAATGGTGCCAGACACGAGAGCAGTGAGGTGTGAGGACAGCACCAGCTCCACGTCTGCCAGGAAGGCGGCAGACTGCGGCAGCGCAATTCCAGCGGCGCAGCCACCGTGCCGGGGACAAAGGAGCGTCAGGCGCCGAGGCTGAGATCCAATCAACCGCGGGCCGCCCGTCCGTGTACACACCGGCGCGCCGTGCTGTGCTCTGCCGAGCTGGGGAGTGTGAAGTTGGGCGGCGGCCACCTGCCCAGACGGCTGACAACAAGTGACCCGAGTCCGCCGTTAAGCGCGCTGCCTGAGCGCGACAAATTGTGGGATGACACGTGCAGGGGGCTGACTGCGGTGAGGCTTCCGGCTACACGCGACAGATTCTGTACAGATCACTGGGCGCCCCTGCTGACAAATGGACGGTGTCGTACTGCATGTGGCTGTAGGACGCGGTGACGTCACAACTTGTACTCGTTCCAGAGGGGCAAATGGGATAATTGTGCGCAGCCCTGCAATCGTACATATTCAATATTTGAAGCTTGCGGTTAACGTGAACACTTCCGACTACTGCATCTCTCTTGTAATTCCTGTGCGTTATTCCCCGTGTGGGAGGGAGAAAGAGGTGTGCATTTTGATTTAAATTCTATAAATGAAATGCAAGAAGGGCTGTTCATGATATAAGTGGTTTATTCAGTGAAACTGCATATGCAATAATTATTGCAATTTTATCAAATTCATTAAACATTCACTCACAAATTATTCAAATAATTATAAACAAAAATAAAAACATGGGCCGCCAGATACTGTAGAAAGTATAAAAAAAAGACAACAAATAGAATTGAATTGGCACCAAGAGCTCACAACAAGTGAGTTATATAAGGTGCCTGCCCTTGCATTTGTCTTTTAACATGAGCATTGTTTGACTTCATCCTAATTTATCATATAAATAAATTACACGAGACGGGTTGACCTGGTGTAATAAATGAGGAAGGAATAAAAAAAAAGATAACAGCTGAACATATGTGAATACTATGCCTTACGTCTTTATGAGCATCTAACATATTGCAAAGAAATTGAAGAAAGCGAAAGAAGAATGCGCAGCTAGGAAAGTAGGCGTTTTCTGTATTACCGTGTCGGTGGAGTCGGCTGATTGCTTGCTTGCTTGCGGCTACATCAAGACGTAGGTGATAGCGTCTAACATGCCCTGCGCTGAAAATAGTGACCGAAACCTGCTACTGGAAGTTATCATTACTTGACGACGGTATGCATCCATCTGCAATTGCAAATCTACGTGAAACTGCATTAAACAAAGCTCAAAACTGTTCTAACAGTACTACCGTCAGTGGGTGAAGCTCGCCTACTTGGATCTAACAAACTTTGCTCTCTACGCTGTTGGCGACGAATGCAAAGTGCCTTGTCTCATTACTTGACGACGGTATGCGTCCATCTGCAATTGCAAATCTACGTGAAACTCCATTAAACAAAGCTCAAAACTGTTCTAACAGTACTACCATCAGTGGGTGAAGCTGGCCTACTTGGATCTAACAAACTTTGCTCTCTACGCTGTTGGCGACGAATGCAAAGTGCCTTGTCTCATGACAAGCGATTAGAGAATCCTTGTGACTTATCGGAAGCAGTCAAGAGAGAACTCCTGCCTCCTCAGAAGCAATATTCGGAATCCCGACTACTAGTGCGCTCCTCGCACCTGGAGAAAGAGAGCCGCTCCCCTCCAGCGTCTCGTCTCCACCCTTCCGCAAATTACGTAGCTCGTACTATTTTTCAAAGTGAACATGAGATTCTTGCCAATGAAGAGGTCCGTTTCAAAATTTCCTCCCTCCTTGCCGTCGCATTCCGCGAAGAAAAGAGAGCGATACCCTGAATGAGACAGGGTATACAAATAAAAAAAAGCTTATCCCTTTGAGTATTACCGCTACGTTCCCAGGTGTTCTGCTCGCGGGAAACGGCCAAAATTCCCCGGGTCCCGGGACATCCAAGTCGAGCTGTTGCTATTCAACTCGCCGCTCTGTCCGTGTTACCTAGAATCGTGGCAAAGCTGTTTTTCGCTCTAAGTTTATAGTTTCCACTGCCTCGGGCACACATGCGAATGTCCACGGCTTCCCTCGGGCCGGTATTACACTATCAAATTTCTTTGTCAAAGATTTGATCAAAGATGTGATCCCATATTCCGTCCAATATATTTGACAAAGATCTTTGACGTAGCGCTAGAAGGGGTATTACACTGTCATCAAATTTTTCGTCAAAGTTCAAGATGGCTGACAACAACTTGTTATTAACTGCAGAAGTTGTACGTAGCCCAATTGCATTGTGTGCACATGCGGAAAAGAAGTGGGGGAAAAATGGAACCATACATACGAGGTTGACAGTCTTAAAAGTCCTGGGATTACAACTTGATAATAAATTCAGTTGGGAGGAGCACACCACAGAACTGCAGAAAGGCCTTAACAAATCTGTATTTGCAATTCGAGTGTTAGCAGACATAGGCAACATAAAAATGCAAAAGCTTGCATACTTTGCCTACTTTCAAAAGCGTGTAATACGTATTATTTGTGGAGTAAATTGACGGACGTCCTACAGAAACCTCTTCAAAGAACTGGATATAGTAACTACTGCCTCTCAATATATTTACTTCTTAATGAAATTTGTCGTAAATAATATATCTCTTTTTCCAACAAACAACTCAGTTCATACATACAATACCAGGAAGAAAAACGATCTGCACAAGGACTTAAAAGCACTTACTTTAGTTCAAAAAGGGGTCCACTACTCAGGAACACTCATCTTCAATAATTTGCCAGGAAACATAAAAAATTTAGTTAGAAATAAAGATCAGTTTAAAAGGAGCCTGAAAGACTTACTACTGGCCAACTCCATCTACTCCACTGGCGAAATTTTTAATAGAAACAGATGATGTACTGTATTTATTCATACTATTAGTATTGTTATTTCAGCTTTAAAAAAATCGACATGTTCCACATCCACGAGGATCTCCTCAGCACGGATCTATGGAACGAAAAACTAATCTAATCTGGGTGAAGCCGTGGGTTTTACGACGACACGATAAAAGCATTCAACAAAACTTGTTACGTGAGCTTACAGTGGAAGACGTCAAGTCGTACATCAATTACTTAAGAATGGATGAGCATACATTTCTGCATGTGCCCAATGAAGTGTATCCTCATATCCCAAAGCACAATATTCACTTAAGAACTGCTACATCTTCAGAAGACAGGCTCACTGTAACACTCCGATTCCTTGCTACAGGAGAGGGGTACGTTAGGTTAGGTTAGGTTAGGTCAGGTCTCCAATCATCTTGTATTCAGGGTGCCTCACGTTGTAAAGCGCCTCATCAGCTTCAGACATCTCTATTAATTTTGTAGTTGTCGGCACACACCAATTGTATTTACCGGCAATGGTTGTAAAAACACCACAGACGACAGAACGCTGCAGCGATGCTAGCGCTCCATGTGGTAACATTTCACATTGCAGTGAACAGAAGACAAGCGGTTTCTTTGATCAAATATACAGCGAGGCCCTAGATTTGATCAAATATTGGACGACATTTGACAAAGTCCCTATTACACTATCAAATATCTTTGACAAAGATATTGGACAAAGAAATTTGATAGTGTAATACCGGCCTTGGCAGCGTGTTGATGTACGTAGCGTCTTCGGCTGTCACTAATCCTCTGGGGTCCTGCCCTCTGTGAAGCGTGCCGACATAGGCGCGTGACCGCCGCTCGCCCGTGGTCACTACCTGTGTCCACCTGGTCGCCGCGCTACCCAGATAGGAACTTACCAGAAGAATTCCTTTCATGCACAAAGTGTACCAAGTTTGCAAAGAGAAGAACCATAGCCCTTTACCGATACTTAATGACACAATAATTCACCTCCATCACACTTCATATATTGCAATAAACTAATGACTGATTTTAAAAGCAATTATCTCCTTTAACAAATACATGAAAAGCTTTGACACTTTTCACCTGTAAGTAAAAAAGGAACAAGAATACAGGTGCCTCTTCAGCTGCATAGTGCGTGAGTGTGAGGTAAATAAAACAGCCCAGTTACTTTCTAATTTTGCCAGATTCAAAATAAGAAAGTAAGCTTTCAGTTATTACATGACCACGATATTATTTCATTTGGTCTCCTGTGGCCATAATCGGAAACGTGCCGTGACGTTACAGTAAACAAGTGCGTTTTTGATTAAGGAAAACGCATCGCATGTCAATCATTTCAAGACAGTTGTGCAAATGCTATCAAGTGATTCAGCGTGCCCTCATGAAATACAGCCTCACGAAAAACCAATCGAAGTAATACTGACTGATTTTTATCTCAATATGTTATTATAGCCTCTAATTCATTGTACCATTGCATGTATTCGCCTTGGAAATACCGGATGGAGATGAGTAAAAAGAGACTTTTAAATGGCTGTAAAAACGCAATCAGTTTTTTTTTCCAAATCGTGTGTTTACCACCTCAAATTACCTAACAAGTATTTAAGGGGAGGTTTACTGTCTTTGGCCCGGAAAAAGCATGTTTTTGGAGAATTTTTTTCTCGGGATGTGCTATAGATATCAGTGTCAAATATGGTCAAAATGTTTACTGATATTGCCTCTACAAACTGGAATTTTTTCGACCGGAAACTTCGAAGAGCAAAGGCTGGAGTGCCGTCGGAAAGAAACAAAATTTCGATGTAGACTTCCACGCGCGGTATGTCACAGGTCAGCCGGCTCATCTGAAATCAAAATTGAGTTGCCGTTAGCGAAGTATATAAGATTCTTTAGGATCTGTACCTCGCTTAAGTTATTTGGACCATAGGAAACAAAATGGCGGCCATTTGAAAGAAAAGCGTTTTTTCATCGATTTTTAGACTTCGTCAGCCAAGGAAAAATATTTATAGTTGGTGGATCGGAATAAAAGTGGTACAACTCCTAGACAATTTGGTTAGCTTCGTCGGAAAGAAAGAATCATGCCAATCGGCTCAGTAGATTTGAAGTAACCATACCGTGCGATAAGAAAAACGTCTTTTCGAGAAAAACGAGTTTGAAATTTTGACTACATGTAAATGCAATATTATTCAACGTACGTTCAATCTGCTATTCCAGGTCTATAAACTAGTTCTCCCTCTTCCTCATAGAGGGCGTTCTGCTCGATCTGGACCATCCTGCGCTGCTCCAGAGCCGCTCGTACGGCCGGTGACAAGCGGTTTTCGACCGCTTGTATCCGGTGGACGTCCGAATGCTTGGCGAACTGTGTCGAATAGTGTCCCAGGGTGACGTCCATCGTTGTCATGGTCTTCAGAATTGCTGAATACCCTTCGTTGAAGCTGCTCACTGCCAGGAAAGTCGCAATCTCCACAGTCTTCGCACCAGAATGCAAATACGTGGGGGCTAACTTCTAAACACGCGTTCAAACTTTCAATTGAATTTTATGTGTTTCCTCCCAAGCATCGGTACAAAAACTGGTCCTCAGAAAGAAAAGAACTGGCGCGTGAAAAAGGCCGATTTCAGGCAGGTGAATTTTTTCGTTCAACCACGAATAACAAACATTTCGGTTCCGTATTCGGAAGAACCGTTTCAGCGGTGCATTCTAGCAATTTTTATGGATCCAAAAATGCACATTAAAAAAAGCGATTTTTTGAACAAAAAGGTAGCCTCCCCTTAAGAAAATTAAATATTAAAAATAAGTTCAGGATTGTGTACGTTCAGGAGTGGAAATCCTCCCAGGCCAACCTAAAAGTAATTCATCACATTTTGCGGCACTGCCAGTGTGATTTGGACCAGATCCTGTCGGATCCGTTCTTGAGTGCTTCAACCGTTCGTGATGGCTTATCCTGATAAACTTCCCTATTTCCGTAAGCTGTCACGAAAAGTCGCGCATCATTAGGTCCAGTGAACAGGGAGACAATAAGATACTCTCCTTTCGAGAGATCATGTGTTTGTGAACAGAGCATTAACAACAATCATGCTTACTCGAGCTCTGCGGGAATTTGCTCAGTATTTCTGAAAAAAATCTCTCTTCGTTTACTTCTATTTCCTAAGTGTACTGTCATGCCAACGAGCTGTGAGGAGTCGGATTTCTTCGATTGCAGCTCTTACACGCTCGATGTTCGCAGGAATACGAATTTTCTTTGGTTCATTAGGCATCTTTATCGTCGCTGACGAAGTCTCTTCATAGTTTTTAACCGAATTCTTAACCGCACAGGCAGACGGCACCAGTCGATACCGATTCATTTGAAAACTGGTACGAAAAACACGAGGCACCTGCATGTAAACACTACCGCACTGATATAATACTGAGCTGTCCACCGCTCCATTGCTACTCAAAGTTAACGGGTCAGCAATACCACCGGCTGCTCCCCGCCACCTTCCTTCAGCGGAGTGCGATTCATGCGCTTTTCAGAATCACTCTTGTCTCTGCCCCACACTGTGGAACAGTATAACATACAGAACTTTACTCCGACTACATTCCAATATCCTTGTTTTGCTTTTGTTGATGTTCATCTTATATCCTCCTATCAAGACACTGTCCATTCCGTTCAACTGCTCTTCCAAGTCCTTTGCTGTCTCTGACAGAATTACAATGTCCTCGGTAAACCTCAAAGTTTTTATTTCTTCTCCATGGATTTTAATACCTTCTCCGAATTTTTCTTTTGTTTCTTTTCTGCTTGTTCAATATACAGATTGAATAACATCGGGGATAGGCTACAACGCTGTCTGACTCCCTTCCCAACCACTGCTTCCCTTTCATGCCCCTCGACTCTTATAACTGCCATCTGGTTTCTGTACAACTTGTAAATAGCCTTTCGCTCCCTCCCCTGCCACCTTCAGAATTTGAAAGAGAGTATTCCTGTCAACATTGTCAAAAGCTTTCTCTAAGTCTACAAATGCTAGAAACGTAGGTTTGCCTTTCCTTAATCTAACTTCTAAGATAAGTCGTAGGGTCCAACATTTCTACGGAATCCAAACTGATCTTCCCCTAGGTCGGCTTCTACCAGTTTTTCCATTCGTCTGTAAAGAATTCGCGTTAGTATTCTGCAGCCGTGACTTATTAAGGTGATAGTTCGGTAATTTTCACATCTGTCAACACCTACTTTCTTTGTGATTTGAATTATTATATTGTTCTTGAAGTCTGAGGATATTTCGCCTGTCTCATACATCTTGCTCACCAGATGATAGAGTTTTGTCAGGACTGCCTCTCCCAAGGCTGTCAGTAGTTCTAATGGAATGTTGTCTTCTCCCGGGGCCCTGTTTCGACTCAGGTCTTTCAGTGCTCTGTCAATCTCTTCACGCAGTATCATATCTCCTATTTCATTTTCATCTACATCCTATTCCATTTCCATAATACTGTCCTCAAGTACATCGCCCTTGTACACACCCTCTATACTCCTTCCACCCTTCTGCTTTCCCTTCTTTGCCAGAAGCTATAGCATCCAACAAAATAACACAAAAACATCTAGTAAACATGGGCTGTAATATGCATACCTTAAGAACTATGAAGCTATGGTCATTTTCGATGCTATGAAACACATCTCTTCTATTGCAAGATCTTTGGTTTCCATCGTTTCGGAGGACCAAAACAAGAAAAGAAGTCCAGTAAATGCGGACTCCGAAATGGATACCTTCAGAGCTATGGGCGCTTGTTCAGTAGAGGAGATGTGTTTCACAGTATTGAAGATGAACAAGTGGTCATAGCTCTTACGGTGTGCAGTTTAGAGTAGATGTTTACTAGCCATTTTTGTTTTGTTTTGGCCCATACTACCTCCTTTGAAAGTTACCCCTCAATCTTAGTCACAAAGTACCGGTATATGTATTCCACTGTTAGAGGTATCAAAATGATTTTTGCTTATGGCTTTCAAGTCGGTCGCCTCCATATCAGGGTCCCCTACCTCACATTAATATATTTATCCTTTTCCATGAACGCTGAAGGTTTGTAACATCATTACAGAATCACCCTGTGTATAGGATGGAGGGAAGAGATTCCGAAATCAGCTATTGGATTGTAAGGCGTATAGACTAAGATGACAATTTAGGCGTAATGAAGAGTGGACTGAAGTTTAAGAGACTGGTCAGGAAGAGTCAGTGCTCAAAGAAGTGGCATAGTGAAGTACTAAATAATGAAGATGTACGCTTGGAAGGTTATGAGGCTATAGATACTACAATAAGGAACAGCGTAGTAGGGACCGATGACCGTAGCAGTCTGGTCCCTTTAATCCCACAAACCAACCAACCAACAGCGTAGTAAACAGTTCAGTTGAAGTGGAATGAGCATTTCTAAAAAGGGCAATCATAAAAGTTGGAAAGAAAACCGTCGGTACAATGATGGTAACTACGAAGAAAACATGGATAACAGAACAAATGCTTTACTGGATCAATAAAAACAGGAATGAAAAAAATAGGAAGTGCAGGAAGCTAAGGCGAAATGGCAGCATGAAACATGTGAAGGAATCGAAAACGAAATGATAGTCGGAAGGACTGACTCAACATATAGGAAAACCAAAACAACCTTCGCTGAAACTAAAATCAAGGGCGCTAACAGTAGGTGTTCAATGAGAGAGCACATAGATGTATTTTTTAATACATTGAACCCCTCTAAAAGGGGAATGACTTGCTGATGCCATGATATAAGGACAAACAGGAGTCGATAGGGGATCCAGTATTATATTCAGGATTGAAAAGAACTTTCGAAGACTTAAGATTAAATAAGCCGGAACAGATAGATAACATTCCATCAGAATTTATAAAATTATTGAGGGAAGTGGCAACGACTATTCCGTTGGTGTGTATAATGTATGAGACTGGGGATACACCATTTGACTTTCGGAGAAACATCATCCACACAATTTCGAAGAGTGCAGGAGCGGAAAAAGTCTAGAATTATTGCAAATCAGCTTCCCAACAGCTCACACTTTCAAGTTGCTGACAAGAATCATATACAGAAGAGTGGGAAAAGAATTTGAGGATGTGTTAAATCACGATCAGTCTGGCTTTACGAAAGGTAAAGCCACCAGAGAAGCAATTCTGACTTTGCGGTTGAAATGGAAGCAAGACTAAAGTAAAATCAAGACACGCTCATAGAATTTGCCGACTTGGAAAAAGCGTTCGACAATGCCGAATGGTGCAACAGGGAAACACTTGTAATATACAGTAAGTACAAGAACCAAGAGACAGCAGTAAGGCCATTGTGCTACGTCATAATCTCACAGCTAGGGTTCACCTCGATTCCAAGTAAGAAAATTCAAAGAAATTTTATCAAAGTAAATTCATTATATACTGAAGTTAGATAATAAGTAATGTTCATTTGCTCCTTCAGAGCTGGTGACCGCAAATCTTCGTGGAAATAACATCTTTTACAGGGGGACTATCGTAAGACGAGATAAGGACCAGTTCACAACCCAATGCTGAGGTGCCGACAAAATTATAAGGTAGGCAGTGAAGCGATTGCAAAATGTGTTTGCCTTCAATGTGTGTCGAAATCAATGCAAAATCAAGCCCCGTTATCGACGTATCACTTCGGAGAGAGGGCTATAATAAATTAGCAGTCTTACAATTAAATTTACGCCCGCAGCTCGTGGTCGTGCGGCAGCGTTCTCGCTTCCCGCCACTGGTTCCCGGGTTCGATTCCCGGCGGGGTCAGGGATTTTCACTGCCTCGTGATGGCTGGGTGTTGTGTGATGTCCTTAGTTAGGTTTAAGTAGTTCTAAGTTCTAGGGGACTGATGACCATAGATGTTAAGTCCCATAGTGCTCACAGCCATTTGAACCAATTAAATTTACAGTATGGTAAATTACGCATAGTCACAAATAATTAAACATGCTATAAGTAGTATAAAAGTAACAATTTTGAAGTGCAGAATAAACGTCGATGCACTGCTGACCGGTAAGAGGTTTTGGTTTCACTGGAAGATGGGAGCCGTTTTTTGCTGGTGTGGCGGAGGACACGGGAGCTAGGCCCGATGGCAGCGCCAGAAATTCTCGGAACGCCGGTAAGTCGGCAAATCAAGTTTCCTCCAATGACGTTAACTATTTTTCTGCATGAGTCAAACATTTCATAAGCAAACATGTCTTTCAGATTAGCTAAAAACTGCTAGTCTCTTAGTTAAAAACGAATTCTTTCCCAGATACAAAAAAATTACAAAAAGTTCGATTACACGCGGTTCACGTACTTAAATAATTTATGCGAACTGGTAACACGCTGCAATCGGTGGCTTTGGTTACATGTGGCGACCATGACAGGACTTTAAAGCCTTTTCTGGTGAGAAAAGGGACCTTAGTTCTATTAGCGAAAGATTTTTGGTAAAAGTGGATGGCGTTAACTTGTAAAGTACTGGGTCGAAAGCAGTTTAGGACCCTATAACAGTTGGTATTTGGTAGTATAAAGGTATTCTTGAGGCATCAATAACATTTTGAGAGAATGGCGAGTCCTAAGGATGATGAGGGCCCTGAAGAAATCAAGATGAGTTGGATGATGCTAGCAAAAATGATGTGATTGTTAAAGCGTTTGCGCAAGTGGAGATAGTGGATATGTTAGTCAACAGTTGGTAACACCAGTAGCAGGAGACAATGCGCTCGAGATTCCGCCACTGATTCCACGCTAGTGGCGATCAAATTAGAGAATGAGACAACGATTTTCGACCGGCAAAAGCTGAACGGAATCGAGCTATGGAAACAGGACAGGAATCATTTCTTTGGAACTCATGAAAATCTTGAAAAAAGCGCCGATTAACATGACCGCAATGAACCGTGATACGGGAGCGCTACAAGCAGATATTAAAACTGGTAACAAGAATGTGGACACACAGATAAAAACTGAGACCTGAAAGCTGGATGCAAAAATCTCTGATCTAGATAAGAATATCTCTGATCTAGATATGAACATAAAGAAAAAGACCGATGCGAACCTGGCTATACTGCATTTAAAGAGCCAAAGAGTTACTGAACGCGGTACATCTGTTTATTCAGTAGAAAGTGAATTAACAAAAGTAGAAAGCGAAGTAGTAGATAGCGAATTATAGCGTATTATAGCGAATTATAGATAAATAGAGGGCAGGCTGGAAGAAGGACCTATAGCTTTTGGTAGCCGAACGCTCAGTAATTTTGATCGAAATTACACTGTGTCTGAGAAGGAAGCATTGGGCAACGTTTGGGGCTTCCAAAGTTTTAACAGTTACTTATGGGGAAACAAAATCATAATACTCATCGATCATTGGGCACTGACTTCTTTGAAAGATTACCTACTTTTACGTAACAGGCTCACACCATGGGCACTGGTTTTTCAAATGACCCTACACTATTTGGTAAAAAATAGGTAAACTAAAAAGTGTGTTATCAGATAATGGTGCCCAAGTCTCCTGAGAGCTATGGACATATGGTATGGTAGACAACCAAGTACAGGTTATACATTGTATATCTGCCTACCACCCACCCAGTAGTCCGGCAGTAAGGTAAATGTGAGAGATTGGGGGATTGTGTCGAACTTACTGCCATGAAAACCATATATCTTGGGGCAAGTATGTAACAGAGTTTGAACAAATAACTAACACGTTAGATCATGACAGTACAGGTTTTACATCACAAGGGATATTGAGAAAAGAGAAATAAAAAGTCTGGTAAAGATTGCAAGGCTGCTTAATTAAAAAGGAATGACTAATATTAACGAATAAATGCAATAATTTTACTAGCTGTGTGACCGGTTACGAAGTCTCGAAACCGGTTGGCCCTGACTAGTATTATTTATAGCATGCAATCTGACTGCATAAAATAAAAATAAAGCATTACAAGGAATTACCATTAAAACAATTGATTAATAAGAATTACAAGGAATTACCATTAAAACAATTGATTAATTAAGTCTCCTGCAACTATAAAAACTACGCAACAACAAAGCACAAGTGTAACTGTTCTGTGTGTGGTATTGTGTCTCAACGTACATGTATCTGCCTCGGTTCTTTCTCAGTACGACAAAATATTTTATACACCATTTACAATGAACTAATTGAAAAACCAGAAATACTAAAATTGCACATAGAAATCAGAATTACAAGTCTAATAAATGAACACGAGCCAGATGCTTTGTTGACTGTACCTGTGAGCAAGAGGGATTGTTATTAAAGAAAGCTGTAATATCTTTTTACCTCATTATATATTGACGAAAATATTCCATTACACCAGCATCATAAATCAAAAGCCCATCTCCGTTCTCAAATATATTCTGACGATTGCACCTTCTTCCATCTATACATTACACCAACCGAACAGTACAACATTTCAGTCAACACTCAGATCGGCTACTCTCTCGCCCCACAGAACGACGACTGCTCTCGACATCCTCTGAACTACTACTGCGCCCAGTGGAGGCGGCGGAATGATAATCTTTGGCGCAATCTCTGGCGCTGTGACTCAGTGTAGCCACCTTTCAAGATTTACTAGATTTACTTCCTAGTAATGAAATTACGACAGACGAGAAAAAACCAACCTGAGGATTGGATTCGTTGGGATCACGAGAATCTGAAGTTTCCAAATTTTAAAATAGGCGTTTCGGCCTTCGCGAAAACCCACGAGAAATCTAGTGATATTTATCACGAGATTACCAAATTTAAATTCGTTTACAATGAAGCTTACAAGATTGTAAATATTTCTAGTGCTAATGCATTTTTTTAGTATTTCCAGTATCTGGTAAAACACTTGGTTTGTGGAACATAGTTGCTTTAAGAAAATATGAACCAAGAGTTCAATATAATAATTTACAGACGTAAAAAATGGTCTGAGATAAAAGAGTTTTGTTTTAAACTGTGTAAAAATAATACTAAATTTAAAAATTTTGCTTAATGGAAATAATTTTGTATGTTCATGTTATGTGGTATCCAAGTTTCAGGAAAAAAAGTGAGTTTAAATGGCTTCAAATGCAAATAGCTTTCAGATTAGCGAGAAACTGGGATTTTCATAGTTAAAAAGAAAAACTTTTCCTGCTAAGAAAAATTCCAAAAATTTTGATTACACGCAATTCGTGTACTTTAATAGTTTATGGAAATTTGTCACATGATGAAATCTGTGGGTTCGATTAGTACTGTGCTCTTCATGTGCAGGGTGACAATTATTGAACTATATGAAAAAAAACGTAAGTTAGTTACAAACTACGGCGTGCGCACACCTTCTTCAACATGTAATCATCACTACAGATATCCAGACTTAGGTTATGACATGTTCGATATGCCTGCAATCATTTACGATGATGTCGTGCAGACGAATAGCGAAATTCTGCCTGACGCGCTGAATTGTCGGAACATCTATGCTGTCGGTGACCACCTGAATGGCGGTTCTCAGCTCAAAAATGGTTTTGAGGTTATAGCT
This sequence comes from Schistocerca americana, assembly GCF_021461395.2. Classification (NCBI taxonomy): domain Eukaryota; kingdom Metazoa; phylum Arthropoda; class Insecta; order Orthoptera; family Acrididae; genus Schistocerca; species Schistocerca americana. The sequence goes on along the minus strand of NC_060123.1, from coordinate 601,471,929 downwards.
GTATACCTTGTCTCTAATATAGCCCCACAAAAAGGAGTCACATGTGTTCAGATCCGGACAATATGGCGGCCAATTTAGGCCCCTGCCTGTGGCCTCTGGGTACCCCAGAGCCAGAATACGGTCCCCAAAGCGCTCCTCCAGAACATGAAATACTCTCCTGCTCCTATGAGGTCGAGTTCCGTCTTGAATGAACCACATCTTGTCGAAATCAAGGTCACATTGGATAATAGGGATGAAATCAGTTGCCAAAACCTCCACGTACTGTTCGGTAGTCACTGTGCCATCAAGGAATATCGCACCGATTATTCCGTGACTGGACACTGCACACCACACAATCACCCGTTGATGGCAAGAGACTTCTAGATCGCGAAATGGGGGTTCTTAGCCTCCCAAATGCGCCTTAGCTGCTTACTGACGAACCGATCTAAATGAAAGTGAGCTTCGTCGCTAAACCAAACCACACATGCACATACTGATTCCCATCATGACCCAGGGCCAACCGTCAAGTTTGAACGTCCTAACATAAACCACTCAGAAGTTACGGCGATTTTATTTCATATAGTTCCATAGTTATCACCTTGTACACTGTCGGCACAGTCGAGCGTATACAACACCATCCATTCTACTGACTCATCTCGCAGAAAAATATTTCGTCTGCTACTTATTTCTCACTCTACGAAATTCATTGGGTTCCTTCGTGACGGAATGGCAATTTTGGAAACTATTGTTGTAGATATATTGCAACGTTTACTTTGTTTATCGTTGCCATAGCTCCCTGTTCCCATTAGCAGCTAATACTGTGGATGCATGGTAGGCAATAATTGGGACATCGAATGCCGAAAAACATCTTTGGTGACCTCGCACTCATGTCATTTTTTGTTGCAAGGCGCAACAAGTATAATCAGTTCGTCCTCTTGTGGAGTATAACATTGTGGTATGGGAAGCTTACCAGATAGGATTGACGGAGGATATCGGAAAAGTTTGATGAAGGGCAGCTCGCTAAACATTGTCTAAAAATAGGAGAGAGAATGTCACTGATATAGTAAATGAATTGGAGAGGCATTAAAATAATGGCGTTTTTTGTTATGACAATTTCCTCCTCCGCGTGTTGTAATATTTTGTTGACTCTCCCCTAGGAAGGTACACTTTTTTTTTTTCGTCATCAGTGTACTGACTGGTTTGATGCGGCCCGCCACGAATTCCTTTCCTGTGCTAACCTCTTCATCTCAGAGTAGCACTTGCAACCTACGTCCTCAATTATTTGCTTGACGTATTCCAATCTCTGTCGTCCTCTACAGTTTTTGCCCTCTACAGCTCCCTCTAGTACCATGGAAGTCATTCCCTCATGTCTTAGCAGATGTCCTATCATCGTGTCCCTTCTCCTTATCAGTGTTTTCCACATATTCCTTTCCTCTCCGATTCTGCGTAGAACCTCCTCATTCCTTACCTTATCAGTCCACCTAATTTTCAACATTCGTCTATAGCACCACATCTCAAATGCCTCGATTCTCCTCTGTTCCGGTTTTCCCACAGTCCATGTGTACTCCAGACGTACATCCTCAGAAATTTCTTCCTCAAATTAAGGCCGGTAATTGATATTAGTAGACTTCTCTTGGCCAGAAATGCCTTTTTTGCCATAGCGAGTCTGCTTTTGATGTCCTCCTTGCTCCGTCCGTCATTGGTTATCTTACTGCCTAGGTAGCAGAATTCCTTAACTTCATTGACTTCGTGACCATCAATCCTGATGTTAAGTTTCTCGCTGTTCTCATTTCTACTACTTCTCATTACCTTCGTCTTTCTCCGATTTACTCTCAAACCATACTGTGTACTCATTAGACTGTTCATTCCGTTCAGCAGATCATTTAATTCTTCTTCACTTTCACTCAGGATAGCAATGTCATCAGCGAATCGTATCATTGATATCCTTTCACCTTGTATTTTAATTCCACTCTTGAACCTTTCTTTTATTTCCATCATTGCTTCCTCGATGTACAGGTTGAAGAGTAGGGGCGAAAGGCTACAGCCTTGTCTTACACCCTTCTTAATACGAGCTCTTCGTTCTTGATCGTCCACTCTTATTATTCCCTCTTGGTTGTTGTAAATATTGTATATGACCTGTCTCTCCCTGTAGCTTACCCCTACTTTTTTCAGAATCTCGAACAGCTTGCACCATTTTATATTGTCGAACGCTTTTTCTAGGTCGACAAATCCTATGAAAGTGTCTTGATTTTTCTTTAGCCTTGCTTCCATTATTAGCCGTAACGTCTGAATTGCCTCTCTCGTCCCTTTACTTTTCCTAAAGCCAAACTGATCGTCACCTAGCGCATTCTCAATTTTCTTTTCAATTCTTCTGTATATTGTTCTTGTAAGCAGCTTCGATGCATGAGCTGTTAAGCTGATTGTGCGATAATTCTCGCACTTGTCAGCTTTTACCGTCTTCCGAATTGTGTGGATGATGCTTTTCCGAAAGTCAGATGGTATATCGCCAGACTCATATATTCTACACACCAACGTGAATAGTCGTTTTGTTGCCACTTCCCCCAATGATTTTAGAAATTCTGATGGAATGTTATCTATCCCTTCTGCCTTATTTGACCGTAAGTCCTCCAAAGCTCTTTTAAATTCCGATTCTAATACTGGATCCCCTATCTCTTCTAAATCGACTCCTGTTTCTTCTTCTATCAGACAAATCTTCACCGCCATAGAGGCTTTCAATGTATTCTTTCCACCTATCTGCTCTCTCCTCCGCATTTAACAGTGGAATTCCCGTTGCACTCTTAATGTTACCACCGTTGCTTTTAATGTCACCAAAGGTTGTTTTGACTTTCCTGTATGTTGAGTCTGTCCTTCCGACAATCATATCTTTTTCGATGTCTTCACATTTTTCCTTCAGCCATTTCGTCTTAGCTTCCCTGCACTTCCTACTTATTTCATTCCTTAGCGACTTGTATTTCTGTATTCCTGATTTTCCCGGAACATGTTTGTACTTTCTCCTTTCATCAATCAACTGAAGTATTTCTTCTGTTACCCATGGTTTCTTCGCAGCTACCTTGTTTGTACCTACGTTTTCCTTCCCAACTTCTGTGATGGCCCTTTTTAGAGATGTCCATTCCTCCTCAACTGTACTGCCTACTGCGCTATTCCTTATTGCTGTATCTATAGCGTTAGAGAACTTCAAACGTATCTCGTCATTCCTTAGTACTTCGGTATCCCACTTCTTTGTGTATTGATTCTTCCTGACTAATGTCTTGAACTTCAGCCTACTCTTCATCACTACTATATTGTGATCTGAGTCTACATCTGCTCCTGGGTACGCCCTACAATCCAGTATCTGATTTCGTAATCTCTGTCTGACCATGATGTAATCTAATTGCAATCTTCCCGTATCTCCCGGCCTATTCCAAGTATACCTCCTCTTCTTGTGATTCTTGAACAGGGTATTCGCTATTACTAGCTGAAACTTGTTACAGAACTCAATTAGTCTTTCTCCTCTTTCATTCCTTGTCCCAAGCCCATATTGTCCTGTAAGCTTTTCTTCTACTCCTTCCCCTACAACTGCATTCCAGTCGCCCATGACTATTAGATTTTCGTCCCCCTTTACATACTGCATTACCCTTTCAATATCCTCATACACTTTCTCTACCTGTTCATCTTCAGCTTGCGACGTCGGCATGTATACCTGAACTATCGTTGTCGGTGTTGGTCTGCTGTCGATTTTGATTAGAACAACCCGGTCACTGAACTGTTCACAGTAACACACCCGCTGCCCTACCTTCCTTTTCATAACGAATCCTACACCTGTCATACCATTTTCTAGCCGGCCGAAGTGGCCGTGCGGTTAAAGGCGCTGCAGTCTGGAACCGCAAGACCGCTACGGTCGCAGGTTCGAATCCTGCCTCGGGCATGGATGTTTGTGATGTCCTTAGGTTAGTTAGGTTTAACTAGTTCTAAGTTCTAGGGGACTAATGACCTCAGCAGTTGAGTCCCATAGTGCTCAGAGCCATTTGAACCATACCATTTTCTGCTGCTGTTGATATTACCCGATACTCATCCGACCAGAAATCTTTGTCTTCCTTCCACTTCACTTCACTGACCCCTACTATATCTACACTGAGCCTTTGCATTTCCATTTTCAGATTTTCTAGTTTCCCTACCACGTTCAAGCTTCTGACATTCCACGCCCCGACTCGTAGAACGTTATCCTTTCGTTGATTATTCAATCTTTTTCTCATGGTAACCTCCCTCTTGGCAGTCCCCTCCCGGAGATCCGAATGGGGGACTATTCCGGAATCTTTTGCCAATGGAGAGATCATCATGACAATTCTTCAATTACAGACCACATGTCCTGTCGATACACGTTACGTGTCTTTAATGCAGTGGTTTCCATTGCCTTCTGCATCCCCATGTCGTTTATCATTGATGATTCTTCCGCCTTTAGGGGCAATTTCCCACCCCTAGGACAAGAGAGTGCCCTGAACCTCTATCCGCTCCTCCGCCCTCTTTGACAAGGCCGTTGGCAGAATGAGGCTGACTTCTTATGCCGGAAGTCTTCGGCCACCAATGCTGATTATTTATCAAAATTTAGACAGTGGCAGAGATCGAACCCGGGACCGAAGGCGTTTTTCTTTTGATTATAAATCAAAGACTCTACCCCTAGACCACGGGTACACTACTGGCCATTAAAATTGCTACACCAGGAAGATGACGTGCTACAGACGCGAAATTTAATCGACAGGAAGAAGATTCTGTGATATGGAATTGATTAGCTCTTCAGAGCATTCACACAAGATTCGCGCCGGTGGCGACACCTACAACATGCTGACATGAGGAAAGTTTCCAACCGAATTCTCTCACACAAACAGCAGTTGACCGGCGTTGCCTGGTGAAACGTTGTTGTGATGTCTCGTGTAAGGAGGAGAAATGCGTACCATCACGTTTCCGACTTTGATAAAGGTAGGATTGTAGCCTATCGCGATTGCGGTTTATAGTATAGCGACATTGCTGTTCCCGTTGGTCGAGATCCAACGACTGTTAGCAGAATATGGAATCGGTGGGTTCAGGAGGGTAACACGGAACGCCGTGCTGGATCCCAAGGGCCTCGTATCACTAGCAGTCGAGATGACAGGCGTCTTATCCGCATGGCTGTAACGGATCGTGCAGCCACGTCTCGATCCCTGAGTCAACAGATAGGGACGTTTGCAATACATCAACCACCTGCACGAACAGTTCGACGACGTTTGCAGCAGCATGGGCTATCAGCTCGAAGACCATGGCTGCGGTTACCCTTGACGCCGAATCACAGACAGGAGCGTCTGCGATGGTGTACCCAACGACGAACCTGGGTGCACGAATGGTAAAACGTCATTTTTTCGGATGAATCCAGGTTTTGTTTACAGCATCATGATGGTCGCATCCGTCTTTGGCGACATCGTGTGAACACACATTGGAAGCGTGTACTCGTCAACGCTATACTGGCGCATCACCCGGCGTGATGGTATGGGGTGCCATTGGTTAAACGTCTCGGTCACCTCTTGTTGGCATTGACGGCACTTTGAACAGTGGGCGTTACATTTCAGATGTGTTACGATCCGTGGCTCTACCTTTCATTCGATCCCTGCGAAACCCTTCATTTCAGCAGGATAATGCACGACTGCATGTTGCAGGTACTGTACGGGCCTTTCTGGATACATAAAATATTCGACTGCTCTCCTGGCCAGCACATTCTCCAGATCTCTCACCAATTAAAATCGTCTGGCCAATGGTGGCCCAGCAACTAGCTCGTCACAATACGCCAGTCACTACTCTTGGTGAACTGTGGTATCGTGTTGAAGCTGCATGGGCAGCTGTACCTGTACACGCCATCCAAGTTCTGTTTGGCTCAATGCCCAGGAGTATCAAGGCCGTTGTTACGGCCAGAGGTGGTTTTCTGGGTTGCGTGAAAATGTAATCACATGTCAGTTGTAGTATAATACATTTGTCCAACGAACACCCGTTTATCATCTGCATTTCTTTTTGGTGTAGCAATTTTAATGGCTAGTAGTATAGAAATGATCGTCTTGATAACATAAAAGCAATCAGAGCTCGCACAAAATAATTTGGTGTTCACCTTTCCCCGGATGCTGTTCCCGAGTAGAACGGTAGAAAAATAGTCTGAAACTGTTTTTTCATCTCCCTGATAAACACTCAAGTGGGACTTGTAGAGTAAAGAGGTAGATACAGATGTAGATATATGTTGTCGGAGGTGCACAACGGCGGTGGCTACGGAGTGTTGCTGCTACGCCAACAGCTGTGACAGGTGGCCGTGTGAGGTGGATGAATAATGTAGCAGGGTGCGATGCACAACAGCAAAATGGTCGCGCATGTGGAATGAGAGCCGCGGAAGCAGCGACCACCTGGCCTGGGACGCACCGCCGGGAGCGAAGGTTGCAAAAATCCTCTCCCTGTCCCAGTGCGGTGTGCTCCTGCTACGAACACTGGCAAATGCTGTGGACACGGACCCTCTCACAAGCTGCCTCACTGGTTACATTACAGTCGGGAAGCAGCACGTCAGCTTGACATACCGTGGTCCACATCTTACAAAAAAAAAAGGCTCGTGCGCGGAACTAAATTAAAAGCTGCCTACATGTACAGGGTGATCAAAAAGTCAGCGTAAATTTGAAAACTTAATAAACCACGGAATAATGTAGATAGGTAAAAATTAACATACATGCTTGGAATGACGTGGGGTTTTATTATAACCAAACAAAAATAGAGTTCACAAAATTCCTGACAGATGGCGCGTGAAAGATCTCTTGCGCGCGTTGTTTGGTGATGATCGTGTGCTCAGCCGCCACTTTCATCATGCTTGGCCTCCAAGGTCCCCAGACCTCAGTCCGTGTGATTGTTGGCTTTGGTGTTACCTGAAGTCGCAAGTGTATCGTGATCGACCGACATCTCTAGGGATGCTGAAAGACAACATCCGAGCCAGTGCCTCACCACAACTCCGGACATGCTTTACAGTGCCGTTCACAACAATATTCCTCGACTACAGCCATTTGTGAGGAATGATGGTGGACATATTGAGCATTTCCTATAAAGAACATCATCTTTGCTTTGTTGTACTTTGTTATGCTAATCATCGCTATCTGATCAGATGAAGCGCCATCTGTCGGACATTTTTTGAACTTTTTTATTTTTTTGGTTCTAATAAAACCCCACGTCATTCCAAGCATGTGTGTCAGTTTCTACCTCTCTATCCACATTATTCCGTGATTTATTCAGTTTTCAAATTTATAGTCACTTTTTGATCACCTGGTAGATTATTTGCTGCTTCTGTTTAAGACTAATTTCCACCAATCATTAAAACGTAAGAACTGTGTTGTCTAGGAAACCTGCACGCTCGGTTCACTATACAAACATTCAAATAAATCGTATTAATAAGTTTTATTACATTAAGAAAAGATACCATATTTAACTTCGAAATTACACAGATATGTCGCAAACAAAACGCGATATACGAAATAAAAAATTGTCTTCAGTATAGACAATCGTAAGTCTGTGCTACATAGAGAGTACAAACGAAGTAACTAGCTTTAACGTTTCTATCCAAATTGCTAGTCCTGAAGCTGCTACTCAACTGGAGCGTCACTAGTCGGTCGCAGCGCTTGTGCCCTCTTCGCTTAGGGGACACTGCTGTCGCGTTATCCTTCTGGAGGGAGGTCGGGTCAGTGTGCTGTTGGCCGACGCCTTCTCACAGCCATCTCCTTTCTAGCGTTCCCGACTGGCATTTCGGCGGTTGACTTTACACTGTAACAAGAACAAGCAGGTACTACTTATAGAAGAAGCAACTGTCGGCACCTTTATCCCGCCGGACACTGTGACCGAGCGGTTGTAGGCGCTTCAGTCTGGAACCGCGCGACCGCTACGGCCACAGGTTCGAATCCTACTTCGGGCGTGGATGTGTGTGACGTCCTTAGGTTAGTTAGGTTTAAGTACACTACTGGCCTTTAAATTGCTATACCAAGAAGAAATGCAGATGATAAACGGGTATTCGTTGGAAAAATGTATTATACTAGAACTGACATGTCATTACATTTTCATGCAATTTGGGTGTATAGATCCTGAGAAATCACTACCCAGAACAACCACCTCTGGCCGTAATAACGGCCTTGATACGCCTGGGCATTGAGTCAAACAGGGCTTGGATGGCGTGTACAGACACAGCTGCCCATGCAGCTTCAACACGATACCACAGTTCACCAAGGGTAGTGACTGGCGTATTGCGACGAGCCCGTTGCTTGGCCACCATTGACCAGACGTTTTCAATTGGTGAGAGATCTGGAGAGTGTGCTGGCCAGGGCAGCAGTCGAACATTTTCTGTATCCAGAAAGGCCGGTAGAGGATCTGCAACATGCGGTCGTTCATTATCCTGCTGGAATGTAGGGTTTCGCAGGGATCGAATGAAGGGTAGAGCCACGGGTCGTAACACATCTGAAATGTAACGTCCACTGTTCAAAGTGCCGTGAATGCGAACAAGAGGTGACCGAGACGTGTAACCATTGGCACCCCATACCATCACGCCGGGTGATACGTCAGTATGGCGATGACGAATACATGCTTCCAATGTGGGTTGACCGTGATGTCGCCAAACACGGATGCGACCATCATGATGCTGTAAACAGAACCTGGATTCATCAGAAAAAATGTCATTTTGCCATTCGTCCACACAGGTTCGTCGTTGAGTACACCATCGCAGGCGCTCCTGTCTCTGATGCAGCGTCAAGGGTGACCACAGCCATGGTCTCCGAGCTGATAGTCCTTGCTGCTTCAAACGTCGTCGAACTGTTCGTGCAGATGGTTGTTTTCTTGCAAACTTCCCCATCTGTTGACTCGGGGATCGAGACGTGGCTGCACGTTCCGTTGCAGCCATGCGGATAAGATGCCTGTCATCTCGACTGCTAGTGATATGAGACCATTGGGATCCAGCACGGCGTTGCGTATTACGCTTCTGAACCCACCGATTCCATATTCAGCTAACAGCCATTGGATCTCGACCAATGCGAGCAGCAATGTCGCGATACGATAAACCGCAATCGCGATAGGCTACAGTCCGACCTTTATCAAAGTCGGAAACGTGATGGTACGCATTTCTCCTCCTCACACGAGGCATCACAAGAACGTTTCACCAGGCAACGCCGGTCAACTGCTGTTTGTGTATGAGAAATCGGTTGGAGACTTTCCTCATGTCAGCAAGTTGTTGGTGTCGCCACCAGCGCCAACCTTGTGTGAATGCTCTGAATCATTTGCGTATCATAGCATCTTCTTCCTGTCGGTTAAATTTCGCGTCTGTAGCACGTCATCTTCGTGGTGTAGCAATTTTAATGGCCGGTAGTGTAGTTCTAAGTTCTAGGGGACTGATGACCTCAGATGTTAAGTCCCATAGCACTCAGAGCCATTTGTACCATTTTGAACCTTTATCCCACCATTTATGTAAAGGTAGGTACTCCTCTTAAAATGGCAAGGAATGAGCGATTCAGATTTTATCAGACTAATAGTGCAGGATGGCTTAATTTGCTACTTGAGCGAGTGTAGACGGAAAACAGTTTACTATAAAGGGGTACCCAGCTCCATAGGATTGATGTTAACACCGTGTGCAACAGGATTTGCGCTGTTAGTAGTGTTTAAAAGTGGCATGACTTGCTGTTGGGCGCTGGTACTGGTACGGCGACGTAGGGTTGAAACATAAGCGCCAAAGTGCATCGCAGTTGCGTTCAAGATGGGTCTGGGCAAAGTAAACTCGTAGAACTGTTTTATGAAAGCAACAGCAATAGCGCTGCACAACCTAACCACGAGAAACACACCATAACGTAACACCAGCTCCTCTGCACTTAAATATCGGCACCGCACGTAGTTACAGATAACATTTTCCAGGCGTTCGACAAACCCAAACCCTTCCGTCGGTTTGCTAGAGGGGACAGCGTGACTCATCACTCGTTTGAAGCCACCCACTGTTCAGTGGCATCCTCCTTACGTCACCTCAAGCGTCGTTTAGCACTGACAACAGATTGTTTGGCTTATGAGGAACTGTTCGTCCAGTGTGTCGCATTGTCTTAACTTCTTAAGCACAGTCATCGTTCCAGATGCACTTGTGTTAGAACTTGGGAACTCACAAGTGGTTCGCTGATTTCTTGCCATTTTTATACAACGACCATCCGCAATGCTCGACGCTCACTGTCCGTCGGTGCACGAGAGCTGACTGCTCTGGTTTCAGCTGAGGCTGCTTCTTTTCGTTCCCACGTCGAGATCATAGTATCAACAGTCCACTTGGACATGTTCAGAAGGGTTGGGACGTCCCCGATGGACTTGTTCGTCAGGTGACATCCAGTGACTGGTCCACATTGGAAGTCACTGAGCTGTCCTGGCCGACCCATTGTGTTCTCGCTGCTTCTCTACTGCAACACAGTACTCTTCGCCTCCTTCAGTATTGGTGGGTCCACCTCTCGTGATGCCTGGTGGTCTGTTATGCATTACACTGACCTGACCGGATACTTTTGATCGGATAGTGTACACTGTGCAGACAAGTAGAATCAAGGAGTTTCAATGAATAGACTTATTGCACAAAATAAAACCGCACCGGCCATATGTCAATATACGATCAAGCAGTTGCGGACGTGGATACAGAAACGGAGATCCTCCTCAAATGGAACAAGCAGTGGTACTTACACTACAGGCCATTATAATTTCTACACCATGAAGATGACGTGCTTCAGACGTGAAATTTAACCGACAGGAAGAAGATGCTGTGATATGCAAATGATTAGCTTTTAAGAGCATATACACAAGGTTCGCACCGGTGGCGACACCTACAACGTGCCGACATGAGGAAAGTTTCCAACCGAATTCTCATACACAAACAGCAGTTGAACGGCGTTGCCTGGTGAAACGTTACTGCGATGCCTCGTGTAAGGAGAAGAAATGCGTACCATCACGTTTCCGACTTTGATAAAGGTCGGATTGTAGCCTATCGCGATTGCGGTTTATCAACAGTTGGGAGGTTTCCAAGACAACAACCATCATCACGAACAGTTCGACGACTTTTGCAGCAGCATCGACTATTAGCTCGGAGACCATGGCTGGGGTTACCCTTGACCCTGCATCACAGACAGGAGCGCCTGCGATGGTGTACTCAACGACGAACCTGGGTGCACGAATGGCAAAACGTAATTTTTTCGGATGAAGCCAGGTTTTGTTTACAGCATCATGATGGTCTCATCCGTGTTTGGCGACATCGCGGTGAACCCACGTTGGAAGCGTGTATTCGTCATCGCCATACTGGCGTATCACCCGGCGTGATGGTATGGGGTGCCACTGGTTACATGTCTCGGTCACCTCTTGTTCGCATTGACTGCACTTTGAACAGTGGACGTTACATTTCAGATGTGTTACGACCCGTGGCTCTATCCTTCATTCGATCCCTGCGAAGCTCTACATTTCAGCAGGATAATGCACGACCGAATGCTACAGGTCCTGTACGGGCCTTTCTGTTGTGACTTGGCAAGACAGCCACAGTCAAATCAGTATGAGAGGAAGCCGAAAGGCACACGTTTAAGCTCACGCAGGCTGGCGTGAGGTTTGGAACAGGTAAAGGAAGTTATAGTAGCAAAGAACGTACGTAGCTGCAGGAATACTTAACTTTAATCCATAATTGATGAACATCGGTCTGACGGTACATGCATCACAAGATAAATAGCAAATGATAATGGCGCCTTGCTAAGTCGTAGCAAATGACGTAGCTGAAGGCTATGCTAACTATCGTCTCGGCAAATGAGAGCGTAATTTGTCAGTGAACCATCGCTAGCAAAGTCGGCTGTACAACTGGGGCGAGTGCTAGGAAGTCTCTGTAGACCAGTCGTGTGGCGGCGCTCGGTCTGCAATCACTGACAGTGGCGACACGCGTGTCCGACGTATACTAACGGACCGCGGCCGATTTAAAGGCTACCACCTAGCAAGTGTGGTGTCTGGCGGTGACACCACACTTTCTGGATACAGAAAATGTTCGACTGCTTCCCTAGCGAGCACATTCTCCAGATCTCTCAGCAATTGAAAACGTCTGGTCAATGGTGGCCGAGCAACTGGCTCGTCACAATACCCCAGTCACTACTCTTGATGAACTGTGGTATCGTGTTGAAGCTGCATGGGCAGCTGTGCGTGTACACGCCATCCAAGCTCTGTTTGACTCAATGCCCAGGCGTATCAAGGCCGTTATTACGGCCAGAGGTGGTTGTTCTGGGTAGTGATTTCTCAGGATCTATGCACCCAAATTGCGTGAAAATGTAATCACATGTCAGTTCTAGTGTAATATACTTGTCCAATGAATACCCGTTTATCATCTGCATTTCTTCTTGGTGTAGCAGTTTTAATGGCCAGTAGTGTAGATATGCTAGAAGAGCTTGAGATGTACTGCGCGAAAAGAAAAGATTCCGTCAAGATTTTGAATGACTAGGCCGAGTTCTCACGGAATGCCTATTTCAATTAACACAATGACGTTCTGTGCTACTCCTGTACTGCCTGATGTCTCCGTGATTCCGTAAATGAACATAAGCCTACTTGTGTGATCCTCCACCCGTTGGCTGCAGTGTGCTGACTGTAAAGAAACACGACCGTCTCACCCGCCGCCCAACCTGTAGCACAGGGTGCCTTCATCTGCTCTTCTGCGAGCTGGTTCGTTTTAAACTTTCTGTTCCATGATTAACAAATATTAATTTTTTCTTTTAAGTATGTAGTTTTAAGCATTATTTCGTTTATGCTTTTCCTTTTAAGCATTATTTCGTTTATGCTTTTTCTTGAAAATGATAACCTATTACGAGGAAAGATTTTGTACGACGGCGCGAAATATGTTGTCAGCCACGTGACAATATGCATGTAACTTTCTTTGTAGTTCAATTTCCGTGACTTCAGCAGCTTCAACTGATTTTTTGCCAAGTGGCGTCCTCCGTTTCATCATTATTCGGTACTCTATGTCTCAGGCTTTACTTTTACTTTGTACAGTACCCCTGTATAAATGTTTATGTCACTTTAACGACAATCTTAGTGGCATCGTACTTATTTCTTCCTTTTTAGTAATTTATGGATTTGAGGATGACCTAAAAATGGTCGATACAGGTTTTCCAGTAAAATAAAAGAGCGACATAGATGGTCTTTGCCTTTTTTTATATGGAAGTTGCACGCTACTCTGTGGTCATCACGGCTGCAATTATGTAACTGCACATTTGTCAGTAAAATGCTGGTGCCTACCACTCAGCGAATGGCTCCCTTTGCTTTACTCTCTTACGTGCCACAAGATTCACAGGCATCGATGCATTTTCATCACATACGCGGGTAGACGTACTAACTCGCACTCTTACTTACCTCCCAAGACTCTACCCAACTTGTAACACGAAAATGCAGATGGAACACCTTCTGCACCACTCAAAATTTTTCGCGTTTAATTTACCTTCACAAATTGCACTGCACTTCTAATTCTCAGTGTGTAAGCTCTGTTACCGAAACTATATTTAATATGTAATGGATGTAATAATGTATTCAGTTGTGAATGTATATAATTGAGTCTAAATGTCATAAATTGCTGGGTAGTAGCCAAGGGAACTTTATTTTAATGTATCGATAGTAACGACAAAATAGCAGGATCTGTGCTGTTGTTTATCTTTGCGTATGGAGAGTCTGTGTCGCGTTGCGAGCAGAGAGGAAACAGAGCAGCGTGAGTGGTGAACGAGTGCGGACGTGTTTGTCGAGCGCTCTCCCAGATGCGGTGTGCAGCTATGACCGCGCCAGTGTAGGCACCCAATTCGTTAGCCAGCGATTATTGATAGCACGGTCGCAGTGAACAGGCGGAGGAAGCTGCAGTTATAACTATCGCTTGTCCCATAATTATCCATTGCCTTGGTGACGACTCGGGGTTCTCAACTAACAGCAGCAGCAGCGGCGGTGGCGGCAGCGACAGCTCAACATTGTCGTCGGTTACATTCTTCGTCGTCTGCAAACCTACAACATCTTATTGCTGTTAACTAATACTGTAGAGGCATTACCCAGCGACATTTCTTTCTTAAACTTTAATATCTTTCTTCAATAATAACCTGCAATAGTTAAAACTTGTAGGGCACCTGTGTTCTCATTGTCCTCAGTCATTATTACCAAGCAGGGTACCTTTGATTTCCATGCAATCACCGAGTGTTTTAAAAATACGAAAACTGATTTACTATTTAATACCAGGTTTGTTTGCTTGCTATTGACCAGTTTCGTTCTAGATTTTGCTGTCTCAGTAACTGTTCATTTTTGTATTAGGTAACAGAAGCTTAACTTAATTGCAATTCTGTATTAACTTCACTCACAGTAACGTAAAATTTCACTGGAAAAGCTAATAAATGAAGATACAGCACAAATTAAATGTGAGCAATTTCGTTTATTCTGTATTTAGCTTAGCGAGAGACTTCTGCTGGCTTGGTACGTACCTTATTGTTATGTTACAAGTAAATCAGTTGCTCTTTTGCTGATAGTAAATTCAGTTCAGCCTTTCAGTAATCGAAAGTAAATTACTTGCCTTTTTCGAAATTTTGCATTATCTTATGTTTCAGTTAGTCATCCATTCATTTAACCAGCAACTTCATTTAACTTTACTTTCAAAATTTTATTTTTCATATTAAGTATCTGCAATCTCGGTAGCCATACGGTGTGGCCGAGCGGTTCTAGACGCTTCAGTGTAGATTAGATTAGATTAGATTAATACTAGTTCCATGGATCATGAATGCGATATTTTGTAATGATGTGGAACGAGTCAAATTTTCCAAAACATGACATAATTAAGTTAATTTAATAACATACTTAAGTTAATATAACAAATTTTTTGTTTTTTTGTTTTTTAATTTTTTTCCTTAATTTATATCTAAAAATTCCTCTATGGAGTAGAAGGAGTTGTCATTCAGAAATTCTTTTAATTTCTTCTTAAATACTTGTTGGTTATCTGTCAGACGTTTGGTGCTATTTGGTAAGTGACCAAAGACTTTAGTGGCAGTATAATTCACCCCTTTCTGTGCCAAAGTTAGATTTAATCTTGAATAGTGAAGATCATCCTTTCTCCTAGTATTGTAGTTATGCACACTGCTATTACTTTTGAATTGGGTTTGGTTGTTAATAACAAATTTCATAAGAGAGTATATATACTGAGAAGCTAATGTAAATATCCCTAGATCGTTAAATAAATGTCTGTAGGATGATCTTGGGTGGACTCCAGCTATTATTCTGATTACACACTTTTGTGCAATAAATACTGTATTCCTCAGTGATGAATTACCCCAAAATATGACACCATATGAAAGCAATGAGTGGCTAATAGGCGTAGTAAGCTAATTTACTAAGATGTTTATCACCAAAATTTGCAATGACCCTTATTGCATAAGTAGCTGAACTCAAACGATTCAGCAGATCACCAATGTGTTTCTTCCAATTTAATCTCTCATCAATGGACACACCTAAAAATTTGGAATATTCTACCTTAGCTATATGCTTCTGATTAAGGTCTATATTTATTAATGGCATCATACCATTCACTGTACGGAACTGTATGTACTGTGTCTTATCAAAATTCAGTGAGAGTCCGTTTACAAGGAACCACTTAGTAATTTTCTGAAAGACAGTATTGACAATTTCATCAGTTAATTCTTGTTTGTCAGGTGTGATTACTATACTTGTATCATCAGCAAAGAGAACTAACTTTGCCTCTTCATGAATATAGAATGGCAAGTCATTAATATATATTAAGAACAACAAAGGACCCAAGATGACCTTTGTGGAACCCCATTCTTAATAGTTCCCCAGTTTGAGGAATGTGCTGATCTTTGCGTATTATGAGAACTGCTTATTTCAACTTTCTGCACTCATCCAGTTAGGTACGAATTGAACCATTTGTGCACTGTCCCACTCATGCCACAATATTTGAGCTTGTCTAGCAGAATTTCATGATTTACACAATCAAAAGCCTTTGAGAGATCACAAAAAATCCCAATGGGTGGTGTTCGGTTATTCAGATCATTCAAAATTTGATTGGTGAAGGCATATATGGCATTTTCTGTTGAAAAACCTTTCTGGAAACCAAACTGACATTTTGTTAGTACTTCATTTCTACAGATACGTGAAGCTACTCTTGAATACATTAATTTCTCAAACATTTTGGCTAAAGCTGTTAGAAGGGAGATTGGACGGGAATTGTTGACATCAGATCTATCCACCTTTTTATGCAAAGGTATAACAATAGCATGTTTCAGTCTACCAGGGAAAATGCCCTGTTCCAGAGAGCTATTATGCAGGTGGCTGAGAATCTTACTTATTTGTTGAGAACAAGCTTTTAGTATTTTGCTGGAAAGGCCATCAATTCCATGTGAGTTTTTGCTTTTAAGCAAGTTTATTATTTTCCTAATTTCAGAGGCAGAAGTGGGTGAGATTTCAGTTGTACCAAATTGCATAGGTATGGCCTCTTCCATTAACAGCCTAGCATCTTCTAATGAACACCTGGATCCTACTATATCCACAACATTTAGAAAATGATTATTAAAAATATTTTCAACTTCTGACTTTTTGTTCGTAAAGTTTTCATTCAGTTTGATGGTAATACAGTCTTCCTGTGCTCTTGGTTGACCTGTTTCTCTTTTAATAATATTCCAAATTGTTTTAATTTTATTATCAGAGTTGCTGATTTCAGACATGATACACATACTTCTGGATTTTTTAATAACTTTTCTTAATATAACACAGTAGTTTTTATAATGTTTGATAGTTTCTGGGTCACTACTCTTCCTTGCTGTCAGATACATTTCCCTTTTCCAGTTACAAGATATTTTTATACCCTTAGTAAGCCATGGTTTGTTACAAGGTTTCTTACAAGTATATTTAACTATTTTCTTGGGGAAGCAGTTTTCAAATGCATTTACAAAAATGTCCTGAAATAAATTATATTTTAAATTGGCATCAGGTTCATGGTACACCTCATCCCAGTCTAACTGCTGTAGGCTTTCCCTGAAATTTGCAATTGTTAAATCGTTGACTGAACGTACTACTTTGGAGGACTGTTTAGTATTGCTGAACGGAGCTATGTCATATATTGTAACTAGCTGTGCACCATGATCAGAAAGACCATTCTCAACAGGCTGAGCATTTATCTGGTTAAACTTATCTTCGTCTATAAAGAAGCTATCTATCTGTGAGCTGCTATCGTTTACCACCCGAGTAGGAAAATCAATAACGGGTGTCAAATTGAAAGAACCGAGTAATACTTCAAGGTCATTTTTCCTATTACCCTCTTTCAGAGAATCTATATTGAAGTCCCCACAAATAATAATTTGCTTCCCCCTGTCTGACAGATAGCACAATAAGGAGTCCAAATTTTTCAGAAATAGATGAAAATTTCCTGATGGGGACCTATATACCGTTACAATTATAAATGTCCCTTTATTTAATTTAAGCTCACAGGCACATGCTTCTATATGTTTCTCTACACAAAACTTTTTTGTTTCTATACTTTTTGCACAATGATAACTTTTGACATATATGGCAACTCCTCCTTTTTCCATATTTTCTCTCATTACATATGCAGAGAGCTTATATCCACTTACATTTACCTTATCCATATCAGTAACAATGTGATGCTCAGACAGGCATAGTATATCTATTTCATCCTCAACTTCTAAATCTTCTAAACAAACCAGAAGCTCATCTATTTTATTCTTTAAACTCCCAATATTTTGATGAAATATACTTACATTATTTTTAACTATACTTTTATGAGAACCTTTCCTTATTCTAACATTTGCAGTACTCTCCTGTCTGAGTTTCTTATTGTGCTTAGGCCTAGTTCCTATACCAGTGGTCACATGGTGTTCAGAGAGGCAGAGTATGTCAACTGGGTTGGGTGACTTTAATTCATCAATGCAATTACCTAGGACTGAGATACAACTTGGTGGAGATAAAATTTCTGGTGATTGGTGAAAATTTATAATTGACAGCTGTGATTGGTGATCCAATGTGCTAGAATTGTGCTGTTTAATTTCTTTCCTAAACTGAAGATTTGTTTCAATTCTGGCCTCTCGTAGAACTTGACATCTTTCTGTCTTACCTATCCTAAAAAAGGTGCTGCTCCAACACCTGTAACCACTGGTATTTTACCATTCATGGCAGTGCCTCCCCCCCTTGAATTTCCTGCTATTACCCCAGCCAGTTTCCCCTTCCCTTTCCTGATGAGATGTAGACCGTGCCTGGTATAGTCCCACCTACTGAGTGAATCAACAGGAACCACACCAATATGAGCCCCCGCACCCGACCCAAGCAGCTGTTGCAACTCCAAATTAGCTCTCCCAACAGGAGAGTTCAAATGAGGCCGGTCATGGCGTCTCAGGACAGATACAAATTCAACATTGGTGTGTCTCGATGCCGACGCAATCTTTACCAGGTCACACTCTATACTGTACCCAGGATCTCTGTCGATGCTGTTCCCTGGCCCTCCCACAATAACCACGGTGTTTTCCCTGGTAAATCATTTACAGAGTAAACCTAAATCCTCTGTCACCTGATCCAGACTAGCACTTGGTTTGAAAAAATTTGTGACCTGGTATTCTGGTCCTAATTCCTCCTGCAGAAGTAGGCCTACACCTCTGGCATGAGAACTGCCTAACAACAAAACTTTCTACCTTTTCGATGACTTTCCTACATTCTTTTTCAATTTCCTATTGAATGTTTGTTGTGTCCTGTCTACACCTACCTCTGTTTGAGGCTCATCAGTTTCAAACTGAAGCAACAGGTCAAACTTATTTTTGACATTCACCACAAAACTGTCAGACTTAGTTCTAGGCCTGTTCCTTCTACTACCTGTTGCCACTTCCCACCTCTCTTTGCCCTTCTCCCTCCTTAACCTGTCCAGATCTTCCCTAGCCTGATCTAGCTCAGCCTGAAGGGCAGCAATTTTCCTCTCCTGTTCCACTATCTTCCTATCTCTGCTGCAAATCCTACATAACCACTGATGAGCCTGATCCACTTTCCCAACACCCACGCCACTGCAGTCCCCCCAGTGAAATAAACTACTGCATCCATCACACCAAACCCCGGAACAAACAATTCTACGGCAAGTCAGGCACTTCTCACTCATGGCAAAAATAATACTTTAGCTAGAATAAATTAATTAAATTACCGAAAATAAAAAAAAGACGTTACAAGAATTAAGCCTATTCACAAATGTATATAAGTAAGTTTCGGATTTAAAATTCTGCTGTTTTTCTGAGATCTGTATTAAAACAATAAAGGTATACGCTATTTATTATATATTTCACTCGATGGAATGAAAAAAAGGACAATTAAACGAGATACTTTAAGTTTGATTCTCCAAAAACGTTACGAGAATTAGGCCTATAAACAAATGTATATAAGCAAGTTTCTGGTATAAAGTTATGCTGTTTTTCTGAAATCTGTTTTAAAACAATGAAGTTATACGCTATTTACGGTAGTTTACTTACTTGTTACCGAGAAACTAGTTAAATTACCGTGAAACAAGAAACAAACACGCTTACAAAATTTAAGCCTAAGCGCGACTTCGCGAAGTTACGATCTTTTCGTGTTTTCCGAAAGAATACGCAAAGAAAAGTCAAATCTTCAACGGCAAGACTAAACGATACACTAATGCACGTATTTAATTTGCTATCGGCGTTAAACTAAATTATATTCCTGTCTAAATAACTTAACTTTCTGGAAATAGTTTCTGGTGTCACTTACTCGGCGGCCATCTTGGAAACCACTGCGCGACTGCTACGGTCGCAGGTTCGAATCCTGCCTCGGGCATGGATGTGTGCGATGTCCTTAGGTTAGTTAGGTTTAAGTAGTCCTAAGTTCTAGGGGACTGATGACCTCAGACGTTAAGTCCCATAGTTCTCAGAGCCATTTGAGCAATCTCGGTGCTTTCTGATTCATTTGTTTTCTCGTGAACTACTGTGTTGTCGGAAAGCGTGACAACCTCCTGTTGTCACGCCAGTGATTATTTTCTTGATTTTCTTTGCCATTATCTTTCTTAAGGTTCTGTATATTCATTGCCCCAATGGGCTGGCGAGCGTTTAGTTATCCCTTTTCTGATAATCAGTATTTTTTGTATTATGAATAATTTCTGTACTGAAATTTTACCTGATACGCTGGCCGCCCCTGGTATCTGAGTGGTCAGAGCGACACAGTGTCAATCCTAAGGTCCCGGGTTTGATTTCCGGCTGGGTCTGAGATTTTCTCCGCTCAGGGATTGGGTGTTGTGTTCCCCAATCATCATTTCATCGCCATTGACGCGCAAGTCACTGAAGTCGCGTCATTTCGAAAGACTTGCACCTCGCGAACGGGCTACCCAACGGGAGGCCCTGGTCACACGACATTTACATTTACCTGATACCCTCTTCCCTCTGTGTGGTTCGTGAGCGATTGCACTAAATTTCAACCCATTACAAAATTATTATTTGTATTTGGATTAGGTTTAGAATAGATTCTTCCTTGAGAAAAGTCTGTTGTGCATTTCCCTCCTATTAGCTGGTATTATTTTCCTTCATTAACGATAGCCTTACTTACTGCAAAATATCGTTAGGCATACGTAATCACGGTCATTTATATCGCAATCCAATAGACTGATTAGAAAGGGGGAGGTTACAAACCCTGTCGTTCTCATCGTCTGTTTACAGCGCTTGCGGGTGGTCCATAACGGCTAAGATGCTCTGGTTTCACGCTATATTGCTCATACTCTACTGAAGAATAATGGTGCTCTCATGCATCCCATCTTAGAATATTGCGCAAGTATGTGGAATCCATATCATATATTGAATGTGTACGTAGATGGACAGCGCCGGCGGGTGTGGCCGTGGGGTTCTAGGCGCTTCAGTCTGGAACCGCAGGACCGCTACGGTCGCAGGTTCGAATCCTGCCTCGGGCATGGATGTGTGTGATGTCCTTAGGTTAGTTAGGTTTATGTAGTTCTAAGTTCTAGGGGACTGATGACCACAGATGTAAAGCCCCATAGTGCTCAGAGCCATTTAGAAGGACAGCAGAAATGGATACCGGTTTGCCTGACTCCCGGTAGAGCGTCAAGAAAATGTGAAATAGACGCACGAAGACAGACGTTAACTATCCGGAGTTAGCCTGCTTCGAGAACCATCATTAAGTGAAGATTCTCCAGATATTCTTCATTTCCACCCCCCCCCCCCCCCGTACCCCCATTCTCCCCACGTAACAGTTCAGTGGCGAACGTAAATGCACTATTACACTATGCACAGAGACATTTAAGTACTCATCATACCCTCACTCCATACGGGATGTGGAGCAACTCTAACATGTGCTAGCATGCTAGGTACCCTATGCCACACAACTCACAATGGATAGTGGAGTGTGTTTGTAATTATATGATATTCTCTACACAAGGACGTAGTGAAAAAGGGGGGGGGGGTCCGCACCCCCACTATCACCTACACGAAATTACGCACCACCTAGTTGTTGGGTAATGTAACTGAAATACACTCCTGGAAATGGAAAAAAGAACACATTGACACCGGTGTGTCAGATCCACCATACTTGCTCCGGACACTGCGAGAGGGCTGTACAAGCAATGATCACACGCACGGCACAGCGGACACACCAGGAACCGCGGTGTTGGCCGTCGAATGGCGCTAGCTGCGCAGCATTTGTGCACCGCCGCCGTCAGTGTCAGTCAGTTTGCCGTGGCATACGGAGCTCCATCGCAGTCTTTAACACTGGTAGCATGCCGCGACAGCGTGGACGTGAACCGTATGTGCAGTTGACGGACTTTGAGCGAGGGCGTACAGTGGGCATGCGGGAGGCCGGGTGGACGTACCGCCGAATTGCTCAACACGTGGGGCGTGAGGTCTCCACAGTACATCGATGTTGTCGCCAGTGGTCGGCGGAAGGTGCACGTGCCCGTCGACCTGGGACCGGACCGTAGCGACGCACGGATGCACGCCAAGACCGTAGGATCCTACGCAGTGCCGTAGGGGACCGCACCGCCACTTCGCAGCAAATTAGGGACACTGTTGCTCCTGGGGTATCGGCGAGGACCATTCGCAACCGTCTCCATGAAGCTGGGCTACGGTCCCGCACACCGTTAGGCCGTCTTCCGCTCACGCCCCAACATCGTGCAGCCCGCCTCCAGTGGTGTCGCGACAGGCGTGAATGGAGGGACGAATGGAGACGTGTCGTCTTCAGCGATGAGAGTCGCTTCTGCCTTGGTGCCAATGATGGTCGTATGCGTGTTTGGCGCCGTGCAGGTGAGCGCCACAATCAGGACTGCATACGACCGAGGCACACAGGGCCAACACCCGGCATCATGGTGTGGGGAGCGATCTCCTACACTGGCCGTACACCACTGGTGATCGTCGAGGGGACACTGAATAGTGCACGGTACATCCAAACCGTCATCGAACCCATCGTTCTACCATTCCTAGACCGGCAAGGGAACTTGCTGTTCCAACAGGACAATGCACGTCCGCATGTATCCCGTGCCACCCAACGTGCTCTAGAAGGTGTAAGTCAACTACCCTGGCCAGCAAGATCTCCGGATCTGTCCCCCATTGAGCATGTTTGGGACTGGATGAAGCGTCGTCTCACGCGGTCTGCGCGTCCAGCACGAACGCTGGTCCAACTGAGGCGCCAGGTGGAAATGGCATGGCAAGCCGTTCCACAGGACTACATCCAGCATCTCTGCGATCGTCTCCATGGGAGAATAGCAGCCTGCATTGCTGCGAAAGGTGGATATACACTGTACTAGTGCCGACATTGTGCATGCTCTGTTGCCTGTGTCTATGTGCCTGTGGTTCTGTCAGTGTGATCATGTGATGTATCTGACCCCAGGAATGTGTCAATAAAGTTTCCCCTTCCTGGGACAATGAATTCACGGTGTTCTTATTTCAATTTCCAGGAGTGTATATTTCAGATTCAAGCTATTGATATGTAGATAGCATTATCAGCTATCGCCCATCCCTACTTCATTGAAGACCAGCTTTTGTCTGTTGTAACTCCCCACAATATTTTTAATAAATGTTAATTTGAAATGGAGCCAAGTGTAACCTCTCCACACGAAATCTTGTTAAATGAATAATGTGAAATGGAGCCATGCGCAAACTCCCAACAAAATTGATAAATGAAAATTGAGCAAAAACCCACACAATAACATTAATTAAATAATGAACCATGAACCAAATGTAACCTTTCAACAGAAATAATAATGTCTGGTAAATTTTATAAGGACAGCAGCGCTGACCTTCGGCCCTGTATTCTGAATAACAAAAGCAAAAATTCTTACCTCAATAAAAACTGCAACTATATCTGCTCTTATTTATCGATACAGCTTCGTGTAATGCTGGCGTATATATATATATATATATTTTGATTCTTGGAAGGAATGCATAGGAAATATTCTTTAAATTGAAATGAATGCCTTTTCTTCAAAAGAGTGGAAAAATTCTTTAAATTGAAATGAATACTTTTCTTTAAAAGAGTTACTTTACAAAAAAATTATTATTGGGGCATTTTTCTGAACAAATTAATTTACAATTAACATACATTATTAAATATGCGCAATGCTGCTTCTTTACCTTCTACAACAATACTCATCCTCCAGAGTCCTGACCAGAGTCGCGACCAGAGCACACAGCCGACGCATGCCGACTCCCGCAGACTACTACCGTCCACTCGCTACTAAAGCCGACCGACTACTATTGCAGACTCGCGCAGACAAGCGCAGACTGACTTCTACTGTCGACTAGCGCAGACTAGTGCAGACAGACTACTACTGTCGACTCGCGCAGACTAGCGCAGACACTCGACAAGCAACAACTAACGATAAACTACTCTCTGGTCAGAGATTCTGTCATGCCTCGCCCATCGCCGGCGAAGCATACACTTTACACTGTTGCTGGCCGTACTTTAGCTCACTTGTTGTTTTGTTAAACAGTTCAGCTGTACTGCCTGCTGTCTCTGTGATTCCGTAAACGAGCGTAAGCCTACTTGTATGATCCTCCACCCGCTGGCTGCAGTGTGCTGACTGTAAAGAAACACGACCGTCTCGCTCGCCGCTCAACCTGTAGCACATGGTGCCTTCATCTGGTCTTCTGGAAGCTCATACGTTTTAAACTTTCTGTTCTATGATTAACAAATATTAATTTTTTCTTTTAAGTATGTAGTTTTAAGCATTATTTCATTTATGCTTTTCCTTTAAAATGATAAGCTATTATGGTGAATGATTTTATACGACGGCGCGAAATATGTTGTCAGCCACTTGACAATATGTATGTAACTTTCTTTGTAGTTCACTTTCCGTGACTTCAGCGACTTCATCTGAAGTTTTGCCAAGTGACGTCCTGCGCTTCGTCGTTCAAAAATTCAAATCGCTCTGAGCACTATGGGACTTAACATCTGAGGTCATCAGTCCCCTAGAGCTTAGGACAACTCACCTGCGACCGTAGCGGTCGCGCGGCTTCAGACTGAAGCGCCTAGAACCGCTTGGCCACACCGGCCGGCGAATGTATTCCAGGAGGAGAACCTAAGAAATAATCAAATTTCCCTTTTCAGAGGCTTTGCTTGCTTTTTGCTAAAAGATAGGTGTGTATTACATGGCTACCCCACCCCCTGCCCCGCGCCTCAGCAGCAGACGGCCAATGTGATGGATGTAACACAAACTTTTCATTTCAGAATCAACAAATCGTTGCGTTACTGACGACGGTACAACAACTACAGGCTGCACGTGCCACCTCGGCCGCCCAACAGACAGACCGACCGACCGATCAGCCGAACAAGTGCCGCCGACCAGCATACCAACGTTCTGGCAATTTAACGACACAGAAGGGGAATGGCTCGAATACCTGACTCACTTTCAAGCACATTGTGAATTTCATCGAATTCAACGTACTGTGAAGCTGCAATACTTTCTTTCGATGGCGGGGTCCCCAGTGTTCAGATTAATACAGAAACTATTCGCAACTGCGTTTCCCGACGAGCTCAGTTATGACGAAGTAATCGCTGCATTAACAAAGTTGTGTGGCCGGCAAGTCCAAGTGGTTGCAGCCAGATATCAGTTCTTTCACTTGCAGAAAAAACCAGAAGAGGCGTACAGTCAGTGGTGTACAGAATTAACGGGCATGACTTGGAAATGTAAATTTAAGTGTAGCTGTGCCAACTTTTACAGTGACCTGATGATTAGGGAGTCCGCCCCCGGTAGCTGAATGGTGAGCGTGACGGAGTGTCAATCCTCTTGGCCCGGGTTCGATTCCCGGCTGGGTCGAGGAATTTTCTGCGCCCAAGGACTGGGTGTTGTGCTGTCCTCATCATCATCCTATCATCCTCATCGACTGCAGGTCACCGAAGTCAAACTGAAAGACCGGTACCCGGCGAACAGTCTGCCCGACGGGAGGCCCTAGCCATACGATTAAATAAATGAAGGATTAGGGAGGCAATAACATTCAGTGTCCCAGATATTACAATACAGGAACAGATCTTGCAATACTCTGATCCATCACTTCCTCAAGTGTTATAAATCTTACAGCAAATCTGATTCGCTTGCCATAGCGGCCGATAAGTTTGACCACGCCCCGATTTGTTGGATCGAGTCGCCCCTTGCTCGCGACCGCCCCAAGCAGCCACAATGACGAGCGCGTCCATAGCCGCGCAGACAGCCACGTAGACGTGTAAACACATCTGTGAATTCAGTGAAGTGTTGCCCTAGATGTTTTGCTCGCTATAAAAGACAGGACTACCCATCACATATCGCAACGTGTTAAGCGTGTGGGAAAAATGACCATCTCCAAGCAGTTTGTTCGCAACGGCACAAAAAAGCCAATTTTGCTCGCTCCCAGAAAAAACAGGCTCGTGCGCATGCAGTGGACGCTGTGTTTTCTAAACCTACAACAGGTTGTGACAAAAGTAAGATTAAGGTTGTGCCTCATTCTCGTCCTAGTGTTGTGCAACGACGTTCTAACAAACTATTTGTCTCATTATGAATTGCTGGCCGTCGTTTGAACTTTCCGTTAGACACTGGTGCCTCAGTAACTTTACTAAATCGTGCTACGTACGAACAGTTAGGCTCAACATGCCTTTCTAAATGTAGCAAGCACATCAGCGCTTACAATGGACAGGAAATTCCAGTGCTTGCACAGTGCAGTTTGCCTGAAACTTACAAATGTCACAGCAGAACTGTGAATTTTACTGTGTTGAATTCAAGAGAAAGTGAGAACATATTTGGTTTAGATGCCTCTGATTTGTTTGGCCTTAGAATCCAAGACAGTGTACTTTCCATGCTCTTGATCCGAAAGCCAATGTCGCTAGCTTGATTAAAGAATTTCCTGAACTAATTTCAGAAGGAATCGGAAAAGTAAATAACTTCGTAGCGCAAGTTACATTGAAAGACAATGCACAGCTTAAGTTTCTTCAGGACGGCTCCATTCCCGTTGTTTTACAAAACAAAGTAGAGAGTGAAATTGCCCAAAACGCCAGCAACTGTGCTGTCTTGTTGTCTTCCACAAAAAATCCATTGTTGTTTCGGGACATGGAGTCCATGGTTGGCAAGCGAGCGAGGTGGCGCAGTGGTTAGACACTGGACGACGGTTCAATCCCGCGTCTGGCCATCCTGATTCAGGGTTTTCGTGATTTTCCTAAATAGCTTCAGGCAAATGCCGGGATGGTTCCTTTAAAAGGGCACGGCCGACTTCCTTCCCTAATCCAATGAGACCAATGACCTCGCAGTTTGGTCTCCTCCCCCAAATCAACCCAACCCAACAACCAACCCTCCATGACTGGCGGAAAACGGTCTTCAAGTAGTTGAACAGAATTATTTTCAGCTAATGATCTGTTCAGTTGGACAAAAACACCAGGTCAGTTTCATGTAAGCACAGCCCACACCATTGCGTGGCTCAAAAATGGTTCAAATGGCTCTGAGCACCATGGGACTTAACTGCTGATGTCATCAGTCCCTTAGAACTTAGAACTACTGAAACCTAACGAACCTAAGGACATCACACACATCCATATCCGAGGCATGATTCGAACCTGCGACCGTAGCGGTCGCGCGATTCCAGACTGTAGCGCCTAGAACAGCTCGGCCACTGCGGCCGGCATTATGTGGCCTCCAAAGGCTAGCACAGTACGTTGTTGACAACTTGGCTCCACGGCTTCGTGGGATCTGTGTCACACTCGATCCCCACTATCATCTCTTACCAACTGAAATCGGGAAGCATCTGATCAGGCGACGGTTTTCCAGTCGTCTAGGGACCAACCAATACAGTCACGAGCCCATTAGAGGCACTGCAGGCGATGTCGCGCTGTTAGCAAAGGCACTCGCGTCGGTCGTCTGCTGCCACAGCCCATTAACGCCAAACTTCGCCGCACTGTCCTAACGGATACGTTCGTCGTACGTCCCACGTTTATCTCTGCGGCTATTTCATGCAGTGTTGCTTGTCTGTTAGCGGCGACAACTCTACACAAAGGACGCTGCTCTCGGTCCTCAAGTGAAGGCCGCTGCACTGTCCGTTCTGAGAGGTAACATCTGAAATTTGCTATTCTCTGCACACTCTTGACACTGTGGATCTCGAAATGTTGAATTCCCTAATGATTTCCGAAATGGAATGTCCCACACGTCTAGCTCCAACTATCATTCCTCTTCCGAAGTTTGTAAATTCCCGTAATCACGGCGATAACCTTTTCATATGAATCATCCAAGTGCAAATGACGGCTCCGCCAATGCACTGTCCTTTTATACCGTTTGTACATGACAGTACCGACAGATGTTTATGTGCATATTGCTGTGCCATGACTTTTACTGGAGGCGTAGTACAATCTTCCCCCCGAACAGCCAACATCCAAAACTCATTTTTAAGGGAAAAACTTGTAGCTTAATCTTTTCTCCCCTACAAAATGCAGACTGCGCTAGTCCTACCTATTCTGAATGGCTACCGAGGAAGGCAATTTTTTTGCGTCTTCAAGTGCGTAATACCTTTGATATCAATTCGGCGCTTGTGTCATGCCGTCTTGAAGATGCTGCAATTTTAGTGTCAGCAGCGTAGATTAGGCATCACAATGTCCTCCTGGCAGGTCCGATTATTCTAGATATACTTCAGCACTTAGGGACAATAAGGATATACAACGTTACAAACAAACCTAGGAGAGGTAAGAAGAATCGTTATTATATGTATAAAAAGCATATTTAAACCGTCAGTTGTTTTTATTTTAAACCCAAATTCTACCTTTTTCGGTCTTGGACCATCTTCGCCGATGGAGGGCTAAATGGTTTAAGCCGCCATATTGGGTTAGTCATTACTAAAATGTGTAGTGCGTTTCATGAGTATACAGAGCAGTACTACTCTGGATACTCCTTTAGTATTCGTATGTTTGCTTTTAAAGTTCTGTGTCATATATCTGTATTCATGAAACGCACTACACATTTTAAGAAATGAGTAATGCAGTATGACAGCTTAAACAATTTTAACCCTCCATCCGTGAAGATAGTCCAAGACCGAAACCGGTAGAATCTGGGTTTCAGATAAAAATAGCTGATGGTTTCAATATGTATTTTATACATTACTTAAAGGCTGTTGGCAGTCATCTTCCAAAACTAAATCGTTATTAGATCCACAGACAGACATATCCTTCAGGCTGTCATGAACACTGCTTGAATATGTCGAGAGCCATAAAGTAGTCAAAGATACTAAGATAGAGCATTTATAACCTTGCAACTTCGAATTAATGGCATCAGAAACATCCATTAAAATACAACAAAATTTTATTGCAACATAAAGGTCAAGTTACACAAATGGACACACTGGAATTCTACGAGTATATAATAGGGATACACTCACGGTGCCTGAAACTCAATAAAAGGCAAGAGAGACTTGGTCGTAAGAAATATCCGACCCTGGGGACTGTAGTGTTTTGTTTTCTACACTATGGTCTACAACTTCTAAACGGTATGGCTCTTAAGTCAGAACGTGTCGCTCAGATAACATAAAATGTCATCTTTCTCACAAAATTTTGAAGGTTAAAAAATATTCTGCTTGAAGTGACAAAATGTCAGCAATGTCTACACAATTTGTAAGGACACTATTATCACGTATCTGTTCAAGAATCAGCTGTGTAGTCCTGTTACTGAACGATAACTACAGAGAACCTTAAGAGTGAAGCAGCAGGTTGTATAAGCAAGTAAGCAGAGATTATGAGATTCTATATACACTCTACAAAAAAAAAAAAAAAAAAAAAAAGCGACGCAACAGGAAGGAATTACCATAATGGAATGGATTATTTAGTCAGGAGAAAGAGCTTCACAAATTTAACAAACCAGTAACGAGTTGGTCAACTTCTGGTACTTGTGCAAGCTGGTGTTGTGCTTGGTACTGATTGTCAGAGTAGTTGCAGGTCTTCCTGAGGGATATCGTGTCAAATTTCATTTAGTTAGCGAATTAGAGTTTCAAAATCCCGAGCTGGTTCGAGGGTCTGCCCATAATGCTCCAAACATCTCAGTTGTGTAGGTATCCGATGGCCTTGCTGGCCAATGTAGGGTTTGTCAAAAACGAAGACAAGCAGTCCAGGTTCTAGCCGTGTGAAATGTAAGGCCAGGATGGCTTGCCGTGAAGGACAACAAAACGGGGCGTAGAATGTCGTCAACGTTCCACTGAGCTGTTAGGGCGCTGTCGATGACAACCAATGGCTCTTCGGACCGTCACTCCTGGCGACCGTCGGGTTGGTATCCTACCTGTGTCTGGAGCGTCTCCACACACGTCTTCGCGGCTAAATTCTTTTTCTTTTTTTAAATTTGTTGTAAGGTGCTATGGGACCAATCTGCTGAGGTCGTCGGTCCCTAGATTTACACACTACATAATCTAACTTAAACTAACTTGCGCTAGGGACAATACACACGCCCATGGCCGAGGGAGGACTCGAACCTCCGATGGAGGGAGCCGCGGGAACCGTGACAAGGTGCCTGAGACCGCGCGGCTACCCCGCGGGGCGCTAATTTTGATGTTGGATTCGTCACTGAAGACAACTCTACTCCAATCAGTGAGATTCCAGCTTTAATGTGCATAGCACCGCTGCAGATGGGCTTATGAGGTTAATCACTCTATGTGAGCTGACAGTTAATGGTCCTTGCCGTCACTGAAGCACCAGTAGCACGTCGGAGTGATGATAACGATGAATCCGGTGCTCTGAGTGCCTCTCTGACGATTGCTCGGTCCTACTGTTCCGTCGTCTTTCTAGGTCGACCACTTCCTGCTTGACGCTGTGTTCGACCATGGTTCACCCATTCATGCCAAATTCGTCCAACAGCTGCGTCGCTCGTATTCAAATATAGAGCGATTGACCGTTTACTCCAATCGGCTTCTTTGAGCTCACCTATACGCTATCTCTCAAATGGTTACATCTGCGTGTTGTTCACGGGGTTGTCTACGAGGCATAGTTACTGTCCAGCTGAGTACACGGAATGAAATTCGCTAAGACTTTATATTATGCTATCGATATGTCCTCTGTTCACTGTCCTTGCCAGCTGCGCCGTGAAATAGCACTGCAGTATTTTTTCTTAAAGTGTATTATCATGAAACGACAAAATACTCGACATATACACAAAAAATATATCCTACTGGCTTTAACACGTCTGTATATCCTGCAGGCTACATGATCGAGTTTAGATTCGCTATCGAGATTGACAGAAAATGCAAAATGGAGAACCAGGTATGTCTAGATGATGAATGAAAGATTGTAGATGTATGCATAACGAGGAGTGTGGTAGTTGCCGCATATAGGAAAATGAAGGAGATCTTTGGAGAAAAGAGAAGCATCTATCTGAATATCAATAACAAAGATGGCAAGCCAGTACTAAGCAAGGAGGAGAAGGATGAAACTTGAAGGAGGACATTGAGGGTCTACATAATGAAAAAGAACTGAGGACAACATTATAGAAAGAGAATTGGAGTAAGTGAAGATGAGGTTGGATATACGTTATTGCGCCACGAAACTGATGCAGCACTTAACGGCCTAAGTTGTAACAAGCCATCTCAAAGAGGTGACGTTGAGCATCCTTCAACAGTCCCACATTTTGAGAATTTCTTTTCTCTTCTCTTCTGAACCGAGGCCACCAGACCAGACTTTTGGGTACCGGTAAAAGTGGCTGGCGTATTACACCCATAATAGGAACCATTTCCTACTCTTCTGTTTCTTACACTGTGTTAGAAGAGGGCTATCATAATTTAATGGGAAGCAGTTTGAACAAGCAGAGAATAAAAGTTTCCGAAATATGATATACACTAGTTGGAATAATTTTATCATAACTAGCTGTACCCTGGGTCTCGATAGTTATGAGAGAATGCTGAAGATTAGGTGGGTTGTTCGAACATCAATTAGGACGTGTGATTAGAATGGGAAAAGTAGATTTTTATGGAAAAACTTGGCCAAAATAAGGGATCGTTGCATATAACACATAAAGGGACCGTCAGCTTGTCAATGGGAGTAATCGCAGAGAACTGAATACAGTCACTAGTTTCAAATGTATGTAGGCTGCACTGTTTATTCAGAGAGAAACGTTATACCTTATTTTACTCTCCTGCCGTAGATCAATCAATGTGACGATCGTTCTGGGTGTATTTCACTGCATTAATGAAACGTCCCTAATTCTGTTCATATATACGACGATTGAGAGAAGAAAGCATTTTTTTTTATTCCAAACTGCTAAATCTGTCTTGAAATGACAGTTGTTTCCCTAGCAAAAAATGTTAAGATTCTTTTTACTTTCGGCCACAGTCGTAACTATTTCTTCAAATAACTGATTCAGAACGATTTAAGCGGCCATTCCCAGATTCACGAATAGCGCAGTGACACATGAATCTAAGGATTTTGTGTCACATGACCGAAACCGTTGTTTCACAACATATTTGTGATTGTTTCGGAGAACGGTGAGTATTTAAAAACTGTTAAATACGTAGAATGACTGTAGATATTTGTGTACACAAGTGTGCTAAAATTTGCCATTAAGCAAGGCGTAAGATGTTTTATAGATTTACATCTGTGGATTAGCAGTGTACTGAACAGAAAACGTTATACACGTAATTCCTTAAATAAAGATTTGGCAGCGGTGTCGAATTTTTCTCTTCCCTTCCATAAAGTACTGGGATGAATTTTGTGCTCTATAATATAGATGTATTACATCGGACAAAAGGGCTGGGTTATTTCGCGCAACTGTTGGAAGAGAACTGGCAGTGCAGCTGACAAAGTTTCAGACTATAGAATTAGCACCGCAAAAATGTACTGCTCCCTGCGGTCGCACAGCTCGGAAGTACAAAGTTTCTCTCTGCTAACCACCAGAGGAATTGAGTACTCCTGTTGCTCGTGGAAGGCACGACACACCACGTAAATCTGTTCTGCTAACGTCCCAGGCTGTAAAATCCAGTAGCTGACTACTGGAAAAAAAATTTCATCCCCAAATCCTGCACCGTCACGAGATTATTTTTTCGAGAGCCTCTCTAGGTCGTTACCGGACACTCACTGCACGTGAAATTCCGTGAGATAAGAGCTACGTCAGTCTCTAATGATACAACTGCAGAATTTCTTAAATGTGTTAACTTCAACTAAGTCTTATGAAAAAAGAAGAACCTGTAGTTCAGCCTGTTAACAGTGCTCGAAAATGGAACAATTGATTTCGACCGAACTGTGACAGCTCTCTTCTAACATGGTGTGAGAAACAGAATGGTAGGGAACTGTTCCTTCTACGGGTGTAATACGCCGGCTTCTGTTTATGTGAAGACTTTCGGCGTTCACATTCCGAACTTGCTGCGGTCGCGAAGGTTAGCTATTTGCTTAACGGTAAAGTGGAAACATATGACTTATATTTCTAGTGTAGACTTAACAACATGCGGAGTGTACGTCAGCATTTAAAAAGAAAAGAAAAAGATTGCATGGCATTGTCGGCTGGAAGGCTTCATCAGGGGAAGTTCGGACGCCGGGTTACAAGTCTTATTTCAGGTGATGCCACATTGAGTGACTTGCACATCGGTGATCGGTGATGATAAAATGATGATGAGAACAATACAATACACAGTACACGAGTGGAGAAAATCTCCACGCCGGCTGGGAATCGAACCAGAGCCCGCTGCATGGTAGGCAAACACATTACCACATCTTTTTTTTTTTTAATCTCATTTTGTTTGTTATTAATGCATTTGTGAGGGGCGGACGTTCCATGACACCCGTTTAAGTTCATTGTTGATCCACGAGCTCAGTTTTTTTTTCTTTTTTATTAGAGGGGGCAGCTAACCCTCTGACCGAACACGCTAGGCTACCGTGCCGGTTTTCCACTCAGCTAACCAGGCGGGCGTTTAAAACAAGCCTCGACATGTCTGTCCCGTTAGCTGTAGGAAACGTGGGATGCAAAAATGATGCGTAAAAGAGGTAAACGAGGAAAATAAATGTCATCCTACGAAGACAGTGTACAGATATAATAGGCTTGTCACTGTGACCCATACCAAGCATCCATGTTTACAAGGACCTAACCTTGCAACACACAGTTACAACGGTGCATTGTAACTAACGTGTTATGACACAATCAGGGGCAGTTAAACAATTTCCTTTCGAAGACTGTACTGTGCAGAGTAAGTATTTAGGCGACCATACCACCAGGTTCAAGATACCCATTTGTAGAAACACCGTGTTCTGATGCGCGAAGAAGTCCGTAACTGCCTGCTGCACATCCTTGTCCGACAGGAATCGTCGATCCTAAAATGTCTTTTTTAAAGGATCACAAACGTGGTAATCGCATAGGGAGAGATCAGGTCTGTAGGGAGGGTGCTTGAGTGTCTTCCACTTGAGCAGACATAACTCCTCCGTTACGACATCAGTCATATGGGACCGTGCGTTGCCATGGAGCAGCATCACCATTCTTCGCAGTAATCAAAGAATAGTATGAGCAGCACCTTTCGAAGAGGTCACTCTCTCTGTAACTTCTTGGACGAGAACGATGGTTGACGCTTTCGAGTCCGGTTCTAGTGGTGGCATCAGCTTTCGTCGCCCTCAACAACGCACGTCGGAAAGAAACGAATGCCACCTAATACTTTGCCTACATGTCGGAGTAGTGCTGCGTTCCATATATGATCCTGCAACAGCCCCTAAGGGAAACTTATTGATCGCCTCTTTGCATTAATTTTGCTAGGGACTCAATTATAAATTAAATTAATGAGCCCTCCCGATTCAATATGTGTCCGTGTGACTAGAGTGCGACGGAAATTGCGTATTTGTACTGGTGCAGATTTGTACCATGTCAGTATCAATGCAGCACCTTTCAAGTAGTAATTATTGGTAGTCGCTAAAATGGTGGTGCGGTGGCCGTCAGAGAGGATCCTCGGTTTGAAGAAGGACGACGAGAGTGCAGGGATACATTCCTAGGAGATAGTTAGCAGTTAGGATCATCCAGCTAATGCCAGCCTAACAGATCTGAACAGTTCCCTCAAAACTAGGCTGTAACACGGGCATAGTGTTTTATAGGAACAGTGGTTTAGGCCTCCAATAGAGAACAGTTTCTACCCTGACAGTCTGCTGTTTTGTTTCTGGGATCAGGTGTTTTAAACAGGACCCAGTAGAGTCACTCAGCCTCACCTTTGATTGATTCCCAGAGCTGTCAGTACGTAGCAAGCATGTAGTCAGCGTCCGCCACAGAAGACCTCGTGGTTGGCACCATATTGGCGAAAGCCTGGCTCTAAGGCCTCATAAACTTATAGGAGTAGCGAAATCCTTTGAAAGTCGAGTTCCACGTGCAACTATCCGCGAAACGTAAGTGATCTATGGGATTCACGCAGTAAGATATGCGCCAAGTAGCGTCTGCGTAACATGCCGAGGTGTCACAGCCTAAAAGCTAGGTAACATGTTGTTAGGACCCGAAGCTGCTCCTTATTTCTCTCTCTCTCTCTCTCTCTCTCTCTCTCTCGTCTCAGATCCTATAGTTGTTTTCTTGCTATCATCTTGTGCCTTTTATTTTTCATTTATACTTGAGTGCTTCTGAAACCTGATACTGATTACCAGTGCAATTTTTCCTTCTCATTCTTAGTACTAGTTACCTTGTTTGTTCGTAAATCTTAAATGAAGAGAACATTTGATTTACAGAGTCTAATTTGGGGTCTTCCCAACCATTATGAGTGTTTTACAGGCCTTCCTGTTCATCTACAATTCCCTCCAATTAGCCGATGTTCGAATTGACTGCTAGATCCATGCCTGTAAGTAGGGTCGAGTCAGATGCTTCCAAGACCACACAGTAGGACATCACCTCCTTTGGCTGTCACTTGTTATTGAAATGGGGGGGGGGGGGGGGGTGCAGCAAGGTGTGCTGCCACAGTCTCTCTCAACATGTAAAAAGATCACGTTCCTACGAAGTATGAAAAGCTACGGAAAATTTGTGCTGAACCTTCTCGAATTATAAAAGAAAGACCAATTCTCAGGAAACTGCGTTCCTTCGATACTATAGAGGTTGGAGGCATTCAAAAATCCTTGCGCACTAGAAAGTGGTGTTTTACTACATTGACCAAACGGATGTCTACACTTGGTCAAGTGTGTCACATCTTCCATTTTGTTTCCCGGGAATTATGTGGAGCGTGAAAACAAAATCACGAATGTTGTGAGGAGTTGCACAAATGAATTACCAAGTGCTACCAAAATAAATTCTAAAATAACCGAATTCTTTTCAGGTTACACAACTTAACTGGTCAATGATACATTATTAAATTCCGAACAGACGTACAGTAGTTACGTAATTTTTTTTGATACAGTGAGAATAAGAAAAATTCAAAAAAGACAGAGTGACAAACATAATAAGAGACTGCTTCAAACGATAAAATTGAGTTTGGCAGTCTGTACACATTTAATACCAATTATTAGATATTCCAATTAACTGGATGCTAATAACTTTTACTACACTGAGGATTGCTGGACTGACCATCACCAATATTGTAAGTTATATAGAACGACAAGAGGGAATTTGCTCTAGAGCTAATGTGACTTATTAACCAACAAATGTGTGACAGTGAGTAGTAACACCTACCTCTGGACTTGCAAAATCGAAAGTGTCAAGTAATTTCAGTACAACCGAAATCAATGTGCAGAAAGACAGAATACGATATGAAGTGTGGACAAGGTGTGCAACCAAAAAGAGAAGAAATTAGTGTGAAATATCTGACGTTTTCATCTGTGTGCAAAGGTTTATTTTGTCTGAGAAAGTTGGAACTGGTTTCCTTTAGTTAGGCGTTTCAGGGTGTCACACGAAACACGCCTGATTTCCAAATGCAATTAAAAAAAATACTATGATACATAGTAACTTGCGATTTAGGGTCAGACTAATTCTCTTCTACATGGGCCCCTTTCGCAACCTGTGAAATTCTATACGTGGTACTCTACCTAAAATCACGTGCAGACTAGCATGTCTGGCTTGGTGGAGGCTACTGCATCTTCGGTTCATTTATGCGGACCGGCCTGGTCACGTAAAATGTCTTTGCGTAATCAAACAGGCAGTATTCCAGAAAGGTTATGTCCGGTAATCCTGGTAACCACTTCTACATGGTCGATTACGTCCTGTCAGTCGCTGTGGAAATGTTCCGTCCAATAGCTCACGAATACGTTAACTCCAGAGCAGTGGTGAACCATCCTGCTGGAAGATCACATTTGACTGAGGGGAGGCAGCTGAGCAACACCATTTCGTTCAAGTTTGTCCAGATGAACAGTTCCTGTTACAGTTTTGTCGATGTTACCGCACACCAGACAGTCGCCTTTACGCTGCCTCTCACATGTTCTCGAAAACTGTGGGGGCTTCGCAAACTTTGGATGTCAATGTTGTGCCGATTAATCATCCCACATGTGTGCAACGTAGCTTATTCAGAGGAAGTGAGCTTTGCCCGATCTGCCAAAACATTTCAATAGCAAACACGTGAAGAAGTTGGAAAGTTTTTCGCTTCAGTGTTTGCGGAATTTCAGCTTTGTCAGCGTGCAAGCGAAGTCGTTATTACATAGCTTTGTGAGATCTTGCACGAGGGATGGTTAGGTTTCGTATTTTTCTGCGTACTGACTTTGATGGGCTTCATTGTAACGTCGCTCTGATCAGTACCATTTCGCCTAACCTACATTTTATGCCACAGCCTATTTTCACGAAACCTGAATCGTCCTAACTTCTGATGCCTTACTTTCAAATTCACGCTGGGAATTTCTTTCGACAGCAATGGATGACTTGGTTTCCGCATACCCCTTCAGGCATTCAGCTCTGCCCTTAAGTGTAATCATTACTGCGAATTGTTTAACAGCTGAAAGAGAGCAGAAGGGATTGTTTGGAATAAAATTAACACAAAACTTTTTGAGTCTTTTATGACGCCGCAAACCGCTGTGTATTCGTCTCGTAGCGCTCTTTAAAATATTTTTTGTTGAAATTGGAAATCAGTATGGTTTCACCAATATCATCTCTTTCTAGCCCACCTCTCGGAAATAATAAAATATGTTATATGGGACAAGTTCGATTTTATTTCAAGTTTACGAAGACTGTGAGATTTTTCCTGTGCGTTAAGGCAGTTTAGAAACAAAGAGGCAAGTTAAAATGTTGCAAAGAGTGCTGGGAAAGTAAAGAGAGGCAGGAAGAGCAATAACTACTTCCTTAACGTGACAACAGGCAATGACAGCACAGGGGAGGATGAGAGAGAATTCTGCAATGGGGAAAGCTGTATGGAGCAGATTCGCACAGGGGAAGAAATCAGTCTTCGTTAAGAGAGCTCTACTGGTATGGAACGCTGACGAAGAGATGAAGAAGATGTATCTGAAAGTAGACGTTTGAAGCACACCACTGTGCTAATGCAAAACTAGGAGTGCAGAGACGAATAACCTGCAAACATTCGAAATTTTGTAGCGTCGAAAAACTCTAGAATTTAAGACGAGAAATAATGTTCAGTACTAAACTAAACTCTTCCCGAACAGGCTATGAAGGCCAACGGTACCGACTGGCCGCCGTGTCATCCTCAGCCCATAGGCGTCACCGTATTCGGATGTGGAGGGGCATGTGGTCAGCACATCGCTCTCCCGACCCTATGTCCGAAACCAGAGCCGCTACTTCTCAATCAAGTAGCGCCTCAGTTTTCCTCACAAGGGCTGAGTACACCCCGCTTACCACGAGCGCTCGGAAGATCGGATGGTCACCTATCCTAGTGCTAGCCCAGCCCGACAGCGCTTAAGTTCGGTGATCTGACGGGAACTGGTGTTGCCACTGCGGCAAGGTCGTTGGCAATGTTCAGGATGGAGAAATGTTAAACAGAATAGGAGATTCAAGAACTCTATGTTGAAGTTTTATCAGAAGCAAGGAGAGACTTGTGGATCATCTGTTGTGAAGAAGGGGAGTTCTGAACTCGATACTGGAAGGAACAGAAGGGGGAAGTAATAGTGTGAGCAGGAGAACACCAGAACCGTAGAGGTTGTTGTCTGTTGTAGTGAAGTAGTGGTAAAAGGATAGGAAGGAACTGTGACACAACAACACAGCTGATATAATTTTTTCCTTTTTCACACACTCAATTAGCTCTATTTCAATATGACTAATCAAGGATAATCGTATAAATATACAGTACTACAACGATTATAACGTACGCATTTATTCTAACCACGACATGTAATCTATAATGAAAAATTTTTGTAAAATGTAGTAACGTACTGTCAACGGCAGGGACTTCTTACCAATGTTCATGATTAAACAAAAAAGCCTAGATCCTTATCAATAAACACCGTGAGAACTGGATCTATTAATATTAACCCTCTACTGACGACCTCGACAAATTTGTAACGCTTAAAATATATTGCTGTATTTGCACAGCGCAAAGTTTTTTCTCGCAGGTGACGAGCGTAGCAGATTCGTAGCGCTCCAGACTACAAGTATTGGAAGTGGCGCCGCGCTCAGGAAATTTTTTCCTACATCAACAGTTGCATCTTGGGAGTTGAGTGAAGCGTGGTCGTGTGCATTTCAGCAGTCTATATTTATTACAATTGTTGCTGAAAAACGTAGGTTATCAACTATATGTAAATATTGTGTGATAGAGATTACTTTTAGGTATATCTGGACAAAAAACAACTACCATAACAATTACTGCCAGAATCTGAGAGCGTATGTTTTAAGCGTTACAAATTTGTCAACTCAGGCACTTGCACGGAAACTGTTGTTCTTTCAAGAAAAGGAATCCTGAAGCATTTTATGAGAAGAATAAGAGTGTTGTGGCGCGTGTAGCTGGTGGAGAGAGCGGGACAATTGCCTCCTGTAGCGATAATGACGAGGATTATGTGCTAACAAGTAGGGAATCTGCGTCCAGCAGTTCTGAAAATGGTATGGTCTTCGCTTTTATCACTTGGTTGCACTGTAGCAATATGTACAAATGTAGGACACTAAACTATGTATTATATTTGTAACTTCCTGGCATCAGTGATGAGGATAATACCAATGTTCCTGATGCAGACAACATTTCGGCTCCTTCGTCATCATGTGCATCCAATAAGCGAAGACCAGTTTGGAGAAACATTAGCAAAGACAATAGTGCTCGTGACATACCACAGTGGCTAGGCTCCTTCCCTGAATCTACTGCAATCAAGGAACCAGTGGATTATTTCAAACACTTCTTTGACAGTCAACTATTGGAACATATAACGCAACAATCATCCTACTGATAGGATGCTATGTGTCGATGAGCTGATGGTACCCTTCAGAGGAATGTCAAGTTTGGAACAATATATGCCAAAAAAGCCTCACAAGTGGCGTTATAAAATATATATTTTATGCGACAACAAAGGAACTGTGTACAATTTCGAAGTGTATTGTGGGAAACGTGATCCACTGGAAGGAATGGAAGATTTAGGGGCTAACGCCAATGTTGTTATGCGTCTTTGTAAGATTATTCCACAACAAAGAAAGCATTTGTTATATTTTGACAATTGGTTTACGACAATACCACTGCTTACAGAGCTTGCACGCATGAAGATTTTTTGTCTGGGCACAGTTAGAGCCAACTGATAAAGATTTGAAAAAAAAAGTGGAGAGGTGCATACGATGAACGAGAGGCAGATATTGATGGACAGTGTGTGAGAGTTGTCAAATGGTTTGACAACAGATCTGTAGTACTTGAGTACTTGCCTCTACTTTTTCTGCTATAGAACCAATAAGTAAGGTGAAACGATGGGATAAAAAGGCCAAGGCAAAGGCTGAAGTCGACTGCCCATCAATAATTCTTCTTTACAACCAATTTAAGGGAGGAGTAGATCTTTTAGACTCACTGATTGCACTATACTGGATAAACATCAGATAAAAAAGTACTACCATCGTTTATTTTTTCACTTCCTTGATATGGTGGTAGTGAATGCATGGTTGCTGTACAGAAGAGACTGTGATTCCTGTGGTGTAAACAAAAATAAACAAAGGCAACTTTGTCAGTTCAAGGCTGAAATAGCTGAAGCGTTGTGCAAAACGAACAAAGACTTGAGAGGTTGAAAGCGAGGTGGACCTTCTTCAAGTATTGATGTCGAATATGTAAAGAAGAAGAACCTAGGATATGCATCTAAGCCAATCCCCCAAAGGGCTGTTCGTCAGGACGATGTTGGACAGTGGCCAGTTGCGTCTGACAAGAGAGGTAGATGCAAAAAGCCAAACTGTAAGGGAAGTCCATCAATTGTGGTCCAGAAGTGTGGTGTTCATTTGTGTATTGAGAGAAAAAGAAACTGTTTTCTGGACTTTCGTAGGGAATGAGAAGTGTGCAAGTCAAACGTTTTAAATTCCTAAATATTTTCAATTGTAAGAAAAGTATATATGTTTGTATTCACTGTCCAACATTTAATTACCTGGTACCCTTAAATGCCTACTGTAATAAACTTGTAACGCTAAAAATATATTTTGTTTAAATATGACTTTTTGCATTTTTAATCAAAATATGTTTAAAGTGACCCCTAAGTAATACAAATATAGCATTTAGAGTTTTTTTGTTTGTATTACGTCATAATTCAGTCCATAGAGGGTTAAATCTGTTAAACGACACGTTCATGAAATTACAGGATTTTCATTCGTTTATGGAAATTCAATCACTTAACCGCTGAAATTTAATCAATAATTTTTGTTTATGGTGATTTCTCTTCAGTAAACAATCCATGATTCTCTGATGGACTGATTTCCGTTTAACAATAGATAAATGTAAAGGAAATACAGATACTTAATCTTTAAATGTTTGGAGTTGCATGAAATGAATGAAACATTAGATTTACCTTTTATTTGTTTGTTTCATTTCTTTCTTGGTTGTTTTTAGATTTTTGAATTATCTATCTCCAAACATTTGATTGTATCAGTATAAGACTTTTACTCTGAGCTTTCCGCGGTATATTTGCTTTTCAATTGAGTTCTTGGTTTCATTTATAAGCAGTAATGCAGTAGAGCTAACGAGAAGAACATGGCAGATACCATAACCTGATTACCCAAAAACTCAGTGGAAGAGGAGGCAGTGCAAGTGAACACGTGTTTCGGCTTATCTGTACATAACTTGACCGTTTCTTAGAAAACAGCGGTCAAAGTTTTCGAGGTACTGTAGGTGTCTTTGATCGAGTTAACTCGTTCAGCACAAGCGGTGGTACAGGGGCCAGTGAAGCGCTTCTGAACCGTGTTCGAAACCCGATTGTTATTTTTATTTTTGTTTTTCGTTTATCTGCCCGTGCCCGTAGAGCACTACTACACGAGTGTCTTCGAATATACATTGAAATAACGTTGTCCTTATTCATCTAGTAAAAGGAGGTCTGGTGAATGAATTTCAAAAAAAGCAGAAAACGAACGAAAAAATTATTTGAAATTATTTTCGCCGAAATTCGTGTAGTGTATCTTGATTCGTAGTCAAGTGCAAGCACCAGTTTCCGGGAAAGTGATGGTTTGCCGCAAAATTGATGCCAACGCCTGAAATCCTTAGCGATGTTGGCGACGTTTTGTGCCCGAGTGAGATTTATATGAAGAAATGTCGCTGTGGCAGATTTGCCTTGCTCAATGCTCGTGGAGTTCTGAACGTCGTTGTTCGAATGTTTCTACTATCGGTATCACCCAAGGGAAAGCACAAGCTCTTCCTGCAAAATAAACATAAGAATACAATATAAAAATTAAGAACTAATATAAGAATGAAATACAAGAATATAAGAATTTAATTAGATTGTAACCGTTGAAAATACCATAAAAATGTGTGGCACTTATTTTGAAGCGCAGTTACAATTTTACTATTAATATGACGCCCTTGTATCCCCTAACGTGTTAGGAAACATTCATGTACTGATCTTCTATGGACATGAGTAGGTAAATGAAAAACAAATAAATATATAAATAAACACAGTAATCGTGTTTCTAACACTGGACGAAAAACAGTAGCGGCGACACTAGCCACTGTGGCTTCGTTGGGGTCGGCTAGTTGGCCGCTAACAGAGATCTAAATTACGTCGAAAACTTTGAAGGACATTTTCTGAGAAACAGTCGACTATCTACGGATAAGCGGAAGCAAGTGTTCGTTCATTTTGACTCCTCTTCCTCTGGGGGAAGTCTGGGAAACTGGGCTATGGCACCGGCCGTGTTCTACTAGTAATCAATATATCTTGTCCCTTGAGCAAATGGATTTCGACAAATATGTCATGTCGTCACGTTTACATCATTGCACTACTGACAACTGGAAAATAATTTCTTTCCAAGGATTAAAAATAAGTGAAAGTAATTTACTTGTACCACCTTATAGAACAAAATGCGTGGTACTTCAGATACTGTATTGTTCTGTGTGTGTGTTTCTGTGATTTTTTTTAATCTCTGTCTCTGCACCGAACACCTAATTCCTCGTACCTCACGATAAAACAGCGAATTTTGGATGAAACTCTTACGGCGTCGACTGGATTTTCGAAAACAGCACACTCTCAGAAAGGTGGGCTATTTTATTCGGAAATTTGCCGGCTGTTTGAGACGACAATCCTCTGGCAGCCGGCGGCGGCAACTTCCGGGAGAATTAATTGGCTCGTTTTACGGCTCCAGAAGTTCCGCAGTTAATTACCGCCAGAATGAAATGAGGGGTTGCGCTTATTGAGGCAGTAAACCTCTGGAGCCCGCCACTCGATATCCGTAGTGCCATCATTCGCAGGACGCAGGTTTGCGTTGTGAAAGTTCTGTTGTCTAGAGTGAAACCGATGGAAAGGGACGTATGTATAATTTTCGAAGGAACCGACGTATGCTGTGTCAGAAACCACCAGTAATACGAAAGTGGTATTGGTGACTGTGTGGAAGGAGATGCAGCGTGCATTGTTGTCTAAGACGTGGTCTACAGAGAGGTGTGGCAACTGTCGTCGTAGGAAAGCTACATACGAGCAGAGATGATTAG
This sequence comes from Schistocerca americana, assembly GCF_021461395.2. NCBI lineage: Eukaryota > Metazoa > Arthropoda > Insecta > Orthoptera > Acrididae > Schistocerca > Schistocerca americana. Next base: position 601,428,490 of record NC_060123.1, on the reverse strand, counting down.
CGAACAAGATAACACTTTTTTTCCTTTATTGTATTTCAGTGCCCCATCTGGGGAGGGCTGGCAGCAGCATATGCGCTGCTCTTCAGCCGAAAGACAGTAATTAAACAAAAGAAGACACTTAACAGAAAGGCGAAAATATGGAGTACATAGACATAAATAGGGGAAACAGTACGGAACAGAACAGACAAAAGGGGAGGTGACTGTAAAATGGAGATAAAAACCGTAAAAAAGCAGCACACACTAAAAAACCACACAGTGGGACAATTAAAGAACAGAAGGTGCAGTAAACCGGAGCATAAAACGATCGACGGATGGCGTAGCACATAACAGTCACTGACAGTAACACTATGTAGAAGTCCTGCACACAATTAAAATCACAGCTCTCGATGCAATGGAGAACAGCACCAAACACAACACTGACGAAGGACACTGATGACGATGAGCAAACAGAGGATCTGCCAGGGGCATGGAGACGAGGGAGAATAGAAGAAGAGGGAGTGGAGAAGAGGGCGGAGACGCGTGGAGGGGCGCGCCGAAGTGGGCCGGGGTGGGAGGGACATGGGAGCGAAACAGTCGTGGAGGGGGTTCAGGGACTCAGAGGGGGGGGGGGGGAAGGAAAAAAATTCGAACTGGGAGAAGGAGGGGAGAGGAAAAGGGGGGCCCTGGGGAGACAAGATAACTCGACAAACGGAATATTTACATATTTGTATTTTATCCAAGTACAGGGTTATTACAAATGATTAAAGCGATTTCACAGCTCTACAATTACTTTATTATTTGAGATATTTTCACAATGCTTTGCACACACATACAAAAACTCAAAAAGTCTTTTTAGGCATTCACAAACGTTCGATATGTGCCCCTTTAGTGATTCGGCAGACATCAAGCCGATAATCAAGTTCCTCCCACACTCGGCACAGCATGTCCCCATCAATGAGTTCGAAACCATCGTTGATGCGAGCTCGCAGTTCTGGCACGTTTCTTGGTAGAGGAGGTTTAAACACTGAATCTTTCACATAACCCCACAGAAAGAAATCGCATGGTGTTAAGTCGGGAGAGCGTGGAGGCCATGACATGAATTGCTGATCATGATCTCCACCACGACCGATCCATCGGTTTTCCAATCTCCTGTTTAAGAAATGCCGAACATCATGATGGAAGTGCGGTGGAGCACCATCCTGTTGAAAGATGAAGTCGGCGCTGTCGGTCTCCAGTTGTGGCATGAGCCAATTTTCCAGCATGTCCAGATACACGTGTCCTGTACCGTTTTTTTCGCAGACGAAAAAGGGGCCGTAAACTTTAAACCGTGAGATTGCACAAAACACGTTACCTTTTGGTGAATTGCGAATTTGCTGCACGAATGCGTGAGGATTCTCTACCGCCCAGATTCGCACATTGTGTCTGTTCACTTCACCATTAAGAAAAAATGTTGCTTCATCACTGAAAACAAGTTTCGCACTGAACGCATCCTCTTCCATGAGCTGTTGCAACCGCGCCGAAAATTCAAAGCGTTTGACTTTGTCATCGGGTGTCAGGACTTGTAGCAATTGTAAACGGTAAGGCTTCTGCTTTAGCCTTTCCCGTACGATTTTCCAAACCGTCGGCTGTGGTACGTTTAGCTCCCTGCTTCCTTTATTCGTCGACTTCCGCGGGCTACGCGTGAAACTTGCCCGCACGCGTTCAACCGTTTCTTCGCTCACTGCAGGCCGACCCGTTGATTTCCCCTTACAGACGCATCCAGGAGCTTTAAACTGCGCATACCATCGCCGAATGGAGTTAGCAGTTGGTGGATCTTTGTTGAACTTCGTCCTGAAGTGTCGTTGCACTGTTATGACTGACTGATGTGAGTGCATTTCAAGCACGACATACGCTTTCTCGGCTCCTGTCGCTATTTTGTCTCACTGCCCTCTCGAGCGCTCTGGCGGCAGAAACCTGAAGTGCGGCTTCAGCCGAACAAAACTTTATGAGTTTTTCTACGTATCTGTAGTGTGTCGTGACGATATGTCAATGAATGGAGCTACAGTGAATTAAGGAAATCGCTTCAATCATTTGTAATAGCCCTGTATATGAAGACTCATTACAAATAACGCAGCAAGAAATAAGTACAGCTATCTCAGTGTACCAAAGGATGACGTTCCCTGGTCTGAGCACAAGTGACGGTGTCGGAGTCGTGACTAGGCGGTGTCTGCTTAGCGTCACATAGAGGAGAGACTCCAAGCGCGTCAGCAGGCAGCCGCACTGTGTCGTGGCGGCAGAGGGCGCTCGTGGTAGGGAGCCACTGGAGGCGTTCCTCAGTGGGCGAGCACCATTGGGTCCGCCACATCACACACAACTGCTGTCGACGCCTGATGGAAACTTGCAGTTCCACTGTCAACTTTGACACTTGTGGGGTGTTACCGATATGTGATACCAAATGCACGATCACAGGTTGGACTCAGTGGGTACAGTGTGTAAACTTTTAGATGGCAGACCTCTCCCTAGTTCTGAATCGGCAGAAGTCGGTAAACGTCGGGAGGCTTCGGGAGGCACGCAGTTTCGACTGCTGCCAACATTACGTAGCTGTGTTGTACAAGGTAGCCATTGTCGTCTGCTTCGTTATTGTTTTGCGATGTACTGCTCTGCGTGGTTTTATATACTTTACATACGTTTGCGAAACGTGTTGCGAATAGTGTTAGTAGTGAAGAAATAATAGAAAAAAAGTCATGCCTGACGCGGCACTTTTTCACGCATCTCGATGTTTACCTCGTCATATCTCCTGAATTATACGTCGTAAAGAGACATAAATTTGCCGGCGCATTTACTGATATATGTGGATACTGTATGCGAAATATGTTGCGATAGAGTTAATAGTAACGAAAAAATACATTAAAACGTCATGCCTACTGCGGCAGATTTACGATATGTACTGAGAAATTGTAGTAAGCGACCACCTTTTTTTTCTTTCATTATTTTGTGGGGTGTGTCAGCGAGAAAAATTTTCGTAAAGTTTTCAAATTGTATGTAACGTTTGTTGCTAGTCGCTAAGTGCTCTCATTCTCAAATAGTGGATGCATAACTCTGGCTATTTTCCCGCGGTGGCATTTCGTTGTTTATTATGTCATATCTCCTCAAGAATGTGTCTTATTTCTTTTTTTTTTTTTCGCCTAGGAACCTTCGTGGGCGTACGGAGAACAAATCACCAAAATTTCATCGCAATCAGATGAATGATTTGGGAACGCAGAGAGGGCAGACATACATACATTCATTTTTATATAGAGAGATTGACAGTTACGTTATACTATATGACCTGTCTAAGTATATTTAAATTGTATAATTAATAGTTTAACATTGCAGGGAATGAAAAAAAAATGCGAGCAGTGAGAATCGAATCCGGGTCTGCTGCATAACAAGCCTTGACCTAATCAATTGCGCTACGCATGTTGCATTGCCATAACTGTTGAAACATTATCCATTACCTTTTCGGGCGGTTGGAGAACAACTCACCAAAGTTTCATGGCAATCGGATGAATATATCGGATGAATATATATAGATTTTAATGTACATGACGATTTCAGTTTCGTTTACGAACAACATTTATAGCGAGTTTTACTTGCAAGCCTTTCGTCTGCTTTCGTGTAAGCATGACGCGCAATTTGTAGTGCCAGCACTGCAACTGGTAGGCGTGCCTTGTCCCCCCCCCCCCCCCCCCCCAACGGCTCCTCTCCCCTCTCCAGCCAATGCTTGCTTCCTCCTCTCCCCGCACTCCCCTCACAACTCTGCCGTCTTACAGTTAACACACTGTAGAGTGTGCAACGGTGTGGCTGCATAGCTTGAAATGGCAGCTCCGTAAGGAACCACCAGAAACCTGTAAAAGAAGTACAAAAAGCAGATGTGACTGCCTGATTTACTAAAAATCTCATCAGTAGAGATTACTTACAAAAATACTGAACATTTAACAAACAGCTCATGTGGCGCAAATACTAATAATTCGGCTAACAACACATCTGTCAGTGGCGCTGGAAAACTCGTAACATCTGGTTAAAGGCATCCACAACAACACAGTGGGTTGCAACTATCGAAGGAAAAAAAGTAGATAGATATCAGGACAGAGCAAGATAAACACCCACTTCCATAACATTAAGATACATTCACGTCTCATTCGAGTTTGATTACATTATCTGTTGCCAGTGCTATCCTTGAGCCTACTTTGTTGAAGAGTGGGTATGAAATGACACGTTTCCGGGCCTTGCCAACAAATAGGCGCCATTGATCACTAGGAATATTTCTTCAGATCCTGACATTTCTGAAAGATCCGTGTTGCAGTCGTCAAAATAAATGTTACATATTGACAAAACTTTAATATTGAACGTTGTGGTCCAAAAATACTTTCTAATATCAATATAACGGTTTGTTTGTAACATAATTCTACAGAAAATGATCCATATTACTACCAAGAGGGCACCATGTGTATAGGCTATGGCCACAGTGTCACATGTAAATATTGCAGTACTTCAGCTGCACGTAACTGCGAGAGTTTTGTTGCTCCAGGATTGTTCCAAGAACAATAATGTACTATCAGATTATTCGCTCTAATGGAGCAGGGAATGTGACAAATGGACTTTGCAACGAATTTTGCTGTGAGTCAAAATAGTGTCTCTAGAATCTGTGGCAGAATCAGTTGAGGATCAACACAGAAGTACCTGTGCGAGAAGTGCAGTGGGTGTGCAGGGCCGATATCTGCGTATAACAGCAAACAGAAACCGTCAAGACAGTGCCACATCTCTACGGTGGCAGTCCCAGACACCTAAAGGAACACAGGTGGCAACACAAACGAAATGAAATAAGCTCCATTTGCAGGGATTGCGTGCCAGAAGATCTCTCAACGCTCCTCCTCTAAATTGGGTTCGGAGAGCGGCTAGTGTCGCATGGGCACAAAACCACTCTTTGTGGACTGGGCAGCAGCGGGACACAACGCTATTTCTCATGAGAGGCGTATCAGTCTCCATCCCGACAGTACTGATATTCGTTGCGGAGCAACGAGGAGAACATTTACTACCTAACAGTACCGTAGATCTCCACCCCTAACAAAGCGATTCAGTGTTGTTTTGGGATGGAGACATATATGAGCGCAGGTCACCAATTCTGCCACTACATGAGAGAATGACTGGTGTGACGTATCGGGACGACGTTGTTGCTCCATTTGGTGAACATACTGCAGCGGAATTCATGCTGATGGACGACAATGCACGCCTCCAGCGCCACAATCTTGTGAACACTGTCATTGTGGAGGGTAGTATCAGTGGCATGAAATGGCCCCAATATTCTCCATACTGGGCCATGGTAAAACGAGCGGATTTTAATCGGCATGTCCCACCTGGGACCTTAAGGAACACCAAAGATGCCGCTGTAGAGGAGTAGGTAAATATTTCACCGGCCTATCTGGACAACTCATTAAGAAGTGAGCCTAATTGCAGTCCAAAGTGTCTCCAGTTGCGAGGAGAACCAATTGATTGTTAAACAATGTGTTACGAAAGATGATACTGAGAAGAAACTGTAGTGTGTGCTGTGGAATCGCTCGCAAAGATTATATTTTATGTTTATCAGGTGGAAATCCGTTTATCTTCTTTATTTTTGTTTTCTTATGACTGTATCTGATAGAGCAAAATTAGTTTCGTTCCCTATTGTGTCCTGTATTACAACAAAGAAATATACAGCATTTGTTTTGACCACTGTATTTTATCAGAGAAGCATGAGGGAAGATTACCGTCAACGTTAACATGACCTATTAGATTCCTGGGTACTGATTCCGTACACTCGGACCTTTCAACGCATGTTCAAAATGTTCAAATGGCTCTGAGCACTATGGAACTCAACTGCTGAGGTCATTAGTCCCCTAGAACTTAGAACTAGTTAAACCTAACTAACCTAAGGACATCACAAACATCCATGCCCGAGGCAGGATTCGAACCTGCGACCGTAGCGGTCTTGCGGTTCCAGACTGCAGCGGCTTTAACCGCACGGCCACTTCGGCCGGCTTCAACGCATGTAAAAGATGCAGTATGGTCACATAATAGTTGCTAGCAGTGGTAATTCAAAGAAAAACTCCAAAACAGACAATATGAAGTTTAGTAGAATTTAAACAGTACCTTTACGTCGCTAATTTACTAAAAATATTCAAGAAAGTTAATACTTATATTAAAATATAAAATTGGTATTAATTAGTTTATAAATATTTAGGAAAATGCATTTATTGCCTGTGTCGTATACTTTATGAATGTTCCAATTTAGTTCAAATGGTTCAAATGGGTCTGAGCACTATATGACTTAACTTCTGAGGTCATTAGTCACCTAGAACTACCTAACCTAAGCGGTCGCGCGGTTCCAGAATGTAGCACCTAGAACCGCTCGGCCACCCCGGCCGGCTGTTCCAATTTAGAACTTTAGATTTTATTGTGTATTCTAATTACCTGTTTCCTGGTGATATTTTTCAGCTTTGGTCTAGTATATCGAAATTAACTACTGGAAAAATGCAAAAGAGAAGAAGAAGCGAAGCGTTTGAATGATGCCTTGTAATTGAAGTATTCTGGAAATTGTGTGTTAGGTTACAGTAATAAACGAGGAAGTCCTTCGCAGAATCGGCATGGAAAGGAATATGTGGAAACGCTGCATTAAATAAAAGAGAAGATGGTAGGACAGTTGTTGAGAAATCAACAAATTACTTCCATCCATGACACCAGAGGGACGCACAGAGCACCAAGCCTGTTGCGCGATCCCTTTCTGTTTTTCCTGTTGTAAAAGTCTGCAGGGAGTTTCCAATGTCTTTTCACTGCGTTTAACATTGCATAGAGGCCTTTGTCGGTCTCCCTAAGGCCACTCTTTCTTTCAGCCGACTGTCGAGGTAAGAGCCGCCACTAAGTCGTGAGAGGTCCGCCCGCTCCCTTGGGAACAGTCACCTCGTGCCGCCGGTCCTTCAGCCCTTTGCTGTCTGCAGCTCATAGCGCACATCAAGATCGCACCAAGAAAGTGACCACTATAGAACAGCTTCGTGTTAGAGCTGTCTGATGTTCAGAATAGCGTGTTGAGGACAAATTTCATTACTGAATAAATATATTGTGAGGTTGTTGTAAGAATTCGTAACCTTTTAAACAAATATCTACAAGTTGTGGTACTATGGGCTCCACATATAATTCTAACCACTTCCTTTTTAGCAGTGAATACTTTCTGCCTAGGAGTTGAGTTATCTAAAAATATTATTCCATATGACATCAGAGAGTGAAAGTATGCAAAGTATGTCAGATTACTAATTTCTATGTCCTCAGAATAACTATTCTGATTGCAAAAGTTGCTGAACCTAGTCGTCTTAAGAGATCCAAAATATGAATCTTCCAATTAAGATTCTCATCTATATATACACGCAAAGACTTAGTATGCTCTACCTTGGCTACTGACTTCTGTTGATATGTTATACTTATTGAAAGAGCTACACTCCTTGCAGCAGAGAATTGGATGTACTGTGTTTTTGTAGTTCAGAACAAGCCCATTTCCAGAAAACCAATCGATAAGTTTTTCGAAGACATTATTTGTATCGTCTTTTATTGGAGTTTCTTTTGCAGGGTTAATAATGATATGTGTATCATCAGCAAACAGTGTCAGTTTAGTTCTTGTTTCATATAAGAAGGGAGGTCATTCACATATGTCAAGAACAAAAGGGAATCCATGATGGAACTCTGTGGAACACCTAACGTAGTTTCACCAAAGTTAGATGAAATGGGAAGCTTCTTCAAATTATTCAAACCATATAAAGTAACTTCTTGCTTCGTGTTCTGCAGATATGACTTAAATCACTCATATGCTGTTCCATTTATACCACAGAATTGTAATTTCTGTAACATAACGTCATGGTTCACACAATCAAATGCTTTGGATAAGTCACAGAAAATTCCAATTGGTGATATTTTACTATTTAAAGACTCTATTATGTGGGCAGTAAAACTGTATATTGCTGTGGAGCAGCATTTTTGAAATCTGAACTGTGATTTACTAAGTACCCCATTACTGCTGAGAAGGCTAACCGCTCTTGAGTCATTACTTTCTTGACGATTTCTGAATATGCTGTAAGCAAGGATACTGACAGGTAATTATTATCATCTGTGATGTCCTCTTTTTTGTAGAGGGGCTTGAATGGCTTATTTTAACCTGTCTGGGAAAATACCCTGAGATAGTGATGCATTACACACACGACTCAGAACATCAGCTGTAGCTGCTCCACATTGTTTTAATATCTTGTTAGAGATGTCATCTACTCCAACAGAACATTTATTTTTCAAAGATTTAATGATTTTCTTTATTTTACAAGAGGTGGTTAGGTGAAGATTGTTCTGACTAGGATTTCTCAAAACTGATTCTTCCATGTACTTCTTGGCTTTTTCTTTTGAACTATTCTCACCCATTTTTTCACCAACGCTTAATAAATGGTTGTGAAATACGTTAGCAACTTGTGTACTGTTGAGTAAGGTGATCTCATTCTCTTTAATAATAATAGTATCTACCCCAGTGGTTACTTTTCCTGTCTCCCTTCTAACATAATTCGATACTGATTTGAAGTTATTGCCCAAGTTGTTAATCTCATACATACATATTTCTTGATTTTCTGTCAACTTTTCTCAGCATGTTACAATAATTTGTACAGTGCAAAATTACTTCTGGACCTCTATTATTTCTTACTGTCTCATACAGATTTCTTTTTCTTTCTGAAGACACTTTAATACCTGTAGTAATCCAAGGTTTCTTTGAAAAATGTTCCCTGTTATATTTAGTATTTTTTTTGGGGGGGGGCAACAGTGTTCAAAAAGGTACATAAACTTATCAAGAAATATGTTGCATTTGTCATTAGCATTTGGCTCATTGTATATGTCTTCCGAATTAACATTTCTTAAACTTTCTCTGAAGTGGTTTACAGATACAGGGTTGAGCAACATTGCGCTACTACTTAAAGGTTTCTGAACTGTACACGCTGCTAATTTTTGTAAGTTAATGTTTGTTGTGGTCTGATAATCTATTTATCACAGATAAATCATGCATTAGTTTTACATCCTCTTGCTATACACATACATTATCTGTTAGTGTGCTACTGTCTTGAGCTATATATGTAGGGAAATTAGTGTAACTTATATGTCAAAATTGCTTCGGAAGTTTTTCACTGAAATCATCACAGATTTATAACTTCTTCTTTTTGTCTGACAGACAGCATGATAGGGAGTGAAACTTATTTATGGATAGCTCCCAATCTCCTAATGGGGCTGTTTACAGTGCTGCTACTGTCAAAATTGCATTGTATAGCTGTAGTTCACATGCACAAACTTCATAGTGCTGATCGTCACTAAATTTCCTTACTTCTACAGTTTTGTATTTGTACCCTTGTTTTGTGTAAACGGCAACTCCTCCTTTATCCAAACTAGATCTGCAGGTGTAAGATGCTAAACTGTACCCACTTATTCTGACACTTTCCATCCCCACAGTTACGTGGTGTCCAGACAGACAAAATATGTCACTCTCATTTTTGAGATCATCGAAACACACTAACAGCTCATCTACTTTATTTTTTTATTCCCTTGATATTTTGATAAAGTAAATTGATACTATCCTTAACTTTATCCCTATCCAGTTGTTGGTGACTGGAGCATATAAACTGAAGAATTATTCTCGTAATAGTTTAATGGTGGGTTAGAAATCTTCATCAAACGGCAGGAGCGCTCACCACTCAGGAAAATTACAAAATTTGCGACTTCATGTCCACACAGCTGGTGAAACTTACAGCACACTCTCTGCCCCCCCCCCCCCCCCACACACAAACAGTTTATGGTTCATTCACTCAACATTGTCGAATGTGTAGTTCCGAACCATTCAAGTGAAAAATTATTTCTGGTCGAATGTGTGGCTCTCAACGATTCAAGTGAAAAATTATTTCGGTCAGGTTTACCAAAACCATGAGAGGCGACCTAGGGAGAAGGTAGAAAAGATAATAGAGACAACCACCCCAATATAAAGAAGAGAGTACAATGCTAGGAAAACAGGATAGAGAAGAGTATTTTGCAGTTCAGCCCTTAGTGGTACACATAAGAAGTGGAGACTGTGTCATTAATATTGGTTCTGAACCCAAAGTATTAATGTATGCATTTTCATTCTTTATTAAAGAGACAGTTTACTGAAGACTTAACAGAGAAAGATAAGATAAATACAGCTAGCACATTTCTTAGAGACGGAAGTTTATAACTGCATTGCAGATGTTCCAGAAAAATATGAACGTTTTAACAATTTCTCTCAGTGTTTTCTTGAGAAACTCTGGTCTGGAATTATAGTGTGAAAAGAAAATCTAGACATCATAGTTAATCAGGGAATATAGTGAAGAAATAGCTAGAAAACTTATATATTAGTATCACTCTCGGACATAAATGATGGAATAAATTTACTAATGAAAAAGATACCATACAATAAGAGAGGCAGTCTGACACATTGTAATTACAGCATGATACAATTTTTGGAGAGGGTAGAAGCAATTGATAAATAGCAGGTGGATTATAATCACAGACAGGTTGATAACATTGAAATAAGAGGTACCAGAGGAGGAGGAATTGTAATGGTAATTTTAGAGGAAGTGTAAATTACTATGACAAAGTGATAGCAGAAACTGAAATGGGATATGATATGGTGTAACAGTGAGGGCCAGGCTGTTGTGGATCTAAGGGAAGCACCAAGTTCATATAGCAGCTGTCTAACTGAGACTATGCATAGGCAAATAATCTCATCTGAAAAACGTAGTGATGTAACGAAAGAAATGAATAACTGCGGAGAGCGCAGAATGAAAGATAGATTGATACTAGTGGTTGAATGTGAAAGAATGGAGGAAGCAATATTGTGTACAAATGAGTTAGTTCTCATGTGTGAAAAATATAAGACATTTGAGAAACAGTAGGTCAGTAAAATGATTGTTTTAATGAAAAGAATGGACATAAAATTAAAAATTGAATGAATGAGTAAGGTGTATCAAAGATAACACAAGAGTTGTATGCACTCACAAGAAAAAATTTCAGAAGGGAAGGAATAGCCCAAAGGAATCTTTGATGCAACCTGCAATTATTGTTAATGAAGAAGAAATAGAAGGAGATAGGGAGTCAGAGATATTTTTTATATGTGGTAGTAAATGAGTGACAAAAAACATATTGAGGGAGCTGATAATGTTCAATAAAGAATGTGGGTATAAAACAAGGGAAGAGAAATCTAAATATTTGGGCTCCATAAGCAGTTTAAGAATATGTATTGCAGGAAGACTGTGATAATGAGGATGATGATGATGATGATGACAGCCAATATCTTCAGCATTTACCAGTGCATATGGAATAGAAGAAAGGGGATTACTAGTCATAGACAGTCAGATTTGTGCTATCTAAGAGCCCTTTTCTGGGAAATTATACAAACAAAAACAGAAAATGTAAATGCCTGATAAGGGTTGACAGTTTCGAGGGCCATAGGATAATTAAGTAAAACTATTAAGAGGCAGGTAATATCAGTGAGTTGCAGTAAATTTAATACATAATCCTTTAGTAATCTCTGGCATAATTGTGTATATAATTATTGGACTGGACCTACTGAGGAATTGTGGGACTAATATAGACTGAACTAGGTGTCTACTGAGTTTAAGAGTGGAAGACAGATGGGTGGTTAAATTTGATGCCTTCGGTCGTACAGTGGGCAGTCTAAAAATATTGGGCACAACTGTAGGAAGAGAAAAGAAAATACCAACGTATTTTCGCCTACTTATGAAGGGTAGCTTGAAGTCAGTAAACACCCTTTTAAGATGATACTGAAGTTTTCTTTGAACCTGCGCATGTTTCATATCAGTTAGGGAGTTGGTAAAAAGAACCAAATATTAATTTTTTCTGGTTCGCAGGTATAGCTTCTACCGCTAATAACTCACATTCAACTTCCATTATGGTACAAGTTAAACTACTTCTCACAGCGACAAACATGCCACTACCATCTGTATTTAATTTATCATTTCTTTGCACTGTTACATCTTTCGTAAAAATTTCGGCCAAATTTCTCTCTGCTTTTAACCATATTTCGGTACCTATAACGATTAAAAATTCAGTGCTTCGAGGTCCGGTTCTTTCTGAACACAGCTATGACAATTTACTGCAATAATGCCTGTGGCTCCTAGGTCTATCCTTGTTCTATGTTTGAGCTGGACTATATGAGACTGACGGCTTTTTGGTTCTTTCTCGAGAATCCATAAAAAAGAAGAAAAGAGTACACTTCACACATCCCTCGCTACCTACGTAGCCATCTCCCATGTGTATTGAACCCCTGACCTATTAAGCAGAAACCCGACACGCACTAGCGTATGGCGCAAGTCGAGTAATCTGCAGCCTGCATGGTTGCAGAACCGTCTGACCCTTTGATTGCGAACCTCCACTCGGCTCTGCACAACAGGTTGGCAACCGGTCCTGTCTACGATGCTTCAGCTGTTGCGTTCTGCCTTCATCTTGTTCAGATTGCCTCTCAAAACCGCAGAGACTTTCTTCTGATCCAAGTCGACACATTTCATTAGGCCCGTCATTAGGCCTGTCGCGTGCCAGCACAGTTTCGTGTTGCAATCTGAGGGTTGTTGGGGTGTCCACCTTTGTTGTCGGAGATGAGAGGGAGAAAGCTCTCCAAGGTAGAACTGTGGTTATTGGTTGCAGTGGTAGTCTGTTCGGATTATTGGCAGGATGGGTATGCTGAAGAGTTCAGTATTTATTTAAGTAATTCATTTTTTATCTCTTTGATAACTTATAAAAGAGGTGTCAGTTTCTAAACCCTTCTTTAATAAGTGTCAGACTGAATTTATTCTTATCAACAGGCCACTCTCCTAAGCTATCAAGAGACAATTACTATTCTGTAAATTGTTCTTGTTAATTACGAAAGTACAAACGCTTATCTCTTCCTTGAGGCAAAGAGAGATCGTCTATATTCAAAGCTATTCCCCAGAATATATAATGATTACTTACCTTGCAGCTGATATGCGTGTCACCAGATTTGATCACCGACTTCTCGCTGAGAATGTTATCCTGCATACTTCTGCTGCCTGACGTAGCTACACAGTGGCTCCTCAAAGCGGCCACTCGCTAGTCGATCATACAACTGCTCCCCTCCTCTCTCAGAATCTCTTGCTTATATATCTTTCTAAGTCTAGGCTGACCTTCTATAATAGGCGTTCGGGATAGTTCCATCAGCTGGCTCCTTCGACACAAAAACACTTTAATGTTAGATTTCTTCCATAGACTTCTATTCGACGTTACCACTTACGTATACTGGAAAGCTTTGTTTAGCGTGAGCGTTTGTGCCCCTTGGCGCAGTCTCCTTTCATTTGATCCGACAAGTATTACTTGTTAAAAAGCTTTTTTCTTGGGACTGGACAAGCCACCACCTGCAGTTAGTTGCATCCTGTGCCCGTCATAAGATTCGGAAGGTCCCATCCCCATTGGTATATGCACAGAGTGTACAATGCAGTTCTTCCTCTTCTTGGCAGCTGTATCCCTAAGGGCACCGTTACACGCCTGACACTGGAATCCCCCAACTGTCATTAATCCCACCGTGCGCGTGAGTGTATGGGTCTTAGAGATGGAGAGGTTTCCTCAGAATAAGGACAAGCGACTGCATCTGGCTCGGGAACATTGTTAGCCACAGACAGCACCTCAGAGTTGTGGAAAGCATAGTCCTATGTCGAAGGTCAAAGCGGAAGTGACGACCCTCATTTATACTGATTTTACATGTGTAGCTGAGAAAGGAATTAACCTGGGTCTGCCAATAAACGATTCCAAATATAATCATGGATCAGTATGAAGCGTAATTCGTCTGCTCAACGCCAAGAGTTTGTGCATTCTGGTCACGACCACAGAGCTGACTTTGCACTACGCTACGGGAGCTCCGTGCCACCGACAAAAAGAACCTTTCAACAATACTCAGTTTCTCATTGTTCCCCATTGTCCATCTATCCTCTTTGGATGATTTTGTGAAACATACTTCGTAGACGATGGGATACCATTACCGTACTTATGTGTCAAAGTCCTGTCGCTTACGCTTCTGGAAACCAACATTCACTAATTCTTTCCAGGTGCAAATCGACGAAGATGGTGGAGACAGGTACACGTCAACGCACCATCGATGAATCATCTGGTTCAATATTTGACTCTCACCCATACCGACACACACAAGGAACATTTGTGGGCACTGTGGAACATTACAGATTTCCATAGATCACAGTTCTTATGGTTTCTATATACAGAGATGAGTCTTATACTTTTTTCCAGTTAATTCCTGCCACAAATGTCTTTCCTTTAAACTTTAGTTTACATAATGATATTTGAACATGTCTCGAATAGATACATACAGTGCGAAATGCAGCAGTCAAGGCTCATATCATCGTCTGTTACACAACAGGGAGCCACGACAAAGAGGGAACTGCAATAGATCATCTGTCTAAACTGTGAAGAATTCACACTATGAGTTGAAAAGCCAATCATCGGAATCCTGACGTCTGATTCTTATGATGAATCTTTCCACATATATTTCATAAACAGTGACGCAGTATTCGTGGGCAGAACAGGTACATACTGTTAAAAGCAATACAATGGCCGTAGGGACACAGCGGAATCGTTCCTGTCAGGTCACAGACAGTAGGAGTTATGATGCTCTTATTACTATGTCATCTAGCAGTGGAGAATTCGGGGTTAAACTATGCTGATCCACGTGTTCTGTGGTTTCCTGCATCTCTACTGGCTAATGGTGGGCGTGTTTGTCATCAGAATTATTGCGGATTTTGTCACCATTCTTGTTTGCATAAGCTATACTGTATTCTGCTATCAGCTCAGATGTCAACATGGAAATTTCGTATCCAGCACTGACAATGTTCAGCAACGGTGGACAAAGTTCATGAGAACTGTACAACATGCTTTATACAGTCATGTGCCGAGCACAGTCGTGAGCCGGCCGGTGTGACCGTGCGGTTCTAGGCGCTTCAGTCTGGAACCGCGTGACAGCTACGGTCGCAGTTTCGGATCTTGCCTCGGGCATGGATGTGTGTGATGTCCTTAGGTTAGTTAGGTTTAAGTAGTTCTAAGTTCTAGGGGACTGATGACCACAGATGTTAAGTCCCATAGTGCTCAGAGCCATTTGAACCATTTGAACCACAGTCGTGATGTCTGAGAAAGGCTATCCGTAGTTCGACAGCCGTATTAGAAAGCTGTTACGAGACCAAAGAGAAGAGCTGCACTGCAAATTTAAAGGTGCATAGCTTCACAGACAGAAACTGGAGGAAGCCAAAATTAGTACCATGCCTGAAGAGTTCAACGAACTTAAGTGTAACATTTTGTCTAGCGACTTGACAAGAATTCTTAATATATTTTGGCCTTATGTTAAATCAGTATACGGAGAGGGACACAGAGAAGGCCGCAGTAGGAAACGTCTTTTCACAAAAATCCTTCACTGAGGAAGATCGCACTGTAGCTACATTTTTAAATCATCGCACGAACGTCAGACTGAACGATATCGAAAGAGGGAAATAAGTGATCATGAGGTAAAAAAACTACCATAATCTATGTACGAATCAACACAACAATAGCGTGAAGCCAACCCGGCTCTTTTCATCCACGAGACCCAGAAAGCAGAAGATGCCGGCGCCCTGGTTGACGCGGGGATGGGCCCGACGGAGTTCCGCACTGCTGACTAACGAACAAAATGCTGGAGTGCGGAGTATCAGACAAGCTGTGAGACTGGGCTGAAGAGTTTCCATGAAGAAGCACACAGTATGTCTTTCTCAACGGGGAGAAATCTTCGTATGTGAAAATAGCTTCGAAAGCATGATAAGCGAGATCATAACATTTCATGCTATATATAAATGACCTAGTGGATAACATTAGAAGCTCCATGCCACTTTGCTCAGATGGTCGGATGATGCTGTTTTATGCAAAACATTGGCAACGCTCCAAAAGTGTACCGAAATGCAGGAAGACCTGAAGAGGACAGACACTTGACATAGAAACTGGTAACTCACAAATATTACATGCTCTGCAGAAATAGGCAGACGGAGCATTAGGCGACGACTGATAGAAACAGGGGAAAGGATCACAGTAGAAGATGAATGGGTTTCTTCGAGAGGTGAAATAGTGCAGGCACTAGAGGATCAAATAGGTAAAAATACAAGGGCTATATAAATCCTTGGATTTCGCAGGAGATATTGAATCTTTACTGATGAAAGGAAAATTGTAACAATGGAGCAAATAAATCAGGCGGAAGGAATACAATCCTGTAAAAAATGAGACTGAGGGGAAGTGCAAAATGGCTAAGCAGGAATGGCTAGAGGACAGACTTAAGGATTTAGAAGCATATTTCACTGGGGGAAAGATAGATTACAACTATAGGTAACTTGAAGAGGCATTTCGAGAAAATAAAATCAGCTAAAGAAATAACGAGACTTCAGATGGAAAATTAGTACCAGGGAGGAACGTAAAGCTGAGAGGCAGTAAGAGTACAAGGAAGGTATGTACCAGAAAATTGAGCCGGCCGCTGTGGAAGAGCGGTTCTAGGCGCTTCATTCTGGAGCCGCGCGACCGCTACGGTCGCAGGTTCGAATCCTACTCGGGCATGGATGTATGTGATGTCCTTAGGTTAGTTAGGTTTAAGTAGTTCTAAGTTCTAGGGGACTGATGACCTCAGAAGTTAAGTCCTTTAGTGCTCAGAGCCATTTGAACCATGTTTTGAACCTTAGGAGGAATGTAATACTTGCAATTCCAAAGACAGAAGATGCCCCCACCCCCGTGTGTGGCCGCGCGGTTTGAGGCGCCAGGTCACGGATTGCGCGGCCCCTCCCGCCGGAGGTTCGCGTCATCCCTCGGGCATGGGTGTATGTGGTGTTCATAGCATAAGTTAGTTTAAATAGTGAGTAATGCTAGAGACCGACAACCTCAGCAGTTCGGTGCCTTATGAATTCACATACTTTGAACATTTGAAAGTAGATGCTGATAACAGTGTTCAAATGTGTGAATTCCTAAGGGAGTAAACTGCTGAGGTCACCGGTTCCTAAACTTACACAGTACTTAAAGTGACTTAATGTAAAAACAACACATACAGCCATGACCGAGGAAGTACTCGAACCTCGGACGGGAGGGGCCACGCAATCCGTGACATGGCGCCTCAAACCACGCGGCCACTTCGCGCGACGATGCTGACAGTTGTTTACGGTAATGAGCTATTAGTGTAATATATCGTGGTTGCAAAATACTTCTTTACAGAAGAATGGAAAAACTGGTAGTAGCCAACCTCCGTGAAAATAAGTTTCGATTTCAGAAAATTTTGGAACAAGCGAGGCAGTACTGACCTACGAATTAGCTTAGAGGATAGGTTAAGAAAAGGCAAGCCTAAATTTATAGCATTTGTTGACTTAGATAAAGCGTGTGACAAAGATGACTGGAATACTCTCTTTGAAATACTGAAGGTAGCAGGGATAAAATACAGGCACGGCAGGCTATCTACTAGTTGTAAGGAAACCAGATGTCAGTTATAAGAGTCGAGAGACACGAAAGAGAAGCGGTGTTGAGAAGAGAGTAAGACTGAGTTGTAGCCTATCTGTATTTTTATTAAGTCTGTACACTGAGCAAGGAGCAAAGGAAACAAAGAAAAATCTGGAGTAGCACTTAAAGTTGTTCACGGATAAGAAATGAAAATTTCAGATTAGCCAATAACATTGTAATTCGGCCGGAGATAGCAGAGGACTTGCAAGTGCATTTAGACAGAATTGCCAGCGTCTTTAAATGAGAATAAAGTACGAACATCTACAAAAGAAAAACAAAGAGAGGATATAACATGGCAGAAAAGCGTTTCTGAAGAAGATAGATTTGAGTGTTTGGAAGTATTTTCTATGGGCAATTGTCTGGAGTATAACCTATTACGGAAGTGAAACGTGGAGCCTAAACAGTTCAGACAAAAAGAGAATAGAAGCTTCTGAAATATAATGGATGGAAGAGAAATAAATTTGTGACATAACTCTACTAAAAGGAGGGATCAGTTGACATGACGCAGTCTCGCACTTCAGGGCTTCACTAACTTGATACTGGTGGAAAACGTGGGAGTAAAAATTGTAGAAGATGATCAACAGATGTTTACTGTAAGCAGATTTGGAACTGTGTAATTTGGAAATTTGTGGTAAGGTCTTATGAGACCAAACTGCTGAGGCCGTCGGCACACACACCTATGCCCGAGTGAGGACTCGAACCTCCGACGGGAGCAGCCACACGGGCCGTGATAAGGCTACCCCGCGCGACCGAAGGCTGTAAGTTGCAGCAGTTATTCGGATACGAAGAGGATTGGCTAACAAGGGGACCCTCAATACTGTACATTACGGATTTTGATTCGCTTGAATTATGTTGTAGAGGCACTTACCCCGAGTACCTGGCTATACGGTTTTTTAGCGACGGCCCTTGGTTTTTGAGAAAATCGATTTTGAAGTTCATTGCGTGCTTTGTATACACGTAACATTACGTACTTTACGAGCATTTCAGCGTAGCGCAGTGGGAGCGGTTTATGGGTATCAAGCTGGAGGTACCTTGTTGAAATCCCGCTCGTTTATGTAATTTTTTTTTTTTTCAAAATCGACCGAATTTTTCAATTTAATTTCAAAGAACATCAACAAACAGTGTAAGGTGTGCGAAATTATAAAGATATAGTCAGTTATTAATGTTTTCAAATATGCATTCCGTTTATGGTTCGCAGTTGGAGTTTCAAATGTTCGTACAACGGTCGCTTCTTGTCGCTTACCTGAAATCGATCTCCGCCCATTATCGTCCCGTCTCCCGTGAATACCGTTAGCCGTAAAGGGAACCCCAGCTCCTAGTTGCGGCCAATGAGGATGCGAGTTGCATTCCTTTACGTTCACATCTAACTACAGCGTCAGTTGCTCGCAAGGGGTCTCTAGTGTCGTGTGTTACAAAAATTCTGTGAAATGGAAGAACCAAGTGTTTCTGCAGTAGTGCAGCCAGAGAAAGATCCACAAGCAGAGGAGTTGAACGAAGAATCATAAGGCGAAATCACAAATGCCATTAAATACGCCGAAAATCTACTCCACGATTTGAATTTCCTAACGAACACACCGCCTAGCGTGATCTCTGCCAATTCCGTTGCAATTGGTTAAGAGATATGTATTGCAATACAGGATGTCTTGGCCGACAGACGGATCATTATTGATGATGAATAGATAGATGTCAATGAAGAAGATGAATTGGGAGAATATGATGCAAAGCACAAACGGAACGAATAGGCTATTTGAAAAAAAATTAATAACAATATATCTTTATAACTTTGCACACATTACGCCGTTTCTTGATATTCTTTTAAATAAAATTGAAAAATTCGGTTGACTTTGAAATAAAATAAAAATAAAAATAAAATAAACAAGCGGGACGGGAACCTGGTACCCCCAGCGCGGTAGCTTTGAAGCTTTACCGCTGCGGTACGCTAACTTCGCCGAAATATATTTAATGTTACGGGAATACAAAGCCCACAATGAACTTCAAAATCGACTTTCTCAAAAACCAAGGCCCGTCGCTAAAAAACCGGATAGCCAGGTACTCAGCGTAAGTGCCTCTACGACATATTTGAAGTGCATCAAAATTCGTGATTTACAGTATGGAGCGTCCCCTTGTAAGATAGAGTAGCGTGGAAAGCTGCATCAAACCAGTCTTCAGACTGAAGCCCACAGCAACAACAGCCAAAAAACCTATTATTGCATGATAACGCGATTGCCCCCCCCCCCCCCCCCCCCATGAACCATGAACCTTGCCGTTGGTGGGCAGGCTTGCGTGCCTCAGCGATACAGATAGCCGTACCGTAGGTGCAACCACAACGGAGGGATATCTCTTGAGAGGCCAGACAAACGTGTGGTTCCTGAAGAGGGGCAGCAGCCTTTTCAGTAGTTGCAAGGGCAACAGTCTGGATGATTGACTAATCTGGCCTTGTAACACTAACCAAAACGGCCTTGCTGTGCTGGTACTGCGAACGGCTGAAAGCAAGGGGAAACTACGGCCGTAATTTTTTCCCGAGGACATGCAGCTTTACTGTATGGTTAAATGATGATGGCGTCCTCTTGGGTAAAATATTCCGGAGGTAAAATAGTCCCCCATTCGGATCTCCGGGCGGGGACTACTCAAGAGGATGTCGTTATCAGCAGAAAGAAAACAGGCGTTCTACGGATCGGAGCGTGGAATGTCAGATCCCTTAATCGGGCAGGTAGGTTAGAAAATTTAAGAAGGGAAATGGACAGGTTAAAGTTAGATATAGTGGGAATTAGTGAAGTTCGGTGGAAGGAGGAACAAGACTTCTGGTCAGGTGACTACAGGGTTATAAACACAAAATCAAATAAGGGTAATGCAGGAGTACGTTTAATAATGAATAGGAAATTAGGAATGCGGGTAAGCTACTACAAACAGCACAGTGAACGCATTATTGTGGCCAAGATAGGTACGAAGCCCACGCCTACTACAGCAGTACAAGTTTATATGCCAACTAGCTGTGCAGATGACGAAGAAATTGAAGAAATGTACGATGAAATAAAAGAAATTGTGAAGGGAGACGAAAATTTAATAGTCATGGGTGACTGGAATTCGGCAGTAGGAAAAGGGAGAGGAGGAAACGTAGTAGGTGAATATGGATTGGGAGTAAGAAATGAAAGAGAAAGCCACCTGGTAGAATTTTGCACAGAGCACAACTTAATCATAGCTAACACTTGGTTCAAGAATCATGAAACAAGGTTGTGTACATGGAAGAAGCCTGGAGGTACTGACAGGTTTCAGATAGGTTATATAATGGTAAGACAGAGATTTAGGAACCAGGTTTTAAATTGTAAAACATTTCCAGGGGCAGATGTGGATTCTGACCACAACCTATTGGTTATGAACTGCAGATTAAAACTGAAGAAACTGCAAAAAGGTGGGAATTTAAGGAGATTGGACCTGGATAAACTGACTAAACCAGAGGTTGTACAGAGTTTCAGGGAGAGCATAAGGGAACAATTGACAGGAATGGGGGAAAGAAATACAGTAGAAGAAGAATGGGTAGCTTTGAGGGATGAAGTAGTGAAGGCAGCAGAGGATCAAGTAGGTAAAAAGACGAGGGCTAGTAGAAATCCTTGAGTAACAGAAGAAATACTGAATTTAATTGATGAAAGGAGAAAATATAAAAATGCAGTAAATGAAGCAAGCAAAAAGGAATACAAACGTCTCAAAAATAGGATCGACAGGAAGTGCAAAATGGCTAAGCAGGGATGGCTAGAGGACAAATGTAAGGATGCAGTGGCTTATCTCACTAGGGGTAAGATAGATACTGCCTACAGGAAAATGAAAGAGACCTTCAGAGAAAAGTGAACCACTTGTATGAATATCAAAAGCTCAGATGGAAGCCCAGTTCTAAGCAAAGAAGGGAAAGCAGAAAGGTGGAAGGAGTATATAGAGGGTCTATACAAGGGCGATGTACTTGAGGACAATATTATGGAAATGGAAGAGGATGTAGATGAAAATGAAATGGGAGATATAATACTGCGTGAAGAGTTTGGCAGAGCACTGAGAGACCTGAGTCGAAACAAGGCCCCGGGAGTAGGCAACATTCCATTAGAACTACTGACAGCCTTGGGAGAGCCAGTCCTGACAAAACTGTACCATCTGGTGAGCAAGATGTATGAAACAGGCGAAATACCCTCAGACTTCAAGAAGAATATAATAATTCCAATTCCAAAGAAGGCAGGTGTTGACAAATGTGTAAATTACCGAACTATCAGTTTAATAAGTCACGGCTGCAAAATACTAACGCGGATTCTTTACAGACGAATGGAAAAACTAGTAGAAGCCGACCTCTGGGAAGATCAATTCGGATTCCGTAGAAATGTTGGGACACGTAAGGCAATACTGACCCTACGACTTATCTTAGAAAATAGATTAAGGAAAGGCAAACCTACGTTTCTAGCATTTGTAGACTTAGAGAAAGTTTTGGACAATGTTGACTGGAATACCCTCTTTCAAATTCTGAAGGTGGCAGGGGTAAAATACAGGGAGCGAAAGGCCATTTACAATTTGTACAGAAACCAGATGGCAGTTATAAGAGTGGAGGGGCATGAAAGGGAAGCAGTGGTTGGGAAGGGAGTAAGACAGGGCTGTAGTCTCTCCCCGATGTTATTCAATCTGTAAATTGAGCAAGTAGTGAAGGAAACAAAAGAAAAATTCGGAGTTGGTATTAAAATCCATGGAGGAGTAATAAAAACTTTGAGGTTCGCCGATGACATTGTTGTTCTGTCAGAGACAGCAAAGCACTTGGAAGAGCAGTTGAATGGAATGGATAGTGTCTTGAAAGGAGGGTATAAGATGAACATCAACTAAAGCAAAACGAGGATAATGAAATGTAATCGAATTAAGTCGGATGATGCTGAGGGAATTAGATTAGGAAATGAGACACTTAAAGTAGTAAAGGAGTTTTGCTGTTTGGAGAGCAAAATAACTGATGATGATCGAAGTAGAGAGGATATAAAATGTAGATTGGCAATGGCAAGGAAAGCGTTTCTGAAGAAGAGAAATTTGTTAACATCGAGTAAGAGAAATTTGTTAACATCGAGTATAGATTTAAGTGTCAGGAAGTCATTTCTGAAAGTATTTGTATGGAGTGTAGCCATGTATGGGAGTGAAACATGGACGATGAATAGTTTGGACAAGAAGAGAATAGAAGCTATTGAAATGTGGTGCTACAGAAGAATGCTGAAGATTAGATGGGTAGATCACATAACTAATGAGGAAGTATTGAATAGGATTGGGGAGAAGAGAAGTTTGTGGCAGAACTTGACTAGAAGAAGGGATCGGTTGGTAGGACATGTGTTGAGGCATCAAGGGATCACCAATTTAGTGTTGGAGGGCAGCGTGGAGGGTAAAAATCGTAGAGCGAGACCAAGAGATGAATACACTAAGCACATTCAGAAGGATGTAGGTTGCAGTAGGTACTGGGAGATGAAGAAGCTTGCACATGATAGAGTAGCATGGAGAGCTGCATCAAACCAGTCTCAAGACTGAAGACCACAACAACAACAACGCGATTGCAGAACAATCGATTGCAGCAGTCATATACATAAAATATCTGGGAGTATGAGTACAGAGCAATTCAATGTGGAAGAACTGCATAGAATTAATCGCAGTTAAAGCAGACGCTAGGCTCAGATTGATGGGATAAGTCCTTTGGAAGTATAGTCTCCCTGCAAAGGAGGTAGATTAAAACACCCTCACTCGACCGTACTTGAATACTGTTCGTCAGTCTGGGACCAGCACCAGATGGGACTGACCGAGGAAACAGATGTTACGAAGAGCAGCGTGTTTTGTTACAGGTTAATTTAGTTAACGCGGAAACCTTAAGGAGATATTCAGAAATTCCAATGGCAGACGCTGCAAGCGAAGTGTTCTGCATCAAGGTGTGCTTTACTGTTTCAGTGGAATGGGTAAGTCCCTAGAAGAGTCAACCAACATATTGCTTCCTCCTATGCACGTATTGCAAAAAGCACATGAAAGTAAAATTACCCCTCCGCCACACACCTTAAGGTGGCTTCTGGAGTGCAGATGTAGATGTAGATATAGCTGTAGCAGCCTACTGGATTGTGTAACCAACAACTGACATCGCCTTCTGGCCAGACGACACGCGCCTGATCGCCAATAATCTCTCTGGATTCGAGTATTTCGAAATCTTTCCCCTAACAGCATCTGCAGTGTAAAGGTTAAACTGAGTTCCTACAGTAACGGCAAACTGTCACTCTGTTGCACGACTTCTTCAGTATTCACTAAGAATGCTATTTCTCTTTTAAGTGTCAGAGGTTTGATTATGATTGTCTGCAGTGCATTTTTCGTTACAACTGTGCTTCTGTGAATCCTGTCCTCGCTAATGTTGGAGTTCCTGGTTGTGTATACGAATATCTTAATGACAGCCTTCTTCTTTGTTTTCCAAGTCCTGTCCACTGCCTCAGCATCTTAATCAATCAGTTTAGAACTCCCTGGAAATAGAGACGAGTTAGACTGCATTAAGGAGTCAAAACTCACACTAGAAATGATACTTAACCATCATTCTGCGGAAAAACGTTAAACACAGGAGTATTTTTTATCCCTGCTTAACGGGAAACTCCGGTATGCAGCTCTAGGCTGAAGTAGGGACGGGAAAAACCGGTCGATTAAAACCGATACCGAAATTGTAATTCTGAATAGCCGTCACTTTTCGGTA
Organism: Schistocerca americana; assembly: GCF_021461395.2. Classification (NCBI taxonomy): domain Eukaryota; kingdom Metazoa; phylum Arthropoda; class Insecta; order Orthoptera; family Acrididae; genus Schistocerca; species Schistocerca americana. The sequence goes on along the minus strand of NC_060123.1, from coordinate 601,404,186 downwards.
TTAGTTTGGTCTCAATTATATTAGCATTTTTCATTTATACTAATAACTGGGTAAAAGGCCGTTATCCCAGTTTGTCGTAGCAGTTTTTGGTTTTTAAATAAAACTTTTTTCAAAAGATTGATGTTTATTTGTTAAATTTCCATTGCTTGAAATGTTGACTTGTAATAGAAAATGTGAAATGCGATGAGAGCTATTTTAATAAGAATGCCGCCAGAAACGAGGAACTAATTCATGACGTAAGAATAGCTACGGCTCTGCTGAGACAGTACGTGTAACTATTGTTGATTATTACCCATAAGCAGCGATCCTTTCTTTGTTTGGGAGCAGAGTAGAGAGTGTGTACCAGGATTGTCATATGTAGTCCAAAGATATTAAATACTTGTGATGTTGTGTGGCTTCTGAAGGACAGGTATAGTTTTCGAACGATATTGTTTCCGATGAGAGGAGTCGATTTCCAGATTAAAAGATATACAGCGGATATTTATGAACATATTGGGTAATAAATATTGGCTAATGGATAAATTCATTACTGAAATCTTAACTATTGCCACATAGTTGTTCTTGGTAAACGTTCTAGTTTGCATATCTAAACCGTTCACTTCAATTTTGTAAAAGAACACTTTTAGCTTTGTCATTAAAAAATCAATTTTATTCTGATTTCTATATAAAAGTAAATAAATATATTTGACCACAAAATAGTTTTTTTTATTCAAATTAGTTAAAGAAAAAGAACACTACAAATTTTTCACAAAAGCCTAATTGTCTGCCATTTTTATGATATAATAAAAAAGAAAAGAGATGTAGCAACAGTAATAAATTAAAAACTTAGCAATTTGTTCATTGTTTACAATGAAAACAGAAAGTAGCTAATCATCTTCTTGTGTCTACATAGTATGTCTTTATCATTTTGTATCCATTGCAAGCGGACGAAATAACACGGAAAACAGATTTCTCCAACCTCTGTTTAACACTGATTATTCGTAATGCCCAAATAGTCGTAAAGCAACGAACTGTATATGGACTAAGTTTTCTTTTATTTAACGATTTCACTTGATATTTTGATTTGAGATATCTTGATACTCGTATAAAAAAGTCTGAAGGTGACTTAGAGATTTTCAGTTGTTGTTTGATGCCTATGTCTATCATTCGAAATAACAGCAATCAAAAATCGAAGATCGACTATTTCAGAAACCGGTTAGTTCGAGAGAATTCGAACAACCAGGTTAAACTGGAGATGAAAAACCAGCGTAACCTAAAATATCTACATCTACATCTACGTGATTACTCTGCTATTCACAATAAAGTGCCTTACAGAGGGTTCAATGAATCACCTTCAAGCTGTCTCTCTGTCGTTACACTCTCGAACGGCGTGAGGGAAAAATGAGCACTTAAATTTTTCTGTGCGAGCCCTGATTTCTCTTATTTTATCGTGATGATGATCTCTGCCTATGTAAGTAGGTGCCAACTCTTTCGGCGATAAACGCCACCCCTAGGCTCAAGTCCTTAAGCTCTGTGGCAGCCGCGGCTAATTTCTCCCACCAAGCAACCGCGTCAGTGTGGGCGGCGGAGGAGGGATTTGTATTAGCTCCCATTCGTGTCGCTGAGAGGCGCCACCCGCAGATCGGCAGTACAACGACGCATACGAGCTGAATTTGTATGAACAAACAACTCAGTGCCAACTGCTACACAGCAAAATATCATTTACAGATTTACTGCTTATTTCATTTATCATTACTGTAACATATAACTTGGATGTAGAACACTAGAGATGTATCTACTCGTTCGAGTCAAGTAATTTTGAAACCTTATGTCTGCGCTGTGTTTCATATACAGCCAATTGCCAGGCGATACCTGACAATTTGTCCCACGTTGGGCGCCAGTTATTGTACAATTTTTGATGGGCGTGATAGCCCCATAATTCAATAAATAATAGTATGATTAATGTCTTAAGGTGGGTAGCACATACGTCATCATTACATACTGTGTGTCTTGTGTATGTTACCCACCAAACCCGATTTTAGAATGAACTAGTTTCGCTTAGGTCAATCTCGCTCATACTGTTACCGATAGGACAAACCAGTTTAGCCTAGGTCAAATCGGTTTATCCTAGGTAGAGTCTACATGCTTTAGGATAAACTGGTACGTCCTAGTCTGAACTAATTTCACCTAGTCGGTATCTTCTATAAGCTTTTCAAAGTAAACTGAATAAAGGAACAGAAATAAAATAGTCAATATGATTCATTAAAGTTATATATTAACTAATCAGTAATTTCACATCTGTCACTAGATCAATTTAGTCTACTACACGAAGGCTCATCTATGATGAAACGCCTCACTATAATTATACTAGCATTATAATAAAATCTTCCAAACGCAACCAGCAACTTAACACTCGCACTCGTCGATGCAAAATACCGTTCCAAACAAAGAACAGTGCGAGCGAAGAGCGGTTGAGAGGGGCGAAGGGAGAGCCAGAGATGATTCGGGGATTCCCTATTCGTACAGGCCGCGACATGCGTTCCGACTAAGCAAAATTAGTTCAGACTAGAAAGTACCATTTTATCCTAAAGCATGTAAATTCCAACTAGGATAAACCGATTCGATCTAGGCTAAACTGTTTCATCCTATCGGTAACAGGATGAACGAGTCTGACCTAGGCGAAACTAGTTCATCCTAAAATCGGGTTTGGCCGGTAACGTACATATACTGCTACATAAATACAAATGAGCCACGAGAGAACCACCCGTCTTGTAGAAAACACTAAATCTTTTGTGAGAAGTTTCGCATTTCTTACAGCAGATGTTACTTAAAATGTGTTCATCCCTTTGGCTCGCTTGGATGACGGTACTGGTCTCGGGGCAAATCGTGCAATTATTGATCGACATCCGACGCACAACTGAAGTTGTAGACGTTCTGGTACACACACACGCACACACTGAAATGGTAGATTCTTGAACAGTTGTTATTAAAGTTGAACTGCCTTCGTCACTCTCTACACTCCGAAAAACAAAACAAAAAAAAAAAAAAAAAAAAAAATTGGTTCCATTAAATTTTTTGTGGCAAATGTCTGTTTAAGCACAAGGGGGAGTAAACTATAACACTGCCGAGCTCAAGTTACAATCAATTTTACGGGGGTGTACGTTCATAAAGTAGTCCCACACGGAGCTTCGTAACGCCATTGCTGAAGAGGCAAGAAGCGACACGAAATGAACATGAGAAAACTGCAGATATAACGAGTACAGTAAATCCTGCATCGTGTTAGGAATTCGCACTGGTTTACCTACGCTACAATGTGGGATCATAAAAGAAATTTACATGCAAACTAATGGAGACACTTTAGTCGAATTCTCGTCTACATTTTGTCTGCGATCTCCCCCCGTTAATATACAAACTGCCACACCGGGCCTTATGTTGTTTATTAAAAAGCTGTAGGATTACTTGATGGTTTTTTATTACGATTACTGTACATCAACAGCCTGTGATATAAGAAGCATATAATTTAACTGAATATTTTTCATACTATTATTATTTGTAATGCAAATATTGAAAGTTATTTTATTTCCTGTTAATGTTTATAAGGCAGATGTCATTCCGGTTTGGGGCAGTGACTCACAAACGAAAGCTGCATGCTCACACGCCAACGGCAGAATAGTTGAAACTAAATTAAAATCAAATGCTACTTTCTGTAATCTGCCGTGAAGTTAAGCACGCGAATTTAGAGTCTTGGTCAGCGGATTTACTCATTTAATTCACTATTCCCCAAAGCACCTTACCTTCTGTGCCGTGTAGAATGTGCTACTTGTACCAGTGATCAGTGTTCCGTCCCCTGTTCGAATTGTCGCCAAATGTTAACAGGGCTTCCCATTCATCCACAGCAGCAAGCGGTTCGCGTTTCCCTGAGGGCACTATGTGCTTCACCTCCATCTTGTCATTGCTACTGTTATTTGACTGCTTGCCCAGAATTCAGGAGCATATCCAAACAGTTTGGAGCCTTCACATGAGACCATCGAGAAGTGCTTCTCTGCATCACCCGAGCCTCACATAGGCCGGGATGGTACGACCCCATTGCGAAAAGTTGCCGCTGTTTCTGCGATCAGCTTTTGACGTTTCAGCGAGCAGCTGTGTTGGTGCCGTTACTGCTACTGCTACGCTGACGTTACGTGCCGACTTTTCATCGGCGGCGATCCGAGGTTTGGCTGCTCAAATGCGCCAGCGAGTGGTGTCATGTGGAGATCGCTACTGAAAACAACATTCAGTTAGCAGTAGCTCAATGTGAAGGGGACATTCGTATTAACAGTGCGCAGTTTTTCTGTTTTGCGCGACATGAAACGAGTTTCAAAAATAACATCCTTCTTTCCTAAGAAACGGAAGACAACATGAAAGTGACCCCTTGGGTATTATGTTGACCAGTGCCTTTTTGCTCATATATTCCTTACTTTCGGAATTATTTGAGATTACCCCCAAATTTTTACACATTGTTATCCTCAGTGGACTGTTTTTGATGGTGCGACTGTAAAGTTAAATTAGAAAGTGCAGAGAATTTCCACATCAGTCGTTTTAATTGAGAAGTACGAAGCATTTTGATATTCACCCATGATCTTCAGGTGGTAAATGGATCAAAATAATTGATGAAACAAAATTAGTTTTACTGTATTCACTTAGACAGCCAAAAGTGTGCATTCTGGGGTAGACGTACTCATTCATATAATGAGTCTTCTTGAGCGAAAAATAGTGATTATTTGCTTGAATTTTTCTGAACGTCTGTACCCGGATCAAAATAAAAAAGTGACCGACAGCGAAGCACAGTTGATCACGATATTGGGCACTGTCGTTGGTTTGCCGATGCCTGTGTTCGCAGTATGGCTGTAGCAACAACAGCTGTGCAGTTCCTAAGTCTACTACGTCCTCAGCCATCTTATAACGTGAGGTATTGAGTTCGCTTTACGGGATCGTAATGCCCTTATGGCTTAGCAAACGCACTCCTGCATGTAAAATGATACTCTGTTTCTATTATTTCTATAGCTCAACAAAATGTCTTTACCCCTATTCTTGATACAATAAGCACTAATCTAGAAAACAGATTCTCTAAAGATATTCTCAGTGTCTATAATCTCAACACACTTCTACCGAAAATTTACTCATCATCAGCAATGTCCTTCGAGTTAGTTTTTAGGGATGCAGAAACTCTGGCTACAAAGTACTATAAAATAATTGGAGTGGATGAAAGTGACAGAATTTCTAAGCTGTAGGCAGAGATCTAGCTGTGGATGGCAAAATGGAGAAGGGAAGACGTAAGCAAAACACGTCTGCCACTGTATGCAGTTGAGTGTTTGTAGTTTTGTACTCAAGAAACTCTTCCTACGAGTAGATCTTTGATGTTGATTCTTCCTTCTGTTCCTGCGTCAACTGCAACAGCAGGAAGATCTATCTTCACACATTAAAACTCCTGAAAAATTTATCTTCACACATTAAAACTCCTGAAAAATTCGCGGAGAAATGGCTGTGGGCAAAACTGCTTAACAGGGATTGCTTTATTGTATGTCCATAGACACATTACTATTAAAAAAGAAAAACTATGTATGGGGCAGATAGAACAAAAAGATATGTTTTCCTAACTAATGGTAATATTTAATATAATGACAATTTTTCTTTTGTGATGTAAAAAGATTGAGTAGCTGGCATTCGCATAGTTTTGTATAAATACTGAAAAAAGTGCAAATCAGATGATAATATGTATGAAGCATGAAGTATACACACTGCATCTGTAGAGAACTAAAATGAAAAATATAAATACAATTGTTTTTTATAAAGAGATCTTATTTGTCAGATTTTAACCTCTCAGTGTATCAAAAAATACATTAATGCATTCAAACCTATGGTTTATGTAACTGCAAGTAAGGTTTTACCTACTGTAATCATGGAACATCAAAAAAAATGGTTCAAATGGCTCTGAGCACTATGGGACTTAACATCTATGGTCATCAGTCCCCTAGAACTTAGAACTACTTAAACCTAACTAACCTAAGGACAGCACACAACACCCAGCCATCACGAGGCAGAGAAAATCCCTGACCCGGCCGGGAATCGAACCCGGGAACCCGGGCGTGGGAAGCGAGAACGCTACCGCACGACCACGAGATGCGGGCGATGGAACATCATTCTAACTGTTTACATTGTACTTCATTAGAAGCAAGAAAATACATTGTATGTAGAACATAATTATTATGGATTTAACATTTATATTCCAACTATGTTCGTTTAAAAATGAAAATCATTATGAATTGTATTGAAAATAACAGTTAGAAAAAATATTGGAGTATCTATTCAAGAACTTACAGTTACTATTTTCAAAATTTAATTATATGTGTAGTAACTAACTTTCAAAAATGTATCTGTCTACAAATGAAGAACCACAGTTTTATAATTATTTTATTCTAATGTCAGTTTATTTGCTTTTAATTTCCTTATCATCTCTGTGTTGACAAAAGGCTTATGAGCTTGTTGCTGTGTGTTACCAGTTATATAAAAGACGTTACTCAGGAAAAGAGTTGTGAACACTCCATATTTCAAGGAATTTAAAACTTTTTTGTGTAAAATAAAACACATTTTTGCAATTTTGGCTATATTTTTAAGTATCAAAACAGCTTGTAACAGTAGTTTTTGAAGGTTTTTCCCTTAACTTTCAACGAGAGGACTCCTGGGTCTTCTTTCTCTTCAAGGCAAGCGCCAACACCCATAAAACTCCATTAATCTCCCCCTGTCACGTGTCAATAATATTGAAATTGCTATTTTAAATGCGTTTCTGTATCTGTGCCGAACAGGGACCTTTTCCCGAGACCGAATAGAATGAAGCATCACTGTTTCGATGCAACTAGTTGTTCTATGCGTAAGTGTACTGAAACAGTACTGTTTTGAAACACATGAGCTTGACTGGACAATACAGTTTCTGTGTCTAAATTTGACACATGACCTAGCGGAATGAATCAAGACTGTTTCGAAAAGTGAAACATTGCAGTTTCGAGGCACTGAAACATACATTGTTTTGAAACACACAAGAAGTGGTAAACTCTAGTACAGAGCTAAAAGTTAATTTCTGATATCAGTCACTGCGGTTAGGTTATTTTTCGGTAACGGTTGTAAATAACTGCCAAAAATGATTTATTCATAGTATCAAGCGCACCAACTGTATTCCTACGCATCTTAAGCTTATCCATTACGGATATTTTAGAACCTGTGATTGTTAATCGAATCTAAATACATAAAATCGCAACCTGTCATTTTTTTTGAATAATTATTTATTATTCCATGAACCGGTTTTTGGATCTTTTCAGGTTCATCTTCATATGGTTTCTGGAAGTTACATCACTATTTGTAGCATAATTGTGGGTACCTGCTTCAGGCAGTATGGGTGGCTTGTTTCGTCAGTGTCCACCTGTCTGCTTCCATTTTGATGGCCTGTTGGTATATCACTTCACACACTTTTACACAATCTGTATTCATTTACACTGTGACAGTGAAAGTTTTGCCAGCACCCAGCATAATGCTAGAAATAGTGATATAAATTCCAGAAAGCATCTGCAGATGAACCTGAAAAGGTTCGAGAACAGGTTCGTGGAATAATAAATAATAATTCAAAAAGTTACTGGCTGCAGTTTTAGTATTAACATCTATTATGAGTTATTGCAGATTGAGTTTTGTATGAGTGCAGCAGTCACAGAACACGTGGCAGTTACCACAGTTGTTGGTATCTGGCAAACATTGAATTGTGTCAAGCTGAGTTCAGTCTGTATATCTAACAAAGCTGAGATGACTAGGTTTCGAGCATCTTTCAGTTAAGGATGATTCGGTGGTTATCGATGTTTCATACAAGAAAGAATTACCTAATATAAATTGTAGTTATTTAAGCAGCTTCAGTTAGTTACAATAAATATTTGGTACACTGTAGCTTGTAGAAATCGTAATATGTCATATTATTAATTAATTTTTGAAAAAAGCTGTTCTCTTGTACTCTAGATAACATGTCTATCCTACGGAATAACATGTTCCAGTTCTGACCACTCAGACCAACGACAGATGTTCGTGCAAACCGCAAATGTTGTTTAAGGTAGTTGGGAAATGTGGATCATCCTACTGTGCCGAGCTTCGTTGTTATATATGAGAAAGGGGTGAAAGGGACATCAGCCCCGGTCATCGACAAGAAGTGACGGCTTGACGGTGCCTTGGAGGGCACAGAGCAAAGGACGCGATCGGCAGCGTAAACACCCACACAACTGAAGGCTGGCTTTGAAATGTTATGTTGTGATCTATTGAGAGCGGCACATTTCTCAAGATCTGTTGACGGCAAACTGTAATCAAGGTTGTAAAGCATTAAGATTTTGTTGTAAATGCAGAGGAGTTCACGGCGAAGTGAGTTCGTCATTTAGTAGCTTGAATAGATAAGAGCTTTCTTCTCACACCCGGAACAAGGTGAAGAGGTCCAACGACACGGTCCAGTGGCACCACATAGCAGGTCCACTGGAACAAACAACTTCAAGAACGACGAACGAAGTTGACACACACATGCAGCCAGGTGATAGATCATACCTGGAGTGGAACAAATTATATCCATCCACCCTAAGACTCCGTTTCAGCTCTCTAATGCAGGACACGAATTAGAGGTGTTAAAAGAAGAGAGGTGGAATAATAATAACAAGAATTGTCAAGAGTTTTTGCATAAATAGCGGAAGGAGGTACGACATTGCTTGCAGCAACCGAATCGACAACTAAGAAAATAAAAGCGGGCACACACAGTAATGTTCCGTGAATTAATACGAATATACAAGAAGCTTAATTTCTTTAGAACTAGTGAAGTGCTAATAATTGATACAGAGAGTTGAAGAAGCATTATTAGTTGACAGTAGCAACTAGGTCAACAATACAATATATTCGTGTGCTTCATGAATCTCCAGCACGTGAGTAAAGAAGTATTTAGGAGGAAGAAATAGGCATCTCTGACTTTTAGAAGAAACTGACAGAGATGAAAACGAATAAGTCAACAGGTGCGAATGCAATCCAAGTTCTGTTCTACGGACAGTACTGTCTGGCACTGGCCCCTTCTTTAGCTCGCGCTCATCGCGAATCTCTCGCCCAGCGCAAAGTATACTAAATTTTCTTGAGGCAGAAATGTTTCTTTCCACGAGTTAGCAAGGATTTAGAAAGCACTGACCATGCGAAACTGTGATAGCTCTTGGATGAAATTTTCGCTGTACAGCAGTGTGTGCCAAGCTGGGACACGAATTCGGGACTTTTGCCTTTGCGGACAAGTACTACTGACGACTCAGAAGGACGACGCACAACTTGCCCTCACAGCTTTACTTCTATAGCTCAGTTAGTAGAACACTTTCCCACAAAAGGCAAATGTCCTTTGTCTCAGTCCAGCACACAATTCTAATCCGCCAGGAGGTTTCAAGCAAGTCCTTTCCTCACTCGACGTCCTGCGAATTATGGATGAAGGACAAGAGGCGGATTCCATATTTCTAGATTTCCAGAAAGCGTATGGCACAGTGTCCCTTTGCAGACTATTAAAAAAGATCCGAGCCTGTGGAATAGGTTCCCAGATATGTGAATGGTTCGAGGATTTCTTAAGTAACAGAACGAAGCAGGATGTCCTGGATGCTGAGAGCTCATCAGAGGCAAAGGTATCGACAGGAAAGTGTTAAAAGGGAAAGCGTGATACGACCGCCCTTGTTCTCGGTATACATTAATGATCTAATGCTCTTTTTACACAATGAACGAAAGTGTTCAAGAATGATTACAGTCTACTGAAGTGCTCCAAGCGTACTAGGCTCCAGCTATAAACTCGTACAAGATCCTGTCGCAGCGTGTTTAAATGATAAACGCAAACACAGCGTACCGCGTATAGCATAGCAATGCCAAAATCGTGATTTCACACTAGCGCTTCCTAAAATGTTTATGAAATTCACAAAGATTTAAAAACTTCCGTGTAAATATTGACGGAAAATGCACCATACTCACTTGCTCAGAAAGTTCCTTGTGATAACGAAACGACCATAAAGAGAAACAAAACTCAACATATGGTAAGTGCACCAGAAAGCGATACGGCAAACTCAGCACTCAGCTGAGAAGTGACCACAGCAGGCAGCTACTAGCTCGCGCGTGCGCAGTGAGGCCACTAGTACCGAATTTAGAGCTGGCCCTATTCCTTTATCCCTACAGTTACCGCACGTCGCTATTAGCGCGATCAAAATCGTGACCCCGTCCACACGATGGACGGCCGCCATTCACGCTACTGGTTGTCAGTCGATTACAAGTTCGTTCATCGAGTAAAACAGACACAACGGATAGAGCGACCAGCAGTCTGCGGCTGTTTGCTGATGATGCTACAGAGTTCTGGGATGTGTCGTCGTCGAGTGACTGTAGGACAGAGAATGATTCGGCAGAATTTCTATTTCACGTGATAAATGGCTGTTTTCCTGTAATATTGATATGCAGTACTAGGGGTGCGCGGCTGGGCACAGTCACGGCAATTAATTTTGTTGGTGTAACGTTGCAAGGGTATACGAGCTGCAATGAACACGTAGGCTCGACAGCAGGCAAGGCAAATGGTAGGTTACAGTTTATTGCAACAGTTTCAGGAGAATGTAGCTCATCTCATTCTAGAGTACTACTGGGATCCTCACCAAGTCGGATCAAAGGAAGAAATTTATGGACAAGCTTCTAGATTTGATACCGTTAGATTCAATAAACACAGATGTGTAACAGAGATGCTTCGAGAACTCCAATGGAGATCCCTGACAGAAACGTCACGTCTTTTACACGACACTTTAATGAAAATTGTATACAACTATAAATAGGGACGTACTGTAGGATAATTCTATTGTTAGGGACGTACTGTAGGATAATTCTCTTGTCACCAATCCACATGTCTGGAATTTATTATATGGTGGCTCAGATATAATTGTCTTTCACTTAATCCAACTGCGAGTAGAAAAAGAAAGTGAATGACTAGTAGTGGTAAAAGCTGCCCACCCCCATTGTTGCAGAGCATGTATGTATATATAGACCATGTTCATACGTAGTCATTATTGTCACTCACTCCAATGACAGCATCATTTTATTTTGCTATAGCTAATTAGAGATTTCTGTAGTTTGTTTACATATAGCCTATATTTCCTTACTAGATGTTTATTGTTTACACGTACTAAAATTGTGAATATTCCGTGTACAGGAATGTAAATTTTGTTCTATATTATTGCCATGGCAACAAAGAAGAATGCATGTGCCTCTTGGAAAAACGCATCAGTGTTGTTCTGTACATGGTGAAAATATGCCAGCTGAATAATCCTGCTTCTGGAGCACAATAAAGGCAAATATGAATCCCTTTACAAGACTAACAAAAGAAGTGGGTGACCAACTGCCTCAATACTCATTCAGCCTTCATCACCAAACGTTTTAGCAGGCGGACCTATTCATGTCCTTTTAAACACACATCATACTAAATCCGTTTACCCAGTCTCTCTTTGTAGTTAACCCATCACGCTCAGCATCTCCCTCTCTTCTCCACTGTCCAAAGTCTCTCTCTTTCACTGTCTCCTTTTTCTCCCATTGTCACTTTCTCCTGTCTGTATCGCCCACTTGGTTGTGTATTAACATGCAGTTTGCAGCTGCAAGTCTACATTTTCATTACTAGTTTTTTATGATCCAACCATATCTGGTCCTCTGGAAAAAGATCGGCAAGTGGTTACAAGTGAAAACTCCATCCCTCTCTCTCACTCTTCCTCACTGCTGTCTTCATCTCTGCCATTTTCACTGTCTCTCTGTCCCATGGCCATCGTCTTTGTCGCCGGCCGTTGTGGCCGTGCGGTTCTAGGCCCTTCAGTCTGGAACCGCGTGACCGCTACGGTCGCAGTTTCGAATCCTGCCTCGGGCATGGATGTGTGTGATGTCCTTAGGTTAGTTCGGTTTAATTAGTTCTATGTTCTAGGCGACTGATGACCTCAGGAGTTAGGTCGCATAGTGCTCAGAACCATTTGAACCATTTGTCTTTGTCCCATTTTTTTCCTCTGCCATTGCCACTGTCTTTCTTCTTTGTCGCCGGCTTTGTGGCCGAGCGGTTCTAGGCGCTTCAGTCTGGAACCGCGCGACCGCTACGAAACTGATGACCTCAGATGTTAAGCCCCATAGTGCTCAGAGCCATTTGAACCATTTTTTTCTTCTTTGTCGCTAACAGGCTGCTGTCTTTGTCTTCAGCCACCACAACCTCTCCTCCCCACACATCATCTGGGGGAACATTTGTTCGGGGTTCTGACATCCAGACTGGGAAACTTTCAACATGGGTATTTGTGGATAGGGAAAAGCTCAGGTTATTAAAATCCAGGCATTGTAATGTGGAATATTATTCACTTGACTGCCAGTAATTCACCCTAAGAGGTGGTTGAAACGTTTGACGTATGGGAGGTAAGAAATCAAATTAAATGTTTGCAGAATGTGTTCATAAATGTAACTAAAGAAGCCGAAAAGGGGGGAATGCTAACAAATGTACAGAAAGACTGCTAAAAAATGCAGTTTTACTATGAGAAACTTCGGACTCAGTTTCAGCAGAGGACAGAGTGAACTTAATAAATGATAGTACAAAAGAAAAGATACCAATCGCTATAGCGATTGCAGCAAGCGGAAAAAGAATTTCGAGCAGGGGTACAACACATTCTACAACTAATGAAGAGTAATACTGCATTCTTTCTTCATGTTTGTACAGATATGGATTACTCATATCGAGCTTGGTTGTGTATTAACATGCAGTTTTCAGCTGCAAGTTTACATTTTCATTACTAGTGTTTTATGATCCAACCGTATCTGGTCCTCTGGAAAAAGATCAGCAAGTGGTTACAAGCGAAAACTCATGAAGTGTTACTTGTGTCACAGCAAAGAGATACAGATGTTGATATGTCAGTAAATCTTAGCAGTCGTGTCGAGGTGTTGTCAACATTTTTCAGCAAAGGTGGTCCGAACTGACAAGTGTTCGTGTAAAATTCATTTGCTCCTAGGAATTACAGAAGCACCAGATGGTAAAAACATCATATCAATACCGTAATCACAATTGCAGTGGACTGGCATTCACCAGTTATTTTCTATATTTTCCCATAAACAGTAAAATGAAATTGCTGCTTTAATGAGACATTTATGGACATGACAAAATTGGGGTTATAAAAAATGGATTATCAGTAAATCATGTGGAACCAAGTGTGATATTGCTGGAACAAACTTTCATCTGCGAACACAGGTACCACGATAGTTTTGGGAACTTGTCCAGTGGTGTATTGGCCGGAGAAACCTGTTAGTACGTCGCCAACGCAAAACCTAATCTTCCTGAATAATACCTTACATCCCACTTCAATACAAGCAATATATAAGTTATTCATTACAGAAAAAGGACAAATTTCGGTCGATCAAATGTTACAAATGCACGGAAATATTAAGACGAGCGTAAACCAAATATCATTACAATCAATGTATCAAACACTAGTGTTATGATGATGCTAGCTACATTTGTTCAGTGTACTTCTCTCTCAGGTAGAAAATGAATTATTCAAAGGAGACAACAATCCACGAAAATTCTTTGGAATCGATTTTTACTGGTAAGAGATTTTAAAGCAACATGTAAAAAGAAGGAAGCTACAAAAGTAATGTTAGCTAGGATAAGAGTTTCCTTGTGAATAAAAGACGAAAAGGTTCAAAGTAGATGTAAATATGTAACATAGTTAACCAAATAGATAGACAAGGGTGATATTCGGGACGAGTTTTGTTAATGTGAAGGGGAATGTTACGTGACAAACTAGTAAAGTAACAATACAGTAAAATTTTCTTAGTTCAAACAGCTGCCAGTCAATAAACATTTAAACATCATTAGTCTGTTAGGAAGCCGGCGACCCCGACACTCTTCAGTGCGACTGCGAGCGATCTCAGCAGCAAATGGCTAGAGGAGTGCGGATCGAACTGCCTTCAAGAGGCACATTCGGAAGCACATGTTTGTAAACACTTCACAGATGGTTTTGTACATTGTGAGGTCAAAGATGAATTTATCATAGTGCTAAAGATATAATTATTAAGCAATTGACATATGCAGGAAACAATTGACATGCGCTTGCGAATGTGCCTCTTAAATGAAGTGATATGCTTGAAAACGATGGAGGAAAAAACTTATACTGTTTCTAAAACGTTAAAAACGCTTTTCCTGTATTATTTGGTAAGTTTGCACTATTCATCTTTTCTTCTATTTCACACACAGTTCGTAACCTAACATCAAACCTTTTCGTGAAAGGCATATGCATTTCATGTCATTCAAGAGAGCAAATAAATCATGTATAAAGACTCACAGAGTGCGAAATGCATCGTGTACTGAATAACACACGGGAAATTGTGAGTGAAGGCGTTTTTTAATTCATACCTGGAATGTATTGAGTACAGTCAGATTTGAAGTTAAAAAATGTGGATAAAATTAAGCCGAACTGCCTTCGTTACTCTTGTAACGTTATACAAGAGACACTTTGTAGAAAGCAACATCGTCTAGTAGGAGTCTGCTAAGCAGTAAAGACAGCGCAACAAATTCGTTAAGCAAATCCAGCGAAATGAAAACAGCTGACAACCCGAGAAGAGCAGAAATGATGCGAGCATTAGGAATGACATTGTAAAGCAGGGTTTTCTCTCGGCGACATAAATACTCCACTCTCACAAGCGTAGAGCGCTTCTTCAATAGTATCGACGGAATTCATGTCTTTTGCAGTCGAATCTCTGGGTGTTATGGTAACATCTTGTGTGCGAAATTGTTCTGGTGTTGGTCTTACACTTGCTGCTTCTTGAGAAGATCAGTGATCCATAATCACTGATAACGAAGCCCAGCATCCAGTGCTGAAGTCAACTGAGCAACCAGCGCTTATGGGTAGGCCAGGGGTTTACCGACACAGCTCCGATAAGGGCAGGAGCTGCCCTGAGCTCCACATCGCACGAGTCTGTCTGCCGTACTGGCGGGCCCGATTCAGCATTCAGCATGGCATCATGGCATCTGACATTGCGGTCCACATGACGGAATGACATGGGCAGTGATCTGGGAGCGACTCAGTACTCCCAGAAACGGCGTGAGAATCAAACAGTTACGGTAACCGCCATCTCTAAGCAGGGCTACCTACAAGGCGTGTCTGTGCTGGCATAACCTGGCGCCAGCACACCATGTGGCATAGACGTTGAGCAAAGATCGACAGAGGCCAAAGACAGACTCGCAGGAAACGCGCCGCCACCGCCCTCTCAGCCACCAGCATCAAATAGCCGCTACAGACCACACAGCCAGTAAGTTCGAGATAGTTCCGAGTCTGTCACACCGAGTAAGTTCCAGTCTGTCATCAGTCACAGCCCAGTGGGAAACGCAGTAGCAGTTAGCTCTGCTGCTAACTCAGAGACAGGCAGCACATAACAATCATAATTGTGAACATATCAGACTTTGTACTTCACCAGCAGTGAGGCACACATGGAATATAGAGAAAAGCTTGTACCACAACGAATATCTGAAGTTAAGCAAACTTCCCATTCTAATGAACAAAGCACCCAGTTAATATATGCGTGCAGTTTGCGCTATAGAAAGAGGTTACTCGCCACCAAACAAAATCCTCTCCTTGCTTCTATGGCACAGTACTATAGAGAAAACGAGACGACATAGACGTGCCTACCTCGCCAACAGCAGTAAACCGCCGCTCTGGGGCATCATCGGTTTCCACTACTAGCTGATACAGCGTCCTCGGAAGTCGTGGGTCCACTGTTGGATTCAGCGGATTATTCTCTAGCTTCTGCAGCGACAGGACATCACGAAACACGTGGCAGCAGTCTGGATACTGAGTAATAAATGGAATAATCTTGACTAATGTTTTATTGCGTCGAACAATGCCATACAGGGCCTGGGTCTGCATCCTGACGAAACAGTTGGGGGTCTCCTGAGTGGTAATTGGCTAAAAGTTCATCAACCTGTAAAAAAATTAGAATCGTACTCGTGTCAACAGTTGCAAGTGTGGTACATAGACAAACGCTTTTCGGAAAACAAGAAACACTGTACCTGGGCTTTTAGTATGTCATGTGAGGAAAGTGCGAGTTTGCAGAGTCCATGATGGTTGAAATCGAGGAGGTATTTCCGTCAAGTCCTCCTGTTCGAGATACCTTATTATATATTTTTTCTGTGGGTCTGCAACCAATGGTGGCCAATGATATTTTTAGATTTCCAGAAGGCTTTTGGCACCGTTCCTCACAAGCGTCTTCTAACCAAACTGCGTGCCCACGGAGTATCGCCTTAGTTGTGCGACTGGATTCGTGATTTCCTGTCAGAAAGGTCACAGTTCGCAGTAATAGACGGAAAGTCATCGAGTAAAAGAGAAGTAATATCCGGCATTCTCCAAGGAAGTGTTATAGGCCCTCTATTGTTCCTGATCTGTATTAACGGCATAGGAGACAATCTGAGTAGCCGTCTTAGATTGTTTGCAGGTGCTGCTGCCATTTACCGTCTTGTAAAGTGATCAGATGATCAAAACGACTTGAAAAATGATTTAGATACCTGCATGGTGCGAAAAGTGTCAATTGACCCTGAATAAAGAAAAGTGTGAAGATATTCACACGAGTACTAAAAGAAAGCAGCAAAATTTTGATTACGCGATAAGCTACACAAATCTGAGGGCTGTAAATTCTTACTAAATACTTAGGGACTACGATTACAAATAATCTAAATTGGAATGATCACATAGATAATATTGTGGGTAGAGCAAACCAAAGACTGCGATTCAGTGGCACAACACTTAGGAGGTGCAACAGATCTACCAAAGGGACTGCTTGTCCGCCCTATTCTGGAGTATTGCTGCGCGGTGTGGGATCCGCATCAGGTTTTGGTGACGGATGACATCGAAAAAGTACAAAGAAGGGCAGCTCGTTTTGTATCATCGCCAAATAGGGGAGATAGTGTCACAGACATGGTACGTGAACTGGAGTGGCAATCATTAAAACAAAGGCGATTTTCGTTGCGACGGGATCTTCTCATGAAATTTCAATCACCAGTTTTCTCAAAAATGGTTCAAATGGAGCTGAGCACTATGGGACTTAAATTCTGAGGTCATCAGTCGCCTAGAACTTAGAACTACCTAAACGTAACCAACCTAAGGACATCACGCACATCCATGCCCGAGGCAGGATTCGAACCTGCGACCGTAGCGGTCGCGCTGTTCCAGTCTGTAGCGCTTAGAACCGCTCGGCCACTCCGGCCGGCACCAGTTTCTCCTCCGATTGCGAAAACATTCTGTTGGCACCCACCTACATAGGGAGAATTGATCATCACGATAAAATAAGAGAAATCAGGGCTCACACAGAAACATTTAAGGGGTCGTTTTTCCCGCGTGCCGTTCGAGAGGGGAACGGTAGAGAGACAGCTTGAAGGTGGTTCGTTGAACCCTCTGCCAGGCACTTTATTGTGAATAGCAGAGTAATTACTTAGAGTTAGACGTAGATGTAGAGAGAGGCTAGCCTTCTTGTGGACAGGTGTGCATTCTCACTGGCAGCGGCGTAATCTTTCGTGGTAGAGCCCTCGTACCGCGGCTGCGCCTGTGGGAAATGCTGCGTCGTACCTGGCGGCGCACGTATTTGAAAGTGCTGCTACCGGATGGCGCCCGATACCGCAAATCCACCTTGGAAGGTACCGGGGGAGGCCAGTGATTAGGCTGGGTGCTTGGCTGCGTCCCTACAATGCGTGTTGCGGGCGCCAAGGAAACTGGCCCTGGAAACCAGGCACAACACGCACCCGAAGACATATGTAGGAGCATGGAGGCTTTGCAGTGGGTGCCGGCGGCGAGCCGAAGGTTAGGGATCGCTGTCCACGGGAGAGGCGACCTGCTGCGTTGGCGGCAACGGCGTCGTAAGTGGGCAGGCGGAGAATTCCGTCGGCGAGACGGTCGCAGGTGAGGTCGCTCTGTAAACAGCATAGGCGGCCGCGTCACGTTGGCCAGGCGTTGTGCAGTGAAGAAATCTGAATGTTTGCCCTACGGCAGTTATCACTCAGTTCGTGGAGTCGAAACTGATTTTTGGTGGCGCCGACGTGTGCCTGTTTGTACACTCGATATTTCACTCTGAAGTTCGGGTGAAACTTCGTGGTGAAGTCTGAGGCTGGACCAGAGGGGTAACGATGAATCAAATGGAGAATGGTCCCATGACTTCTCCTATGCAACCGTTCTGCCGGAGAAATGTGAGGAGCGGGCAAAGTACGGTGTGAACCCAGAAACATCAATGAGGTTCGAATGTGAAGCTTCACTCCTAGTCGTCATTCCTAAGCCCCGAATGGGCAGATTCGTCTTTTTTGCGGATTTCAAGTGCACGGTTGATTCCCAGTCACAGATTCCTACCCGTTCCCATAAATAAACTTTGGATCGCCTAGTCGGGGCACAGTTCTTCTCAAAAATTTATCTTTCAGAAGCCTATCTTTAGTTGCCGTTGGACGGAGAGACAAAGAAAATTTTTTTTGCGCATACCCATGTCCGCTTGTTTGAAAATCAATACCTACAGTATCTTTCGGAAACTTGTTTGAATATCAACGGCTTTCTTTCGGGAACGCCTGTGTTGTTTCAAAAATTTCTCGAACAGGTAACGTGTAAGGTGCCTTCTTTTTATAATTGTCTTGACGACGTCATCGTCTCTGGGAAAACACCAGAAAAATACCTGAATATTTGGAGCGTCTTTTTGAAATTTTAATTGAGGCGGGCCTCAAATGTAAGTTACAGAATTTTTTTACATTTTCTCTACACAACGATTGTATACTTAGGACATATCATCGACGCTCGTGAATGTGAAGCTCGAAAACAAAACAAATGGCTCTGAGCACTATGGGACTTAACCTCTGAGGTCATCAGTCCCCCAGAACTTAGAGCTACTTAAACCTAACTAACCTAAGGACATCACACACATTTATGCCCGAGGCAGGATTCAACCTGCGACCGTAGCGATCGCGCGGTTCCAGACTGTAGCGCCTAGAACCGCTCGGCCACACCGGCCGGCTGAAACTCGAAGTTTTGACATTTGCGTCTTGAACGTTCGAACTAAACATTCGAATTCGACGTAATAATGTGGCGAGAATTGACCTGACAGTAGTATTCCATTGTGTTTGCAAAATTGTGCGAATTCCTTGGAAGAAAAAGGAGGTCCATTGTCAGAAACAACTGTTTCTGGCAAGCCTTCGAGAGAACATAGAGAAGCGAGCGCCTAGATAGTGTTGGCGGCGTTCGTCGAATACATTCGGATAACAAAAGACTCTTTCATGTAGGCACCAACGATATTCAACCAACGTGTTTGCCTAAAGGGGCCAGGAAACGCTATATGGAGGGGTTGCCACGGAGTATCAGAATGTGACCGGACAGAAATTCCTGGCACGGAGCGGCCTTATTGTCCGCGAAAGGGGGACATTCTGCCGTCACACGTTGTTTTTGCTTATTTCAACCAAGCCACGAACAATGTTGGCGCGCCAGATGCTTAGTGCAAACTGTCCTCCAATGACCTCTATGCAGAACTGTTGACACTTCCTGTTGCTACGAGACGGCCTGTTCTTTAATCGTACGAAGCAGAATCACTTCGCCGGCCGGTGTGGCCGTGCGGTTAAAGGCGCTTCAGTCTGGAACCGCGTGACCGCTACAGTCGCAGGTTCGAATCCTGCCTCGGGCATGGATGTGTGTGATGTCCTTAGGTTAGTTAGGTTTAAGTAGTTCTAAGTTCTGGGGGACTGATGACCACAAATGTTAAGTCCCATAGTGCTCAGAGCCATTTGAACCATTTAACCAGAATCAGTTCATTCAGAAGACATAAACTGTTGCGGTGCGCAAAGTATCTTCGCACTAAGAGGTCGGAAATGCATTTCTGAGAGGGCAGCCAACCTTGGCGAATGTATCTTTTTAGCAATCGTAGTGATTAGTCATGCTCTGTGGCTTGTGAGATCCGCCGTGAATCAATAGGAAAGGAATCCAGAGTTTGTGAATCAGAAGAATAAACATGTAAACAAGAGGCTTGCGATGCGTCGAATGCTACATCTGTGTCAACGGGCAAACGAAACAATGTCTCGGCGTTTGCGTGCTTCGCTATCGAGTGATGCAGAATATCACACAACTAATTTGACAATAATAGTGAAAAGCGTTGAAACTTTTGCTCCGTGAGGTTGTGAACTTGTTTCGAGGGGTTAAGGGTCTGTGACTAGGAAAACGTTTCTGCCATACTGGTAATTATGAAATTTAGGTGACGCCATATATTATAGCCAGGGAATCGTTTTCCAGCTGACTATAATTAATGTGAGTACTCTTCAAAGTTTTGGAAGCAAATGCGATGAGACGTTCTGTCTTGCAAGATTTGTGGTATAAAACCGCCCCGATACCACGGGACGAGGTATCGACTGCAAGCGCAAGTGGTTTGACCGGATCGTAGCGCATAAAGCAAGATTGAGGAAGCGATTTACTTTTTAGGAATGAGGTTAATGTGGTAAGCAAGTTTCCCAAGAACAGCTTGCAGTACGCGTAAATTTTTAGGAGGTGGCAATTGCTGAATTGCCTACAAATGTTTCGCCGCAGGACGAGCGCCATTGGCGTCGATGATATGTTCTAAGTATTCAACTGTTGTGTAGAAAAAGTTAAAAAAAGTTCTGTAAGCTACACGTGAGGCCCGCCTCAATTAAAATTTGAAGAAGACGGTCCAGATTTTCGTGTGTTTTTCTGGTGTTGGCCCAGAGACGATGACGTTGTCAAGATAATTAAAAAAAAGAAGGCACCTTTCACGTTACTTGTTCGAGAAATTTTTGAAACAACGCAAGCATTTCCGAAAGATAGCCGTTGATACTCAAACAAGTTTCTGAAAAATAGGCGTTGATTTTCAAACTAGCTGTCATGGGTATGCGCAACAAAAAATTTCTTAGTCTCTTTGTCCAACGGCAACTGAAGACAGGCTTCTGGAAGATCAATTTTTTGAAGAACCGTTCCCCACTAGCCGATCCAAAATTAATATATATGAGCGGGTAGGAATCAGTGACTGGGAATCAAAAAAATGGCTCTGAGCACTATGTGACTTAACTTCTGAGGTCATCAGTCGCCTAGAACTTGGAACTAATTAAACCTAACTAGCCTAAGGACATCACACACATCCATGCCCGAGGCAGGATTCGAACCTGCGACCGTAGCGGTTGCTGACTGGGAATCAACCGTGCACCTGAAATCCGCACAAAGACGAATCTGCCCATTCGGGGCTTAGGAATGACGACTAAGGGTGCCGCCCACTGACTTCCTGAAATAGGTTTTAAGACACCAACTGATTCCAATGTCCGAATTCCTGCAGCCACGTCGTCAGATAATGCGTGCGGCACAGGACGCGCGCAGCAAAAGTTTGGTTGCGCATTAGATTTCAGCGTAATATGAGCGTGAAATTCTTTTGATCATCCCAGAGTAAGGGCGAATAAATGTTGATACTTGTCACAGAGCTGTTGAACTGCGGCATGGGAAACTGTTGTGTTAATGGTATGCACGTTGTCTTGTATGTCTAATCCAAAGGAATCATACAGACTTAGGCCTAAAACCGTTCAGACCCTCGTTTGTGAATCAACTGAGTGACCAAGACTTGGAGAATCGAAGTGACCACCTGAAGGCGAATAATTCTGTGCAACGAAAATGACGGATAGTACACCTGTGCCACCTGGAGTAAATGGTGGTAATCTGATGGTACACCCCCTTCTCACCAGATCCATGCTGTTAAAAGAACATTTCGCATGGATGTAAACAATGTAGAGGGGGTGTAACGAGACTTTTCGAACATTCTGTAGAAAAGCCTAGTGTCCTATTCTTCAGTTGACCTGTGTAGGACAACTGAATGATAAGATACTTGTGCAAGTGAAAGGAAAAAAAGCGACATACTTATGTTGTGTCGGCAGAGGGCAGAGGGCGCTCGTGGTACGGACCCACTGGAGGCGTTCCGCAGTGGGCGCGCGTCATTGGGTCCGCCACATCACACACAACTGCTGTCGACGCCTGATGGAATCTTGCAATTCCACTGTCAACTTTGACACTTGTGGGGTGTTACCGATATGTGATACCAAATGCACGATCACAGGTTGGACTCAGTGGGTACAGTGTGTAAACTTTTAGATGGCAGACCTCTCCCTAGTTCTGAATCGGCAGAAGTCGGTAAACGTCGGGAGGCTTCGGGAGGCACGCAGTTTCGACTGCTGCCAACATAACGTAGCTGTGTTGTACAAGGTAGCCATTGTCGTCTGCTTCGTTATTGTTTTGCGATGTACTGCTCTGCGTGGTTTTATATACTTTACATACGTTTGCGAAACGTGTTGCGAATAGTGTTAGTAGTGAAGAAATAATAGAAAAAAAAGTCATGCCTGACGCGGCACTTTTTCACGCATCTCGATGTTTACGCCCGCATCTAGTGGTCGTGCGGTAGCGTTCTCGCTTCCTACGCCCGGGTTCCCGGGTTCGATTCCCGGCGGGGTCAGGGATTTTCTCTGCCTCGTGATGGCTGGGTGTTGTGTGCTGTCCTTAGGTTAGTTAGGTTTAAGTAGTTCTAAGTTCTAGGGGACTGATAACCATAGTGCTCAGAGCCATTTGAGCCATTTGAACCTCGATGTTTACCTCGTCATTTCTCCTGAATTATACGTTGTAAAGAGACATAAATTTGCCGGCACATTTACTGATATATGTGGATACTGTATGCGAAATATGTTGCGATAGAGTTAATAGTAACGAAAAAATACATTAAAACGTCATGCCTACTGCGGCAGATTTACGATATGTACTGAGAAATTGTAGTAAGCGACCACCTTTTTTTTCTTTCATTATTTTGTGGGGTGTGTCAGCGAGAAAAATTTTCGTAAATTTTTCAAATTGTATGTAACGTTTGTTGCCAGTCGCTAAGTGCTCTCATTCTCAAATAGTGGATGCATAACTCTGGCTATTTTCCCGCGGTGGCATTTCGTTGTTTATGATGTCATATCTCCTCAAGAATGTGTCTTATTTCTTTTTTTTTTTTTTTCGCCTAGGAACCTTCGTGGGCGTACGGAGAACAAATCACCAAAATTTCATCGCAATCGGATGAATGATTTGGGAACGCAGAGAGGGCAGGCATACATACATTCAATTTTATATATAGAGATTGACAGTTACGTTATACTATATGACCTGTTTAAGTATATTTAAATTGTATAATTAATAGTTTAACATTGCAGGGAATGAAAAAAAAAAAAGATTGCGAGCAGTGAGAATCGAATCCGGGTGTGCTGCATAACAAGCCTTGACCTAATCAATTGCGCTACGCATGTTGCATTGTCATAACTGTTGAAACATTGTCCATTACCTTTTCGGGCGGTTGGAGAACAACTCACCAAAGTTTCATGGCAATCGGATGAATATATCGGATGAATATATATATAGATTTTAATGTACATGCCGATTTCAGTTTCGTTTACGAACAACATTTAAAGCGAGTTTTAGTTCCAAGCCTTTCGTCTGCTTTCGTGTAAGCATGACGCGCAATTTGTAGTGCCAGCACTGCAACTGGTGGGCGTGCCTTGTCCCCCCCCCTCCCCCAACGGCTCCACTCCTCTCACCAGCCTATGCTTGCTTCCTCCTCTCCCCGCACTCCCCTCACAACTCTGCCGTCTTACAGTTAACACACTCTAGAGTGTGTAACGGTGTGGCTGCATATCTTGAAATGGCAGCTGCGTAAGGAACCACCAAAAACCTGTAAAAGAAGTACAAAAAACAGATGTGACTGCCTGATTTACTAAAAATCTCATCAGTAGAGATTACTTACAAAAATTCTGAACATTTAACAAACAGCTCATGTGGCGCAAATACTAATAATTCGGCTAACAATACATCTGTCAGTGGCGCTGGAAAACTCGTAACATCTGGTTGAAGGCATCCACAACAACGCAGTGGGCTGCAACTATCGAAGAAAAAAAAGTAGATAGACGTCAGGACAGAGCAAGATAAACACCCACTTCCATAACACTAAGATACATTCACGTCTCATTCGAGTTTGATTACATTATCTGTTGCCAATGCTATCCTTGAGCCTACTTTGTTGAAGAGTGAGTATGAAATGACACGTTTCCGGGCCTTGCCAACAAATAGGCGCCATTGATCACTAGGAATATTTCTTCAGATCCTGACATTTCTGAAAGATCCGTGTTGCAGTCGTCAAAATAAATGTTACATATTGACAAAACTTTAATATTGAACGTTGTGATCCAAAAATACTTTCTAATATCAATATAACGGTTTGTTTGTAACATAATTCTACAGAAAATTATCCATATTACTACCAAGAGGGCACCATGTGTATAGGCTATGGCCACTGTGTCACATGTAAATATTGCAGTACTTCAGCTGCACGTAACTGCGAGAGTTTTGTTGCTCCAGGATTGTTCCAAGAACAATAATGTACTATCAGATTATTCGCTCTAATGGAGCAGGGAATGTGACAAATGGACTTTGCAACGAATTTTGCTGTGAGTCAAAATAGTGTCTCTAGAATCTGTAACATGTCCCTAGTGGCAGTATCAGCTGAGGATCAACACAGAAGTACCTGTGCGAGAAGTGCAGTGGGTGTGCAGGGCCGATATCTGCGTATAACAGCAAACAGAAACCGTCAAGACAGTGCCACATCTCTACGGTGGCAGTCCCAGACACCTAAAGGAACACAGGTGGCAACACAAACGAAATGAAATAAGCTCCATTTGCAGGGATTGCGTGCCAGAAGATCTCTCAAGGCTCCTCCTCTAAATTGGGTTCGGAGAGCGGCTAGTGTCGCATGGGCACAAAACCACTCTTTGTGGACTGGGCAGCAGCGGGACACAACGCTATTTCTCATGAGAGGCGTATCAGTCTCCATCCCGACAGTACTGATATTCGTTGCGGAGCAACGAGGAGAACGTTTACTACCTAACAGTACCGTAGACCTCCACCCCTATCAAAGCGATTCAGTGTTGTTTTGGGATGGAGACATATATGAGCGCAGGTCACCCATTCTGCCACTACATGAGAGAATGACTGGTGTGACGTATCGGGACGACATTGTTGCTCCATTTGGTGAACATACTGCAGCGGAATTCATGCTGATGGACGACAATGCACGCCTCCAGCGCCACAATCTTGTGAACACTGTCATTGTGGAGGGTAGTATCAGTGGCATGAAATGGCCCCAATATTCTCCATACTGGGCCATGGTAAAACGAGCGGTTTTTAATCTGCATGTCCCACCTGGGACCTTAAGGAACACCAAAGATGCCGCTGTGGAGGTGTAGGTCAATATTTCACAGGCCTATCTGGACAACTTATTAAGAAGTGAGCCTAATTGCATTCCATAGTGTCTCCAGTTGCGAGGAGAACCAATTGATTATTAAATAATGTGTTACGAAAGATGATACTGAGAAGAAACTGTAGTGTGTGCTGTGGAATCTCTCGCAAGATTATATTTTATGTTTATCAGGTGGAAATCCGTTTATCTTCTTTATTTTTGTTTTCTTATGACTGTATCTGATAGAGCAAAATTAGTTTCGTTTCCTATTGTGTCCTGTTTTACAACAAAGAAATATACAGCATTTGTTTTGACCACTGTATTTTATCAGAGAAGCATGAGGGAAGATTACCGTCAACGTTAACATGACCTATTAGATTCCTGGGTACTGATCCCGTACACTCGGACCTTTCAACGCATGTTCAAAATGTTCAAATGGCTCTGAGCACTATGGGACTCAACTGCTGAGGTCATTAGTCCCCTAGAACTTAGAACTAGTTAAACCTAACTAACCTAAGGACATCACAAACATCCATGCCCGAGGCAGGATTCGAACCTGCGACTGTAGCGGTCTTGCGGTTCCAGACTGCAGCGGCTTTAACCGCACGGCCACTTCGGCCGGCTTCAACGCATGTAAAAGATGCAGTATGGTCACATAATAGTTGCTAGCAGTGGTAATTCAAAGAAAAACTCCAAAACAGACAATATGAAGTTTAGTAGAATTTAAACAGAACCTTTACGTCGCTAATTTACTAAAAATATTCAAGAAAGTTAATACTTATATTAAAATATAAAATTGGTATTAATTAGTTTATAAATATTTAGGAAAATGCATTTATTGCCTGTGTCGTATACTTTATGAATGTTCCAATTTAGTTCAAATGGTTCAAATGGGTCTGAGCACTATATGACTTAACTTCTGAGGTCATTAGTCACCTAGAACTACCTAACCTAAGCGGTCGCGCGGTTCCAGAATGTAGCACCTAGAACCGCTCGGTCACCCCGGCCGGCTGTTCCAATTTAGAACTTTAGATTTTATTGTGTATTCTAATTACCTGTTGCCTGGTGATATTTTTCAGCTTTGGTCTAGTATATCGAAATTAACTACTGGAAAAATGCAAAAGAGAAGAAGCGAAGCGTTTGAGTGATGCTATGTAATTGAAGTATTCTGGAAATTGTGTGTTAGGTTACAGTAATAAACGAGGAAGTCCTTCGCAGAATCGGCATGGAAAGGAATATGTGGAAACGCTGCATTAAATAAAAGAGAAGATGGTAGGACAGTTGTTGAGAAATCAAGAAATTACTTCCATCCATGACACCAGAGGGACGCATAGAGCACCAAACCTGTTGCGCGATCCCTTTCTGTTTTTCCTGTTGTAAAAGTCTGCAGGGAGTTTCCAATGTCTTTTCACTGCGTTTAACATTGCATAGCCGCCTTTGTCGGTCTCCCTAAGGCCACTCTTTCTTTCAGCCGACTGTCGAGTAAGAGCCGTCACTAAGTCGTGAGAGGTCCGCCCGCTCCCTTGGGAACAGTCACCTCGTGCCGCCGGTCCTTCAGCCCTTTGCTATCCGCAGCGCATAGCGCACATCAAGATCGCGCCAAGAAAGTGACCACTATAGAGCAGCTTCGTGTTAGAGCGGTGGGATGTTCAGAATAGCGTGTTGAGGACAAATTTAATTACTGAATAAATATACTGTGAGGTTGTTGTAAGAATTCGTAACCTTTTAAACAAATGCCTACAAGTTGTGGTACTATGGGCTCCACATATAATTCTAACCACTTCCTTTTGAGCAGTGAATACTTTTTGCCTAGGAGTTGAGTTATCTAAAAATATTATTCCAGATGACACCAGAGAGTGAAAGTATGCAAAGTATGTCAGCTTACTAATTTCTATGTCCTCAGAATAATTATTCTGATTGCAAAAGTTGCTGAACCTAGTCGTCTTAAGAGATCCAAAATATGAATCTTCCAATTAAGATTCTCATCTATATATACACGCAAAGACTTAGTATGCTCTACCTTGGCTACTGACTTCTGTTGATATGTTATACTTATTGAAAGAGCTACACTCCTTGCAGCAGAGAATTGGATGTACTGTGTTTTTGTAGTTCAGAACAAGCCCATTTCCAGAAAACCAATCGATAAGTTTTTCGAAGACATTATTTGTATCGTCTTTTATTGGAGTTTCTTTTGCAGGGTTAATAATGATATGTGTATCATCAGCAAACAGTGTCAGTTTAGTTCTTGTTTCATATAAGAAGGGAGGTCATTCACATATGTCAAGAACAAAAGGGAATCCATGATGGAACTCTGTGGAACACCTAACGTAATTTCACCAAAGTTAGATGAAATGGGAAGCTTCTCCAAATTATTCAAACCATATAAAGTAACTTCTTGCTTCGTGTTCTGCGGATATGACTTAAATCACTCATATGCTGTTCCATTTATACCACAGAATTGTAATTTCTGTAACATAACGTCATGGTTCACACAATCAAATGCTTTGGATAAGTCACAGAAAATTCCAATTGGTGATATTTTACTATTTAAAGACTCTATTATGTGGGCAGTAAAACTGTATATTGCTGTGGAGCAGCATTTTTGAAATCTGAACTGGGATTTACTAAGTACCCCATTACTGCTGAGAAGGCTAACCACTCTTGAGTACATTACTTTCTTGACGATTTCTGAATATGCTGTAAGCAAGGATACTGACAGGTAATTATTATCATCTGTGATGTCCTCTTTTTTGTAGAGGGGCTTGAATGGCTTATTTTAACCTGTCTGGGAAAATACCCTGAGATAGTGATGCATTACACACACGACTCAGAACATCAGCTGTAGCTGCTCCACATTGTTTTAATATCTTGTTAGAGATGTCATCTACTCCAACAGAACATTTATTTTTCAAAGATTTAATGATTTTCTTTATTTTACAAGAGGTGGTTAGGTGAAGATTGTTCTGACTAGGATTTCTCAAAACTGATTCTTCCATGTACTTCTTGGCTTTTTCTTTTGAACTATTCTCACCCATTTTTTCACCAACGCTTAATAAATGGTTGTGAAATACGTTAGCTACTTGTGTACTGTTAAGTAAGGTGATCTCATTCTCTTTAATAATAATAATATCTACCCCAGTGGTTACTTTTCCTGTCTCCCTTCTGACATAATTCGATACTGATTTGAATTTATTGCCCAAGTTGTTAATCTCATACATACATATTTCTTGATTTTCTGTCAACTTTTCTCAGCATGTTACAATAATTTGTACAGTGCAAAATTACTTCTGGACCTCTATTATTTCTTACTGTCTCATACAGTTTTCTTTTTCTTTCTGAAGACACTTTAATACCTGTAGTAATCCAAGGTTTCTTTGAAAAATGTTCCCTGTTATATTTAGTATTTTTTTTTTTGGGGGGGGGGGGGCAACAGTGTTCAAAAAGGTACATAAACTTATCAAGAAATATGTTGCATTTGTCATTAGCATTTGGCTCATTGTATATGTATTCCCAATTAACATTTCTTAAACTTTCTCTGAAGTGGTTTACAGATACAGGGTTGAGCAACCTTGCGCTTTTACTTAAAGGTTTCTGAACTGTACACCCTGCTAAGTTTTGTAAGTTAATGTTTGTTGTGGTCTGATAATCTATTTATCACAGATAAATCATGCATTAGTTTTACATCCTCTTGCTATACATATACATTATCTGTTAGTGTGCTACTGTCTTGAGATATATATGTAGGGAAATTAGTGCAACTTATATGTCAAAATTGCTTCGGAAGTTTTTCACTGAAATCATCACAGATTTATAACTTCTTCTTTTTGTCTGACAGACAGCATGATAGGGAGTGAAACTTATTTATGGATAGCTCCCAATCTCCTAATGGGGCTGTTTACAGTGCTGCTACTATCAAAATTACATTGTATAGCTGTAGTTCACATGCACAAACTTCATAGTGCTGATCGTCACTAAATTTCCTTACTTCTACAGTTTTGTATTTGTACCCTTGTCTTGTGTAAACGGCAACTCCTCCTTTATCCAAACTAGATCTGCAGGTGTAAGATGCTAAACTGTACCCACTTATTCTGACACTTTCCATCGCCACAGTTACGTGGTGTCCAGACAGACAAAATATGTCACTCTCATTTTTGAGATCATCGAAACACACTAACAGCTCATCTACTTTATTTTTTTATTCCCTTGATATTTTGATAAAGTAAATTGATACTATCTTTAACTTTATCCCTATCCAGTTGTTGGTGACTGGAGCATATAAACTGAAGAATTATTCTCGTAATAGTTTAATGGTGGGTTAGAAATCTTCATCAAACGGCAGGAGCGCTCACCACTCAGGAAAATTACAAAATTTGCGACTTGATGTCCACACAGCTGGTGAAACTTACAGCACACTCTCTGCCCCCCCCCCCCCCCCACACACACACACAAACAGTTTATGGTTCATTCACTCAACATTGTCGAATGTGTAGTTCCGAACCATTCAAGTGAAAAATTATTTCTGGTCGAATGTGTGGCTCTCAACGATTCAAGTGAAAAATTATTTCGGTCAGGTTTACCAAAACCATGAGAGGCGACCTAGAGAGAAAGTAGAAAAGATAATAGAGACAACCACCCCAATATGAAGAAGAGAGTACAATGCTAGGAAAACAGGATAGAGAAGAGTATTTTGCAGTTCAGCCCTTAGTGGTACACATAAGAAATGGAGACTGTGTCATTAATATTGGTTCTGAACCCAAAGTATTAATGTATGCATTTTCATTCTTTATTAAAGAGACAGTTTACTGAAGACTTAACAGAGAAAGATAAGATAAATACAGCTAGCACATTTCTTAGAGACGGAAGTTTATAACTGCATTGCAGATGTTCCAGAAAAATATGAACGTTTTAACAATTTTTCTCAGTGTTTTCTTGAGAAACTCTGGTCTGGAATTATAGTGTGAAAAGAAAATCTAGACATCATAGTTAATCAGGGAATATAGTGAAGAAATAGCTAGAAAACTTATATATTAGTATCACTCTGGGACATAAATGATGGAATAAATTTACTAATGAAAAAGATACCATACAGTAAGAGAGGCAGTCTGACACATTGTAATTATAGCATGATACAATTTTTGGAGAGGGTAGAAGCAATTGATAAATAGTGGGTGGATTATAATCACAGACAGGTTGATAATATTGAAATAAGAGGTACCAGAGGAGGAGGAATTGTAATGGTAATTTTAGAGGAAGTGTAAATTACTATGAAAAAGTGATAGCAGAAACTGAAATGGGATATGATATGGTGTAACAGTGAGGGCCAGGCTGTTGTGGATCTAAGGGAAGCACCACGTTCATATAGCAGCTGTCTAACTGAGACTATACATAGGTAAATAATCTCATCTGAAAAACGTAGTGATGTAACAAAAGAAATGAATAACTGCGGAGAGCGCAGAATGAAAGATAGATTGATACCAGTGGTTGAATGTGAACGAATGGATGAAGCAATATTGTGTACAAATGAGTTAGTTCTCATGTGTGAAAAATATAAGACATTTGAGAAACAGTAGGTCAGTAAAATGATTGTTTTAATGAAAAGAATGGACATAAAATTAAAAATTGAATGAATGAGTAAGGTGTATCAAAGATAACACAAGAGTTGTATGCACTCACAAGAAAAAATTTGAGAAGGGAAGGAATAGCCCAAAGGAATCTTTGATGCAAGCTGCAATTATTGTTAATGAAGAAGAAATAGAAGGAGATAGGGAGTCAGAGATATTTTTTGTATGTGGTAGTAAATGAGTGACAAAAAACATTTTGAGGGAGCTGATAATGTTCAATAAAGAATGTGGGTATAAAACAAGGGAAGAGAAATCTAAATATTTGGGCTCCAAAAGCAGTTTAAGAATATGTATTGCAGGAAGACTGTGATAATGAGGATGATGATGATGATGATCATGACAGCCAATATCTTCAGCATTTATCAGTGCATATGGAATAGAAGAAAGGGGATTACTAGTCATAGACAGTCAGATTTGTGCTATCTAAGAGCCCTTTTCTGGGAAATTATACAAACAAAAACAGAAAATGTAAATGCCTGATAAGGGTTGACAGTTTCGAGGGCCATAGGATAATTAAGTAAAACTATTAAGAGGCAGGTAATATCAGTGAGTTGCAGTAAATTTCATACATAATCCTTTAGTAATCTCTGGCATAATTGTGTATATAATTATTGGAATGGACCTACTGAGGAATTGTGGGACTAATATAGACTGAACTAGGTGTCTACTGAATTTAAGAGTGGAAGACAGATGGGTGGTTAAATTTGATGCCTTCGGTCGTACAGTGGGCAGTCTAAAAATATTGGGCACAACTGTAGGAAGAGAAAAGAAAATACCAACGTATTTTCGCCAACTTATGAAGGGTAGCTTGAAGTCACTAAACACCCTTTTAAGATGATACTGAAGTTTTCTTTGAACCTGCGCATGTATCATATCAGTTAGGGAGTTGGTAAAAAGAACCAAATATTAATTTTTTCTGGTTCGCAGGTATAGCTTCTACCACTATTAACTCACATTCAACTTCCATTATGGTACAAATTAAACTACTTCTCACAGCGACAAACATGCCACTACCATCTGTATTTAATTTATCATTTCTTTGCACTGTTACATCTTTCGTAAAAATTTCGGCCAAATTTCTCTCTGCTTTTAACCATATTTCAGTACCTATAACGATTAAAAATTCAGTGCTTCGAGGTCCGGTTCTTTCTGAACACAGCTATGACAGTTTACTGCAATAATGCCTACGGCTCCTTGTTCTATGTTTGAGCTGGACTATATGAGACTGACGGCTTTTTGGTTCTTTCTCGAGAATCCATAAAAAAGAAGAATAGAGTACACTTCACACATCCCTCGCTACCTACGTAGCCATCTCCCATTTGTATTGAACCCCTGACCTATTAAGCAGAAACCCGACACGCACTAGCGTATGGCGCAAGTCGAGTAATCTGCAGCCTGCATGGTTGCAGAACCGTCTGACCCTTTGATTGCGAACCTCCACTCGGCTCTGCACAACAGGTTGGCAACCGGTCCTGTCTACGATGCTTCAGCTGTTGCGTTCTGCCTTCATCTTGTTCAGATTGCCTCTCAAAACCGCAGAGACTTTCTTCTGATCCAAGTCGACACATTTCATTAGGCCCGTCATTAGGCCTGTCGCGTGCCAGCACAGTTTTGTGTTGCAACCTGAGGGTTGACGACAATCTGAGGGTTGTTGGGGTGTCCACCTTTGTTGTCGGAGATGAGAGGGAGAAAGTTCTCCAAGGTAGAACTGTGGTTATTGGTTGCAGTGGTAGTCTGTTCGGATTATTGGCAGGATGGGTATGCTGAAGAGTTCAGTATTTATTTAAGTAATTCATTTTTTATCTCTTTGATAACTTATAATAGAGGTGTCAGTTCCTAAACCCTTCTTTAATAAGTGTCAGACTGAATTTATTCTTATCAACAGGCCACTCTCCTAAGCTATCAAGAGACAATTACTACACTCCTGGAAATTGAAATAAGAACACCGTGAATTCATTGTCCCAGGAAGGGGAAACTTTATTGACACATTCCTGGGGTCAGATACATCACATGATCACACTGACAGAACCACAGGCACATAGACACAGGCAACAGAGCATGCACAATGTCGGCACTAGTACAGTGTATATCCACCTTTCGCAGCAATGCAGGCTGCTATTCTCCCATGGAGACGATCGTAGAGATGCTGGATGTAGTCCTGTGGAACGGCTTGCCATGCCATTTCCACCTGGCGCCTCAGTTGGACCAGCGTTCGTGCTGGACGTGCAGACCGCGTGAGACGACGCTTCATCCAGTCCCAAACATGCTCAATGGGGGACAGATCCGGAGATCTTGCTGGCCAGGGTAGTTGACTTACACCTTCTAGAGCACGTTGGGTGGCACGGGATACATGCGGACGTGCATTGTCCTGTTGGAACAGCAAGTTCCCTTGCCGGTCTAGGAATGGTAGAACGATGGGTTCGATGACGGTTTGGATGTACCGTGCACTATTCAGTGTCCCCTCGACGATCACCAGTGGTGTACGGCCAGTGTAGGAGATCGCTCCCCACACCATGATGCCGGGTGTTGGCCCTGTGTGCCTCGGTCGTATGCAGTCCTGATTGTGGCGCTCACCTGCACGGCGCCAAACACGCATACGACCATCATTGGCACCAAGGCAGAAGCGACTCTCATCGCTGAAGACGACACGTCTCCATTCGTCCCTCCATTCACGCCTGTCGCGACACCACTGGAGGCGGGCTGCACGATGTTGGGGCGTGAGCGGAAGACGGCCTAACGGTGTGCGGGACCGTAGCCCAGCTTCATGGAGACGGTTGCGAATGGTCCTCGCCGATACCCCAGGAGCAACAGTGTCCCTAATTTGCTGGGAAGTGGCGGTGCGGTCCCCTACGGCACTGCGTAGGATCCTAAGGTCTTGGCGTGCATCCGTGCGTCGCTGCGGTCCGGTCCCAGGTCGACGGGCACGTGCACCTTCCGCCGACCACTGGCGACAACATCGATGTACTGTGGAGACCTCACGCCCCACGTGTTGAGAAATTCGGCGGTACGTCCACCCGGCCTCCCGCATGCCCACTATACGCCCTCGCTCAAAGTCCGTCAACTGCACATACGGTTCACGTCCACGCTGTCGCGGCATGCTACCAGTGTTAAAGACTGCGATGGAGCTCCGTATGCCACGGCAAACTGGCTGACACTGACGGCGGCGGTGCACAAATGCTGCGCAGCTAGCGCCATTCGACGGCCAACACCACAGTTCCTGGTGTGTCCGTTGTGCCGTGCGTGTGATCATTGCTTGTACAGCCCTCTCGCAGTGTCCGGAGCAAGTATGGTGGGTCTGACATACCGGTGTCAATGTGTTCTTTTTTCCATTTCCAGGAGTGTATTCTGTAAATTGTTCTTGTTAATTACGAAAGTACAAATGCTTATCTCTTCCTTGAGGCAAAGAGAGATCGTCTATATTCAAAGCTATTCCCCAGAATATATAATGATTACTTACCTTGCAGCTGATATGCGTGTCACCAGATTTGATCACCGACTTCTCGCTGAGAATGTTATCCTGCATACTTCTGCTGCCTGACGTAGCTACACAGTGGCTCCTCAAAGCGGCCACTCGCTAGTCGATCATACAACTGCTCCCCTCCTCTCTCAGAATCTCTTGCTTATATATCGTTCTAAGTCTAGGCTGACTTTCTATAATAGCCGTTCGGGATAGTTCCATCAGCTGGCTCCTTCGACACAAAAACACTTTAATGTTAGATTTCTTCCATAGGCTTCTACTCGACGTTACCACTTACGTATACTGGAAAGCTTTGTTTAGCGTGAGCGTTTGTGCCCCTTGGCGCAGTCTCCTTTCATTTGATCCGACAAGTATTACTTGTTAAAAAGCTTTTTTCTTGGGACTGGACAAGCCACCACCTGCAGTTAGTTGCATCCTGTGCCCGTCATGAGATTCGGAAGGTCCCATCCCCATTGGTATACGCACAGAGTGTACAATGCAGTTCTTCCTCTTCTTGGCAGCTGTATCCCTAAGGGCACCGTTACACGCCTGACACTGGAATCCCCCAACTGTCATTAATCCCACCGCGCGCGTGAGTGTATGGGTCTTAGAGATGGAGAGGTTTCCTCAGAATAAGGACAAGCGACTGCATCTGGCTCGGGAACATTGTTAGCCACAGACAGCACCTCAGAGTTGTGGAAAGCATAGTCCTATGTCGAAGGTCAAAGCGGAAGTGACGACCCTCATTTATACTGATTTTACATGTGTAGCTGAGAAAGGAATTAACCTGGGTCTCCCAATAAACGATTCCAAATAAAATCATGGATCAGTATGAAGCGTAATTCGTCTTACGCGCTGCTCAACACCAAGAGTTTGTGCATTCTGGTCACGACCACAGAGGTGACTTTGCACTACGCTACGGGAGCTCCGTGCCACCGACAAAAAGAACCTTTCAACAATACTCAGTTTCTCATTGTTCCCCATTGTCCATCTATCCTCTTTGGATGATTTTGTGAAACATACTTCGTAGACGATGGGATACCATTACCGTACTTATGTGTCAAAGTCCTGTCACTTACGCTTCTGGAAACCAACATTCACTAATTCTTTCCAGGTGCAAATCGACGAAGATGGTGGAGACAGGTACACGTCAACGCACCATCGATGAATCATCTGGTTCAATATTTGACTCTCACCCATACCGACACACACAAGGAACATTTGTGGGCACTGTGGTACATTACAGATTTCCATAGATCACAGTTCTTATGGTTTCTATATACAGAGATGAGTCTTATACTTTTTCCCAGTTAATTCCTGCCACAAATGTCTTTCCTTTAAACTTTAGTTTACATAATGATATTTGAACATGTCTCGAATAGATACATACAGTGCGAAATGCAGCAGTCAAGGCTCATATCATCGTCTATTACACAACAGGGAGCCACGACAAAGAGGGAACTGCAATAGATCATCTGTCTAAACTGTGAAGAATTCACACTATGAGTTGAAAAGCCAAACATCGGAATCCCGACGTCTGATTCTTATGATGAATCTTTCCACATATATTTCATAAACAGTGACGCAGTATTCGTGGGCAGAACAGGTACATACTGTTAAAAGCAATACAATGGCCGTAGGGACACAGCGGAAGCGTTCCTGTCAGGTCACAAACAGTAGGAGTTATGATGCTCTTATTACTATGTCATCTAGCAGTGGAGAATTCGGGGTTAAACTATGCTGATCCACGTGTTCTGTGGTTTCCTGCATCTCTACTGGCTAATGGTGGGCGTGTTTGTCATCAGAATTATTGCGGATTTTGTCACCATTCTTGTTTGCATAAGCTATACTGTATTCTGCTATCAGCTCAGATGTCAACATGGAAATTTCGTATCCAGCACTGACAATGTTCAGCAACGGTGGACAAAGTTCATGAGAACTGTACAACATGCTTTATACAGTCATGTGCCGAGCACAGTCGTGAGCCGGCCGGTGTGGCCGTGCGGTTCTAGGCGCTTCAGTCTGGAACCGCGTGACCGCTACGGTCGCAGTTTCGAATCTTGCCTCGGGCATGGATGTGTGTGATGTCCTTAGGTTAGTTAGGTTTAAGTAGTTCTAAGTTCTAGGGGACTGATGACCACAGATGTTAAGTCCCATAGTGCTCAGAGCCATTTGAACCATTTGAACCACAGTCGTGATGTCTGAGAAAGGCTATCCGTAGTTCGACAGCCGTACTAGAAAGCTGTTACGAGACCAAAGAGAAGAGCTCCACTGCAAATTTAAAGGTGCATAGCTTCACAGACAGAAACTGGAGGAAGCCAAAATTAGTACCATGCCTGAAGCGTTCAACGAACTTAAGTGTAACATTTTGTCTAGCGACTTGACAAGAATTCTTAATATATTTTGGCCTTATGTTAAATCAGTATACGGAGAGGGACACAGAGAAGGCCGCAGTAGGAAACGTCTTTTCACAAAAATCCTTCACTGAGGAAGATCGCACTGTAGCTATATTTTTAAATCATCGCACGAACGTCAGACTGAACGATATCGAAAGAGGGAAATAAGTGATCATGAGGTAAAAAAACTACCATAATCTATGTACGAATCAACACAACAATAGCGTGAAGCCAACCCGGCTCTTTTCATCCACGAGACCCAGAAAGCAGAAGATGCTGGCGCCCTGGTTGACGCGGGGATGGGTCCGACGGAGTTCCGCACTGCTGACTAACGAACAAAATGCTGGAGTGCGGAGTATCAGACAAGCTGTGAGACTGGGCTGAAGAGTTTCCATCAAGAAGAACACAGTATGTCTTTCTCAACGGGGAGAAATCTTCGTATGTGAAAATAGCTTCGAAAGCATAATAAGCGAGATCATAACATTTCATGCTATATATAAATGACCTAGTGGATAACATTAGAAGCTCCATGCCACTTTGATCAGATGGTCGGATGATGCTGTTTTATGCAAAACATTGGCAACGCTCCAAAAGTGTAGCGAAATGCAGGAAGACCTGAAGAGGACAGACACTTGACACAGAAACTGGTAACTCACAAATATTACATGCTCTGCAGAAATAGGCAGACGGAGCATTAGGCGACGACTGATAGAAACAGGGGAAAGGATCACAGTAGAAGATGAATGGGTTTCTTCGAGAGCTGAAATAGTGCAGGCACTAGAGGATCAAATAGGTAAAAATACAAGGTCTATATAAATCCTTGGATTTCGCAGGAGATATTGAATCTTTACTGATGGAAGGAAAATTGTAACAATGGAGCAAACAAATCAGGCGGAAGGAATACAATCCTGTAAAAAATGAGACTGAGAGGAAGTGCAAAATGGCTAAGCAGGAATGGCTAGAGGACAGACTTAAGGATTTAGAAGCATATTTCACTAGGGGAAAGATAGATTACAACTATAGGTAACTTGAAGAGGCATTTCGAGAAAATAAAATCAGCTAAAGAAATAACGAGACTACAGATGGAAAATTAGTACCAGGGAGGAACGTAAAGCTGAGAGGCAGTAAGAGTACAAGGAAGGTATGTACCAGAAAATTGAGCCGGCCGCTGTGGAAGAGCGGTTCTAGGCGCTTCATTCTGGAGCCGCGCGACCGCTACGGTCGCAGGTTCGAATCCTGCATCGGGCATGGATGTATGTGATGTCCTTAGGTTAGTTAGGTTTAAGTAGTTCTAAGTTCTAGGGGACTGATGACCTCAGAAGTTAAGTCCTTTAGTGCTCAGAGCCATTTGAACCATTTTTTGAACCTTAGGAGGAATGTAATACTTGCAATTCCAAAGACAGAAGATGCCCCCACCCCCGTGTGTGGCCGCGCAGTTTGAGGAGCCAGATCACGGACTGCGCGGCCCCTCCCGCCGGAGGTTCGCGTCATCCCTCGGGCATGGGTGGATGTGGTGTTCATAGCATAAGTTAGTTTAAATAGTGAGTAATGCTAGAGACCGACAACCTGAGCAGTTTGGTGCCTTATGAATTCACATACTTTGAACATTTGAAAAAAGATGCTGACAACAGTGTTTAAATGTGTGAATTCCTAAGGGAGTAAACTGCTGAGGTCACCGGTTCCTAAACTTACACAATACTTAAAGTGACTTAATGTAAGAACAACACATACAGCCATGACCGAGGAAGTACTCGAACCTCGGACGGGATGGGCCACGCAATCCGTGACATGGCGCCTCAAACCGCGCGGCCACTTCGCGCGACGATGCTGACAGTTGTTTACGGTAATGAGCTATTAGTTTAATATGTTGTGGTTGCAAAATACTTCTTTACAGAAGAATGGAAAAACTGGTAGTAGCCAACCTCCGTGAAAATAAGTTTCGATTTCAGAAAATTTTGGAACAAGCGAGGCAGTACTGACCTACGAATTAGCTTAGAGGACAGGTTAAGAAAAGGCAAGCCTAAGTTTATAGCATTTGTTGACTTAGATAAAGCGTGTGACAAAGATGACTGGAATACTCTCTTTGAAATTCTGAAGGTAGTGTAAGTAGGCTGTTTAGGTTTTTTTATTGGTAACACCACCTCTGTATGAAAATCACTGGCTGTGCTGTGTGCAGTCTGTGGCTGCTTTGCATTGTTGTAATACTCTCCATTGTAGTGTTAGGCAGCTGGCTGTGAACAGCGCGTAGCGTTGCGCAGTTGGAGGTGAGCCGCCAGCAGTGGTGGATGTGGAGAGAGAGACGGCGGAGTTTTGAAATTTGTCATGAACTGCTATATTTATATATGATGATATCAAGGTAAATACATTGTTTGTTCTCTATTAATATCTTTCATTTGCTAACTATCCCTATCAGTAGTTAGTGCCTTCCATAGTTTGAATCTTTTATTTAGCTGGCAGTAGTGGCGCTCGCTGTATTGCAGTAGCTTGAGCAGCGAAGATTTTTGTGAGGTAAGTGATTTGTGAAACTTATAGCTTAATGTTAGTCAGGGCCATTCTTTTGTAGGGATTTTTGAAAGTCAGATTGCGTTGCGCTAAAAATATTGTGTGTCAGTTTAAGCACAGTCGTGTATAATTGTTCAAAAAGGGGACGTTGCAGTAGCAGGGATAAAATACAGGCACGGCAGGCTATCTACAAGTTGTAAGCAAACCAGATGTCAGTTATAAGAGTCGAGAGACACGAAAGAGAAGCGGTGTTGAGAAGAGAGTAAGACTGAGTTGTAGCCTATCTGTATTTTTATTAAGTCTGTACACTGAGCAAGGAGCAAAGGAAACAAAGAAAAATCTGGAGTAGCACTTATAGTTGTTCACGGATAAGAAATGAAAATTTCAGATTAGCCAATAACATTGTAATTCGGCCGGAGATAGCAGAGGACTTGCAAGTGCATTTAGACAGAATTGCCAGCGTCTTTAAATGAGAATAAAGTACGAACATCTACAAAAGAAAAACAAAGAGAGGATATAACATGGCAGAAAAGCGTTTCTGAAGAAGATAGATTTGAGTGTTTGGAAGTATTTTCTATGGGCAATTGTCTGGAGTATAACCTATTACGGAAGTGAAACGTGGAGGCTAAACAGTTCAGACAAAAAGAGAATAGAAGCTTCTGAAATATAATGGATGGAAGAGAAATAAATTTGTGACATAACTCTACTAAAAGGAGGGATCAGTTGACATGACGCAGTCTCGCACTTTAGGGCTTCACTAACTTGATACTGGTGGAAAACGTGAGAGTAAAAATTGTAGAAGATGATCAACAGATGTTTACTGTAAGCAGATTTGGAACAGTGTAATTTGGAAATTTGTGGTAAGGTCTTATGAGACCAAACTGCTGAGGCCGTCGGCACACACACCTATGCCCGAGTGAGGACTCGAACCTCCGACGGGAGCAGCCACACGGGCCGTGACAAGGCTACCCCGCGCGACCGAAGGCTGTAAGTTGCAGCAGTTATTCGGATACGAAGAGGATTGGCTAACAAGGGGACCCTCAATACTGTACATTACGGATTTTGATTCGCTTGAATTATGTTGTAGAGGCACTTACCCCGAGTACCTGGCTATCCGGTTTTTTAGCGACGGCCCTTGGTTTTTGAGAAAATCGATTTTGAAGTTCATTGCGTGCTTTGTATACACGTAACATTACGTACTTTACGAGCATTTCAGCGTAGCGCAGTGGGAGCGGTTTATGGGTATCAAGCTGGAGGTACCTTGTTGAAATCCCGCTCGTTTATGTAATTTTTTTTTTTTCAAAATCGAGCGAATTTTTCAATTTAATTTCAAAGAACATCAACAAACAGTGTAAGGTGTGCGAAATTATAAAGATATAGTCAGTTATTAATGTTTTCAAATATGCATTCCGTTTATGGTTCGCAGTTGGAGTTTCAAATGTTCGTACAACGGTCGCTTCTTGTCGCTTACCTGAAATCGATCTCCGCCCATTATCGTCCCGTCTCCCGTGAATACCGTTAGCCGTAAAGGGAACCCCAGCTCCTAGTTGCGGCCAATGAGGATGCGAGTTGCATTCCTTTACGTTCACATCTAACTACAGCGTCAGTTGCTCGCAAGGGGTCTTTAGTGTCGTGTGTTACAAAAATTCTGTGAAATGGAAGAACCAAGTGTTTCTGCAGTAGTGCAGCCAGAGAAAG
Source organism: Schistocerca americana (assembly GCF_021461395.2). Classification (NCBI taxonomy): domain Eukaryota; kingdom Metazoa; phylum Arthropoda; class Insecta; order Orthoptera; family Acrididae; genus Schistocerca; species Schistocerca americana. The sequence goes on along the minus strand of NC_060123.1, from coordinate 601,363,171 downwards.
ATCCACAAGCAGAGGAGTTGAACGAAGAATCATAAGGCGAAATCACAAATGCCATTAAATACGCCGAAAATCTACTCCACGATTTGAATCTCCTAACGAATACACCGCCTAGCGTGATCTCTGCCAATTCCGTTGCAATTGGTTAAGAGATATGTATTGCAATACAGGATGTCTTGGCCGACAGACGGATCATTATTGATGATGAATAGATAGATGTCAATGAAGAAGATGAATTGGGAGAATATGATGCAAAGCACAAACGGAACGAATAGGCTATTTGAAAAAAAATTAATAACAATATATCTTTATAACTTTGCACACATTACGCCGTTTCCTGATATTCTTTTAAATAAAATTGAAAAATTCGGTTGACTTTGAAATAAAATAAAAATAAAAATAAAAATAAAATAAACAAGCGGGACGGGAACCTGGTACCCCCAGCGCGGTAGCTTTGAACCTTTACCGCTGCGGTACGCTAACTTCGCCGAAATATATTTAATGTTACGGGAATACAAAGCCCACAATGACCTTCAAAATCGACTTTCTCAAAAACCAAGGCCGTCGCTAAAAAACCGGATAGCCAGGTACTCAGCGTAAGTGCCTCTACGACATATTTGAAGTGCATCAAAACTCGTGATTTACAGTATGGAGAGTCCCCTTGTAAGAGAGAGTAGCGTGGAAAGCTGCATCAAACCAGTCTTCAGACTGAAGCCCACAGCAACAACAGCCAAAAAACCTATTATTGCATGATAACGCGATTGCCCCCCCCCCCCATGAACCATGAACCTTGCCGTTGGTGGGCAGGCTTGCGTGCCTCAGCGATACAGATAGCCGTACCGTAGGTGCAACCACAACGGAGGGATATCTCTTGAGAGGCCAGACAAACGTGTGGTTCCTGAAGAGGGGCAGCAGCCTTTTCAGTAGTTGCAAGGGCAACAGTCTGGATGATTGACTGATCTGGCCTTGTAACACTAACCAAAACGGCCTTGCTGTGCTGGTACTGCGAACGGCTGAAAGCAAGGGGAAACTACGGCCGTAATTTTTTCCCGAGGACATGCAGCTTTACTGTATGGTTAAATGATGATGGCGTCCTCTTGGGTAAAATATTCCGGAGGTAAAATAGTCCCCCATTCGGATCTCCGGGCGGGGACTACTCAAGAGGATGTCGTTATCAGGAGAAAGAAAACAGGCGTTCTACGGATCGGAGCGTGGAATGTCAGATCCCTTAATCGGGCAGGTAGGTTAGAAAATTTAAGAAGGGAAATGGATAGGTTAAAGTTAGATATAGTGGGAATTAGTGAAGTTCGGTGGAAGGAGGAACAAGACTTCTGGTCAGGTGACTACAGGGTTATAAACACAAAATCAAATAAGGGTAATGCAGGAGTAGGTTTAATAATGAATAGGAAATTAGGAATGCGGGTAAGCTACTACAAACAGCACAGTGAACGCATTATTGTGGCCAAGATAGATACGAAGCCCACGCCTACTACAGCAGTACAAGTTTATATGCCAATTAGCTGTGCAGATGACGAAGAAATTGAAGAAATGTACGATGAAATAATAGAAATTATTCAGATTGTGAAGGGAGACGAAAATTTAATAGTCATGGGTGACTGGAATTCGGCAGTAGGAAAAGGGAGAGGAGGAAACGTAGTAGGTGAATATGGATTGGGAGTAAGAAATGAAAGAGGAAGCCGCCTGGTAGAATTTTGCACAGAGCACGACTTAATCACAGCTAACACTTGGTTCAAGAATCATGAAACAAGGTTGTGTACATGGAAGAAGCCTGGAGATACTGACAGGTTTCAGATAGATTATATAATGGTAAGACAGAGATTTAGGAACCAGGTTTTAAATTGTAAAACATTTCCAGGGGCAGATGTGGATTCTGACCACAATCTATTGGTTATGAACTGCAGATTAAAACTGAAGAAACTGCAAAAAGGTGGGAATTTAAGGAGATGGGACCTGGATAAACTGACTAAACCAGAGGTTGTACAGAGTTTCAGGGAGAGCATAAGGGAACAATTGACAGGAATGGGGGAAAGAAATACAGTAGAAGAAGAATGGGTAACTGTGAGGGATGAAGTAGTGAAGGCAGCAGAGGATCAAGTAGGTAAAAAGACGAGGGCTAGTAGAAATCCTTGGGTAACAGAAGAAATACTGAATTTAATTGATGAAAGGAGAAAATATAAAAATGCAGTAAATGAAGCAAGCAAAAAGGAATACAAACGTCTCAAAAATGGGATCGACAGGAAGTGCAAAATGGCTAAGCAGGGATGGCTAGAGGACAAATGTAAGGATGTAGTGGCTTATCTCACTAGGGGTAAGATAGATACTGCCTACAGGAAAATGAAAGAGACCTTCAGAGAAAAGAGAACCACTTGTATGAATATCAAAAGCTCAGATGGAAACCCAGTTCTAAGCAAAGAAGGGAAAGCAGAAAGGTGGAAGGAGTATATAGAGGGTCTATACAAGGGCGATGTACTTGAGGACAATATTATGGAAATGGAAGAGGATGTAGATGAAAATGAAATGGGAGATATAATACTGCGTGAAGAGTTTGGCAGAGCACTGAGAGACCTGAGTCGAAACAAGGCCCCGGGAGTAGGTAACATTCCATTAGAACTACTGACAGCCTTGGGAGAGCCAGTCCTGACAAAACTGTACCATCTGGTGAGCAAGATGTATGAAACAGGCGAAATACCCTCAGACTTCAAGAAGAATATAATAATTCCAATTCCAAAGAAGGCAGGTGTTGACAAATGTGTAAATTACCGAACTATCAGTTTAATAAGTCACGGCTGCAAAATACTAACGCGGATTCTTTACAGACGAATGGAAAAACTAGTGGAAGCCGACCTCGGGGAAGATCAATTCGGATTCCGTAGAAATGTTGGGACACGTAAGGCAATACTGACCCTACGACTTATCTTAGAAAATAGATTAAGGAAAGGCAAACCTACGTTTCTAGCATTTGTACACTTAGAGAAAGTTTTTGACAATGTTGACTGGAATACCCTCTTTCAAATTCTGAAGGTGGCAGGGGTAAAATACAGGGAGCGAAAGGCCATTTACAATTTGTACAGAAACCAGATGGCAGTTATGAGAGTGGAGGGGCATGAACGGGAAGCAGTGGTTGGGAAGGGAGTGAGACAGGGCTGTAGTCTCTCCCCGATGTTATTCAATCTGTAAATTGAGCAGTAGTGAAGGAAAGAAAAGAAAAATTCGGAGTTGGTATTAAAATCCATGGAGGAGTAATAAAAGCTTTGAGGTTCGCCGATGACATTGTTGTTCTGTCAGAGACAGCAAAGGACTTGGAAGAGCAGTTGAATGGAATGGATAGTGTTTTGAAAGGAGGGTATAAGATGAACATCAACTAAAGCAAAACGAGGATAATGGAATGTAATCGAATTAAGTCGGGTGATGCTGAGGGAATTAGATTAGGAAATGAGACACTTAAAGTAGTAAAGGAATTTTGCTGTTTGGAGAGCAAAATAACTGATGATGATCGAAGTAGAGAGGATATAAAATGTAGACTGGCAATGGCAAGGAAAGCGTTTCTGAAGAAGAGAAATTTGTTAACATCGAGTAAGAGAAATTTGTTAACATCGAGTATAGATTTAAGTGTCAGGAAGTCATTTCTGAAAGTATTTGTATGGAGTGTAGCCATGTATGGGAGTGAAACATGGACGATAAATAGTTTGGACAAGAAGAGAATAGAAGCTATTGAAATGTAGTGCTACAGAAGAATGCTGAAGATTAGATGGGTAGATCACATAACTAATGAGGAAGTATTGAATAGGATTGGGGAGAAGAGAAGTTTGTGGCAGAACTTGACTAGAAGAAGGGATCGGTTGGTAGGACATGTGTTGAGGCATCAAGGGATCACCAATTTAGTGTTGGAGGGCAGCGTGGAGGGTAAAAATCGTAGAGGGAGACCAAGAGATGAATACACTAAGCAGATTCAGAAGGATGTAGGTTGCAGTAGGTACTGGGAGATGAAGAAGCTTGCACATGATAGAGTAGCATGGAGAGCTGCATCAAACCAGTCTCAAGACTGAAGACCACAACAACAACAACGCGATTGCAGAACAATCGATTGCAGCAGTCATATACATAAAATATCTGGGAGTATGAGTACAGAGCAATTCAATGTGGAAGAACTGCATAGAATTAATCGCAGTTAAAGCAGACGCTAGGCTCAGATTGATGGGATAAGTCCTTTGGAAGTATAGTCTCCCTGCAAAGGAGGTAGATTAAAACACCCTCACTCGACCGTACTTGAATACTGTTCGTCAGTCTGGGACCAGCACCAGATGGGACTGACCGAGGAAACAGATGTTACGAAGAGCAGCGTATTTTGTTACAGGTTAATTTAGTTAACGCGGAAACCTTAAGGAGATACTCAGAAATTCCAATGGCAGATGCTGCAAGCGAAGTGTTCTGCATCAAGGTGTGCTTTGCTGTTTCAGTGGAAAGGGTAAGTCCCTAGAAGAGTCAACCAACATATTGCTTCCTCCTATGCACGTATTGCAAAAAGCACATGAAAGTAAAATTACCCCTCCGCCACACACCTTAAGGTGGCTTCTGGAGTGCAGATGTAGATGTAGATATAGCTGTAGCAGCCTACTGGATTGTGTAACCAACAACTGACATCGCCATCTGGCCAGACGACACGCGCCTGATCGCCAATAATCTCTCTGGTTTCGAGTATTTCGAAATCTTTCACCTAACAGCATCTGCAGTGTAAAGGTTGAACTGAGTTCCTACAGTAACGGCAAACTGTCACTCTGTTTCACGACTTTAGTATTCACTAAGAATGCTATTTCTCTTATAAGTGTCAGAGGTTTGATTATGATTGTCTGCAGTGCATTTTTCGTTACAACTGTGCTTCTGTGAATCCTGTCCTCGCTAATGTTGGAGTTCCTGGTTGTGTATACGAATATCTTAATGACAGCCTTCTTCTTTGTTTTGCAAGTCCTGTCCACTGCCTCAGCATCTTAATCAATCAGTTTAGAACTCCCTGGAGACGAGTTAGACTGCATTAAGGAGTCAAAACTCACACTAGAAATGATACTTAACCATCATTCTGCGGAAAAACGTTGAACACAGGAGTATTTTTTATCCCTGCTTAACGGGAAACTCCGGTATGCAGCTCTAGGCTGAAGTAGGGACGGGAAAAACCGGTCGATTAAAACCGATACCGAAATTGTAATTCTGAATAACCGTCAGTTTTCGGTATTAGTTTGGTCTCAATTATATTAGCATTTTTCATTTATACCAATAACTGGGTAAAAGGCCGTTATCCCAGTTTGTCGTAGCAGTTTTTGGTTTTTAAATAAAACTTTTTTCAAAAGATTGATGTTTATTTGTTAAATTTCCATTGCTTGAAATGTTGACTTGTAATAGAAAATGTGAAATGCGATGAGAGCTATTTTAATAAGAATGCCGCCAGAAACGAGGAACTAATTCATGACGTAAGAATAGCTACGGCTCTGCTGAGACAGTACGTGTAACAATTGTTGATTATTACCCATAAGCAGCGATCCTTTCTTTGTTTGGGAGCAGAGTAGAAAGTGTGTACCAGGATTGTCATATGTAGTCCAAAGATATTAAATACTTGTGATGTTGTGTGGCTTCTGAAGGACAGGTATAGTTTTCGAACGATATTGTTTCCGATGAGAGGAGTCGATTTCCAGATTAAAAGATATACAGCGGATATTTATGAACATATTGGGTAATAAATATTGGCTAATGGATGAATTCATTACTGAAATCTTAACTCTTGCCACATAGTTGTTCTTGGTAAACGTTCTAGTTTGCATATCTAAACCGTTCACTTCAATTTTGTAAAAGAACACTTTTAGCTTTGTCATTAAAAAATCAATTTTATTCTGATTTCTATATAAAAGTAAATAAATATATTTGACCACAAAATAGTTTTTTTTATTCAAATTAGTTAAAGAAAAAGAACACTACAAATTTTTCACAAAAGCCTAATTGTCTGCCATTTTTATGATATAATAAAAAAGAAAAGAGATGTAGCAACAGTAATAAATTAAAAACTTAGCAATTTGTTCATTGTTTACAATGAAAACAGAAAGTAGCTAATCATCTTCTTGTGTCTACATAGTATGTCTTTATCATTTTGTATCCATTGCAAGCGGACGAAATAACACGGAAAACAGATTTCTCCAACCTCTGTTTAACACTGATTATTCGTAATGCCCAAATAGTCGTAAAGCAACGAACTGTATATGGACTAAGTTTTCTTTTATTTAACGATTTCAGTTGATATTTTGATTTGAGATATCTTGATACTCGTATAAAAAAGTCTGAAGGTGACTTAGAGATTTTCAGTTGTTGTTTGATGCCTATGTCTATCATTCGAAATAACAGCAATCAAAAATCGAAGATCGACTATTTCAGAAACCGGTTAGTTCGAGAGAATTCGAACAACCAGGTTAAACTGGAGATGAAAAACCAGCGTAACCTAAAATATCTACATCTACATCTACGTGATTACTCTGCTATTCACAATAAAGTGCCTTACACAGATTTACTGCTTATTTCATTTATCATTACTGTAACATATAACTTGGATGTACAACACTAGAGATGTATCTACTCGTTCGAGTCAAGTAATTTTGAAACCTTATCTCTGCGCTGTGTCTCATATACAGCAAATTGCCAGGCGATACCTGACAACTTGTCCCACGTTGGGCGCCAGTTATTGTACTATTTTTGAAGGGCGTGATAGCCCCATAATGTAATAAATACTAATAGGATTCATGTCTTGAGGTGGGTAGCGCAGACGTCATTATTACATACTGTGCGTCTTGTGTATGTTACCCACCAAACCCAATTTTAGAATGAACTAGTTTCGCTTAGGTCAATCTCGCTCATACTGTTACCGATAGGACAAACCAGTTTAGCCTAGGTCAAATCGGCTTATCCTAGTTAGAGTTTACATGCTTTAGGATAAACTGGTACGTCCTAGTCTGAACTAATTTCACCTAGTCGGTATCTTCTATAAGCTTTTCAAAGAAAACTGAATAAAGGAACAGAAATAAAATAGTCAATATGATTCATTAAAGTTATATATTAACTAATCAGTAATTTCACATCTGTCACTAGATCAATTTAGTCTACTACACGAAGGCTCATCTATGATGAAACGCCTCACTATAATTATACTAGCATTATAATGAAATCTTCCAAACGCAACCAGCAACTTAACACTCGCACTCGTCGATGCAAAATACCGTTCCAAACAAAGAACAGTGAGAGCGAAGAGCGGTTGAGAGGGGCGAAGGGAGAGCCAGAGATGATTCGGGAATTCCCTATTCGTACAGGCCGCGACATGCGTTCCGACTAAGCAAAATTAGTTCAGACTAGAAAGTACCATTTTATCCTAAAGCATGTAAATTCCAACTAGGATAAACCGATTCGATCTAGGCTAAACTGTTTTATCCTATCGGTAACAGGATGAACGAGTCTGACTTAAAATGAGTTCATCCCTTTGGCTCGCTTGGATGACGGTACTGGTCTCGGGGCAAATCGTGCAATTATTGATAGACATCCGACGCACAACTGAAGTCGTAGACGTTCTGGTACACACACACGCACACACTGAAATGGTAGATTCTTGAACATTTGTTATTAAAGTTGAACTGCCTTCGTCACTCTCTACACTCCGAAAAACAAAACAAGAAAAAACAAAAAATTGGTTCCATTAAATTTTTTGTGGCAAATGTCTGTTTAAGCACAAGGGGGAGTAAACTATAACACTGCCGAGCTCAAGTTACAATCAATTTTACGGGGATGTACGTTCATAAAGTAGTCCCACACGGAGCTTCGTAACGCCATTGCTGAAGAGGCAAGAAGCGACACGAAATGAACAAGAGAAAACTGCAGATATAACGAGTACAGTAAATCCTGCATCGTGTTAGGAATTCGCACTGGTTTACCTACGCTACAATGTGGGATCATAAAAGAAATTTACATGCAAACTAATGGAGACACTTTAGTCGAATTCTCGTCTACATTTTGTCTGCGATCTCCCCCCGTTAATATACAAACTGCCACACCGGGTATTATGTTGTTTATTAAAAAGCTGTAGGATTACTTGATGGTTTTTTGTTACGATTACTGTACATCAACAGCCTATGATATAAGAAGCATATAATTTAACTGAATATTTTTCATACTATTATTATTTGTAATGCAAATATTGAAAGTTATTTTATTTCCTGTTAATGTTTATAAGGCAGATGTCATTCCGCTTTGGGGCAGTGACTCACAAACGAAAGCTGCATGCTCACACACCAACGGCAGAATAGTTGAAACTAAATTAAAATCAAATGCTACTTTTTGTAATCTGCCGCAAAGTTAAGCATGCGAATTTAGAGTCTTGGTCAGCGGATTTACTCATTTAATTCACTATTCCCCAAAGTACGTTACCTTCTGCGCCGTGTAGAATGTGCTACTTGTACCAGTGATCAGTGTTCCGTCCCCTGTTCGAATTGTCGCCAAATGTCAACAGGGCTTCCCATTCATCCACAGCAGCAAGCGGTTCGCGTTTCCCTCAGGGCACTATGTGCTTCACCTCCATCTTGTCATTGCTACTGTTATTTGACTGCTTGCCCAGAATTCAGGAGCATATCCAAACAGTTTGGAGCCTTCACATGAGACCATCGAGAAGTGCTTCTCTGCATCACCCGAGCTTCACATAGGCCGGGATGGTACGACCCCATTGCGAAAAGTTGCCGCTGTTGCTGCGATCAGCTTTTGACGTTTCAGCGAGCAGCTGTGTTGGTGCCGTTACTGCTACTGCTACGCTGACGTTACGTGCCGACTTATCATCGGCGGCGATCCGAGGTTTGGCTGCTCAAATGCGCCAGCGAGTGGCGTCATGTGGAGATCGCTACTGAAAACAACGTTCAGTTAGCAGTAGCTCAATGTGAAGGGGACATTCGTATTGACTGTGCGCAGTTTTTCTGTTTTGAGCGACATGAAACGAGTTTCAAAAATAACGTCCTTCTTTCCTAAGAAACGGAAGACAACATATAAGTGACCCCTTGGGTATTATGTTGACCAGTGCCTTTTTGCTCATATATTACTTACTTTCGGAATTATTTGAGATTACCCCCAAATTTTTACACATTGTTATCCTCAGTGGACTGTTTTTGATGGTGCGACTGTAAAGTTAAATTAGAAAGTACAGAGAATTTCCACATCAGTCGTTTTAATTGAGAAGTACGAAGCATTTTGATATTCACCCATGATCTTCAGGTGGTAAATGGATTAAAATAATTGACGAAACAAAATTAGTTTTACTGTATTCACTTAGACAGCTAAAAGTATGCATTCGGGGGTAGACGTACTCATTCATGCAAATATTGAAAGTTATTTTATTTCCTGTTAATGTTTATAAGGCGAATAATAGTGATTATTTGCTTGAATTTTTCTGAACGTCTGTACCCGGATCAAAATAAAAAAGTGACTGACAGCGAAGCACAGTTGATCACGATATTGGGCACTGTCGTTGGTTTGCCGATGCCTGTGTTCGCAGTATGGCTGTAGCAACAACAGCTGTGCAGTTCCTAAGTGGACTACGTCCTCAGCCATCTTTTAACGTGAAGTATTGAGTTCGCTTTACGGATCATAATGCCCTTGTGGCTTAACAAACGCACTCCTGCATATAAAATGATACCCTGTTCCTATTATTTCTATAGCTCAATAACATGTCTTTATCCCTATTTTTCATACAATAAGCACTAATCAGGAAAACAGATTCTCTAAAGATATTCTCAGTGTCTATAATCTCAACACACTTCTACCGAAAATTTACTTATCATGAGCAATGTCCTTCGAGTTAGTTATTAGGGATGCAGAAACTCTGGCTACAAAGTACTATAAAATAATTGGAGTGGATGAAAGTGACAGAATTTCTAAGCTGTAGGCAGAGATCTAGCTGTGGATGGCAAAATGGAGAAGGGAAGACGTAAACAAAACACGTCTGCCACTGTATGCAGTTGAGTGTTTGTAGTTCTGTACTCCAGAAACTCTTCCTACGAGTAGATCTTTGATGTTGATTCTTCCTTCTCTTCCTGTGTCAACTGCAACAGCAGGAAGATCTATCTTCACACATTAAAACTCCTGAAAAATTCCCGGAGAAATGGCTGTAGGCAAAACTGCTTAACAGGGATTGCTTTATTGTATCTCCATAGAGACATTACTATTAAAAAAGAAAAACTATGTATGGGGCAGATAGAACAAAAAGATATGTTTTCCTAACTAATGGTAATATTTAATATAATTACAATTTTTCTTTTGTGATGTAAAAAGATTGAGTAGCTGGCATTCACATAGTTTTGTATAAATACTGAAAAAAGTGCAAATCAGATGCTAATATGTATGAAGCATGAAGAATACACACTGCATCTGTAGAGAACTAAAATGAAATATATAAATACAGTTGTTTTTTATAAAGAGATCTTATTTGTCAGATTTTAACCACTCAGTGTATCAAAGAAACACATTAATGCATTCGAACCTATGGTTTATGTAACTGCAAGTAAGGTTTTACCTACTGTAATGATAGAACATCATTCTAACGGTTTACATTGTACTTCATTAGAAGCAAGAAAATACATTGTTTGTAGAACATAATTATTATGGATTTAACATTTATATTCCAACTACGTTTGTTTAAAAATGAAAATCATTATGAATTGTATTGAAAATAACAGTTAGAAAAAATATTGGAGTATCTATTCAAGAACTTACAGTTACTATTTTCAAAATTTAATTATACACTCCTGGAAATGGAAAAAAGAACACATTGACACCGGTGTGTCAGACCCACCATACTTGCTCCGGACACTGCGAGAGGGCTGTACAAGCAATGATCACACGCACGGCACAGCGGACACACCAGGAACCGCGGTGTTGGCCGTCGAATGGCGCTAGCTGCGCAGCATTTGTGCACCGCCTCCGTCAGTGTCAGCCAGTTTGCCGTGGCATACGGAGCTCCAACGCAGTCTTTAACACTGGTAGCATGCCGCGACAGCGTGGACGTGAACCGTATGTGCAGTTGACGGACTTTGAGCGAGGGCGTATAGTGGGCATGCGGGAGGCCGGGTGGACGTACCGCCGAATTGCTCAACACGTGGGGCGTGAGGTCTCCACAGTACATCGATGTTGTCGCCAGTGGTCGGCGGAAGGTGCACGTGCCCGTCGACCTGGGACGGGACCGCAGCGACGCACGGATGCACGCCAAGACCGTAGGATCCTACGCAGTACCGTAGGGGACCGCACCGCCACTTCCCAGCAAATTAGGGACACTGTTGCTCCTGGGGTATCGGCGAGGACCATTCGCAACCGTCTCCATGAAGCTGGGCTACGGTCCCGCACACCGTTAGGCCGTCTTCCGCTCACGCCCCAACATCGTGCAGCCCGCCTCCAGTGGTGTCGCGACAGGCGTGAATGGAGGGACGAATGGAGACGTGTCGTCTTCAGCGATGAGAGTCGCTTCTGCCTTGGTGCCAATGATGGTCGAATGCGTGTTTGGCGCCGTGCAGGTGAGCGCCACAATCAGGACTGCATACGACCGAGGCACACAGGGCCAACACCCGGCGTCATGGTGTGGGGAGCGATCTCCTACACTGGCCGTACACCACTGGTGATCGTCGAGGGGACACTGAATAGTGCACGGTACATCCAAACCGTCATCGAACCCATCGTTCTACCATTCCTAGACCGGCAAGGGAACTTGCTGTTCCAACATGACAATGCACGTCCGCATGTATCCCGTGCCACCCAACGTGCTCTAGAAGGTGTAAGTCAACTACCCTGGCCAGCAAGATCTCCGGATCTGTCCCCCATTGAGCATGTTTGGGACTGGATGATGCGTCGTCTCACGCGGTCTGCACGTCCAGCACGAACGCTGGTCCAACTGAGGCGCCAGGTGGAAATGGCATGGCAAGCCGTTCCACAGGACTACATCCAGCATCTCTACGATCGTTTCCATGGGAGAATAGCAGCCTGCATTGCTGCGAAAGGTGGATATACACTGTACTAGTGCCGACATTGCGCATGCTCTGTTGCCTGTGTCTATGTGCCTGTGGTTCTGTCAGTGTGATCATGTGATGTATCTGACCCCAGGAATGTGTCAATAAAGTTTCCCCTTCCTGGGACAATGAATTCACGGTGTTCTTATTTCAATTTCCAGGAGTGTATGTATAGTAAGTAACTTTCAAAAATGTAACTGTCTACAAATGAAGAACCACAGTTTTATAATTATTTTATTCTAATGTCAGTTTATTTGCTATTAATTTCCTTATCATCTCTGTGTTGACAAAAGGCTTATGAGCTTGTTGCTGTGTGTTACCAGTTATATAAAAGACGTTACTCAGGAAAAGAGTTGTGAACACTCCATATTTCAAGGAATTTAAAACTTTTCTGTGTAAAATAAAACACTTTTTTGCAGTTGTTGGCTATATTTTTAAGTATCAAAACAGCTTGTAACAGTAGTTTTTGAAGGTTTTTCCCTTAACTTTCAACGAGAGGACTCCTGGGTCTTCTTTCTCTTCAAGGCAAGCGCCGACACCCATAAAACTCCATTAATCTCCCCTGTCCGTGTCAATAATATTGAAATTGCTATTTTAAATGCGTTTCTGTATCTGTCCCGAACGGGGACCTTTTCCCGAGACCGAATAGAATGAAGCATCACTGTTTCGATGCAACTAGTTGTTCTATGCGTAAGTGTACTGAAACAGTACTGTTTTGAAACACATGAGCTTGACTGGACAATACAGTTTCTGTGTCTAAATTTGACACATGACCTAGCGGAATGAATCAAGACTGTTTCGAAAAGTGAAACATTGCAGCTTCGAGGCACTGAAACATACATTGTTTTGAAACACACAAGAAGTGGTAAACTCTAGTACAGAGCTAAAAGTTAATTTCTGATATCAGTCACTGCGGTTAGGTTATTTTTCGGTAACGGTTGTAAATAACTGCCAAAAATGATTCATTCATAGTATCAAGCGCACCAACTGTATTCCTACGCATCTTAAGCTTATCCATTACGGATATTTTAGAACCTGTGATTGTTAATTGAATCTAAATACATAAAATCGCAACCTGTCACTTTTTTGAATAATTATTTATTATTCCATGAACCGGTTTTTGAATCTTTTCAGGTTCATCTTTGTGGTGTTACCGCCAGACACCACACTTGCTAGGTGGTAGCTTTAAATCGGCCGCGGTCCATTAGTACATGTCGGACCCGCGTGTCGCCACTTTCAGTGATAGCAGACCGAGCGCCACCACACGGCAGGTCTAGAGAGACGTACTAGCACTCGCCCCAGTTGTACGGACGACGTAGCTAGCGATGCACACTGACAAAGCCTCGCTCATTTGCAGAGCAGATAGAATAGCCTTCAGCTAAGTCAATGGCTACGACCTAGCAAGGCGCCATTAGCCTTACATAGCTTGTAACTAAAGAGTCTCACTTGTATCTTCAAGAGCGATGTACCACACGGATGGATTAAAGTTAAGTATTTCAGAAGCTACGTACTTTTCTTTATAGCATTCATTACGTATCCTGTTTCAGACCTCACGCCCATCTGTGTGAGCTTAGCGCGTGCCTTTCGGCTACTTCAGAGTGGCGTGGCTGTCTTGTTACGCCACAACAGTTGGCGACGAGAGTAAAAGCGGTCTTCTTTATACTTGCTTTGCTTACATTTGCTTGTGTCATGGCTTCGCCACAATCTCCAGATGTACTGTCCGAATTTTATCGCTTGCAGAATCAGCAGACGCAGGCGTTATTGGATGCCCTTGAACAGCTCGTCCAGGGTCAACGTGCAATGCAAAACGATGCGGCAGCCGCCGCTCCACCGCTACCGCAGCCACAACATGCAGTTGCACCCCCATTCCGTGATTTTCAAGCGGACGTGGAAACATGGACGGAGTGGTCACGCCAATTTGGATTCCATCTCGCCGCCTACAGAATTCAAGGTAACGAGCGGCAGCCTTTTTTATTGGCCTGTGTAGGTGTGTCCACCTACCGTGGGATAGTGAAATTGTTTCCCCGACGCGACGTAGCAACTCTGTCCTACGAAGAAATTTTGTCGGCATTAAATGCCTATTTCAAAGAAACAGTCAATGTCGTTGCAAAAAGGTATACGTTCTTTTGTACAAAGCGTACGGCCGGTCAGACTAATAGGGAGTGGGTTGCAACATTGCAAGGCCTTAATAGGAATTGTGCTTTTGAGTGTGAATGTGGACTCCCTTATTCGGATACAATGGTACGTGATGCAATTGCACAGAACGTTTCTGATGTTCGTATACGGGAACAGATTTTCAAACTAGTTAATCCCTCCCTTCAACAAGTGATAGACATATTAGATAGGCAAGACACACTTGACTTTGCACAGGAATCATTTGAAACTTCGCCAGCCGTGTGTCACATTAACCGGCCCGCCGGGCGCGCTGCACGGAACGATAAACAGCCCTCGCGCTCGTCCGTGCAGCTGCCGCCTAGCTCTCCACGTGTGCCGCGTAAGTGAGCAAATGCAGTGAAATCATGCCCGCGGTGTGCGACTAGACATTCGCGTGAACATTGCCCATCACGCCAAGCTATGTGTTTTTACTGTCATAAGAAAGGACATGTTCAAAGTGTTTGCCAGAAAAAGCTCCGATCGGCCAATCACAACCATTCCAGGCCCTTTGTTTCGCGCCGTAATCGAACCAAGAATAATCAGGCTCGTGAACCTTCGCCCATGGACATTCATGTAGTTAATTCCACTCCATCCAGTGCTACTCTCTCTAACAGTGACTGTGTTCATCCCACAAAACGTGTGCGTCGCCGTCAACGGAAATCCCGTCAGGTCGCAAGTGCTTCTGTACCTGTATCAGTTCAAATTGCACGAGACAGTCGCTCTTGCCGTCAGCAGGACAATAAACGTTTTGTAGACTTGGACTTTGAAGGCAAAGTGATCCCATTCCAGCTCGATACCGGAGCTGCAGTTTCGTTGATCAATCACGACACGTACAAACAACTGGGCAAACCTCCATTGCGTACCGCAAATGTTCAACTCACTAGTTATTCAGGACAGCCTATCCCTGTGTTAGGACAGTGCAGCCTTCATGCAAAATACAAGGGACAAACAAAACTTGTGTCATTTTACGTTCTTCGTTCTTCTACTGCAGTGAACTTGTTTGGTTTACATTTATTTCAATTGTTTAACATGTCTATAGTCAATCAGGTACTATCAGTGAACGAGACTGTGCCTTCAGCCAGTGTTTCTCGTCTATGTGAAGAATTTGCAGACATTTTTGCACCGGGCCTTGGTTGCACTAAGAACTATGAAGCACATTTGGAACTGAAAGTAAACGCGCAACCGAAATTTTTCAGAGCACGCAAGGGTGAGGTCGCAAGAACATTACACGATTTATAATCACAAGGTGTAATTGAACGTGTGCAGGCTTCTCTCTGGGCCTCACCCTTAGTAATTTTGCCAAAACCTTCCGGAAAACTAAGACTTTGTGTGGACTTCAAGGCCACTGTGAATCCCCAACTAGTGATTGCAACTTTTCCTTTACCCCGCCCAGAAGATCTTTTCGATAAACTGTGCCCGGGTAAATACTTTTCGAAATTGGACCTCACAGATGCGTACTTGCAAATACCAGTGGACGATGAATCCCAGCGCGTCTTGGTGGTTAACACGCATCTTGGTTTGTACCGATTCAAAAGACTGCCATTCGGGTGTGCCTCCGCCCCTGCATTGTTTCAGCAATATTTACAAACTGTTTGTGCGTCGGTCCCTACTGCTGCGAACTATCTGGACGATATTGTGATCTCCGGAAGGACAGCCGACGAACATTTAGCAAATCTAAGAACATTATTTCAGGTATTGCGACAAAATGGTCTTCGCTTGCGGAAGGACAAATGTGTTTTTTTTGCTCGTGACTTACCATATCTGGGACATGTCATAAATGCACAAGCCATACATCCCAGTCCAGAGCACTTCCGTGCCATACAAGACTTGCCTTCGCCGCAGAATTTGAAGCAGCTACAGAGTGTGTTGGGAAAAATTAACTATTATCATAACTTTATCCCGCATGCCTCTTCCATTTCAGCTCCGCTTCATCGCTTACGCCGTAAAGGTGTTCCGTTCGTCTGGACGACGGAATGCGAACGCGCCTTTCGCCAGTTGAAATTGGCGTTGCTTTCTAATACTTGCGTTACGCCATTCGATCCCCAGAAACCCCTTTTGTTGATGGTCGATGCATCGGATTTCGGGATCGGTGCTGTGCTTGCACACAAAGATGGATCGCATGATCGCCCTATTGCCTTTGCGTCCAAATTGCTCTCATCTGCACAAAGAAATTATTCACAGATCGAGAAAGAAGCTTTGGCTCTCGTGTTTGGTGTTACTAAGTTTCACGATTTCTTGTATGGTCGTCACTTTACCATCATCACGGACCACAAACCTTTGACATCGCTTTTTCATCCGAACAAGCCTGTACGTCCACGTACGGCGCAGAAATTTATTCGCTGGTCTATTTTCCTCTCGCAGTACCGCTACGATATCTTGTATCGGTCCACTGCTAAGCACGGAAACGCCGATGCGTTGTCCCGTTTGCCTGTTGCTGAGGATAGTGCATTCGATTCTTCCGAACTTGCTTGCATGTTCATCGATTCGGAAACCGATAAACTGGACGAATCGTTTCCGATTGATTTTCGTCGTGTAGCTACGGCCACAGCTGCTGACCCTGTCCTTGCTACCGTTGTGCGTTTTGTTGCTACGCAATGGCCCTTGTCAAAGTCACGGATCGAGGATCCGTTGGTTCGCCGATTTTTTGCTCACAAGGAGAGACTTTTTGTACGACGTGGTGTTTTGCTGTTGCGTTCGGATAATGATCAGTCCAGAGTCGTGGTCCCACGTTCGTTACAGTCCTCTGTCTTACGGCTTCTCCACCAAGGACATTGGGGTATAGTGCGAACGAAACAACTTACTCGTCAGCACTGTACTTGGTTCGGAATCGATGCCGCCATTACGAATATGTGCTCTTCTTGCATGGCGTGTGCCGAACAACAATCCGCACCGCCGCGGAAATTCTTTGCATGGCCGCAAGCCACTTCCCCTTGGCAACGCTTACGCATAGATTTTGCTGGTCCATTCTGGAATGCTCGATGGTTGGTTGTGGTCGATTCCTTCAGTAATTTTCCTTTTGCTGTCCGGATGTCTTCCACGACGTCATCTGCCACCATCCAAGCGTTGTCCGCTATCTTTTGCATTGAAGGTCTTCCACAGACTATTGTTTCCGACAATGGCCCACAATTCATGTCCACAGAATTTCAGTCATTCTGCAGGGCCAATGGTATTCAACATCTGACATCCGCGCCATTTTCGCCTCAGTCAAACGGTGCTGCTGAACGATTGGTCCAGACTTTCAAGTCACAGATGTTGAAGTTGAAAGAGTCGCATTCTCGAGAGGACGCGTTGTTGCTCTTTTTGTCTTCGTATCGCTCTCAGCCCCGAGGTGGTCGCTCGCTGGCTGAGTTGCTCCACGGTCGTCCTCATCGAACCTTGATGTCTTTGCTGCATCCGCCGCATCGGGTTCCTGTGCAGCGGCAGACTCCTGCTTTTGCCCCAGGCGACGTTGTCTACTACCGCCACTACCGAGGTTCACGGCGTTGGCTCGAAGGGCGCATTCTTCGCTGCCTCGGCTGCGCTATGTATCTGGTTTTGGGGGATTCTGGTGAGGTGTGTCGGCATCTCAATCAGCTGCGCCTCTGTCAACGCAAGGAATCTGCCGCTCCCCGTCTGCTTTCAGCGACGGTGCCGTCCGGTCAGCGCCCTGGGGACCCATCTACTGGCTCGCCTCATCCCCAGGTGTTACCGACGCTGCCTTCCATTTTGCCTCATGGCGACGCGCCGCCGCCTGTTCTCCCGCTGGCGCCGCCCGCAGTGGACGCGTCGCTGCAACCGCCTGGCGCCTCCCTGGGTCACGCGCCGCCGATCGCTTCCCGTGACCAGCTGTCCTCCGACATGGACCTCTTGCCCGCTCCGGACCAGATGTCGTCTTCACCCGTCGGGTGCCCCGACCACATGGAGGTCGACCCTTCGGCCCCTCCTGTATCTCTAAGGGCGCATACACCGCATGTTGACGTGCACCCTGAAGCAGGTTTTCAGGCGTTTCCTAGCTCCCCTCGGTCCGAATGGCAGGGTGCGGGTGGCACAGCCTCGCCTGTTGTTAGGCTCCCCACCTCATCGCATACGTCAACATGGGGTCCTCCCCACGGCGGGCGGAAGCCTTAGCGCACGACCGTTCGCCGATTTGCGGGGGAGGAATGTGGTGTCACCGCCAGACACCACACTTGCTAGGTGGTAGCTTTAAATCGGCCGCGGTCCATTAGTACATGTCGGACCCGCGTGTCGCCACTTTCAGTGATAGCAGACCGAGCGCCACCACACGGCAGGTCTAGAGAGACGTACTAGCACTCGCCCCAGTTGTACGAACGACGTAGCTGGCGATGCACACTGACGAAGCCTCGCTCATTTGCAGAGCAGATAGAATAGCCTTCAGCTAAGTCAATGGCTACGACCTAGCAAGGCGCCATTAGCCTTACATAGCTTGTAACTAAAGAGTCTCACTTGTATCTTCAAGAGCGATGTACCACACGGATGGATTAAAGTTAAGTATTCCAGAAGCTACGTACTTTTCTTTATAGCATTCATTACGCATCCTGTTTCAGACCTCACGCCCATCTGCGTGAGCTTAGCGCGTGCCTTTCGGCTACTTCAGAGTGGCGCGGCTGTCTTGTTACGCCACAACAATCTTCATATGGTTTCTGGAAGTTACATCACTATTTGTAGCATAATTCTGGGTGCCTGCTTCAGGAAGTATGGGTGGCTTGTTTCGTCAGTGTCCACCTGTCTGCTTCTATTTTGATGGCCTGTTGGTATATCACTTCACACACTTTTACACAATCTGTATTCATTTAGACTGTGACAGCGAAAGTTTTGCCAGCTCCCAGCATTATGCTAGAAATAGTGATATAAATTCCAGAAAGCATCTGCAGATGAACCTGAAAAGGTTCGAGAACAGGTTCGTGGAATAATAAATAATAATTCAAAAAGTTACTGGCTGCAGTTTTAGTATTAACATCTATTGTGAGTTATTGCAGATTGAGTTTTGTATGAGTGCAGCAGTCACAGAACACGTAGCAGTTACCACAGTTGTTGGTATCTGGCAAATATTGAATTGTGTCAAGCTGAGTTCAGTCTGTATATCTAACAAAGCTGAGATGACTAGGTTTCGAGCATCTTTCAGTTAAGGATGATTCGGTGGTTATCGATGTTTCATACAAGAAAGAATTACCTAATATAAATTGCAGTTATTTAAGGAGCTTCAGTTAGTTACAATAAATATTTGGTGCACTGTAGCTTGTATAAATCGTAATATGTCATATTACACTCCTGGAAATTGAAATAAGAACACCGTGAATTCATTGTCCCAGGAAGGGGAAACTTTATTGACACATTCCTGGGGTCAGATACATCACATGATCACACTGACAGAACCACAGGCACATAGACACAGGCAACAGAGCATGCGCAATGTCGGCACTAGTACAGTGTATATCCACCTTTCGCAGCAATGCAGGCTGCTATTCTCCCATGGAAACGATCGTAGAGATGCTGGATGTAGTCCTGTGGAACGGCTTGCCATGCCATTTCCACCTGGCGCCTCAGTTGGACCAGCGTTCGTGCTGGACGTGCAGACCGCGTGAGACGACGCATCATCCAGTCCCAAACATGCTCAATGGGGGACAGATCCAGAGATCTTGCTGGCCAGGGTAGTTGACTTACACCTTCTAGAGCACGTTGGGTGGCACGGGATACATGCGGACGTGCATTGTCCTGTTGGAACAGCAAGTTCCCTTGCCGGTCTAGGAATGGTAGAACGATGGGTTCGATGACGGTTTGGATGTACCGTGCACTATTCAGTGTCCCCTCGACGATCACCAGTGGTGTACGGCCAGTGTAGGTGATCGCTCCCCACACCATGATGCCGGGTGTTGGCCCTGTGTGCCTCGGTCGTATGCAGTCCTGATTGTGGCGCTCACCTGCACGACGCCAAACACGCATACGACCATCATTGGCACCAAAGCAGAAGCGACTCTCATCGCTGAAGACGACACGTCTCCATTCGTCCCTCCATTCACGCCTGTCGCGACACCACTGGAGGCGGGCTGCACGGTGTTGGGGCGTGAGCGGAAGACGGCCTAACGGTGTGCGGGACCGTAGCCCAGCTTCATGGAGACGGTTGCGAATGGTCCTTGCCGATACCCCAGGAGCAACAGTGTCCCTAATTTGCTGGGAAGTGGCGGTGCGGTCCCCTACGGCACTGCGTAGGATCCTACGGTCTTGGCGTGCATCCGTGCGTCGCTGCGGTCCGGTCCCAGGTCGACGGGCACGTGCACCTTCCGCCGACCGCTGGCGACAACATCGATGTACTGTGGAGACCTCACACCCCACGTGTTGAGCTTTTCGGCGGTACGTCCACCCGGCCTCCCGCATGCCCACTATACGCCCTCGCTCAAAGTCCGTCAACTGCACATACGGTTCACGTCCACGCTGTCGCGGCATGCTACCAGTGTTAAAGACTGCGATGGAGCTCCGTATGCCACGGCAAACTGGCTGACACTGACGGCGGCGGTGCACAAATGCTGCGCAGCTAGCGCCATTCGACGGCCAACACCGCGGTTCCTGGTGTGTCCGCTGTGCCGTGCGTGTGATCATTGCTTGTACAGCCCTCTCGCAGTGTCCGGAGCAAGTATGGTGGGTCTGACACACCGGTGTCAATGTGTTCTTTTTTCCATTTCCAGGAGTGTATTAATTAATTTTTGAAAAAAGCTGTTCTAGTACTCTAGATAACATGTCTATCCTACGGAATAACATGTTCCAGTTCTGACCACTCAGACCAACGAAAGATGTTCGTGCAAACCGCAAATGTTGTTTAAGGTAGTTGGGAAATGTGGATCATCCTACTGTGCCGAGCTTCGTTGTTATATATGAGAAAGGGGTGGAAGGGGCATCAGCCCCGGTCATCGACAAGAAGTGACGGCTTGACGGTGCCTTGGAGGGCACAGAGCAAAGGACGCGATCGGCAGCGTAAACACGCACACAACTGAAGGCTGGCTTTGAAATGTTATGTTGTGATCTATTGAGAGCGGCACATTTCTCAAGATCTGTTGACGGCAAACTGTAATCAAGGTTGTAAAGCATTAAGATTTTGTTGTAAATGCAGAGGAGTTCACGGCGAAGTGAGTTTGTCATTTAGTAGCTTGAATAGATAAGAGCTTTCTTGTCACACCCGGAACAAGGTGAAGAGGTCCAACGACACAGTCCAGTGGCACCACATAGCAGGTCCACTACAACGAACAACTTCAAGAACGACGAACGAAGTTGACACACACATGCAGCCAGGTGACAGATCATACCTGGAGTGGAACAAATTATATCCATCCACCTTAAGACTCCGTTTCAGCTCTCTAATGCAGGACACGAATTAGAGGTGTTAAAAGAAGAGAGGTGGAATAATAATAAGAAGAATTGTCAAGAGTTTTTGCATAAATAGCGGAAGGAGGTACGACATTGCTTGCAGCAACCGTATCGACAACTAAGAAAATAAAAGCGGACACACACAGTAATGTTCCGTGAATTAATACGAATATCCAAGAAGCTTAATTTCTTTAGAACTAGTGAAGTGCTAATAATTGATACAGAGAGTTGAAGAAGCATTATTAGTTGACAGTAGCAACTAGGTCAACAATACAATATATTCGTGTGCTTCATGAATCTCCAGCACGTGAGTAAAGAAGTATTTAGGAGGAAGAAATAGGCATCTCTGACTTTTAGAAGAAACTGACAGAGATGAAAACGAATAAGTCAACAGGTGCGAATGCAATCCAAGTTCTGTTCTACGGACAGTACTGTCTGGCACTGGCCCCTTCTTTAGCTCGCGCTCATCGCGAATCTCTCGCCCAGCGCAAAGTATACTAAATTTTCTTGAGGCAGAAATGTTTCTTTCCACGAGTTAGCAAGGATTTAGAAAGCACTGACCATGCGAAACTGTGATAGCTCTTGGATGAAATTTTCGCTGTACAGCAGTGTGTGCCAAGGTGGGACACGAATTCGGGACTTTTGCCTTTGCGGACAAGTACTACTGACGACTCAGAAGGACGACGCACAACTTGCCCTCACAGCTTTACTTCTATAGCTCAGTTAGTAGAACACTTTCCCACAAAAGGCAAATGTCCTTTGTCTCAGTCCAGCTCACAATTCTAATCCGCCAGGAGGTTTCAAGCAAGTCCTTTCCTCACTCGACGTCCTGCGAATTATGGATGAAGGACAAGAGGCGGATTCCATATTTCTAGATTTCCAGAAAGCGTTTGGTACAGTGTCCCTTTGCAGACTATTAAAAAAGATCCGAGCCTGTGGAATAGGTTCCCAGATATGTGAATGGTTCGAGGATTTCTTAAGTAACAGAACGAAGCAGGATGTCCTGGATGCTGAGAGCTCATCAGAGGCAAAGGTATCGACAGGAAAGTGTTAAAAGGGAAAGCGTGATACGACCGCCCTTGTTCTCGGTATACAGTAATGATCTAATGCTCTTTTTACACAATGAACGAAAGTGTTCAAGAATGATTACAGTCTACTGAAGTGCTCCAAGCGTACTAGGCTCCAGCTATAAACTCGTACAAGATCCTGCCGCAGCGTGTTTAAATGATAAACGCAAACACAGCGTACCGCGTATAGCATAGCAATGCCAAAATCGTGATTTCACATTAGCGCTTCCTAAAATGTTTATGAAATTCACAAAGATTTAAAAACTTCCGTGTAAATATTGACGGAAAATGCACCATACTCACTTGCTCAGAAAGTTCCTTGTGATAACGAAACGACCATAAAGAGAAACAAAACTCAACATATGGTAAGTGCACCAGAAAGCGATACGGCAAACTCAGCACTCAGCTGAGAAGTGACCACAGCAGGCAGCTACTAGCTCGCGCGTGCGCAGTGAGGCCACTAGTACCGAATTTAGAGCTGGCCCTATTCCTTTATCCCTACAGTTACCGCACGTCGCTATTAGCGCGATCAAAATAGTGATCCCGTCCACACGATGGACGGCCGCCATTCACGCTACTGGTTGTCAGTCGATTACAAGTTCGTTCATCGAGTAAAACGGACACAACGGATAGAGCGAGCAGCAGTCTGCGACTGTTTGCTGATGATGCTACAGAGTTCTGGGATGTGTCGTCGTCGAGTGACTGTAGGACAGATAATGATTCGACAGAATTTCTATTTCACGTGATAAATGGCTGTTTTCCTGTAATACTGATATGCAGTACTAGTGGTGCGCGGCTGGGCACAGTCACGGCGATTAATTTTGTTGGTGAAACGTTGCAAAGGTATACGAGCTGCAATGAACACGTAGGGTCGACAGCAGGCAAGGCAAATGGTAGGTTACAGTTTATTGCAACAGTTTCAGGAGAATGTAGCTCATCTCATTCTAGAGTACTGCTGGGATCCTCACCAAGTCGGAACAAAGGAAGAAATCTATGGACAAGCGTCTACATTTGATACGGTTAGATTCAATAAACACAGATGTGTTACAGAGATGCCTCAAGAACTCAAATGGAAATCCCTGAGAGGAACGTCATCTCTTTTACACGTCACTGCAATGAGGAAGGTACACAACCATAATTAAGGATCTACTGCAGGAAGATTCTATTAGCACCAACGTACATAATTTGGATCTTATGTATGGTGGCGTACATATAATTGTCTTTCACTCAATCCAGCTGCGAGTAGAAGAAGAAAGTGAATGACTAGTAGTGGTAAAAGGTGCCCACCGCGATTGTTGTAGAGCATGTATGTAGATGTAGACCATGTTCGTACGTAGTAATTGTGGTCACTCACTCCAATAACAGTATCATTTTATTTTGCTATAGCTAATTAGAGACTTCTGTAGTTTGTTTATATATAGCCTATATATCCTTACGAGCTGTTTATTGTACTAAAATCGTGAATATTCCGTGTATAGCAATGTAAATTTAGTTCTATGTTATTGCCATGGCAACAAAGACGAATGCATGTGCCTCTTGCAAAAACGCATCAGTGTTGTTCTGTACATGGTGAAAATATGCCAGCTGAATAATACTCCTTCTGGAGCACAATAAAGGCGAATATGAATCCCTTTACAAGACTAACAAAAGAAGTGGGTGACCAACTGCCTCAATCCTCATTCAGCCTTCATCACCAAAAGTTTTAGCAGCCGAACCTATTCATGTCCTTTTAAACACACATCATACTAAATCGGTCTACCCAGTCTCTCTTTGTAGTTAAGCCGTCACGCTCAGCATCTCCCTCTCTTCTCCACTGTCCAAAGTCTCTCTCTTTCACTGTCTCCTTTTTTTCCCATTGTCGCTTTCTCCTGTCTGTATCGCCCACTGCCTCTGTCTCCATCCCTCTCTCTCACTCTTCCTCACTGCTGTCTTCATCTCTGCCATTTTCGCTGTCTCTCTGTCCCATGGCGATTGTCTATGTCGCCGGCCAGTGTGGCCGTGCGGTTCTAGGCACTTCAGTCTGGAACGGTGCGACCGCTGCGGTCGCAGGTTCGAATCCTGCCTCGGGCATAGATGAGTGTGATGTCCTTAGGTTAGTTCGGTTTAAGTAGTTCTAAGTTCTAGGGGATTGATGACCTCAGAAGTTAAGTCCCATAGTACGCAGAGCCATTTGAACCATGTAAGCTGGTTGTTATTAAAGGTTAACCTGTGGTGGTATTAATTACCAGTGTAATCTCTGATGTCTGTAACCTCTGCTGTAATTACAGATACGTTGTGACATGCTAGGGTTTGAACCATTTTTTTCTTCTTTGTCGCTAACAGGCTGCTTGCTGTCTTTGTCGTCAGCCACCACAACCTCTCCTCCCCACACATCATTTGGGGGATCATTTGATCGGGGTTCTGACATCCAGACTGGGAAACTTTGAACATGGGTATTTGGGGATAGGGAAAAGCTCAGGTTATTAAAATCTAGGCATTGTAATGTGGAATATTATTCACTTGACAGCCAGATATTCACCCTAAGAGGTGGTTGAAATGTTTGACGTATGGGAGGTAAGAAATGAAACTAAATGTTTGCAGAATGTGTTCATAAATGTAACTAAAGAAGCGGAAAAGGGTGGAATGCTAACAAATGTACAAAAAGACTGTTAAAAAATGCAGTTTTACTATGAGAAGCTTCGGACTCAGTTTCAGCAGAGGACAGAGTGAACTTAATAAATGCTAGTACGAAAGAAAAGATACCAATCGCTATTGCGATTGCAGCAAGCGGAAAAAGAATTCCGAGCAGGGGTACAACACATTCTACCACTAATGAAGAGTAATACAGCATTCTTTCTTCATGTTTGTACAGATATGGCTTATTCATGTGGAGCTTGGTTGTGTATTAACATGCAGTTTGCAGCTGCAAGTTTACATTTTCATTATTAGTGTTTTATGATCCAACCATATCTGGTCCTCTGGAAAAAGATCGGTAAGTGGTTACAAGTGAAAACTCACGAAGTGCTACTTGTGTCACAGCAAAGAGGTACAGATGTTGATATGTCAGTAAATCTTAGCAGTCGTGTCGAGGTGATAGCCAACATTTTTTCAGCAAAGATGGTCCCAACTGACAAGTGTTCGTGTAAAATTCAGTTGCTCCTAGGAATTACAGAAGCACCAGATTGTAAAAACATCATATCAATGCCGTAATCACATTTGCAGTGGACTGGCATACACCAGCTATTTTATATGTTTTCCCAGAAACAGTAAAATGAAATTGCTGCTTTAATGAGACATTTATGGGCATGACAAAATTGGGGTTATAAAAAAAATGGATTATCAGTAAATCAAGTGGAACCAAGTGTGATATTGCTGGAACAAACTTTCACCTGCGAACACAGGTACCACGATAGTTCTGGGAACTTGTCCAGTGGTGTATTGGCCGGAGAAACCTTTTAGTGTGTCACCAACGCAAAACCTAATCTTCCTGAGTAATACCTTAGATCCCACTTCAATACAAGCAATAGATGAGTTATTCATTACAGAAAAAGGACAAATTTCGGTCGATCAAATGTTACAAATGCACGGAAATATTAAGACGAGCGTAAACCAAATATCATTACAATCAATGTATCAAACACTAGTGTTATGGTGATGCTAGCCAGATTTGTTCAGTGTACTTCTCTCTCAGGTAGAGAATGAATTGTTCAAAGGGGACAACAATCCACGAAAATTCTTTGGAATGGATTTTTACTTGTAAGAGATTTTAAAGCAACATGCAAAAAGAAGGAAGCTACAAAAATAATGTTAGCTAGGATAAGAGTTTACTTGTGAATAAAAGACCAAAAGGTTCAAAGTAGATGTAAATATGTAACATAGTTAACCAAATAGATAGACAAGGGTGATATTCGGGACGAGTTTTGTTAATGTGAAGGGGAATGTTACGTGACAAACTAGTAAGGTAACAATACAGTAAAATCTTCTCAGTTCGAACAGCTGACATAATCGTATAAATAGCTGCCAGTCAGTAAACATTTAAACATCATTAGTTTGTTAGGAAGCCAGCGACCCCGACACTTCTCAGTGCGACTGCGAGCGATCTCAGCAGCAAATGGTTAGAGGAGTGCGGACCGAACTGCCTTCAAGAGGTACATTCGCAAACACATGTTTGTAAACACTTCACAGATGGTTTTGTACATTGTGTGGTCAAAGATGAATTTATCATAGTGCTTAAGATATAATTATTAAGCAATTGACATATGCAGGAAACAATTGACATGTGCTTGCGAATGTGCCTCTTGAATGAAGTGATATGCTTGAAAACGATGGAGGAAAAAACTTATACTGTTTCTAAAACGTTAAAAACGCTTTTCCTGTATTATTTGGTATGTTTGCACTATTTATCTTTTCTTCTATTTCACACACAGTTCGTAACCTAACATCAAACCTTTTCGTGAAAGGAATATGCATTTCATCTCATTCAAGAGAGCAAATAAATCATGTATAAAGACTCACAGAGTCCGAAATGCATCGTGTACTGAATAAAACACGGGAAATTGTGACTGAAGGCGTTTTTTAATTCAGACCTCGAATGTATTGAGTACAGTCAGATTTGAAGTTAAAAAATGTGGATAAAATTAAGTCGAACTGCCTTCGTTACTCTTGTAACGTTATACAAGAGACACTATGTAGAACGCAACATCGTCTAGTAGGAGTCTGCTAAGCAGTAAAGACAGCGCAACAAATTCGTTAAGCAAATCCAGCGGAAATGAAAACAGCTGACAACCCGAGAAGAGCAGAAATGGTGCGAGCATTAGGAATGACATTGTAAAGCAGGGTTTTCTCTCGGCGACATAAATACTCCACTCTCACAAGCGTAGAGCGCTTCTTCAATAGTATCGACGGAATTCATGTCTTTTGCAGTCGAATCTCTGGGTGTTATGGTAACATCTTGTGTGCGAAATTGTTCTGGTGTTGGTCTTACACTTGCTGCTTCTTGAGAAGATCAGTGATCCATAATCACTGATAACGAAGCCCAGCATCCAGTGCTGAAGTCAACTGAGCAACCAGCGCTTATGGGTAGGCCAGGGGTTTACCGACATAGCTCCGATAAGGGCAGGAGCTGCCCTGAGCTCCACATCGCACGAGTCTGTCTGCCGTACTGGCGGGCCCGATTCAGCATTCAGCATGGCATCATGGCATCTGACATTGCGGTCCACATGACGGAATGACATGGGCAGTGATCTGGGAGCGACTCAGTACTCCCAGAAACGGCGTGAGAATCAAACAGTTACGGTAACCGCCATCTCTAAGCAGGGCTACCTACAAGGCGTGTCTGTGCTGGCATAACCTGGCGCCAGCACACCATGTGGCATAGACGTTGAGCAAAGATCGACAGAGGCCAAAGACAGACTCGCAGGAAACGCGCCGCCACCGCCCTCTCAGCCACCAGCATCAAATAGCCGCTACAGACCACACAGCCAGTAAGTTCGAGATAGTTCCGAGTCTGTCACACCGAGTAAGTTCCAGTCTGTCATCAGTCGCAGCCCAGTGGGAATGGCAGTAGCAGTTAGCTCTGCTGCTAACTCAGAGACAGGCAGCAGATAACAACCATAATTGTGAACATGTCAGACTTTGTACTTCACCAGCTGTGAGGCACACTTGGAATATAGAGAAAAGCTTGTACCACAACGAATATCTGAAGTTAAGCAAACTTCCCATACTAATGAATAAAGCACCCAGTTAATATATGCGTGAAGTTTTCGTTATAGAAAGAGGTTACTCGCCACCAAACAAAATCCTCTCCTTGCTTCTATGGTACAGTTCTACAGAGGCAACGAGACGACATAAACGTGCCTACCTCGCCATCAGCAGTAAACCGCCGCTCTGGGGCATCATTGATTTCCACTAATAGCTGATACAGCGTCCTCGGAAGTCGTGGGCCCACTGTTGGATTCAGCGGATTATTCTCTAGCTTCTGCAGCGACAGGACATCACGAAACACGTGGCAGCAGTCTGGATACTGAGTAATAAATGGAATAATCTTGACTGATGTTCTATTTCGTCCAACAGTGACATACAGGGCCTGGGTCTGCATCCTGGCGAAATAGTAGGGGGTCTCCAGAGTGGTAGTTGGCTGAAAGTTCATCAACTTGTAAAAAAAAAAAATAGTACTCGTGTCAACAGTTGCAAGTGTGGTACAGAGACAAACGCTTTTCGGAAAACAAGAAACACTGTACCTAGGCTTTTAGTATGTCATGTGAGGAAAGTGCGAGTTTGCAGAGTCCATGATGGTTGAAATCGAGGAGGTGTTTCCGTCAAATCCTCAGAGATACCTTATTATATATTTTTTCTGTGGGTTTGCAACCAATGGTGGCCAATGATTCCACATTTTTAGATTTCCAGAAGGCTTTCGACACCGTTCCTCACAAGCGTCCTCTAACCAAACTGCGTGCCTACGAAGTATCGCCTTAGTTGTGCGACTGGATTCGTGATTTCCTGCCAGAAAGGTCACAGTTCGCAGTAATAGACGGAAAGTCATCGAGTAAAACAGAAGTAATATCCGGCATTCTCCAAGGAAGTGTTCTAGGCCCTCTATTGTTCCTGATCTGTATTAACGGCATAGGAGACAATCTGAGTAGCCGTCTTAGATTGTTTGCAGGTGCTGCTGCCATTTACCGTCTTGTAAAGTGATCAGATGATCAAAACGACTTGAAAAATGATTTAGATACCTGCATGGTGCGAGAAGTGTCAATTGACCCTGAATAAAGAAAAGTGTGAAGATATTCACACGAGTACTAAAAGAAAGCAGCAAAATTTTGATTACGCGATAAGCTACACAAATCTGAGGGCTGTAAATTCTTACTAAATACTTAGGGACTACGATTACAAATAATCTAAATTGGAATGATCACATAGATAATATTGTGGGTAGAGCAAACCAAAGACTGCGATTCAGTGGCAGAGCACTTAGGAGGTGCAACAGATCTACCAAAGGGACTGCTTGTCCGCCCTATTCTGGAGTATTGCTGCGCGGTGTGGGATCCGCATCAGGTTGTAGTGACGGATGACATCGAAAAAGTACAAAGAAGGGCAGCTCGTTTTGTATCATCGCCAAATAGGGGAGATAGTGTCACAGACATGGTACGTGAACTGGAGTGGCAATCATTAAAACAAAGGCGATATTCGTTGCGACGGGATCTTCTCATGAAATTTCAACCACCAGTTTTCTCAAAAATGGTTCAAATGGAGCTGAGCACTATCGGACTTAAATTCTGAGGTCATCAGTCGCCTAGAACTTAGAACTACCTAAACGTAACCAACCTAAGGACATCACGCACATCCATGCCCGAGGCAGGATTCGAACCTGCGACCGTAGCGGTCGCGCTGTTCCAGTCTGTAGCGCTTAGAACCGCTCGGCCACTCCGGCCGGCACCAGTTTCTCCTCCGATTGCGAAAACATTCTGTTGGCACCCACCTACATAGGGAGAATTGATCATCACGATAAAATAAGAGAAATCAGGGCTCGCACAGAAACATTTAAGGGGTCGTTTTTCCCGCGTGCCGTTCGAGAGGGGAACGGTAGAGAGATAGCTTGAAGGTGGTTCGTTGAACCCTCTGCCAGGCACTTTATTGTGAATAGCAGAGTAATTACTTAGAGGTAGACGTAGATGTAGAGAGAGGCTAGCCTTCTTGTGGACAGGTGTGACATGTGCATTCTCACTGGCAGCGGCGTAATCTTTCGTGGTAGAGCCCTCATACCGCGGCTTCGCCTGTAGGAAATGCTGCGTCGTACCTGGCGGCGCACGTATTTGAAAGTGCTGCTACCGGATGGCGCCGATACTGCAAATCCACCTTGGAAGGTACCGGGGGAGGCCCGTGATTAGGCTGGGTGCTTGGCTGTAGAGATGGGGGATGCACTCTTGAACTAATTCATAGAGTTGAATCTTTCAAAGGAGTGAACAATCAGTGATTCTGAAAAAAAGAACGGTAGCTCCAAACGTTTCCCACGGCAGAGAGAGAGAGAGAGAGAGAGAGAGAGAGAGAGAGAGAGAGAGAGAGCATATCAGCGGCGCCTCTGCTGGTCACAGCACAGTGCACGCCACACAACACAGCCAGCGCCGGCCTCTGCCCTGCTTCTACCTTGGCTGCCTGCATTGTGCAGTGCCCCATTGGATTTAGTGTTTCACATATGCCGTGCCGTCTCTGTGCGTCGTCTGCCGCGCGCAGTGTCTGGCGCAGCTTGACTTCGCATCGCACTCTGTCAGCGATCGTTTCAGTCGCACGTCCTGCCCTCTGGGCAGTTGATGCGAGCAACAGGACAGAGAGCCACCTAGCGGATAACATGGGAACTACTTGCAACAACCTGCTCGCAAGAGAACAGACGATTTGTCTCGGAGCGGGTGAGTTCACCGCTCCCCCCACCCTCGGAACTCGCCCGCTCAACGCTCACCCCACCGTCTCGACTCTAGCCAGAGCGTTGAGCAAAGCGACTCAGGTGTCACTCTGGTCTCTGCGGTCTCGGCTCACGCAGTAATACAGCTCGCGGCTCGACCTGCTCGACTCAGCGGCTCGGCATCGGAGTTCGTCTCTACTGGATATTGTTCTTCGTAGTAATACCGCTACGTATATTACATTATTATGTTATGTATACATCATTTGTTTTTATTTTATTTTTGTTTAAACTGATTAGATTAGGTTCCTGACGACTCCTCTTACTATAGGATTTTTATTATGGACACTCGAATTTACGCTTTAATTACGAGCGAACCGATAAACGTATAGCAAAATGTGATACACCAATATTTTCCTTGTTTTATTCTGCGTAAGGCTATATGCAGCACTTTCGTTTTACAGTCAAATTTATAGTTTTTTTGTTATTCTGGTACGGATTTTGCGATTTTAGGCGTCTTCGGAAGGAAACGTTCACTTTAAAAATATATGGCTTGCGATGTATTTGTATGAGGTTAATGAAATTTTAATACATTGTAGCCAAATATATTGTTAATGTAAATCTCAAGTTACAACATTTTCCGATCATCCAAAAAACCACGATAGTGCAAAATAAATCAATAATCAAAAACTTTGTCATATCGTGGAAATTTCAATAAACAATACAAAATTCTTACTCATTATCTGTGTTACTTCAAACTAGGATCAAATAAGATCAAAATACAGGTATAGTACTGGAATAAACCAAGTTTAAAGGGCAATGTGCCTTCCATTTATTTTCTATTGTAAATGAGTGGTGAGTCATGAAAAAGAGCTAATTCATTTCAGGGAGTGAACAATTCTGATCCGATCTCTGAAAAGAACAGTTTTGCCCATCTCTACTTGGCTGGGG
The DNA here is from genome assembly GCF_021461395.2 of Schistocerca americana. Lineage (NCBI taxonomy): Eukaryota > Metazoa > Arthropoda > Insecta > Orthoptera > Acrididae > Schistocerca > Schistocerca americana. The sequence goes on along the minus strand of NC_060123.1, from coordinate 601,331,195 downwards.
GCAGAACAGACCATCATCCTGCGTCTCTACAATGCGTGTTGCGGGCGCCAAGGAAACTGGCTCTGGAAAGCAGGCACAGCACGCACCCGAAGACATATGTAGGAGCATGGAGGCTTTGCAGTGGGTGCCGGCGGCGAGCCGAAGGTTAGGGATCGCTGTCCACGGGAGAGGCGACCTGCTGCGTTGGCGGCAACGGCGTCGTAAGTGGGCGGGCGGAGAATTCCGTCGGCGAGACGGTCGCAGGTGAGGTCGCTCTGTAAACAGCATAGGCGGTCGCGTCACGTTGGCCAGGCGTTGTGCAGTGAAGAAATCTGAACGTTTGGCCTACGGCAGTTATCACTCAATTCGTGGAGTCGAAACTGATTTTTGGTGGCGCCGACGTGTGCCTGCTTGTACACTCGATATTTCGCTCTGAAGTTCGGGTGAAACTTTGTGGTGAAGTCTGAGCCTGGACCAGAGGGGTAAGGATGAATCAAATGGAGAATGGTCCCATGACGTCTCCTATCCAACCATTCTGCCGGAGAAATGTGAGGAGCGGGCAAAGTACGGTGTGAACCCAGAAACATCAATGGGCTCGAATGTGAAGCTTCACTCCTAGTCGTCATTCCTAAGAGCCCAATGGGCAGATTCGTCTTTTTTGCGGATTTCAAGTGCACGGTTGATTCCCAGTCACAGATTCCTACCCGTTCCCATAAATAAACTTTGGATCGCCTAGTCGGGGCACAGTTCTTCTCAAAAATTTATCTTTCAGAAGCCTATCTTTAGTTGCCGTTGGACGGAGAGACAAAGAAAATTTTTGTTGCACATACCCATGTCCGCTTGTTTGAAAATCAGTACAAACAGTATCTTTCGGAAACTTGTTTCAATATCAACGGCTTTCTTTCGGAAATGCCTGTGTTGTTTCAAAAATTTCTCGAACAAGTAACGTGCAAGGTGCCTTCTTTTTATAACTGTCTTGATGACGTCATCGTCTCTGGGAAAACACCAGAAAAATACCTGAATATTTGAAGCGTCTTTTTGAAATTTTAATTGAGGTGGGCCTCAAATGTAAGTTACAGAATTTTTTTACATTTTTTCTACTCAACGATTGTATACTTAGGACATATCATCGACGCTCGTGAATGTGAAGCTCGAAAACAAAACAAATGGCTCTGAGCACTATGGGACTTAACCTCTGAGGTCATCAGTCCCCCAGAACTTAGAGCTACTTAAACCTAACTAACCTAAGGACATCACACACATTTATGCCCGAGGCAGGATTCAACCTGCGACCGTAGCGATCGCGCGGTTCCAGACTGTAGCGCCTAGAACCGCTCGGCCACACCGGCCGGCTGAAACTCGAAGTTTTGACATTTGCGTCTTGAACGTTCGAACGAAACATTCGAATTCGACGTAATAGTGTGGCGAGAATTGGCCTGACAGTAGTATTCCATTGTGTTCGCAAAATTGTGCGAATTCCTTGGAAGAAAAAGGAGGTCCATTGTCAGAAACAACTGTTTCTGGCAAGCCTTCGAGAGAAAATAGAGAAGCGAGCGCCTAGATAGTATTGGCGGCGTTCGTCGAATACATTCGGATAACAAAAGACTCTTTCATGTAGGCACCAACGATATTCAACCAACGTGTTTGCCTAAAGGGGCCAGGAAAGGCTATATGGAGGGGTTGCCACGGAGTATCAGAATGTGACCGGACAGAAATTCCTGGCACGGAGCGGCCTTATTGTCCGCGAAAGGGGGACATTCTGCCGTCACACGGTTTTTTTGCTTATTTCAACCAAGCCACGAACAATGTTGGCGCGCCAGATGCTTAGTGCAAACTGTTCCCCAGTGACCTCTATGCAGAGCTGTTGACACTTCCTGTTGCAACGAGACGGCCTTTTCTTTAATCGTTACGAAGCAGAATCACTTCATTCAGAAGACATAAACTGTCGCGGTGCGCAAAGTATCTTCGCACTAAGAGGTCGGAAATGCATTTCTGAGAGGGCAGCCAACCTTGGCGAATGTACCTTTTTAGCAATCGTAGTGATTAGTCATGCTCTGTGGCTTGTGAGATCCTCCGTGAATCAATAGGAAAGGAATCCAGAGTTTGTGAATCAGAAGAATAAACATGTAAACAAGAGGCTTCCGATGCGTCGAATGCTACATCTGTGTCAACGGGCAAACGAAACAGTGTCTCGGCGTTTGCGTGCTTCGCTATCGAGTGATGCAGAATATCACACAACTAATTTGACAATAATAGTGAAAAGCGTTGAAACTTTTGCTCCGTGAGGTTGTGAACTTGTTTCGAGGGGTTAAGGGTCTGTGACCAGGAAAACGTTTCTGCCACACTGGTAATTATGAAATTTAGGTGACGCCACATATTATAGCCAGGGAATCGTTCTCAAGCTGACTATAATTAATGTGAGTACTGTTCAAAGTTTTGGAAGCAAATGCGATGAGACGTTTTGTCTTGCAAGATTTGTGGTATAAAACTGCCCCGATACCACGCGACGAGGTATCGACTGCAAGCGCAAGTGGTTTGACCGGATCGTAGCGCATAAGGCAAGACTGAGGAAGCGATTTACGTTTTAGGAATGAGCTTAATGTGGTAAGCCAGTTTCCCAAGAACAGCTTGCAGTTCGCGTAAATTTTTAGGAGGTAGGAATTGCTGAATTGCCTACAAATGTTTCGCCGTAGGACGAGCGCCATTGACGTCGATGATATGTTCTAAGTATTCAACTGTTGTGTAGAAAAAGTTAAAAAAAGTTCTGTAAGCTACATTTGAGGCCCGCCTCAATTAAAATTTGAAGAAGACGGTCTAGATTTTCGTGTATTTTTCTGGTGTTGGCCCAGAGACGATGACGTCGCCAAAAATGGCTCTGAGCACTATGGGACTTAACTTCTAAGGTCATCAGTCCCCTAGAACTTAGAACTACTTAAACCTAACTAACCTAAGGACATCACACACATCCATGCCCGAGGCAGGATTCGAACCTGCGACCGTAGCGGTCACGCGGTTCCAGACTGTAGCGCATTTAAGATGACGTCGTCAAGATAATTAAAAACGACAAAAAAAAAGGAGGCACCTTTCACGTTACTTGTTCGAGAAATTTTTGAAACAACGCAAGCATTTCCGAAAGATAGCCGTTGATATTCAAACAAGTTTCTGAAAAATAGGCGTTGATTTTCAAACTAGCTGTCATGGGTATGGGCAACAAAAATTTTCTTTGTCTCTTCGTCCAACGGCAACTTCGTGGTCGTGCGGTAGCGTTCTCGCTTCCCACGCCCGGGTTCCCGGGTTCGATTCCCGGCGGGGTCAGGGATTTTCTCTGCCTCGTGATGACTGGGTGTTGTGTGACGTCCTTAGGTTAGTTAGGTTTGAGTAGTTCTAAGTTCTAGGGGACTGATGACCATAGATGTTAAGTCCCATAGTGCTCAGAGCCATTTGAACCATTTTGAACCAACGGCAACTGAAGACAGGCTTCTGGAAGATCAATTTTTTGAAGAACTGTTCCCCACTAGCCGATCCAAAAATAATATATATGAGCGGGTAGGAATCAGTGAATGGGAATCAACCGTGTACCTGAAATCCGCACAAAGACGAATCTGCCCATTCGGGACTTAGGAATGACGACTAAGGGTGCCGCCCACTGACTTAATGAAATAGGTTTTAAGACACCAACTGATTCCAATGTCCGAATTCCTGCAGCCACGTCGTCAGATAATGCGTGCGGCACAGGACGTGCGCGGCAAAAGTTTGGTTGCGCGTTAGATTTCAGCGTAATATGAGCGTGAAATTCTTTTGATCATCCCAGAGTAAGGACGAACAAATGTTGATACTTGTCACAGAGCTGTTGAACTGCGGCATGGGAAACTTTTGTGTTAATGGTATGCACGTTGTTTTGTATGTCTAATCCAAAGGAATCATACAGACTTAGGCCTAAAACCGTTTTGATCCTCGTTTGTGAATCAACTGAGTGACCAAGACTTGGAGAATCGAAGTGACCACCTGAAGGCGAATAATTCTGTGCAACGAAATTGACGGATTGTACACTTGTGCCACCTGGAGTAAATGGTGGTAATCTGATGGTACACCCTCTTCTCACCAGATCCATGCTGTTGAAAGAACATTTCGCATGGATGTAAACATTGTAGAGGGGGTGTAACGAGACGTTTGGAAAATCCTGTAGAAAAGGCTAGTGTCCTATTCTTCAGTTGACCTATGTAGGACAACTGAAGGATAAGATACTTGTGCAAGTGAAAGGAAGAAAAGCGACATACTTAATGTTGGATCTGGCCCACTCGTCGCTTATAGGGTGCCTAAGGGATGCAGCGTTCTTGGAATGTTATACAACAGAATGGTTCAAATGGCTCAGAGGACTATGGGGGTTAAAGGGCTCCGGAACGCCCTATACTTGCAATGTTAAAATAACGCTTATAAATTACATCTTTCCTCACAAAGTATTTGAGGTAGGAAGTTGAACTTTTTACAGGTTATTTATTGGAATATGGGCTACAACTTAACACAGGGATTTTACAAAATTTTAGATCAGTCATTAAAAATGATTTTTTTTCAATTGTAATGAAAATTCGCAACATTTTTTTGCAATTTTTTATTTATATATTCAAAAATATGCAGTTTTTTGGAAAAAGGCTGTGTTAAATTATGCAGAAGGTACTGTGTAACATTTACTGAAAGTTTGAAACAAATATGTTTGGAAGATCCTTAGAAAACATGTAATTAGTATGAGAAAATAAAAGTTTTGGGAATCGAGCGACAAAGATTGGATTAACTTTTTAGTGCATTCCAGGTCCATAGGATGGATTGTCTTCATCCTCTGCAAACTCCTTCTCCAGCTTCCTCTTGTTCCTCCTCCTGTTTACTCTTGTTTGTATTTCTAGACTCTTTACAGCCATGTCTGCAGCCCGAAGGCGTTCCTTGTCTAAAGCAAGCATCGCTCGTTGTGTTCGTAGATTTTGCTACCATTTTCTTCAGTTGCAGTTACTGCAACACTGTTCCAAAAGTTGGTCATGTATGAAGACTTATCACATTTCAGTTGTATTTCACTAGCAAGTCCTACGTGCTTTATTATTGAGAGTTCCAGACCAACTTCACTACAATGAATACATCTTACACAGTTTGAAAAAATTCCTTTGAGAACCGACATATCAAATATTTCATTCACATCCGATTCGCCCATAAAACATTCATAGTTTTCACTCATTGAACCAAGCTTCTTCTGTGAAGTATTTTCTTTCCCACTTTGAATGCTAAGGGCAGGTGTACTTGAGAGGTTAGGTTCACTCACTTGGTTATCGTCTTTATTGTTTATAGTAATAACACATACCTTTTTGGCTTTCCAACATTTCTCCTTTTCTTAAAAGCCTTCAGAGGATTTCTAATAACTTTACTTTTACTCATTATTATACTTCAACAAAACAGAGACACAAGAAACAGAATTAATTACGAATATTTTCGAGATAACGACAGAGTAAATAAACATGATACAATCGACAATCACATCAGCGATATATATTGAACCATCACAGGTTAGCCACAACACATACTTTATCTCACATCACTAAAATGTACCTGATGAACACGGACGTTAATAATAACACCATTTGACAGCAGTTTAACAGCGCCACAGTGGGTCACGCCCATGTAGAACACATTTCAAAAAAAATTTAAAAATAGTTGTAGTCTTCGGAATTGAATAAATTATATATCTATTAAAAGGTAATAGTCTGCAGATTCAGAAAACGCAAAAAAGTAAAAATTGAACTTTTGATGATTTTGAGCCTTTCCGGAGCCCCTTAACATCTGAGGTCATCGGTCCCCTAGAACTTAGAACTATTTAAACCTAACTAACCTAACGAGAGTGAAATTTTCACTCTGCAGCGGAGTGTGCGCTGGTTTTGAAACTTCCTGGCAGATTAAAACTGTGTGCTGGACCGAGACTCGAACTCGGGACCTTTGCCTTTTGCGGGCGAGTGCTCGCCCACGATAAGAAAAGGTCCCAAGTTCGAGTTTTGGTCCGCGGTTGCAGACTGAAGCGCCTAGATGCGCTCGGCCAAGCGGCCGACCTGCTATATAAAAATTGAAACAAATAATATTAGTACTTTTATTTCTATGAAGGAATTGACAATACTTAACTCTGGAGATACATCGGCATCACAAGTGACATGCCGAAGTCCACGTTTTAAACAAAGTCCAGACAAGTAACTGATAAGGATCACAACTAGTGGTTCTAACAGAACTCTCCGGAAATACGTTCCACTAATATCAGTACACTGAGGCCATCTGAGCGGCCGGGGCTGGCAGGAGTGAAGCGCTCCTGGCGCAGCTCGGTCAAATTCCGCGCACCATTGGCCGACGTGTCCTCACTGCCTTCTCTAGTCTTGCATTCCGCGCGTGTACCTTCTTACGATCTCAAAAGATTGTGCAGGCAGAAGATCTAACACCAGTGGCTAGTGGCTCACCAGTTATTGAACTGTGCATTGTTCTTGACAAAAGAAGAAACAAAACAAAAGAACTTCGTTCCGGCGCTTGTGGTTTCGCCAGAACACCAGAACATTCCTGCCCACCCCCAAAGGGACGGACCGTCGTCGTGTATGGAGTGCGACCACGGCGGGGAATGCAAGAGTGTGGGCGCCTCGACGGGCCTGAAGCTCTGGCTGTAGGGGACGTCAAGCTTCCGGCCGCACCCCGCCATCCGGCCTGCGCTCTGGTGGAAACGTCCCCCGGAAAACGACCAGAAGGGTATGCGTCTTTCTACCTGTTGCCGAGAACTATATAAAGAAGGCGGCGACTGCTGCAGGGTGGGAGGGTGCAGCTCCATACGGAAGACGTGATGACACCCTCTGGCGGCTACTGTGGTTGCACTGTCCTCGGGATGCATGAATCTGAGGGAAATGAGACTGAAATATCATCGTGTACGAGACAGAGGCGAAGTTGATTTTGATGGCGGCGCTGCAAACCATCTGGACCTGAAACAAGATATACGCAAACGCCAAGTCAACGGACGATCTCGCCTCGCGCCCACCATCTGCTGCCGCTAAAAATACTGTAAAATATCACGCGGCGCGAAGCAATACTTGTGGCCTCCCTTCGACAATGGATGCTGAGAAGGGCGGAGCAGGTGGAGTAGTGTGCGATGGCGGTGGCCGTGAAGCATTTCCACCGGCGATGGTCCATCTCGTGGGTGCAAACAATACGAGGCGAGAAGCAGTTGCAATGCTTGATCCCTGTGCGGAGCGAAGTTTGGCCATCTGCTGCTTGAATGTTCTGACAAAACGTTCCGCTTCCCCGTTTGACTGTGGATGGAACGGTGCACAAAAGTGCGCGTCATTTATGTTGGCGGCCGAGTTTAGGTTCGTTCTGCGCATCTGACGTCACAAAACACAGTCAGCCAATGAACAGAGAACGACGTTGCCAGATCTCGACTGCAGTGGATAGCATGGACGAGTGTCTTCAGTATTAGAAACGTTCAGTCATAAATAAAGTAATAGAACAAAAGCAATGTCTTGATAGCAGACTTTCTTTTATAGAAAGTTTGGAAAAACCGTTCTTTATACCAATTGCTTCATATTCTATTAATTAATTAAACCAAACAAGCAATAAGACTCGTAATTCAGGCGATAGGAAGGAAAGGTGTTTGTATCAATCTCACGAACCGCTTTTTCGCACTAAAGAAGAGTGGTAATTGTTTATTTCCTATTGTACTTCGACGAAGCGTGAGTAATTCATAGTCATACCAAAAGTGTTTGTCAGTATTTTGCGTAACGTGTTAGACTCCTTACTTCATGAATTATATTCGTTTGAATGCAATTTTTTGAAATTTCTAGTGCTTTGTCTCTTCATTAACCCTTTCGCTGCTGCAGACATGTGCTCCCCGCATTCAGCGCTGTGCGCAATTTTGTCATCACTGCACTGCACGCCTGTGCAGACACATGGTGTTCCCACTGCTTTGACACACTTATCATTCGATTTCACAAAAACTATTTGGCCCAAAAATTTGATTTTTACACGTCTTCTTGACTGATACCTTCCCCCCATAAATGACTTAATTTTGTTTCGATGTTCAACGTAGTTATTATGCAGCATTAAATGTAGTAAACCACTGCACGAAATTTTGAAGAGTTTGCAGAGGTAGAAGTCCATAGCGTATACTTTCCGTATGGTCGATTTTAGTTGCCACAATGTTGAGAATGAAATGTGGACAAGCTACCTAAATTTCATATAAAATTTACTGTATAACAATATCTCATTTAATTTAAGTACCACATAGGTGTCGTATGTAATATTGAGAAATATTCCGTCTTTCGCGACTGTAATAAAAGTTTTATTTACACCGGACGCGTTTGGCTTTATTTTGAAGCACTTCAATCAATGAAAGGTATGGCACATACACAATGGTACTCATGTTCTCTTTCTTGTTTTTGTTCCACAGTCGCAGTTTCACCTATGGTACTGAAATATATTCCTCTTCTGCAACTGTAACAAGCGACTTATTTAGACCAGACGCGTTTCTCTCTTTTGAAGCATCTTCAGTGGACAGTATTTTGTCTCCTCCATTGCCAAGTCACCTTTCGTAGTTTTGTGCTGCGGTAACACAATATTCAACGTTTGTATTGGTAGATCAGTGTTTTAGCGAATAAATGATGTTTGTGTGTGCCACACACAAAAATTATATTTGACATAGCTCAGAGCACTTCACTGATAGACGGTATATTCAAGTCCTAATGTTTCTGTAAGTCCACAGTTTTGTTTAATGTATTTTGTCTACTTCCTTTTGATTCACTGAAGTGCTTTAAAATAAAGCCAAATGTGCTCAGTGTAAATAAAACTTTTGTTACAGTCGCAAAAGACGGAATATTTCTCAATATTACGTACGACACCTATGTGGTACTTAAATGAGATATTGTTATACAGCAAATTTTATATGAAATTTAGGTATCTTGTCCACATTTCATTCTCAACATTGTGGCAACTAAAATCGACCATACGGAAATATACGCTATGGACTTCTACCTTTGCAAACTCTTCAAAATGGTTTACTACATTTAATGCTGCGTAATAACTGCGTTGAACATCGAAACAAAATTAAGTCATTTATGGGGGGAAGATATCAGTCAAGAAGACATGTAAAAATCTAATTTTTGGGCCAAATAGTTTTTGTGGAATCGAATGATAAGTGTGTCAAAGCAGTGGGAACACCATGTGTCTGCACAGGCGAGCAGTGCAGTGACAAAATCGCGCACAACGCGGAATGCAGGGAGCACGTCTTTGTAACAGCGAAAGGGTTAATGCGGCCGTTGTGGCTTTACTTCATGAACTGCGCGCTCCCCCCTAACGTAAGCTTGCAAACTAGCTATACTATGGCGCTGCTTCTATTGGCGCGTGCGTCGTGTGCAACTGGCAACGCAGCACTCTCCCGCATCTGGGCGGGCATGCGCGAGCCGCCAAGATAAAAGAATTCAACTATAGTTAGATGCTGTATGCCAGGGGCGGGCAACCATTCCATGCGGCTCGTGAGAGCACAGCGCTGCACGTGTGCTGCTCGCGTGCAATCGTCGAAAGGGGCAGTGGCGACAGCCGGCAGGTTGCGGCAGTGTAGTACAAGGCCAAGCTGCGGACGTTGATGCGCAGCGACCACTACGTAGTGAACGTTGTATTTCAAAAACCGGAAAATGCAGAGTGAATCAAGGAAACGGAGACGTGGAGATTTGCTATCTTTTAAAAAGTAATGGGAGCATCATTTTTTCTTTGTGCAAAAACGTGAAAATTCGAAATGTTTAATATGTGGCAGTATTCTCGCTGGTCAGTGGAAGTTCAGTATTGAAGGCCATTATAATAAATTTCACAAGGACGAGCACAATTTATTGTCGGATTCTGAGCGGATGGGGAAATTGACTGAGCTTAAGAAGAGCGACCTGACGATATTAGATCCATCTGTCCTCGTTGCCGTTGTCACGAGAGATCTGCGACTTTCTCTCGTCATGTCTCTCATCTAACTGATTTAACATTTTATGGAGCACTGTTTTCAGTTTTTCAGGACGACAACAATAATAGCCCAGCGGCACGTGCAAGCTATAAAATTGCGCTTAATATAGTGAGAGCTGGAAAACCATTTGCTGAATTAATAAGCCTCGGTTAAGAGCAAACATAAGTGATGAAAATTTACGTAACTGTTTGCGTTTGTCTGTATGCAGAAATTTTGTTCCAGATATTAAACGTATTGTAAACTCCACCTGTGATAATTAAATAAAACGTATCGTAGTTAATAGGTACTCTTTCAAACCATGATTTATTTCAAGCACTCCTGCTAACCTTATTCCATCATTCAATAAAGCAAGCTAGAAAAACAAAACGCATAACAGAGGAAGGAGTGGACAGAAGGTATGGCGGGGAGGGGAGGTAAGCGGGTGGCCAGCTTGCCCCTGTGTGCACGCAGAACACCTGTTAACTGCACACGTGCAAGTGCACCGCACACGTGCAGGATTCCTGCCCGCCCCTGCTGTATGCCATTGCGTTTCAAATTCATTTGACGTGAACTGAGGGCGGTCGTCTGACGCTATTACTTCAGGTAAACCTTCTAGGTAAAAAATCGAAGACAAGACTTGAATTGTGCTACGTGACGTTGTCGAGTTCATTGCACAGCAAAAGGAAACTTGCTACGTGAGTCAACCACAATTAAGATTTCCAAAAGGGTCCCGCAAAGTCTATGTGCACACGTTGCCACGGCGACTGGGACTTAGGCCAAGCAGATAACTTTTGCGGAGGATCGGACTGATTTTCCGCACATGCGTTTCACTGTGACGTCATACGTTCTATTTGGGCGTGCACACCCTGCCAAGTACAGTGTTGACGCGCCATCTGTTTTGTAGGAACAATCCCCCACTGTCCTTTGTGAAGTAATTGCAACACTTCCTTTTGCAAAGCTTTCGGGATCAACACACGTGACTCCACTGTCACTTTGAGCAAGAACCATACCATTCTGTATAACGAGGCTATGCCGACGTGCAAAGTATCGGCGCACCACGGAGTTCTTTACGCTGTTCTAGGAACGAGGCCAAAACGTGCGAATGTAGTTGAGCAAAATGTTCAAATCTGCATCGGCTTCCGTGGCTGTACAATTTTCCTATAGTTCAGCGGAAATGACTGAAGCAATTCAGAATCGCCGCGCGAAGTGGCCGCTGGGTTTGAGGCGTTATGTCACGGACTGCGCGGCCCCTCCCACCGGAGGTTCAGTCCTCCCTCGGGCATGGGTGTGTGTGTTGTTCTTAGCATAAGTTAGGCTAGGCGCAAATTGAGACGCGTATAGCGCGTGTGGCGCGACGCAGCGCAGCGCGCGTTTTTGTAACATCACTGATTCAAATGGGACCGCGCAAATTGCGACGCGACGCGACTGGGACGCGACACGCGCCTGCGCCAGGTCGTGCAGCGTTGTGGTTGAGGCACAGTTTCTCGCGCCACGCGTCGCGCGTCGCGCGTGTCTCGCTAGCACCGTGGGAAATTTGAGGCGGGGAGCGGAAAAGTAGCCCGGCCATATACTCACTTCGGAACGGCGCATATGAGCAGTGGTAGCATTGCCCATACGATAAATTTTACCTTACTGTATACTAATTATATTGCCTTTGGGTAGTGTTTCGTTTTTCGCCATTTAAGCGCTCCAGCATTCTTCGCTATACTTTTCTGTTATCTATATCTGTATAGTTTTGTTTTGTTTTTCTTCTGCCAAGAAAAATGCATACTTCAGTAATTGATGAGCCATTGGCCGCTGGAATTGTATCATATGCCTCCGCGATGTCTTCAGATCGCAAGAAGGGACAGAGGGTAGTGAATAAGGAACTAAGGAATATTATAAAATCATGTGATTAAGAATCAAGGTAGGAAGTAAAACAAGGTTATCTTCTCGCTGCCTAGTATGCTGGCGTATGTGTACGATCTGATACAAAAATTTAGAAAGCGATAATCTCCACAGGTGTGATCCCTTTGTACTCCTCGCAAAAAGCGTCCAAGATCTGAAGTATAGGTGTCTCACTGTGATTACTCTAATATGGATGTAATAATGTAATACGACACACTGTACTACATGCATATGAACACATTTCCACTGCAAGCTAGAAACAGTCGAAAAGCAGTCACAAATAACCATGTTTTAATTGGTTCGCCGTGATGAGAAAAAGCATTTCAATTGTTGCACGCATATTATCAGCATTAATAAACTAATTATACAATAGGCTACACAAATGAAGAAAATGGTCGGTATTATTACGAAAGTAGGAATGTCCTAAAAGAGTGTTATGATTAGATACATTTAATTTGTTGAAATGTACTGCTGACAAAGGCAGATCTACTTTGATGACAATGTTTTTCGAACTCCATCTCACAAGGCACACATGGCTAGCTTGTGCATTTCTGTCGCACGCATTATCCTCTGCTGCTGACAGTACACTGACCATTGTGAAGAAATAAAATCATTTGTTAAGTTTCCGTTCCAGACGCTCATTGTTAAAAATACGGTGGGTTACGGGGATTCTACCAAAATTCCAGCAGAATTGGCAATCTATTTTTGCGTGAGTTGGTAACTTTACTCATTCGAAGAAGGATCACCGTTTGTGAATAACGGCCACATTTCTCTTGGTGACTTGTTTAATTGTACTTGCTTTGTCACAGTGTAATTTGCCAAACTCATCTCACAGCAGGTATTGCGACAGAATTCAGAAACGGAGTGCCTCATTAAACAAGTAATTGGCAATCACAGAGCTCAATAGCTTACGAAAAACCTCATAGTGTCGTTTTGCAGTAACATAAAAGAAGAAATTTCATGTTTATTTTGATACTAGGAAGCTCTTGATTCGGTTGTCGATAACTCTTAAAAAATTACAGTCACTGGAGTAAAATAAATGAAAAGGGAAGTGTAAATACTGATATATAGCCATAGAAAAGAAAGTTCCGAGTGTTTAAGAATTGGCACAACACTCTCCTCCTTGTGTGCTATCACTCGCCAAACTTTCGTTTCGGTGTCTCGAGCGGTTTAGGAGATATGAGAGATGTTGTGAGTAGTTCATTCTCGCGGACGTGAGATCAGAAGTGAGCGCGCTACATGGGATCCAATTCCTCGAGATCTGGGGCAGATAAAGACCTCCTCCCAAGTCTAAACAAAAATTCAACATTTTAGCTAATTTTCATACGCAGCAGCATATGGTGTAATAAGCATCAAACGCAAAATCATAGCTACCCCTAATTTCCGTTGCAAACTTGTTGAGTTTTGCATAGTGTCTTACCAAAATGTGTACATCACAATAAGAATGGTCATTAGCGGGATGATGGGCACTTTGCCACGAAGCTGAGATAGAACGCTACAAGTAAGGCAAAAATCAAATATTTTCAGTGAATAGTTCCTGTAAAATCGTTTGAGGAATATAACTGGTTGCGAGCGCTTCGGTTCTGTCAGCGCAGAGCGTCGCCAGTCGGTGCGTGCAAAGTTTGGTGTACGCGTCTCAATTTGCGCCTAGCCTGAGACGCGTATAGCGCGTGTGGCGCGACGCAGCGCAGCGCGCGTTTTTGTAGCTACACAGGTTCAAATGGGACCGCGCAAATTGCGACGCGACGCGACTGGGACGCGACACGCGCCTGTGCCCGGCCGCGCCGCGTTGCGGTTCAGGCAGTTTCTCGCGCCGCGCGCCACGCGAGCACTACGGGAGGGGTGAGCCGGGCGCATACGGGCAGTGGAAGTATTACCCGTCCGAAAAATACAGCCTTATGTTATACTGAATTTTATTATCACTGAGTAGTGTTTCGATTTTCGCCGTTTAAGGGCTCCATCTATTTTCGTTAATACGTAATAGTTTTCAGTTACAAAAATCTGTACATTTCTTTTGTTTTGTTTCTTCTTTTGTCAAGAACAATACACAGTTCAATAACTGGTGAGCCATTAGCCACTGGTGTTAGATCTTCTACCTCCACAATCTTTTCAGATCGTAAGAAGGGACAGACGATTCATCGTGAGGGTAGTGAATAAGGAAGTAAGGAAAGTAAAACAAGGTTACCTACTTGCTGCCTGTTATGCTGACGTATCTCTACGATCTGTTGCAAAAAGTCGAAAAGGTGTAATTTCCACAGATATGATCCCTTTTTGCTTCTGGTAAAAAGCGTCCAAGATATGAAGTACATAAGTTTCACAATCGTTGCTTGCATATACATGTAATAAAAGACATTACACTATGTACATGTGGGCATCACATTTCCACTGAAAGCTAGCAACAGTCGAAAAGCAGTCACAAATAACAATGTTTTACTTGCCTCGCCGTGATGAGAAAACGCATTTCAATTGTTCAAGCACATTATCGGCAATAATAAACCAATTATACAACAGGCTACACAAATGAAAAAAATGGTCGGTAATATTACCAAAGTAGGAATATCCTAAAGGAGTGTGGTACTTAGATATATTTAATTCGTTGAAATGTACTGCTGTCAAAGGCATATCTACTTTCATGACAACGTTTTTCGAACTCTAGCTCACAAGGCACACTTGGCCAGCTTGTGCATTCCTGTCGCGCGCGTTATCCTCTGCTGCTGACAATACACTGACCGTTGTGTTGTGCGACAGATCAATTGTTTATTTTTCTCGGTAACAACTACACTCCTGGAAATGGAAAAAAGAACACATTGACACCGGTGTGTCAGACCCACCATACTTGCTCCGGACACTGCGAGAGGGCTGTACAAGCAATGATCACACGCACGGCACAGCGGACACACCAGGAACCGCGGTGTTGGCCGTCGAATGGCGCTAGCTGCGCAGCATTTGTGCACCGCCGCCGTCAGTGTCAGCCAGTTTGCCGTGGCATACGTAGCTCCATCGCAGTCTTTAACACTGCCAGTTTGCCGTGGCACACGGAGCGCCCCTGCCGTAATAGCTTTCGTACTGGTTTTTTTTTTTTTTTTTTCTTCGCGGAAAATCGGGTCAACGAGTCTATCAGAACAGTGATAAACTTCAATTATGTGTGTTGTGGTACAGTGATGTGAAACATCCACAAGCTTAAGTGGAAAAATTGTGCATTAACGTGACATCGCATCTGCACTGAGCTGGACTCGCGTTGGACCTCACCAAAGGTATCTCACCTGCAACTAACACTCATGGAACATTACTAACACTCATAGGAACAATTGACGGTACTAACAATACTAATAACAGGCTGTGAAGTGCAATTATGAAATCGAAAGTAAGAGATCCTGCGTGTGACGAGTCAAGACCGTAACATATGGTAGGCCGTTTTTCATTCTGGAACGACCACAATTCCACCAAAACTGTACGTAAACAATAGAACAGTGAAGGAAAGCTTCTGTAAAAATTTGGGCTCGTTAACTTTAACTTAAACGGAAATAGCAAGGAACATATGGAAGGCCAACACTAACATATGTTTGTGCATCCCACGAAATAGACTAAATAGATCTGACTAAAACCAGCATTCAAATAACCGTTACTATGAATGGAAGTGACTAACAGAAAGTTGGAACCGAATTCGTTTTCTAAATGACTTTTTCCTTTACAATTAACTGTGAGATAAAGTCGACACAGTTACAAAGCCTTCTCCGCTTATCGAAGCAATTACCATAGTAAAAGACCAGAATAGTGCCTGTCAGTAAGCAATACAATCCCCCAACAGCATTAAATTCGTGTGAACTACATATATTCAACTTTAGGAAATTACGATAATTACAAACAGCCATGTCAAACACGGTGACAGAACGCAAGTCCCTCAAGTAGGTTGCTAGGCGCTGGTCGGAGTGCGTGTAAGTGTCGTAAGTAGGCCGGAGTGCGTTAACTGACACGCAACGGTGTTGCTAAGCGCGACACGTGATTCCGCGCCCTGCCACCAGAGGCAGCAGTGCCCGGGAGCTACTGCAGCGTGTCGCCTCCTGTGCACCGCGCTGGCGTTTCGCTTCGAACGCATTTCTATCCATGCCGGCTACGTGATGGCGCATCGCCCCTACGATAACTGAACAACTCTCACTAAAACTTAACAACCCTGGATCGTGTGCGGCAACTTGGTGGTGCGTGCACCACACCAACGTCAACCAGAGGCCATTCTGGAAGAGGCAATACTGGCAGTAAAGCGTCGCCGTTTGGCATGGCGTCGGGTGTTCATGACTACGTGGTAATGTCCCCAAGCCAAAAAATCGCCGCCATCGACGATATACTAAACGAGATTGGAGCTGAACTCAAAGCCAAACACGTGTCGTCAAGTGTCCTACAAACAGTCAGAAACAAGATATTCCCCCTTGCATTCCACTTAACATCCGCGGAAGCAAAGGTAGATCTCTTAAAAGAGCAAAACAAAGACCTTCTACGTGAACTACAATGTTCGGCAGACCCAGTCAAGGAGCTCCGTATTGAGACACTTAGCGAGCAGGTCAATAAACTCGAGGAGGAAAACTCCAGGCTCACAGAGATTAATCACGAACTTAGAGGGCAGGTCAGGGAGCTAACAGAAAAAGTCACGGAACAGGCTCAACAGCAGGCCAAAACTTTAACGTACGCTGCGGCCCTGTCCACCGCCCCAAAAGAACATAAACGAATTGAGGCGGCCAAGGCGAAACAGGCAACCACCCTCTTCATTAAGTCAACATCCAACCAAGACTCCAAAGCGGTGAGACAAACGCTGACCCAACACATTAATCCAAGGCAGGACAATTTACACATCAAGTCGATAAGGAATACAAAAACAGCGGTCATAGTCGAGGCAGCCACACAGGAAGATTGCCGAAAAATAATCGAAAAAGCAAAGGACATCGACAACATTACCTGTGAAGGGCCCAGAAAGAGAAAACCCCTAGTCGCGATCTATCGGGTGTCCGACACAATTACTGACAAAGACTTCTTAGAGTGCCTCTATGACCAAAACCTAAGTGACGATTTCTCGAAAGACGACTTTGACAGCGAGGTCAAAATAAGATTTCGAACAGGACCCAAGGGCAGGGGTTACAACCATCAGGTCCTTGAAGTCCCACCGAAATTATACTGGTACCTAACAAAAAAGGGCAAAGTGTACGTAGATTATCAATCACTAACTGTCAGGGATTTCACAGCCGTTAGCCAGTGTTACAACTGCTGTGACATTGGGCACACAACGAAAGGGTGCACCGAACAAGCCGCTATCTGCTCAAGGTGCGGTAAGAAGGGCCATAAACGTGCCGAGTGCCGAGCCAAGGAGGCCATCGACTGCATCCCTTGTCACAACAGGAATCGAAGGTGCAACAAAAGCAAGGGAGGTGCTTGTCAAACGTACAAACAACTCCTAGACCGCCTAATTGACAGCACAGACTATGGAAACTAGCAATCCCTCAAGTCCAACCGGTGGGAGACATAAACCTACCCAAGCACAGACGCACCCATACAAAGCACCCTCGACAATAAATCGCAATCATCAGCGTGCCATAACTTGGCGTAAGAGGCAGAAACTTCTCCCTGACGACTACCCGAATGACGGCTACATCCCAGGACTGTCACACAACACGAACTTGGAAGACAGCCACTATGCAACCATCGAATTCATAGACGACCTCACGTTAACTGGACAGATACCATCAGACGCAGCCAAACTAATCAAGAGACAAATCCTGCATTGGATAACTTTCCATACGACACTAATGAACAGAATTGACGAACTAGAAGACGAATTAATAGTAACAAGCATTACATCCTCACACAACCAAGACAACCATGACACATATAACCAACCGCAGCAACATCACAAAAGCACGACGCCGAAGAACCAAGACTACACTTCTATTCCAGTGCGCCCCCGTACCTACGACACCAAAAAATGCGAGGGGCGCATAAAGCCTGTCAGATTTGTACAAGGTGAGACCCTAAACCCCAAAGAAACAGACGTACTAGACATCCAAATCAACAAGACTGGCATACTGACGAAAGACCAACACACTGACAACACCACTCATCATCTGCAAAACAAACGAAAGATATGGCGCACTGACATACCCACAGAAGACGACGATGACATATACTGCTGCCCTTACGCCAATGAGTGCAGCGTACACAATCATCAAAGTAACAAGACCACCCCTGGGCAACCTGAAGCGACACCCGAAAGAGCCAACAGCACACGTGTGACACAAACATCCAAGGAGTCTAAACAACCGAAACGCGAGGGGAAAGTAGTTGCGTGTGACGATAATTTCCGACAACCGCGGGCGCCTCCACCCAGTGCCACAAAAGTTCCTTCTACAGGCGACCTCGGCCCCCTCTCATCACCCAAGTCCGTGTCTGCAAGAGGAACACCAGCACCACCAGCTGCCCCCCCTGCGCACACCAACAGCAGCATCAACAAAGCAGCCATCGCAGAGGGTCAGCGTGCAGCTGCCACTCAGCCGCGACACCCCAAGACGGCGCAGACGCCGACACCCGCTGCCACCACCAGCGATTTTAATTATAACAGCATAGATTTAAACTTAAAATTAAGTAGATTAGAAAAAAGGGAGCTCTTCGAAACAGCGCAAAGAATGATCATTAGGCTATACCACCCCCATGGCAACTCAGTCTGCTTTCGTACAACGGAGCAGACGGACAGAATAATCCTGAAAACAGAGAACATCCCCACGGACTCAGATAGTCTGCTAGACCTACTCCTGCAGGTTTGCGCTCGCAGAGAAGAAAAATTTGATCTCGAAAAATTATACAAAGATCACGTTAGGGCCTATGGAAGGACCTACTTCGATTTCAGTCA
This sequence comes from Schistocerca americana, assembly GCF_021461395.2. Lineage (NCBI taxonomy): Eukaryota > Metazoa > Arthropoda > Insecta > Orthoptera > Acrididae > Schistocerca > Schistocerca americana. Next base: position 601,312,458 of record NC_060123.1, on the reverse strand, counting down.
AACAGGAAGTAAGTGCTACGTTCACGTGAAGCATCCGATCTGAGGGTTGCTCAACTGAACGCCATGAGAAGCACACACGTCAGTCTGGAACTTCCACAGGTCCTGAATGAGCTAAACTGCGATATCCTGTGCATACAGGAGCCATATACGAAACAAGGCCATATCACCAATATCCCCACCCACGCGATATCAATATCGGGTAAGGCAGACTGCAAGGCGTCAGTCATAATCCTCAACACAGACATTCACCCAGTTAAAATAACGGAATTATGCACAGAACACGTTGCTACAGTGGAGATTACGTACAGGGGCGATACATGGGTCGTTGCATCGATTTATGCTCAATACAGCCATTGCATTAATCCCTATGCAAATGCTATCAGAAAAATTGCACAATACGCCGGCAATAAAAAATTATTAATATGTGCAGATATTAATGCAAAATCCACTCTATGGCACTCCAACAGAACAGATGACAGAGGACGAATAATCAATGACGTAATACATGAAAATGGACTGAACGTCATCAACGAGGAAGGACACCATCCTACATTCACAGGGCATGACGGCTCCTCATCCAACATAGACATCACCCTTGCAAATAGCGCCGCGACTACCTACATACTAGACTGGACGGTACACGACCACATTACCGCGAGTGACCATAATGTTATCACACTAACTCTACAGAAGACAGCAAACAACAACACTGCAACACAACCCAGAAGACTGCTCTTTCATAGGACAGACTGGGACACAGTAAGACACAAGATACAGGAACAATCACTGCAGAACATCAGAGGCAGTGTTGACTACAGAGCACACAAGTTAACAGAAATCATTACACACATACAAAACACCTGCATCCCCACATCACGCAAAACAAAACAGCACACCAGCCCTTGGACAGCACACCTAACACAACTCAAGCAGGACACCAGACGTAGACGCAGACTCTACCAAAGGGCAATCTCAGACAGAGAAAGACAAGTAAGACTACATGAATACCGGCTTGCCAAGGACAGATACAAACAAGAACTAAATAAGACTAGAAAAGACCAATGGAATGACTACGTAGCAAGACAAACACAACTTAACATATGGGGGGAACCTTACAAGATCGTGACCGAAAAAATCAAGAGCCCACTGGTTCTGGGAACGCTACGACAGGATGACGGGGTGATGACTAAAGGATGGAGAGGCACAGCGGAGTACCTGCTAGGCAAACTCCTTCCTGACGACATCGCCACCACAGACACACCTGAACAAGCAGCATTGAGACGAGAACTTACCACAGCCTACACCACACCAACCGTCACCTGTCCGTTTGCGCAGGAAGAGGTGGCGATAGCGATCTCAGAACTTAAAAATAAGAAAGCGCCTGGACCAGATAGTATCCACTCTGAGGTACTAAAACAGATAGCACCGCAGATCACCCCATACCTCACAACACTGCTGAACGACGCATTAAGGCTAGGCCGTGTGCCTGCAGTGTGGAAAGCCTCTAGGGCGGTCATCATCAAAAAAGCACCAGACAAAGACCCATCAGAACCCAAATCATACAGACCCATATGCCTCATCAATACACTCGCTAAAACACAAGAAAAACTCCTTTGCAAAAGATTACAAACACATCGCACACTTCGGGGACTGACACCACACCAATATGGCTTTCGGGAAGGAAAGTCTATTGACGATGCAATCAACAAAGCACTTCAAATTGTACACAACACACCTACAAAGTACACACTAGCCATTATGATTGACATCTCGGGTGCATTTGACAATCTATGGTGGCCGGCCCTCTTCAAGAGGCTCAGACACCTGCAGGTACCGGAATCCCTGTACAACAGTCTTGTAGACTACTGCAGGGACAGAACAGTCGCTTGGCACATGGACGACAAGAAAGTAATCAAACGCATTACCAAAGGTTGTCCACAAGGATCGATCTGCGGCCCCATCTTCTGGGACATAATGTTAGAACCGCTCCTAGAATTACTTGAGGAGCACAATGCGACAGATGGAGTTGTCAATTACGCTGACGACCTGCTTGTGGCAGTGTCAGCAAACAACCGTGCCCAGCTAGAAGACAGAGCCAATGATACACTCAAAACAATTACACAATGGTGCACAGACAACAAGCTCAAGGTAGCAGAAAATAAAACAACTTACACACTACTAAAGGGCATCCTGCATAGGAACCCAGCAGTCAAAATCGGGGACACAAACATTAAAAGATCAAAAGTAACACGCTACCTTGGAGTCTACATAGACGAACGGTTGAACTTCCACGAACACATACGAATATCCACGGACAAAGCAGAAAAAATACTGCACAAACTGGCAAGGCTAAACTCGAAACAATACAGACTACCACTGTCAGTCATACGAACATATCATTGCGCTCTCTTCGAGTCGGTACTATGTTTTGCTGCCAGCACGTGGGCCCATAGACTCAGCCTATCCACTAACAGAACCGCCGTACGGCGGGGGCAAAGAAGCATTCTGCTTCGACTAACAGGGGCCTTCAACACAACCTCAGTCGACGCACTTTGCGTCGTGATGGGAATCTTCCCAATAGACGTAACCATAAGATACCGTGCGGCAAGGTACTGGCTAAAGATGGGGAAACTAGACCAGGTTCGGCAGATCACTGGTGTACCATATGCTACATCACGTCAACTCAAAGCATGGCGGGTGGATACCTGGCAGAGCGAGTGGGCTAACAGCGATAAGGGCCGACGAGTCTATAGCTTTTTCCCTGACATCAAAGAACGATTAAGACTGAAGCATATCGATCCTAGCCGCGGTATGGTACATTTTCTGACAGGCCACGGCCCTTATCCCACGCACCTGAGCCGCATGAGTCTTCAGCAGACTACCAGATGCACATGTGGGGAAGAAGGCTCCCCAGAACACACTGTCCTATTCTGCGGGCAACGCACAAACATTAGACACACACTACACATTACCCGGCAGAATACCCAAGATGAAATATACACCATTCTACGAGACCCAGACCTATGTGACAAACTTAATACACTAACTGACGAAATATCCAGGTCTCTGTATACCGAATATCTAAACAATAGACCATTCAGAAGGCAAGGCCGGGGACGCAGACCACAGAGTGCCCATGAGATGGATAGCAGTACAAACACCTCGGGCGAAGACACAAATGTTGAGATAAGCCATGTCGACGACCCATTGTGGCAACCTGCGTATGAGTAGTCTAGGTACCTGAACAACATCCAACACTAAAGAACACACACATGCACACAAAATCACAAATGAGTAATAGTCAAAAGCCAGGCACTTACCCCAGGGACCTACGCATCCTGGCGAGAAGCAACACCCAGCCTGGATGGAAGGATCTTAACTGTGGTTCCCCTTAGCTGGGCCCAACCCGACGGATACTTAACGTAGATCGGGGAAAACCACCGTCCAGGCTGAGTTGCCGCGTAACCAGGAGGCGGGAACTGGTCTTACATGCACATGTACACACATACACACACACGCACATAGCACATATATACAAGAACACACACAAGAGGATATGCAGTCAAAGGTGACATGACACCTGTAAACAAGGGTTAACTCCAAGATAGGCACTTACCATACGAACCTACGCCTCCCGACGAGAGGCAACACTGGGCCTGGATGGAAGGATCTTAATTGTGGTTCCCCTTAGCTGGGCCCAACCCGACAGATACACAATGTAGATCGGGGAAAACCACCGTCCAGGCTGAGTTGCCATATAGCCGGGAGGTGCCAATCATTCATCAAGCGAGAACTTGTCTGACAAGCACACACAAACACCCACAACCACACATAATGACACAAACACAGACCTAAACAAATTCAATAAAATCATTCCATCACATCTAGACTAGTTAATATTCAATTTTGCACTATGTAAGTAGTAATAAGCTAATGAAGTATACAAGTACATATGTGAACTGTGAGTGGCGGCCAGCGTCTTGAAGGTCATTCCAAGACCCTGACCGCAACCCACACATAGGTGGTGGTAATTTCTCTATCCTTTTCTTTCCTATCTTTCTGTTTACTCCTTCTTAAATTCAAAATGAAATTGTTTTCCATTTCCGTATTATTTATATTATTTGTAATGTATCTAAAAGCTGCACAACGAACAAAAACGAACAAATAACGTAAAAGCCCGCCTCCACGTGGCAAGACTTGGGCAACAGTGTGAGTGGGATCGGGAACAGGGGAGGTAACTCACATAACCACTCCTGGGCCCGAGCCCAGTCACAGTGGCTAAGAGGCTTAATACGACCCACCATAAGCAATTAGAAGGTGGGTCAATAAATAAAGAGCAGCAAGTGAAAAAAAAAAAAAAGGTCTTTAACACTGGTAGCATGCCGCGACAGCGTGGACGTGAACCGTATGTGCAGTTAACGGACTTTGAGCGAGGGCGTATAGTGGGCATGCGGGAGGCCGGGTGGACGTACCGCCGAATTGCTCAACACGTGGGGCGTGAGGTCTCCACAGTACATCGATGTTGTCGCCAGTGGTCGGCGGAAGGTGCACGTGCCCGTCGACCTGGGACCGGACCGCAGCGACCCACGGATGCACGCCAAGACCGTAGGATCCTACGCAGTGCCGTGGGGGACCGCACCGCCACTTCCCAGCAAATTAGGGACACTGTTGCTCCTGGGGTATCGGCGAGGACCATTCGCAACCGTCTCCATGAAGCTGGGCTACGGTCCCGCACACCGTTAGGCCGTCTTCCGCTCACGCCCCAACATCGTGCAGCCCGCCTCCAGTGGTGTCGCGACAGGCGTGAATGGAGGGACGAATGGAGACGTGTCGTCTTCAGCGATGAGAGTCGCTTCTGCCTTGGTGCCAATGATGGTCGTATGCGTGTTTGGCGTCGTGCAGGTGAGCGCCACAATCAGGACTGCATACGACCGAGGCACACAGGGCCAACACCCGGCATCATAGTGTGGGGAGCGATCTCCTACACTGGCCGGACACCACTGGTGATCGTCGAGGGGACACTGAATAGTGCACGGTACATCCAAACCGTCATCGAACCCATCGTTCTACCATTCCTAGACCGGCAAGGGAACTTGCTGTTCCAACAGGACAATGCACGTCCGCATGTATCCCGTGCCACCCGACGTGCTCTAGAAGGTGTAAGTCAACTACCCTGGCCAGCAAGATCTCCGGATCTGTCCCCCATTGAGCATGTTTGGGACTGGATGAAGCGTCGTCTCACGCGGTCTGCACGTCCAGCACGAACGCTGGTGCAACTGAGGCGCCAGGTGGAAATGGCATGGCAAGCCGTTCCACAGGACTACATCCAGCATCTCTACGATCGTCTCCATGGGAGAATAGCAGCCTGCATTGCTGCGAAAGGTGGATATACACTGTACTAGTGCCGACATTGTGCATGCTCTGTTGCCTGTGTCTATGTGCCTGTGGTTCTGTCAGTGTGATCATGTGATGTATCTGACCCCAGGAATGTGTCAATAAAGTTTCCCCTTCCTGGGACAATGAATTCACGGTGTTCTTATTTCAATTTCCAGGAGTGTATTTTATTCGCCATCACACGTTATCAGTTTGGCAAGCCGTAGGTGAGTAACCAGTATCTGGCATGTGCCTATCATTCCGCCTGAGGGAACCCTCATCATTATTTTAATACTGCTCAGATCAAAAGAAGGAACAAAAACCCTTTGGAAAGTTTCCATTCCAGTCGCTCAGTGTTAAAAATACGATGGGTTACGGGGATTCAACCAAAACTCCAACAGAATTGGCGATTATTTTTTTTTTGTGTGAGTTGTTAACCTTTTCTCATGCGAAGAAACGTCACCATTTATGAGTAACGGCCACATCTTTCTTGTTGGCAGGTTTAATTGTTCTTTCTTTGCCAAAACATAGTGCAAGTTGCACGTACTCATCTTAGCTATTGCGACACAATTCTGAAACAGAGTGCCTCAATAAACAAGTAATTGGCAATCACAGAGCTTAAGAACTTACGAGAAACCTCATAGTGTCGGTTTGCAGTAACATAAGAGAAGAAATTTCATGTTTACTTTCATACTAGCGAACTCTTGTTTCTCTAGCTGTCGATAACTCTTAAAAATTACAGTCACTGGAGTGGAAAAAAATAAAAAATAAAACGGGAAGTATAAGTACTGATATAACGCCATAAATAAGAAAGTTCCGTATGTTTCCGAATTGGCAAAATACTCTCCTCCTTGCGTGCTATCATTCGCCAAACTTTCGTTTCGATGTCTCGAGCGGTTTAAGAGATATGAGAGATGTTGCGAGTATTTCATTCTCACGGGCGTGAGATCGGAAGTGATTGCGCTACATAGGGTCCATTATTTCGAGATAGGAGGCAGATAGAGACCTCCTCCCAAGTCTAAACAAAAATTCAACATGTTAGCTAAATTTCATACGCAGCAACATATGGTGTAATACGCACCAAACGCAGAATCATAGCGACCCCTATTTTTCATTGCAAACTTTTCGAATTTTCCGTAGCGTCTTACTAAAATGTGTATACCACGATAAGTATGAACATTAGCGAGATGATGGGCACATCGCCTTGACGCTGACATACAACGCTACAAGCAAGGTAAAATATTTTTACTGAATAGTTTCTGTAAAATCGTTTGAGAAAGATTACAATATGCACGGGCTTTGTTTCTGTCAGCGCAGAGCGTCGTCAACCGGTGCGTGCAAATACGTGCACGCGCCTCAATATGCGTTGACCCGCGCGACTCGTTTGCGTCGCACTGTAGTGTCCTGTCACGTCTCACGTGCTATGCGCGTCTCAATCTGCGCTTAGTCTAAGGGTTGTCGTAAAGACGGCGTCTTCTATCGATGTGGTACGTCAAAAATAAATAGAATATAGTAGTGAGTATAATAGTCGGTAAAGATTATTCACATTAATATGAATGGCAGAATAGCGAAACATAGGGCGTTATTTAACAAGCAGTGTTGCCTAATATGTAGAAAGGAAACATGGATACAAAGGGCAGCATAAGGTTTTAGATTGTGAGCGTGTGGGTGCTATTCTGTCATTCTGCGCAACGGATTACTCTGAGATGACCCCTTTACCCTGTGGCTCCTGCAAGATGCAATTTCCACCTCCACACTACTACAGAAGTCAGATAGACGGTCCTAACGTTCTAAAGAGAAATGCCTGAAAAACTTTCAGCAATAAATATCTTCTGGAGTCATCCGCTGTAAGGAAATGACGCAAAAATTCACAAAATTTCTTACGTAACTAGTGGGATACTTGGATACTGGAGTAGTGCTATTTCGTGCAAGAAAAACACGAAACTAACTAAAATTATTATTTTATTGCAAAAATTCTGAGGATTCACAATGGCACTTTTAGTTGTGAACTGAACAAGTTATTTCCGGGTTCTTTTCGGAATGTGAAGTTACCTCTTAAGGATAGGATTCGCTAATGAAATTTCTGTACAAAGTTTAAGATTGTTATTGACTTGGCAGAATGGCTGAGAGCCACGCCAACTCAACTTGAATAATTATCCGTTAGAATGTTGCTACGTACGGTAGAGGCTGTCGTATGTGAAATGTAGTGAAGTGTACTGTTGTGGAGGAAATATAGGGCTCGCTATAGCTGTAGCGCACAATACCGTAAGCTGCGATGACTGCTGTCTGCGCCGCTCACTGCTGACAAATAAGATTACTCTCGTTCTATCTGGATTGACCTTCACCAATCAAACTCTCCCTACGCCTTGATGAAGTCAAGGATTCCCTATTCTCCCCTGGTCTAACTATTGGCGTGGTACACCAGTCAGATAACCAGTCCACCACGATTCCACTCAAAAATTCGCTCGCAGATGTTTAACTATAACTCTGTCCGTTTACACCGCATAGTAAGTGCCGCAGCCAACACAGTGAACAGCACTTAATCGCAAGGACTCAATATAGAGTCGCACTTCGATTCGCTCTCAACAGAGGTGCTCTGCCAGTGAGGTACTGAGGAGAGACTTGTTCCTCGCTATTTGAGTACACGTACGAGCGCACACGTTCTCGTTACGTGTTCTCACTCAAAGAGCTACAACGGAACGGCCCCTCTCAAGAGGGGACATGAAGGGGTATGTCTTTCGGTCTCTTCCATTAAGGCCGGTTCCCACTAGGGCTGCCGCGCGTCAAAACCGCGCGTCAGCGGCGTGGTTGCCATGGAAACGGCGTCAGCGGCACGGCGAGGCGGGCTCTGCGTCGCGGTTTGACCATGTCGAACCGCTTCCGCTGCCGCGTGACGCGCCCCAGGTGCGCGCCGCCAATCACAGAACGCGCTCAGCGTGACGTCAGGTACGCAACCCCAGGCCACAATAACCTTCGGCGAACCGCTGGCGCGGACGCGGCGGCAGCTATGAAACACTTATCATCCGATTCCAAGGAAACTATTCGGTAGAAAAATTTGATTCTTGGGCATGTTACAGCCTGATATCTTCTCTCGATAAAGGGCCGAATTTCTTTTCGATATTCGTCGTGGTTACTTGCTGTATCGCATTTACGTGAACCTTTACACGAAATTTTAATGAGTGTGCAGAGGTAAAAACGCATTGCGTGGACTTTGCGTACAGTTCATTTTAGGTAATACATTATTGCGTATGAAATTTAGTCAACATATCGAAATTGCTTTTAAAGCTGAGAGCAGAACGATAGCTATCACCGTTCTCGAGATATTGAATGATATGTCGGCGGACGGGCTGTGCGGTGACCGCGCGCGGGTCGCTCGCGACGCGACCGATACTTCGTCCTGCTCGTTGTAAACCATGTGGTTGTATCAACTGGAAATTTCGTGAACAGTTCAAGAAATCTAAAAGCGTTTTTTTGCAAACGATAACTTGTAAAAAGTCGTGTATTCCGTCGCATGATAAATATCCAAAATCTGTTTATCTACCGAGATGTGAAAGAAACTACAGTTTTTCAGAAGGGATAGATGATTTCTTTTAAACAGCATTTAATAGCGTGTGGAATGAGAAGTTAAACAGAAACTAATTTGCTGGTATGTCATAAGATGTAATTTGCTAAGTATCTACAGCTATTGATTATTTCCTTTGGTAAGTAACAAACGTTTTTTTTTTCTTTATCGAGTGTACTTTATTGGTTCAAGACGCGTTTCGCCTTTTACTTTAAGGCATTTTCGGTGGAATGTAGAATGATTCAGTTTTGTTTTAAATGCATAACTGATTACTTACAGTGAATCGAGTTTTTGGCGGACATATACGTTTCCCCTCACCTGGTCACATGCTGGAGGTTGAACTAAAACTTAGATTATGGAACATAAGCAGATTTTCATGTTCGCTCTTTTTTCTTCTGTCACTAGCAGTAGACGTTTTACCGAAAACACTGATTTGAAGTCGTAACTACAGTGTGTTCACCTCATGCCCCATCCTGTTTGGTTTGTTTATGTACATGTTGCCAACCTAAAGAATTATATGCTGAAGTTGTTTGTTTATTTCTGTTCTCCTTATATCTGTATATGTGTGGGGCTAGCCAGTGATAGTTATAGAAAGTTGAAAGTGAATGCAGTAGTTGTCTGACAGTGGTTGAAAGGTTTGGTGTCCAGCTGATTTCAGTTTTGGTTTAAATGTTTTGTGGAGGAGTGCATGGAAGACTAAATTCACTGCTTACATTAACAGATAAAATAGTAGAATAGCATTTGAACAAATGATTATTATCAGAATACTATCACCCAACCCCTTTGTCCTCACTCTTTGACGCCTCATAATATGTCCTGTCAACTTACCCCTCTTGTAGTGAAAGTTGTGCCATAATTTCCTCTTCCTACTCTATTTAATTCCGTACCTCTTCTTTAGTTACACGATCCTCATATCTAGTCTTCAGCATTCTTATTGATCACCACGTTTTGAAAGCGTCCATTGTCTTCTCGACAGAACTGTTCATCGCCCACGTTTCACTTACAAGGCTGCACTCCACACAAATACCTTCGTAAAATAGTACCCAATCATTACAATTTATATTCCATGTGAACAAATTTTCTTTTTCAGAACGCTTTTCTTGCTATTCACAGTCTTCATTTTATATCCTCTCTACTTCTGCCTTCTCAATTACTGCTTCCCTTTCAAGTCATTGAAGTCTTAGAAATGCAGTTTGGTTTCTGTACAAGTTGTAGATAATCTTGTGTCCCTGTGTTTTATCGATGACATCTCCAGAGCTTCAAAGAATGTTTTAATTAAGATTGTCAAAACCTTTCTCTAAACATGCAAATGCTATAAACACAGTTTCGCTGTTCTTCAGTGTGTCTACTTAGTTAAGTGGTAGGATCAGTATTTCCTTGCGTGTTCAGACATCTCATAGGAATCTAACATTGTACTTATGTTAGTTTGTACAACCCCTCCCCCTCTCCTGTCTACATATTCCTTCCACTTTCTAGCCTTCTCTTATTTGCTTAGTTCTGGCTTGCCAAATGAGTTCTTGACAGTTGCTTCTCCTTTGAGCAAAGATTTCTTTGTTCTTTCTCATTTTCATTCCCTTATGTTTTCCAAGTGCAAAATCACGTTGCAATTTTGGACTTCCTGTCAACGTCATGTTTAGACATTTCTATTTCCAATGGCCTACTTTATTTGCTACATTTTTATATTTTTCCCTCTTGTCAGATTTAATATTTCACGTTTTATCTAACGATTTCTACTGTACCTTCTTCCCATTCTCATACTCTGCTGCATTCACCACTTCTTCTCTCAAAGATATCCATTCGTATTCTAGCGGATTCCTTCCTCTGTTTCAGTCAGCCGTTGCATTACGCTAACTTTAAGATTATCGAAAAACTGTGGGTCTTGACTTATTCAAATTCCATTTCCTTTGTTTGCTACCGTTTACTGTCTCTTTAGTTGTAAACTGCAGCTCGTAACTAATAAAGTATTGTAGGTTTGCGTCTGCACTGGGAAATGTCTAATAATTTAAAATCTGGTTTCGAAAACTTTGTTCCAAATATGTATTATTCTTTCATGATTCTTAAGCAATGTGCTAGATAGTGAAGAATGATGAATGGTAGTCATGAAATCTGTTTGTGGTGAAATGAGAAAACATGCATAATGGAATACGTGAAAGAGTACATTGTACAGAAAATGAAAAATTGGTATGTCTTCACCCAACTTCGTCTTTCCTCCATGTAGGTGTAAGATATAGTTTTTCAAACGCACCGGGAGTTTCAGTGGGTCCTGACCCGTACCTCAGTAGCTGTCCGTCATTGGCTACCGCTAGCGTCTGCCGCTTCCAGATGGGAACGCCAATTCCGCGAGCCGCCGCGTCAAAGGGGAAAACGCTTGCCGCTCCCCTTGCCGCACGACGCGCTCTAGTGGGAACCGGCCTTTACTCCTTCAGCTCAAGGCGTCAGGAATATCGTCTGCCAATCAGCATTACTCTTCTAAAACGGGAGAATGACGTTTCGTTTAAGGCGGCCAATCTGGAAATCTGTAGCATCGGCGTTTGCTGTCTCCCTGTGAAAACCTCTGAAAATGCGTGCTATTTTTGTACAGAATGCATAGGCTGGGCGCTCCCACACAGTGTAGCGGAATTTGCTTTTAAGCCGAACACGGGGTCGTTCTCCCTTTCACTCGCGCAAACGCTGTCTGCTGTACGTGACGTAGATAGGTTGACTCATCCTCTGAAGGGACCGGCCTCCTGGCATGTGGTTTGCCTCTCCCGAACTAAAAGCTGCTGTGACTGTCGCGTCTAGAATGTGCGTGTGTACGCCAGCATCGAGTATTTCACCCTCGGTGCGCACCTGCGAGTTGCTTGTTATTTGCATATCGTTCACATGGATTCATACAACATTGACTTTATCTTATCGAGTTTGGGTTCGAATGAAGTGTCTTGATGTGCGGAATGTGATTTTGAGGGCGGAATATGTAAACAATGAAGGCCAGGAGACCACAACGTCCTACAAGACGTACAGAGCTCCGTTACATCTTGTGTTAAACACGATGTGGGTATAAACCCATTCAATAGATAATATTATGTAAAGTAATGGTGATGAGGAAATGACCCATGCAATATTAAAGGATACAAATTCTGTTAAAAGGAGACTGTTAGTGAAAAAACAGTTTGTGAAGAAAAAGGAGGGGGTGGGGGGGCATAGAACATTAAGAATACTAACACATAACAGCAGTGTTAAATGTGAAGAAACTATAAAGTCATTAATCATAGAAAAATGCTAATGATAAAATCACGAGTCAGCATTATTTGTGTAAAAAGAAGGTAACTTAACATAGACAAAAAAAAAAAAAAAAAAAAAAAAAAAAGACTGTGCGATGAAGAGATAAAACAACTGACACATTAATGTGTGTACGTAAAGTGCGACGGACTATTAATATGACGATAAATGTAAAATACCTGCGCGAGAGATAAATACTCTGTGGAATTTAAGCATCTTAGTGCGAACTCGATAACGAAGATATACAGACTGTATTAAGCTACGGCAAAGAGTTTTATTATTCCATGTTGAACATTGGAAGGGAGATGTTCTGCCGGCCGCGGTGGTCTCGCGGTTCTAGGCGCGCAGTCCGGAACCGTGCGACTGCTACGGTCGCAGGTTCGAATCCTGCCTCGGGCATGGATGTGCGTGATGTCCTTAGGTTAGTTAGGTTTAAGTAGTTCTAAGTTCTAGGGGACTAATGACCACAGCAGTTGAGTCCCATAGTGCTCAGAGCCATTTGAACCATTTTTTTTTGGAGATGTTCTATGTCGGAATCAGAGGAGATTGTTGGAAGCCGCCATTAAGCCAGTAATCTATGTTTTGTGGTATTGAAGAAAATAAATACGTATAAAAGCACAAAAGGAGTATCAGGTGTGTAGTGTTTATAATCCTTAATCATTTCAAATGAAATATTCAGTGATTATAACGACGTAAGTCGTTCGGAAGTGTTGTGTGGTTTGATGGTGCGAACCTGCAGTTTTACACGGTTTGGGGATACATCGAGAATATTTCTTCAATGACCTAAATAATTTCACGAACTAAAGTTGGTCGCCACATTCCACACACATGACACAGCATAACACTTGGCTGTACCGATCGATTTCCGTAGAGCGATAAATTATCTTAGCGATGTCAGGTGGAGAAGTTCCAGCAAGGAGACTCAACGAAATCTGCTGCTGCGAAACGCATATGGTATTACCGTTTTCTTTAACTTACGGCGAACTGTAAGCAATATAGACTTCATAACCACCGCAAACATAATTAAAAGGACTCAAATAAAAGGTGCAAACAGTAAAAAAGCAATCGCTAAACCAGGCCATGAATAAAAATGAAGTAATAGTAATACGCACTCACATTAATAAAACTCTCATAAAATAAAAGAGGGAATAAAAATAAGAACTTCAAGCTGAGAATAGCCATCAGATGACAGGACGAGGTTTATTGGAGCAACCAGAAGAGAATGTTAACTCATCCACGAAACAAGTCACTCACAAAACATTCGTCTGACCATTTCTTGAGTATTGGTCGTTGATATTGGACCATTACCAGATGCTAGGAAAGAGAAAGATGATACGAAGATGAGGGACGCGCTTTATCGTCGGGCTTCTGTAAGCGCGACATTCTCGTGGAAATGTTTAACAAGCTCAGGTGGTAGACACTATAAGAGAATAATTGTGGGTCACAAAGAGATTTGCTGTTGAAATTCGAGGGCGTGCGTTCGAAGAATGGTAATGGTCGTGCGCCATACTATTTTCACATAGAAGCCTCACGGAAGTATGAAAAACTTAAATTAGATTTACAAAAAGGTGTTCTTTCCATGCACTGTTCGAGAATGGAACAAGGTGAGAAATGATACGTCTATCACAAGTAACCTCCGTTACACACAATAAAGTGGCTTACAGAGTATAAATGTAGAGGCAGATAGTTCATTCAAGCTACTTTGCATTTCCTGAGTTTTAGAGACAAATGGTCGGATGACGTGAGCTCAGTCCATCACTGCTACGTAGTTTCGTTGAACGACTGTTACCTGGCGACGTGCGACATTCTCCTGCTTACATCATCTGTAATATAAAATATACACTCCTGGAAATGGAAAAAAGAACACATTGACACCGGTGTGTCAGACCCACCATACTTGCTCCGGACACTGCGAGAGGGCTGTACAAGCAATGATCACATGCACGGCACAGCGGACACACCAGGAACCGCGGTGTTGGCCGTCGAATGGCGCTAGCTGCGCAGCATTTGTGCACCGCCGCCGTCAGTGTCAGCCAGTTTGCCGTGGCATACGGAGCTCCATCGCAGTCTTTAACACTGGTAGCATGCCGCGGCAGCGTGGACGTGAACCGTATGTGCAGTTGACGGACTTTGAGCGAGGGCGTATAGTGGGCATGCGGGAGGCCGGGTGGACGTACCGCCGAATTGCTCAACACGTGGGGCGTAAGGTCTCCACAGTACATCGATGTTGTCGCCAGTGGTCGGCGGAAGGTGCACGTGCCCGTCGACCTGGGACCGGACCGCAGCGACGCACGGATGCACGCCAAGACCGTAGGATCCTACGCAGTGCCGTAGGGGACCGCACCACCACTTCCCAGCAAATTAAGGACACTGTTGCTCCTGGGGTATCGGCGAGGACCATTCGCAACCGTCTCCATGAAGCTGGGCTACGGTCCCGCACACCGTTAGGCCGTCTTCCGCTCACGCCCCAACATCGTGCAGCCCGCCTCCAGTGGTGTCGCGACAGGCGTGAATGGAGGGACGAATGGAGACGTGTCGTCTTCAGCGATGAGAGTCGCTTCTGCCTTGGTGCCAATGATGGTCGTATGCGTGTTTGGCGCCGTGCAGGTGAGCGCCACAATCAGGACTGCATACGACCGAGGCACACAGGGCCAACACCCGGCATCATGGTGTGGGGAGCGATCTCCTACACTGGCCGTACACAACTGGTGATCGTCGAGGGGACACTGAATAGTGCACGGTACATCCAAACCGTCATTGAACCCATCGTTCTACCATTCCTAGACCGGCAAGGGAACTTACTGTTCCAACAGGACAATGCACGTCTGCATGTATCCCGTGCCACCCAACGTGCTCTAGAAGGTGTAAGTCAACTACCCTGGCCAGCAAGATCTCCGGATCTGTCCCCCATTGAGCATGTTTGGGACTGGATGAAGCGTCGTCTCACGCGGTCTGCACGTCCAGCACGAACGCTGGTCCAACTGAGGCGCCAGGTGGAAATGGCATGGCAAGCCGTTCCACAGGACTACATCCAGCATCTCTACGATCGTCTCCATGGGAGAATAGCAGCCTGCATTGCTGCGAAAGGTGGATATACACTGTACTAGTGCCAACATTGTGCATGCTCTGTTGCCTGTGTCTATGTGCCTGTGGTTCTGTCAGTGTGATCATGTGATGTATCTGACCCCAGGAATGTGTCAATAAAGTTTCCCTTTCCTGGGACAATGAATTCACGGTGTTCTTATTTCAATTTCCAGGAGTGTAAAAAATGAGTGATCAAGTGATGAAAGTCACATATAAGAATAATGTAATTAACTGAGACTATTCTCTGAATTGGTTAATTAATTGGTAACTAATTAAACCCTCGAGAATGAGTTGCGTTTGCAGATTCACTTCGTCACATAACAATCCAGACACTCTGCAAACCTCTTCAACATTCCACATCTTTGTTCTTCATGTATACATATATGGAGTCCTCTACTGCCAGAGGTCTCCGAATTGTAGCGTGTTACGTGGCGGTGTGTAACGTGACTAGGTCGGTGGGTGAGGAGCAGCCTGCTGTAGTCTAATTTCGAATCCAAAGAGTTCGTCCAAACCTGAGCAACCTCTCTTTCACCATGACTATGCTGTACCACTCGCGAGCTCTGTGACTTCTACAGCAATTTGACACCCTGGGTTCCCTATCATCGGTCATCTTCCATACAGTCCAAAACTAGCCCAACCGATTTTCATCTCTTTCTAAAACGTAAAACGTTGAGCGTTACGAAAAGCATAGCCCTCTGTCGTAGGTCAAAGCAGAAGTGACGACCGTCACTTATAGTGATTTTACATGTGTAGCTGAGTAAGAACTTAACCTACGTCTGCCAATAAAATATTCAAAATAAAATCGTGGAGCAGTACATTCCGTAATTCGTTACACGCGCTGCTCAACGCCAAGAGTTTGTGCATCCTGGCCACGACATGGAAGACCCCTTGAGATACTGGAAGGTTTCAGATAGATTGCATGATCCTGAGAAAGACATTTAGGAACCAGGTTTTAAGTTGTAAGACATTTCCAGGGGCAGATGTGGACTCTGACCACAATGTGTTGGTAACGAACTGTAGATTAAAACTGAAAAAGGTGGGAATTCAGGGAGATGGGACCTGGATAAACTGAAAGAACCAGAGTTTCGGGGAGACCATTAGGGAACGATTGACAAGAACGGGGGAAAGGAATACAGTAGAAGAAGAATGGGCAGCTTTGAGAAATGAAATAGTGAAGGCAGCAGAGGATCAAGTAGGTAAAAAGACGAGGGCTGGTAGAAATCCTTCGGTAACAGACAAAATATTGAATTTAACTGATGAAAGGATAAAATATAAAAACGCAGTAAATGAAGCATGCAAAAAGGAATACAAACGTCTCAAAAATGAGATCTACAGGAAGTGCAAATTGGCTAAGCAGGGATGGCTAGAGGACAAATGTAAGGATGTAGCTAGGCGTATATCACTAGGAGTAAAATAGATACTGCCTACAGCAAAATTAAAGAGACATTTGGAGAAAAGAGAACCACTTGTATGAATTTCAAGAGCTCAAATAGAAACCCTGTTGTAAGCAAAGAAGGGAAAGCAGAAAGGTGGAAGGAGTATATAGAGGGTCTATAAAAGGGCGATGTACTTGAGGACAACATTATGGAAATGGAGGAGGACGTAGATGAAGATGAAATAGGAGATATGATACTGCGTGAAGAGTTTGACAGAGCACTGAAAGGCCTAAATCGAAACAAGGCCACAGGAGTAGACAACATTCCATTAGAACTACTGATGGCCTTAGGAGAGCCAGCCCTGACAAAACTTTACCATCTGGTGAGCAAGATGTATGAGGCAGGCGAAATACCCTTAGACTTCAAGAAGAATATAAAAATTCTAATCCCAAAGACAGCAGGCGTTGACAGATGTGAAAATTACTGAACTATGAGTTTAATAAGTCACGGCTGCAAAATACTAACACGAATTCTTTACAGGCGAATGGAAAAACTGATAGAAGCCAACCTCGGGGAAGATCAGTTTGGATACCGTAGAAATGTTGGAACACGTGAGGCAGTACTGACCCGACGACTTATCTTAGAAGATAGATTAAAGAAAGTCAAACCTACCTTACTAGCATTTGTAGACTTAGAGAAAGCTTATGACAATGTTGACTGGAGTACTCTCTTTCCAATTCTGAAGGTGGCAGAGGTCAAATACAGGGAGCGAAATGTTATTTACAATTTGTACAGAAATTAGGTGGCAGTTATAAGAGTTGTGGGGCATGAAAGGGAAGCAATGGAGTCAGACACTGTTGTAGGCTATCTCCGATGATATTCAATCTGTACATTAAGCAAGCAGTAAAGGAATCAAAAGAAATATTCGGATTAGGAATTGAAATCCATGAAGAAGAAATAAAAACTTTGAGGTTCACCGATGACATTGTAATTCTGTCAGAGACAGCAAAGGACTTGGAAGAGCAGTTGAACGGAATGGACAGTGTCTTGAAAGGAGGATATAAGATGAACATCAACAAAAGCAAAACGAGGATAATGGAATGTAGTCGTATTAAATCAGGTGATGCTGAGAGAATAAGGTTAGTTTTGCTGTTTGCGGAGCAAAATAACTGATGATGGTCAAAGCAGAGAGGATATAATACTGGCAATGGCAAGGAAAGCGCTTCTGAAGAAGAGAAATTTGTTAACATCGAGTTTAGGTGTAAGTGTCAGGAAGTCGTTTCTGAGAGTATTTGTATGGAGTGTAGTCATGTATGGAAGTGAAACAAGGACGACAAATAGTATAGACAGGAAGAGGATAGAAGCTTTCAAAATGTGGTGCTACAAAAGAATGCTGAAGATAAGATTGGTAGATCACATAACTAATGAGGAGGTACTGAACAGAATTGGGGAGAAGGGATCGGATGGAAGCACATGTTTTGAGGCATCAAGGGTCACCAACTTATTTTTGGAGGGCAGCGTGGAGGGTAAAAATCGTGGATGGAGACCAAGAGATGAATACACTAAGCAATATCAGAAGGATGTAGGCTGCAGTAGGTACTGGGAGATGAAGAAGCTTGCACAGGATAGAGTAGCATGGAGAGCTGCATCAAACCAGTCTCTGGACTGAAGACCACAACAACAGCAACGCAAATTTTCATATCTGTGTATTTATAACTATGGCTGTAATTATATTTTAAGTTTTTATATTTTCGGTTACTTCCTCCTTAATGAACTGAAGAGGTAGCGATACAGAGGCTACATTTCTTTGTGCTGAAGGACCTATACTTTTAGTATGATTCCAGCACGAAATACATTTTCACATGTGACCTGTTATTGCCTAGACTTAACCCAACTGGATTCTCATTAGTTGGAATTATATATTTCTCAAAATGTTGTCATCATGTTCCAAAATAAGTGATGTACATACATACTCACTAGGGAACGATAAGGTGTATGGAGGAGAGTACTTCGTACCACTTCCACTCGCAAATGGAGAGGGGTCAGAACGGCCGTCTACGTACTTCCGTAGGAGACTTGAGTACTCTTTCCTTGTCTTTGCGGTTTTTAGTCGTGGTGTAATATGATGTTAACAGAATCATTCCGCAGTCTGTCGGAAATATGTCCCCATGACAGTTCATGATATTCCCTGAATGCAAGGACTGCCTGAGATTTAATTAATGTCTGGAACTATGGCCGACGTTGTGTCAAATAAGCTTGGTTGATACATTTAATGCTGTGGAAGATGGACATGTGTTCCACAACTTCTAATGCCTGTTTGTTAAGTGATTTGCACGCACTGTACTGCAATTCTTTTCTTGAGGGTTACTGGACATAGTGGACGTATTTTTCCGTTTGACTTCTCTTTAGACCTTATCTTGATTTTTTTTTTAATTGTTAATCGTTCGGTTCTCTTTCCTTTTTGTAACCATTCTTTAATATGTGCCCAAGACAAAGTGCGCTGACTATTTGCGAAGAACATGACGTTAGAAGAGCAGACACGACAAATTACAATCATAATCCTAGAATTAGAGGAGGGATATGTGAGGTCACTGGAACAAAACCAGATCGCGACGTTCTTTCTGTCCTTGAGAGATCCGTTTGGAATCGATTAATTAACTACTATGGAATAAAAAATGCCCCATAATGGAGGCGACTAGAAAGAATACACTCCAAAAGTGGTGAAAACAAATCGAAGATCTAACGAAAATGTATGGAAGAATTGTGAGAATCCGGGTACAGAAGTAAGACAACATCCACCATCAGATCAGAGGGTACTGGCACCCCAGGAAATTGGTACTATCTCTGCTGTAAGCTTCGTTCCGCCTTTCGACGGCAAAGCATCGAGCAACTGTCCGATTTTTCACAGAATATCTGCGACATCAGCAGGATGTGCGGATGGCCAGAGGAGTTTAAATGAACACGGCAAGACTGGAGCTACCAGGGACACACGCACCTGTGTAGAGTCGGTTGATGTATTAAGGACTGCAGAACAATTTGGTTTCCTGGCAAAAGGTTTAGCACAGCGATATTCCGATAAGAGGGTTTAGTAATTACGCTAACAAACTTTCCATCATCTGCCAAAGACAGGAGGAAAGTTCTGAATATATTTCTGACTGGATAAGAACAATCTCACGCAAGAGATATGGCCATGACCGGGATATGACCCACAGTAACGTGCTTCTAGATGAAGCAGAGCTCGTGAAACTGATGCTGTTATCGGCGGTATTAACCTGCAAATTGGAGGTGAGATAAAAGTAGCTTCCCCGACAACACCCCACAAGGCAGCCACTTACAGTTGTCACCTTGGACTAGATATGGGTATTCGAACAAAATATCGATATTTCGTGTCGTTGTTACATCAGACAGCACCTTAATTTGTGAAATATGGGTGTCCATGTGCCGACTTTTAGATCCTTTGTTGAATCTAAAGGAAAATATTAAACTGACTACTCCATTTGCTTCAGTAAGTGTTTACATATTTTGTAACTACAAGCGTTTGTTGTCCGGCAACAGTCCTTCCTTCATTTTCGAGAAGATCTGCATGTTGATTGTCAAACACCGCAATAGCTCAACGACAATTGACAGCAATTTTCGTGCATATCTTTAGACGTCGTAGTCTGTGGAGCGCTGAAATGTGGTGCTATACAGTTAAAATCATCACTCGAGATGGCCGCCTCCGGTAGTTGAGTGGTGTGCGTCCCCAACTCGACGCAACGAGTGTACTTACTAGTTTTCAGTTACTTACTGTTAAAAAAATAAATTAAAATAAATAAATGAATAAATAAAATAACAAAAAATCTGCATCCTTTGTACCACATCCCCATATAGGAGGGAGGAGACATCGTGGCCAGACCCCGGGTTGCGACCCCTGCCCACCTTGCCTCCGCCACCCCACTGCTTCATCCGTGCTCAGCGCAATAGAATGTCAATCCTAAGGGCCCGCGTTCGATTCCCAGCTGGGTCGTAGATTTACTTATCTGAGGGACTGGGTGTTGTGTTGTCCTAATCATCATCATTTCATCCCCATCGACGCGCAAGTCTCCGGAGTGGCGTCAAATCGATATGCTTGCAACCGTAGAACGGTCTACTCGATGGGAGTCCCTAGTCACACGACATTTATTTAACAGTCGAGATCGCAGTAACATTTGTTTACTGACCGGTTTCGGCTTATGTTAAAGCCATCCTCAGAATTTTTCGGCCCTGCAATTGTAGGAACAGCAAAGTTACAAACAGTAGTCTCACATATGGCGTTAAAATCAAATAGAGAAAAGCTGTAGCGTTGACCCCTATCATTGGTGCTGCCGGGTACTCGGTTTTCACGTGATACCACGATGCACTGTGACTGAGGGCTGTGGAGCCACGGGTTAAATAGTGTGCAATTGCCGTGTCGAGCGTGTATTACGTCAGCACCAGCCAATGGCAAACGTTTCATAAGAAGACAGGCTGGTAGGAGTTTTCAGACATGATTTAAAAAGCATATAGAAGGGTACAACTCGCACCAAATCTGCCTCTGAAAAATATCTGACGAGTAATAACCATTCAGAATGTCATATGGAAGACGATATGCAAATCCTACATACTGTTCTAAAAGGTTTCCTCTTGGATACGTTGGAGTACTTAAGATTTTCGTCACCAAAGAAACAAACTATACTTTCTCCTTAACGAACACATACAATCTTGAGATAAAGCATATTTTGATTTTTTTTCTCAGAAGATCATTTTAACTCAAGGATCTACTGTCCCTCTTTTAATTTACGACTCTTGTCTAATCTCCTGTCTTAACTTGGTTTTATGAAAATTAATTACTATAGCATTATTTATTCACGTCTCATTTGTATGTTGGCGCCACTTTGTAATCAACAAGGTTTTTATCTCGCATAGTTTTCATTTTATAGTGTACTTTGGGATCAGATAGTGTAATATATACTGGCGCATGTCGTTTGAATTTTTTACCTTTCCGTTCTTATAAATTAATAGCATAACATTAACGTATCTTAATGGTATTAAGACATGTATAGCCTTTTATCGTCAGATTACTAACGACACAATGTCGTATATGTGTTGAAGTTTCTAGATGCCAATGTCATGGAAATATCCACACACAGACAGGTACCTTTCTGTTACCATGGCACCTTGACAGCAGCAGCTGCTACAGTGGTTGATGTGTCATCTGGAGGATATTTAGTAAGTTTTCTGCAGCGTTTCTAATATGATCGCTTCTTTTTCAGCACCTAGCTTGCCATTAAAAATTTTCGCGTGATATTGCGCCAATTATAAGACGCGCCGTCATAAGGTAGCGATGTTTTTAATTTTTCCAATAGTTTATGAGTCGTCTGTGCAAAAGTTTTTGGAGATATCGACCTGGATCGATACCTTGACAGCAGTCGTGCTTACTTTTTTGGTTTTCTAGCTGTCACTTCAGCCGTTACGTTACGACGACAACGGTGTCCCTTCCAGTACACACTTCTATGATTTCATGGTTCAAATGGTTCAAATGGCTCTAAGCACTATGGGACTTAACTTCTAAGGTCATCAGTCCCCTAGAACTTAGAACTACTTAAACGTAACTAACCTAACGAGAGTGAAATTTTCACACACATCAATGCCCGAGGCAGGATTCGAACCTGCGACCGCAGTGGCCACGCGGTTCCAGACTGTAGCGCCTTTAACCGCTTGGCCACACCGGCCGGCCTATGATTTCATGGTGGCTATCTTGGCCTCTACGTTGCCTAGAAAACAGCTTAGTAAATGTACAACGATGTGTATATATTTTAATGGTTGTATCTTTTAATATAATTTTATGTGCTATTATGTCGTTATATAATACCTGTATGCCCATATAATTACCACTCTTTAGTTCATTCGTTTATCGAGAAAACATTAATAAGAACGATGTGTTTGTCATTCAGACCAATGTCAATAGATGACACTGCTTCTTCTTTCATTATGTAAGTTTGTTTATTTCATTTTAATACAAATGACTACTTCCCTGATTCTTTATAGTATTTTAACTTCTTGTGTGCTCGTACTTGGCCTACGAGAACTTACAGTGCAAAATCATACACCAACGACTTTTCAGTTCTTGTGAAAGGTTTGCCATTGGCTAGTGCTGTCGGAATCCGTAGCCGCCGCGGCAATTGCACACTATTTAACCCGTGGCTCCAGAGACATCATTTACTCTATATCGTGGTATCACGTGAGAAAGCGAGGAGGCGGCACCACCAGCCATAGGGGTAAACGCTAGAGCTTTTCTCTATTTTCCTTCAACGTCATATGTAATAGTAATGTTTGTATCTTTGCTACAGTTTTCTCTATTTTATTTCAACACCATATGTGATAGTACTACTTATAATTATTTTGTTATTCTTATCCCTGTAGGGCCCAAAAATTCTGCGGATGGTTTTAACATAAGCCGAAATGAAGAAATGTTATTGCGATCTCGAGTGTTGATCTTATCCTAAATTTTCGTACACCTTCAATGAAAGAATAACACAGTGATTGGAAATTAATTATCCTTTTCGTAATTTCTCTTTCAGCCTCCTATGTCTTTTTTAATCACTCTAAATCACGTATAAATCACATCACATATACAGTGTGTACTAAAAAACACCGACGAACTTTACGGACAGGTTCCTTGTTCAGAAATAAGTAAAAAAGGCTCTTGGGGCATGCAGTTTAGAGTCCCCTTTTGAAAGTTACTTTTTCTTGTTTTGGTTCATACTACGTCTTCCTAAAATATGAAACGCAAAGAGTTTGTAGTAGAAGAGATGTGTTTCGCAGCACCGAACATAAACAAGTGCTGTGTCTCTTATGGCATGAGCTTTAGAGCTATTGTTTTTGTTCAAGGAATCTATCATAAACTTTCTCGGTATTACTTTGGAACATCCTTATATCACTTTCATCTTGTTTTATCAATATTTTCAGGTCATTTTAGCGATGATTTTAGGATATTTTGGTTTACTAAAATCTGGACTCTGGACTCCCTTTTCTCATTCGTAAAGTAAACTAATTCTCACTAGGGGCAACTGCTCCTACTCTCCCCTCCCCCCCTTCCCCATATCCTCTCCGTGGCTCTTCGTCACAGGCTGTCCGTGTTTCTGAGTTGCTTCAAATGGCTCTGAGCACTATGCGACTTAACTTCTTAGGTCATCAGTCGCCTAGAACTTAGAACTAATTAAACCTAACTAACCTAAGGACATCACACACATCCATGCCCGAGGCAGGATTCGAACCTGCGACCGTAGCGGTCACGCGGTTCCAGACTGTAGCGCCTAGAACCGCACGGCCACCTCGGCCAGCCTCTGACTTGCAGGATTGGAACATTTTTGTTAATAATGCGACGCATTTAATTATAATATTGTATTCTCACTGTGACGTCACAAGCCAAGTCCGCCTCGCCACGTGCGAGACAGGTCCACGAAAGCTAGTGCGACGTCAGATAACAAAGAAAGAGTTCGCGGTTAATTACAACAATGTTTATTTTCCTTCAGAACACTGATCTTCTCGTTACAACTAAATCTGATGTATTTCATTTTAGAATATCAGTTTTAATTCAATGTTTGCACAACTTTGCATGCAGATTTTTCTACTCGAAGAAAAATCGGAGGCCAGAGATACATTCACAGCCTGATTCCTTAGAGACTGCTGTCGAGCTTGGTGATGTAGTAAAAAGTGAGCCCATAAACCGATCTTAGGATCGAATCCCAGTAAAAACAATAATTTTATAGTCTTCATTTCCGCTAAACGTCACGTGTGAATGATGCGTAGGTATGCCAGGAGTGAACATAATTCGGATTGCGTTTTGAACTGTAGGTACCATTTCTTCAATAGCATTACTAGGATAGAATGA
Source organism: Schistocerca americana (assembly GCF_021461395.2). Classification (NCBI taxonomy): domain Eukaryota; kingdom Metazoa; phylum Arthropoda; class Insecta; order Orthoptera; family Acrididae; genus Schistocerca; species Schistocerca americana. The sequence continues at coordinate 601,287,914 of NC_060123.1, read as the reverse complement.
GTGTGCACAAGCCGCTTAGGTGGTGCACAGTAGAAACAGCTTGCAAGCAGGCGGCCCAACCCCTCTCCTGAGCAACTCCCAACCAATCAAATCTAACGAATTTACTTCACTGTGCTTGTACACTGCAGAACAGCGTCCACCTATCTCTTTCAAGATACGACTTTCACAAGAGAACTTGTCCGTTTCTCAAAAACGGCGACAGATGTTAGAATCCGCTGAAAAACTGAACGGCTCGCAATTTCTTCAAACAGACGCCTTGATGCAGAAGAAGTACTCCTTTGCGTCGATTAGTGCCTAGTCAGGATGGGAAACTCCTGAGCTACGAAACGTAGTACTTGCTTTCTACGCCCGAGGAGGTACGAAGTGGTCACTGGCTTTCTCAGCAGTTGGCAGCAGAGCTGACGTCAGAGGCATACTAAAGACCGGGAATCTGAGTCATAAAACATTGGAACTGCTTGTGCCCTGTCGGGGACAAACTGCGCGTTGCAAAGAGGACAATGGCTATCGGATTCAGCTCCAGAGACTTCGCATCTAGAGTCTCGTTACAGTTTTGCCTTGTACAGAGACGTGCTATCACGTCCGTGACAAAGCACCACCATTTTAATGCCGCTCGAGCAACTGTTCCGACAGCAACGACAAAGTCCGTGTAGCGGCAGCAGCGGGCGAGCCTACACGTCGGCCGACGCAGCATGGGGCCCATGAGGAAGACGGACCATGTGGAGCATACCTCACAGCTCACTGCAGGTCCTATGAGTGCCAACAGCCGTTGGAGCGACTAACTATTTTAGACGAGTTTAAAAATTCTTGACCGCACATTTGAATGCATGTAAGCTCTCGATAGCACACGAGACATTTAAGAGGATTATTGGGGACCTCGTTTAGGTTTTCCTGACTTTTTTCTGCGATGTAGTGAATGATACCTGTGTAGTCTACTGCGTTGACTAGAGTGTACTAACTTACTACAATCGTTTGCGCGAATTTTAGTTCATTTAAAAGTGTGAACTGATTTTCATTACTTGATCTAGAAATACTTCCATAACAGAGGCAGGAGGCCGTTCAGATTTGGCACAGCTTTGAAATGTTCTGAGGTCTTGATTGCACAATTCTTTATTAAGTATAAATTTCCTTTAATGTACGTCTATGGTCACAAACTTTTGTTGACAGATTAGGCTGGCTCTGAGCACTATGCGACTTAACATCTGAGGTCATCAGTCGCCTAGATCTTAGAACTAATTAAACCTAACTAACCTAAGGACATCACACACATCCATGCCTGAGACAGGATTCGAACCTGCGACCGTAGCGGTCACGCGGTTCCAGACTGAAGCGCCTTTAACCACACGGCCACACCGGCCGGCTGACAGATTAGGGTTTCGGTCTATAATGACAAACTTCAGATCTGTGTTTTATAAAAACGATGTCCTAAAGTAATGCAGCCATGGTGGCATCGTCGAATGTTAAATGCAGATTCGGCACCAGCATCGTCAAATATATATAGATAATAGCATATGTTGTCAGTAGCATTTCAAAATTTTATAGTCAGACTGAAGATACCAATCAAGCTTTAATACAAAGCTCATGAGACTGAGCACATAAACTGAACACAGTAGTAATCTTGTAAGTGGGCTGTTTAGGTTTCTATGTTGGAACGCCACGTAGCGCTCTCTATGAAAATCACTGGCTGTGCTGTGTGCAGTCTGTGGCTGGTTTGCATTGTTGGAATATTTGCTATTGTAGTATTGGGCAGTTGGATGTGAACAGCGCGTAGCGTAGCTCACTTGGAGGTGAGCCACCAGCAGTGGTGGATGTGGGGAGTGAGATGGCGGAGTTTTGAGAGCGGATGATCTGGACGTGTATTCATCAGAGAGGGTATATTTGTAAGACTGGATGTCATGAACTGATATATATTATGACTTTTGAACACTATTAAAGTAAATACATTGTTTGTTCTCTATCAAAAGCTTTCATTTGCTAACTATGCCTATCAGTAGTTAGTGCCTCTAGTAGTTAGAATCTTTTATTTAGCTGGCAGTATTGGCTCTCACTGTATTGCAGTAGTTCGAGTAACGAAGATTTTTGTGAGGTAAGTGATTCATGAAAGGTATGGATTATTGTAAGTCAGGGCCATTCTTTTATAGGGATTATTGAAAGTCAGATTGCGTTGCGCTAAAAATATTGTGTGTCAGTTTAGTGATGATCAGAATAAGTAAAGAGAGAAATGTCTGAGTACGTTCAGTTTTACTCAGCTGTTTGAAAATCAAATGACGTAAGAGGTTTAACAGCACTGTTATTCATAAATTTTTCTAAGGGCAGGTTTCAATCTCATCTCATGTAGGCGTATTGAAGGTGCTGTGTGTTCGAATAGAGCCAGTGCTACTGGTTGCTGTGGCCTCAGCAACCAGAGACTACGGTCGTGTGAGTGTGAGTTGCCTTTGTGTGTGTGTGTGTGTGTGCGCGCGCGCGCTCTCGTACGTTCTATCTCCGCCGAAGGCTTTGTTGCCAAAAGATTTTCTGACAGTCTTTTTGTTGTGCCCATCTGCGACTCAGCATCTCCGGTATATGGTGAGTAGCAACCATCCTTTTCATAATCATAGACTTTAGCATTTCACATATATGTTAACATAATACCTTGTAACCTCCCCACAAAATTATGAAATTGAAATTAAAATAATTATTATGGATAGCGATTCTAATTTTTGTGTGACCTCAGAACAAAACTGGTTCCCATTTAAAGTAACCAAAAAACTCTTTTCTCATTTAATGTAAGCACGAAACAGAAAAATTCCTAAGCCTCATAATAAAAAAAAAAAATTCAGTAACCTGGTAAAATTTGGACGACAGCAGTGCTGCGTCGTGGCCCTGTAAGATCATTCTGAATAAAAAGCAAAAATTCTTACCTCAATAAAAACGGCGAATATATCTGCTCTTACTTAACATTTTTCCGGCACAGCTCCGTGCAATGCTGGCCTATACATTTGTGATTTGTGAAAAGAAGCAACTGATTTTTTTTGAAATGAATGCTTTTTTTTTAAAAAAAATTACTTTATATTATTAAAATTATTATTAGGACATTTTTAAAATATTTGGATGACAGTTCAGATACATTACTAGATATGCGCGGCGCTGCTTCTTTACCTTATACAATAATACTCCAGATTCCCGACCAGAGGAGACTGCAGACAAGCGCAAACCACCTCAGACAAGCGACTAGCCACAACTAACTGCTACAGTTACACAGTTCGTACTGCAGTCAACACTGCTCTCTGGTCAGCGATTCTCATATCGCAGGCAGCGCATACCTCTTACAACCTCAACTCGATCCTGAGAAAATGGTGTCACCACGAATGACCGTATCTTTTGTCTCCGTTGTCTTAGAAGGTTAAATATTTTACACTGCCACTGTACCGTAGACTTTGGTATTTGTCATCGATTTCAATTCGATACCTCTTCCTGCTCATGAGAAAAAGGTGTATTAACAGACGGGTGGACAGCGGACAACGTATGTGATTTATTATAAGTGAAAAAATTTCGTATTCCTTCCTTTACTTGTACTGAGAAACCTTACTTGCTGGCAGATTTTATGATTCTAAGTGGACGAGAAGTACACTATACGTTTTGATGAGAGAGTTTGCAGCTATCAAAATATGTCACTTAAACAGCCATATGTTTTGATATGATTGACTTACAAGCATAAATTTTTTTACACCACCAAGCAAGCAAGAGCCAACGGCCATGCCGCAGTGGTAACACCGGTTCCCGTTAGATCACCGAAGTTCAGCGCTGTTGGGCTTGGCTAGCACTGGGATGCGTCAACGACGGGTCAGTCGAGTGCTGCTGGCAAGCTGGGCGCACTCAGCACTTGCGAGGCCACCACCGGTCACTAAAACTGACTACGCCCGGGAGAACGATGTGCCGACCACCGTATCCGCGTCCGGTGACATGGCGGCCGATCGGTACCGGTGTTTGTTTGTTTAAGGGACCGTAGATCTCGGTACCTCTACCTGTTTCAGAGAAAGTGGTCGTAACAGCCGGACTGGCAGAATGCAACACAGACAGATCAACACCGACTCAAAGGAAGGCCTCGGCGCTTGTTCGTGACGTCACGTCAACTAGGCACGGCGAACGCCAGGTCTGTTGCAGGCATACTCATAATGGTGGTGTCTCCCTCTCTGACACAGGAAAATGTGAAGCTATTGGCGGTAGCTGACCAACACACATTGTTCTGAGAGATTTCTGCAAGCAATTAATTGTGCAATTCATTACACTTCTTAACAAATAGTATACTCCTGAACTTAAATTTCCACCTGTTTTAAGGATTGACATACTTCATGGGCCAGCAGCAACAGAATTCGTGCTTCTTTACCTTATTTGTAAATCTGAGGAAGTTACGTTTGTACTGGGTTGCTTTTACAAGGAACTGTGAACATATTGGTGCTCTTCTTTAGTTATCTTGGTTGACTGTGGGGTGAGGAGCACTGAATGTTAATGAAATATCTTGCGATTGTACTTGTTGGGGGAAGGGGTGGGGGACAGAAGAAAAGGCAAAAGAGATATACTTGTTTTATCAAATATTTTTTTTGTTATCTTATAAAGTACCTCCTTTCAGTTGCAAGAGGGAAATATTTATCTTTTCTAATGTGCATGTTTAAAAAAGTTTAAGCTCAGCAGTATTTTCGATGTATGAAGCTATTTTGTTTCCTGTTTAGAATTCCTTTCGTTGAAAACGACTGTATCTAATGACTGTCAACAGCTGGACATGTACACATGTAAATTAGTTCACAATTCCAGTGACGATTTCAAACGAAAATAAATAAATAAATAAAAGAAACGAGTTCATTGTAAGGGGGTGGGGTAAGTTTCGATAACAAAATGGATCAAGTAAATATAATTACTTGAATGTAAAATTTCCGAAGCTTGCAATGGGGCAAAGCATCTTCTCATATTGATCTACGTTTGTTTCGACAGGATTCAGTAATACAGAACGAGATCTTCATTTGTAGCTTTACGATAGTAAGAAAATCTTTCATCTAAATAAAACTGCTGAATCCAAAACAATACCAAACATTTTGTCCAAAAATAAGAGATTTATAGTGATACGCACGCCCAGGCGTTTCTGCCTGCAACAGACCTGGCGTTCGCCGTGCCTAGCTGATGTGACGTCACCAACAAGCGCCGAGGCTTTCCTTTGAGCCGGTGTTGGACAGATCGACGAGAAAGTGATCCTATAAGGACTCCATTTTTACCGATTGAAGTAAGAAACCCTAAAACACAGAAGCAGCGTAGAAGCAGAACTTATATTGCACCCAGTGACTCCCTAGCTTAAGGCTATGTTACTTGTGGCACAAAAAAAATTTGAAAAAGTACAGATGCGCAGCGAATTGACCGCTGTCGGTAAACAACTGAAAGTTGTATTGGCCGTGGACGACGTCTTCAAGCTGCTGCTTTTAAGCTGTGGTGGAGCTGGGGAATGAATTCTGTGACGCTTCTGGAGCCCACAATGTCGCCTTAGATCCCTGACGTCGCAGAGCGTTCTGACTTTATCTGAAGGTAAATGGCGAACAGTGGCGGAGTGACGAATCCCTGGCCGGAACATGAAAGTGGGTACCAGCCGCACAACTGCACCCCTACGCCTTTCCCAAAAACAGGTCTGAGGTACTGTCCACTGCTGAATGTACATGTGAGCCTGCATAGGTTGTCTCGCCTGTCGCGAGTCGAACTAATCTGAAAGGCCAGAACAAGCTCAAGAGGGTGCAATTGCTTACCACACGGACTCCAATGGAATGCGGTCGATGAATGCCTCACTGAAATATCCGTCAGGTCGAGACTTAAGGCCAGTGTCCACTCTGTTTGCTTACCGGGCTTCTCATCCTAGATGTGGAGGAGGGTCTGCCGGGAGCGACTGTGTACACTGGGGGCACCAGGCTGCAGATCGTGGCATACGTCACCACTAATGATGCCCGCCGCCCAGCCTCCGAGGACATCCTCGATTCCCGCAGGCGGCTGGTTGATTTACTGAAGACAGCTAACCTCCCTCTCAAGTGGAAGCAGAGCAGAAGTTTTGCATCATAGTTCCAGAAACTGACATCGTTTCTATGGTTTGGAGGCAAGTCGAAGGCTTAAGACAGACTATTCTGCGACAATCTAGGTAGTGAATTTCCGGACCTCTGCTGTCTGCGGTAGAATTTTAAGAATCCCTAAACAGGTCATTCGTGCACCACACGCAGAAAGCAGCTACTAGGGTAGCGGAGTATGAGTGGCGTGCACATGTCAATCTTTTGGGATGGAGAAATCCATCCACATGCCCTGTAATATACATTTGACTTCAGACACGAAACATATCATCCCCATTAACTAAAGTGTGTAGCATTTATCATGACAGATCGTAAGAAGAAACTGTTGTTATGGTATTACTGAACCACAGGAGCATCTATGGAAACGTTCCAAAGCTAGTCTTACTGTAAAGTGTACCATTGCCATCGTAGTACTAGAGACAGAAACCTGTTTGAAACCAGATGTTAATAGCAGTGAAATTATAAATTCACATGGGAATGTATATTGCAAAGATAGGTTGAACGCACTTGGTGGTGGCGTATTAAGAGCCGCAAAGAGGATGATAATACCTAGTGACGTCAGCATCAATACAGAATACAAATAATTCTGCCGAAGGTACGTCTTCTGGCGTATCAAACATAGTCGTTAGATGCTTTTTAGAACACCCTGCCTCAGGAGCGGTAGTAGCGGAACGTTTGACGGAAGGCTTGGAGGATATTCCAACTAGATTTCCTGCTCATGCTGGAGTCTTCAACTTAGCAGCGATAGATTCATATATTCAAGTGATTTAGGAGGGCAGTAGTGGCAGGGAATCGTGTGAAACTATTCTAAATGCCTTATTTGAAATTAACTGCGAGCAAATAATCAGATAATCGAGTGTGAAGGCAACATATTAGGTCTCCTTGTCACCAACAGTCTCGAAACTTTCGACTCAGTCAGCGTAGAACATGGAATCAGTAACCATATGGCCGTTAAATCTCTACATCTCTAAACAGGCATATCAAGGAATGTAGCAAGAGTGACAAGAATCAGCCTTCAGACTGACTGACATGTCAACATGGAAATATCATATCCAACACTGACATTGTTGAATGACAGTGGACAAAGCTCAAGAGATCTGTACAACATGCTGTGCAGAGCCATTTGCCAAGCACAGTAGTGAGGACTGGGAAAGACTCTCCGTGGTTCGACAGCCGTGTTAGAAAGCTCTTACGAAAGCAAAGAGAGTTTCACTGCAAATTTAAACGTAGGAAAAGCTTCAAAGACAAACAGAAACTGAAGGAAGCCCAAATTAGGACGATGCGTGAAGCGTGGAACGAATCCAAGTGTTACATTATGTCTAGCACCTTGACAAAAAATCTTAACAGATTTTCGCCTTATGTTAAATCAGTATACGGAGGATGACACAGCGAAGGCCCCAGTAGTAAGCGTCTTTTCACAAAACTCCTTCATTAGGGAAGATCGCTCTGTAGCTACATACATCAAAAAAAGTTTTGCGTCACCCCAGTTCCCAGAACTCCTGATGCTGGACGTGACTGTGGATATTGTATCACAGTCACAGTCCCTTTGACTGTTCAGAGATGTTAGTAAACCCGCCCAAAGATGCAAACAACCATGCTTGAGTAGCGCCTATTAGGCAGAGGTGGTCCGACGGCCGATCAGTTCCAGTCTTTCCTCCAGGAAGGAGGTACACGGCTCGTGTCGTCTGTAGTTCTACAATGCCTAGACGGTCAATACCGCGGTTTGATCGCGTCCGCATTGTTACTTTGTACCAGGAAGGGCTCTCAACAAGGCTCTCAACAAGGCGTCCGCATTGTTACTTTGTAGCAGGAAGGGCTCTCAACAAGGCGTCTCGAACCGAAGCGATGTTCTTCGGACATGGAGAAGATAGAGAGAGACAGGAACCGTCGATGACATGCCTCGCTCAGGCCGTCCAAGGGCTACTACTTCAGTGGATGACCGCTACCTACGGATTATGGCTCGGAGGAACCCTGAAAGTAAACGCCACCTTGTTCAGTAATGCCTTTCGTGCAGCCATGGGACTCAAGCTGTGCACAATAGCTTGCAGGATGCGCAATTTCACTCTCAACGTCCATGGTGACGTCCTTCTTTGAAACCACGACACCATGCAGCGCACTACAGATGTGCCAAAAACATGCCGAATGGACCCCTCAGGATTGGCATCACGTTCTCTTCACCGATTAGTGTCGCATATGCCTTCAACCAGACAATCTCGGAGACGTGTTTGGAGGCAACCCCGTCAGGCTGACCGCCTGACATACTGCCCAGCGAGTGCAGCAAGATGGAGTTTCCCTGCTGTTTTGGGGTGACATTATGTAGGGCCGACGTACGCCGCTAGTGGTCACGGACGAAGCCGTAACGGCTGTACGACACGTGAATGGCAACCTGCGACCAATAGTGGAACCATATCAGTAGCATAATGGCGAGGCATTGGTCTTCATGGTCGACAATTCGTGCCCCCATCGTACACATCTTGTGAGTGAATTCCTTCAAGATAAATACATCACTCGACCAGAGTGGCCAGCATGTACTCCAGACATGAACCCTAACGACCACGCCTGGGATAGATCGAAAAGGGGTGTTTATGGACGACATGACCCACCACCACTCTGAGAGATCTACGCCGAATCGTCGTTGAGGAGTGGGGCAATCTGGAGCAACAGTGCCTGATGAACTTGTGGATAGTATGCCACGACGAATACAGGCATGCATCAGTGCAAGAGGACGTGCTACTGGATATTAGACGTACCGGTGTGTACAGAAATCTGGACCACCACCTCTGAAGGCCTCGCTGTATAGTGGTACAAAATGCAATGAGTGGTTTTCGTGAGCAATAAAAAGGGCGGAAATGATGTTTATGTTGATCTCCATTCTAATTTTCTGTACAGGTTCCGGAGCTCTGGGAATCGAGGTGATGCAAAACTTTTTTTGATACGGGCATTTCTTTAAACCATCGCACAAACGTTAGAATGAACGCTATCGAAATAAAGGAAATATGTGATAATGGGATAGAAAAACCACCGAAATCGCTCAACAGAAGAAAAGGCACTGGACATGACTGGACTCCAGTGCGATTCTACATAATTCTAACATGCGAAAGAACTTGATCCTCTTCTAGGAGCTGTGTTCCGTAGATCGCTGGGGTAGGGAAACGTTTGTAATTATTGGAAAAAAGCACAGATGACTTACGATTTCATAAAGTGACGCCGAACAGGTACACAAATTTATAGGCGTGTATCTATGACGTTACCCTGCTTTACCGTTTTAGAACATGTTTTATGCTGAAGTATTACGGCTTTTCTGGAGGCCGAAAATCTCTGCACGAATCAACATGCGTTCCAGAAACCAAAAGCCGTCTGAAACCTAGCAGGCTCTGTTCGTCCACAATACCCAGATGACAGAAGACACCGGCGCCCTGGTTGATGCGGGAAGGAGTACAATCCAATTTCGCACTGCTGACTAACGAACAAAATAACGAGCGTGCCGAATATCAGACAAGTTGTGTGACTGGGCTGAAGAGTTTCTAGCAAACAACACACATCATCTCATTCTCAACGGAAAGAAATCTTCAGACGTGAAAGTAACTTCGAACGTACGGAAAGGGAGTGTTATTAGATTATTGCTTCTCACAGTATATATAAATGACCTAATGGACAACATTGGAAGTTCCATGTCATTTTGCGCAGATGATCGGGTGGTGCTGTTTCATACAAAACAGAGGCAACGCTAGGAAATAGTAGTGAAATGAAGACCTGAAGAGGATTGATACCTGATGCAGGGGTTGGCTTCTGACCATTGATGTAATCTAATCAAACATGCTCCGCATAAATAAGCAGACGGAGCACAATTGACAGAAACAGAGAATACACTAGAAGGTGAATGGATTTCTTTGGGAGGTGAAATAGTGAAGACATTAGAGGATGAAAAAGGTAGAAAGATAAGGCGTAATAATAATCCTTGGACGTCGGAGGAGATATTGAATCATTACTGATGAAAGGAGTAAATTTAAAAATGCAGCTTATCGATCAGGTGGAAGGGAATACAATCGTCTGAAAAATAAGACTGACAGAAAATGAAAAACGGCTAAGCAGGAATCGCTAGAGGAAAATAGAAGGATTTCAAGTTTATTTCAGTAGCGCAAATATAGATTCCAGCTACAGGAAAAAAAACAAGAGGCGTTTCGAGAAAAGAAAAGCAGCTGTACAAATATCGAGATTTCAGATGGGAAACCAGCACCAAGCAAAGAAAGAGAAGTCGAAAGGTAGAAAGAGTATATAGAAGGGATATACCAGAAAATTAAACATGAATGCAACATTGTTGAGAGGGAAGAGGACGCAGATGATGGTGAAGTAGGAGATATACTCTGAGATGATCTTGACAGAGCGCTTAAAGCAAGTCAAACCAATGCCCGCGGGAGTATAACTGCTTATACACTTTGGAGTACCAGCCATAACAAAACTATTCCACACGCTGTGCAAACAGTGTGGCATTAGGGAAATTCTCTCATATCTCAGGGAGAATGTAGTAACTATAACTCAAAAGACAGCAGATGCTGACAGTTGTGTATACTATCGAACTATTAGTTTAATAAATCGTGGCTACAAAATACTTCTTTACAGAAGAATGGGAAAACTGGTCGTAGCAGACCTCGGGGAAGATAAGTTACGATTTCAGAAAATTTTGGAAAAATTAGGCAGTACTGATCCTACACTTAAGCTTTAAAGATGGGTCAAGGAGAGACAAACTTACATTGATATCATTCGTAGACTTACAAGAGAACCTCCCCATCGCACCCCCCTCAGATTTAGTTATAAGTTGGCACAGTGGATAGGCCTTGAAAAACTGAACACAGATCAATCGAGAAAAGAGGAAGAAGTTGTGTGGAACTATGAAAAAATAAGCAAAATATACAAACTGAGTAGTCCATGTGAAAGATAAGCAACATCAAGGACACCGTAAGCTATGGAGTGCCGTGACCCCGTGGTTAGCGTGAGCAGCTGCCGACCGGGAGGTCCTTGGTTCAACCCTTCCCTCCAGTGAAAATTTTATTTTCGCAGTTATGATCTGTCTGTTCGTTCATTGACGTCTCTGTTCACTGTAATAAGTTTAGTGTCTGTGTTTTGCGACCGCACAGCAAAACCGTGCGATTAGTAGACGAAAGGACGTGCCTCTCCAATGGGAACCGAAAACATTTGATCGCAAGGTCATAGGTCAACCGATTCCTCCACAGGGAAACACGTCTAATATATTCCATACGACACTGGTGACGGCATGTGTGTCACATGACAGGAATATGTTGCCGACCCACCTAACTTGTACACTTGGCGAATGCGTAAAAAGATTCTTCTACCTTGCCCGATTTAGGTTTTCTTGTGGTTGTGATTATCATAAATTAAATTAAATAAATTAAACTTTTCATTCAATGGAAGGCTTGAACCAAGGACCTCTCGTTCCGCAGGTTCTCACGCTAACCAAGTGACCACGGCGCTCCTTAGGTCATATTGTCCTTAATGTTGCTTATCTTGCGCATGGACTACTCAGTTTGTATATTTTGCTTATTTTTTTCATAGTTCCACACAGCTTCTTCCTGTTTTCTCGATTGATCTGTGTTCAGTTTTTCAAGACCTATCCACTGTGCCAGCTTATAACTAAATCTGAGGGGGGTGCGATGGGGAGGTTCCCTCGTTAGAAAAATTTTTTGGCAATGTTGACTGGAATACTCTCATTGAATTCTGAAGGTAGCAGGGATAAAATACAGGGAGCAACAGACTATCTACAAGTTGTACGCAAACAAGAAGGGAGTTGTAAGGGTCGAGAGACACGAAAGGGGAACAGTGGTTGAGAGGGGAGTAAGACGGGGTTGTATCCTATCTGCACTTTTATTAAATCTGTACCCTGAGTAAGCAGCAAAGGAAAGCAAAGAAAAATTTGGAGTAGAACTTGAAATTGTTCAGAGACAAGAGATGAAAGTTTCAGGTTAAACGATAACATTGAAATTCGGTCGGAGATAGCAGAGGACTTGCAAAGATTGTTTAAACAGAATTGAAAGCGTCTTCAAATGAGATAAAACATCAGAATCAACGAACTAAAACAAAGATAATGGAATGTACTCGAATTAAGTGAGGGAATTGGATTAGGAAACGAGACACTAGAAATTATACACGAGTTTTCCTATTTGCGCAGCACAATAACTGTCGATGGGCGAAGTAGAGACGGCATAAAATGGTAAGAAATGCGTTTCTGAAGAAGATGAATTTATTAGCATCGGATATAGATTTAAGTGTTAGGAAGTCTTTTCTGTAGGTATTTGTCTGAAGTACAGTCTATTAAGGAAGTGAAACCTGGAGGATAAACCGTTCAGACGAGAAGAGAATAGAACTTTTGAAATGTGGTGCTACAGAAGAATGCAGAAGATTACGCGGGCAGGTTACATAACTAATGAGGAACGGCAGAGAAATTTGTGGCATAACGTGACTAAAACGAGGAATCGGTTGATATGACACAGTCTGACACTTCAGGGCATCACTAACTTAGTACTGGAGGAAAGCGTGGGAGTAAAAATTGTAGAGGGTGATCAACAGATGTTTACAGTAAGTACCTTCAAAAGGATGTAAGTTACAATAGTTATTCCGAGACGAAGAGGCTTGCCTAGGATAGAGTAGCGTCGAAAGCTGCATGAAACTAGTCTTCAGATTAAAGCCCACAGCAAAAATAGGCAAAAACCCATTACGTGATTGCAGAACAATCAGTGGAAGCAGTCGTATACATAAAATAACTGGGAGTATAAGGACAGAGCAATTTCTGTGTGGAACCACAACGTGGAATTAATCGCAGGTAAAGCAGACGCCAGTCTGAGATTCATGGGACAATTCCTTAGGACCTACAAAGGAGGTAGCTTAAAACAGGCTAGCTCGAGCAGAACTTACATTCTGCGCATCAGTCTGGGAGCTGTACCAGATGGTACTGATGGAGGAAACAGACGTTACGAAGAAGAGCAGCGTGTTTTGTTACGGATTCATTTAGTTAATTCGAAACCTTTACGGAGATACTAGGCAGTTCCAATGGCAGACGCTGCAAGACAGGCGATTTGCATCAAGGTGTGCTTTACTGTAATAGTGGAGAGCGTGAAGTCCCTAGAAGAGTCAACCAATATATTGCTTCCTCCTACGTATATGTCGAAAAGAGAACATCAAAGTAAAAATACCAGTTCGCCACACATCTTAAGTTGGCTTCCGGAGTGTAGACGTATTTGTAGGTACAGCAGCCTCCTGGATAACGTAAGCTACGACTGACATCGCCATGTGTCATGCGCCTAATCGCAATAATCTCTCTGGTTTACGAGTATTTCGAAAGCTTTCCTCTAACAGTATCTACAGTGTAAAGGTTAAATTGAGCTTCTACAGAAACGGCAGGTTGTCCCTCAGTCTGTAACGACGGTTTGTTTAGTAATTCGCTATGAATGCTGTCTCTCATTATGAGTCCGACTTTTGATTATGGTTGTCTGCAGTGCATTCTTGGTTACAACTCTAGTTCAGTGAATGCTGTTCTCGCTAATGTGGAAGTTCGTGGTTGTAAATATGAATATTTTAATCATAACATTTTTCTTTGTGTTGTAACGCCTGTTCACCGCCGCAGTAAATTAGTCAATCAGTTTAGAACCCCCTTGGAAATAGTGATGAATTCGATTGTATTAAGGGGTCAAGACTGAGACTAGAAATCATAATTAACCATCATTATGCACAAAAATGTTAAACACAGGAGTATTCTTTAGTCCTCCAATACGGGAAATTCCGGTATGCAACTCTAGGCCCAAATATGGACGGGAAAAACCGATTGGTTAAAACCGATACCCATACTGAAATTCTGAATAACCGGTATTATTAGGTATTTATTTGGTCTCAATTATATTAGGATTCGGGAGGACGACGGTTCAATCCCGCGTCCGGCCATCCTGATTTAGGTTTTCCGTGATTTCCCTATATCGCTCCAGGCCAATGCCGGGATGGTTCCTCTGAAAGGGCACGGCCGACTTCCTTCCCCATCCTTCCCTACTCCGATGAGACCGATGACCACGCTGTCTGGTCTCCTTCCCCAAACCAACCAACCAACCTATATTAGGATTTCTTGTTTAGTGATACAAGGGTGAAAAAGCGTTATATAAATTTGTCGTACCAGTGGTACTAAAATTTTTCGTTTTTAAAGAAGACACTTTATAAAAAGAGCGATATTTATTTGTTAAATTTCTATTGCTTTGAAATGTTGGGTTATAAAAGAAAATGTGAAGAGCGATCAGAGCTATTTTATTAATAACAACACCGTCAGAAACAAGGAACTAAGGCATGATGTCATCATCGGTACAGCACTGCAAAGACGATACATGTAGCTGTTATTGTTTAATATTCATAAGCAGCAATCCTTCCTTTGTTTGGCAGCAGAGAAGGAGCGTGCCAGGCTTATCATATGAAGTCCAAAAACTTTAGTCACTTATGAAGTTGTGTGGCTTATGGAGGATGTTATCGTTTTTGAACGACATTGTTTCTGATGAGAGGAGTCGCCTTTCAGATCAACAGATGTAGAACAGATATTTACGAACATACTGTAAAACAAATAGTGGCTAATGTATCAACTCATTACTGAGATCTTAGTTGCTGCCAAGTATTTGTTCTCGGTAAATGTTCTATTTGCCTATCTAAATTGTTGATTTGAATTTTTTGAAAGAGTACTTTTAGCTTTGTCATCAAAAAATGAATTGTATTCCGACTGAAAAGAATATAAATATATTTGACTAGTGATCAGGCTTTTTTTACTCAGAATAATTAAAGAAAAGGAACGCTACAAATTTTTTACAAAAGCTGCTTATTTATCTGACATGTTTATGATATAATAAAAGAGAAAGGAAATGAAGGCAACAAAAAAATTAAAACTTAAAAATTTGTTCATTGTTTGTAATAAAAATAGAAAGTAACTAATCGGCTTCCTTTGTCTACATAGTATGCTTTTATCTGTTTGTACTCATTGGAAATGAACGATATAATACGTAAAACAGATTTCTCGAACCTCTTTTTTCATAGTTTAATACTGATTATCAGTTATGCACAAACAGTAGTATGATTTTCGAATGATGCGTGATTTTTGAGCAGATTTCAAAAAATTATAGTCGAAAGGAGAATACTGCTTATTTTTGTAGTATTCAACCTCTCACTACTTTTCGAGTAAAGCAACGAACTGTATATGGACTAAGTTTTGTTTTATTTATCGATCTGATTTCTATTTTGATTTGAGATATCTTGATACTCGTAATACGAAAGTCTGAAAGTGACTCAGGCATTTTCAGTCATTCGATAAACTGGATATCGAAAACCAGCATAACCTAAAATCAACTGTTTCAACGATAACCGCTACCCCAATGCTCAAGTTGTTAAGCTCTGTGGCAGCCGCAACAAATTGCGCGCGCCAAGCAACATCTTAGGTTTGGCCTGTGGGTGGGAAGGATCCTTGGAGTGATTTGGGGGGGGGGGGGGGGGGGGTTGCATAGCTCTCATTTACGTCGCTGAGAGGCGCCACCCGCACATCGGCAGTACAACGACGATTACGAGCTGAATTTGGATGAACAAAATATTCAATGGCAACTGCTACATCGCAAAATATCATTTACGGTTTTACTCCTTATTTCAGTAATTATTACTGAAACATATAACTGGAATGTAGAACACCAGAGATGTATCTTCTCGTTTGAGTCAAGTAATTTTTCAACCTTATCTATCTGCTGTGTGTTGGGTTCCGTTAATTGCCAGGCGATACCTGACAATTTGTCCCACGTTTGGGCGCCATTTGTAGTGGAATTTTTGGAGGGCGATATCGCCTCATTAGATAATGAAAATATTAAGTTCAATGTATCATGGTAGAAATAATTCAGCAATGAAGTTTATACTCCTATCCTAAGCCTATTGAGCCGGCCGGAGTGGCCGTCCGTTCTAGGAGCTCCAGTCTGGAGCCGAGCGACCGCTACCGTCGCAGGTTCGAATCCTGCGTCGGGCATGGCTGTGTGTGATGTCCTTAGGTTAATTAGGGTTAATTAGTTCTAAGTTCTAGGCGACTGATGACCTCAGAAGTTGAGTCGCATAGCGCTCCGAGCCATTTGAACCTAAGCCTATTGAACACATCCTGCTACATAAAAGCAAATGAGGAATATTGCAGAAAATACGAAGCTTTTTGTCAGCAGTTTCGCATTTACTACAATAGATATTCCTCAAAATGTGTTCATCCCTTTGGCTCCTTTGGATAACGGTACTGGTCTTCGCACAAATCCTGCAATTTTTATTTGTGTTGGACATCTGAAGCACAACTGAAGTACTAAACTTTCTGAGAATTTCTTGGACATTGTTCATCTTAAAACACACACACATTGAGAATGGTAGATTCTTGAACAGTTGCTGCTGAAGCTGAACCTGTTTCGTCACTCTCTGCACTAAAAAACAAAGGTTTCAATTAAATTAACTGTAGGACTAGAATTATGTTGTGGCCAATATCTATTTATGCACAGGGGGAACTAAACTACAACACTGCCGAGTACTTTATGGGGATCTATCCTCATAAAAAAGGCCCACAGGGAGCTTCGTAACGCCATAGCTGAAGAGACAAGAAAGGACACGAAATGAACGGGAGGGGACTGTAGAAATATTGAGTACCATAATTCCTGCATCGTGTTAGAAATTCGCAGTGGTTTACCCACGCTGCATTGTGGGATCATAAAAGAAATTTCCAAACACACTGAGGAATGGCTATGGATAATAGGCACAAGGAATAAGGAATCAAAAATGATGTCCTGTAATTCTAAGAATTAAAAAATGCGAGAGTAGCGGCAGCCTCAGAGCCGAGAGGATGCGCAGCAGAGCAGCAGCAGCACTTGTGTGATAAACTGTAAATTAATTTAGTCTTTGTTTTCTGTTCACGTGCTTTTGTAAAGAAGTGAGCTGTACGTGTGTATTTTACTGTGTAAAGTAGTGGCTAGAAAATTAATCATAGTTTTTGTCTTTACGTAAGTCTTGTGAATATCCTTGTGCAGGGCGGCTTCCAAGTGTAAAATTTCCGTGCAGAGAAATTTCCTTCTTTCTAATAGGTTGCGGTCTCAGAGTACAGTGATAAATATTCACACCAACTTTGTGTCACTTTATTCTCCTTTGGTATATTTTCAAACTTAGTAGCGCCATTTGAGACTATATATCTATTTTAAACACAGCACGATATGGGTGGGGACAGTGCTTGTTGTAAGCGGACACAAGGAGAGTTGCCTGCTGTCCGTAAACAGCAGGAAGCTGCGTTGGCTGCCGTCGACAAGCTTCTAGCTAATGCCCAAAGTTGCGGTGACGTCGGGGCACCAGTGACGAGATCTGCGCAACATCTGACCGGTCTGTCCTCACTCCAGAGTGGTGGGTCTGCGTGTCACTGGGCGGAAGGCGAAATAGGGAGCAGGCCGTGCGGCTGGCTCCCTACGTCTTAGCAACAGGTACGAGGTGCTACCAGTGTTTATGATAACTCTGAGCCAGCACGGGATGTTAGGCGGGTGATGGAGCCCCTCAGGGAGATAGCAGGCAAAGCGGGAAAGAATTCCAGTGTGCATTCGGTATGTTTGCCGGGAGGTCGCATCCGTGATGTGGAGAAGGCCCTGCCCGCATTTTTAATGAAAAATGTTTGCTCCGATGTCACTTCGTTTCAAACAATCCAAAGGCTCGTTTGTAAATAAAAACTGTACCGTAAGAACCAGCAAGCTACAGTTTCTGTGTTGCTTGATTGCTCCCACAAAAAGGACTGATGAAGCAAGAGGTTGCAACCACACATGTCACCGTGTCACAGTTGAAAAGCAACTAGTACGTTCTATAAAAATTGGCCGTTGGATTTATTATTGAGTTACATTTTCGTAAACGGATGATAGATTCTCGAAATCATCAATGATCTCAAGATACATATAATATCATAAAAACAGAACACATTATTTCCTTTCCTTGAAAGGTCATTGTGAAGGAGAATTTACTATACATTACCTAAACAGCATAAGGAACGGGCGGAAGCTAAGTGAGTAAATGTTTGCTATAGATAAATAAACAGTAGTAAAGTCGTTCCAGAATCATTAATTATCAACTGTGATTTCACAGGTAACGCTCACTCCTGAATACAAACCAGTTACAAATTTTATAGGAGGATCATTTTAATTTCTTTTATTTCAAACCCCATGAGTTTTAAACTGCTGATGTTGGCAATACCTCATTTGTCAACGAGCATGACATATTTTCTCACCTTTTGTGCTAGGATTAATGGACTTGGCCGCAGTCCAGATGTTCAGTTACTGTGCCATTGCAACCAAACTCCTTTTTACATGCTCAGTAAGTCTACAACAAGCCACACTAAGACGAAAGTCGTTCGACCGTAGTTGACGTCTTGCGAACACTCCTTCACTGAATTTTTACATATACGAGACCGTCACGGACACCATCATCTGAACTGTTGAGTGGATGAGAAAAAGGATCGAACGTATTAAGATTCTAGATGGACATACGCGAAACAAAGAATGCAACTGTGAAATATATGCGTGCAAAATGCGAAACACTACGTCCGATAAGCAGGCACGACAGTTTCAACAAAACACAAAACCTTCAGTACCACTGGACGGCACTGATACACGCTATTGAGTAAATTTACTTAGCGGACATGTAATTACAACATTGTCAAATGGTGTGCCTTTGACGGCCGATTTCTACATTTTCCTTTGTCTCCCAGGAAAGGTTCAATGCACAGACTGTTTGAGGCGTTACTCCCCCTGGACAGAAGTCGGCATTGTGCCTTTTGTATTCAATCCCGATGTAATTTCTGTGTTTCATCGTCAATTGGCAGGTCCAAGGGTTGCAGTACACCTGCCTTGGTGTGTCGGAATCTAATACTGGTCTCCCAGGAAATGTTCCAAGCACAGACTGTTTGAAGCGTTACTCCCCATGGACAGAAGTCGGCATTGTGCCTTTTGTATTCAGTCCCGATGCAATTTCTGTGTTTCATCGTCAATGTGATGGTGCAAGGGTTACAGTAAACCTGACGTGGTGCATCGGAATCCACTTGTAACGTGCGCGTGGGGCACACAATACTCATTAAAGCCTGTACTATGGTAAGTGAGCGGGCTTCAACTTATGAGAAAGGACTTTTGTATAGATATCGACCGCGTGTACCTGAATGGTGGCAAATCAGACTTACACCCACTCTGTAATGACAATGATCCGTCAAGTAAGTTCAAAATGCAATTACACGTCAGTATGGAACAAAAGTAACACTGAAGATGCTACCAAATTAATAATAATACGGTCGCCAGCCTAATTAGGCATTGACTGAGTTTCTTCCCTGTACATGTTGATGTATATTCTTGCAAAACAACAAGTAGTAACACTGCATAATATAGTAGAATTTTAGAACCAAAAAATCTATTGAACTGATAGTTTCACGTTCTGTACTGATATGGAAAAAATCATGAATACATAACACTGCGCTATAATGTATATACTACAAGACTCTATACTGTCTGTTGATCTGATTAAAATCGGGCATAGGTTACCCTAGGAATAGCACTTTCGAGCCACACACAAAATGTCAATTTTGATAAAGATAAAACACTGATAAATTTTGACTTATATATTGACTTTAACTTTTGGTGGTCAAACCAATGTGGAACACTTCAGAATTCAAATGAATAAAATGGGGGGGGGGGGGGGGAGAGACCCTGAAACTGTTATGATTACTATATAAAAAAATTGGTTACTGAAATTATCATGCGTTCAAGATTTCCAGTATGTGAGTTACTACTCTTTTTATCTTATTTACTTCTCATTTAAGTACCTTTATATCTGTCTCGAAATATTTAAACTTCATTACTATATCAATATTAAAGTTATCTTTCAACTTCGTTAGACCTTCGTTATTCATTTACTGGTTCATTAACAAAACAGTTCTTTAAACACCATTCTAACATAACTAGGTCTGCAAGTAATTATTATTAACACAAAATTTAATTTTTCATTCTGGGACACTCGGATTGCACAACATTTGGAAAGGACCCTGCCTAGGTTAGTTGTGAGGATAATTAAATGAGGGGAAAGTTCTGGTAAAATTTAGGTTATTATTGAACAGTTCACTCTATAGTCCATACGCATACAGTACTAAAAGTTTCAACCTGCTTTTATCGATGCGGAGGTTGGCAGGCGGCGAGATGGCGGGGCACAGAGCACACATACAACCACAGCTATGGCTCTTGACGTATCGGCACTTTAATTCTTCTTAGCGTCGCAATACTTTTCCATTTAGTGCCTATGGAATATTGCCATGCTGTGTGGGCGTTGGAACAGCATACCCGAGGCTCAGTGAAACTAGGTCTTCCAGGAGAGCCTCCTCGCTCCAGAAGGTGCTGCTCAGACCAATGCCAAACTCCAACTACTGCTGCTGAACCCGTTGTGCCGTGCAGTGCCCGCGTGCATTTTCTCGCGCTCGCCTGCCATCCACCTTTTCCCGCTCCCTTACAGACAGGGTATTCACCCGAGGTTTTGCATTCTACATATCCTAACACATTGCCTACGTGTGGACCAGACGCACAGTTACAGTTTTAAACGTCTTACAACAGTTTCAACATTTGTTACATTTCAATTCTATTACAATATTGCTTGACATTTGACATAAACATTAATATTCACATTGAAACTTGTTTCCAGTTTTCTTAACACAATGACATGAAACAAAAAAGAAATGAAATCAGAACATCAATTACACTTGTAATCGAAAAATCAGATGGAAAAAAATTTACTTTTTATTTTATTCAATCCCGATGCAATTTCTGGAAATCATCATCAAAGTGAAGGTCCGAGGGTTACAGTAAACATGCAGCGGTGCATCGGAATCAAATACTGGTGTCCCAGGAAACTTTCCAACACAGACTAAGTGAAGCGTTACTCCCCCTGGTCGGAAGCCGGAATTGTGCTTTTTGTATTCAATCCCGATGCTATTTCTGTGTGTCAATGTCAATGTGAAGGTCTAAGGGTTACAGTACACCAGCCTTGGAGTGTCGGAATCTAATACTGGTCTCCCAGGAAATGTTCAAAGCACAGTGTGTTAGAAACGTTACTCCTCCTGGACAGAAGTCGGCTTTGTGCCTTTTGTATTCAATCCCGATGCAATTTCCGTGTCTCATTGTCAATGTGAAGGTCCAGGGGTTACAGAAAACCTGCCATGGTGCGTGGGAATCTAATACTTGCCTCCCAGGAAAGGTCCAATACACAGACTGATTGAGGCGTTGCTACCACTTACAGAAGTCGGCACTGTGAATTTTTTATTCGTTCCCGATGCGGTTTCTGTGTTTCATCGTCAATGTGAATGACCAAGGATACAGTAAAAATGCAGTGGTGCATTGGAATCTGCTACAGGACTCCAGAGAAAAGGTTCCAAAAACTGACCGTTTGAAGCGTAATGCCCCTGGACACAATTCGGCATTGAGCGTTTTGTGTTCAACCTCGATGCAATGTCTGTGTTTAATCGTCAAAATGAAGATCCAAGGCTTACAGTGAACCTTCAGTGGAGCGTCGGAATCTACTACGGGTCTCCCGGAAAAGGTTCCAGCACAGACTGTTTGACCCGTTACTCCCCCTGGAAAGAAATCAGCATTGTGCATTTTGTAATCAATCTTGATGCGCGATATCTGTATTTTATCGTCAATGTGAAGGTCCAACGGTTACAGTAAACTTGCAGTGGTGCATCAGAATATACTACTGGTCTCCCAGGAAAGGTTCCAGCACAGACCGTTTGAAGCGTTACTCTCCTTCTTCAGAATACGGCATTGTTCTTTTTTATTGAACCCGGTGCAATTTCTGTGACTCATCGTTAATGTGAAGGTATAAGGGTTACAGTAAACCTACTGTGGTGCATCGGAATAAAATACCGGTCTCCCAGGAAAGGTTCGAGCACAGGCAGTTTGAAGCGTTACTCCCCCTGGTAAGAAGTCGGTATTGTGCCATTTATATTCAATTTGATGCAATTTCTGTGTCTCATCGTCAATGTGAAGGTCGAAGGGTTACAGTAAAACTGCCGTGGTGCATCGGAAACAAATACTGGTCTTCCAGGAACGGTTCAAAACACAGACTGTTTTAAGCGATAGTCACCCTGGACAGAAGTTGGCACTGTGCCTTTCGTATTCAATCCCGATGCAATTTCTGTGTTTCAACGACAATGTGATGGTCCAAGTGTGAGAGTAAACCTGCAGTCGCGCATCGGAATCTACTACTGGACTCCTAGGAAAGGTTCCAAGCACAGACTGTTTGAAGCGTTACTCCCCCTGGACAGAAGTCGGCATTGTGCATTTTGTATTCAATCCCGATGCAATTACATCCTCAATGTGAATGTCTGATGGTTACGGTAAACCTGCCGTGGTGCATGTGAATCTAATACTGGTCTCCCAGGAAAGGTTCACACCACAGACTGTTTTTGGCGTTACCCGCCTGGTCAGAGGTCGACATTGTGCGTTTTGAATTCAGTCTCAATGCAATGTCTGTGTTTCATCGTCAATGTCATGGTCCAAGGGTTACAGTAAACCTGCAGTGGTGCAACGGGATCTACCACTAAACTCCTAAAATAGGTTGCAGGACAGAAAGTTTGATGCGTTTCTACCCTTGCACAGAATACGGCATTGTGCCTTTTGTATTCAATCCCTACGGTATTTCTATGTTTCATCGTCAATGTGATGGTCCAAGGGTTACAGTAAACCTTCCGCGGTGCATCGGACCCAATACCGGTCTCCCAGGAAAGGTTCAAACACAGATTGTTTGAAGCGATACTCCCCATGGACAGAAGTCGGCATTGTGCCTTTTGTAGCCAATCCCGATGCAATTTCTGTGTTTCATCGTCAATGTAAAGCTATAAGGGTTACATTAAACCTGCTGTGGTGCATCGGAATAAAATACCGGTCTCCCAGGAATGCTTCCAGTACACATTGATTGAAGCGTTACTCCTCCTGGTAAGAAGTCGGCATTGCTCCTTTTATATTCGATCTTAAAGCAATTTCTGTGTCTCATCCTCTATGTGAAGGTCGAAGGGTTACAGTAAAACTGCCGTGGTGCACCAGAATAAAAATACTGGTCTTCCAGGAAAAGTTCAAACCACAGTTTGTTTGAAGCGATAGTACCTGGGACAGAAGTTGGCATTGTGCCTTCTGTATTGAATCCCGATGCACTTTCTGTGTTTCATCATCAATGTGATGGTCCAAATGTTACATTAAGCCTGCAGTGGTGCATCGGAATCTACTAGTGGCCTCCTAGGAAAGGTTCAAAGCACAGACTGTTTAAAGCGTTACTCCCTTGGACAGAATACGGCATTGTGCCTTTTGTATTAAACCCCGATCTAATTTATATGTTTCATCGTAATGTGAGGGTCCAAGGTTTGCCGTAAACCTGCCATGGTGCATGGGAAACTAATACTGGTCTCCCAGGAAAGGTTCTACGACAGACTGTTTGAGGCGTTACTACACCGGGACGGAAGTCGGCATATTGAATTTTACATTCAATCCCGATGCAATTTCTGTGTTTCATCGTCAATGTGATGGTGCATGGGTACAGTAAACCTGAAGTGGTGCATCGGAATCCACTACTGGACTCCTAGAAAATGTTCCAAGCACAAACTGATGGTGGCGTTACTCCACCTGGACAGAAGTCGGCATTGTGAATTTTTTATTAAATCCAGATGCAATTTCTGTGTTTCATCGGCAATATCAAGGTATAACCGTTACAGTAAATTTGCCGTTGAGCTTCGGTATCACATAATGGTCTCCCAGCAATGGTTCAAAGCACAGACTGCTTGAAGCATTACTCCCACTGGACAAAAGTCGTTATTGTGCCTTTGTATTCAATCCCGATGCAATTTCTGTGTTTCATCGTCAATGTAAAGGTTCAAGATTTAATGTAAACCTGCCGTAGTGCATGGGAAACTAATACTAAAGTCCCAGGAAAGGTTCTAACGGCAGACTGTTTGAGGCGTTACTACCCCTGGACGGAAGTCGGAATATTGTATTTTGTATTCAATCCCGATGCAATTTCTGTGTTTCATCGTCAGTGTGATGGTCCAAGGGTTACAGTAAACCTGCCGTGGTGCTTCGGATTCACGTACTGGTCTCCCAGGAAAGGTTAAAAGCACAGACTGTGTGAAGCAATACTGTCCGTGGACAGAAGTCGGCATCGTGCCTTTTGTATTCAATCCCGATGCAATATCTGTGTTTCATCGTCGATGTGAATTTCCAAGGGATACAGTCACCTGCCTTGGTGTCTCGGAATCTAATGCTGGTCTCATAGGAAGTGTTCAAAGCACAGACTGTTTGAAGCGTTACTCCCCTTGGACAGAATACGGCATTGTGCCTTTTGTATTCAATCCCAATGCAATTTCTGTGTTTCATCGTCGATGTGATGGTCCAAGCGTTACAGTAAACCTGCTTTGGTGCATCGGAATCTACTACTGGACTCCTAGGAAAGGTTGCAGCACAGAAAGTTTGAAGCGTTTCCCCCCTGGACAATCGTCGGCACAGTGCCTTTTGTATTAAATCTTGAGGCAATTTCTAAGTTTTATCGTCAATGTGTAAGTCCAAGTGTTAGAGTAAACCTGCAGTCTTGCATCGGAATCTACTAGTGGTCTAGCAGGAAAGTTTCAAGCACAGACTGTTTGAAGCGTGAAAGGTGGCTACACTGAGCCACTGCGCCAGAGATTGCGCCAAAGAGTATTATTAAGCCGCCCCCACAGTGCTTGTCGAGAGCTCGTAGAAGTCAGTGCCTGTTAAGAACTCGTAGCAGTCAGTGCCTGTCGAGGTCTCGTAGTAGTCTGTGCTGAGATGTTGTAGCAGAGAGTGTTTGTTGAGATGTGCTATTAGGCAGTGCATGCTGAGATGTGATATTGGAGAGTTCTGGTTGAGATATAATGTAAGGATTAGAATGATTTTCATCAATATAAATGAGGTAATTAACTCAGTTTGTTTTTATTTTAGTGTCCTAAATAATGCGTCATTACAGGTTCAGTCAACAAAGCATCTGGCGTGTGTTCTTGTATTAGAGTTTAATTCTGCTTTCCTTACGCAGTTATGGTATTTCTAATTTTCTTTTATCACGTCAGTATAATTGGTATTTAAAAATTCTTGTCTTGTTGAAGAAGAACCGTGCCATGTGTACGTTGCGTCACACTCCCACATACAGAACAATTACATTTGTGCTTGGGTTTTGTAGGTTTTATAGTTGCTGGGGACTTAATTAATTTATTGTGTTAACGAAAAATTTCATTTCATTCTTGTTGTTGTTCTTTGCAGTCAGATAGCGTAATAATACTAGTCAGGGCCAACCGATTACGAGACACAGCGTAATCGGACATACAAAATAAAAAATATTTTCAATCATATTTAATTAAGCCCCCATGCACGTGGCGACCGCTGCTTCGGATCGTCCCTTGGAATTCTTCTGATTGTAAAAATAGTAGACAGTAGTATTGTTGTAGTAATTTCTAGTTTAGTAATTGTAGCCTATTTTGCATGTGTAGATTTGGTAATTGGCATTCTTCTAATGGTATTTTTCAAAATTTTTTTTTTTTTTGTCTTGTCTACGGGTTTGACAATTTAGTGCAATTATTTCAATTGTTCGATTGATCGTGTTTGAGGGAGACATTGCATGTAAATGGTATTGTTGGAGATAAGGAGGCATTGTGTGTAATTTTCGCACAGTGACGAGTTTTGTATGTCTTGCAAATGATTACGCGATCGATGAAAAAGGCAAAAATGATGGATAGTGAGAATGACGAAATTGTTAACATGGCGAACTCGCCAACAGAGGAAAACAGTATGATGGATAATGAAGTGGAAAACAATGTAATAAGTCGGGAAAATAATCCGGAACCATTTCAAAATTTTTCTCAATCAGAAAATTCACAGAATACGAGATTAACGATAGAAGATTCTGAAATAGTATCGAACACAGATAGCTTTATGGCTATGCAGAAGGAAGTTAGTTTTGCGGGAAATGTTCGGGGCGAAAAGAATTTTGAACCATTAAATATGGAGCAGTTGATGGGTGCAATATTAAATTTGGGATCTGAATTAAAAACAGTGGCAACACGTTTAGAAACAGAGATGGGAACAATTAAAACTGAGATGGGAACAATTAAAACAGAGATGGGAACTTTGGGATCTGAAATTAAAACTGATATGGGAACAATGGAAACACGGATGGGACGAATGGAAACTCGGTTAGGATCTGAATTTAAAACGGAGATGGGAACTTTGGAAACACGGATAGATTCACGAATAGGGACATATTTCAAAAATATGAAAGATGAATTAAAGAAAGAAATCAGAGAAGAAGTACAACCGATTCTGAATTCTCACAATAACAGATTAATTGCAGTAGAAATCAGACAAAGGGAACAGGATAGAGAACAGGAAGAAAGAGATCGCGTGATAGTACAGAAATTTTCAGAGTTAAATTTACAACGTGCAAACGATAAGGAAGAAATATTTGAGAGAATCGAGGAATCCGTACCAAATATCAGAATAAATAACTTAACACTACAATATGAACAGTTAACTACCAAATGTGTCAATACTGAAACCCGAGTCGCGACACTTACGGAAGACGTAAATAATCAGAAAGAACAATTAGGTGACTTATCGGAAAGAGTTGAGGAAATTTCAGATAAACTGACAAATCTTAGTTTACATGGGGACAGAGATTCGGATGATACAGCTCCAGTACCATTTGCAGAAACCGAAGAGTATCAGAACATAAATAAGCATGTTGAAAATCAGGGAAAATTTAATGAACGCGTGAAAAGGGAATTTGAGGTATTAAAAAAGCAAGTCAAACAAATCGAAGGCGAAATTGTAGGAAAAGACAGTAGAAGAAATTTGGAATCACAGATAGCAGAGGGGTTTGAAGAAAATAATTTGTTTCATTTACGGGATGCAACAAGAGAGAGCGCCAGGCGCGCGAACTTAACAATAATCGTCATTGGGACTGGGACAGACGCGGTAGGTCTTTGTCGCCACGAGTCGAAAACTTTGACTATAAACACTTTTTGACTGTTCGAAAATTTAAGATCTTTCGTAATTCTAAGAATGACATATATCCATGTGCATGGTTAGATCAATTTACGTACGCACTTCCGCCAAAGTTGCCATTAAGTCACAAACTGGAAATTATGTGCGGCTATTAAAGTCCTCAGGGGATTCACTACTCTAAGTGAATATGTGCCGTAGCGAGCATAGGGCCCCGAGCTGTAGTGGTGCTATTTCTCTTTTAGTTTTCTGCACCGCTGGCTACTGTTTCACTATTCTTTGCATCTGTCAAACCAACTCTTCGACTATCAATCTATCTAGTGAGTAAGTAAATAATAACCTGATATGACTAATTGTACCTAAAAGCGATTTCGTAAATTACCATTTTGACTTACTGTATCTTCAGCAGCATTCATTTGTAGCTTAAATGAAATTTTACCTGTTTATCTTCGTGACAATATTACTTCATATGTTGACGACATTCTTATTGCTAAACATTCTTGGAGTGAGCACAACAAAATTTTGGATTCATTGTTACGTATCTTTGCAAGAGTTGGCATTACAGTGAACTTAGAAAAATTTGAATGTGGTCGTTCTCAGGTGAAATTTCTCGGTCACATTATTTCTACAGAAGGTATTCTTCCTGATCCAGAAAAACTTGACGCTATTCGTAATTATGCTGTTCCTACTACAAAACGTGATGTTCGTAGTTTCCTTGGTGTCTGTAATTTTCTTAGACGCTTTGTTAGATTGGACGATTTGGCCACACCTCGTTTATGTGAACTATCTGGAAAGAAATCTAATTTGTGTTGGGATGAGGAAGCTCAGTCAGAATTTGAACAGCTGCGTGATGCTTTAGTTGCTGCTCCACTTCTTTCACATCCGGATTTATCTAAAGAATTTTGTTTGGCAACGGAGTCATCATACAAGGGCTTAGGGGCACACTTATTTCAAGAGATAGAAGAAAACGGCGTTGTAGTACAAAAGACTATTGCATTTGGAAGTCGCGTTCTTTCTAAATCAGAAAAGAATTATTCGATTACGGAACTTGAAGCTTTAGCTCTTGTATGGGCTTTCACGAAATTTCGCACATTTTTGTTTGGTAGACATACTAAGGTTTACACCGACCATCGAGCTCTGGAATGTCTTATGTCAACAAAATTAACTCACGGCAGATTGTCACGATGGGCGTTGTACCTACAGGAATTTGACTTTAGTATTGTTTACATACAGGGTTCTTCAAATATTGTTGCTGATGCTTTATCACGTGCACCTATGGGTTTGAAACAAAGTGCTGAAGAGGACTGCATAGAAAACAATTATTGTTTGATGTATATTCAAGGTGTTGCGTTTGAGAACTTTATTTCGTCTTCGCTCCACGACATCGCTAAGGAGCAAAATAAGGATCCAATCTGGAAGGACATTAAGGAGAAGTGGAGGAGAAAGGAAAGTGTAGCGATTAGACAGCATTATCTAGTCCGCAATGACATTCTTTTTAAACGAAAATCGGTCGACAACTCTGTTTGGTTAGTTTGTATTCCTGATGAGTGGGTCAATAAATTGATTTGGTATACGCATTTCAGTTATGCACACTTTGGTCCCAGAAAATGCTTTCATAAATTACGAGAAAATTGTTATTTCAGTAATATGGAAAAACGTATTCGATCTGTTCTGGCCAAATGCAAATTATGTCAAAAGGCTGAGCCGCCAACAGTTTCTCTCAGAGCACCGTTGTTTCCTATCATTCCAGCGAAATTAAAGGAGATGGGTGCAGTCGATTTGTTCGGTCCAGTGGTTCGTTCTACTAATGGTTTTGCGTACATTTTCGTAGCAGTGGAGTTGACATCAAAATATGTGTGTTTTACACCGTTACGCAAAGCAACAGCTCTTTCAGTATCTAACGCTTTCATCAAACATTTTCTTAAAGAAGTTGGTCATGTTGATAAGGTTATATCAGATAATGGATCACAGTTTCGTTCTAAAATTTGGCTTCGTACTCTACAGCGTCGTAAAATTAAACCAATTTTCATTTCACTTTTTCACCCTCAATCTAACGCTTCAGAGAGATGGATGAAGGAAATCAATAAATTGTGTCGTCTTTATTGTCATCAGAATCACAGAACTTGGGATCAATATCTTCAAATTTTTCAAAACATTCTGAATGAACTCCCTAATGATTCAACTTCTTTACCGCCTTTACTGATATTAAAAAACAAAGCACCGACAAATCGCATTTCTGAAATAGTTCCTTTTCCGCCTTCACGGAAACTGCGACATTCTGAAGTTGTCAACCTGGCTCTACAAAATATTGCATCTGCGGCTGCGAGAAGAGAGAAATCAGCTAAACATCCTGGTCGTTTAAAAATCTTGTCAGTTGGTCAAAAGGTGTTAATTAAGTCTCACCGTTTGTCTCACAAAGGAAAAGGCTTGTGTCGCAAATTTTTTCTGCTTTATAACGGTCCATATAGAATTCGTAAAATTATTCATGATAACACTGTCGAAGTAGAAACTCTTAAATCTCGACGCTCTAAAGGAATACATCATATATCTAACGTAAAAATTTTTGTGGAATGACATACTTTTGAGAAACCAACAGCTAGATGTAAACATGCGGAGAGTACAAGAATACCGCGCTGTGTTTTGGCGGCGGCACATACTCAAAGCAACAGTCAAGTCTGCGCGCAGCACAAGGCAGTCGTTGACCGCGAACAATTGCTTCCTACGTCACGCGCCTACAGCTGATCGAGCGCTCAGTGCGAATGCACTGACAGCCGTAAACAAATACACAGTTTAATTTCTCCGATTAAATTCAGTATAAAGCTATAGTGACTTGATGAATTATGTTATTAACATTCAGTATTTTTCAGGATACGGTTCTATAAAATATTTAAGAACTTCAGGTAAATTCTGTGTGTCTCCGACGTTAAGACGACTTGCTATCGAGAAATTTTCAGGAAGAATGTAATTTCGAAGAAGTAACTAATAAACTAAAAAGGGTAACTATTAATTGAGTTCATTTTTCGGGTAACATATTTCCACTTAGGTACGTACTTTAGACGTAATTTGCTGCTCGCAATTACGTGATTCATACTTTGTGCTAATTTCATGTTCTATGAAATCACTTGTGAAGCGACGTGCTTGCGTACGTTAACTGATTTTGACAATGTTTTATTAATGAACAGGATTGTTATTTGTATATATTATGCATCGCTTGGCTGCTATGCTTTTTCACTGATGTCATATTTTTTTTAATTATGTGCCTGCTGTGCTTATTTATTTAAATTATAATTGTAACCTGACTTATTGTGCTGATGTGTTTAGGTACGTAAGTTATACTTTGTGATTTATCTGCTTGCGCCTTCATGTATACTTATTAAGATGACATATGAACATTTATTTGCTTATGCTGATATGATACTAATGACATGTTTACTGCTTTTCTTATGGATTGCATATTTATACATATCTGTTGTTGTCATAACTACTCTTTAATTTGGTGTATAGAAATGCTGATATACTGTGTACAAACAGAGAGTTTAGGTCACACTATTGGATTAATTATAGATTGTTCGCTTGGCAGAGCCTCGTTGTAGGAATTGTGCTGCATCCACTTGTTGACATTCTGTTCTCTACTGGTATATTTACTCGCTGGTGCTTGTTTTGCTTACGCTCAGTGCCTTATATTTTAAAGATAAGAAAATGAACTGCTATAATTCGACGAACGACATTGGTACAAAGAACTTCGTTGAAGTCACATGAGCTGAGGTTTTATGGAAGCTGTATAAATTTATGCTAATAGGAAGGAGGCTAACGACATGACATACCAAAAATAGGTTTAGACCATTGACAATTATTACACTGCATTTTTCGTGAGCAATTGAAATAGGAAGTGACACTTGACACAAGAAATACTCCACATGTTTGCTTCTGTTTGCCATAATTCTTGAAGTGGTGTGCACACTGTGAAATATTATGATTATTCACACTCCGTAATCGTACTTAATTACTGAAAGTTATTCGAACTAAGTCTGTTAGAGGTCATGTATGCATTTCTTTGTTTATAATTCATAATCAGCAGAAGATTTGGGTCAGATGGATTACACAGAGGTTGTGTGTTGGCAATGTGTCTTCAGATTGTATGGGATGATGAACTGAAGTTTGCATTAGGATTTTATCTGTACTTGTTCGAGGAGACTGACTAGAGGAAAGAGTTGTTATGGAAGTGAAATGATATTGGTAATAAGGTTTATATGTATCGACGCATTGAAGAGGTATTATTGAGATTGTGTGAAGTTGATGATTATTGGAGTTTTGGTGGATAAGAGGTAAAGTAAGTGAGATGCATATTTTTTTTTTTGGTCTCATGGAACAAGGAGGATGAAGATAGCAGACTAGAACACTAAAGTAGAAGGAAGATAGTCTATACACACACCTTGTTAAATCACTAAGCAGTATATATTTTTTTTGAAGAGAGGAAGTATCTGCATATCTTGGCTCACTGACAGTTGTTGAACAACGGTACATTTGATCTGGCTTGGCAAACATTTGTCTTGACATGATGACTATGACGTTGACTTAACTATTATTGACTGTTATACATTGCTGCCAGTACTACTTGATACACAAGATGAACATCAAATTTTGACAGAATTGCATTTACACAGTTAACACTATTCAATTACACAGTAGTACTTAATGTGGATGAGAGATGAGTGAGTGTGTTTTGTGTGTTTTCCTTTCCTAATCCTACCCACCTATCTCCTAAATATTATTTTATTGTTTGTTGTGGCTTGCACTGACACCCATAAATATTATAGGTTTACTGATATTTGAGTATTTGTAATAGTTAATATGAAAATTATCTGACATCATTTGAGTGTTTGTTATGATTTGTATGTTTAGTGTAAAAGCATTTGTATGTGCATTCAAACTATTGTTCATGCCTGAACTGTCTGATTAGTGATGGTAAATATTATGAACTGTTACCTGCACTTTTTCAACATAATGTGTGACACTTAGGAATGATTAATTTCTGCTGATGAACTGTGTGATCAGTGATAGTGAATATTATGGACTGTTACTTGTACTTTTTCTACATGATTGGTGCCACTAGGACATGTTTAATTTCTGCTTATAAAAACTGATGAACAGTTTGATCAGTGATAGTGAATATTATGGACTGCTGTCTGCACCTGCTCAACATTACTGGGTGCACAGATGAAGCTACTTCTATGGAAATGATGTCACATGTTGGTGTCTGCACCTGCTCAACTTTGCTGGGTGCCACTAATGGAACTGTTTCTACTGAAATGAAGTCACTTGTTGCTGTCTGCACCTACTCAACATTGCTGGGTGCCACTAATGGAACTGCTTCTACTGAAATGAAGTCACTGGTTGGTGTCTGCACCTGCTCAACATTGCTGGGTGCAACTGATGGACTGCTTCTACTGAAATAATGTCACTTGTTGCTGTCTGCACCTACTCAACATTGCTGAGTGCCACTAATGGAACTGCTTCTACTGAAATGAAGTCACTTGTTGGTGTCTGCACCTGCTCAACATTACTGGGTGCACAGATGAAGCTACTTCTATGGAAATGATGTCACTTGCCGGTGTCTGCACCTACTCAACATTGCTGGGTGCCACTGATGGACTGCTTCTACTGAACTAATGTGACTTGTGGCTGTGTGTACCTCTTCAACATTGCTGGGTGCCACAGATGGAACTGCTTCTACTGAAATAATGTCACTTGTTGCTGTCTGCACCTACTCAACATTGCTGGGTGCCACTAATGGAACTGCTTCTACTGAAATGAAGTCACTTGTTGGTGTCTGCACCCGCTCAACATTGCTGGGTGCAACTGATGGACTGCTTCTACTGAAATGATGTCACTTGTTGGTGTCTGCACCTGCTCTCAACATTGCTGGGTGCAACTGATGGACTGTTTCTGCTGAAATGATGTCACTTGTTGGTGTTTGCACCTGTTGACCATTGCTGGGCTGGGATTATCAACTATTTGTTTTTTTTTGAATAATTAAAAGTATTTTATATGAACATTTGTATAAACTGATTTTTTATGTATTGTGTAAACTATTATGTAAAGCCACATGTATGAAAAGAATTTGTATTGCCTACTGTATTTTATGTATTAGGTTATTGAAAGGTCAGTGCAAAGCCAAAAGTTTAACTAACTATGTGATATTTAGGTATTAATATTATCTTTTATTTTTGTCTGTATTTTTCTGGACGAATTTGGTGGTATTTTCACCACCAATGCTGGCAAAAATACCATCAAATTCTGGCCTGTGGAGGAGGGGCATATGAAAGGTGGCTACACTGAGCCACTGCGCCAGAGATTGCGCCAAAGAGTATTATTAAGCCGCCTCCACGGTGCTTGTCGAGAGCTCGTAGAAGTCAGTGCCTGTTAAGAACTCGTAGCAGCCAGTGCCTGTCGAGGTCTCGTAGTAGTCTGTGCTGAGATGTTGTAGCAGAGAGTGTTTGTTGAGATGTGCTATTAGGCAGTGCTTGCTGAGATGTGATATTGGAGAGTTCTGGTTGAGATATAATGTAAGGATTAGAATGATTTTCATCAATATAAATGAGGTAATTAACTCAGTTTGTTTTTATTTTAGTGTCCTAAATAATGCGTCATTACAGGTTCAGTCAACAAAGCATCTGGCGTGTGTTCTTGTATTAGAGTTTAATTCTGCTTTCCTTACGCAATTATGATATTTCTAATTTTCTTTTATCACGTCAGTATAATTGGTATTTAAAAATTCTTGTCTTGTTGAAGAAGAACCGTGCCAGATGTACGTTGAGTCACACTCCCACATACAGAACAATTACATTTGCGCTTGGGTTTTGTAGGTTTTATAGTTGCTGGGGACTTAATTAATTTATTGTGTTAACGAAAAATTTCATTTCATTGTTGTTGTTGTTCTTTGCAGTCAGATAGCGTAATAATACTAGTCAGGGCCAACCGATTACGAGACACAGCGTAATCGGACATACAAAATAAAAAATATTTTCAATCATATTTAATTAAGCCCCCATGCAAGCGTTACAATCCCTGGACAGAAGCCGGCATTGTGCCTTTTATATTAGATTTTGATGGAATTTCTGTGTTTCATCGTCAATGGGAAGGCCCCGGATTATAGTAAACCTGCCGTGGTTGCATCGGAATCCAATACTGGTCTCCCAGGAAACTTTCGAAGCAGAGACTCTTTGTAGCGTTACTCCCCCTCGACAGAAGTTAGGATTGTGACATTGTATTAATTCCCGATGCAATTTCTGTGTTCCATCGTCAATGTGATCATCCAAGGGTACAGTAAACCTGCAGTGGTGCATCGGAATCTACTATTGGACTCGTAGGAAAGTGTCCAAGTAGAGACTGTTTAAGAGTTACTCAACCGGGACAAAAGTCGGCATTGCGCCTTTTATATTCAATTTTGATGCAATTTCTGTGTTTCATCGTCAATGTGATGGTCCAAGGTGAACAGTAAACCTGCCGTGGTGCTTCGAAATCTAATAGTGGTCTCCCAGGAAATTTTCAAAGCACAGACTGTTTGAAGCATCACTCCCCTGGAGAGAAGTCAGCATTGTGAATTTTGTATTCAATCCCGATGTAATTTCTGTGTTACATCGTCTATGTTGGTCCAAGGGTTACAGTAAACCTGCAGTTGTGCATCGCAATCTACTACTGGACTCCTAGGAAAGGTTCCAAGCACTCACTGTTTGAATCGTTACTCCCCATGGAAACAAGTCGGCATTGTGCCTTTTATATTCGGTCTTGATGGAATTTCTATGTTTCACCGTCAATGTGAAGGTCCAAGGGTTACAGTAAACCCGCCATGGTGTGTCGGAATCTAATACTGGTCTCCCAGGAAATCTTCAAGCACACACTGTTTGATGCGTTACTCCCCCTGGACAGAAATCGGCATTGTGCCTTTTGTATGCAATCCCAATGCAAATTGTGTGTTTCATCGTCAGTGGGGAGGTCCAAGGGGTACCGTCAACCTGCTGTACTCCATGGGAATCTAATACTGGTCTACCAGGTATGGTTCAAACGACAGAGTGTTTGAGGTGTTACTACCCCGGACAGAAGTCGCCATTGTGCCTTTTGTATTGAATCCAGTTGCAATTTCTGTGTTTCATCGTCAATGTGAAGGTCCAAGTGTTAGAGTAAACCTGCAGTGGTGCAACGGAATCTACTACTGTTCTCGCAAGAAAGGTTCAAACACAAACTGTTAGAAGCGTTACTCGCCTTGGACAGAATACGGCATTGTGCCTTTTGTATTCAACCCCGGTGCTATTTATGTGCTTCATCGTCAATGCGAAGTTCCAAGGGTTACAGTACACCTGCCTTGGTGTGTCGAAATCCAATACTGGTCCCCAAGGAAATGTTAAAAACAAAGTCTGTTTGAAGTGTTACTCCCTCCCGCACAGAAGTCGGCATTGTGCATATTGTATTCAATTGCGATGCAATTTCTGTTTATCATCGTTAAAGTGATGTTTCAAGTGTTGGAGTAATCCTCCAGTGGTGCATCGGAAACTACTACTGGTCTCGCTGGAAAGGTTCAAACGCAGACTGTTTGAAGCCTTACTCCCCTTGGTTAGAATACACCATTGTGCGTTTTGTATTCAACCCTCATGCAATTTATGAGCTTCATCACAATGTGAACGTCGAAGGGTTACAGTCAATTTGCCGTGGTGAATGGGAGTCTAATACCGGTCTCCCTGGAAAGGATCAAACGACATACTGTTTGAGGGGTTACTATACCTCGCCACAAGGCATTGGGAATTTTGTATTCAATCCCGATGCAATTTCATTGTTTCATCGTCAATGTGACGCTCTAATGGTTACAATAAACCAGCCGTGGTGCTTTGGAATCACATACTGGTCTCCCAGAAATGGTTCAAAGCAGAGACTGTTTGAAGCGTTACTCCCCCTCGACAGAAGTTGGCATTGTGCCTTTTGTATTCAATCCAGATTCAATTTCTGTGTTTCATAGTCAATGTGATGCTACAAGGGGTACAGTAAACTTGCGGTGGTGCATCGGAATCTACTACTAGACACCTAGAAAAGGTATTAGCACAGACTGTTTGATACGTTTCTCCCCCTGGACGGAAGTCGGCATTGTGCCTTTTGTATTCAGTCCCATATGCATACTCTGTGTTTCATCTTCAATGTGATGGTCCAAGGGGTCCAGTAAACCTGCAGTGGGACATAGGAATCCAATACTGGTCTCCCAATAAAGGTTCAAAGCACAGATTCATTGTAACGATGTTCCCCCTGGAATGAAGTCGGGATTGTACCTTTTGCATTCAATCCCGATGTAATTTCTGTGTTTCATCGTCAATGTGAACTTCCACGGGTTTCAGTACACCTGCATTGGTGCATCGGAATCTAATACTGGTCTCAAACGATATGTTACAAGCACAGTCTCTTTGAAGCGTTACTTTCCCTGGACAGTAGTCGGCATTGTGGCTTTTGTATTCAATTCCCATGCAATTTCTGTGTTTCATGGTCAATGTGATGATCCAAGTGTAACAGAAAACCTGCAGCGGTGCGTCGCAAACTACTACTGGACTCCTAGGAAGGTTTCCAAGCACATACTTTTTGAATCGTTACTCTCCCTGGACAGTATTCGGCATTGTGCTTTTTATATTCGATCTTGATGGAATTTCTGTGTTGCATCGACAGTGTGAAAGTCCAAGGGTTACATTAAACCTGCAGTGGTGCATAGGAATGTACTCTTGATCTCCCAGGAAAGGTTCAAAGCACAGATTTTTTGAAGCGTTACTCTCCCTTGACAGAAGTCGGCATTGTGCCTTTTGTATTCAATCTGGATGAAATGGCGGTGTTTCATCGTCACTATGAATGTCCAAGGATTACAGTAAATCCGCAGTGGTACATCGGAATTTACTTCTGGTCTCCCTGGAATGGTTCCAGAACAGACTGTTTCAAGCATTACTCCCCCTGGACAGAAGTCAGCATTATGCCTTTATATTCCATCTTAACGGAATTTATGTTTTTCATCGTCAATGCGAAGGTCTAAGGGTTACAGTAAACCTGCTGCGGTCCATCGAAATCCAATACTGGTTTCCCTGGAAATGTTCAAAACACAGACTGTATGAGGAGTTACTACCCCTTTACAGAAATCGGCATTGTGAATTTAGTATTCAATCCCGATGCAATTTCTGTGTTTTATCGTCAATGTGAAGGTCTAAGGATACAGTACACATGCCGTGGTGTATCGGAATCTAACACTGGTCACCCACGAAAGGTTCAATACACAGACTGTTGGAGGCGTTACTCCCCCTGGATAGAAGTATTCATTGTGAATTTTGTATTCAATCCCGATGCTACTTCTGTCTTTCATCGCCAATGTGAAGGTCCAAGGGTAACAATAAACCTGCAGTGATGCATCAGAATCTACTACTGGACTCTCAGGAAAGGTTCAAATCATAGAATGTTAGGACCGATACTCCCCCTGGACAGAAGTCGGAATTGATCCTTTTGTATTCAATCCCGATGCAATAATTGTGTTTAATCGTCAATGTGAAGGTCCAAGAGTTACAGTATACCTGCAGTGATGCATCGGAATCTACTACTGCTCTCCCAGGAAAGGTTCCAGCACAGACTCTTTGGATCGTTACGCCCCCTGGACAGAAGTCAGCATTGTGACTTTTGTATGCAATCCTGGTGCAATTTGTATGTTTCATCGTCAATGGGATGGTCCATAGGTTACGGTAAACCTGCCGTACTGCATGGGAATCTAATACTGGTCTCCAAGGTAAGGTTCAAACGACAGACTGTTTGAGGTGTTACTACCCCTGGACAGAAGTCAGCATTTGAGTTTTGTATTCCATCCCGATGCAATTACGGTGTTTCATCGGCAATGCGATGGCCCAAGGGTTACAGTAAATCTGCAGTGGTGCGTCGGAATATACTCCTGGACTCCTAGAAAAGGTTCCAAGCACAGACTGTCTGAAGCGTCACTCCACCGGGAGAGAAGTTGACATTGTGCCATTTCTATTCAATCCCGATGCCAGTTCTGTATTTCATCGTCAATGTGAAGGTCCTTGGGTTACGGTAAACCTGCCTTGGTGCATGGTAATCTAATGCTGGTCTCCCAGGAAAGGTTCAAATGACAGACTGTTTGAGGCGTCACTCCCCCTGGACAGAAGTCAGCATTGTGACTTTTGTATTCAATCCCGATACATTTTCTGTCTTTCATCGACAATGTGCAGGTCCAACGGTTACAGTACACCTGCCTTGGTGTGTGGGAATCTAATACCCGTCTCCCAGGAAATATTCAAAGCACAGACTGTTTGAAGCGTTACGCCCCCTGGACAGAAGTCGGCACTGTGCCTTTTGTATGCAATCCTGATGCAATTTGTATGTCTCATCGTCAATGGGATGGTCCATGGATTACCGTAAAACTGCCGTGCTGCATGGGAATCTAATACTGGTCTCCCAGGTAAGGTTCAAACGACAGACTGTTTGAGTTGTTACTACCCCTGGACAGAAGTCACCATTGTGAATTTTGTATTCCATCCCGATGCAATTTCCGTGTTTCATTGTCAGTGTAAAGGCCCAAGTGTTAGAGTACACCTCCTTGGTGTGTCGAAATCTAATATGGTCTCCCAGGAAATGTTCAAAGCACAGTCTGTTTGAAGTGTCACTCCCCTTGCACAGAAGTCGGCAATGTGCATTTTGTATTCAATCCCGATGCAATTTCTGTTTTTCATCGTCAATGTGATGGTCCAAGTGTTAGAGTAACCCTGCAGTTGTGCATCGGAAACTACTACTGGTGTCCCAGGAAAGATTCAAACAGAGACTGTTTGAAGCCTTACTCCCCTTGGTTAGATACAACATTGTGAATTTTGTATTCGACTCCGATGCAATTTATGAGCTTCATCGTCAATGTGAAGGTCGAAGGGTTACAGTAAACCTGAAGTGGTGCATCGGAATATACTTCTGGACTCCTAGAAAAGGTTCCAAGCACAGACTGTTTGAAGCGTCACTCCCCCTGGAGAGAAGTCGACATTGTGCCTTTTGTATTCCATCCCGATGCAATTTCTGTGTTTCATCGTCAATGTGATGGACCAAGGGGTACAGTAAACCTGCAGTGCTGTATCGGAATCTACTACTGGACTCCTATGAAAGGTTCCAAACACAGACTGTTTGAATGGTTACTTCCCCTGGACAGAAGTCGGCATTGTGCCTTTTGTACTGAACCCCGATGCAATTTCTGCGTTTCATCGTCAATATGATAGCCCAAGTGTTAGTGTAATCTGCAGCGGTGCTTCGGAAACCTCTACTGGTCTCTAATGAAAGGTTGAAACATAGACTGTTTGAATCGTTACTCCCCCTGTACAAAAGTCGGCATTGTGCCTTTTGTATTCAATCCCGATGCAATTTCTGTGTTTCATCGTCAATGTGAAGGTCCAAGGGTTACCGTAAACCTGCCGTTTTGCATGGGAATCTAATACTGGTCTCCCTGGAAAGGTACAAACGACCGACTGTTTGAGGCGTTACTACCCCTGGATGGAAGACGGCATTGTGAATTTGTATTTAATCCCAATGCAATTTCTGTGTTTCATCGTCACTGTGATGTTCCAAGGGTTACAGAAGACCTGCAGTGGTGCATCGCAAATTACTGCTGGTCTCCTAGGAAGGGTTCCATGCACAGACTGTTTGAAGTGTTACTCTGCCTGGGCAAAAGTCTTAATTCCGCCTTTTATATTCAATCTTGATGCAATTTTTTTCTGTGTTTCATCGTCAATGTGATGGTACAAGGGTTACAGTAAACCTCTAGTGATGCATCGGTATCTACTACTGGTCTCCCTGGAATGGTTCCAGAACAGACTGTTTGAAGCGTTACTCCCCTATACAGAAGTCGGGATTGGGCCTTTTGTATTGAATCCCGATGCAATTTCTGTGTTTCATCGTCAATGTGATGGTCCAAGTGTTAGAGTAACCCTGCAGTGGTGCTTCGGAAACTACTACTGGTCTCTCAGGAAAGGTTCAAACACATACTGTTTGAAGCGTTATTCCTCTTGGACAGAGTACGGCATTGTGGCTATTGTATTCAACCCGGTGGCTATTTATGTGTTTCATCGTGAATGTGAAGGTCCAACGGTTACAGCACACCTCCCAGGAAATATTCAGAGCACAGACTGTATAAGGCGTTACTACCCCGTGACAGACGTCGACATTGCGCATTTTGTATTCAATCCCGATGCAATGTCTTTGTTTCATCGTCAATGTAAAGGTCCGAGGGCTACAGTAAATCTGCAGTGGTCCATTGGAATCTACTACTGGTCTCCCTGGAATGGTTCCAGAACAGACTGTTTGAAGCGTTACTCCCCCTGGACGAAAGTCGGCATTGTGCATTTTGTATTCATTCTCGATGCAATTTCTATGTTTCATCGTCAGTGTGAAGGTCCAAGGGTTACGGTGAACCTGCTATGGTGCATGGGAATCTAATACTGGTCTCCCAGGAAAGGTGCAAACCACAGACTGTTTGACGCGTTACTCCTCCTTGACAGAAGTCGGCATTGTGAATTTTTTATTCAATTCTGCTGCAATTTCTGTGTTACATCGACAATCTGAAAGTCCAAGGGTTATATTAAACCTGCAGTGGTGCATAGGAATCTTCTCTTGATCTCCCAGGAAAGTTTCAAAGCACAGATTGTTTGAAGCGTTACTCCCGCTGGACAGAAGTCGTCATTGTGCCTTTTGTATTCAATCCCGATGCAATTTCTGTGTTTCATCGTGAATGTGAAGGTCCGGGGGTTACAGTAAACCTGCAGTTGTGGATCGGAATCTACTACTGGACTCCCAGGAAATGTTCAAAGCAAAGACTATTTGAAGTGTTACTTCAGCTGACCAGAAGTCGGCATTGTGGCTTTGGTCATCGTCAATGTGAAGGTATAAGGGTTACAGTAAACCTGCCGTGGTGCATCGGAATCCAGTACTCGTTCTATAGCATAGGTTTCCTTTCACCCACTAAAATGAACTTCCGTACCTTGCTTTCTGTTATTCTAATTGCTTTAAGTTAGATTTAAAAGCACTCTGTTTGCTTCCTACGTATATCTGTTCCACCTGCTAGCTCCATATTAATTTCTTCGCGTTTACAAACAGTTTATTCACAGTTCCAGTTACGTCTCTTATGCAGGAGCAGTGTATGATGATCTTAAGTGGGAAGCGGTGTTGAATGCTAGTCAGTTCTATCAATCTCCATCTCCCTTCTGTGTGTGTGTGTGTGTGTGTGTGTGTGTGTGTGTGTGTGTGTGTGTGTGTGCGTGTGTGCGTGTGTGCCGGCTGCTATGTCCTGCTATTAGCAAATGAGTGTCTGAGGGAACGATTTTCTTTCCTCTCAGAATGCAGAGCAACTGACCGCTTTCAGGTTGTTATACCACTTCAGATGTTTGTCGATGGTAAGTAACTTTCGCTTTGTAACCTGCATCTCGGAGAGCAAATGGAAACTGGACTCGATGATCGATATTTAGTAACTGGAAGTTATTATGAAAATGATAGCAGAAGTTGGAAAGTAACATAGTTGGAGGCTCTGAGTGCTAGAAAAGAAATACAGTTTGTTACTATTACCATTTTTAATAATATACCTCGTTAAATACAAGGAATGATGAGGAATTTCTGGCGATTCATCTGATTAGGTGATGAATAAAAGACCACCTCTATCGCAAGTTTCTTTATTTATGACGCATTTTTAAAACCGAGTTATCTTACCGAAACAGTCGAGCTATAAACTGAATAAAAGTCACTAAAGTCAAAATTTATACTATAACAGTAAAACTTTTCTCATCAGTGTAATGTATACAAATACAACCACGCGGCAGAGTAAATTTACCAGGTTCCAGTTTTATTCGGGCCATATTAACACAGGTAAAGACAACAGAGAGGTGGATGTGAAGTTACACTGGATAATGGAAGCAAGAAGTGCGAAAAATATAGACACCTCTATAGAATCTGTCCATTTAGTAGAAGCGATCGACAACATTGAATGGTGCACGACGTTCAAAATACTCAGAGAATTAGCCATAAGTTACAGGCAATGAAGGATTGTAAACAATATGTGTAAGTTCCATGGAGGAACAGTAAGAACAGGGATGAAGCTGAGAAGAAGAAAATCAAAGCTCTCTTGGTGCCACGGAAGGATGATGAAAGTTATGTGGACCAATAAGATAATAAATGAGAGTTTATCCGCACCGGAGAGAACAGAAATATACGGTGAACACTGACGAGAAGAAAAGACAGAATGGTACGACAAGTTTTAAGACATAAGGGAATAACTTTTCATGGTACTAGACAGAGCTGTAGAGGGTGAAAACTGCTGAAGAAGACCGATATTCTAATATATCCAACAAATAATTGAGGATGTTGTATGCAAGAGCTACTGTGAGGTGAAGAGGCTGGCATAAGAGAGAAAGGAATCGAACTTTACCAAAAAATTACTCCGTCTCCACAACACTAGCAGTGCGACGCACAGCAGAATAGTATTTAATTATAATATAACAATAATAGTGAAATCAGTAATGTATTACAGCTGCTAAATATATATGGGATTTGGATATACATGATAAGGTCCACCTCCGCCCTCTCTCTATCCATCAACTCCTATTCCTCTCACTGTCCATCACCTCCTGTCCCCTATCTGTTCCCATTTCCTCCACCTTCCCGCCCTCCTTACCTCTCTCTCTTTCCCCCCAACTCCTCCTCTCCCTCTCCCTGCCACTCGTTCCCCTTCTCTATGTCCATCTCCTCCCCTTCCCTGTCTGTTAATCTCCTCTTTCCCCTCTAACTGACCATGAGCCATGTTTATTGTTGTTGCAAACGAAATCTTGATTACGAGCTGAAGTCACTAAAAATGAGTGGGTAAATCAATTGGGATCATTGAGATTTTTTTTTTCGTCATCAGTCTACTGACTGGTTCAATGCGGCCCGCCACGAATTCCTTTCCTGTGCTAACCTCTTCATCTCATAGAAGCACTTGCAACCTACGTCCTCAATTACTTGCTTGACGTATTCCAATCTTTGTCTTCCTCTAAAGTTTTTGCCCTCTACAGCTCCCTCTAGTACCATGGAAGTCATTCCCTCATGTCTTAGCAGATGTCCTATCATCCTGTCTCTTCTCCTTATCAGTGTTTTCCACATATTCCTTTCCTCCCCGATTCTACGTAGAACCTCCTCATTCCTTACCTTATCAGTCCACCTAATTTTCAACATTCGTCTATAGCACCACATCTCAAATGCTTCGATTCTCTTCTGTTCCGGTTTTCCTACAG
Organism: Schistocerca americana; assembly: GCF_021461395.2. Lineage (NCBI taxonomy): Eukaryota > Metazoa > Arthropoda > Insecta > Orthoptera > Acrididae > Schistocerca > Schistocerca americana. The sequence goes on along the minus strand of NC_060123.1, from coordinate 601,244,435 downwards.
TCCATGTTTCACTACCACACAATGCTGTACTCCAGACGTACATCCTCAGAAATTTCTTCCTCAAATTAAGGCCGGTATTTGATATTAGTAGACTCCTCTTGGCCAGAAATGCCTTTTTTGCCATAGCGAGTCCGCTTTTGATGTCCTCCTTCCTCCGTCCATCATTGGTTATTTTACTGCCTAGGTAGCAGAATTCCTTAACTTCATTGACTTCGTGACCATCAATCCTGATGTTAAGTTTCTCGCTGTTCTCATTTCTACTACTTCTCATTACCTTCGTCTTTCTCCGATTAACTCTCAAACCATACTGTGTACTCATTAGACTGTTCATTCCGTTCAGCAGATCATTTAATTCTTCTTCACTTTCACTCAGGATAGCAATGTCATCAGCGAATCATATCATTGATATCCTTTCACCTTGTATTTTAATTCCACTCCTGAACCTTTCTTTTATTTCCATCGTTGCTTCCTCGATGTACAGATTGAAGAGTAGGGGCGAAAGGCTACAGCCTTGTCTTACACCCTTCTTAATACGAGCACTTCGTTCTTGATCGTCCACCCTTATTATTCCCTCTTGGTTGTTGTACACATTGTAAATGACCCGTCTCTCCCTGTAGCTTACCCCTACTTTTTTCAGAATCTCGAACAGCTTGCACCATTTTATATTGTCGAACGCTTTTTCCAGGTCGACAAATCCTATGAAAGTGTCTTGATTTTTCTCTAGCCTTGCTTCCATTATTAGCCGTAAAGTCAGAATTGCCTCTCTCGTCCCTTTACTTTTCCTAAAGCCAAACTGATCGTCACCTAGCGCATTCTCAATTTTCTTTTCCATTCTTCTGTATATTATTCTTGTAAGCAGCTTCGATGCATGAGCTGTTAAACTGATTCTGCGATAATTCTCGCACTTGTCAGCTCTTGCCGTCTTCGGAATTGTGTGGATGATGCTTTTCCGAAAGTCAGATGGTATATCGCCAGACTCATATATTCTACACACCAACGTGAATAGTCGTTTTGTTGCCACTTCCCCCAATGATTTTAGAAATTCTGATGGAATGTTATCTATCCCTTCTGCCTTATTTGACCGTTAAGTCCTCCAAAGCTCTTTTAAATTCCGATTCTAATACTGGATCCCCTATCTCTTGTAAATCGACTCCTGTTTCTTCTTCTATCACATCAGACAAACCTTCACCCTCATACAGGCTTTCAATGTATTCTTTCCACCTATCTGCTCTCCCTCTGCATTTAACAGTGGAATTCCCGTTGCACTCTTAATGTTACCACCGTTGCTTTTAATGTCACCAAAGGTTGTTTTGACTTTCCTGTATGCTGAGTCTGTCCTTCCGACAATCATATCTTTTTCGATGTCTTCACATTTTTCCTGCAGCCATTTCGTCTTAGCTTCCCTGCGCTTCCTACTTATTTCATTCCTCAGCGACTTGTATTTCTGTATTCCTGATTTTCCCGGAACATGTTTGTACTTCCTCCTTTCATGAATCAACTGAAGTATTTCTTCTGTTACCCATGGTTTCTTCGCAGCTACCTTCTTTGTACCTATGTTTTCCTTCCCAACTTCTGTAATGGGCCTTTTTAGAGATGTCCATTCCTCTTCAACTGTACTGCCTACTGCGCTATTCCTTATTGCTGTATCTATAGCGTTAGAGAACTTCAAACGTATCTCGCCATTCCTTAGTACTTCCGTATCCCACTTCTTTGCGTAATAATTCTTCCTGACTAATGTCTTGACTTCAGCCTACTCTTCATCACTACTATATTGTGATCTGAGTCTATATCTGCTCCTGGGTACGCCTTACAATCCAGTATCTGATTTCGGAATCTCTGTCTGACCATGATGTAATCCAACTGAAATCTTCCCGTATCTCCTGGCCTTTTCCAAGCACACCTCCTCCTCTTGTGATTCTTGAACAGCGTATTCGCTATTACTAGCTTAAACCTGTTACAGAACTCAATTAGTCTTTCTCCTCTTTCATTCCTTGTCCCAATCCCATATTGTCCTGTAACCTTTTCTTCTACTCCTTCCCCTACAACTGCATTCCAGTCGCCCATGACTATTAGATTTTCGTCCCCCTTTACATACTGCATTATCCTCATACACTTTCTCTATCTGTTCATCTTGAGCTTGCGACGTCGGCATGTATACCTGAACTATCGTTGTCGATGTTGGTCTGCTGTCGATTCTGATTAGAACAACCCGGTCACTGAACTGTTCACAGTAACACACCGTCTGTCCTACCTTCCTATTCATAACGAATCCTACACATGTTATACCTTTTTCTGCTGCTGTTGATATTACCCGCTACTCATCTGACCAGAAATCCTTGTCTTCCTTCCACTTCACTTCACTGACCCCTACTATATCTAGATCGAGCCTTTGCATTTCCCTTTTCAGAGTTTCTAGTTTCCCTACCACGTTCATGCTTCTGACATTCCACGCCCCGACTCGTAGAACGTTATCCTTTCGTTGATTATTCAATCTTTTTCTCATGGTAACCTCCCCCTTGGCAGCCCCCTCCCGGAGATCCGAATGGGGGACTATTCCGGAATCTTTTGCCAATGGAGAGATCATCATGACACTTCTTCAATTACAGGCCACATGTCCTGTGGATACACGTTACGTGTCTTTAATGCAGTGGTTTCCATTGGCTTCTGCATCCTCATGTCGTTGATCATTGCTGATTCTTCCGCCTTTAGGGGCAATTTCCCACCCCTAGGACAAGAGAGTACCCTGAACCTCTATCCGCTCCTCCGCCCTCTTTGACAAGGCCGTTGGCAGAATGAGGCTGCCAATGCTGATTATTTATCAAAATTTAGGCAGTGGCGGGGATCGAACCCGGGACCGAAGACGTTTTGGTTATGAATCAAAGACGCTACCCCTAGACCACGGCTAAAAATATCATTCAGATAGACAATATGAAAGGGTCTGCTGTAGCTGCTGGAACCGTTGTATAGTTGCTTCAGTAACGGTATTCCACATAGATCTATCTGCGGTTGGGGAAGATAACAGAGTTTCAGAGAAATCACATTCCACAGTAGTACTCTAGTGCCTAAGACAATAAACCACAAGTACAGCTTAGCTGTTTTCTGTTACAATCGACTGCTAGGAAGAAAACCATACATCATATTGTTGTCTAATCAATTTTTGTGCTAATTACATATAAGGAGAAAGAACATGCATTACAGAAAGAAAATTTCTAATGATTTAAATGCTCTACTATCGTAGTTAAAAAAGATTGTAAGAAAGAAAACGAAAACGTGAATACATTCCAAATAGAGCGCAGCACAGTACTTTCTCTCTCGCACTCAGTTTTAACAGAAAATCTGCACATTATTGTTCAAAAAATTTATATCCTATGTCTGTCAGGATGTTTACTGTACTATGGTGTAAAAATATAGAGCAAATCAGTCATGGAAATTTCGAAATTTTTGCAAAAACCAAAACGTTTATTAAACTGTCATGCAAAATCTGAAGTCAATTTGTCTACAAATTTTCTAGATTTTTATTAACAGCATTTTATATTCATGTGTATTAAAATGCAAATATATTTGTGTTATGTATATCAAAAATTATACAGCATATGCTTGTCCTAATGTTTATTACAGCATCATGTGAAATTCTGAAGTAAATTAGTCAAGAACTATCCGTCATTTTTTCCTTACAACATTTCCCTTTTGTATATAACATTGCTTCATTTATAAAAAATATGTTCCGGTACTGTGACCTACCAGGAGAGGGGAGTTGCTCTTGCAATTTTTAAAATGTTGTTTTAACGCTTTTCTAAGGCGTTCAAAAGTGTGAATATATCACATCAGGTAGGCATGGTTTTACATCGCTTCAGCCGCAGCAGTAGTTCTATTGTACCACATCTCAAAATCTGTGGTTCTGTTTCTTCTTTCTCCGTCGGAAATACCGGTACGGCGTAGCGGTGGATACCGTCACAGATAGGCTGAACATTAATACAACCTGCAGGGACGGATACAGGAATGGAAATGGATGAAAAAACGTCCTATGATCATCCACTGCAGATGGTGCAGCCGAGTGAAAATTCCTCTGACCACGTGCCGTTTTATTCCTCGTGTGTTGCAGGCTGTGAGATTGACGCAGCATACTGTTAGCAGCAGAGTGCCCCGTTATTCACGTCTGGAACAGGCCGAGGTGGTGTTTGTGTACGGCCAAACGGATCGAATCGGCCGAGAAGCAGCACAGCTATACCAAACCAAATACCACCACAGACACAAATCACGTCACACAACGTTTCACGCTCTTCTGAACGGTAGTCTAAAAGGACACATGATTGCCGGCCGTGGTGGCCTACCGGTTCTAGGCGCTACAGTCTGGAACCGCGCGACCGCTACGGTCGCAGGTTCGAATCCTGCCTCGGGCATGGATGTACGTGATGTCCTTAGGTTAGTTAGGTTTAAGTAGTTCTAAGTTATAGAATCTGTGACAGCTGGTAGTTCTGGGTTCGAAGCCTTAATAGATTGTCGCTGTGTTATTGCTCCTAAATCGTTGGCACCAAGTTATTCGTACATCTCGTCCCCATATTGTTGTGTCTAGGAATCTTGCTTACTCAGTTCACTTAGAGAAACAGTCAAACAACTCGTATTAATCAGTTTTATTACAAGCACAGATACTTAACTTTCATCAGAGAACTCTTGTAGTCCTTTATACACGATCATCCACAAGTGCAGTCACACAGATGTGTCGCAAGCAAAGGGCGACATACAAAGCAATCAGTCTTCTTCAGAACAGACAAAGTATCACTTCTGGTTCTAGCGACCGCTTCTATCAAAAGTCTGTCTACTGAACTGCAGTGACTGCTGATCTCTAACTGAGCAACGTAGTGATTGCTAATCAAGAGACTACGATGTCTCGGCTAGCGAAGTGGCTAACGTTGAAGCTGCTGTCAATGTGGTCTGCCACCAGTCGGGCGAGGCGCATACGTCGTTTTCGCCTAGGAGCCGATGCCGACGCGTTGTCGTCCTGGAGTGTGGTTGGTCAGCATGGGATTGGCTTACCTCTTCTCACAGCCTTCTCTTTTCTGTTGTTTCCGACTGGCACGTCGGCGCTGACTTTACGCCGAAACATATCGCTGATTTACATAGTTTTCATATCTTATCTTCCTCTCCCCCTCCCCGATTCACTGCCCTGCATCGTTCCTTCAACAGACTCGTTTCCTCTCGCCACCCTACACCCTCTCCTCTTTCCCCCATCCATTCCCCTCGCCCCTTCCCCAGGATGTACATGTAAATTTTACGTGTGGAAGTTTTGGCATGCCTGTAGAGGAGGATAACTGGCTTGAATCCTGACTTCGTTTACGTTGCACATCAGGTTGTGTTATTAGGGACAGGGTTTTGTTCGTTGTGAACGGATTCCAAGACGTACTTTGTATGTTTTTTATATGTGTCCTCGGATAGTCTGTTGTTGATAATCGTTGTAAAATGATTGCCGGCTTTTGTGGCCGAGCAGTTCTAGGCGCTACAGTCTGGAACCGCGCGATCGCTACGGTCGCAGGTTCGAATCCTGTCTCCGGCATGGATGTGTGTGATGCCCTTAGGTTAGTTAGGTTTAAGTAGTTCTAAGTTATAGGGGACTGATGACCTCAGAAGTTAAGTCCCATAGTGTTCAGAGCCATTTGAACAATCTGACACATGATTACGCTAAGGTTCAAAAAATGGTTCAAATGGCTCTGAGCACTATGCGACTTAACTTCTGAGGTCATCAGTCGCCTAGAACTTAGAACTAATTAAACCTAACTAACCTAAGGACACCACACACATCCATGCCCGAGGCAGGATTCGAACCTGCGACCGTAGCGGTCACGGGGTTCCAGACTGAAGCGCCTTTAACCGCACGGCCACACCGGCCGGCACGCTAAGGTTCAGAAAGGGATAGAACAAACACCACCTCGGCTTGTTCCCGACATGAATACCGGACCATTCAGCTGCTTACAGTACGCTGCGTCAATCACACTGTCTGCACCACACGAGAAACACACGGCACGTGACCAGAGGAACTTCCATTCGTCTGCGGCATATACCGAGGCAGATACGTTTCCGGACACATGTTCATACGACCTTTCTTCTTCCATTTCCAGTCAGGAATCTGTCCCTGCTGTTTGTTGGTTTTATTAATGTTCAATATATATTAACCAAGTAGGTAGTTTACATCTGTCCAAATTCTTATTAGTGTTGAGAAGTGTCAGCCTCTCCTCTTCATTTCTCTTTCTGATTGGGAAATCCTATTAATAACTCGGCAGATCATGGTGAGATCGATCGAGTCTTACTCTGATTTAATTAGTAACATAAGTGATTGTAAGAGCAGATCACGACAGTCTTCTCTGATTAACAGTATGGGGTTAAGCAGTGGTAGTATTTCGCTTGTGAATCAGTTTTGGTGGAGGGATGAGAGCAGCTTCTGCTGCCAGTAGGCAGAATTGCTCTCCGTTAAGAAAGCACAGCAGCTATCCTTCCGACCAAAGACCAGAGGAGTGACCTCTTTTTATTGTTCGGGTCTCCTACAAATGCATGGCTGTTTTTAAAGCGTTCTTGAAATCTGGGATCGTAGGACAGAGCGGATTAGGTTGTGGAAAGGGGCCAAGATCAGTTACTGTTAGTTACACAAGAACACAGAACTTTATTCCTCGAAAACGAATGCACAGTTTTCCGTTTAAAACAACGAGGATCAATTCGGGGCTGAGGGCCCAAGTGACTCCTCAATAATAAGTTTAAATAATTCCTTTTAAAACACAAGGATTTAGAGAAATGGCTGAAGGCGTCACTTAAGTAAAATTAAAATATCTCCTCGCCTAAAGGCCCAAGTAATATTTCACATCAGCAAAGGAAATTCTTTAAAAGACAAGAATTTACAAATCTCGGCTAAAAGTCAAATTACGGAAAATTTAAATTAATTCCTCGGCCGAAAGCCCAATAATATTTCAACATAATAAAAGGGCACCTTTAAAGTTAAGCATTTACACAGTACAAGAGAAAACCATCCTATGGAAAGTTGAAATATCTTGGCAGCTGAAGTCCCAAACAATTATTCAAAATAATTAAAGACAAAACTTAACATGAGCATTTACACAGTACGGCTGAAAGCCATTTTAAAATTTCAAGATAATTAAAGAGAAACCTTACAGACAGGAATTTACGCATTATGGGCAGAAAGCCACAGATTTTAAAGCAAACGCGGCTGAAGGCCTAAGTACAGAGCAAACAAGAGTTTTAAATAAAACACGGTTGAAGGCCTGATCTTAAAATACTTCACATAAGGTCCGGCTGAATGCCATACACTGATCATATAACAGACAAAATTAATACACGACTGAAGGCCTGGCACAGTACTTGCGACAAAAGAAAATCACAATCACATACAGGAGAACAGTAGTGCCGAGAAGTATTCCAAGGGTCGACCTGGGGAGGAAACTCAAATGACACTTCAGGTGAGACAGGCAGCCAAGCGTAACACTAAATAATCGGGTGGAAGCACGACTTAGAGATGGCTGAAGAACCAACCAATACACAATCAATTCCCTTCTCACGCCTCGGAGACTTCCTCGCTGCTCTGTCGCAACCGACCGACTGGCTACTCCAGTACGCAGACAGCATTCATCTGCTCAGCGGAAATCACAGAAGCTACACACAGTTCCACGTAAACATTTGCACCAACTCGGACAATCCTGAAACCAATCACCGTGGAACAACAAGGAGAAACGATAACACACACACACGCACACACACACACACAGACAGAGTTTCCATAAGCGGTCGGCGATGTCCGATGAGACGATCGAACGAACGACCAACCAAGGTCGTCCCTACTCAAATTACGAGGTGCATTCAAGTCCTAAGGACTCAGATTTTTTTTCTAATTAACTACTCACCCGAAATCGATGAAACTGGCGTTACTTCTCGACGTAATCACCCTGCAGACGTACACATTTTTCACAACGCTGACGCCATGATTCCATGGCAGCGGCGAAGGCTTCTTTAGGAGTCTGTTTTGACTACTGTAAAATTGCTGAGGCAATAATAGCAGCACGGCTGGTGAATGTGCGGCCACGGAGAGTGTCTTTCATTGTTGGAAAAAGCCAAAAGTCACTAGGAGGCAGATCAGGTGAGTAGGGAGCATGAGGAAGCACTTCAAAGTTGTTATCACGAAGAAACTGTTGCGTAACGTTAGCTCGATGTGCGGGTGCGTTGTCTTGGTGAAACAGCACATGCGCAGCCCTTCCCGGACGTTTTTGTTCCAGTGCAGGAAGGAATTTGTTCTTCAAAACATTTTCGTAGGATGCACCTGTTACTGTAGTGCCCTTTGGAACGCAATGGGTAAGGATTACGCCCTCGCTGCCCCAGAACATGGACATCACCATTTTTTCAGCACTGGCGGTTACCCGAAATTATTTGGTGGTGGTGAATCTGTGTGCTTCCATTGCGCTGACTGGCGCTTCGTTTCTGGATTGAAAAATGGCATCCACGTCTCATCCATTGTCACAACCGACGAAAAGAAAGTCCCATTCGTGCTGTCGTTGCGCGTCAACATTGCTTGGCAACATGCCACACTGGCAGCCGTGTGGTCGTCCGTCAGCATTCGTGGCACCCACCTGGATGACACTTTTCGCATTTTCACGTCGTCGTGCACGGTTGTGCGCACAGAACCCACAGAAATGCCAACTCTGGAGGCGATCTGTTCAACAGTCATTCGGCGATACCCCAAAAGAATTCTCTCCACTTTCTCGATCATGTCGTCAGACCGGCTTGTGCGAGCCCGAGATTGTTTCGGTTTGTTGTCACACGATGTTCTGCCTTCATTAAACTGTCGCACCCACGAACGCACTTTCGACACATCCATAACTCCATCACCACATGTCTCCTTCAACTGTCGATGGGTTTCAATTGGTTTCACACCACGCAAATTCAGAAGACGAATGACTGCACGCTGTTCATGTAAGGAAAGCGTCGCAATTTTAAGTATTAAAACAGTTCTCATTCTCGCCGCTGGCGGTAAAATTCCATCTGCCGTACGGTGCTGCCATCTCTGGGACGTATTGACAATGAACGCGGCCTCATTTTAAAACAATGCGGATGTTTCTATCGCTTTCCAGTCCGGAGAAAAAAAATCGGAGGCCTTAGAACTTGAATGCACCTCGTATGTGTGTCGACAACGGTCGGGCGAGTCTTGGCTGTCTGTAGCTCACACCAACTCCATCCCGACTCACTTGATGTCCGCCTGGAACTCGGAGACACGGCGACACGGCAGACTGGCTCGGACCCACCCACGTGGAGGTAACTCTTGCCCATCGGCGACGACATCTCTGCACGAGGAAGGAACCGACCCACGTCCGGTAAGATGACCAACTGATGAGGCCCAGAAACGGTCAAAAGACCAAATACACGTCACCCAATGAGACGGCCAACCGAACGACCAACCAACGGTCGTTCCCACTCCAATCACATTCCGTCGGACAGTTTACATGTGTGTGGCCAGCGGTCGGCAAGTACCGGCTGTCCGGGCCTCGCTGGCGCTCCGTCCCCCACTGAACTCATGACACAGGATGAGCCATAAATACTAGCAGTCGCTTCAGAGGTGGTACGACAGTGCACTATCGATACGCGCTGCTGCTGCCACTCACGGGCAAGCAAATCAGCAACTTAGTGACGCCAGTAAATCGAATAAGAAGGGGGCGACAGTACAGTGAAGACAAGGTGACAAGCAATAAACGGCATGAACATGAGCTGCGCACGGCTCATGGATATCTGATGAATTCGCGGAAAATAGGAATAACGGGGGCCCATTTCTACACGCGTTTCTCCTTTCGGCTGAAAGTAAGTAAAACTTTCCGAAAGGTGTCCTATGTGTCGTTTTTTACTACCAGGCGCTGAGCCGACTTACTGGGACTGGAGAAATTTCGCCATCCACAGACAAGAAGAAACGTCCTGATCTAGCGTTAAAAGGTTTTTGCTTTTCACATTTAACCAAATATAACATTGATGATGATAATTTATGGCAGTGTTTGCCGACAAGATAAAGAATGCAACCTTTAACACTAGATTGCGTACTCACGGCAGTTCTCCTTGGCCGTTTTTTGGTACGACTTGGAAAGAGAGAAAAATTAATGAATGATCGCCGATGCGTCGGTTCTCGATTGTGTTCAGGAGACGTACAGATTGATTGCGCGAAAATAGTTGCTCAAATGACCCCTTAACCCGGATTGCTTTCACGCAATCAGACTCTTCAATGAAATTACCTAAGGGACCTATTTGAATAACAAAAAAATTGGAAATGAATGCAAAACAGTGAAATTTCGTAAAAAACAAGTAGTCAGATCGGAAATTCAACACATTAATGGTCTCCCAAATACAATCGAGACATCGCGATAAAGAACGAAACTGTAACCAAGTTCATTTAAACATAAACATTATTTGTGGTTAATTTAAAGAAAAGAATAAGCATAGATTTTCTGTACAGTGAAGCATCAATATATTCTCAAAGAACAAAGGCGTTAAACTATAAACATCAACAAATTTACAATGAATACAAAACTTACATTTTTATGTTTTTCTCATACATGGAGCAGTCCAACAATCGCTGCTTTTGTATGTGCGATATTTTGTAAAAATTAAATGTCCTGGCGTGCTCGTAAGTATTTTTTATGGTCACAAGGTTTACAAAAGCGTTTTCTTTCTTGGTGATAACGTGGTTTTTCACACTAAATGAAATATAACTTGTAGCGGTGCTACACAACACGTCTTAACAAGTCGGCGACCAAACATCAAAGGTAATGAAGTACATGTTAACATATCGGCGACCAGAAGTACAATTAACTATAAAGACTCTAGAATTTTCCTAACAAATGATAAATTGTTCTTTCTTCTGTTTCGCAGCTTCTTGCTATCAGGCGCTGCGGCAATGATTTTAAATATCTGCGTCCAGCGAGTCATAGTGTTTAAAAGTACCTTTTAAACGCTGGCCGCGCGGCTTGGTATAGGCGCACCGTTATAAACAGATTTCGTTTCTTTACTCTCGCGTTATCATGCTTAGTATCATTACAAACTACAGCTCGATGGCTGTCCTTTTCTCATATGCAAAATGTCTGAAATCCAATAATACCACACTGAGAAGTGAAAAAACAGATCGCCGTTTCAGTATTTTTCCTTGTGAAACAACTGGTCATTGGCTGACTAAAACCTATGGTCACGACGGAGGTCCAAGGCCAAGAACTATCGGTACAAACAAGGCTGACTGACTCAGAATGGCAAGCTATGTTTTCACAATTCATGGTTGGAGAGATACTACACTGGCGGAAGTTAGGAAAAATCTTGTCATTAGCGCAAAAAGTGTTATAGTGCAAAATCTCGTGCAGGGCAGATGCCGGGAGGCAATGTCTTCGCTCCTCACCAGACTTCCGCAGACTTCTTCAGACTACATTTCAGAGTAGATTTTCACTCCAGCTGTGTCACTTTACATGCAGGGAGCACGGATGGTCTTGGTCTTAAAAATCCAGAGCGGCGAAGGTAATATCTGCAACGGGAAGCTGTCGTGATCCTAGTGATCTCCCTCTACACCTCTGTAGTCGTTTCGTCTGCTCACATTTATGGTGAGATATTGCAGCAGCATTCCTAACTTCACTAGACTAAAGTTTATTGACGCAGGCTCACCATACCTGAAGTAAAGATGTCCCGTCAACATAGATGTCATTAGAGACGGAGCACAAGCTCAGATTGTGTCAAGGATGGGAAAGGAATCGGTAGCACCCATTCAAAGGAACTTTCCCTGCATCTGTCAGGAACGATTTAGGGAAGTCATGGAAAACCTAAATCTGGATGGCTGGGCGCGGGTTTGAACCGTCGTCCTCGTGAATGCGAGTCCAGTCTGTTAACCACTGTGTCACCTCGCTCGGTCCACCGTGACTATATTCACATACTGCACGTGTGATTCTCCTTCTTTCTCTCGATAGTGCTGTCACTGTATTCATGTGACTCCATCAGTTCAAAGAATCTATGTGGAAGTTATTTATCAATGTGGTGCATATCTTTATCAGTTACCCTTTCCTGGACCTTAGCACACTTTCTTTTGCAGTCGATTTCGTGTATCAGTTGAATATTCTTGAAGTATGTGTAACGTATTGTTGACTTGTGCACACACAATAACGTGAAATAATGTTGCAATTTACCTGCATCACGTATTACTTTCGTATTTCATTATAATAATTGCGGAAATGTCAATACTTGGAATTCAGCACTACGACCACCTTATTATCAAAATGGCGTTAAAGGTAACTCCTCGCCTTGATTTCATAAAGCATCTGGATTTCAAGAAGCGATCTACCTCTCAGCAGATCCAGTTGATGCAGATCAGGCAAGCTCATACATGGCATTGCTCAGAGCATATTTGAAGAAAATCAGTCAAAACTTACCGAGATTTTTGGTAACGCCTCTCATTAACATACCTGTATAATATTCATATTTATAACAACATTTTATTAAGACATGTAGTCTATATCTGAACAAACGTTTACTAGAGTACCGGTACTGTGCAAAAATTAGAAGTCAATCAATCAAGAACTTTTCTAGATACTTTCTAAAAGAATTTCCCCTTTATATTTTATGAATGTTTGTTACAAATATACACCCCATGTTTGTCCAATAATAATTTATTACAGAATCATGTAAAGTTTGAAGTAAATTGGTTAAGTACTTTCAAAGATATTTGGAAACAACGTTAAACAAAGTATTCCTTATATATTTCTGTAGATGCAGCAGTATAAATAATAACAATACTTTCTATGGTGCTGTTTCTCAAAAACACAATGATCTTGTCACATAGTAACCCTGAACACGGAACTATTTCTCATGTTAAAATGAGTTAAACTTTTATGTAAGAGTTCTCACTGGTATGGTATTATATTATTTACTTTCATAATACTTCAAGGGTGTAGGAGACGGCTTACTGAATAGCAGAAATGTTCAGTAGTTGATAGGCACACACAAAATGTAAGAAAGCGTCCTAGTTTTCAGAGTAATCAATTTCTGGGCTAGAGTGCAATTATTCTCTCTTTCTCTCTATCTATCACACAAACAAACACACACACACACACACACACACACACACACATACACACACACACACACACACACACATTCATACATACGCCTATGCCTCTACATTGTGCCACTGGACTTGGGATTACTTTATATACCACTACTGCATTTCAGCAGGCGGATTAGTGAGAGGTGTGTGGAGGGATAGAGAGGCTGGAGGTAGGGAATGTGGCTGGGTGTGGGTGGCTAGCTGCTCAGAGGGAAGCAGCTGGATTGTCAGGAATGCAGGTGGGAGAGGCAGCTGGTGCACAGGCTATTAATGTGATGCACAGCTGTCAGAGCCAGTGGGAAGCAGTGCCCACTGAAGGTGATATGAGGACATCAATTGGGAGGAGGTGACAGGATAGAGAGAGGCGTAAGTCTTAGGTGGTGTGAGTGGCACCAATGGATTACTGGAGATCCAGGCAAGGTCAGTTACGGGAGCAGAGGATGTGTCGCAAGGATAACTAATATTTGCTTACATCAGAGAAGCTGGTGGTGGATGGAAGGACCATATGGCCCAGGCTGGTAAGCAGCCTTTGAAATATAATGCCCAACTGTTTGTTGTGAGACAGGGTCGTCAACTGTGCAGATGGCAGATGTCCTTGTTACACGATATTCGCTGCAATAATCATCCTGATCTCAATCTCTTGCACCCCACTGTCCCCACTCCCCGCACTTTACCTTCCCTCCATCCTATCTTCCTCTAAAAATTCACCACTCCAGGTCACCTTCAGCAGGCGCCGCTCTCCACCAGTCCTGACAAGCATGCATCACACGTCTAGCCCATGCACCAACCGCCCCACCGTCACTCACTCCTAGGTGGCCGGCAAGCTGTCTTGCTCCAAGCTGCTAACTATTCAATCCATTCCCTCCCCCAACTTCTCGATTCTCTCTGGCTCTACCCACGCACTGACATTGTGTGTCCATCTGGAACCGTACAGAGGTGTATATATATAAATTTGGCCAGCTATGGACCGCATACAACCTAAGACTTATAGTGTTTCTTTTTCTTCCGTGTGTGTGTGTGTGTGTGCACGTGCGCATCTGTCTATCTACTTTCGCTTTAGCTTGAATAAAGATTACTTTGAAAACTAGCAAGAATTTTTTTCCTTTTTGTGCCTGGCAGCGACTCACTGTTTCTGCTTTCTGAGGAGTGGTGTCTATTATTTCTAAAGAATTTAAATTCTACCAGAACTTTCTTACAAAATTATTTACATTCAGTTAACTAACAGCTGCAGCATTCAATAAGATGAGAGTGCTTCATTGATATGTGAAGTTGAAGTATTGATTCTTCTAAACTGGTAACATCAATATTAATGGACATTGTTTGAGAGATGAAATATTCTTTACAGTATTTAATAATAATCAGGGACATTTCAAATCAGGGCTCAGCTTATCAAGTGTTCATGTCCCTTGGTATTTCAAGGAACAGTATAATCTCTCATGAAGAATTCATTGTCTAGAGTTAATAAATGGCCTAAGTTAAACTCTGTTTACAGGGACAGTATTTTCAAAACACAAAAGCATGTTCCAGTACTTATTTATTGTCTTTCTTCTAGTACACAAATCTGAGACTTTTTTAAAAAAAACTTCGTGTTTGAACAACTACAATATACAGTGTCTATTCATTAGCGACCTTCGTCATTACTGATATTTCTCTTTTTAGGAAAAATGGTGAAAAGTATGAATATGGCAATAGTAAAAAAAGGAACTTATTCCAAAGCTTCACAGCTTAAAATTACAGTAGAATCAAGGTAGATATAAGTGTACAGATGTATTAAAGAGCCTAAAATAATATATTGAATGCCACATTGGTAATGTAGTGTAGTTAAAATTGAATTAAATAACTTTTTGGAACATATTTCCAAAATAAAGGAATGTGTTACAACAGACTTCATCATTGGTTTGGTAATTACTTCAGTGCTAAATATGTATACATTATGGTGCCCACCTATATTGTGAAATGACAACTACTCGTGTAATGTGATGAATACATTTTATGCACTGATGTTTAATTCCAGAAGGTTAAACTGACCTGTGGGAAACACTACTCGACTGTTTTTATCAACGGCAGGTGGAAGCTAGCTCACGCAAAGGGCTAGAAGAAGGGGGGGGGGATGACGTGGGAGGTTACTCGGAAGTAACACAGGTGAATATTTATACTGAACATGTTCATGAAATTGTCAGTCACCTGTAACACAGTCTGTTAGTGTCGGAATCGCACGTTATAGTCCAATTTGTGCATAGGCAATGCCTTTTCCAAACTGTTATTATTTTGTCTAATATACTATAACACTTAGCCTGCATGATGTATGCAGTAATCCGCAGTCATACAGTGAAAGCACTCGAAGATGTCGCGGCAACATCGTTAGCAGTGACTTACCTTGTCTGCTGAAAGTTATCTATCACATTAACGCTTACTAAGGAATGTATGTGATATTTAACTCCGAATACAAGTTAAAGCCTACGAAAGAGGGGTACCAGACCATGAATTTACATGAAAATTCCAGTATGGATGTGTATAGAAGTGATTGTAGTCGACAATTCCAGGAAAATATGTAAGTTAATGGATACACGAGATCTACATGTAATAGCTGACTCATTTAAAACTATCAGCTACATCATATAAATATAAATTTAATAGATTCCAGGTTTGACAGAGTGGAAGTACGTAGACATCTAGTAAGAGTTCTTAACACGCACTCGGAATCAACATCTCACATTGACACAGAAATTGTATTATAAAACCCCTGAAAATTTGAAAACGAGTATAAAACGCTACACCTAAGTCACCACGTGCTCTATATCAAATTGAGTGTGAACGAAAACACGAAAATCTACAGCTCACGAAAACGGTGTGGCCTAGTTCCGAGCAACTGACAAGAGTGCGAGGCTTCCTGCATGTTGCGGTCTTACCCAGGTGCCAAAGCTTGCTCGTCCGGTGCCCAAAACTACTTGCTATAGCATAGTGGTGGCTGGTGGGGAAGAAGCTCTCCCTGATAAAACGAACTCTGCCTTGTGACGCATGGCACAAACCAGAATGAATTCTTACTACGCAATTTACTTGACAATTGCGAATTCCTTTGAGATCAACTGTATTAGCTATCAAAATATTACCTCCTGATGACACACAAAAATTGGTACCCGACCGGTACTTGATCCCGGCGTCCTACTTGCCCTGAGTGGCTGCATTAACCATATCAGTAATTTACGTACGATCCCTGGACCGATTCACACCTTCAATGCCGCAACGTCTATGCAGCTGTTGCTCGCTGCATTACTTGGATTTCCATAATATGATTAATGAGATAAACGTCTGCAATGTTAATATTATTATGGTCCTTCTCTCTGTCTAGGGTTGCAACACTTACTTTAGAGGGAGTGGGGAGTGGTGGCGATCTAAATGTGTATTAATATAAAGAAATTTTTAGCCAATCGCGAATTCTTTTGACGTAAACTGTGTTGGGAATGGAAATACTGCCTACTGGTGAGACATGGAAATTGATGCCGGACCGCGACTCGAATCCACAATTCCCGTTTCTCGCGAGCGGTTGCCTTAACCATTTGGTTACCAGACCTACACATTCACACACTACTGCTCGCAGTAGTACTTGGATTCCCGCAACAGCGTCAATGTGCCAAACGTGTTCAAACGACAGTATAATTATCGTTGTTTTACCTGTCTAGTCTTGCTTCAGACAGGCATGCTAATAAGAATGACTTATTGCATCGTCTTGCGTGTGGAGAAGGTGGCCTCTGTCAGCGCAAAGAGGCTTCTCGTGAATGAATGTGATGAAGAAAAGACTTGTGTAGAGTATGTAGCAATCATTTGTCATTTGGAAGTCGCTTTTTGTAAACTGGCGACTTTCTGTACATAAAAATATTCACAGTATGGATCAATGTCAGTATTTCCCTTTTATGTAAGTAATGAAAACTATGAATATATCACTGGAAACCAATCAGACCATTGCTAGGGCTTCATTATTTTAACGATAGTAAAGAATGGAATCTGAACTCGTCTATTTGACAACCAGCTGGAATACTTTAAATGTGATATAAGTAATGTGGTGCACTTGAAGGATTTCTGTTGGGCAAAGCCTCTTACTCCAGTGCAGAGTATCTTTACAGGAACCCTCATCATTAATGTTTCATGTTATATAGTGTTTGTAATTAAAATTATCACTGTAAGACGATAAACTTTGTAATGTTATGCCATTATATTATAAATAAAAAAGTTAGAATTTGCATATAAATTAACACAAAAGCACTATAGTAAGAAATCAATATCCATACAAGCGAAGATTAAACATTATAATTCAGTTATTAGGACACAAGAAACGTATGGATCAGAGTGCCTAACATTGAATAAGAAAGATGAATTAAGAGAACTAGAAAAAAGAGAGAGAAAAATACTAAGAAAAATTCTAGGTCCTGAGAAAAAACAAGGAAAATAGGTGGATTAAAAGGAGAAATGAAGACCTATACAAAAATAGAGGAAAGATCACAGATACAATGAGGAAGAGGCGGCTAAAATTTTATGGACATTTAAAAAGAATGGAAGAAACACGGATTCCAAAGAAAATTTTTAATTACGTTAGTAAGCTGAAAAAAAACTGTAAGATGGATAGAAGCAGTAAAGAAAGACGGCAACAAAATAGGTGTTACAGAAGAAATAATACGTGACAGGAATCACTTTAGGCTAGTTATAGAAAACGCAAACTATGAAGAAGATGAGGAAAAACCTCGACTCAAGAGGGGTGGAAAGATAAGCACAGACGAGCAGTTGGCGAGAAAATGAAGAAGTACTGGGAAGAACGGAAGAAAAAGAAACACCATAAGTCTTAAGTTCTATGAGGTCCGTAGCTGGCCAAACTCATAAATAAAGAAGAGCGCATCCATTAAATTAAATGCCCATTTTTAAATACTTTATTCCCACAGATCTCTCTCTGCCCCCCACACCCATGTGATCATTAGAACTCGAATGCTGTATTGTATTAAACAGTGAAAGACACAGCATGCCTCACGTGGCATTCTAAAATAAGACTGTGGTGAGTTAAACTGCACTGAAACGGGAAAAAATGTTGTCTCAAACTGGTGTTGCTAGCACATTTTGTTCCATTCTTCGTCTGCGACTGGCCAAATTTTTCTGGGCTGAAGAGCATAGATCTTCCCTTGATGAGACGACATCGGGGCTCCACCATCGCTGAAGGCGGTGTCTGAGCTGGGGCAGCGCCGAGCCGTTGCAGACGAAGAGCACGAAGATGGCGGGACCCTGCAGCATGGTGGTCAGGTGAACACAGTACACGTACCGGGCCATTCCTTCAGCCTGGTGGAAGCCCACTCGGGCCAAAATACCCAGTCCACTCAGGAGGAAAGTCTTCGCCGACATGAAGATTTGCTGCTTCCTCGTTCCAAATTTGTTGGTGGTGGTGGTACGCAGCTTCGACACTGACCGACGCGTACGGATGTACGTGTACGCTAGGGCCAGGAGGAGCAGGAAGTTGCAGGCCACTGACAACGAGATGGCAGTCAGCAGTAGCGTCCGACTGTGGAACAAGTACTGCTCGCTCACGCGTTCGAGAGAGACGAAGGTGGACGTGACCACAGTCCAGACGGACAGGGCGTACGTCACGTAGAGGCGGAAGAGGCGTCTGGCTTCGCTAGGGTGGAGGCTGTCCGGTAGCCTGAGGTGGCGAACCCCGGAGAACACCAGGTAGCAGAACGTGTTCAGCCAGATGCAGCTGAGCAGTGTGAGCGAGCTGTCCAGCTGGACAGTGGTCGCCAGGTCTGGAACGCCAAACATGCGGTACAGAACTTCAGAACACACGATCTGCACTATTCCCGTGAGTTGGAAACACAGGAGTAGTTTTCCGGGCAAATTACGAAACTTCGGCAAGTATAAGAACACACCAGCAGTTACACATCTGAAGAAAATATTTATGGAGATCAGTGAATTTTCCAAAGTCTGAAGATGATCAATCTTAAAATTTCTGTACACCATTGTGGAGTTGTGTAACGCTTCTCTAAATGCATGTATTCTCAGTGGTTCGGTTTTTGGGCCGTAGCGTGTATGATGGGCCGACGTCGGTTTCGTGTGGCCCCATTCGTGTTGAAACATACAGTAGACGTGCGTCCCATAGTGATAAAAACTCTCACACAATAAGGAGAAAACACCTCTGGAGACAAGACAGACGAAGTCTGACGAATTGTTTGGGCTACACGACTTGCCTACAGAATGGGAGAAGAAGCAACGAGCTACACTCACAGAGTTCAGCACCCTGTCGGGGAGATCCTGACATATAGTCTTCGAATTAATGACCATCCAGGACAGCAAACAGATGTTGATGTTTACCCTCTGCGTGTACGCCAGGTAGCTTGTTATTGGGACGTAAGACAACCCGAGCGTAAGGTCTCTGCCCAGTTGTACACGGCACATTTCCCGCTGCCGAAGAGCTTCGTCTGGGGTATCTTCCAGAGGACATCCAGGCCGGTCCAGCAGGTCCACCAGAAGCTGGACGCAACTGCCGTCTACCGACACGCGGCTGTCACTGAGGTCCCCCAGCTGCCATTTTTCAACTGCAACACAAACATAGTACGTATGACGTACGAGTACAAATTTAGAGGAACCAAATACATCGAAACGCTCGTGTGCTGAGCACTGTTTCTCGCTCCACCCATCCTAATTTGTGACGTAATCGTCTTAAATGACCGTTCATGTAATTGCATAAAAAGGAAAAGATTTTTATTCCCTAGCTTCATAATAATTGCTACGTGAGAACGGAAGGTCAACAAAGAGGTTAATTTTGAGTTCATAAATAATAATTATAATTGTGATACAGGGGTTTCCTTTTGTTACTTTGTGTTGGGGTAAAATCATGAAGTGAAATATAGCCAGCTTTACAAACATGCAGGGTGTGTCTGAAATTAATGTAGAAAATGAGAGGGCTGGTAGGGTCGGTCACAAGGAGCATATTTCGCACAGCAACCCATGTCCGGATCCCGCAGTATACCGCGCTAGGCGTCATTGAACCGTGTCACGACCCGCCAAGAGGGTAGGCACGCGACATGGCATCCGGGCCGAAAAGATAGGAGATCCTCAGGACAGCGATTTAGATGTATTTGTGACATCAAGGTGAAACAGACGTCGGATTGAAGTTTAATGACCTTTATCTGCAAACTCTGCAGACGACAAAGTTGCGAATATTCCAGGAGGGACACCACTACGGGTTTTCCGCCTCTTACTGGGACGTTAACAAGTTGAGTTTGACTGTGAAAATTCCCGTTTGATAGGTGTTCCGTAAAGGGCAGTCAGCACCTGTGCACACTGCGTCATTTTGTGATCAGACGGGAACAATCTTGTGTTTTTTACTGCCGCGTGGGATTAGCCGAGCGGTCAGGGGTGCTGCAGTCATGGACTGCGCGGCTGGTCCCGGCGGAGGTTCGAGTCCTCCCTCGGGCATGGGTGTGTGTGTGTGTTTGTCCTTAGGATAATTTAGGTTAAGTAGTGTGTGAGCTTAGGGACTGATGACCTTAGCAGTTAAGTCCCATAAGATTTCACACACATTTGAACATTTTGTTTGTTACTGTGTGGAGCGGCCAGGAAAAGGTGCGCTATTTTTGGGAGGAAAGGGCAGACATGCGCTGTGCTTACGGGGCGGCGAATGGAAATGCCTAAGCTGCCCAAAGTTTGCACGTTCGGTGGTTACCGAGTCGACGAGTGTCAGAACCACGGTGCTGACTGGTTTGATGCGGCCCGCCACGAATTCCTTTCCTGAGCTAACCTCTTCATCTCAGAGTAGCACTTGCAACCTACGTCCTCAATTATTTGCTTGACGTATTCCAATCTCTGTCTTCCTCTACAGTTTTTGCCCTCTACAGCTCCCTCTAGTACCATGATAGTCATTCCCTCATGTCTTAGCAGATGTCCTATCATCCTGTCCCTTCTCCTTATCGGTGTTTTCCACATATTCCCTTCCTCTCCGTTTCTGCGTAGAACCTCCTCACTCCTTACCTTATCAGTCCACCTAATTTTCAACATTCGTCTATAGCACCACATCTCAAATGCTTCGATTCTCTTCTGTTCCGGTTTTCGCACAGTCCATGATTCACTACCATACAATGCTGTACTCCAGACGTACATCCTCAGAAATTTCTTCCTCAAATTAAGGCCGGTATTTGATATTAGTAGACTTCTCTTGGCCAGAAATGCCTTTTTTGCCATAGCGAGTCTGCTTTTGATGTCCCCCTTGCTCCGTCCGTCATTGGTTATTTTACTGCCTAGGTAGCAGAATTCCTTAACTTCATTGAGTTCGTGACCATCAATCCTGATGTTAAGTTTCTCGCTGTTCTCATTTCTACTACTTCTCATTACCTTCGTCTTTCTCCGATTTACTCTCAAACCATACTGTGTACTCATTAGACTGTCCATTCCTTTCAGCAGATCATTTAATTCTTCTTCACTTTCACTCAGGATAGCAATGTCATCAGCGAATCGTATCATTGATATCCTTTCACCTTGTATTTTAATTCCACTCCTGAACCTTTCTTTTATTTCCATCATTGCTTCCTCGATTAGCATACGAAAATGAAAAGTCCAGTATTCCCCTCCTTATCTATATTCGGCACTGACGCGGAACACCTAAGTTTATTCTACAATGTGTTCTTTTCCGCGGATCGTTTCTGTGGCAAGAACTTTACTACGTCTCAAAGAGATTGAAGAGTAGGGGCGAAAGGCTACAGCCTTGTCTTACACCCGTCCATAGATTCCTGAGAGAAACGAGAGACCTTGAGGTAGGTTTTCCACTGGCACATTATCGTAATGACAGATGTGCACTTAAGGCCTACATCGAAACCTGGTGTTTTCATTTTATGTAACAGGTGCGAAAGCTAGACGGATTCGGTCGTCAACGTACATCGGGTACACCAGGGTTTGATGAGCAGGAGTCAGCATGGCTGGAACACACACCCTTAACAAGCTCGCGGCGTGTCGCACATGGTGTAAGCCATTCCACAATTTGGCGTGTGTGGCTTGAAGATGATTTGCACCCGTACCGCCTACAAAGATTCGCGTCCTTAACGCAGACGATTTTCCACGTCGAACTAAATTCTGTGAGTGATTCTTGGAAAGGTGTGTCATCAAATAGTTCAAATGGCTCTGAGCACTATGGGACTTAACATCTGAGGTCATCAGTCCCCTAGAACTTAGAACTACTTAAACCTAACTAACCTAAGGACATCACACACATCCATGACCGAGGCAGGATTCGAACCTGCGACCGTAGCGGTCTCGCGGTTCCATACTGTAGCGCCTAGAACTGCTCGGTCACCTCGGCCGGCAGGTGTGTCATCAAGCGGACTTTCCGAACCTTGTACTTTTTGCGAATGAGGCATTCCTCACACGAGAGGGTACGTTCAACAGCTACAACCAACGCGTGTGGGCTCGGCAAAATCCGCAAACCGCCTTTGGTCACCGAGATCGCTTCGCCGTCAACATTGAGCCCGGCTTGGTTTGGCGATTATCTGGTACGTCCATACATGTTGCCCCGGCGACTGGACGCAAACTGATACTTAATCTTCTTACAAGAAACTCTGCCACAGTTGTTGGAGCATGTTCCACTCAACTAGCGACAACAGATGTGGTACCAACACGATGGTGCACCTGCACATTTCGCACACGCAATGCGAATGCCTTTGGATGAAACCTTTGGTGAGAACTCGATAGGGTGCGGTGGGCCGATGCTCCCCGATTTGACGCCCACTGAGTATTTTCTTCTGGGGCCACGTGAAATCTGTTGTCTATGAAACACTGAGTAAGACGGATGAAGGGGTCATAGCGCGCATTATGGTGGCCTCCGATGCGTTTTCTGTTCTGCCAGGAGAGTTTCAAAGAGTGGGACGGTCGTTGCATGGCGTGCATTCAAGCAGGAGGGTGCAATTTCGAGCACTTTTGTAACCGTTTGCAAATGAAGGTCATTAAACTACACCCCGACTTCTCACGTACCTGATGTCACAAATACATCGAGAGCGTTGCGCTGCAGTTCTGCTACGATGACGATTTGTATGGCATGCTGTGTGCCTACCGTGTCGGCGGCGCATGACGCTGTTCAATGACTGCTAGTTCCGTACGCTACGGGATGCGGACATAGCTTGCTGTGTGAAATATCCTTTTTATAACCCACTCTATTTACATTTGACTTATCGTGTACTACAAACGAACTTACTGATTTCGCTTTGCGTCTTGGGCACCTACTTGCTACGTTTTCATTTCGTTTTGTTTACGAATAAAATCGCATAGAAAAGTCTTAACACCTTCTCAGTACACAAGAACGGCTCAACAGCTCATGGCTGTGCGGTCTCAATAGTCGCAGAAGATCTTGAGGCTTGCGGATATCAGGCTTCAACTCTTTCTTTGGAAACTCCCTCCAAAAGCGAAGCACGTTGTAGCTCTGATCTTCAGCGTCTTTCGTTATCTGGCTCCTCATCACGTATTATAAGCAACTCGTCAAATCATAAGTATTATGTGATAGCCATGTGAAGACGGGATGGGTCGCTGGTATGAAAATAATTGGATGTAAAACGCAGGTAAAAAAAATTCAAAAACGTTTTTATAAAAGTAATTCAACTGAAATCACTGTACCAGATCTGACTTAGGTGGTAACATTGCAATGCCAACTGAGGGTAAGCACTCCATACATAGGAATCACGCTGCCTCTAGCAGTATGTTTGATTTAAATTTCGGTTAGTTACTTTTTAGTACGTGAATAAAATAATGTTACAGCTCATAAACCAGATAACTTCTTTTTTATTTGTTTGAGACGTAGTAAAGTTCTTGCCACAGAAACGATCCGCGGAAAAGAATACATTGTAGAATTAACTTAGGTGTTCCGCGTCAGTGCCGAATAGAGATAAGGAGGGGAATACTGGACTTTTCATTTTCATATGGACTTATTCGCACCATACAGTAATTCGTTTCTTTGCTAATGATTTCATCATCATTTATCGCATTTACGTGCCTTTAAGGCCTACAGAAGAATAAGAAAGGATACAAACCACAATATAAAGAGAATACAACAAGCTGCACATTATAAACAAATTGTAAAGGTACACATTCCATAAAGAAAAAAACAAAAACACCAGTGAGTCACAATCTCAGCATAGGAGATATTTATTGCAGATGGCGGTTCATCGCAGTCGCTCACTACCCTCATATTCTATCGCTTTTGGCTCCACTTGTTTGAGTATTGCCGGTACCCTGTCCTTCCATTGCGTCCTCAGTCGATCCTTTGGGCGTCTCCCGGCAGGTTGGGAACGAACAACACGGTTAGGGAGGGATCCACCGGCTCGGAAGATGTGGCCAAACCAATGTAGCCTCTTCTGCTCCAATATTCGGCCGACGTGTGGTTTTCCATATCGCTGGTAAAGGTCTTCATTTGTTCTTCGTTCCCATTTACCTCCCACGGTATTGTAGACGGGTTCATATATTTTTAGAAGTACCTTCCTCCCGAACACACAAATTGCTTCTTCAGTTGTTGCTGAAGTTGCCCAAGTTTCACAACCATATGAAAGTACCGGCCGTACTAAAGGCATGTACAACCGAATCTTGTTTGATAGCGATATCAGCCGTGGATTTGAATAGATTGTTTGGGTTGATGAAAACGCGATTATCGTTTGTTATTCGTTGATGCACGTCTTTCATCACTTCACTGTTATTGGTCAGTATGGATCCCACGTATCTGTATTATCTTGCTCGTTCGAAGGCATGCCTGTCAACAATAATGGTGGGGAGAGGAGTTAGAGGTCCCGAGACAACGAGATATCTTGCTTTACTATAGTTCACTACTGGGCCAATTTGTTTCGCGTTGCGGAGGAATCGTGTCAGCACTTACTTGGTCCTGAGTGTCGCCAAGGATCACAACATCGTCAGCAAATTCCTGGACTGTGTGTGTTCCAACCATTTCTCTGTTACCACCAGTGTCGGGGCTTACTTCTTCCAAGGCCAGGTTGAACAGTATTAGCGCCAATGGATCTTCTTGTCGCAATCCATTTTGAATACAATTGCGCCCTTACATTCCTCAGGATTTTTTTCCACTTCCAGATGGTAGAGGCTTCAACGCCTCCATCGATGCTTCACCCCCCAGACGTACCATCCCAGGTGTGATACCACTACCACCTGGAGCATTGTTGGTCTTGAGGGCCTTTAGCCCAACACGGATTTCTTCCTCTGATCGTTCAGGAATTTTCTCTCTAAAAAGCTGGAGCTGTAACTGAGTTGTCAACGCTGTTGGGCTGTCATGGTGCAATAAACTCTCAAAATATTTTTAAACAGCTTTGCCTTTTTGATGTTCCCATTTCTTCCTCCTTATGAGCTGGTCTCTGTTTCGCCTCGACTCTCAACAAGCTATTCTTGTATCATCTGAAGGTTGCGCTAGCCATTTCAGCCTCCCCACTGATCTGGTCTCTACGGATTTCCGACATTCTTCATCAAACCAAGGTTTATTTTTGCGTTTTGGAAGGCAAACAAGCTCTTCATCTGCGCACAGTAGCACTGCATTCCGCGGTGCTATCCATGTGTCTTCTGCGTTGACAGGATCTTCGCTGTGAGATGTTCTGCAATTTTTTCTTGGTAGCCCTGTCTCACTGCTACATCTTCCAATTTTTCCTCGTTAAAGCCGACCATCTATTCTGCATTATTTCGCCATTTGGTGAACTGTTACAGACGTAGTTTGGCTACAACCAAAAAGTGGTTGGAGTTCATATCCGTCCCGTGGAAGGTTCGTACATGTTCGACACTTCCATGATGCCTTCGGTTAGCTAGAACATGATCGATCTGGTTCTTCGTACTGCCATTTGGGGACATCCAGGTAACCTTATGTACATCTTTAGGTGGGACGTACGTGCTCCTGATGGTTATTCTCATTAGCCTGACACCTTTCTGACTGCTTGTTTCATGGCAAACATCAGGGCCAATTGGGCGATACTCCTTTTCCAAATTTGGCGATGAAATCTCCTAATACCAGTTGGATCGTATGCCTAGGTAGTCCATCTACTACATTTTGTAGCTCGAGATAGAAACTGTTCTTTGTTTCTTCGTCAGCACCCTCTGATGGGGCATGGCAGTTCACTAAACAGAACTTACATGGTTTTGCATTAAATATTATCCGTCATAACTGGACGGCATTTATTGACAGCCGATATCAGTTTATTACGGACAGCATGTCCTGCTCCCGAAGTCCAGACTTGACTTAGCTCATTGCTGTTGAAGAGCGTGAGCGTATCTCCAATCTTCATGACTCCCTGAGGCAGTCTTGTTTCTCGAATTGCTGCCATTAGGCATTAACATTAACCGAGTGTTTCTCCAAGTTGTTTCATTCCCCCGGTCATGAATGACTTTAAATTCCATGTCCCAATTCTAAATCCATAGAATACATTCACGTATCTAGTTTTGTCAACGTTTTGATCGGTCCAGTAGTTCCTTTTGTCATTTTGTGTAATCAGGTTCTTTTTTACAGGAGTTGGGGTTGCCCATCTTCTAACCGTCCTCCTTTCCCATCCAAGATTGGGACTGGCAATGGCGGAGATCTTTGCTAATGATATGCCTTTAAATTTACATTTTTTTAAAATAAAAATCGAGCACTGAATTTCTAACATGGGTCGAGAGAAGCAATTACCTGATGTGCTTACTACTTTGAGGAATAAATACGTACTTGCACAGCGCGAATTAGAATATTTAAGACACGTGGTTGCGTGAAGTTGAAAGCGAAGAACTGAAAAACTCTGTTCAGTTGTACTTACATGTCACATTGAACCCATAGAACGGTACAAACAACAGCCGGACAAGACGTAACCAGTTGTTGTCGAGGTACGTGTAGACTGCTTCTGCCAGCTGCAGCATTTCCGACGCTCCTGGAATGCTCTTCTCACACTGCTCTGCAAAATCTTCTCGAAGCGTCAGGATCTTGTTGTGGTATTCCAGTAAAAGATCGCCGACCAGTGGGAACCTACAACGCCAACGCGACGTTGAAACAAGTAACAGCAACATTATTTTGTATCACCTCTACACGTTACAGCCAACAAGCCTATTTTCGAACCGTCTTGATGGTACAATGGTTTTAGTTATATTACATAGAAAGTAATCACGAACAACACCAAAACGAGGCATTATAGTAAAACCAAACCAAAAAAGAAAAAAAAATGATGTCAAACAACTCGTCCACATATTGAGAAAGTAACATATATAACAAGAACTTAGAAGGCTAACATCATAGAAGTGGGCAGGCAGACTAGTGAGAGATACCAGGAGGAAAAGCTTGGACAGGATAGTGGTGAGGGGGTGAGAGCGTAAGCGTGAAATACGAGGTTCAGTAGAGACCGCAGAAGGTGGACAGGGGGGGGGGGGGGGGGGTAACAAATAATACTTGTGACAAAAGTACTGTGATTTAAATGGAAAACAAAATACAAGAGCTCGTGACATATGACAGCACAGTTTCAGCTTTTTTTTTAATCTGAACTTAAAATCACTTACTGAGAGCACATCTGTGACGATGTGTATAGCGAGAGAAAAAATTCTTTTCTTTCGAGAACAGTTTTAATGCGTGTGGTTAAGAGAAAAAAAAAACGCGTAATGCTGCTTATGTTGCTTTTTGGAACCCATAGGTCTTAAAAATGTAGTTACAATGTTATTTGTGCTTCAGTCTGAACCAGCCGAATATCTTTAGTGAGACAGTATGTACACTAAATAACTATAGTTACAAAAGATACTAAGGCTGCAGTCTACATGTTTAATAGCTTGGAAATTATTTTTACAGTGTTTGCAGCGAAACCGTCCTTGTAAATCACTAGACAGAATGCAAGGTAAGCAAATAGTTTAGGTAACTAACAAACAGTTTCATATTTTTAAGTGAAGGAATAGAATTATTGGTGAATAAATAGCATAAATTAAGAATTACAAATGAGACAATTGTTCTGCACATTCGCTTAGTGAGTTATAAAATAATTAACTCTTCTATATTCAATATGCTTGTCCAGTATTGATGTCGACTAATACAAACCTGATTACGGGCTTCCGTGCTTTCAGTGGGTCTTCGTACACTTGGATGTTATGTATTTCACCAATAAGATCGTAAATATCTTCCATCCATCCACTTGTATGCACATGCAACATGCTCCCGAGCTTTTCTACGTGTTTAATTAAACTTGACAACTGCTGTTGAGACATATTCTTACCCTACAGAAAAAAACAAAGAGATTTTCACTACGGTATTCATAATGAGCGGAGAGTATAATTTCATACATGAAGGTTCCATTGATTTATGATACTAATTATTCACGTTCCTTTAACTGACTATTCACTCTTAAGATCATCAGTTGCGATATGAAAAAGATAGACACAAATTTATAAAATAATTTAACTGATGTGTTGCTCTGTTATACGACGAACGGACCAATATATGTACAATATAATTTCACTATACGTTGTACATGCAAAAAAAGTGGACAACGCCCTGAATGAAACCTGCAGGCTGATCACAGGCTGTCTGAAGCCAACGTCAATACAGAAGCTGTATACACTTGCAGGTATAGCCCCACCCGATATTAGACGCGAGATAGCTGCTAGCAACGAGAGGCAAAAGGTCTGCAATAACCCGGCCCACTCCATGCACGAGCATCAGCCACCGCCACCTCGACTGAAGTCCAGGAAGAACTTTCTATAGTCTTCTGTTGAAATTGAGAGAGACTGAAGTGTAGCAAGCGTTGAACTGTGGAAAAAAATACATCCTGTCCATCCAGAGCGAGACGTAATTGAAGAAACTCTGCCACCTGGTCACCAAGAAGGACGGTGCACATGGAAGTTCTTGAACAGACTGCACTCCAGCGTTGCAAGAATGAAGGACAACTTGAAGAAATGGGTCATCGCGCAAGGCGGAGACACCTTGTGTGAGTGTGGAGATGACCAAACTACAAGCCATCTCCTGAAGTGTCGTCTCTGCCCATACTCTGGTAGAGGACTGGAGCTGGCCTTGGCTTATAGCAACGCAGTGTCGCCATATAGTGGACAGAACTAGCGTAAATGTGTTTATTATGTATAAATTGATTTCTAACTCCTGTGCGTATTATGTAAATATTGATTTCTTACTCTTCTTTCCCTATGTGTTCATTTTATTACTTTTATATATCTTTGAATTACTCATGTATACAAATACGCATATTTTTAAATCAGCACAGTCTGTGTCCTGGTACTTCTGACACGAATAATTAATAATAACCAAACGTTGCGACAGGTAGTACAAGATTCATACGAGTTGCCTCAATCAGTACCTGATAATGTTCTGTATCAAAACAAAGAGATCACACAGATAGCTACCAACCGATGTCGTCACCGACATTTCTAAATACGGACAAAATGTATGACTACGACTGTGAAAGCCGCGGGATTAGCCGAGCGGTCTCAGGCGCTGCAGTCGTGGGCTGTGCGGCTGGTCCCGGCGGAGGTTCAAGTCCTCCCTCGGGCATGGTTGTGTGTGTTTGTCCTCAGGATAATTTAGGTTAAGTAGTGTGTAAGCTTAGGGACTGATGACCTTAGCAGTTAAGTCCCATAAGATTTCACATACATTTGAACATTTTTTTTACGATTGTGAAATCTAAACATTTGAAAATTGGCCAAACGTAGAAAAAAGTACAATTTGGACAAACTGCTGCTGATATTTCATGTCTAGAGTAAAAGAGTTCAATTTATAAGTTGTATAGGTAAAAAGTTATTAACATTTGTTTGGAACTTCGTTCTGAGACTTGCCACAGGGTACACTAACATCACTTTACGCATTCAGCGTTGCGGCTGTACAGACGTAATTAGTAGCTTAAGGTGGCTCAGCTCTGAGCACAGAGCTACGTCTGTGTCGGAGTCGCACACGTTGTCCGAATGAAATTTACTCTCTTTAAACCGCAAGGACTGGCCGCTCGGTTTGAGGCACCACGTCACAGTTTCCGCGGCCCCTCCCGCCTGAAGTTCGAGTCCTGCCTCAGGCATATGTGTGTGTGTGTGTGTAGTTCTTAGCATAAGCTAGTTTAAGTTAGCTTACGTAATGCGTAAGTATAGTTACCAATGACCTCAGCAATTTGGTCCTTTAGGAATTCACACAGATTTGAACATTTCAACTCTCTTTCAATGAAAGATCTAGGAAGCACTTTGGAAAACTCTTTTACGTTTTCGTCAGGATGTAATCTCATGGGCAGAGTATTACTCACTTCCTGAAAGGAACCAAATAGCCGCTCTGGAGCGCTGCATGTGGTTCGGAACTGGAAACATGGGTTATGTCCTTATTCCGCTGACGTTGTGGTGAAATGACTGCAGTGAGACTGATCGACGTAGAGACGTGACAGAATAGCGGGAAGGAGCAGTCCCGTTTGGATTCATCCAAGACCACGCTTTGAGTGAAGTTGCCAGATTTGTTGGAGCACCAGCACTGACGGCCCAACGTGTCTAAGGGAGTGTAGCAGTCCGCAAGAGTCGGTGTCAAACGCGAGGGGAAGTTCTGCTGGCAGTGAGTGCAAGTGTATCTCAACCAAACGAATACTGTGAAAAGGACGGCACTCAACCGACATTTCGCCGGCCGGAGTGGCCGAGCGGTTAAAGGCGCTACAGTCTGGAACCGCACGACCGCTACGGTCGCAGGTTCGAATCCTGCCTCGGGCATGGATGTGTGTGATGTCCTTAGGTTAGTTAGGTTTAAGTAGTTCTAAGTTCTAGGGGACTTATGACCACAGCAGTTGAGTCCCATAGTGCTCAGAGCCATTTTAGCCAACCGACATTTCGAATTAGGTACCGCGTAAAAGGCCGTTGCTAACAGAGGAAGAGTGGCATGTCTTCAATAGCTAAATAATACAGAGACTGATCGGTAGCTGAGTGTACGTGTGTGTATGATGTCTGACCCGTCAGTTTGCCTCTTTTCAAAAGATTGAACGTGTCGAGAGCACAGCCAGCTGAATACGGTGTTCCACCTGGAGTGGGTGGAGGTCGTAATTTGTGCCGAAGGTTGCTCTACGGCGTTTTGGTAGTGTCCGTCATACAACTTATAGCGTCCCCAGTGCCAAATTTGTATCATGTAGCCGTAAAATAATAATTCTCTGTGTAGGTTTAGATTGCAAAGAAATAATTTATGACAGAATGATCTAAAGAGACGACAAGATACGCTCTTTTGTTAATTTTTTAGTCGACTTCACTTCTTCTCTTGTCTTTATTGTGTACGTACAACATCTTGCGAGTGCTGGCAAACATAAGCATATTTGTATGAGTTAAGCATATAATATGCCGATTTAACATTATTGTGCACTTTTAATTTGTAAGAGATGATCCCGATTTCATGTCCGCCTTCCTTGAATTAACCTGCATTCAAGTAATTTACAGCTCAACAATCGCAGCGGCCGATGCAGCTAACGACGCCATTGCGTGGCGATATTAACTTATGAAAAATTAGCGGAAGCGGAAAACTCGCCCGCTATTAGCATAATATTAATTTTTCTCCACAGCCGCACGAAGTTGCAGAAATACTTAGCTTTAAGATTCTTATTTTCAGTACCATAGCCGAGACCCAGAGCCAGGACTCTGACTACAATACAATGGTTAACGGAGGTAAGAAAAATACTCTCGCGCGTGTGTGGGCCGCAATTGTAATTAATAACTAAAGATCTTTTGCTTTAAAGTGAACTGACTAGCCGCGGAAATTAATATGAAAAGTTTATTACATTGTTCAACTTAAATATCATTTTTATTAAGGCCCACCACGTAAGTCGGCAACAATCAAAAAATAATAATAACAAAAAATAATATATATATATTAAATTACGACGGCCGACGGACGCGAGAAACTGGAATTTGTCCATGAGAAACTAATTGCGCTATTCCTTGCCTTACACACTTAGTGACTGTATCATTTGAACATCGCCCTAAATGACATGAAAGAACAACTCCTCGTCTTCCTGAACTTGTAGTTCTTACGCGTGGAACAGAAGATATTCTGTCCTGCAACAGTAGCTGAAATATAATCATCTGCATCCACACGTGAGCACAGTCATGCTACTGTGTAGTGTGAGTGTCCTCGCATGTGCAAAGTGCTAAAAAGGATATATGGGGCCAACGTGCAGATATTGTAAAATCAGCTAACCAGCATCTGATGTGATAAGTATATATGAAGATCGTAACTGTTCTCGAAAGAACAAATACCATTGATGACCGTGCAGCTTTTCTACAGTAAATGATAATTATATAAAACAGTCAGCTGCCGACAGGTGTTGTTGATGTACCTTGATGGGGACAGCTAAAAATGTGTGCCTCAACCAGTATTCGAACTCGGGATCTCCTGCTTACATGGCAGACGCTCTAACCATCTGAGCCACCGAGGACACAGATGAATAGTGCGACTGCAGGGACTTATCCCTTGCACGCTTCACGTGAGCCCCACATTCCCAACTGTCCACAATCTACATGCGTAATGTTCCAAATAGTTACGATCTTCATATATAGTCAAAGGCTACCCAGCCATTGACCTTTGTCTGTGCGAATGCGCACAGGTTGCCCGAACTCTTACGGGAAACGTCACCTCAGTTGGCGCAAGTAATGTGTAGATGGGCAAATATCTATTAGGAATATTACGTATGTACATTGTGGACAGTTGGGAATATGGGGTTCACGGGAAGCGTGCAGGGATAAGTCTCTGCAGTCCGGCTCTTCATCTGGCTCAGATGAATAGAGCGTCTGCCGTGCAAGCCGGAGATCCCGGGCTCGAGCCCCGGTCGGGCACACATTTTCAGCTGTCCCCATCGAGGTATATTAACCACAGCTGTCGACAGCTGAGGGTTTTAATTAATTATCGTTGATCCAATAAGGCCCATTACACCTTCTCAAGAAGACAATTTTAAAATTGTGGAAACTTAGATCAGTAGCTCCAATAAACATTCATTTTCAACTGTCTGGATGATTTTTTTCAGCTTCTCCAAGTTTGCAGCCATGCAGTTGCTGAAGTTTCAGCCATGATTAAGGCTTTAAAACAAATACACTCCTGGAAATGGATAAGAGAACACATTGACACCGGTGTGTCAGACCCACCATACTTGCTCCGGACACTGCGAGAGGGCTGTACAAGCAATGATCACACGCACGGCACAGCGGACACACCAGGAACCGCGGTGTTGGCCGTCGAATGGCGCTAGCTGCGCAGCATTTGTGCACCGCCGCCGTCAGTGTCAGCCAGTTTGCCGTGGCATACGGAGCTCCATCGCAGTCTTTAACACTGGTAGCATGCCGCGACAGCGTGGGCGTGAATCGTATGTGCAGTTGACGGACTTTGAGCGAGGGCGTATAGTGGGCATGCGGGAGGCCGGGTGGACGTACCGCCGAATTGCTCAACACGTGGGGCGTGAGGTCTCCACAGTACATCGATGTTGTCGCCAGTGGTCGGCGGAAGGTGCACGTGCCCGTCGACCTGGGACCGGACCACAGCGACGCACGGATGCATGCCAAGACCGTAGGATCCTACGCAGTGCCGTAGGGGACCGCACCGCCACTTCCCAGCAAATTAGGGACACTGTTGCTCCTGGGGTATCGGCGAGGACCATTCGCAACCGTCTCCATGAAGCTGGGCTACGGTTCCGCACACCGTTAGGCCGTCTTCCGCTCACGCCCCAACATCGTGCAGCCCGCCTCCAGTGGTGTCGCGACAGGCGTGAATGGAGGGACGAATGGAGACGTGTCGTCTTCAGCGATGAGAGTCGCTTCTGCCTTGGTGCCAATGATGGTCGTATGCGTGTTTGGCGCCGTGCAGGTGAGCCCCACAATCAGGACTGCATACGACCGAGGCACACAGGGCCAACACCCGGCATCATGGTGTGGGGAGCGATCTCCTACACTGGCCGTACACCACTGGTGATCGTCGAGGGGACACTGAATAGTGCACGGTACATCCAAACCGTCATCGAACCCATCGTTCTACCATTCCTAGACCGGCAAGGGAACTTGCTGTTCCAACAGGACAATGCACGTCCGCATGTATCCCGTGCCACCCAACGTGCTCTAGAAGGTGTAAGTCAACTACCCTGGCCAGCAAGATCTCCGGATCTGTCCCCCATTGAGCATGTTTGGGACTGGATGAAGCGTCGTCTCACGCGGTCTGCACGTCCAGCACGAACGCTGGTCCAACTGAGGCGCCAGGTGGAAATGGCATGGCAAGCCGTTCCACAGGACTACATCCAGCATTTCTACGATCGTCTCCATGGGAGAATAGCAGCCTGCATTGCTGCGAAAGGTGGATATACACTGTACTAGTGCCGACATTGTGCATGCTCTGTTGCCTGTGTCTATGTGCCTGTGGTTCTGTCAGTGTGATCATGTGAAGTATCTGACCCCAGGAATGTGTCAATAAAGTTTCCCCTTCCTGGGACAATGAATTCACGGTGTTCTTATTTCAATTTCCAGGAGTGTAGTTTTACGGTAAAACGAAGAAAAGGATTCTTCTTTAACCCAAATTCCTTTTATTTATTTATTTATCTGTCTAATTATTTGTTATTTATGTAGCCTGATCAGGTTTTTGCCGTAAGGCCTTCTCTTACACCTGAGCAGGAACAACTGATACAAAAAAATTGCATAACAATCACATAACAATAATTTGCCTTAGTAATAAAACAATAATATCAATAATAATAATAATAATAATAATAGGCCCGGGAAAAGAATAGGCCTCCGGTATGTTCTGCCAGTCGTAAAAGGCGACGAAAAGAACAAACCACTAATAGGGCTAACCCCACTTTTAGTGTGATTAGTTGGTTCAGGACAGAACTAAAGAAGCCTCGGACAAGCGCCGTCATGGTCGGGGACGACGCTTGAACCCTATGCCCACCCACAATGGTAACGACACTGCTAGCCAACTGGAAAATGATTTAAATCCAAATAGAGGTGCTTTGCAGGATATGCTTCCTGCAACCACCCTAGAAGGAAAACAAAGACAGAGGATGAGATGGTCAGATGAAGTTAATCGACACCTCATGTTCTGTTATTACCAAGCAACAAACCTAGAAAACAACACAACTGGATACAGATCACAAGTATACACAACATTTATTACCAGATACCTAGAATTAAAATTTTTAACAGAACAACGACTAGCTGATCATATCCGTGTAATAATAAAAAATAACAGGATACCCCAGTCAGAATTAGAAAACATCAAACAACAAGTACAACAAATACTGGAACAAAATAATGTGCAATCAGAAGAAGAAGAAAATACAGTAATGGACTCAAACATCCCAGAGCAAACAAACAAAGAACAACACGCACCAATTAAACAATCAGAGGAAAACGAAATCTTAAGACAGCCACCAGAACAAGCACAAATAGAAACGAAGTGACACAGATGTTAGATATAGAAGAAAAATTTCAGTTAACATATATAGAATACAAAGACACAAATACAGACATTAGACCATTCTTGCATAGACCACCAAATAACCCACAAGTCGAAACAACAATAAAAACTATCAACACAATCATACACAACAAAATAAATGAAAACACAACTATGGAAGAGTTACAACTACTGGTTTATATAGGAGCACTCACTACACTAAATATACACACTAGGCAGAGATCAGAACCAACCAACACACAGAAGAAACCCACAAAACCAGCATGGCAACACAGGCTACAGATCAAAATAGAAAAACTGAGAAAAGACATCGGACAGCTAACACAATTTATAAGAAATGAAATATCGGAAAAAAAAACGAAAAAGGTTAGATAAAATCTCACAACAAGAAGCGACAGAGCAATTAGACGAAAAGAAGCAGAAATTACAAGCATTAGCCAAACGACTCAGAAGATACAAAAAAAGTGAAAATAGAAGGAAACAAAACCAAACATTCAACACAAACCAAAAGAAATTTTACCAAACAATAGATAACACACACATTAAAATAAACAATCCACCAAACATAACAGACATGGAACACTTCTGGAGCAACATATGGTCAAACCCGGTACAACATAACAGGCATGCACGATGGATACAAGCAGAAACAGACACATACAAGATGATACCACAAATGCCTGAAGTGATAATTTTGCAACATGAAGTCACCCAAGCTATTAATTCTACTCACAATTGGAAAGCCCCTGGAAATGATAAAATAGCAAATTTCTGGTTAAAGAAGTTCACCTCAACACATTCACATCTAACTAAATTATTTAACAGTTACATTGCAGACCCATACACATTCCCTGACACACTTACACACGGAATAACATATCTGAAATCTAAAGATCAAGCAGACACAGCGAACCCAGCTAAATATCGCCCCATAACATGCCTACCAACAATATACAAAATATTAACTTCAGTCATTAAACAGAAATTAATGACACATACAACACAGAACAAAATTATAAATGAAGAACAAAAAGGCTGTTGCAAAGGAGGACGAGGATGTAAAGAGCAACTGATAATAGATGCAGAGGTGACATATCAAGCTAAAACTAAACAAAGGTCACTACACTACGCATACATTGATTACCAAAAAGCTTTTGATAGTGTACCCCACTCATGGTTACTACAAATATTGGAAATATACAAAGTAGATCCTAAATTGATACAGTTCCTAAACATAGTAATGAAAAATTGGAAAACCACACTTAATATCCAAACAAATTCAAATAATATCACATCACAGCCAATACAGATTAAGTGTGGAATATACCAAGGAGACTCATTAAGTCCTTTCTGGTTCTGCCTTGCTCTGAACCCACTATCCAACATGCTAAATAATGCAAATTATGGATACAATATTACTGGAACATACCCACACAAAATCACACATTTGATATACATGGATGATCTAAAACTACTGGCAGCAACAAATCAACAACTTAACCAATTACTAAAGATAACAGAAGGATTCAGCAATGATATAAGTATGGCTTTTGGAGCAGACAAATGTAAGAAAAATAGCATAGTCAAGGGAAAACACACTAAACAAGAAGATTACATATTGGATAACCACAGCGACTGCATAGAAGCGATGGAAAAAACGGATACCTATAAATATCTAGGATACAGACAAAAAATAGGAATAGATAATACAAATATTAAAGAAGAACTAAAAGAAAAATATAGACAAAGACTAACAAAAATACTGAAAACAGAATTGACAGCAAGGAACAAGACAAAAGCTATAAATACTTATGCTATACCAATATTGACCTACTCATTTGGAGTAGTGAAATGGAGTAACACAGACCTAGAAGCACTCAATACACTTACATGATCACAATGCCACAAATATAGAATACATCACATACATTCAGCAACAGAAAGATTCACATTAAGCAGAAAGGAAGGAGGAAGGGGATTTATCGACATAAAAAAACCTACATTATGGACAGGTAGACAATTTAAGAAAATTCTTTCTAGAACGAGCAGAAACTAGCAAAATACACAAGGCAATCACTCATATAAATACATCGGTTACACCACTGAAATTTCATAACCACTTCTACAACCTTTTAGATCACATAACATCAACAGATACGAAGAAAGTAAATTGGAAAAAGAAAACACTTCATGGCAAGCACCCGTATCATCTAACACAGCCACACATCGATCAAGACGCATCCAACACATGGCTAAGAAAAGGCAATATATACAGTGTGACAGAAGGATTCATGATTGCAATACAGGATCAAACAATAAACACCAGGTATTACAGCAAGCATATTATTAAAGATCCCAATACCACAATGGATAAATGCAGACTTTGTAAACAACAAATAGAAACAGTAGATCACATCACAAGCGGATGTACAATACTAGCAAATACAGAATACCCCAGAAGACATGACAATGTCGCAAAAATAATACATCAACAGCTTGCCTTACAACATAAACTTTTAAAACAACACGTTCCTACATACAAGTATACACCACAAAATGTACTGGAGAATGATGAATACAAATTATACTGGAACAGAACCATTATAACAGATAAAACAACGCCACATAACAAACCTGACATCATACTCACCAATAAAAAGAAGAAATTAACACAACTAATCGAAATATCCATACCCAATACAACAAATATACAAAAGAAAACAGGAGAAAAAATTGAAAAATACATCCAACTGGCTGAGGAAGTCATGAGACATGTGGCATCAGGATAAAGTTGACATCATACCAATTATACTATCAACTACAGGAGTCATACCACACAATATCCACCAGTACATCAATGCAATACAGCTACATCCAAACATATATATACAACTACAGAAATCCGTAATTATTGATACATCTACATCTACATCTACATTTATACTCCGCAAGCCACCCAACGGTGTGTGGCGGAGGGCACTTTATGTGCCACTGTCATTACCTCCCTTTCCTGTTCCAGTCGAGTATGGTTCGCGGGAAGAACGACTGTCTGAAAGCCTCCGTGCGCGCTCTAATCTCTCTAATTTTACATTCGTGATCTCCTCGGGAGGTATAAGTTGGGGGAAGCAATATATTCGATACCTCATCCAGAAACGCACCCTCTCGAAACCTGGCGAGCAAGCCACACCGCGATGCAGAGCGCCTCTCTTGCAGAGTCTGCCACTTGAGTTTATTAAACATCTCCGTAACGCTATCACGATTACCAAATAACCCTGTGACGAAACGCGCCGCTCTTCTTTGGATCTTCTCTATCTCCCCCGTCAGACCGATCTGGTACGGATCCCACACTGTTCAATTACCCGAAAGTTCATAAATGCAATATAACACATACCGTACAGTTAAAAGGAAGTGACGCTTGATCAAGGTCCGCGTCACTCCATTTTTAACCGGACTTAACGTCTGAGAAAGTGAAGGAAATAATAATAATACCCGTGAGGCCCACAAAAGTATGCACCACAAAATGTACTGGAGAATGATGAATACAAATCATACTCACCAATAAAAAGAAAAAATTAACACAACTAATCGAAATATCCATACCCAATACAACAAATATACAGGAGAAAACAGGAGAAAAAATTGAAAAATACATCCAACTGGCTGAGGAAGTCAAGGACATGTGGCATCAGGATAAAGTTGACATTATACCGATTATACTGTCAACTACAGGAGTCATACCACACAATATCCACCAGAACATCAACGGAATACAGCTACATCCAAACTTATATATACAACTACAGATATCTGTAATTATTGATACTTGTTCAATTACCCGAAAGTTCCTAACTGCAATGTAACATATACCGTACAGTTAAAAAGGAAATCACGCTTGATCAAGGTCCGCGTCACTTTCCATTCTTAACCAGACACAACGACTGAGAAAAGAAAGAAATAATAATAATAAAAGGATAGAGCCACAGAGAATGATAGTTATTGGATAAGCACAACTGAAGCCTCGTTTGGTATTATAAGGAGTGGAAGGGATAATGAAACAAGAGAGGATTGAGATGGAAGTGACAAGGAGGGGAAAAGTAGCGGGACAGGGACGGTTGACGAGAGTTAGATGCAGGCTAGTATGTGCAAGAGGTAGCTAACGTGGCAGAAAGTGGGCCGTTAGCTGTCTTTTGAAGTTTTCGATAGTATTTTAATTTCTATAATATTTTGAGGAAGGTTTTACCGAAGTCGCGTTTCTGATACAGAAAATGATATACAGAATCATGCAGTGTTGCGATGTGATAAGGTGAGGACTTTACTTTGCTCAGAACGACTACTTCTGCATCGCTGTTCAGATAGTTGTGCAAGAGGTGAACATAAAAAACAAGGGGCGCAGCGGTTGAGAAAACGATAGAGAAAACACAGGGTACGATCATCTCTACGCTTATCGGTTCATAGCGACGATAATTGTCAGTAAACAGAAGCGATGTGGTCGAAATACTGTATATCACAAATACATCGCACACAAGCATTCATCGCCATTTACAGCGGACGTGAGTCCTCATAAGAACGTGCTTGGAGAATAGGATCACCATTACCAAGGCTATCGGTTCTAGGCGCTACAGTCTGGAAACGGGCGACCGCTACGGTCGCAGGTTCCAATCCTGCCTCGGGCGTGGATGTGTGTGATGTCCTTAGGTTAGTTAGGTTTAAGTAGTTCTAAGTTCTAGGTGACTGATGACCTCAGAAGTTAAGTCCCATAGTGCTCAGAGCCATTTGAACCAACCAAGACTGGAGAGAATCAATGACTGCGGGTAACACTGAATGACCAACAAAAGCATAACGTTCTAAAAGTCAGAGCGTGGAATGTTAGAAGTTTGAACTTGGTGGGGAAGCTAGAGAATCTCAAAACGGAAGTGCAATCTGAAAATTGAAATGCTTAATCTACAGACAGTGGGGACAGTGAAGTGAAATGGAAAGAAGACAGGGATTTCTGGTCAGATGACTAAAGATCAATATTGGAATCAGCAGAGAATGGTATTACGGGTACTAGGATTCGTTATAAATAGGACGGTAGGGCATAGAGTGAACAGTTCAGTGACAGGATTATAGTCGTCAGAATCTACGGCAATCACCGACACAGTGCTTCAGGTACACATACTGACGTCACAAGCAGAAGATGAAGATATAGAGAAAGTATATGAAGATATTGAGCGGACAAGACAGCACATAAAGGAAGATGACATGTAACAGTCATGACGGATTGGAATGCGGTTGGAGTGGAAGGAGTAGAAAAAAGGGCTACCGTACAATATATGCTTGGTACTAGGAATAAGAGAAGAGAAAGACTAATTGAGCTCGGCAGTAAATTACAGATAGTAACAGCGAGTATCCTGTTCAAGAAACGCAAGGGGAGGCGGTATACCCAGGAGCAGATGTGGACTCAGATCACAATTTAGTAGTGATGAATTGTAGGCTGAAGTTTAAGACATTAGTCAGGAGGAATCAATACACAAATAAGTGGGATATGGAAGTACTGAGGAATGAAGAGATAAGTTTGAACTTCCCTAAGACTATAGATACAGAAGTAATGAATAGCTCAGTAGGCAGTTCAGTAGAAAAGGAATGGACATCCCTAAAAACGGTAAACAAAGAAGTTGGAAAGTAGAACACAGGTACATAAATGGTAAATGAGAAGAAACCATGGACTGCTGAAGAAATACTTCAAATAGTCGATGAAAGAAGGAAGTACAGAAATCTTCAGGGATATTCAGGAATACAGAAATACAAGTCGCTGAGGAAGTAAAGGGACAGGAAGTGCAGAGAAGCTAAGATGAAATAGCTGCATGAAACATTTGAAGAAATGGAAAAAGAAATGATAGAAAGACTGGTTCAGCATATAGAAAAGTCAAAACACCTGTTGGTGACATGAAAAGCATGGGTGGTAACATAAAGAGTGCACCCGGAATTCCGTTGTTAAAAGCAGAGGAAACAGCGGATAGCTGGAAAAAGTACATTT
Organism: Schistocerca americana; assembly: GCF_021461395.2. Lineage (NCBI taxonomy): Eukaryota > Metazoa > Arthropoda > Insecta > Orthoptera > Acrididae > Schistocerca > Schistocerca americana. Next base: position 601,202,906 of record NC_060123.1, on the reverse strand, counting down.
AAGACCTGTATGAGGGGGAAGATTTGTCTGATAGGACAGAAGAAGAAACAATAGTCAATACAGAAGACATAGGTGATCCAGTATTAGAATCAGAATTTGAAGGACCTTTGGAAGACTTAAGATTAAATAAGGGAGAAGGGATTGACAGCATTCCATCAGAATTTCCAGAATCACTGGGGGAAATGGCAACGAAACAACTATTCACGTTGGTATGTAGTAGGAATGAATCTCGTGATATACCATATGACTTTCGGAAAAACATCATTCGTACAATTCCGAAGATTGCAAGAGCCTAAAAGTGCGAGCAACAAGTGCGCAATCAACTTAACAGCTCATGCATACAATTTAATGACAAGAATAATATACAGATAAATGGAAAAGAACATTGAGAATATGTTAAATGACGATCAGTTTGGCTTTAGGAAATGTAAAGGCACGAGAGAGGCAGATCTGACGTTGCGGTTGATAAGGGAAGCAAGACTAAAGAAAAATCACGATACATTCACAAGATATGTCTACCTGGAAAAAGCGTGCGACAGTGTCAAATGGTGCAAGATGTTCGAAATTCTGCGAAAGATAGGGGTAAGCTTTAAGGGAGAGACGGGTGATATACAACATGTACAAGAGCCAAGAGGGAATAATAAGAGTATACGACCAAGATCAAGTGCTAGGTTTAAAAAAGTGTAAGATAAGGATGTAGTCTTTTGCCCCTGCTGTTCAGTGTATCCATCGAAGAAGCAATGATAGAAATAAGAGAAAGGATCAAAGGTGGAATTAAAATTCAAGGCGAAAGGCTATCAATGATAAGTATCGGTGATGAAATTGGGATCCTCAGTGAAAGTAAAGAAGAATTACAGAATGTACCGAATCGAATGAACAGTCCAATGGGTTTAGAATATTGACTGACAGTAAATCTAAGAAAGACGAAAATAATAAGAACTAGCGGAAATGAGATCAGCGAAAAACTTAACATAAGAATTGATGATCGCAAAGTAGATGAAGTTAAGGAATTCTGCTACCTACGCGGCAAAATAACCAATTACAGACGGAGCAAGGAGGGCATCAAAAGCAGTAGACTAGCACTGGCAGAAAGGGTATTTCCAGATAAGAAAATCTTCTGCTATAAAACATAGGCCTTAATTTGAGGAAGAAATTTCGGAGAATGTACGTTTGGAAAACAGCATTGTATGGTAGTGAAACATGGACTGTGTGGAAACCGGAAAACAAGAGGACTAATCATTTGAGATGTGATGCTACAGAACAATGTTGAAAACTAGGTTGTCTAATACGGTAAGGAATGAGGAGATTCTGCCCAGACTCAGGGAGAAAAGAAGTGTAAAGAAAATACAAGAAGAAGGAACAGGATGATAGGACATCTGTTAAGACTCGAGGGAATAATTTCCACAGTACTCAGGGAGCAGTAGAAGGTAAAAACTGTAGAGGAAGACAGAGACAGGAATATATTCAGAAAATAGTTGAGGACATAGGTTGCAAGTGCTAGTCTGAGACAGAGAGGTTGAAACAGGAGAGGAATTCGTGGCGCTTTTCATCAAACCACTAAGAAAACGGATGACTCAAAAAAATAGTAAAATATTAGGCTGTGACCCCTGCTGCTAGTCTTGCTGCTCGAGTCAAATATTCTGAATGAAAATTGTAATTTATGTTAGCAGGTTGCCCTTTTGGAGGCCCTGATGATGTTGTATGGTACATTATACTATTTCGGTGTGAATAACAAGTTAAATTTGAACTGCAACAACGTTTTGCTCTTGTATGTGGAAACTGATGACCGAATTTGTTGTTGGGAGTATTGTGTGGAACTTTATATTGCCTGTTGAGCTTCTCCGAAACATATTATTCCTTTATTTGTGTTTATAAAACATTGATGTGGATCTAATGCATATTCCTGTTTGGAAGTTGTATATGAGAATTTCGTTGCTAGTTGTGTTTGTGCTGCAGACCACTCATGTGGCTATGCAGTGCATCCGGTACTAGCTCATGGTCTCAGTATTTTCACTTAAATTCGATATTAGAGCACTTTTTATTTGTTTCAACGGTAAGGGAAGCATTGAATATAAGTCCCACAGTTTACTTATTAGTGAAGAGAAACTGTAGGTACAGGAAAGGTTCTCGAAGTAATATAGTGTGTATCTTGACTGTGAGGCTTCCATAGTGGAATTTATATTCACTTTTGCACATCTTTAGGGTGACAAGTGTATTGGAATTGATTATTTCAGTGATTTTGCTTTTTTTATGGAAAGAGTATACTGAACTTTGAAAATTTTTGCTGCCTGTTCTGGTTTAAGGTGCAACTGGGTTTTTTATGTTTCGTTACGGTCCTAACACTGCTTATCTGATGCTCGTGTGTAATGTATTTGTTTTGTAAGTATTAGTTTATTGTTTTCTTGTATTTGGAGACGTTGGGTCTTGGAGATATTTCTGAATTCATTTACTTTCTCAAGCACACTGCAGGTTCTTAAAGAACAATATATGATACTGCTGCGTTACCTTGTTACCTTTGAGGTGTTGCACAGAGGCTGTGGTAGCACAAAGGAACATTGTTTCATAACCATCATTTCCTTCAATCATAAATACTGCACCTGATTGTCGTCTATTGAAACATTCTTAGCAGAATTTCTTTATTGATTTATTTTTTTATCACTGATTACCAAGTGAAAACGAGTGTTCCAAAACACAGGGAGAGCAGATGTAGCAGTTGGGAATGAGGATCTAACCTCGCAATACAAATTAGTATTACTGATACTATGAGCTCTTCAGCAAATCAAGACAGAGTGTTATGTCTGTGGATACTAGTAGCTTATTGGATAGTCAAGTGTGGACAGGGCTGCTGTTTGTAGTTCCTGTGTTGCAAGTAAGGAAGTAAGCTGTGTTAGTGTAAATAGAGATACAGGTGGACCTGAAGTAGTGACTCCACTTGAATTCACTAGCAGCCGTGAAGTTTTATCAGATAATGCTGTGCCCACTGCTATCTGCAACGTTCAACTGATCAGTAGAACGTTGTTGGAACTCCAAAAGTGTGATGACTAGCGTAAAAGAATTGAAGGCTTTTGTCCAAGAACAAAAGGCTAGTACTGATAGAGCAAGTACGAGGTGCATTCAAGTTATAAGGCCTCCGGTTTTTTTTTCTCCGGACTGGAAAGAGATAGAAACATGCGCATTGTTTTAAAATGAGGCCGAGTTCATTGTCAATACGTCCCAGATATGGCAGCACCGTACGGCAGATGTAATTTTACCACCAGCGGCGAGAATGGGAACTGTTTTAAATACTTAAAATGGCGACGTTTTCCTTACTTGAACAGCGTGCAATCATTCGTTTTCTGAATTTGCGTGGTGTGAAACCAATTGAAATTCATCGACAGTTGAAGGAGACATGTGGTGATGGAGTTATGGATGTGTCGAAAGTGCGTTTGTGGGTGCGACAGTTTAATGAAGGCAGAACATCGTGTGACAGCAAACCGAAACAACCTCAGACTCGCACAAGCCGGTCTGACGACATGATCGAGAAAGTGGAGAGAATTTTTTTGGGGGATCGCCGAATGACTGTTGAACAGATCGCCTCCAGAGTTGGCATTTCTGTGGGTTCTGTGCACACAATCCTGCATGACGATCTGAAAATGCGAAAAGTGTCGTCCAGGTGGGTGCCACGAATGCTGACGGACGACCACACGGTTGCCCGTGTGGCATGTTGCCGAGCAATGTTGACGCACAACGACAGCATGAATGGGACTTTCTTTTCGTCGGTTGTGACAATGGATGAGACGTGGATGCCATTTTTCAATCCAGAAACAAAGCGCCAGTCAGCTCAATGGAAGCACACAGAATCACCGCCACCAAAAAAATTACGGGTAACCGCCAGTGCTGAAAAAATGATGGTGTCCATGTTCTGGGACAGCGAGAGTGTAATCCCTACCCATTGCGTTCCAAAGGGCACTATGGTAACAGGTGCATCCTACGAAAATGTTTTGAAGAACAAATTCCATCCTGCACTGCAACAAAAACGTCCGGGAAGGGCTGCGCGTGTGCTGTTTCACCAAGACGACGCACCCGCACATCGAGCTAACGTTACGCAACAGTTTCTTCGTGATAACAACTTTGAAGTGATTCCTCATGCTCCCTACTCACCTGACCTGGCTCCTAGTGACTTTCGGCTTTTTCCGACAATGAAAGACACTCTCCGTGGTCGCACATTCACCAGCCGTGCTGCTATTGCCTCAGCGATTTTCCAGTGGTCAAAACAGACTCCTAATGAAGCGTTCGCCGCTGCCATGGAATCATGGCGTCAGCGTTGTGAAAAATGTGTACGTCTGCAGGGCGATTACGCCGAGAAGTAACGCCAGTTTCATCGATTTCGGGTGAGTAGTTAATTAGAAAAAAAATCGGAGGCCTTAGAACTTGAATTCACCTCATAAGCGGGGGCAGATTAGTTTTACAGAACAATAGACTAGTGTAAATGAATTAAAACTACAATTCCGAAATTTGGACAGGAAGTTTGAAGTCATTGGGGAGCATACTTAAAACAGGTTTAATACACTAACAGATCAGACGAAGGGACAATTACAGGTAGGTTAGATGCTGTTTCAAGTCAAGACTTTAAGCACAGCTGTCTGTTACTGCTGAGAGGAGCTACGTTTGGAGGGTGCCAGTTGGTGTAGGTGATTCAGAGGGGATCACAACTATTCAGGAAAAGGCTGCGGCTGAATCCGCTGAAAATACAGTAGGGGACAATAATGTACCTACAGGATAGTGTGCCTAGAAACAAGTGATGTTTTTTGGTCGATACTTGAGTCAGCTGACTAATTTTAGAATCACTAAAACAATGTTCATTTGTAATGATCATGTACTACACATTTTCTGTATAACATATTGAAGCTAATTGGCGCATATTGTTAATTCCTTAGGTGCTGTAACTCAGGGTTACTTGGATCCTGAGGATTACTTGACCCAAAATTTTTGAGTGAATTAAGCCGTTTTTGGCAGCGGTTTGTTGAAATATGCGGTGAAGTTCTTAGTTCATGCACCACGTGGCAGCATTCAGGAGTCTCTGGCACACTCCAGTGGAGTACCATCTGGTGAGCAAGATGTATAAGACAGGCGAAATACCCTCAGACTTCAACAACAATATAATAATTCCTATCCCAAAGAAAGCAGGTGTGAAAATTACCGAGCTATCAGTTTAATAAGTGACGGCTGCAAAATACTAACGCGAATTCCTTACAGACGAATGAAAAAACTGGTAGAAGCCGACCTCAGGGAAGATCAGTTTGGATTCCGTATGACTTATCTTAGAAGATAGATTAAGGAAAGGCAGACCTACGTTTTATGGACTTAGAGAAAGCTTTCGACAATGTTCACTGGAATACTCTCTTTCAAATTCTGAAAGTGGCAGGGGTAAAATACAGGGAGCGAAAGCATTTATGGACTTAGAGACAGCTTTCGACAATGTTCACTGGAATACTCTCTTTCAAATTCTGAATGTGGCAGGGGTAAAATACAGGGAGCGAAAGGCTATTTACAATTTGTACAGAAACCAGATGGCAGTTATAAGAGTCGAGGGGCATAAAGGGGAAGCAGTGGTTGGGAAGGGAGTGAGGCAAGGTTGTATCCTATCCCCGATGTTATTCAATCTGTATATTGAGCAAGCAGTAAAATAAACAATAGAAAAATTCGGAGTAGGAATTAAAATCCATGAAGAAGAAATAAAAACTGTGAGGTTCGCCGATGACATTGTAATTCTGTTAGAGACAGCAAAGGACCTGGAAGAGCAGTTTAACGGAATGGACAGTGTCTTGAAGGGAGGATATAAGATGAACATCAACAAAAGCAAAACGAGAATAATGGAATGTAGTCCCATTAAATGAGGTGATGCTGAGGGAGTTGGATTAGGAAATGAGACAGTTAAAGTAGTAGATGAGTTTTGTTATTTGTGGAGCAAAATAACTGATGATGGTCGAAGTAGAAAGGATATAAAATGTAGACTGGCAATGGCAAATAAAGCGTTACTGAAGAAAAATTTGTTAACATCGAGTATAGATTTAAGTGTCAAGAAGTCGTTTCTGAAAGTATTTGTATGGAGTTTCGTCACGTATGGAAGTGAAACGTGGATGATAAATAGTTTAGACAAGAAGAGAACAGAAGCTTTCGAAATGTGGAGCTACAGAAGAACGCTGAAGATTAACTAATGAGGAGGTATTGAACAGAATTGGGGAGATGAGAATATTGTGGCACTACTTGGCTAGAAGGCATGTTCTGAGGCATCAAGGGATCACCAGTTAAGCAGTGAAGGGCAGCGTGGAGGGTAAAAATCATAGAGGGAGACCAAGAGATGAAACAGTAAGCAGATTCAGAAGGATATAGGTTGCAGTTGGTACTGGGAGCTGAAGCACCTTGCACAGGATAGAGTAGCATGGAGAGCTGCATCAAATCAGTCTCTGGACTGAAGACCACAACAACAACATGTTAATGGTATATCACACGAATTGTTATTTTTGTCTTACAGCTTCTTTGTAAAATGAGTAAAAAACGGAAGTGTACAGTGTTATTCTGTAAACAGTACTTTATGTAACTTCTGTATAAATGTTTAACAATAAATCGCCTTTGAAATGTTATCCGTCAAACTGTATGGCTGGTGCACAGATAACCAAACGCAACGGCTACTTCGACTCACTGCTGACTTGGTTCCATCTAACCGTTAGGTACGTATTTCCATAATTTACATCAAAATGAAACACTTGTTACCGATTATGTCAAGGTATTTTCGATTTGAACCTAATTGCTACTACATTTGAAACTGTTTAGGTTTTTTCTTTATGGGTTCAATGTGCAGATGTTTGCATGGAAGCCGCAAGGATGATAATTTTGTGGATGAAAAACTAGAAAAAAAGGTAGGTCCAAATCTTAAAAATGTCGAACATGACAACCACAGCAAAAAGGGAAGAATAATACCAAGAACACGAAGAAACCGTGGAAAATGTCGACATTGCGTCAGAAGATGCTGGTGATTTGAGCCTCCAATTATCAAGAGAAAGTTACTTTAGTTTGTTTAACGGTTAGGAAGAAACGTGTCACCTGAGGGACCTAGATTTTCCATCTACCAGTAGCACCATAGACGAAGAACCTAAAAAGAGCACTACAAAAACCGCGAAGAAAAAAGGAGACAGTGGTTAAAAATGGAGTAGTCTCAGACAGTCAGTAGCCGCTCTGTAATAGTTTTATTGGAAAATATAGAATTTCTTGGAATTATGTCAAGTGTAGGCAACAGAGCTGTCGTCGATTGTTGGCATCAAACAGAAAAAGTTCTGGAAGTTGCCTAGACAAAAAGGCATCCTACATCACAAATATTGCGATATTAAGGAGAAAATTAGCTATCAACAACATGTCAAAAGGTGGTTATTTTACGTTCCATCAATCAAAGACTATGTTTGGAGTCGGTTAAGTTGCTGTAATTTGATTCAGAACTCTATTTTTTCATTATTTTATTGTGTCATCAATAGAATTTTTCGAATAAAGCTATTTTGTAAATGTACATCTACTTATTATTTAAAGATCCTACATCTTACTTGAACCAGACACATGTTTGCAATGCATTTCCATACGAAAACAGAATATGAGTTCAAGAAACCCAACCTAAAGGCTGCTTTATCCCAGTTTCGTTTTATTTTTAAAAAAATAGTCAGATACAAGAATAGGTAATAATTCTCACAAACATTAAGTTTAGAAGTTGTAGATTAAGAATGAAACAATTACCAGTACCAATATTTCATATTTGTGGTTCAACAAGAATATGTATCAGAAATATATAACAACTGGGTCCAAGAAACCCTTTTTTATGGCACAGAATTTATAGTGAGTAAATATTATATATTTTGAAACTTATTTATTTGGCATCTGGAGAGTTGGGACAGACGTCGTTGGTTGTGCACCATTTTCTACAATGAAATATAAGAAGCCTTTTTTTTACCATTGAACATTTGATATTTGCAAATGTACTATGTTTCCATAATATCTTCACAATTTTCACTGTCTTTAAAACAGAAATTTGTGTTACTTTCCAATAGCTTCCATTTCCAAATGTGTTTAACATATCACTGGTTTTTGATAATACTTCTGTTTAAGTTCATTTCACTAACTGATTATTAGTGTGTAGTAAAGAAATAATGTAACAGACAGACTGTTGTTGTTGAGGTCTTCAGTCCAGAGACAGGTTTGATGCAGCTCTCCATGCTACTCTATCCTGTGCAAGCTTCTTCATTTCCCAGTACCTATTGCAACCTACATCCTTCTGAATCTGTTTAGTGTATTCATCTCTTGGTCTCCCTCTACAATTTTTAATTTCGGTAATATGAGGAAAAATACAACAGAAAAAGCGAATGCCATCGTTTAAAAATGGGGTAAAAATATGTTACACTTCTAATAAAGTTCTGGCCTGAGTCTGATATGTGCTTCAAGGTACAAAAATCTTCCCTATCTTTTAAACAAAGAACTGAGCAATGAATATAAGATAACACAATTTACAAAAAATTACGGCGTGATCTATGTGTTAATGTGATTCAAGAGTAGTAGATATATCAGCTAAAAGTGAGACATTACTAAGCAGAAATTAGAATATAAAGCTTTAATTTCTAGTGAGCTCTCAACTACTGTCAATCCTAACGTTGAAAATGAGTTCAGTTTTCTGAATATTGTTTGAACAATGGTTAAACCTTCATCACAAATCATGAGCATTTTGAAGTCTTTAACAAGTTTGTTCCTGTTGCCGTATGGGTGTGTCAGATTCTATTTACTATGATAACAACAATAACAACGGAATGCCAATATGTTTGAGAGTTGGTGGGTATGACGTCAGAAGATTTCAACATGCACTGATTCATGTATCAGTTAATGACCTCCGACAGGTGGGAGATGTGGAACCCAATTCGAAAAGAGTTCTATGTGAATGTCATTGGTTTTACACTGGTTTTATAGTGTATCTCATTGAGAGAAAATGTGGAGATATTATGATTCCTGGTGCTAATACACCCACTGAGGCAAAGTTTGTGTGTTTGCCTAACCCAATTTAAGCCCTGTAAGTAACCAGACAGCTTCTACATCTACTGCTGCGTATATCTTCTCACGACTTATGATCGTTTCTGTATCAACACGGCATTCTCATGCGTTTTATGTCACTGTCCTTCATAAATGGCTCATATATAATGTGAGGAACATTTGGAGTATTTCCTTTTGCACTCTGTGAGATGAGATAGTGTAGAGTGATTTTTTAATTTTGAGGATTGATAAGATAGTGTGTAGCGAGGTTACACGTGATAGCTTCCTTAGGAATGTGCTATGTTTGTTGTACCTTTTCGTACTTTTGCTTTATTCATTGGTGGCACGACTATCCATATGGTTTATGTACAGTTAATTCTTCTTACTGTAACTTGTGAGAATATGTAGTGACGTATCTTAACTTGTTTTATTCATTGGTGAATTATTTTTATACAGTTTGTACAAATTCCTCGTGCCACAACTTGTGTGAATATCTAGTGAGGCTTCATATGGTGGTTGAAGTTTGATGATTTGCAAGGGCTTCTTTTCCTCACCTTTCCTTTGATGAATAGTTTCAAATAGTGTTACTTGATTCATTGAATATTGAATGATAAAGTGATATGGTACAGGATGACGACCTTTTTTTTTGGTGTGAGTGTGTAACAAAGCCATACGATCTTGCATGTGTACTGCTCTTTTATGTTGGCAAGGTAGTTTTTACTTTGTAACAGATTATCTGTCAGTCTGTGTGACATCGCAGAGATCTTCAGATGTGGAATATGTTTTTCATGAGTAATAAGAAAGTTAGATTAAACTGAGAGCATCAACATAATTTTTTTTTTTTTTGTAAATAAATGATGTGAGGCAGTACTGTAAGGGGCATATTTATACTGACTGTGTATATGGCGTGTGCAGTCAGCATACGATCACCCCATATGTAACAGAACGTATTTCATCGTTTATTTTCTCTGCCGTTTCCTATTCTTGTTCTGTCCTGTGACTATAGGTCTAGTTCTATCACTTGATCTGAAAGTTTTGTTTCAAGCCATCTGTAAGAATCTGAGTATGTCATTGTGGAATGAAAGAAAATTTGGTTGATACACTTCGTATGAGCCTCAATAGATATGAATGATGTGATTACTTTGGATGTGGTTGTACTGGTTGCAGTTTGTATTATTACTGTTTGAGACGAACTTCTGTCACTGTGGATTCCCTCCAAGGCAGAAGACGAACAGCGTGGGTTTATGGTTTACATTGTCATCTGTATTGGTAAGAAGTGTAATGATGATCATTAATTCCCCAATGAAAGAAGATCGTCATTGTGTGATGTTTATTGTTGCAGTTCTTGATTACAATTGCGCAGTAGACTGAAAAACTATAGAATGCTTTGTCTTGTTCTTGAGAGTTATGAGTAATGAAGTGAATATTGATGAATATGTCTATTGGAGAAGATGTTTTATGTTTTCTAATGCGTGATAAAACAGGACTGTGGGCTGTATCGAGGATATTGATGTGTTTTGCTTGTAGCTGATCATATTTTTTGTTTATCAGGTGAATTAAGGAGAGCACTGGCGGTCAAGTAATGATGATGTAGTCCTCTTTGCCACTTAAGATGGAATAGGAATCAGAATTGTGTGGGATTAGAAGTTTGTGGGGAAAGTAACAGAGATTTATTTTACACACTATAGAAGACCACATTATAAGTAATATGAAAGTATCCAGAGGAACAAATTAAATGAAATAATGCCACCTGAGAACTATTCAAGTGAGAGCCCTGTGGCAGAGTCAGATAATAGATAAAACTGGATTGTAATTAAGTTAAAAAGATATTAGGTTAACCTCCTTCCTGAACTTTGGTGAGTTATAGGTGTGAATAAGGATTATAGATGAGTCAAGATACAAATTGCTGTGATGGCTCCTGAGGTGTGTGAGAGACTTTGCGAAATTCTTGACTTATTGTTACTGTCTTTTAATTTTGTAGTGTGTGCAACATACAACCTAAGACACAAAAAAAGACGACACGCCATGAAGGAATTTTCCGAATGGGATGGCAATCGGTAGATGTGATGTATATGTACAGACAAACAAATGATTTCAGAAAATATTGGATGATATACTCAAGAGAAAGAGTGTCACAAATTGATCAAAGCAATAACTTGGTGGTCCAGCTCTGGCGCTTATGCGAGCACTTGTTCGGCTTGGCATCATTTGACAGAGTAGTAGGATGTTCTCTTGAGGGACATCGTGCAAAATTCTGTCAAAATGGCTCGGTAGATCGTGAAAATGCCGAGGTGGTTGGAGGTCGCTGCCCATAATCCTCCAAACGTTCACAATTCTTGCTTTCCAGCGAACTTGCTGGTCAAGGTAGGGTTTGGAAACCACAAAGACAAGTAAGTAGGAGAAAGCTCGCGACATGCGGGTGGACACTGCCTAGCTGAAATGTAAGCCCAGGACAGCTTGCCATGAAAGGCAAGCGTAGAATATCTCCGACGCACCACTTTACTGTTAAGAGTGCTGTGGATGATAACCAATGGGGTCCCGCTACGAAATGAAATGGAGCGTTAGATCATCACTTTAAGTCGTTGGGCAGCATGGTGGGTAACATTCAAGCTGGTATGCCACCATTGTCCAGGGCGTCACCAGACACGTCTTCACTGGTCATAGGGGCTCAGTTTGAAGTGGGGCGCATCGGTGAAGACAATTCTGCTCCAGTCAATGAAATTCCAGGCCGATTAGGACCAACACTGCTGTGATCGGGCTTGTTGGTTTACAGTGGTCAGTGGTAGACGGTGCAAGGGGCGTTGTGAGCTCAGCACCCTTTCCGTCAGCCGCCTACTAATTGTGTTTATGCTCACTGAAGCTCGAGTTACACACTGGATTGATGACACTGATGGTTCTGGGACTCTGAGTGCCTCTCTGACATGTGTCTGGTTCTCTCGTTCTGTCGCCTGCCTACGTCGTCCACTTCCGTCTTGATGCAGTGACTGGCCACGGTCCACCCATTCCTACCAAAATCGTACATGGTGGCATCGCTCCTATTCGCACGTCGAGCGATTCGCCGATTACTCCAACCGGTTTCTTTGAACCCAATCACACGTCCTGTTCCAAACGCAGATATCTAATTTTCAACCGCTTGTCTGCGTCGCATAGGTACTGAGTACACGGAATAAAATTCACAAAGATTTTACGTCCTGTTATCGACACGTCTCCTGTTCATTATCATTGCCAGCTGCGCTTTGAAACAGCACTGGAGTGTCACATATTCATCCATTGGCCCACACAGTCTACAGTTTTGTATTTTCCGTCGATACCTGTATGAATGTACTTTTGTGACCAATTCGCATAACTCCTCCATGGTTCGTTTTTTGTCTTATTAGAGTGTACATCATTGGCAGGAATGTTCGATGTCCCACATTATTTTCTCAGAAGTATTTTTCCCCTCAGAGAGATTCACAGTCGTACCTCTCTATGGAGAATCACCATGTTCAGTAATACTATCAAAAGAACTGTTGATCGATGAATTTTACCATTATCCATTGTAGGTGCTTAGGGATTTTGTACCACTTCTTATAGACTAGACGATTATTACCCATTGGTATTCTAAATCACAGCACTGGTGTTGATGGTTCACAGAGATTACAAGATATGTTAAATGCAGTAACAAATCTTCCAACACTGTTTCATCTTTTCCCTCTAAATGCCTCAACTTTTCGTGAAATGCTGATTCAATGACGGTTTGCTTGTGGTAAATGTCTCCCCTCGACTTGTACAGATCATCGTCATCTAGGATATCCAAATTGACAATCAGCAAACCCTTCGACAGACTCACTCCGTTCATGTCAAAGTTATCTACACTCACCAGAATCATTAACCCCACCGATATCTCTTACACATGCATTACTCCATCGCACAAAATGATGCGAAGTACCCATCTCGTAATTACATTCTAAAAGCTCTACGGTATAAAATATCACTCGGTAGATCAGTACCCACATTCATCCAGAGAATCCTGTGCCTCACGGTATCTATCACATGAACTGAGTTTTAGAGCATGTGTCTGCTGTTTACTCGGTACTACCTTCATGACTAGGAAACCTTGCGGCTGTGTAACATCTGAAATGGTCGTTCCTGGCTGAAACAATGTTCCACTGAGGTCGACAGTATACTGGAGGTCCGTTTTTGCGTATCCTTATCCAGAAACTCAAGCCCTAGGTTTTCACAGATTCCCTCACCAACAAATGACAACTCTTCCATATACTCCTGGAAATTTCTGGTTCAACACCGAAACTATCCAACATTGACCTGAATGATGCCACACCAGTGACCCCTACTCCACTAACCTGTATTGTTGGCACTTCCGTTTCTTACTACCTAACATATTCACACTACCTATTGACGCATGAGCTCCTGTGCCTACCAAATATCTTTGTTGAGTTCCACTTGCTATGCTTAACAAGCAGCGTTCCACTACAGCATACGCTTTGCAGTACACCGTTGTACTAGGAATGCCATCCGGTGGTTGGGGAACTCGCATTGGTGTTTAATAAACGTTTCTCCCCAGATTATCCATTCTCCAACTTATACCGACAGTCAAGCCCGTTGCCCCTCTTCTACAGTTACATTGTCAATACGTACACACCTAAAGAATGTCATCTCAGAGGAAAACACAGATCGTTTGTCTTTTCTTTGGATCACAAAATCGACTTCTTCAAGTTGTGCAGTACCAACAACAGCTGCGTCTAAGTCCCTCACGATTTCCATTCTTACCATTCTCGACAGATGAACTGGCAGCATCTCAAATACTCTTCCAGGGTCCTGTTCCTTACATCCAGCGGAATAATTATGTCTGCTTCTGCTTTTTATGTTAACTGTTAGGTTGGCACATTGACTCCCATTTCTGCCGGAAAATGCTTCTACTGACTCATTTCATTCCTGTGACAAAACCGTTACGCTGTTCTCTAAGAGTAGGTGAGACAGCTCTGGGCATTAGCTAAGCTGAGAGTGGCAGGCACCAGTCCCGCATGCAGTGTTTGGAGTCGCACTGAGTTGCGACATGGCCTCCAGATTTGGAGAGCGACCAGCGGTAGTGGAGTCTTCCCACAAGAGCAGGAGATGGCCCGTGGAGACTGCATGCCCCACGATGACGAATGCTTGGTTGCATGTGTGGCCCACGGATCGAAGGTGCCTAACTCATTCTCATCAGACTCAGTATGGTCTGTAGCTAATAGGGTCTAAGTCCCATGTGGTGGGACTTGCATTTACATAGTCAGTGAAGACAACTAGAGGAGCAGATGCTACTCCATCATAGGTCCCTCTGCCTGGCTGATCATCTGTACAAAAACATAACTGTCATTTATATGAGACTGGCCAATGCTTATTATACCAACGTAGTGGTTTCTTTTCCCTGTAGCAGTGCCACTATTTTTTGGATGTTACTGCGGAAACAAGCAGCTCAACCACATTTGACGAAGAAGCCAATAGAATCTAAGGTGTTGGTACACCAGTTGAAGTAATGGGGCTGTTTGTGTATTGGTAAGTAGATCAAACAAAACACCGCAATCCAGTCAATGCTGCGGTAACATGGGGCTCTTCTTGGATGGACCAAGCGCTTTCTATACAGACAAGCGTCAGATTTGTGATTGTGTATGTGGCTGGAAACCTTGCATTGGCATAACAAACGATATCCTACGCAGTTTAAATAAACATAAACTTTGTCAGAGTTATGGCAGTCTGGCAGGACGAACTGCGATGAGAAGGCGTCAGTCACCATGGGTTCTGGGCAACTGCAGCACCTACTATCACCAAGTCCACCATCCCAGCCTTGCTTTTTTTCCACTGTTTGGCCAACGGCTGGTTCATACCAGTAGTAGTCCGACTACTGCATTGGGGGAAGCAGATCGAGACCAGTACGGTACAGCCTCTCTCCCTCATATGCTGATGCAAGACCCTAGCGCCACACGCCTTTGCATGCAGTTGCGAGGTCCACTACCAGAGGCTACATTCGTTGCAAGTATTCTGGCAGACTTCCATACAACTGGCACCTTCTTCAAGTAGCCGTGCTCCACCTAATTGGGTCATGCACCCCTGACCAACCTTCTGGTATCAGGATTCATGGATGCAGACGTCTTGGCCTACTGGTCAACAGCTAGCACAACGTGAATTAACATTCTGAATGCGGAATGGTAGTTTGAGCTGGACTCATGGGATATTCCTTTTCTGAAATCGTTATGCTGTGGCCGATGGCTTACACTTTATGACCACGAGCAGCGTTGTTTGTGTAGGTTTGTCAGTGCTAACAGACAAGCAACAATGGGTGAAACAAGCGCAGGAATCAGTGTGGGACATACGACGAACGTATCGGTTAGGACGCTGAGGTGAAATTTGGAGTTAATGGGCTATGGTAGCAATCGACCGACGCGAGTGCCTTTGCTAACAGCGCAATATCGCATGAAGCGCGTCTCCTGGATTCGTGACCTTATCGGTTGGACCCTAGACCATTGGAAAACCGTTGGCTGGTCGTATGAGTCCCGATTTCAGTTAGTAAGAGCTGATGGTAGGGTTCGTGTGCGGCGCAGACCCCATGAGGGCATGGACTCAAGTTGTCAAAAAGGCACTGTGCAAACTAATAGTGGCTCTATTATGGTGTGGGCCGTGCTTACATGGAACGGATTGGGTCCTCCGGATTTTCGGCAACTTGGAGCACATTTGAAGCCATCCACGTAGGTAATGTTCATAAGCAATGAAGGAATTTTTATAGACGACATTGCGACATGTCACCAGGTCACAATTATTCGCGACTGTTTTGAAGAACATTCTCGATTGTTCAGCTGAATGGTTGGCCACCCAGGTCGCACCACATGAATGACATCGAACATTTATGTGACGTAATCGAGAGGTCAGTGCGTGCAAAAAAAATCTGTACTGGTGACAGTTTCGCAATTATCGATGGTTACAGACACAGCATGGCTCAATATTTCTGCAGGGAACTTTCAACGAATTTTTGAGTCCAGGCCAAATCGAGATGCTACACTATGCCGGCAAAAGAAGGTCCGACACATTATTAGGAGATATTTCATGACTTCAGTGTAACTTGGTAACGACGTGTAGCGATTCAGGAGGTGAATGTGGGTGGATCAAGTAGTAGTTTTGAGTGTGTAAGGTAATAATTATAATGTGCCATTCAGACAGAGTACTGAAATTACTGCTAGAAGTATTATGATAATATTACAACACAATTCTTTCTCATATTTTGATTTTGTTTTGCTGCTTTTAGGGAATGGAGTTTTCACGACGCCGGAGTCTGGGAATTGTAGGACATGTGCGGTAGTTTACGCTGTCTGGAACAGTTAATGGTGTTGAGCAAGGAATATGGCACGTTATGTAAGTTTGTCAGCTGGTGAGAAGCGTTGAGATAGTAGTACATCTGGGTGTCCTCGGTGTCTCTGTATGGTGTGATTGACGCAGGTTAAGCGTATCGTGGTCAGTACCATAGGCAACTGAGTTTTCAGTACCACAGGGGTTCTATGGAGGAGGTTTTCAAAATGAGTGGATGAGATACGAGCGAAGAATGAACATTGTCTAAGAGACTGGGAGTACTTCGGGGTGGAAAGAAGAAAATAAGTTTTCTCGGTTGTACAGCGTATGAGGAGGATTTGCGGTGGAGATTTGATAAAACAAGGAATGAGATAAGTTAGGAAAGAAGAAATAGGGAGGAAGCAGAAAACAGGAGTAAGGAGAGAGATAAAAGGAGGGGAGCAGGTCTGTGTGTATTTTACCTGTTCTACAAGGTTAAATTAATTAGACCTGTCAGCACTGTGTAGGGTAGGACAATATTTGACGAATGGTTGAAGGACTTTTGAGTGGAAAAATTGGGTAATTTGTGAAGAGAATGATGTCGTGCAGAATCTGGTGAGTTTACTGGTTACGGGGAGTAACGTAGAAGTATCAGCTCCGATATGATGTGAGATTGTGGGGCGCCTTAAGTAGCTGAAGTGGCGGACAGAGTACCTTGGTGCTGCAATGGAGTAAATAAGTATGCCGATAGCAACAAGGGTAATTTAAGTGCAGTGGAATCTCCCAGATTTGGTGATAATGCGTGTTGTTCAGAGCCCGTGGAGTGCAGGCCATATGCAGTAGGAGCTATATGTGTCACTGATTTTTGGGTTGTATAGAGAATGCATAGCAGGCTGTTGTTGTTGGAAGTTGTATTGTTGCTGTTTCGAAGAAACTGTACAGATGTACATACTTTCTCAGAAGAAGTGTGAGCGTATGAAGAGGAAGAGGAAACGGGTTTGCAACGGCGTAGTTCTGGACGGCTAGGCGGGATCTGTTGAAGAGTGCGTGGCTGAGCTTCGGGATATTTCAGTAGCGCGGTCAGTGGGCCAGAGCCTCCCAGAGCAAATTGCTGACGCATTCTGAGAATTGTTTATAATATTGTCGCAGTCTGCTGTGCGAGGTGAGTGTAATGTAGGTGAAGCGTACGTAGCAAACCCGAGAGTGAACTTTTTGTTCGATTACCATTCGAAAATTGTACTTGGCGTCGTATGCAGAAACTTAGTGGGACCAGAACAGTATTACCGCAAGATTCATCCATCTTCAGGGACAAGCCAGTTAAACTGCAGAAAAACTGCTGAGCCTTAATTGTGTGATCCAGTGCCACTGGGCACCAGAGTGTCATTTTGGGGTGAGCAGAGGTACCAGAAATCTAAGCATTCCGTGGCGAATTCAGTCTGTAACAGAACAACAGTGAGACAGCACAAGTGAAGCCACTTGTCGGTATACCGTATGTGCTTCATGTGCGAAGGTAGTTTTATGATAAGTTTTCTAGGAAAGAATGAGGCAAATGTCGCAAGGATAAAGTTCTGAATGATATTCCGATAGAACGGACTAAAGAATGCATTGGCTAGACAAAAGAATGTCGAGTATAAGATCTGAATCAAACCAGACAACGTGCAGTTAAACAAGATTTGCTAAGGATAATTTATTAACTGAGGAATAGTTTTCCAGAATCATTCTTAATTGGTAAGCTGTAAGTAGGCTGTTTATATTTTCTTATTGGCAACGTTACGTAGCGCTCTGTATGAAAATCACTGGCTGTGCTGTGTGCAGTCTGTGGCTGGTTGGCATTGTTGTAATACTCGCCATTGTAGTGTTGGGCAGTTGGATGTTAACAGCGCGTAGCGTTACGCAGTTGGAGGTAAGCCGCCAGCAGTGGTGGATGTAGGGAGAGAGATGGCGGAGTTTTGAAATTTGTAAGACCGGATGTCAATTATGTCTATTAAGGTAAATACATTGTTTGTTCTCTATTAAAATCTTTCATTTGCTAACTATGCCTATCAGTAGTTAGTGCCTTCCGTAGTTCGAATCTTTTATTTAGCTGGCAGTAGTGGCGCTCGCTGTATTGCAGTAGTTCGAGTAACGAAGATTTTTGTGAGGTAAGTGATTTGTGAAAGGTATAGGTTACTGTTAGTCAGGGCCATTCTTTTGTAGGGATTATTGAAAGTCAGATTGCGTTGCGCTAAAAATATTGTGTGTCAGTTTAAGCACAGTCTTGTATAATTGTTCAAAAGGGGACGTTTCAAAGTGAATGTGTGAGAAGTGATAATAAATATGTTTCCTAGCATCTAAAATGTTATAAAACTATTGAGCAGGGCACGGGGGCCGTGAAAGGTCTTTTGAGATGTTACGAGACGCGTAGTGCTTTATCATTGTGGCATCTGCAGAGAGAGGTGACGACAGCAGTTTTATATTCTGTAGTAAGATTTTACGAAGAGTAATTGACCGTAAAATAATGAGAGCGGAACGCTGGATCTATTACTTGTAAGAGAACACTTCAGAAAACTATAGGGCACATACATAGTGGTTCACTTGAACGTACACTGGAGAACGACTTTCAAGGGTATGTATGTAAGGAAGGGGTCATGAAAGTAAAAACTATGAGATATTCGAAAACGTAAGCAAATATTATTTTCAACGCAAACTTATTTCATTTTAATATTTTAAATGGGCATACCGTATTATTTCTTACGAAATGAATAATAAGAAAAATCACAAAATAATGGCAATGGTTCCATCTCGATATGCAATTGACGTATTGCGATTGAACCACTGCCATTATTTTTGTGATTTTGCATATTATTGGTTGCAAAAAAGAAACATAATTTTGCGTTGAAAACAATATTTGCTTGTGTTTGAGACTGTCTCATAGTATTTACTTTCATGAGCCCCTGCCATACATTCATAGTGTGAAAGTCGGTTTTTAATATCTATTGTTGTTACAGCAATATGTGTGCCAGAACGTTCCAGTGGGCCACCCGGTATAAACGTTGAGACAGATGTCTAAATGCTGCAGGGTGAATTTGCAGCCTCTGAGCGTTGTGGTTCCAGCCACCTAGTACGTATCAAAGTAACTGTAAATACTACACATTGCTCCGTCCATGTACCAAGTTTTGTTACCGACCAGTCCACGGTACCGACTCGGGGAACAAGTCTCTTGAAAGGAGAGGGGGGGGGGGGGGGGGAAGCACTTTAGCGCAGCCACTATTTTTTGGCCGTAACTGGGGAACGTGTATCTCAGACGCAGAAGTTGAAAAGGACATCATCAGCTGGCAGGCGTCATGATGTCGGCATGCCAGTCGAGGAACAGGGCTGTTTACGCACTGCAATGTGTGGTGGCCAAAACGCAACAATCCTGCCAACAGGCCGGTAAGACTGGTCTCTTGCTGTATAAGACCTATGCAGTTACTAAGCGACGATTCAATGATCTGTTGCCCTACTGGAGGCTGGAAACAGTGCTTTGACGTAATAGATGACCTCTAACCAGCAAAAATGACCATCAGTTGTGGCAGAAGTATTGGCACCCCTGCTATGACGAGAGGGTCGTCAAGTGCAAAAGCATTATGGGTCAGAAACCACCCTCCGCGTGTTTGGTCGACCTCTACTCTTCAAGTACAGCTTCCCAGAGCTGGTGCCTTTCCACTGGTGCGCCAGCTCCAGGCACTGTACTTTGTTATACACATTTTTATGTCAGGGTTGAGAGGGTGAAGATCGCAGGCAGATATTATGAAAGCACACATGAGGACAGGCAATGCTTAGACCAAAATCGCCAGTTTATCCAGACGAAACGATAGGTAATTTATGAAGGACCATTCAGCTTGACATGATGGAGATAAAGCAGTTACCAGATAATCCAGGAAAGTACATTATTGGCCATTAAACTTGCTACACCACGAAGAAGACGTGCTACAGACGCGAAATTTAACCGACAGGAAAAAGGTACTGTAATATGCAAATGATTAGCTTTTCAGACCATTCACACAAGGTTGGCGCCGGTGGCGAGACCTACAACGAGCTGACATGATGAAAGTTTACAACCGATATCTCATAAACAAACAGCAGTTGACCGGCGTTGCCTGGTGAAACGTTGTTGTGATGCCTCGTGTAAGGAGGAGAAATGCGTACCATCACGTTTCCGACTATGATGAAGGTCGGATTGTAGCCTATCGCGATTGCGATTTATCGTATCGTGACATTGCTGATCGCGTTGGTCGAGATCCAATGACTGTTATCAGAAAATGGAATCTGTGGGTTCAGGAGGTTAATACGGAACGCCGTGCTGGGTCCCAACGTCCTCGTATCACTAGCAGTCGAGATGACAGGCGTCTTATCGGCATGGCTGTAGCGGATCGTGCAGCCACGTCTCGACCCCTGGGTCAACAGATGAGGACGTTTGCAAGACAACAACCATCTGCACGAACAGTTCGACGACGTTTGCAGCAGCATGGTCTACCAGCTCTGAGAGCGTGGCTGCGGTTACCCTTGACGCTGCATCACAGACAGGGGCGCCTGTGATGGTGTACTCAACGACAAACCTGCGTGTACGAAAGGCAAAACGTCATTTTTTCGGATATCTAGGTTCTGTTTACAGCATCATGATGGTCGCATCCGTGTTTGGCGACATTCCGGTGAACGCACATTGGAAGCGCGTACTCGTCATCGCCATACTGGCGTATCACCCGGCGTTATGGTATGTGGTGCCATTGGTGACACGTCTCGGTCACCTCTTGTTAGCACTGACGGCACTTTGAACAGTGGACGTTACATTTCAGATGTGTTACGACCCGTGGCTCTACCCTTCATTCGAACCCTGCGAAACCCTACATTTCAGCAGGATAATACACGACCACATGTTGCATGTCCTGTACGGGCCTTTCTGGATACAGACAATGTTCGACTGCTGCCCTCGCCAGCACATTCTCCAGATATCTCACCAATTGAAAACGCCTGGTCAATGGTGGCCAAGCAACTGGCTTATCACAATACGCCGGTCACTACTCCTGATGAACTGTGGTATCGTGTTGAAGCTACATGGGCAGCTGTAACTGTACACGCCATCCAAGCTCTGTTTGACTCAATGCCGAGGCGTATCAAGGCCGTTATTACGGTCAGAGGTGTTTGTTCTGGGTACTGATTTCTCAGGATATATGCACTCAAATTGCGTGAAAATGTAACCACATATCAGTTCTAGTATAGTATATTTGCCCAATGAATAGCCGCTTATCATCTCCATTTCTTTTTGGTGTAGCCGTTTAATGGGCAGTAGATTATTAAGGACCGTTGTAACACATCGGAAGTCCTGCAAAATGGTAGCCATGCAGGACAAATATATCAAAATCCCGAGGTAGTTGAAGGACCCTGCCCTTAATGCTCGAAACTTGCTCAATTGGAGAGAGATCCGGCGACTTAGCTGGCCAAGGCAGGGTTTGCCAAGCGCGAAGACAAGGAAGACAAGCAGACTTGCCATGAAAGGCAGCAGAACGAGGCATAGAGTATCGTCGACGTACCGAATAGCTGCAAGGTGCCACGGACGACAACCGAGTGCTGCTGTGAAAGACAATCGCTCCTGGTTGTTGGGCTGTAATTCAAAATGGTTCAAATGGCTCTGAGCACTATGGGACTCAACTGCCGTGGTCATTAGTCCCCTAGAACTTAGAACTAGTTAAACCTAACTAACCTAAGGACATCACAAACATCCATGCCCGAGGCAGGATTCGAACCTGCGACCGTAGCGGTATTGCGGTTCCAGACTGCAGCGCCTTTAACCGCACGGCCACTTCGGCCGGCGGCTGTAATTCAACTAGGCTCATATCTCTCCACTGTCTCCAGACACGTCTTCGGTATGGATTCTCATTGATTGGAGTATAATTGTATTCAGTGTTGAGTCCCACTTCGAAATGAGCGCCGATGACCAGGGTGTTGTGTTTGAAGATGCCCCGACATGAATGGCGACGAGTAATTATTTTGATCTCGCAGCCATGCCATATTCCTTGACTTCCGGAAAGCGCTTGACTCCTAACTGAGGTGCGAGCATATGGGATCGGTTCCCAAGTATGTGAGTGGCTCGAAGACTTCATAAGTAATAGAAGCCAGTACGTTGTCCTCGATGGTGAATGTTCATCGGAGGTGAGGGTATCATCTGGAGTGCCCCAGGGTGGTGTGGTACGTCCGTTGTTGTTTTCTATCTACATAAATGATCTTTTCGATTGGGTGGATAGCGATGTGGGGCTGTTTGCTGATGATGCTGTGGTGTACGGAAAGGTGTCGTCGTTGAGTGACTGTAGGAGGATACAAAATGACTTGGACATGATATGTGATTGGTGTAAAGAATGGCAGCTAACTCTAAATATAGATAAATGTAAATTAATGCAGATGAATAGGAAAAAGAATCCCGTAATGTTTGAATACTTCATTAGTAGTGCAGCGCTTGACACAGTCACGTCGATTAAATATTTGGGCGTAACATTGCAGAGCGATATGAAGTGGGACAAGAATGTAATGGAAGTTCTGGGGAAGGCGGATAGTCGTCTTCGTTTCATTGGTAGAATTTTGGGAAGATGTGGTTCATCTGTAAAGGAGACCGCTTATAAAACAATAATACGACCTATTCTTGAGTACTGCTCGAGCGTTTGGGATCCCTATCAGGTCGGATTGAGGGAGGACATAGAAGCAATTCAGAGGCGGGCTGCTAGCTTTGTTACTGGTAGGTTTGATCATCACGCGAATGTTACGAAAATGCTTCAGAAACTCGGGTGGGAGTCTCTAGAGGAAATGAGGCGTTCTTTCCGTTAATCGCTACTGAGGAAATTTAGAGACCCAGCATTTGAGGCTGACTGCAGTACAATTTTACTGCCGTCAACTTACATTTAGCGGAAGACCACAAAGATAAAATAAGAGAGATTAGGACTCGTACAGAGGCATATAGGCAGTCATTTTTCGCTCGTTCTGTTTGGGGTGGAACAGGGAGAGAAGATGCTAGTCGTGGTGCAAGGTACCCTCCACCACGCACCGTATGGTGGATTGCGGAGTATGTATGTAGATGTAGATGTAGATTTTAAACCAAGTCAGGTAGATTGGTGTCGCTGAGGAGCCGGAGTGTTCCTGCTGATGCTGAATACGTCCAGAATGATTGTTGTACTTATTATATATCAATCAATTAGCAGCAATTACGCGTCACTTATTAATGGGTCAAGATTTTGAATAAAGAGGGGGGAATATTGTCAGGCGACTATTACTGAAGTCATACCCTGTTACGTTCTCTGCTTTGTTAAAAAAAAAAAAAAACTGTGAATGGCATTCAGTGTGATTTAAAACGCATGCATTGAAAAATGGACTCACCCTAAGTTCACCGAATAGGCAGAGCATCATGAAACAGAAATGGTTAAGTCCCGGAGCATCCATTTCAACGATTGTTGTCGTGCCAGAGACGATGTAACAAAGCCCTCATGACCTAAGTGACGCGATAAATTAACAACACTGAGAATGGCTTTTACAGCGTTTTGCTAAGTTTAGGTCGTGTGAGACAACAGACAAGACCTAGCATGAAGATCTAGGGAGCATCTACGGGGATACCATTTCATATTTCTTAAAATAATTGGTAGTTATTGTAAAGATAAGTATAGTTAATAATTTATTCAATAAATGTAAGACGCCGTCAAATATTGAAAGGCAACACACTGATGAACCAAAGAGTTAGCACCATTTGCCCTAACAGACTGTCGGTTCACCTTCGGAGTTGTACGTGTCATACTGTAGAGTCAACAAGTTCATGGTCGGTTTACAGAAGTATATGGCACCGGAAATCAACGGGGAGACCATGTAGTTCCCGTCATTTTCGGATCGGAGTTTTGTGGGTGTGCAGCCGATGCACGACAGCATCATAGATGTTTTTCATGAGGTTCAAGAAAGGCGGCTTTACTGACCGAGACATTAACGATCACTATCGTGTGTCTCTAACTGCTGTGGCATGCCGCCGACGTCGTAACAGGGACAGTAAAATGACGCCTCAGTCGCGGAAGACGTCAAGCATGAAGGAATATAGGTGGTCCGAAGTAATTTTCGGGCTCACCGCTACTTCCACTGTGGCTTTGGTTACTACGACAGGTCCATCGAAGATCAAGTGATGTTCTCCAAAATATATTAATGATCCCGCCAACCTGCATCTTTGGCGAAGTGAATGTTTCTTTCAGCTATTCACCAGATGACGGCGTATGCAGACACGATAACCGACTTTGAGAAGAAGGCCACACGCTACATTTGATCCACGGTCCATTCTCGTTGATGCCGAATATAACTGACGAAGACGTCGGGCCAACGTTCGTACGTACAGGGGTCGTCTGATGCCTAGCAACAGAAGTGTGCGGGGGGCGCTGTACACCTCAACACTTGTGCCTGCAGCGACGTTCTACCCCGCCGGCAGATCTGTCACGGATTGCCACCTGTCCTGATATAGCGAGGGGGCCAGCCTCAATCTCTGTTCTGAGACGAGGCGTAAGCGTCCAGCACCCGTCATCTACCCGCCGTTTCACCGGCCTCCTACCACCACACATACACTACTGGCCATTAAAATTACTACACCAAGAAGAAATGCAGATGATAAACGGGTATTCATTGGACAAATATATTATACTTCAACTGACATGTGATAACATTTTCACGCAATTTGGGTGCATAGACCCAGAGAAATCAGTACCCCGAATAACCACTTCTGATACGCCTGGGCATTGAGTCAAACAGAGCTTGGATGGCGTGCAAAGGTACAGCTGCCCATGCAGTTCATCAAGAGTAGTGACTGGCGTATTGTGACGAGCCAGTTGCTCGGCCACCATTAACCAGACGTTTTCAATTGGTGAGAGATCTGGAGAATGTGCCGGCCAGGACAGCAGCCGAACATTTTCTGTATCCAGAAAGGCCCGTACAGGACCATCAACATGCGGTCGTGCATTATCCTGCTGAAATGTAGGGTTTCGCAGGGATCGAATGAAGGGTAGAGCCACAGGTCGTAACACATCTGAAATGAAGCGTCCACTGTTCATAGTGCCGTCAATGCGAACAAGAAGTGACTGAGACGTGTAACCAATGGCACCCCATACCATCACGCCGGGTGATACTCCAGTATGGCGATGACGAATACACGCTTCCAATGTGCGTTCACTGCGATGTCACCAAACACGGATGCGACCATCGTGATGCTGTAAACAGAACCTGGATTCATCCGAAAAAATGACGTTTTGCCATTCGTGCACGCAGGTTCGTCGTTGAGTACACCATCGCAGGCTCTCCTGTCTGTGATGCAGCGTCAAGGGTAACCGCAGTCATGGTCTCCGAGCTGATAGTCCATGATGCTGCAAACGTCGTCGAACTGTTCGTGCAGATGGTTATTGTCTTGCAAACGTCCCCACCTGTTGACTCAGGGATCGAGAAGTGGCTGCACGATCCGCTACAGCCATGCAGATAAGATGCCTGTAATCTCGACTGCTAGTGGTACGAGGCCGTTGGGATCCAGCACGGCGTTCTGTATTACCCTCTTGAACCCACCAACTCCATATTCTGCTAACAGTCATTGGATCTCGACCAACGCGAGCAGCAATGTCGCGGTACGATAAACCGCAATCGGGATAGGCTACAATCCGACCTTTATCAAAGTCGGAAACGTGATGGTACGCATTTCTCCTCCTTACACGAGGCATCACAGCAACGTCATCTGCTGTTGTTGTATGAGAAATCGGTTGGAAACTTTGCTCCTGTCAGCCCGTTGTAGGTGTCACCACCGGCGTCAACCTTATGTGAATACTGTGAAAAGCTTATTTGCGTATCACAGCATCTTCTTCCTGTTGGTTAAATTTCGCGTCTGTAGCACGTCATATTCGTGGTGTAGCAATTTTAATGGCCAGTAGTGTAGATTGTCATACCATTAGCAAGCGAACAACCGACCAGATTTGCCATTTGTGAGATGTTCGTTCCGATGTGCCGGGCCTTAGCAGTTTGCCATTTAAGTCTCTTATGTCAGTGGATTTCCCTATTTGTGTTCTACAGCGTAGCTTGCGTGATTCTCAGATAATACCTGCTCCGTTTTCGCGTGCTTGCAACGCCGCCAGTAGCCTTCACTATCTAACTGGGCAGAGCTCATAGTGACTTCGCTCATCAGTACAACTGTGTGACTTACCTTTTCTTCGAGTATCAGAACAGTTAAAGTACTTTCGATGCTCTTGACTGCAAGTGAGAGGATGTGTGCGTGGTCACTCAAATCACGGGATGTCTGCTGCTTCAAGTTTCGAACGATGTCGTCAACACCTGAAAGAGAAGAGCCTCCATTCTTTCAGCCATTCAGCCACTTCTGACGGGGCAGAAGTTATATTACATTAAAAGGTGTTTTAGGCGTATCACAAAGAGAGACATGAATTCGCAGTTGCGAATATGGACAACCATAAGTTGTATAATGGAATGACGACAGTGACAATTTATCCCGCCACTGGGCTCGAACCCCGGATTGTCCGCTTATTGCGATCGGTCACTTAAAGTTTTTTTTTCTCTACTGCTTGTTGTTTTTTCTGCCCCTGGACAGGAAAGGGAAAACTACAAAAAAAAATCTACCTGCCACCGCCACTTGTGTCCTAACAAAAAAAATAAAATGCACCTCTTCAGGCGTTGGCGCCTATCTAGACCTATCCCAAAACAAATAACCTATTACTACAAGGGTTGGGAAAAGAAGAAAGTAGGGGGGGAAGAACACAGAGAGTGGTGATGAAAAGGTAAGTAGTTGTGAATGGGCCCTTTTTTAGTTTTTTATTGAATTTTTTTTTTTGCGTTTTGCTGTATATATTTTTATTTTCTTTCCTTTATTTATTTTTTATTTTTTAAATTTTTTAAAAATTATATTAGTCTATAATAGAATTCCAAAAGTCGCTAGCGCCTTCCGATTGGCAGAACATCGAAACGTGTCTTCTCGAAAATTTAATGGAGATTCCTTTTGAGTGCGTTCAGAGCATTATGTCGGCAAAAAAGTATCAGAATCTCATGGCTTGGACGTTCCAGCTGGAAGGCGGGTTATGGAAGATGCTCCGTAGAAAATTAGAAAAGAACTGCTTGTATCTGGGGCTGCGGAAAGGGCACAGTGTCGAACGTTCAGGTACATTCAATAATCTAGTTCTGATTTCTCTACCATTTGGCCATCCGAATACGACTCTGTCCAGACCTAACCTCACTTATGTCGCCAACCATGTGTCTGCAACCTGTACTCGCGCATCCTTTACGTATATTCCCGTACAGGCGAGACAGTTTACTTGAAATTCGCTTGCCCGGTGTCCACAGATAAATACGATATTACAGTGCCCGTAATGCATCTCGGAACGAAGATTAGTGCGTAATTCGGAACAACATAAGCACTGCAATATCGTATGTAGCGCAAAAGATGTTCTTGTGAACCTAATCCTAAACTGCTGTTCCTCGCATTTGACACCGCGGCCATCGTAATTGCTTTGTTATAGCATAATTTGCGGCCAGAAGCGTACACTTGACTCTCTCCACGCCATCTAGCGTCCACATTCACGCATTACACTGAAACGGGACTTACCTGAGGACAATGGTACGAAAACAGATTTTTCTTGTTACGTAACACTGCAGTCTGACATGCGCTAGGTACAACTCAAATGAAAATGGCACGTGTATTTACCAGCATTTATTACGACTTTGCGCAGATATCCATAAATGGATCTTGGGAAGACGTGAGACATGCAGCGCTTCGAAGCTCCGAACAAATTAGTACGGTACGCGGGGTAGCAGACATTCTTCGGCTTATGGTTTACGCTAGGATCTTACCTGTGCTCCTTATATTTCCCACGACACGCATAATGATTACGTGCAGTTATGCCCCTGGTTAGCTCAATCCTGAGGCAGCACGTTTTCCACATAAGTCAGCGTCTTTGGTAACGCTCTGCCCGATGTTAAGTCAACAGGGTAGTTTTTCACGATTACATTTATTATATGCGACAATATAACGGCACATATGTCAGCTTCCTCATTGCCTAGTATCCCAAGTTTGTATACGTTCACTAAATGCACAACATTAACGAAATTGTTTTATTACACTGGTCCTTGCCAGTCTACCATTAACAATACGTGTTAGGTTTGTATTATAATCAATTGTAATAGCCTAGACGGCTGGAAGTTGGAAATTGGCTGAGTCTTCTGTGTGTACGACAACAAACATCTATTATTGTAACCTTCGCTACGTTACTAAAATTTGGTCGACCTTCTTGCTTGAAGCAAAGTACAGCCAGTTAGCATCATGTGGTAGGTGTATGGTAATAAAAGAGAAAACTTTCCAGTGCACGTCCAGTCGTTTAAGAGAGGATTGCAAATCCGTGGCAGGTACCACCATCAACTTCAGTGTGAAATACTATGATAGCTGCTGCATGTGTCTTTGGATTGCAAATTTTTCAACTTAGTCCCCATCTAGTATGGCCCAAATTTGAAATCAGTGGTGGCTTGTAGCCACTGACAGTTATCTGGCAATTGGTGGATCCAAGTTCACTGCAGTGTTTCCGCTTCTATTAGCATATACCTTCACCCGTGTCGGGTTTCGATATTACTGACACGCACTTCATTCATCGCTGAAGTCAGTAAAGAAACCGTATATCGCATTGTTCACTGGCACTCTCAGTGATAAGCATAACTGAAGCGCATGTAATGTGCCCTGGTTACGAAACAATCATGCCATCTTACTGAGTAAGGTGCGGCAATGGAAAGACAATGGATTCATATTCGGTTGGACGGTAGTGGAATGGCACAGCGCTTTCAGCGCAGTTACACCCTGTCCTGAACTTTGCTGATGTTATGTGTGGTCATTGACCTTGAATTAACGCCATGACACACACACACACACACACACACACACACACACACACACACACTTACCTTCCAACATACACACTCTGTGTGTCTCATGTGTCACTATGTTAATGCCATGTGCGAAACACGTAAGAGGTGTAACACACTGTACTTCTGTGTCTAAAATATATGTCAAGAAATATGTCAGCAACACACACAATATTTGAGTCAATGTCGGTGTATGGCGGTTGTACACTCCTGGAAATTGAAATAAGAACACCGTGAATTCATTGTCCCAGGAAGGGGAAACTTTATTGACACATTCCTGGGGTCAGATACATCACATGATCACACTGACAGAACCACAGGCACATAGACACAGGCAACAGAGCATGCACAATGTCGGCACTAGTACAGTGTATATCCACCTTTCGCAGCAATGCAGGCTGCTATTCTCCCATGGAGACGATCGTAGAGATGCTGGATGTAGTCCTGTGGAACGGCTTGCCATGCCATTTCCACCTGGCGCCTCAGTTGGACCAGCGTTCGTGCTGGACGTGCAGACCGCGTGAGACGACGCTTCATCCAGTCCCAAACATGCTCAGTGGGGTACAGATCCGGAGAACTTGCTGGCCAGGGTAGTTGACTTACACCTTCTAGAGCACGTTGGGTGGCACGGGATACATGCGGAAGTGCATTGTCCTGTTGGAACAGCAAGTTCCCTTGCCGGTCTAGGAATGGTAGAACGATGGGTTCGATGACGGTTTGGATGTACCGTGCACTATTCAGTGTCCCCTCGACGATCACCAGTGGTGTACGGCCAGTGTAGGAGATCGCTCCCCACACCATGATGCCGGGTGTTGGCCCTGTGTGCCTCGGTCGTATGCAGTCCTGATTGTGGCGCTCACCTGCACGGCGCCAAACACCCATACGACCATCATTGGCACCAAGGCAGAAGCGACTCTCATCGCTGAAGACGACACGTCTCCATTCGTCCCTCCATTCACGCCTCTCGCGACACCACTGGAGGCGGGCTGCACGATGTTGGGGCGTGAACGGAAGACGGCCTAACGGTGTGCGGGACCGTAGCCCAGCTTCATGGAGACGGTTGCGAATGGTCCTCGCCGATACCCCAGGAGCAACAGTGTCCCTAATTTGCTGGGAAGTGGCGGTGCGGTCCCCTACGGCACTGCGTAGGATCCTACGGTCTTGGCGTGCATCCGTGCGTGTAACGTTTTTGGAAAATTTTCAGTAGTGCTTCACCTCAATAAGTATCTTCTAGTGGATGAAGAAAATGATGCAAAATATTCTATACTAGAAAAGTATAATCGTTGTTATCAACAGGCTAATGTAGCTTCTTTATTACATTTTATACCAGATAAAACTGCGCTAGCATACTTATCCATCAACTCATACATTTTGACGAAATATTTAGTGTTTCATATTACTTAAACAACACGTTTACGACTTATACAAGCATAGCGTCGTAACGCAACACATACGAGCTGTAAACACACAGCAAGCCCAAAGATTTTTCGAGGGTTTTCAGTAATGCTTCACCTCACGAAGCACAATTTTAGATCTGAAGAAGACAATGCACCATCTTCTACACTAGAAAAGTGTAGTTGTTACCAGTGACTGATTAATATATCTTTTTCATTACAATATATCTTAGACATAAATGTTGTTGCATGGTTATCCACTGATATAACATTTTCATGACACAATATTACAATTACCCATACTAAAATGGTGTGTTTTTTGACAAGATGTTTAATTTATTGTATCACTTAAACTGTGTAATTTCGTAATACGCAAGTGTAACTTTGTAAGTACAAAATGGGAAGTGTAAGCACACGAAATTGCCACATAATCTACAACACGATGGACTACATCCCACATACACACAGAGAACTTCAGCATTTCGAAAACAAGGCCTTTCAACAAATGGTGTGGAGCATACGAGTATGTTTGCGAAGTGGCAAAACACTGGGATAGGTGCATTGTATTCAAAGGACACTACTTTGAGAAGGGACATCCAAGTTATGAGGGTGAGTAAAGGTATTTAGTGGAAAAATCACCATAATTCTTTATTGAACAGCCCTCCTATACTGAAGGACAGACGGGAAAGACATTAGGAGCATTTATTGGCCAGACCTGAGGTTACGTTATTCCAATACGAAGGAAAATGCGGTGTAATTATCTACTCATCTGGCGCAAAAAAGTCTTACTATTTATTTGTCTATTTAGTTATTGTTTAAAAAGAAACAATGAAGTTAAATTAATTTAAATAATTACTTAATATAATGAATGTTATTGGTGTTGAACTGTTTTTAGCTGCTGCTCTGGAAAGCTCAGTTGTTATAATAGCATCATTGCTCTAGTGTAGCAGTGTGCAAACATCAATTGCAATGAATTCTCACAGTTACATGGTGCATAGCTGAGTAATAAATCTGTTGATCGCTTACTAAATCTGTACATCACAGAATTAATACCTTGTGATGTTTGTGAGGTTGATCAGTAGATGACTGTTGAGCAAAGTCTTTGAAATGTTACTTGAAAAGGATAATAAAATATTAATATTATGTAAGAGAAGTGCTGTTCTTTCCTGTAATAACATGGTTGCATTGATAAGAATTTTGTTTTAATTTAAATTGCAGCCACACTGGTAGAACTCACAAGATATGTATTGCAATTACCAGGTCTACCTGCTGAATTGTATTGGAGCTTTCAGGTATGAACTGCGGACACTAGTGAAGTTGTATCAGGAATGTGGTATATGTTCAGCGTACTTATAGTAGAATGGCAAGGGAGCTATACTGAAAATGAGAGAATTTATATACTGAAAGAAGTATTTGAAACAGTGATTACATTTCATTATTACGATTATGTATGCTGACAACGGTCTTACACAAACAAAAATAGATCATCGCTAGTTACAGAATGTATCTACATTCACCTACAGGCTTAAGGAAAATCTGTTGGAATGCATAGGCTTAATAGCATTATGTATGTATGATACTCATATAATCAGAAGCAATGACACAAAGATATCTGATTCTGCGATTATAGTACTGAGAAGATATACTCTTATTGCAAACAAACTTTTGATACTGAAGAGACCAATTTACAACTGATCTAGTTTTTGAGTTGTCTAAGCGAATCAGAAGTTTAGATGGTATTTGCTTCGTCTTAGATGGGTCGTATACAATGGTTCATCTACGACGATCACTAGCATGGCATTTTGAATCCTGTACAAATCATTAACATATTTGACTGTGTACTGAGCAGTACTGCTGAGCGACAAGGCATAACCATAAGTAAGGTTTTTCTCATGTGGTAATGTGTGGAAAAAACAGATGTAGAAACTTAGCAACGACGACGTGCAGCATATTGAATCAGTAGCTGACCTGGATTGTTTGTGTGTGCAACGACAGCAGGCCAACAATATTATGGCAACCATGGAATGTCAGGAAGCTACTGCTACTATGGCTCCAGACAAGATGAAATTATATAATCAAACGACCGTCGTTGCTATGTTTTCTTGATTGACTGATGTAAATTATTTATACCTTGCCAGACCAAGATCCAGTTTTGCTAGATGTTGAACTTAATTTGGATTGAAATATTTAGTGGTAGTGGGGGATTATAGGGTGCACTGAATGTAATATTAATCTGAAGAATATACATAAAATGTATTTCAGCATTTCCTTCATTTGTCTTGGTAGTTTGAAGTTATGGAATTGGTCTTACTTTTGATAAACGCAGGAGTTTTATTTTCATGTGGGACAAATAATATAGTGAAATAAGCATAAGCTCTAGTTTTGGAAACGCTAGAACCTTTGTACCTTTAACACTAGATTTCGTGCAGAAATGAAATTTATGACAATGCAGTAAGATAAATACTTAGGGCAGTCAATATAATAAGGAACTGCATTTTTAAGAGGATTTCCATATTAAGCCCTTTTTCTCGCATTTTTATCTTCAGCTCTAGGATTTTAATAATTCCACTAGAACGCAGGGTCGTGAAACAAAAGTTTTTAATCATCTACTAAGACGGGATGCCACATAAGTGGGCGTGGAAGACTACATCTCTGTCTTACACCCTTTT
This sequence comes from Schistocerca americana, assembly GCF_021461395.2. NCBI lineage: Eukaryota > Metazoa > Arthropoda > Insecta > Orthoptera > Acrididae > Schistocerca > Schistocerca americana. Next base: position 601,169,593 of record NC_060123.1, on the reverse strand, counting down.
TATCTTACTCCCTTCGATATAGGACTTCCTTTCTTATCATTCCTTTCTGCTTCTTGTACATATTGCATGTTACCTGTGCTTTCCTACAGCTTGCTGCTATTTTTCTTAGTATTGCACCACTTTCCATTCTGTCCTTTTTTCCAGTTGGACATATGCTATGAATATGTCTTGATTGATTTTAATTCTTGTTTCTTCTATTAATCACAACTTCATATTTGATCCTCTGGTGCCCTTACCATTCCGAAAACTAAACTCACCGTCGTATAACAGAAACTCAACTTTCACTGCTTCGTCCGTATATTATTATTATAATGTATGAGACATTAAACTGATTATTTGATAGTTCTCATCTGCTATAGCTATCTTCCAGATTGAGAGTACATATTTCAGGAAGTATGATGGTGTGTATCAACTCTCACAGATTCAACATAACAACTTCAAAATTAGTTTGGCTGCCGAACCCCCCAGTTACTTCAGAACTTTTGCGTTATTTGATCGCAAGTCATCCAAACCTTTATGAAAGTCGGACGACAATACTACATCCCCTGTGTCCCCAGTCTTCCATATCGATTTCCAGTTCTTTCGTAGTCACAGCACCTGACGAATACTCTCACTTGTAGAGGCCTTTGATGTACTCTTCACACCTATCCGCTCTCTCTCCTCTGCACTTAATCGTGGAATTCACATTCCATCCTTAATGTTGCTCTCCTACTTTTGATTTCACCAAGGTTGCTTTGACGCTGAGTCAGTCCTTCCGACGACGATTTCTTTTTCGATTTATTCACATTTTTCTCGCAGCTATTTCATCTTGGCTTCACGGCACTTCCTGTTTATCAAATTTCTATGTGACTTGTATTTCACTGTTCCTAAATTTCCCAGAACACTTTTGAACCCCATTGTCTAGTTGGTCAATTGAACTGTTTCTTCTGTCACCCGGAAGTTTCTTCAGAGTTACTTTCTGTGAACTCATCTATTTGTCTAAACCCTGTGGTTGCTCTTTCTAGAGATGTCCGTGTCTTCAGCTGAAGTTCCTGCTTGGTATTCCTTGTCACAATATCCACGTCAATATAGGATTTTAAATATGTGTCATAATTCCTCAAAACCTTAGTATCCCACTTTCATCCACATACACATTCTCTTAAACTTCGGTTTATTACTCATAATTACTAAATTGCAATCCAATACCTGATTTCAGAAATTTTTTCTGACCATGATGTAATTCAGCTGGAATCTAGTCTCTTCTGTTAAGTTAGAATAGCGTTTTCGCTATTACTAGCCGAAATTTAAAGCAGAACTCAGTCGTTCTCCACGCTCATTCTTACTACCAAGTCTATATTATCCTAAGACTCTTCCATCTCCTACGTTCCCTACCATCACGTACAAGTACCCCATGACTATTGGATTATCATCACCTTTAACATCTTGAATTACCTGTTCAGTTTTGACATACTATTTCCCTAGCTCTATCTTCTTCCTTTGACGACAGCATGAACACCGCAACTATTATTGTCAGCTTGGTTTGCTGATGATTCTGATGAGTACAACGCAATCATGGAATTGTTTGCAGGACTGACTATCTGCCTTTTCTTTGCACTTAAGTAACCCATAACTATGCCTAGAATGAAGTTTTATATTTCTCTTTTCACATGTTCCAGCTTCCCAACCACCTTCATGCTTCTAACCATCCAGTCTTTGACTTGTATTTTACCCATTCTTTGATTATTCGTTTTTTTTCAGCTTACATCCTCATTAGCAGTCCCTCTCAAAGATCTGAATAAGAGGCTCATTGGGAATCATTTACCAATGGAGAGATCATCACAAAACTCTTTAAGTAGTATGGGCTAGATGCCCTGTGGACACTGAATGTGTGCCACTAATGCAATGGTTTCCGTTGACTTCCCCTTCCCCTGATACTCTGTCCAGCTCATCCACACTCCTTCTAAGTCGACCTCCATCTCCCCCTCTAAGTCCATCTCCTACCTTCCAGTTTCTGTTCCTCTTTACCAACATGCCTCTATCTATCTACTTCTAACCTCCTCTCTCTCCATCTCCTCCTCCCCACCAACTCCATCCATCTGCTTCTCTGACTCTCTCAGTCTCCTCCTTCATACTCTCTCTATCCATTTACTCCTCTCTATCCTTGCCAATATGTTACTACCCCTTTGTCTCTCCATCTCCTCCTCCTCCATTAACTTTTCATCACCACATTATCATAACAGTAAGCTGGTGCCTCTAACCTCCACGGTATTTCTTTCCAGGTAGAAAGAGACATGCATAACATATTTGTTTTGAAACGATCCAGAAGTTTTGGAGGAACGTTTTACCTGTGCCTTTGCCTTGGTTCGCAAATGTTCACCTATATTTAATGCATTCACACACATATCTATAAATGTTTCACATCATTCTAGCGAATTTTGACCAGCAGATTCGTTTTCACACAGCTCAATGTTTATAACGTTATATTTGCTGAAAAATAAGTCGTACAATGATGCATGTGTTTAGGTTCATTGAGTGGTATTTATAGGTATTGTTTGCAAAATGTGTTGCGAATGGTGCAAATATCAAGAAGTAATAAAATGAAACGTCATGCATGATATGGCAGTTTTATCTCATTTCACTGTTCATGACAGATCTCCTGATACATAAGTCATACAGTGATATGTGTTTGCAGTACATTCATTGGTATAAGTGAATACTATTTGCAAAATGTGTTTTTTTCGCTTCATTATTTTGTAGAAAGGGTCAGGGAGAAATATATCTCGCAAAGGTTGTAATTACGTGTAAAGTTAGTTGCAAGCCCATAAGTTCCCTCATTATGAAATACTGGATGAATATAACCGGCTATTTGCACATCGTGAGTTAAACTTCTTTTACTACCTTGGAGAGGTAGGAGGTTATTAACCCAGTGGTTCTTTCCAGACAGTAAGTGATCCATGTACCAAGCCCGATTGAAATTATCAACTGGTTTAGGACGATGTGTGGAACACACACACTATGTTTATACCATAAACAGGAAACACAGCACTCTGCGACGTGCAAAGCTTTATCCCTGTACCATGCTTTGAAAAAGGCACACTGCACCCTCAAATAGGGTACGTTCTGCATATAAGTTGTTCTATGATTCTTATTAAATGTGAAAATGAATTTTACAAGCCTAAAATGTCTGCAGAAATATATCAACAACACAAAAGGTTCACTGCTTATGCCAAGTATCAGATTGTTATTTTTCATATTCTGCAAACATTGTTTTCAGTAACGTATTTGTGAAATCTCAAAATAATTGCCTCAATGTTATTTTCATGAATAAATAGTTACAAACGCAGCTGATATTTCACTTAACTGACCTGCACTACACCTAGACTAGCTTCTGCATTTCCCTTTTCAGATGTTCCAGTTTCCCTACCACATTCAAATGTCTGATATTCGACTATTCAATTTGCAGTATGTTACCTTTTCACTGATTACTCAACTTTTTTCCAGGTTTGCATGCTTCTTGGTATTCCCTCCCAAAAATCTGAATTGGGTGCTAATTGGGAATCATTTGTCTTTGGAGAGATCATCATGATACTCTTTCAGTTACAGGCACCATGACCTGTGGACACACTGTTATATGTCATTAACTCAATGGTTTCCACTGACTCCTGCCCAACACTGCCTCCTGATCCATCCCCTCCTCCCTCCCTCTGAATGCATCTCCTTGTCACCCCCTCTAAGTCCTTCTCCTTCTACCACCTGTTTGTGTCCATCTCCTCCCACCTCTCTCTGTCCATTTCCTCCTGGTTCCCTTCCTGTTCATCTTCTCCTCCCCACTCTCTGTCTCTCTCCTCCTACTCCTCTCTCTGTCCACCTTCTCCTCTCACTCACCATTTTCTCCTTTCTCCTCTCTTTGTCCATTTCCTCTCTCCCTCTCTCTGTCCAACTGTTCCTATCCTCATTCAGGATAATGACATCCACCATGTGAACTGACCATCACTGCCCACTCTCTGTCTATTTGTTCCTCCCCTCGTTCAGGATATTGGCATCCCCCATGTGAAATGACCATCATTGCCCCGCAATGGTATCTGCAATAACTGCAGTCATCATGTCAAATGACTGCTGCCAGTTGTGTATGCAGAAATGGCAGCTATGTAGTCAGCTAGCTGTCATTGCCCACAACAGTATGCAGAGGAGGGGGATGGTAGATGGCAGTCACTATGATTTTGGTAGTGACAGTCAGTGCTTACCCGTAACATGGTGACACATGTCGGGCAATGTGTTACAAATTCTTTTAACAATGGTGACATAGATTGTTACGATGTTGCTGCAAAATAGCACTGTATAAGCCAAAAGTCAGCTAGCCTTTATTGCGCAAGAGTAAACGACAGCAGCATCAGCAAAAGACCAGAAACAGTCTGTGCTGTACAATACAATTCTTTTGCCATAGCACTGGAACCACTGTAATGCTGTCCACTTTCTCTTCCTTCATTCACTCTCTGTCATCACAGTAGGACGCTGGTACCCGTTACCCCTACTCCAGGCAGAGTGGCATGCGTACCAAGTTTGTTTTAAATCCATCCAGACATTTAGAAGCAACTTTTTACCTGTGGTTTTGCCCCGTTTCGTACATGTTCACGTGTATTTCACACATACTTGTACCTATATTTCACCTGTAACTCTAGCGAATTTCGAACAGCAGTTTCGTTTTCATACAGCTTAGTGTTTGTGACGTTACATCTCCTGAATTATAATTCGTAAAATGATGTATTTTTTTTTTGGTACATTGAAAGGTATATGTAGACACTATTTGCGAAATGTCTTGCAAATAGTGTTAGTAGTAAAGAAGTAATAAATGGAAACTGAAAGCCTGATGAGACGGCTTTTACTCATCTCTTTTTGTAGTCTCATATCTCCTGGAATATGTCTCGGTCAACGATATATTTTTGCAGACACAATATATGGCATATGCAAATACTGCCTGCGAAATGTGTCACGACTAGAATTAGAAGGAAAGTAATAATAAATTTGGACGTCACGCGTAATGCAGCTGTCTTTCATGCATCTCAGTATTTATGATGTCATGACTCTGGGGCTACGTTTTGTACAACGATATATTTTTTCAGGTACTTTCTGTGGGATATGTGAATGCTGGCTGCAAAAACTGTTGTTGATAGAGTTAGTATTATCGAAATAATAAATTAAAATGTCATGCTTGCTATAGCAGTTTCATTGCATGAAGAGCGTAAATGTAAACGAATAATTTTATCGGTAGCAGACGTCAGCGAGAAAATGTCTGGCAAAAGCTTAAAATTATGTGCAAAGTTAGTTACAACTCACGAAGTGCTCTCATTCTGAAATACTGAGAAAAAATAATACGACAATTTGCGTGTCATGAACTATGGTTCTTTCCCACACCCGTGCCTTTCAGAAGTGGAGCGTTCTGATCCCACAATCATTCTTTCCAGACACAAAGTTTGGTTGAAGTTAATGAAGTGGTTCAGTACGAGATGTGGAACACACGTCCATTCATATAAACTCTGATGAGCCAAAACATTCTGACCACCTAGTTAACAGCCTGTTTGTCCATCTTCTGAACGAAATACACCATGATTCTGTATGTCAGATGACTGGCAGTTTGTTGGCAGGTTTGTGGAGGTATGTGGCATTAGATGTCTATGCATAGGTTTTGTCAGTAACTACTTTTTTATGAGAATGTAATGTCTGGAGATAAGATAAGTAAGGAAAGTTTATGTCAAATTATTGGAATAAACACGTGGGCCATTGCAGGGAAGTTTTTATTGCATAAAACACGAGAACATCTTTCGTGAAACAATAACATCGTAACCGCAAGTGTGCTAAGTCCTAGAGATGAAGGCTGAGAATTATGTGTGAATATCTGTGATGCAGAACAGATACATGTGTTGCGCGCAAATATTAGGGTCTTTTGGGTCTAAAATGTTGTTTTAAAATGTGACCAGGCAAACGATAAGTTCAAGAGCAAGTGTGTGGGTACAGCATATCTTTGCAAGACCGAGCGAGGTGGCGCAGTGGTTAGCACACTGGACTCGCATTCGGGAAGACGACGGTTCAATCTTGTCTCCGGCCATCCTGATTTAGGTTTTCCGTGATTTCCCTAAATCGCTTCGGGCGAATGCCGGGATGGTTCCTTTGAAAGGGCACGGCCGATTTCCTTCCCCATCCTTCCTTCACCCGAGCTTGCGCTCCGTCTCTAATGACCTCGTTGTCGACGGGACGTTAAACACTAATATCCTCCTCATCCTCCTCTTTGCAAGACGATTTTTCGAGTAACGGAGATTACTGTGTGGCCCAAATTTAATCAAGCAGCTGGCTAATCAGGAAGAAGCTGTTACAAGTGATGGACCTCATAATAATCAGGACTTGTCACCACAAGCATCGCATCACAAAATAAGATCCATCCAATATTTAGTTGCTGTGTAATAGACCTGCCACTATCTTAGGAACTTTTTGTTTCACTAGTGTGTTTAGTCAGCGAACAAACTTGTCGAGAGAACCTTCATTGACCAGAGTCATTAACCATGAGCAGTGTGCTATACTTTCACCACAAATTCCGCGAATGTCTGTGACGGTACAGACCCCCGATACTAGATGCATGTTTCTAGTATGCAAGGATTGCTTTATGGACAGCGGGCGCACTACACGGCGCGCGATTCGCGGAAGCGCGTGCCGCGCCCACGCGAGATTTGCAACGGTCGGTCTCCACGGCCGAGCGACCATGTGGCCTGCAGCTTGTGGCAGTGTTTGGTTTTTCGCCCATTACGCGAAAACTTTCTAACTTACGGTGAAGAGCGATGCGGCAGTGGATTGTGGTCAGCAATATGCACCTTCTGAAAGATCGATCTTTATTTCAAGTCACGAGACGCAAAAGTTATAGTGACCTCAAAATCGGTTAATATCACGAATACTGAAAGATTAATGAAATAGTAAATACCGACTTACAGGGATGAGCGAGCACTCATTGAAAACGTTTCGTCATAGCGGATCGAGTGCCGTAGTCATATGTTAAGATTCATAAATAATTAAGCCCGTAAAGAGCAATAAACTTGATGGAAAATTGTTTATAAAATTCAATAGGAAATTCATGACTTAAAGAACAGCACTATACAGGGTGTCCCAGCTATCTTGTCACCTAAAATATCTCTGGAACAATAACAGCTATTGGAAAACGACTTTCTCCGGTATCAATGTAGGCTGGGGCCCATGAATGTACATATTTGGAAACATTCTAAAACGAAAGCATATGTGTTTTTTAACACAAACTTATGTTTTTTTAAATGGACCTCCTATATTTTTTCTTCAGCAGTCCATAGCATGACAAAGCACATACACAATGGCGTTGATTGCATCGCAATATTCCCATTACATCCCGAGATATTAAGACGCGAAGTTGACGCTTGAAACACCCGACATGCGCTGCTAGCGCACGTCCTGAGGCTCAGGCGTGAACCCCATGCTGCCCTTAATCGCGATGTGATTGACATGCGTAATCACACTTCCATACTTATCAAGAGGTCCGAAATGAATAATACGGTCTGCTGCCATCCTGCAGCATGGGGTTCACGCCTGAGCCTCAGGACGTGCGCTAGCAGTGCATGTCGGGTGTTTCAAGCGTCAACTTCGCGTCTTAATATCTCGGGATGTAATGGGAATATTGCGATGCAATCAACGCCATTGTGTATGTGCTTTGTCATGCTATGGATTACTGAAGAAAAAATATAGGAGGTCCATTTAAAAAAAACATAAGTTTGTGTTAAAAAACACATATGCTTTCGTTTTAGAATGTTTCCAAATATGTACATTCATGGGCCCCAGCCCTACATTGATACCGGTGAAAGTCGTTTTCCAATAGCTGTTATTGTTCCAGAGATATTTTAGGTGGACAAGATAGCTGGGACACCCTGTATAGCATTTTGGGTGGTATCATACGTAATTTAGACTAGTTAAGTTATACTATATACTTGATTTGCGATAGTTTTCAAGGTTTGCAAATTATTATTAATATTTATCGCCCATAATTAATTAATTATTATAGATATGAATATTTTGAGCAGCGCAATGTGTAGATCGCTGTAGATTACGTCTAAAAACGGTGCTATATGCAGTTCTATGTTAAAACTTTGCAGCACAGATGTCAACAAACAAATTTGCGCTAAGTAGTGAAATTTTGCAAAATCTAAAACTTGATTTACGGACGATAGAATAATCCTAGAAATTAATGTAACATAGTAAATAAGATGTTCCGATGGTGTACTTATTTAAGGGATTTATGTATCAATATTTGTACGATTATTTATGTGAGTGCGATTTACGAGGTATACATCGTCGTAAGTGAACATGTGGCGAACTGTGATTTCGCGCCAAAACTGTTAGAACAAAGAGGACGGTGGGACTTGTGGTTCTGTTCGAATTGAATGAATAACTTAAGATTATAGCAGCCTACATTACTGCTGTTGGGGGCTTGGAGTCAAATTATTATTAAAGTAAAACTGTAAACCGTCTCACCAGTGATAATTTCATTGTGTGAAAGAAAAGGACAATGCCAATAAATAGTGATTGAACTGCGTCGTGAAAAACTGATTTTAATATACGAGTAATAATCGCCTAATTCACGTTCCCTAGCATAAACTATACTTATGTCTGAGTGAATAATTAATTCAAAACTATAACAAGAGCGCCGGTGTGGAAGTGTATTAATTCACCAAGTGTGGAAATCATCCCCTGAGACTCACGTGAGAGCCAAAATTTGCAATAACCTTTTTTTGTCAACATTTGTATATGCACGTACGCGTGAAAACGCTGCAACCATACTTCTTCTTCATTAATTATTTGACGCCTCGTCGCAAGTCTCAAGTTACGGAAATAGTCAAAAGAATCCAAATCTAGTAAAATTTTCAGCTTATTTTCAGTCAGATACTTATTGTGTTCAAAATTACATTTGTTCAGAGAGTATTACACTACAACTGCAGACAATCAGTTAAATTAAAAGTGATTTAACTTAAATTCATGTCTAGGACAATAGTATGTTGGCTTTCTATTTTCTAACTAGTTTTAGAATTTTATATTGCATTTTGTTAATGACATGATTTGTTTATGTCTATGTAACATTAGTACTGAAAAATAGTTTTTGCCATGAATGAAAGCTATTATGACATTATTCTGAGACACAATTATTTGTAAAGTAATAGGTTTTTGTCACATTTAAATTTTTTTTAAAGAGTTAGTGTTATTATGAGTTTCATAAGGGTTTTATTCTGCAATCTAAATTCATTCAAACCATATTCTGTCATTCAGAATTGTGACTCACTACAGTGAGATTTTAATTTATTTCCATTGCTTATCTTTGGATTGTTGTTTTGTTTGGTAACAAACAGTAATGTGATAGGGATGAAGATGTAACTGTCTATATTCTATCAGTAAGCAGTATAGATACATTATATGGTGATACAGTAAAACTAAACTGATCAAGTTTATGAGTAAAGAAAACAAACGTTCATTAAACTGATATACTAAGCAGACAAGCATACAGACAACGGCCTTGCCACAGTGGATACACCGGTTACCGTTAAGCACTGTCGGGCGTGGCCAGCACTTGGATGGGTGACCATCCAGGCCACCATGCGCTGTTGCCACTCAGCCACGTGATGCGAATTGAGGAGCTACTCGACCGCATAGTAGCGGCTCCGGTCAATGAAAACCATCATAACGACTGAGAGAGTGGTGTGCTGATCACACGCACCTCCTTTCCGCATCCTCATGGGAAACTTGTGCCCTGAAGATGGAGTGCCGTGCAGACAAGCATACAAACAAATAGGCAAACTAAATTACTGTCAGCTACGAGAAGAATCTAATTAATTCCATTTCCAGTGCTACAATTGTGTAAAGCATGATGAACCTTCGAAGAAAATATTTACACATCTAAATTGTTCTATGATGCTTGTCAAATTTTGCAGTGGTTTCTCCACTTCTGTGTTATGAAAAGGGAATTCGATCTGTATTATGATGACCTATTATCGTTGATTTGTAGAACAAAAGTAGTAAGTGGACATATTGAGTGCACTTGGAGGCTTTTTTTCGACTCTTTCACCTCAGTCCCAAGAGAATTAAATAAGTAAAGACCCAGTTTTAGGTATAATATTTATTTTATTTTTCGATATTATTTAATACATTTTATTTATTTTACCTTAATCACTTCATTTATTTTTATTTCGTTTATTTTTAAATTTTGGAATAATTTTCAGGTGCTGGCCTCACATTACCTGCATTACCATAAGGTAATAAAACACCCGCTAAATCTGCAGGGCAGAACAGGTGATTAGGATTGTGGCAAGGGCCAAATAAAGTGGCGGTCAGTTTCACTTCAAAATTGTAATTTAAAAACACATTTAAACCAAAATGGCACATAGCCAAACCTTTACAACTAGGAGTTTTAAAATCCAATTCTTTCACAGCTGATGGCCTCCAAACAAGAAATCTTAAGAAATCAAAAAGATAAATTTCAACTGACTGAGGGCATGCAGTTAAAATTTGGAAATAAAATTATAATATATATATATATATATATATATATATATATATATATATCTCACACTAGGCTGAAAGCCTCAAGGCAAAAGTGGATAGAACAAACATATACAAGGTGCAGTACAAACGGCTGAAGGCCACAATTAAATTTCAAAATTATAAAATGTATTACCATAATACTTTAAGGCAGAAGGCTGCAATGTTTTCGCTTAAGTGAAAATTTTGAGAATAAGACTTTAATTGGCTGAAGGCCCACAGTTGATTTTCCAACAATTAAAAAAAATACCTTAACCCTTAAGTTTTGAGTGGCTGAAAGCACACTAAATGAAAAAGCAATGCAAGGACAATAACTAAATTTAAGAATCAGGTTTTAAGTGGCTGAAGGCACGCAATTGATTTTCCAAAAATTCAAAATACCTTAAATCTGTAAGTTTAAAGTGGCTGATCACGCACTCTATGAGAAGATAGTACAACAACAGTAACTTCCAGTAAAATATACACTTGCCAGAATTCAAACTTACTTATACGGGCTGAAGGCCCTTGATTTACATAGAACACAATAATTTTTTTTCTTTTAAAGCATTGAATGTAATAGATTACCAGCAGACCATTAAACAGCCATTAAAATGACAGTATAGAAAATGGCAATCAGACGCCTCCAGGGGGGGACAGGGGGGTTGGCCTGCCCTTGAAACATTAACGTTCACTTAGATGAGACTGGTTGTGGGCCAACTACACTCGATCCGTCGGTAACCCAACCAAGAGACCGGGCGACAAAACGACTTGCTAGCCACCAATCGTTACATCAACTCAAGTACCAAACTGTTATGGATGTGATTATCCACAATGAAATATGTATTAAGCTGTCAAAACTACACACCGTGTTCCACAGTGACAACAGGTGAGTAAAGTACACTGCCTGAAATTACGTTAGTGGCCAGAGCAGGTAACCGGAACACTAACGGCCACAAGGCAGAAAATTCCGCTGGTTCACTTGAACAGCTCAACAACGAATCACCAAAATGAACGACACAGCATGAATGGACGTGGCTTGGGTACTTACGACATCACTCAACTCTGACATCCTGGGTCGGTGAGCCACGAAGCTCGTAGTGATTGGACAGCTCCACACACACTCCAACACTGTGCAGGGACGACCAGCAGATCCAGCCGACCGCACCGCATGGAGATATCCTCCCTGGTGCGCACCAACCGACCGACTGCCCTCACAATGCCGACAACATCTAAAATAGTCGTCAGTAGAAATAACGCCAACTACACACACAACCTGACAAACACTTGCATGAAGACCTGAACGATGCCCAACAGTAACTATGCACGCACGAAGACAAATCGGGAGTCGATGCACACGCAAACAGCCGACTCACGAACGATCGGCGAGCCAAAACACGTCGTCCGGTAGGACGACCGACCGACAATCCACCAAGACCATGGCCCAGCTCAAGTGACGCATGATGGCAGTGGTTGGGCGAGGCATGTCGACGCTCAAACCTGACTGCACTAGTGCCACATTGCAACTCCCCGACTGGCAGGTCTGGACTGTGCTCCAGACGTGTTCCAACTGACTGGCAGCCCGAACTCGAGACCCAAACTGACAGACTTATGACAGAGAATGATTGGGAAGTAATAGGATTCGAGCAAAGATACTACAAGAGGGGATATAATGAAATGTGCTGCTAGCGCCGCTCAAGGTCAGGCAAACAAGCAACTTAGTGAAACGAGTGATTTAAATTAATGAAGTGAGGTGGAAGTACGTTAAAAACAGGGTTTAAAATACATGATGGCGGGAATATGAGCCCCGTACGGCTCAGGTAAAAATTTTAATGGAATTCAGCACCAGCTGCACTCCTACAAAAAATTCTAAGTCATGAAATTCATTATTGTTACTTTAAAGTATCTTCATTCCCTTGTATCTCAGCTTAATATTTCCATCTTAACAATTATTAATTCGAAAGGAATATTTTTGGAACATCGTTAGCAAGTAGTTTTTCACAAGCGAGAATGGTTTGGCCACTCAGTCCACGCACACTACCAATACTATGCTTTGTACCGATATAAAATTTAACATCACTTTCAATAATCATTTTATATAAAATTCCTCCTATCCTCATGTTAATATTGACGCTTTTCAATGATTAGATTTTTAAGCTTTCCAGTGTATATTGACCAGAGGAACATCGATTGTTTCTCCATCACAATGCAATTTGTTATTTTCCGATGTAATATTTGGAGGTAAAAATGTTGTATACAAACTAAGTAGTGCTACATTACTATAGTTGTGTCATATGAGTACAGTGAATCTTCTTTTGAGAAGAGATGATGTACTCCTTGGTTAAAATAGATGACTGATTTACTACTAGTAAAAATAGTATTAATTACATCAAAACTAAAGGAGAACAGAAAATAAGAATTCCAGAGAAAAAATAAAAAAATAAAGATGGTAAGTTTTCACCAAATTCTGTTTAACGAGCCATAATAGGACTAGGTAGATGTGGAAAAACCATTAATGATTGGTAATTTTATTTTGATTCTATTATTGTTAAACTGGAAGAAAATTAATTATTTATACATTTACTCGAAGTTTCAATCGGCCAAAATACAAAGAATGCATAAGAATCTACAAGAAATCTGAAGTTAAAAATAACTTGAAAATTGTAACATCTATTTGGAATAATGAAGAAATGATGCCATCAAATGAATGTCACAATAATTCACTTCTAGTATTTGATGACTTCATTCATGGAAACCAGAATGTGGCTAGAGGATAGTTCACTAGAGGCAGACACAAAGGAATAGATTGTTTTTATTTAACTCAGACATATTCGAAGATATGAAAACAAATAATCAGAGACAGCCTTAAACTTTAAATTGTCTTAGACAAGACGACACAAACTTATGTCATACATACCATGAACTTGTTGCTGGGAATTTAAAGTTTGATTATTTTTAAAGAAATGTGTAGTAAATGATACAATGATCAGTTTCAATTTCCATCATAGATATGACCAGAAAACCAAATGGAGGGAAATAAAATTGTCAAATTAAAGCTTTTTTACATCACCCCATTATAAATTTAAACACAAACATTGAAAAATAATTTGTTAATTTTCATCTTTATTAAATATTTAAAAGTAAGACCCAGTAGCTGTAGAAAAGTCAGAAAAATTAGGAAGAAAAATGAAAAATTAAAAGGAAAAATTAAGAAATGCATAAAACCAAGAACAGGATATGAAAAATATAAAATAATTAGTGACATAATCAAATCAGTAAAACAAGGAAACGAATGTTTAGGTCATAATGTACTCAAAGTTATCAAAGAAAGCAGAAAGTTGAAAGATAAATCGTTCCTTATCACCATTATTTAATATAATTTAATGATATACCATCAAGTAAACAATATGATTATACATTGGTGAATTTGAAACATAGAATGCAATAAATAAATATCAAGAAGAGAAAAAAACAACATAATGTTAAAAAAGAAAAGATAAAGGAGAAAATATTAAAAGTTAAATATAAGAAGTAGACAAAGTTTTTGACTTAGACCTGTTGGTTATTTTAAATATATTGGTGATTTGCCTGTTGATCTCAAAGGAGGAAAATTAACAGCTGGTGGAAAACATGTGATGCTACAAATGGACTGTTCAATCTTTTAACACAAAACTGATAACTATGGATAATATGGGTACAAAATTTTATAGTACTGAGTTATCAAATTATGCAGATATTTTGTTCCAGTCAGGAGCAATATATTATGATAAGAATCCCAAATAAAATCAAGTAAAGGCATTAAATACAAATAATTTGATAAAAGAAATAGCTGATATCTATTCTGCAAAATTAAAAGAAGTGGAATCAATAACTGACAGTCACATGACTGATAATTTTAACTGATACTCAAAAAGAAAGAGTGATAAGAAACTAGTGGAAATTTGCTCATTGCATTAGTCATACACTAGGCATACCTTTGTGAAAAAATGTTGAATATGTAACTAAAAACGTAGAAGGTCTGGATTAACACAACATGAAGACAATTTCTTCCATTTCTTTTGGCAATATCACCATATTTAGTTACTACAGGTTCAGTAGCTGAAAGAACAGCCACTGTAGCAAAAGCAGTTATAAATAACAAAAAAGGCGATAAGGAATTGGAAGAACAAAAGAAGTATGATCAATCAATGTAAGAAAGGGTTCAGCTTTAAAAAAATTAAATTTCAAAAAATTATTAAAATCTATCCTAATTTTGATACAGAAAAAACTTGCTAAGATATTTAAAATTAAATAATTTTGTGGTATGCTCTTAATTGATGCATTACCAGCAGACCAACCACAAAATATCGAATGTGGAATAGTAAATTTAGAGTCATCTGATCGCCCTGGGATACAATGGATGTCTTACTACAACACAAAAATTGTTTTTGGTTCATTTGGTGGCAATATACCGAACCAACTAGTTAACTATTTGGTAAAACTGAATTATACTATATTTCGAGAGAATACAAAATTTCGACAAAGTCATTTGGATTCATTTGTATTTTTGTTAAAGCTGTAGTCAGATAGTTATAAATTCATATTTCAAATGTAATAAAATGATAGTTTTGGAAGTAAGATAAATGAACAACAGCATATGACTCAGTGATTAGTGTTTGTCTTTCTCTGAATGACACAGTCATTAAACATGAAGCAAAAGCTCGTATTCTACTATGAAACGAAATTGGGCCAATCTGTTTTAAAGGATTCATCATTAACTGTGTCAGGGAAATCACTTAAATCCCAATTAAAATGGGTGCACATGGGCCAGATTATGGTTCTTCCCCGCTGGCAAACCACTGGTTAAACAATAGAGGCTGTATCACAGCCAATTTATCACAGCATGTTGATACTGTAGAGCGTATGCAATTTGCATGCTAACGTTCTGGCAGCACAATACAATTTCTTCTTCCGACATTCTCTATTATGATACAAGTTGTACAATAAAGATGCTCACCAATTCCCATAGAGCTGGTTTGGCTGTCGCTTCTCAACACATGGCAATCATAATTGATGATTATGGCTTTCGAAAGCCAGGCATTAGTTGGTAATAGTTTGTCCAACAGCTCTCTTCGCTGATGGGGCATTTGAAGCACTTCCTCACTCAGTTGCATGTCCACCAACCTTCAAGAAAACAGTGGCAAAATTTAGATAGGTGAATTATTGGTAGCCCCTTAGAGCAGTAGAGTCTTATTGTTATACCACTACCAAAGAGAAAAGGTACAATCGGATGTATTAAGCATTGAAGCATGGACCCAGCAATATAAATGCTCATGTGCAACCATGCTAACAACTACATTTTGCTTTCTACTTACTACAATGAATGTGTTCTGGTAAGTTGATCAACAAAGTATAATAAATTTATAGTTGTGAAATATCCAGGACATTAAATGTAGAACAGGCTTGTGGTGTTACTATTAACTGATTTCGGAAAAACAATTTGCATGGTACACAGTATTAATTACTTTGGTCTTCTTCTCATGACACACTTACCGAAAGTGCGAAAATAAATAATGTTTTAGCGACAGGTGGATTGTTTTATAAGAACGCAAAAACTGTGATAAAGACAAGTTCAGTATGATGACTTATGTAACAAAAAAAATGGTTTAACTCTTATCCAGCAGTTGCTATATCCTACAGAGTATGTGTTAGTGGAACCCTAGTTCCTCAACTTTGATTGTTTGGTTGTATTAATCCCTAGTTTGGTTCCGCTGCATGAAGGAAATGCGTTTTGTGTAATTAGGGCTCCATAAGAAGAAGGGTAGGCTTGCCTCTGAGCCCTGCATATGGGAAGATATGTAAAATTGTATAAAAATGTCACTGATTTTTTTCTCAAACAATATTGTTCTAAAGTATCTCTGTAATAGAAAAGATAATTAGTTTCAAGTCAAATATTATATTTCTGTTTTAACTTTAGTAATATGGTGTATTAAGCTAGTAATTATATTGTTTGAGAGGTAAAGTGATGGTAAAATCAATATGTCTTGCAAACATTATTATCCTTTGATAAAGTCTCTTTTGTTGCATTAGAAACGTATTTATTGATTTATTTATTTGGCCTTTATTTGAGAGTGCCAATACAGCAAGATACAGTTAAAAACATACAGGTTAAACTAAGGCTTTCAGTTCAAGTAAGTTGACAGAGTATGTTTAGCTTTGTGGACAGTACAGTATACCAAGGAGATCTTGTTATACATGTCTAGTCCTGGAATGGTATCATATGTAGTATATTATGCAAAATAGATGTAGTCCACATAAGCACATAAAAGTTCTCAGTTTAAACTAGTATACAAAGAAAAAATAATTCGAGTTCTCATTTAAAATTATAAGTTTTTATTTTTAACCAAGTTTAATTCTGTATATCAGGTTTTTATAGGTTTTCTGTTATCAAACTCTACTTACTTACATCTAATGTACAGAGTAAGTAGATAGCATGCTGAGTTTTATGTACCCAAATACTCGTGTTTGCTTGTGCTTAGTGCATGTCAGTATTATATGATTCGATTCAGACCAGCTGCATCAGTTTGATTGTGATCATAGTGTGCAGAAACTAAAATTTTTATACAGTGTAAGGATGTGGGTTTAGTGCCCATGTCCCAGCCATATAAGAAAGATGGAGCTCAGATGACGTTCAGTCAGCTTCATGTAGTTGAACCACAGCCGAGGACAGATGACTGATTGGATGGCTTCTGGACGTCGACATTTATGTTGCTACTCACTGTTACAGTCATGGTAAGTAGCTTTCATAATCGTAGCTTTGAACTTAGTGTGATGAATTAGTGTTAGATGCAATTGTCCTGCAGTAAATGAGTCTGCTTGATAGGTGATCAACTATTTATTTTTCTAAATTTCCATAATGTCCTTTTATTCACAGCAAGGGCATGTCTGTGTCAATTTTCCTTGTTTCTGTAGTAATCTTAACACATCCAAAATGTACATTGTAGTCTGCTTGTCAGATTTTCGGTTTTTTAATTTCTGTGAAATGCTAATGGAGTCTGTGCGCATCATAACGAACTGAAACACCTGTATTGCACAATAAATGGCCTACCTTTAGGCCAATACCGCCGCTGTATAGACGGAATTTTCGGGTAGAGGTGTAAGCACTTCACTGGTGCCTTTCGGGGGGGTTGAAGGAGGTGTACCCCACAGTTTCTTCTGTTTTAGAGCAATCATTATATTTATGAGCTTACTGTGGCCATCGTCGTTCAATAAATTTCTGTAGTTCACAACTTCTCGTGTGGCAAGTATGACAGTGGGAATACTGATACTGAGAGGATGGTAATTCCTTGTCCTGTAGTATTCATGGTAAGAGATCTCTCTTCAGACCAGCAAGGGAATGTATTTTGTTACTCCCCCAAATTTAAACACTGCAGTTATGAAGCTATGATCAAATGTTGATAAAAGACTCAAGGCAAATGTATCTGACAACATCTGTCTTCGTATTTTAAATGGAATTTAGAAAATTTTGAAGGCTTGGAGGTAATGGCTTAAAGCACTAAGAGGATTAACGTGCAGTGGGGATCATTTAGTTTCTGCAAATCAAAAATCGATGCTTCTGTAGTCGAAGACAGAGGAGATCGCTACGTTATGCATAGTCAGAAGAATTGCCAGGTCTGCTCTACACCAGATCTCAATAGTTGTTCTTAATATATTCGTATTTCTTCCACCGTAGTTTCTCCAAGTAGTTTAGCGCGTGATGGTGTGGGAAATTGGTATGGGCCAAGATGCATTTCTAGTGAGAAACGGTTACATCTTTCCATCCTAAGTATCACCACTACAGACTTTCCTGGCGACAGAGTAAGTCCATCGTGTGACTCTCAAAATTTATTTTAATACTAAGATACAATCTGAAGCAAATACTGCTTCAACTGATCGTCTGTTGATGACTTATTGATTTTTGTCCCGAGATATAAGTTAACCTTAACTGATCACCCGAAAAAACTATGGAAAATCTGGTACCGAGCGCCACAGGTTTCGAATCCGCACTAGACGGCATGGACCTTGATTACCACTAGAGGTCTCTCGAGTCGTCATGCCATAAGCCATGGCTGCGCACGCACTCCTGGTCTGCGTATAATGTGAGGGCGCTACTGTGGAACACGTGGTCCCAGTGGCCAATAGCGACCTACTCTACCATGTATTTAAGCGCCTGCCTCTCGCTCAGCAGGAATCCTCGAACGCCATGCGCTCCGCCTCGCCTTCCGCATCCTCCTTCCATCCACCATGCGCATCCTCTACTACCTCATCCCCTTCCCCCACCTTCTCCTTTTCCTTGAACACATCTGCACACTATATATTGTCTGCCGCCTTGATCCCTCTCACCCCCTGGTGGCTCCCTTTCTCTCCTCCCCCAACCAGTTGCCGCGCCTTTACCATTGTGTCCCACCCTCTCTCCATCTCCACACCCTTCAACTCCTTTCCCAACGCAACTTCCACCATCTACCCCTCCCAGATGATGAGCTTCGCCCTGACATCTACCCTTCCTACCAACTCTAACCCCATCTTCCTGCCTCCTCCTCAGGGATCCCTCTCTTCCCCCTCCCTCCTTCTGAGCGGCTTCCCCCTCCCACTCCCCCTCCCTCTCTTGTGCCCCATTGCACTCCCTCCTGCCTTGTCTCCCCTCTTCATCTCCTGCCCCGCGTGTCTCCTGCCTCTTAGTGTACCTGCTGACGTCCCTACTCTCTTCATCCCACCGCCTGCCCTGCTGCCCCTTGCTCTCCCCTCCTTTTCCAGCCTCTCTGACCTTTCCCTCGGCAGGTCCCACCTGGCAGTTTTATTTTTCGTCATGTGTGCTACAAGTGAGTTTTAAATGTGTTGTTCTGGAGTGTTTTTAATACTGTGGCCGACTTTTAACCTGTGCATGTCCATTCAGTGTCTTCTCTGTGTTTTAAGAATCGCCAACTGTGTTTTTTTAACTTTCTGGTGACTTTTTTAACTGTCCCCCCATGAACGTCTCCATGTCAGTCTATTTTTACCTCCATTTCTCCCGTTACTCTATGTTTCTCTTTTTTATCGCTTTCTGTATGTATCATTTTATTCTTATTTTAGTTGTAGCGTCACTCGGTTGAAGAGCGGCAGATGGGGCAGGGGAAGGAAATCACGATAAAGAAAAAAAAAAAAAAAAAACAAAGCTCAGTAGGCAGTCTGATATTCGCGTTAGTCTATGTACTTCTCGCCTACAGACAGCGTGTTTACAATACTTTGTTTCGTTTGCGAGTAGACATTGTGGATTCGTGAGGTTTAACTTGTGACCCCATTGCTATTTGCGTGTTGTTCGTTAGGTCTTGCTCGGTTGCCTGTCGTTGTTCGTGTCCGTCCTTCCTCGTTTGTTTTGTTTGTTCGCGGGCCACTCCCGTTTGGTCCCGCCACGCTTCCGTTCTCGGCAAGAAAAATCTGTAGAATCCTTGTGTGTTGAGCCGTACCACATCTTAATTACTCCACAATATTGTGGCAAACATACTTGTTACCATCTTTAGGCGACCCGTAATGTCTGCTGTTACCCTGCTTTTGGCGTCTAATACAAGTTGGACGTTTCCCCCTCAACCTTTTCGCTTCCGTCGCTGCCCCTGCGGTCACCGCGGTGGACGGCGGCGGTGGTGGGGGTAGCGCTGCCCTGTCCCTATCTCTTGGTCTCTGGTACCCGCGCTGTCGCACTTGCCTGCAGGCCTCACTGTACAGAAACGCTTTTCTTTCCCTAACTCCAAGCAGGGTTCCACGCCTGACTCGCTTGTAAGCTAGTATCTTCATCAATCAGACCACCTTAGGCGATATTTTCTATGGGCTCTTTACTAACACAGTCCAACAAGTAGGAAAAGTGACTACATATTTTGGTGTTGTCGTAATCCGTGGTATGGCCAGGTTTTGTACTATGACTGGCCATGAGCGGATTGGTGGTCCCATGTACTTCAGTGTGGCATCTACTTTCAGGGAAGATCTTATCTACCCTGCACAAAATTTCGCCTGTATATGCATTCTCGCACTGGCAGCTGATTTGGTGCATCTTTGATTTGCGAAGGCCTGTGGCAGCCGTACATTTAGTGATTGTACGAGAAAATATGGACCAACTTGAAGGAATTACTGTGCTAAACTCTGTACCTGCCCTTCGAAGGACAGTACTTCTACTTATGACATATATCGGTTAGAAAAATGCACCGATGATGACTGATGTCAGTCGATATCGATTTGGAACAAGATAAATAAATTACGTTTCCGCGACTGATTGCTACATTCTTCATAATTCTCAATTCACCACAATGCCTACATACCAGACAAATACATTCAGAAAAAAATATCCTAAAATTTAAATTTACATTCTATGTTAACGAATTTCTCTTCTTCAGAAATGATTTTTTTGTCATTACCAGTCTTGATTTTATATCCTCTGTACTTCGACCAACGTCAGTTATTTTGCTCCCCAAATAGCAAAACTCATCTACTTTATAAGTGCCTCGTTTCCAATTACCTTGTCATCACCTGATTTCATTCGTCGATATTCCATTGTCCTTGCTTTCATTTTGTTGATGTTCATGTTATATGCTCCTTCCAAGACACTGTCCATGCTGTTCAACTGCACTTTCAAGTTTTTTTTTCTGTCTCTCACAGAGTAACAACGTCCTCGGCAAACCTCAAAGATTTTATTTATTCTCTCCGAACGTTATTTCCTACTTCAAATTTTTCTTTTGTTTCCTTTACTGCTTCTTCATTGTACTGATTGAATAACATCGGGGATAGGGAAGAAGCATGTCTCCCTCCCTTCTCAGCCACTGCCACCCTTTGATACACCTCGATCCTTATAACTTCCGTCTGGTTTCCGTACAAGTTGTAAATAGCCTTTCGCTCTCTGTATGTTACCCATGTTACCTTCAGAATTTTAAAGAGAGTACCCAAGTCAACAGTGTCAAAAGCTTTCTCAGTATGCTATAAATGGAGGTTCGTCTTTCCTTACCTGTCTTCTAAGATAATTTGTAGCATCAGTACGCCTCACGCGTTCCTAGATTTCTCCAGAATCCAATCTCCAATGTCGGCTTCTACCAGTTTTTCTGTCCTCTGTAACGAATTCATGTTAGTATTTTGCAACCACGACTTTGTAAACTGACGGTTCGGTAATTCCTCCCCCCCCCCCCTGTCAGAAATTTCTTTCTTTGGAATTGAAATTACTATATTTTTCTTGAAGTCTGAAGGTATTCGCCTCTCTCATACGTCTTGTACACCAGATGAAAATTTTTTGTCATGCCAGGCTCTCCCAAGGCTATCAGTAGTTAGTTCTCACGGAATATCGTCTACTCCAGAGGCCTTGTTTCAACTTAAATTTTTCAGAGCTCTGTCAAATTCTTTTTGCAGTATCATATCTCCTGTCTCATCTTTATCTACGTTCACTTCCCTTTCCATAAAAATTGCCTTCTAGCTCATCTGCCTTGTATAGACCTTCTATATATTTCTTCCACCTTTCAGATTTCCCTTCTTTGTTTAGGACTTCTTTTCCATCTGAACTCTTGATATTCATACAGCTGCTTCTATTTTCCGCTAGTGAAACATACTTCTAAATGTTTAAAAATGGTTCAAATGGCTCTGAGCACTATGGGACTTAACATCTATGGTCATCAGTCCCCTAGAACTTAGAACTACTTAAACCTAACTAACCTAAGGACATCACACAACACCCAGTCATCACGAGGCAGAGAAAATCCCTGACCCCGCCGGGAATCGAACCCGGGAACCCGGGTGTGAGAAGCGAGAACGCTACCGCACGACCACGAGCTGCGGACTCTAAATGTTTACGTTTGTCCTCTAGCCATTCGTGCTTAGCCATTTTACACTTCCTATCAATCTCATTTTTAGACGTTTATATTCCATTTTGTCTGTTTCATTTGCTGCATTTTTAATTTTTCTCCTTTCATCTGTTAAATTCAATATCTCTTGTGTTATCCAAGGAATTCTACTAGGTCTCGTCTTTTTACTTATTTGATTCACTGCTGCCTTCACTATTTCATCTCTAAGAGCTACCCATTCTTCTTCTACTGTATTTCTTTCCCCTGTTCTAGTCAACTGTTGCCTAATTCCCCCTATGGAACTCTCAACAACCTCTTGTTCTTTCGACTTATCCAGATTCATAGCCTTAATATCGTATCCAACTTCTTCAGTTTTAATCTGCAATTCATAACGAATAAATTGCGGTCAGAGTCCACATCAGTCTCTGGAAATGTTTTACAATTTAACATCTGTTTCCTAAATCTCTGTCTAACCGTTATGTAATCAATGTCAAATGCTCCCGTGTATGCAGGTCTCTTCCATGTATATAGCCTTCTTTTACGATTCTTAAACCAAGTGTTAATTATGATTAAATTACACTCTGCGCAAAGTTCTACCAGGCGGCTTCCTCTTTCATTCTTTTTCCCCAGTCCATATTACTTATTATTTTTCCTACTCTTCCTTTTCCTACTATTGAATTCGAGTCCCCCAACAAAATTATATTTTCCTCTCCTTTATCTATCTGTGTTGTAACTGCGACCGGGAGGGTCGCGGGGTAGCAATGACGGAAAGCGCAGCGGTACGCGCAGAGAGGCCCGCGAACAACAACACAACGGGAGAGGACGGACACGACCAACGAAGGACAGAACGAATACAAGATCGAACAACGGAATCACAAGGTAACAACACTCGTACACAGAACAAGGAAGTAAGCTGTCTAACGTGGGACGAGGTGTCAACAGACGTACGCGAGATTACACTGGCTGGCTGAGCTTTTTTTTTTCTTTATTGTATTTCGATTCCCCATCGGGGCGGGCTGGCAGCAGCATATGCGCTGCTCTTCAGCCGAAAGACATAGAACAAACAATAGAAGACATTTAAAAATAACAAAGGAGAGAATATGGTGAACATAGATTTAAAAAAGGGGGAACATCATGGAAGGCAATAGACAAAAAACGGGGTGACCGTAAAATGGAGATAAAAAACTGTTAAAACTGTTTAAAAGTAGCACACACATAAAGCCACACACTGTGACAATTAAAAGAACACAAGGCACAGTGTGACTGGAGCATAAAAGGTATTGACAGATGGTGTAGCACATAACAAACACTGATGGCGAACCTCAAGGCAGTACACAATTAAAATCACACCTCTTGACGCACAGGAGAAACAGCACTAAACACAACACTGATGTGGCACACTGACGATGATCAAAACAGAGGATCTGCCAGGTGCAAGGAGATGAGGGAGACCGGAAGAAGGGAGGGAGGGGAAGAGATGGGGGAGATGAGTGGGGTGCGCGCTGAAGAGGGCCAGGTAGGGAGGGATGTGGGAAGGAAAGAGGCAAGTATGGGATGCAGGGTCTCAGGGGAGGGGGGGGGGGAAGGAGGAAAATCCGCTCTGGGAGAAGGAGGGAAGAGGAAAAAAGGGGCCCCGGGGAGGGGGGGAGGGAACAAGGCCAGGTTATAGTTGGAAGGAAGGGTAGATGTCACGGCGAAGATTGTCATCTGGGAGGGGGAGGCATTGGAAATTGCCTTGATGAAGGAGATGGAGGGTGTGGAGGTGGAGAGAGGGAGGGATACAGCGATAGAGGCGCTGCAACGGCCAGGGGGAGGAGAGGAAGGAGGAAACCAGAGGGTGGGGGGGATCAAGCCTGCGGACAATGTAAAGGATGTGGAGATATTGGAGGAACAGGAGGAGGTGGGGGAAGGGGATCAGTTCATACAGGAGCCGTGTGGGGGAAGGAAGGCGGATACAGAAGGCAAGGCAGAGCGCATGGCGTTCAAGGATTTGGAGGGCCTTGTAAAAGCGGGTGGGGGCAGAGATCCAGGCAACGCTGGCATAACAGAGGATAGGACAGATGAGGGATTTGTAGGTGTGGAGGATGGTAGAAGGATGCAATCCCCATGTCCAGCCAGACAGGAGTTTCAGAAGGCGGGGGCAGGAATGGGCTTTCTGCTGGACGGTCTGGATATGAGGGGTCCAGGTGAGGTGTCGGTCGAGGGTGAGGCCAAGGTATGTCAGGGTGGGGGTGAGTAGGATGGGACGACCACAAAGTGTGAGGTAGAAATCATGGAGGCGAAAGGAGCGAGTGGTGTGGCCTATGAGGATTGCCTGGGTTTTGGAGGGGATGAGACGGAGGAACCACTGGTTACACCAAGTGGTGAACTGGTTAAGGTGGGTTTGGAGGGTACGTTGAGACCGTTGAAGGGTAGGATAGAGAGCCAGGAAGGCGGTGTCATCAGCATACTGGAGAAGGTGGACTGGCTGAGCGAGAGGCCGGCGCTTAAGTACGCTATCGGGGGCGTCGTTATTGGCCGCTGGAACCACGTGTTCCACTGCGGCGCCCTCACACTAAAAGCAGGCCAGGAGGCGCGCGCCGCCACGGCTTACGGCGCGATCAGTGACCTCCATACAACCTGGATGTAGAGGTCTGGTCTGTGAGTATAGAACTGCAGCGTGTCTGCAAATACACGTGCTTTGAATCGTCCGCTATATTGTAGTTTGGCAAACAAATTTCCATCGTTCTGCATGTCACAAAGATTTGCGGACTGATTTCTTGTTTTGAACTTTATGTCAACATATGATGTAATAGGCTGGTGAGGGAGCGGAATTGAAAAGTATTTTCTTTTCGTGTTGTAGTGATATCTCCTAGCAGCTATGTTGTAGTTTGGCAAGAAACGAATTATGAGCATCTATGGCTGGCAAGATCAGATAGCTGAAGTTCAACATCCAGGTAGGATAGAGATCACTGGGTGCGATGGTGTAGAGATCTCTATGGGTCTTCGCCGTCCATGACATCTGGCGCGGATTCAAACTCCGGGCGCGCGGTATCAGAATCTTAATAATATATTTTATGTACGTTAAATTCATTTACTGTAGTACTGATTGCCCACCAGTAGTGCTGCGAAGTTTGACGCGGAAGAGTTCGTAAAATTCTTGTTGTACATGCTATCTTTTGTGTTGTGTCTTGGCTACTTTAGTTTTTTGTGTAGAAAAATAGAATTGTGTACCCCTATGAAGGCTACGGTCATTTTAGTGCTGTACTGACTAGCCCCTCGCAAAGCTACAAGGCACGACGCTTTTGTGTTCTTTTTTTAAATTATGACTATTTTTTAACATCAATATCAATGGATATTATTTATGATCTTATGGAACCGATATTTTGTACCTTCGTAAAGTAAAACAAACAACCTCTCGACAGCGCACTCCTTTCAACGCCCTCTACCTCACTCTACATAAAGAAGTTCAATGCCCACGTAACATTGTTTTGCTGCATACAGCACTGGACTGTCTTAGGTAGATGATGCTTTAAACATACTCTCTCGTACGATCAATGTGGCGAAATTACTTGTACTTTGACTGACCTTATGTATTGTAAATGTTAACTGTAACAAGTTACACACTGTTCTACAGGCTGGCTTGATAATGGGATAATGGACTAAAGTCCGAAACTGGTCGCCATTTAAATGAAATCAAACTTTTCTGAAACTCTGACGGTTTCATAATTTCAATAAATCATAGTAAGTTGCTGCTTTTTGCCATCCAGAATGCTGGAAGTGAGTATGCAATTCTTCTGTGATAGCATGTGTGATAGTGTTGAGTGATGGTTCGAAGGACAGTACTTCCACTTAAGACATATATCGGTTAGAAAAATGCACCGATGATGACTGATATATGTCGAAATCGATTTGCAACAAGATAAATAAATTATGTTTCCGCGATTGGTTGCAACATTCTTTATAATTTTATATTCCACGGTCGCAGCACAGAAAGGGAACCTTATGGAGCCCAACATTCGGACTGAGAACTATTGTGTGCTGTCAGATGTGAAATGACGAGTAGATGTCTAAGGAGATTGCCCCACATTAGGAGTAACAGTTACTCGATATCGATAATTAAATTAAATGAAACACCAAGGGTAAGAAATTAAGGGTTCCGATATTTATGTACAAGACTGATTTTATGATCAAATCAATGTGTTTATTTCAGTGCTGTTTACAGACACCAAAACCAAATTACTGATCTCACGGCCGTTTTGACTGGGCGTGGACGTGACTCAGTTATTATGGGGAAGGAGGAGGGGACGAATCGTCTTCCCATGACTCGTTACCGTTGTCTTGTGACAGCCAGAGCGAGAGCACCAGCAGCAGCGAGTACTGTTTGTATAAAGCGTTTATTTTGCATTTTGTTTACGACCTTCCACTAAGGAAGGGATTCTATTTGTGTTTATCTGCTCTGCATAGTAACTAACAGTTCTTGATAAAACTTTACGTAGTTTTCGTGTTAGATTTCTTAGTGTTTTCTTGATCGTTTAGAACAGAAAGCGCCCTAAAACCGCCTTTTGTTTGTTTCGCGGCCGTTAGCCACTAGTCACTTGAATCAGCAGTTGTCTTGTGACAGCCAGAGCGAGAGCACCAGCAGCAGCGAGTACTGTTTGTATAAAGCGTTTTTGTACTTATTTGCTGCGCTTAGCTTTTAAATAGTTTTTCTGGGAAAACCTAGCGTAGTTTTCGCGTCTCGTATTTCAGTGAGTGTTTCTTGATTATCAGAGTAGCTCATCAGAAGATTATCTTGGGAATTTGTCACCGTATAGAGTAGGGTAAACATAGTCATGTGTAGGGACTGTGGTTGTTGTGAGCGGACGCAAGGAGAATTGGCCACTCTTCGGGGGCAGGTGGAGGCTTTGTCTGTTAGGCTCATCGAGCTCGAGGCGCAGGCGTCGGCTCGTAGTGGCGTTGGGGCAACTGTGGTGAGACCTATGCCTACTTCGGTGGCCTTGGAATCACATGGAACCCCTGATGTCGCTGCGTCTTCCGGCAGTGAGCATCTTACCGGTCAGCCATCACTCCAGGGTGAATGGCGGACAGTGGTGGGCTCGCGCGTGCCTGGCCGAAAGGCGAAGGTGGGATCTGGCCGCGTGGCAGCTGCCTTACCCCTTTCCAACAGGTACGGGGTGCTTCCTAGTGGTGATGACATCGTTTCCGAGCCACCACAGGATGCCTCGCCTGTTGGGCCAGTGGCCGATTCTCCGGCAAGGTCCCGACAGTCACAGAGGGCGGGCCTATTAGTTATAGGGAGCTCCAACGTTAGACGGGTTATGGAGCCCCTCAGGAAAATAACGGGTAGGTCGGGGAAGAATGCCAGTGTGCACTTGGTGTGCTTGCCGGGGGGTCTCGTCCGTAATGTGGAGGAGGCCCTTCCGGCAGCTATTGAACGCACTGGGTGTGACCGGCTGCAGATAGTAGCACATGTCGGAACGAATGACGCCTGCCGCTTGGGTTCTGAGGCCATCCTTGGTTCCTTCCGGCGGCTGGCTGATTTGGTGAAGACAACCAGCATCGCACGCGGAGTGCAAGCTGAGCTTAATATCTGCAGCATAGTGCCCAGAGTCGATCGCGGTCCTCTGGTTTGGAGCCGTGTGGAGGGTCTAAACCAGAGGCTCAGACGACTCTGCGACTATAATGGTTGCAAATTCATCGACCTCCGTTATTGGGTGGAGAACTGTAGGGCCCCCCTAGACAGGTCAGGCGTGCACTACACACCGGAAGCAGCTACTAGGGTAGCAGAGTACGTGTGGCGTGCACACGGGGGTTTTTTAGGTTAGAGGGACCCCCCCTTGGGCGAAACGATAAAATACCTGACGGCTTACCAGAGAGGACATTATCATCGTTGATAAAGAACGTCCGTCCTCAGAGACCAAAAACAGGAAAAGTTAACGTAATATTGGTAAACTGCAGGAGTATCCAGGGCAAGGTTCCTGAATTAGTATCTCTTATTGAAGGAAATAGTGCGCATATAGTATTAGGAACGGAAAGTTGGTTAAAACCGGAAGTGAACAGTAACGAAATCCTAGACACAGAATGGAATATATACCGCAAGGATAGGATAAACGCCAATGGTGGAGGAGTATTTATAGCAGTAAAGAATTCAATAATATCCAGTGAAGTTATTAGCGAATGCGAATGTGAAATAATCTGGGTTAAGTTAAGTATCAAAGGTGGGTCAGATATGATAGTCGGATGCTTCTATAGACCACCTGCATCAGCAACCGTAGTAGTTGAGCGCCTCAGAGAGAACCTGCAGAACGTCGTGAAGAAGTTTCGTGATCATACTATTGTAATAGGGGGAGACTTCAATCTACCAGGTATAGAATGGGATAGTCACACAATCAGAACTGGAGCCAGGGACAGAGACTCTTGTGACATTATCCTGACTGCCTTGCCTCTTTTTCGCTTCGTTCAGCTTTTCCTTATCAGCTATGATTCGACTACTCTTAAACCTATGATGAAGCTTTCTTTGTTTCCGTAGTGGTCTAACCACTGTCGGTTGCGTGGCTGAAGCTGTGATATCACGGTGTCGGAAGGCACATGTTGTCGATGTGTGGAAGGGCGCCCATTCCTTTCGCTTCCACGGTGTCTCGACGACTCGCTGTTTCGCTCCTCCTCCATCTCTTAGCTCAGTTTCTCTTCGAAACATTCTTCCTTTCGGAGTTGTCATATGTTGTTGTTGTTGTGGTCTTCAGTCCTGAGACTGGTTTGATGCAGCTCTCCATGCTACTCTATCCTGTGCAAGCTTCTTCATCTCTCAGTACCTACTGCAACCTACATCCTTCTGAATCTGCTTAGTGTATTCAACTCTTGGTCTCCCTCTACGATTTTTACCCTCCACGCTGCCCTCCAATGCTAAATTTGTGATCCCTTGATGCCTCAAAACATGTCCTACCAACCGGTCCCTTCTTTTTGTCAAGTTGTGCCACAAACTCCTCTTCTCCCCAATTCTATTCAATACCTCCTCATTAGTTATGTGATCTACCCATCTAATCTTCAGCATTCTTCTGTAGCACCAGATTTCGAAAGCTTCTATTCTCTTCTTGTCTAAACTATTTATCGTCCATGTTTCACTTCCATACATGGCTACACTCCATACAAATACTTTCAGAAACGACTTCCTGACACTTAAATCTATACTCGATGTTAACAAATTTCTCTTCTTCAGAAACGCTTTCCTTCCCATTGCCAGTCTACATTTTATATCCTCTCTACTTCGACCATCATCAGTTATTTTACTCTCTAAATAGCAAAACTCCTTTACTACTTTAAGTGTCTCATTTCCTAATCTAATTCCCTCAGCATCACCCGATGTAATATGACTACCTTCCATTAGCCTCGTTTTGCTTTTGTTGATGTTCATCTTATATCCTCCTTTCAAGACACTGTCCATTCCGTTCAACTGCTCTTCCAAGTCTTTTGCTGTCTCTGACAGAATTACAATGTCATCGGCGAAACTCAAAGTTTTTATTTCTTCTCCACATAGGCGGACAATATTTTCAGTGCAGCCCAATGACAGATAGCCGTTACATAGCCACCACGCCTCTCCGTGCGGGCTGGAAATTTCCTATCTGGCGTCGGCTGGCATGTGCCCCGTGAATTGGCATCTCTCTCACGATTTCACTATCTTATGGAGATGTTGTGAAGGGAGCTATTGTGAAGGCAGCTACAAATGGATCAAATGGCTCTGAGCACTACGGGACTTAACTTCTGAGGTCATCAGTCCCCTAGAACTTAGAACTACTTAAACCTAACTAACCTAAGGGCATCACACACATCCATGCCGGAGACAGGATTCGAACCTGCGACCGTAGCGATCGCGCGGTTCCAGACTGTAGCGCCTAGAACTGCTCGGCCACGAAAGCCGGCAATCATTTTACAACGATTATCAACAACAGACTATTCGGGGACACATATAAAAAACATACAAAGTACGTCTTGGAATCCGTCCACAACGAACAAAACCCTGTCCCTAATAACACAACCTGATGTGCAACGTAAACGATGTCGGGATTCGAGCCAGTTATCCTCCTCTACAGGCATGCCAGAACTTCCACACGTAAAATTTATATGTACATCCTGGGGAAGGGGCGAGGGGAATGGATAGGGGAAAGAGGAGAGGGTGTAGGGTGGCGAGAGGAAACGAGTCTGTTGAAGGAACAATGCAGGGCAGTGACTCGGGGAGGGGGAGAGGAAGATAAGACATGAAAACTATGTAAAGCAGCGATATGTTTCGGCGTAAAGTCAGCGCCGACGTGCCAGTCGGGAACAACAGAAAAGAGAAGGCTGTGAGAAGAGGTAAGCCAATCCCATGCTGACCAACCACACTCCAGGACGACAACGCGTCAGCATCGGCTCCTAGGTGAAAACAACGTATGCGCCTCGCCCGATTAGTGGCAGACCACATTGACAGCAGCTTCAACGTTAGCCACTTCGCTAGCCGAGACATCGTAGTCTCTTGATTAGCAATCACTACGTTGCTCAGTTAGAGATCAGCAGTCACTGCAGTTCAGTAGACAGACTTTTGATAGAAGCGGTCGCTAGAACCAGAAGTGATACTTTGTCTGTTCTGAAGAAGACTGACTGCTTTGTATGTCGCCCTTTGCTTGCGACACATCTGTGTAACTGGACTTGTGGATGATCGTGTATAAAGGACTACAAGAATTCTCTGATGAAAGTTAAGTATCTGTGCTCGTAATAAAACTGATTAATACGAGTTGTTTGACTGTTTCTCTAAGTGAACTGAGTAAGCAAGATTCCTAGACTCAACAATATGGGGACAAGATGTACGAATAACTTAGTGCCAACGATTTAGGAGCAATAACATAGCGACAATCTATTAAGGCTTCGAACCCAGAACTACCAGCTGTCACAGATTGTCTCTGTTTTGTTCTGTCGTGGCCTTTTCTGTTTTTCTGGCGCCTTACTTTTACCTTGTCTTTTCTTTGCAGGGGTGTGTTAACAAAAAATGACTCAAATGGCTATGAGCACTATGGGACTTAACTTCCGAGGTTATCAGTGCCCTAGAACTTAGAACTACTTAAACCTAACTAACCTAAGGACATCACACATATCCATGCCCGAGGCAGGATTCGAACCTGCGACCGTAGCGGTCGCGCGGTTCCAGACTGTAGCGCCTAGAACCGATCGACCACCCAGTCCGGCGGTGTGTTTGCATTTTTAATTGTCTCTTACAGTGTTTTTTCTATTCATTGTATCTGGTGAGCATTGCAGAAAGTTTCTTTGCTTGCGCGCTTATTTTTATTGCTTGCATGGTCTGTTTATTGCATTTTCCTGTTCCAAAATGAGCAACCTACCTCTCCCACCCTCTGTTCAGGCGCCTCAGCTGCAAGCGATAGATGCAATGCAGCTAACACAGATGTTTCAGTTTCCGACGCAGCAGACTGCAACCCTTCTAAACACGGTGCAGCAGTTACTGGCCAACCAAGCAAGAAATGCATCGCGAACACCCCACCAACAGGAAACAACTGTACAAATCTTTACCATAACTGAAAGCTGAATTTCTTATTGTCCAAACATCTGTAGCTCCATGTGCCAAACCGCCTTTTCCCCCGTTTAACGAAAAAGAAGAGGAATGACTCCAGTATGAAGCCCACATCATTGATCACAAAGTATCAGATACTGTGAAACTCTATTACTTTTTGTGAACGGTAGGAAGTGTAGTCATTCTTCTCATTCAGAAACTGTTTCCCAACTCCACTCCGAGAGAACTTCCCTATGATCAGATTATAGATTCCATGACTAACTAGTATGACCAACAGGTGAATGTGGTGGCAGCTAAGTACAAATTTTTTCATTCCAAGAGAAGGTCAGTACAAACATACCGCGAGTGGGTAACAGATTTGCAGGGTGTGATGAGGAAATGCAAATTATGCTTGTGGTGATTGTGGTGCTTTATATTCAGATGTTATATTGCATGATGCGATTGCGTACAACATAACTGATGTCAACTTAGAGAACAGATTTTGAAACAGCTAGATCCATAATTTCATCACGTAGTGCGAATTCTAGATGATTATAATTCATGTGCCGTAGAGGCTGACAAATATGAGCAGCCACCAATTTCTCGGGTTGAGTCGCCACTTGTTCACGAGCAACCCATTGAGCAACAACAACATACGCACGCCAAGCCGTGTAAACAGTTCTCTAAACAGGCGGCTACATCAGTGAATAGAATTAAGTCATGCTCTCGATGATATTCACGCCACAAGCCCCAAAACTGGCCGTCCAGACAAGCAAGAAACTTTACGTACAGTCCGTATGTTTGCAACGGAACAAACATAAGAATTCTGCCCCCCCCCCCCCCCCCCACAAACATTTAGTCGCAAGACGATGTAATCAATACAATGCATTGTCCTGCTGCAGCATTAGCAAAACAAGAAACGAAACAGTTTCTTCAGTGCTACGCCAGCCCAACAAACTTTTTGTTCATTTGCTTCTTACCAGAAATGTGTGAAATTTCAGTTGCCTCTGTTACATTGCTGAATCGTAACACATATGAACTGTTAGGCTCAACACGCCTGTCTGAAACTAGCACGCACTTCATGGTTTATAATGGAGAAGAGATTCCCGTTCTTGGAAAATGCAATTTGCCTGCCATGTATCGCTCACATACTTAAACTGTGACTTTCACTGTGCTACAATCACGCGATTGTGAGAACGTATTTTGTCCTGATTCATTTGATTTGCATAGTTTTCAAATCCAGGACAATGTGTTGCCAGTGACTGCATTCAATACCGAAGACAGTGTAGCTGAAAGAATTCCCTGAACTCTTTTCTGAAGGTTGAGGCAAGACTAACAATTCAGGTAAGGCGCTGGTCGCTACTTTTCAAAAATTTATTTGCGTGAGGTTTATCTTCAAATACCACTTTATGAAGAATCTCAAACCGTGTGTGTTGTGAAAACTCATTTGGGCTTGTCTAAATATTTTGTTTCCCTTATGGCAGTGCTTCCGCACCCACCATTTTCCAACGGCGTTTGTAAGAGCTGACTGCCCAAGTACGAAACTGTTCAGCTATTTGGACGATATGTCGCAGCAAGTCATACAGCTGCAGAACACATCGCAAATTTGCGTGCTTTGTTTTGTGTGTTACCTGATGCAGGACTAAAGAGTACATTGGACAAATGTAATTTTTTAAAACCTGAGTTGCAGTATCTTGGTCATGTCATAAACAGTCAAGATGCACGTTTTCTTCAGTCACATTTGTTAGCCACATGTGACCTGCCAGTTCCTCGCAATGTCACTGAATTGCAGTCAGTCTTAGAATTCCAGGTATTCGTACCGAATGCTGCAAAATGACAGTGGACAGTCACGTGTGTTGATCCCCAAAGCTTTGAAAAAAAAAAAGTTGCGATTACTTCACCAATGACACTGAGGGTTGTTCGTACAAAACAGGTAGCGCGTCGACACTGTACTTGGCAGTGTGTGGGCAACAAAATAGAACAGATGACGTCACAGGGTCACGCATGTGCGGAAAATCAGTCCGCTCCGCTACAAAAATTCTCTGCACGGCCTAAGTCGCAAGCACCATGGCAACGTGTGCACATAGACTTTGCGGGTTCTTTTTGGAACATTCGTTGAGTGATTGTCATGGACTCATATAGCAAGTTTCCTTTTGCTGTGCCAATGAACTCGACAACGTGACGTAGGACAGTTTAGGCGTTGTCCTCTATTTTTTGCCTCGAAGTTTTGCCTGAAGTCATAGTGTCCGACATTGGCCTTCAGTTCACGTCAAATGAATTTGAAACATTCTGTGAATGCAATGGCATACAGCATCTAACTATCGCACCATTCCATGCACAGCCAAACGGCAAAGCGGAACGTTTTGTCAGAATCTTCAAGCAGCAGATTGCTGAACTCCGCACCGCAGACACCAGGGATCAAGCATTACAACTGTTTCTCGCCTCTTATCGTTCGCATGCACGAGATGGACCACCGCCGGCGGAACTACTTCACGGCCGCCGCCGTAGGACACTGCTCCACCCTCTTCAGCATCCAGCGCCGAAGGAAGGCCTCAGGTATAGCTTCGCGCTGTATGATGTGTTTCTCAGGCTTTTTAGCGGCAGCAGACGGGAGGCGTGAGGTGAGACGCTTCGTCGACTTGGCGCGTGCATATATTGCATTTCTGGCCTAGACAAATTGCACCACCGATATCATAATCAACTTCGCCACCGTCACGCGCACGGTGATCCTTCTGTATCTTCTGCCCCAGATTCACGGAGCCCCAGGACAGCGCGGCCACAGCAGCCGTCAGAGGGTGTCATCACGACACTGCTGACGACCCCATGAAGACGGAGCCTCCTCTGCCTCCTCTCGTCCTACAGATGGAGCTGGACCGGCCCACGACGCAGCGGCCGACGCCTTCTTCACCTAGGTATGGGCCTCAGGAGGCAGTCAAGTACCCTTCTGGACGTTTTCCCGGGGGACTTTTCCACAGGAGGGAAAGACCGCGTGGCGGGGTACCACCAGAAGTCTGACGTCCCCTTCGGCCACAGCTTCCGGTCCATCATAGCGTGTGCGCTCTGCCCCCTCCCCTCCCCCCCCTACCTTGTCATGCTCTATATTATATACGACGACGGTCCGCCACTTTGGGTGGGGGGGGGGGGGGGCAGTGGAATATTACGGCGAAAAGTCAGCGCTGGCACGTCAGTTGGCAACGACCGAGTAGAGAACGCTGTGCGAAGAGGTCAGCCAATCCCACGCTGACCGACTTCCCTCCCGGACGACAACACGTCAGCAGGGACCACTAGGTGAAGACGACATGAATGTCGCGCCAGAGTGGTGGCGGACCACTTTGTTAGCAGCTTCATCGAAGCCACTTAGTTAGCCGACATATCGTAGCCTCTTCATTAGCAATCTCTACGTAGCTCAGTTAGAGATCAGCAGTCACTGCAGTTCAGTTGACAGCCTTTTGTGACAAGAGCTAGCTACACCCAGAAGTGATATTTGTGTTTGTCTATTCTGAAGAAGACTGATTGCTTTGTATGTCGCCCTTTGCTTGCGACATAGCTGTGTAAGTGCACTTGTGGATGATCATGTATAAAGGACTATATGAACCCAGTACGTTGTCTTCGATGGTGAGTGTTGATCGGAGGTGAGGGTGTCATCTGGAGTGCCCCAGGGAAGTGTGGTACGTCCGCTGTTGTTTTCTATCTACATAAATGATCTTTTGGATTGGGTGGATAGCGATGTGCGGCTGTTTGCTGATGATGCTGTGGTGTACGGGAAGGTGTCATCGTTGAGTGACTGTAGGAGGATACAAGATGACTTGGACATGATTTGTGATTGGTGTAAAGAATGGCAGCTAACTCTAAATATAGATAAATGTAAATTAATGCAGATGAATAGGAAAAAGAATCCCGTAATGTTTGAATACTCCATTAGTAGTGTAGCGCTTGACCCAGTCACGTCGATTAAATATTTGGGCGTAACATTGCATATGATTTGGGAGAAGTATGTAATGGCAGTTGTGGGAAAGGCGGATAGTCGTCTTCGGTTCATTGGTAGCATTTTGGGAAGATGTGGTTCATCTGTAAAGTAGACCGCTTATAAAACACTAATACGACCTATTCTTGAGTACTGCTCCAGCGTTTGGGATCCCTATCAGGTCGGATTGAGGGAAGACATAGAAGCAATTCAGAGGCGAGCTGCTAGATGTGTTACTAGTAGGTTTGATCATCACGCGAGTGTTACGGAAATGCTTCAGGAACTCGGGTGGGAGTCTCTGGAGGAAAGGAGGTGTTCTTTTCGTGAATCGCTACTGAGGAAATTTAGAGAACCAGCATTTGAGGCTGACTGCAGTACAATTTTACTACCGCCAACTTACATTTCGCGGAAGAGCACAAAGATAAAATAAGAGAGATTAGGACTCGTACAGAGGCATATAGGCAGTCATTTTTCCCTCGTTCTGTTTTGGAGTGGAACAGGGAGAGAAGATGCTAGTTGTGGTACGAGGTACCCTCCGCCACGCAAGGTATAGTGGATTGCGGAGTATGTATGTAGATGTAGATGTAGATGTAGAATTCTCAAATCAAAGTTAAGTATTTGTACTTGTAATACGAGGGTGAGTCAAATGAAAACCTTAAATTTGTAATAACAAATCCTGTAAGTTGGTAAGTGTGCTACAAACAGCGTGCAGAATGGCCTGTAGATGGCAGCATAGTGCAGATGCACACATACCGTCGCAGTATCAGTATAAAGATGGCCGCCCCACCAGGGAAGAACAGCGTTCTGTTATTAGGTTTCTGCGTACTGAAAATGTGAAACCTATTGAAATTCATCGACGAATGAAGGGTCAGTACGGTGATGCATATTTGTCACAGCAGCAAGTCTACGAATGGAGTAGGAAGTTCGCAAATGGTGTGACTTCAGTGGAAGATGCTCCTCGTCCAGGTCAGGCACAACGAGTTGTGACTCCACAGAACATTGCAGCAGTTGAAGCCATAGTGAAGGAAAACTGCCGAGTGACACTGAATGACACTGCAGCATGTTAACAGATTAGTCATGGGTCAGCACACCACATTGTGCATGATGTGCTCCAGTTTCACAAAGTGTCTGCAAGATGGTTGCCACGGCATCTGACTCCTGAAATGAGAGAACGTCGTGTTGATGCTTGTGAAGAACTTCTTCGGCGATTTGAACGAGAAGGTGGTGGCTTTCTTGCAAGAATCGTTACTGGGGACGAAATCTTGGTTCACTTCCATCAACCGGAAACGAAGAGAGCGAGCAAGGAATGGCGCCATTCTTCATCACCAAGTGATTCCCATATATTTTGAATATTCAAAGACGCAATGGGAGGAAAGAAGTTCCGTTCTGATGAAGAGGTACGCCACGCCGTGCATAAGAGGTTGCGCGGACTACCAAAATAATTTTTTCTAAAGGAATTTATGCACTTTGTAAGGGCTGGAGGACTTGCATTGAGCGTGGGGGAGATTATGTTCGAAGGTGATACAGCTTTGTACCACTTCTGCACAACAAATAATATTTAAAAAAATATTTAAGGTTTTCATTTGATTCAACCTCGTAAAACTGATTAATACAAGTTGTTTGACTGTTTGTCTAGTAAAGTGAGTAAGCAGGTTTCCTAGACGCAATTGAAATTTAGATACAATTTAAAAATTTAAATTTAGACACAATTTAAAAAATGGTTATATCGAAAGATTAGTGTAATTATAGTAAACGCCGGTTTCCCAGTTTCAGACAAAATTTGAATCATCGGTCTTCTGAGTGGCAATGTTTAATTTATTCTGTCCTTCTTTTTACTTCTTACTTAAATTACATAACATAGCCACATAAAATAACCAACCGGCAACTGTTATGCGTAACGGCATAGGTGAACGTGTACCCAAAGGCCTACCCAGGCCTCTAACGCATTAATGAGCGCCAGTGTTTGTTTTACGATCAAACGAACATAACGGAATATGAATCTAGCATGAGTGTTCAAATAAGATGGGCATGAGAAAGATGAGATTTTCTTGGAAGGGGGGAGGGGTAGAAAAGCGAGATGTAGAGGGTTACAGGCATAAGCAGGTGGCAAGCAATGAGGTGTTGTAGAAGAGGTAGCGTACTCGAATTGGAATGTACAATTATGCGTAAGATAAGAGACACCTCCTAGATGCAAAACTTATTCCTGTTCACATGTATTACTCACTAACTAATTCTTGTTCTACGTACTCTCCCACCGAGATAGTTCACTATTCCAATAAACTGTCTTACAAAACAACAAGAAAACGCAGCCGCATAGGGGCACAAAAAGACGGTTGGGTAGAACAAATGGTTCAAATGGCTCTCAGCACTATGGGACTTACCTTCTGAGGTCATCAGTCCCCTAGAACTTAGAACTACTTAAACCTATCCAACCTAAGGACATCACACACATCCATGCCCGAGGCAGGATTCTAATCTGCGACCGTAGCGGTCGCGCGGTTCCAGACTGTAGCGCCTAGAACCGCTCGGCCACCCCGGCCGGCTTGGGTGGGGCAAGTGGAGGTTCTAACGGAGGAGTTACTTTGAGTAAATAAGATGAAATACTAATCCAAATAAAAGTTCGTCATCACAAAGTATAGTACCAATCCATTCAAAAGCTACTCGCTCTAAAATATTTTACAATGAAGATGACACAAAGGGGCTCTATAACTCATACCTAAACAGCTAGAAAAACTGTTGAAACCAAAGTCGACCTGCTCATTGATTACGTTATCGGGTTGCTTCATATTTTTCCAAAAGTCAATAACTTTTCTGATTTGTCGAGATGGAAGACCTTAGACGCATGATGCAGCACTCAGATTCTGGCTGAATGCCGTCTTGTTAGCTAGGCTTGTATGTTTCATAAAGCGGGTGAGAAATGTTCTGCCCATTTGACGAATGTAAAAGGAATCGTATGCGCCACACTGCGACTTATGTACAGCTGACGAGCTGTATTTCTTCGTAACTGATCCGTTTCTCTCTTTCCCTATTTTATGTATCGACATACACCTGAGATGGGCTGCAATCCGGAAGCCAACACTGAATTTATAAAGAAAATTTGATGCTAATTTAGAGGACAGTGGGCCGCAGTACTGCATAGTTAAGAACTCCTTATCCTTATCTGCACCTGCGATCGTACCTTGTTTGAACTTATTGTTCAACTGGGTAACAACAGATTTCTTGCAGCCATTGCTAAAAGCGATCTGTTCTAATATGTTAAATTTGTTATCTTTGTCCTTATTACTTAGTGGCAGTCTATTAAGTAGTGTAATCACGGACTGAATAAGGGCATTTTATGCTGAATGGGGTGATTGCAATCTTTTCCAATAATTACATCTCATAATGTCGTTTTACGAAAGGTTGGGAAGCCTTTATAGTTACAAGAAAATGTAAAAGACTTATTTTATTGTCAACCTCTACTTCGAGCGTGTAACTGACGTTCTTGTGCTGTTTATAGAATTCATTATAAATAGCCATAACTTCATTATGACCACCTTTAACGATGGAAAAGTTGTCACCTACATATCATCTGCAAAAGACGACTGTTCCTCGTAATTCAGGGTTACTGGTGAAGATTCAGGTTTCTAGGCTGTTTATGAAGATATCTGCTAACAAACCTGATAGGGAACTGCCAACTATCAAACCTTCTATAAAAAGTTCTCGGTTTACTTGCCGCGTCAAATTTGGATAAAATCCCAAGCTTTCGATGACTACCTCCGTCATCTTCGTCAGGGTTAAGTAAACCGAGAACTTTTTATGCAAGGACTCCGTCGCGAAAGACTTCGTAGTCATATCAAACCTTCTGGTTACTGATATACTTTACCACAAACGGAAAATCATTGTGAGGAAAACTGAATTTAACCAGGTCAAGGAATTTACTAAGCTCGCCTTTATTCATGGCTTCGTTATATTTCAGGTATTTCCGAAGGATCTCAGATGTCTCATAATCTGAAACGTGTGTAAATATTAACTGTATCAGAGGATGCTGTCATCATACCACCCTTAACCTGAGGTCTTTACATTCATTAGCAGAAAGTGTACTATTTGTAATGTAAAAATTGTTTGGGAACACACGTATACGTTTTAGTTTCTCGAAAAACAATTTATTCAAATTCTACGATGAGTTTTTCCTCCCTTCAGGGAGTATATTCGTGCTTCTGTTTGTCGTATGTAACTTACACTGCGCGTTTAATGTCGGTATTTTTTGGGTTCATATTCATCACATATCGCTTTCGATGTGGCTGTAACATAAACTGCACTATTTCCTATTTCCTTTGTTGAGCCCATATTACAATACTTTCTAGGATCTTAATCTACCCCTTTCATGTAATTTTCTGACGAATACTGCAAGACTTTGTTCTCATACTCAAACTCATAGATAACAGTCAACGTACTTCCTTTATCTGACTTCATAATCAGTGCATTTTCCATACTCAATTTAGTGCTGACATTATTTATGGGCATTTGTCCATTATGTTTACTCTTTATACTCTTTCCTCCCTCTAACCCTGCGACTAATAACTCCTGTGTCTCTACAGCCACTCTGATTTCTTCTATACTGCTAAGTTAACCAACGGCATCTCCTGCTTTTACTTCCACAATCGTAAGAGCAAAATCTGCAGCAGCTAATGGTAAACAAGGAGAGAACTGATGGCTCTTATTGAGTAAAGTCAGTTCATCATTGATGAAACGGTTTTCTTACTTCTGTAACAAGGAGAAAACTTCGCTACTTACAGATTAGTTTCCCTACCTTATCACTGAATCCACGCTAGCTAAAAGTTTAAATGCCAGAAATAAATATCCACATTTAACCTCTCTTTCCAGCTATAAGCATATATAACCTTTCTTTTAATCCACAGTTTTCTGCTTGTTACCTCACTGCTACAGCGATTTTAGATCTGTTTCGTATTGTCACTTTTGCTTACGTTCGGTTAACTTTGTGTTGCAGGCACTTGCGGTTATACAGTACTTTGGCACACTATCAGCACTATGACGCTTGCTATGCAACAATACGTGGATACTAACTTCTAGCGATCTGGATGGAAAAAGGCCGTAACTTAGTAGACTCAATGAAATTATGAAACCGTCAGAGTTGCAAAAAAGTTTGTTTTTATTCAAATCCCGAAAAGGTTTCGGGCTTTAGATCATTGTCAAGCCATCCTGTAGAACAGAGTACACCATTTTACAATCTACGTATACAGTACATGAAATCAATCAAAGTACAAGTACGTTTAACAAGATGGTTACTTACCTTATAAGTCCTACCATAACACAATAAAATGCTGGCCGCATCGCTTGTATGGGTGGCTAAGCATAAGGTACACTTTGAAGTGACAGTGCAGTGTACAGCGAAACAAAGTTAGGTGAGCATCGAACAACTTTAGGTAGACTGAGATAGGGGGTACTGATGGGAAAGCGTCATGTGGTGGTTGTTTGTTTTATTTTACTAAGGGAAAAACAGCTTCATTCAGGATAAGTTTTTTTTCTCTTAATGTCAGGTAGTTAGTTATATACATATGAACTGCAGGCACCTGCTCTACAAAAATCTATGCGTTAACACACGTCACCCTACATGAACCAAGACCTTACAGCTGGTGGAGCGCCTTGCGTGCCTCAGCGATACAGATAGCCGCACCGCCGGTATAAACCACACCGGAGAGGTATCTGTTAAGAGGGCAGACGAACCTGTCGTTATTGAGGATGGACAGCAGTCTTTTCTGCAGTTGCAGGATTGACTGATCTGGCCTTTAACATCAACCAGACTGGCCTTACTATGCTGATACTGCGAACAACTGAAAGCAAGGGCCGGCCAGAGTGGCCGAGCAGTTCTAGCCTCTTCAGTCTGGAACCGCTCGACCACTACGCTCGCAGGTTCGAATCCTGCCTCTGGCATGGATGCGTGTGATGTCCTTAGGTTAGTTAGGTTTAAGTAGTTCTAAGTTCCAGGGGACTGATGACCTCAGATGTTAAGTCCCATAGTGCTCAGAGCCATTTGAACCACTTTTTTGGAAGCAAGGGGAAACTAAAGCCGTAATTTTTCCTGGGGGCATGCAGCTCTACTGTATCATTAACTGACTGTAACGTCCTCGTGGGTAAAGTATTCCGGAGGCAAAATAGTCCCCTATTCTAATCTCCGGAAGGGGACTATTCAGAAGGATCTCGCCATCAGGAGAAACGAAGTTAGCGCTCTACGGGTTGGAGAGTGGAATGTCAGATCACTTAACTGGGCAGTTAGGTTAGAAGATTTGAAAAAGGAAATGGAAAGTTACTGCTGTTAGATGTAGTGGGAATTAGTAAAGTTCGGTGGCAGGAGGACTTCTGGTGAGGTGAATACAGGATTATAAAAACAAAGTCAAATAGGGGTAATGCAAGAGTGGGTTTAACACGAATAAGGAAATAGGAGTGTCGGGATGCCACTTTGAACAACATAGTGGACGCATTATCATAGCCGAGATGGAAACGAAGCCTACACCTAAAATTGCAGCACAAGTTTATATACCAGCTAGCTCGCAGATGATGAAGAAACTGAAGAAATATATGAGATTAAAGAAAAAAAAGAAATTAGATAGTTACGGGAGACGAAAATTTAATTGTGATATGGAATTGCATTATGATAGCAGGAAAAGGAAGAGAAGGAAAAATAACAGGTGAATATCGACTGGGGAAAAGGAATGAAGGAGGAAACCCTCCCCGCCCTCATCCCCCCTCCCCCACTGTAGACTTTTGCACAGAGCATACACTAGCTTAAGAATCATGAAATGAGGCTGTATATGTGGAAGATGTCTGGAGATGCCAGGAGTTTCAGACTGATTAAATAACGGTAACACTGTCATTTCGGAACCAGATCATAAATTGTAAGACATTTCCAGAAGCAGATGAGGACTCTAACCATAATTTATCGCTTATGAATGAATAAATTGGAAAGAAGGTGGGTAATTAAGGAGATGGGCCCTGGATAAGCTGAAAGAACCAAAGGTTGTTGAGACTTTCATTGGGAGAACTAGGCATCAAATGACTGGAGCAGGAGAAAGGAATATAGCAGAAGGCGAATGCGTAGCTTTGAGAGATGAAATAGTGAATATAGAAGAGGATCACATAGGTAAAAAGACAAGTCCTAATAGAGATCCTTGGATACCATAGGAGATATTGGATTTTTCTGATGAGAGGAGATAATTTAAAAATGCAGCAAACGAAACAGACAAAACGGAACACAAATGTCTAAAAAATGAGACTGGCAGGAAATGCAAAATGGCTAAGGAGGAATGGCTAGAGGACCACAGGAGAAAGCTCAGTATGTGGTGTGGCTAGCAGAAAGCAAATCACCGATTATAGTGCAGGGAACATTTGTGCCCCCTTATGAAAAGAAAGCACCTGATATCAAGTTAATCTTAGATGGAAACTTCTTTTGCAACGGGGTCGGTTCATAAACGCACAAGCAGAGGCAGATCATCAGTTTCGGAGGAGACTGTGCAGGTGGTTCAAACCGCATTCGCGAGGTCGCCACAAAAAATAGATTAGACTAACCCGCAGGAGCTCCAGGTGCCAAAGACTGCTGTGCATAAAGTGGTTCGAAACGTCTTAAGTTTTATGAATATCCAAATTGTTCAGGCATTACAACCAGATGATTGTGCAAAACGTGAAGAGCTTTCAGTGGACATGCTGAACCGTTTGGACGAAAACAATGATTTCTTTAAGCGTGATTGTTTACCCAATGACGTTACATTTGATGTTTGTAGCTCAGTTAACTGCCAACATGTCCGGACCTGTGGATCAGAAAGTCCTCATGTCGTTCAAGAACACATGCAGGACAGTCCGAAAGTCAATGTGTGGTGTGAGTTAATGTGTGATTGAGTGACTGACCCATTTTTCTTCCTTGAAAGCTGTGTAATTGGGTATGTTTATCTGATGTGTTGGTGAATCTTCCCGTTCTCTAGCTACAGGATATGCAAGACACTCATCTTTCAGCAAGATGGTGCTCCACCTCATCGAGCTCTAGAAGTCCGCGATTTTCTTGTTGAAACATTCCCCAAAGGATGAACTGGCAGAGAGGGCCCAATTCTATGGCCCCCACGACCACCTTCCATACCTCCCATACATTTCTTTCTTTGGGGGTATGCGAAAGATAATGTGTACAACTTTACAGTTTCTGTTATTGAGACGTTGCGATAGCTCATCATAGATGACACAGGCGCAGTCACACCAGACACGTTGCAGAACGCGTGGCATAATATTTTGCGTGTTGGAAATGAAATGAGCGTTTGGCGTCATTGGCCTGGAGGCCCCTTGCAGGGCAGGTACGGCCGCCTTGGTGCAGGTCTTATTGCATTCGACGCCACATTGGGCGACCTGCGCGCTGGATGGGGATGAAATGATGATTAAGACAACACAACACCCAGTCCCTGAGCGGAGAAAAGCTCCAACCAAGCCGGGAATCGAACCCGGACCCGTAGGACGGCAGTCCTTCACGCTGACCACGCAGCTATCAGGGCGGACATTTTGCGTGTTACCAGCAGTGCACATCCTGAAGTGATTCGAAGCTGAAATGTACGAGGACTGTTTGGAAAGTAAGGAACGACAGGTCGTGAAACGGAAACCACAGTGAAAATCGAAACTGTTTTATTTGCAACGGTTAGCTACACCTTCCAGCTACTTCTCCACACAGTCGCCGCTCAGACTTAGACATCTGTCGTAGCATTGTGCCAACTTTTAAATTCTCTCGTTATAGAAGACAGTCGCCAGTGTTTTCCGACAATTTTCCACTCTGGACTGCAGCTCGCTGTCTGTGTCAAAATATTATCTTCATAGTCAACAGTTCATTCGAGCAGAGATGAACCTCAGGGGTAACCAATTACAGGCTGTATTGTGGGTGATCAAACACTTCCCATCGAAAACGCTGCAGGAGCGTCTTCATTGCCCCTGCAGAGTGCGGCCGAGAATTGTCGTTTAGAACGAACAGCATGGCAGTTATGTTATGTGGATTGCATAGCTTCAGGCGAAATGTTTCACCAGGCCGTCATACTTGGCCGCAGACGCTAATTTCTAGCCATCTT
Source organism: Schistocerca americana (assembly GCF_021461395.2). Classification (NCBI taxonomy): domain Eukaryota; kingdom Metazoa; phylum Arthropoda; class Insecta; order Orthoptera; family Acrididae; genus Schistocerca; species Schistocerca americana. The sequence continues at coordinate 601,124,671 of NC_060123.1, read as the reverse complement.
TACGTTCCCACTGAGAGCTCAGAACTGAAAATAACGGCATGATGCGATCGACGAACGTACTAGTCACAGTGTCCAGCGCATCTGTGGAAAGCTTCATTAGATTTTCGTTGTATTTTCATTTCGCGACGGATCATTCCTTACTTTCCGAATAACCCTCGTATTACCTTTATAAAATGATTATGCAAGGTTCAGATCTTAATGTGGTGTAATGCATACTCCATTTTCTGTACTCAATAAAGTGTTACATTTTTTAAATCTGGTACCCTTTTATGGGTACCTCGTTGAGCAACATGAGATGAGAGATATGATACTGCGAGCAGAATTTGAGAGAGCACCGAAAGATCCAACAGCACAGCTTGACTTTGTACACTGTAGTGTCGCTGTGGTACACATGGTTTCTTGTTCACTGGGTGAGCACAACCATCTCACACACAGTCCAAGTTTTCCTAGGAGCAGGAATTTTGCGCCCTGTCTCTACATCCAGCACCAGCGAAGCTAAAGTCAGACTAACGCAATCAGAACCAAAGACAGAAAACTCACAGTGAGAATAGCAGAGCAAGCCCAGAAGATATTGTCTCACTTTACACTGTTGAGAGACCTGAACCGTGAACTCAGCAACATAAAATTTAACGACGAGAAAACATGACGTCATTCTAACATCTCATCCTGATTTTGCAAGAGAGATTTGAGGTGCACAAGAACACCCATCAGCCCACTGATATGGTGGAAAGGCAACAGTATGAAGCCCTGAAAGCCATTTGTGCAAAATAGATGGATACTGAAGACTGCAGACAGCTTGGAAGAGTATGGTCCATTCAGTCATTTCCAGCCTGTCATAATGTCGTTGCCTCAGACGATGCCTTTACGTCTCTAAATGTTTACGGTCCAGTACACCAGCTACGATGCCAAGCCTGTGACGCACTGCTACGGTTTCCTCGTAGACACAGGTGCTTATCTGTCAATAATATGTCTGGACCTCTTACTTAGGAAGACATCTAGGTCCATACGGTACAGAATTTGTAGGGTACGTGAAAATGACATGAAGTCGTTTGGGGCAACACTACTCGAATCTAGCGCTGGAGATAAGAGTTTGCGGGAATACATGGAAGGCTGTGGCTAAGCCATGTCTCCGCTATATCCTTTCTTTCAGGAGTGCTAGTTCTGCAAGGTTCGCAGGAGAGCTTCTGTAAAGTTTGGAAGGTAGGAGACGAGATACTGGCAGAAGTAAAGCTGTGAGCACCGGCCGTGAGTCGTGCTTCGGTAGCTCAGATGGTAGAGCATTTGCCCGCGAAAGGCAAAGGTCCCGAGTTCGAGTCTCGGTCGGGCACACAGTTTTAATCTTCGAGGAAGTTTCAATACATGGAAGTGTTTACAATTGTAGGTGAAGGTTTTCCTGTGATTCTCAGACTACACTTTCTTGACAAACGTCATGTAAAAATCGATCTTTCTTGATATACGATTAAACTCGGTTTAACTTTGTTTGCGCTGGAAACAACAACTGTGAGGTAGACACTGTCACAAGGTAGACAACTAATGAATGTGTTGCCAACTGAATGTAGACACATGTGCTAAATATTGGTTCCCATTATAACGTACCACCAGAAACAGGAGAGCTGCTTCGGATTCCTGTAGATAACAATGTACCATAAGAAGTGCTGCGTGTGGCAGAACCACTTCAAAGGAAAGAAAAGTGAGATAAAATGCGTGGTTTTGCCTATAGAAGCGTAGCATGTATCAGTAATAGAAACAGAGAGTTAATGGTTGATGTTAACCTAGATAATTTTTACATGGGCAAGGTCAGACTGCTAGAGGGATTCGTGATTTCCGGTTTAGATGTTCTGTATGAAGAAGACATTGATAGGTCGTGTGATGAACACAGTTGAAAGACAAATGTTACGGCATCTGCCTCACATAAAGAAATGAACCATCTGCAAGGAACTGATTGCCAAGTGATGGAAGCTTTGTTTCTACGATTTTTTAACACAAATATTCCTATTACACATGATATAGCCACAGGCAACAATGCTCCAGTCTACTGGGAATATTAATGTGTGGCCAAGCACCTACAACTATTGATGGAAGAATTTATTCTCTCGCTACTGGCAGAAGGAATAACAGAACATAGTGATAGTTCATGCAGTGAAAACGTCGTCATTGTCCCAAAGAAATCACCAGACAGAGCTAGGAATTGCAGATTCTGCTGCGATCACAAATATCTGAATCCTAAAACCGCCACTTATGCATATGCTACCTCCAGTATTACAGACACATTGGAAAATCTGGGTCAAAGCAAATGCTTTTCAATAATGAATGTATCAATAGCTGGATGCAGCTCCAAACGATAGATCGAAAACTACCCTGACGACACCATCAAGTCATTTCCAATATTTCAGAAAGCCATTGTTACTTAAAAATGGATCGGCTGCATTTCAGAGACTGTTTGATGATGTATTTTGCAGTTGAAACCTTAGAAATTTATGGTATGCTTTATATATATTTTCTAGAAATAGTGATGAACATGTCAAGCTTTTGGAGAAAGAGTTTAACAGACTACTTGTAGCTCATCTGATGCTCAGCATAAATAAACAATATTTTGCACAAATGAAAGGTAAGTACTTTGACATGTAACTTGCGCAGAATATATAGAAGCTGATCCCCGGTTAATTTCAGTAGTCTGTAACTTTGCTATACCGTAAACAACAAAAGAACATTAATCAGTTATTATAGGAAATTCATTAAAGAATCTGCAAAAATTGCCAAACCAGTATTTGCAAAAGTAAAATACTGGAATCAACAGGAGATTGATAAAGAGAATTTGAGACATTGAAAAAAAGCTGACGTCAGATCCAGTACTGGTATTCCTATATTTTGAAAAAGAATTCATCCTCTTGTGTGGTACCAGTAAAAGTGCACTGGAATCCATTCCGAGTAAAAAATTTAGACGATAAAGAATATTCCACAGGTTCAGTATCTAGACAGCTCTACAGGGCAGAACAGAATAATTCCATCGTGGAAAAGAAGATTAGTGTTTTATGGATTTACGCACTTCTGCTGTTAGGTGTAGGATCAAATGTCGAAGCGCTAACAGATTACACATTGCTGAGATGTTTGTTAGTCTTAAACGATGCTCCTAGTAAATTACAGAGATGTGTGTTCGAACTGAGTGAATTCGATTATGAAGCAGTTCATATACCAGGGAAGAAACATACTAACGCAGACACACTGAACAGAAAAATTGAAAAACTTCAAACGATAGTCAAAAGTATATCAGAAGGCACAAAGAAGTAACATAGTGTCAGGCATTTAACCTGCAGCAGCTGCGTCTGGTGTATGGCGGCTTACTCTGCAATCGATAATGTGCGGACCACACGTGCTAGTTCCAGCTTTGATAGGGACGAAATTTTGCAGCATGTTAGCAGCTCATGGTGGTCGCAGAACTACAGATAGGAGCGTTGCCAATATGTACCGGCAGAACACTAAGAAGTGTGATGTGGCAGTGTAAAAAAATACGAACCTTGTGCACAAAGGGCTGTTCTTAGCCTCCGATAAGTTTTTTTGCAAAAATTACTAGAAGTGAACAAACCATCTGAAACCCTTGGATTGGATGTATAAGGACCATTTAACAGAGCTCCAGTAGGGAATAAGCCAATATTAACTACAATAGGTCACTCCTCCCAATACAATGAAATGGTAGCAATCCCAGATCAAGACGCCAACACAGAATCAAATCCCTCAGTAAATAACTGGATCCTCAAGTTCGGAATACCAGATACCATGTTCACAAATGAATATATTAATTTCATATCGGATTTAATGAAACAGCTGCGTCACCTGCTTGACATTTGCAACTTAAGAACAAATCGTTGCGTTCCACAAGCAACTGGACACACAAAAACGGTCCACAAAACGATTTCCATAGTGTTAAGCTGCTATGTTAGCACGATAACGAGGACACATACGTAGGATCCACAATTTCGGCGTGCAGTTCTAAAGTTTACACAACTGTAGTAATCTTTCAACATACAAGGTGGCGTAATGCATATAATGCCATTTACTTTTGACATCATAAAATCCAAGTTTGGAGCTAGCGGTGAGAGAGTAACAGAATTCGCAAAACGTTTATGTGAGGTTTGACGAAAAGTAAAACGAGCCAACAGAAAAGCTTTAGAATGTCAGGAACAGGAAGAGAAATGTATAGGACCACTACCACAATACAGAGTTTGTCAGTAGGTATTATTAAGAGAAAACCAAAAAGTTTTTATTTAAGTATAACGGCCTATATCAAGTCAGTGAAATGACATTACCGGTAAATATGACGTTGCAAAGATCGATAACAACATCTGTTGTTCGCTTAAGCAGGGTTAAGCCATTAAACGGTTGTACAAAAAGTTCCACCAGTTACAGAAATTTCGAGAAAAGTGTCCAAAAATACTAGGGAGCAGGTGTCTAATGACGATCAAGGGGCACAAAATACGACTTACTCCCACAGAGAGCGAAATAAGAAGTCATAATTAGATCTTTTATATTGTTTTAGAGTTTGCTGTACATTAGTTGTGTCCATGTGTTGCCATGTATGTATAGGCCTGTCATGTACGATATAGTTAAAAAATCTGTATTCAGTACGGTAGAGTTTATTTTCTTATCCTTAACTTGTGCACGCGTTTGCAGAAAAGGGAAGGAATTGAAGAAACTTTCCTTTCTCGTAGGTCACGTGTCTCTATGGACGAACAGGAAGTTTATCACAGTGCTGATAACGCTCCGCTTCGTCAATGGAGGAGCACCGTATACAATTTGGAACAAGCCGCACAGTTCTGGTACATTGTTCTCCAGACTGATAGATGTGCTTTTAACTAGTGATCGGTGGACGTTAAGATTTGCCTTTGGCATATGGGAAATACGAAATGAGGTAAGCAGATGAGGGGAGGTGTTGACGGTATTACACGAGGAATCGCAGGAAGATAATGGTTTGGATGATATACAAACGAATATCACAAGCTAAGACTTTCATATAGAGAGAGGGTGGGGCAAATGGAAGTGGCCCACACAAGTGGATACGGTTGGATATGAACGTATGCATATAACCATAGCCCGTGACGTGCACACCACGTCTACGCCAGACAAGTGATCCACACTGGTTCAACGCATAGTGTGGGCTATGTCAGCGTGAGTGGAGCTGTGCAAAAGGGACGATCGTGAGAGTTCGTCGTGGAAAGTGACATGACGAGAAAATCGCTGGAACGTTGTACTCAGTTGTTTGCTGAGAAGTTTAATGGTGTTGAAGCGCCAGCAAAGAATGCCATGCAACGCTCAGTCCCAAGGTGTTGTCAGTCAGGATCAAAAAACATTCCGACAGGTGTCTGCACACAAGAAAATGTGGTTGCAGTTCACCAGAAAATCCTTGAGAGTCCTTCCAAATCAATCGAACGCAGCCGGCCGCGGTGGTCCAGCGGTTCTCAGCGCTTCATTCCGGAAACACGCGACTGCTACGGTCGCAGGTTCGAATCCTGCCTCGGACATGGATGTGAGTGTTGTCCTTAGGTTAGTTAGGTTTAAGTTCTTCTAAGTTCTAGGGGACTAATGACCTCCGATGTTACGTCCCTTAGTGCTCAGAGCCATTTGAACCAATCCAACGCTGTTGCAAGAGACTGGCTTATCACGTCGATCACGTGGACGAATACTCCACCAGTACCTGCACTTCCATCCCTACTACGTGTCTGCTGTTCATCAATTAAAACTAGCAGATGTCCCACAGCGCCTCCAGTTTAGCGAGCGCGTATTCGTGAGATAGCAATGAATGGCTTGGACATGAATCTGTTCTTTATGTCTGATGAAGGCTGGTTTGACCTGAGTGGTTATGTCAACTCACAGAATCACAGGTTGTGGTCAGAAGAGGATCCGCATAACTTCCACAACAACACCTTTGCAGGAGCAGAAGGCTGGGGTTCGATGTGTAGTGTCTGCATGCCGCGTTATTGGTCCCATATTCTTTCGTCAGACGCTGACTGAGGCAAATTACATCGGCAACACTTTGAAATCATTTCTGGCAGCATTAACGGAGGAGGAAGAAACACAGAGTTACACTACTGCCCATTAAAATTGCTACACACCGAAGATGACGTGCTACAGACGCGAAATTTAACCGACAGGAAGAAGATGCTGTGATATGCAAATGATTAGCTTCTCAGAGCACTCGCACTAGGGTGGCGCCGGTGGCGACACCTACAACGTACTGACATGCGGAAAGTTTCCAACCGATATCTCATACACTAACAGCACTTGACCGGCGTCGCCTGGTGAAACGTTGCTGTGATGCGTCGTGTAAGGAGCAGAAATGCGTACCATCACGTTTCCGACTTTGATAAAGGTCAGATTGTAGCCTATCGCGATTGCGGTTTATCGTATCGCGACATTGCTGCTCGCGTTGGTCTATATCCAATGACTGTTAGCACAATATGGAATCGGTGGGTTCAGGAGGGTAATACGGAACGCCGTGCTGGATCCCAACGGCCTCGTATCACTAGTAGTCGAGATGACAGGCATCTTATCCGCATCCCTGAGTCAACTGATGGGGACGTTTGCAAGACAACAACCATCTGCACTAACAGTTCGACGACGTTTGCAGCAGCATGGACTATCAGCTCGGAGACCATGGCTGCGGTTAGCCTTGACGCTGCATCACAAACAGTAGTGCCTGCGGTGGTGTACTCAACGACGAACCTTGGTGCACGAATGGCAAAACGTCATTTTTTCGGATGAATCCAAGTTCTGTTTACAGCATCATGATGGTCGCATCTGTGTTTGGCGACATCGCGGTGAACGCACATTGGAAGTGTGTATTCGTCATCACCATTCTGGCGTATCACCCGGCGTGATGGTATGGGGTGCCATTGGTTACACGTCTCGGTCACCTCTTGTTCGCATTGACGGCACCTTGAACATGGACGTTACATTTCAGATGTGTTACGACCCGTGGCTCTACCCTTCATTCTATCCCTGCGAAACCCTACATTTCAGCAGGATAATGCACGACCGCATGCTGCAGGTCCTGTACGGGCCTTTCTGGATACAGAAAATGTTTGACTGCTGCCCTGGCCAGCACATTCTCCAGATCTCTCACCAACTGAAAACGTCTAGTCAATGGTGGCCGAGCAATGGCTCGTCACAATACGCCAGTCACTACTCTTGATGAACTGTGGTATCGTGTTGAAGCTGCATGGGCAGCTGTACCTGTACACGCCATCCAAGCTCTGACTCAATGCCCAGGACTTTCAAGGCCGCTATTACGGCTAGAGTTGGTTGTTCTCGGTACTGATTTCTCAGGATCTATGCACCCAAATTCCGTGAAAATGTAATCACATGTCAGTTCTAGTAAAATTTATCCGTCCCATGAGTCCCCGTTTATCATCTGCATTTCTTCTTGGTGTAGCAATTTTAATGGCTAGTAGTGTATTTCCAACAGGATGGATCCACAGGGGAACAAATCCTAGAGCACATTTACACAATCTCCCTAACTGACCGAGTTGTCAAAAGAAGTCCAACTGGTGGTGGCCCTAGCTGACCACTCAGGTCACATGACCTATCAGTGTGGGGCTACTTTGTGTGGGGAACTCTCAAGTCTAAGGTATAGCTCAACACTCCTCATAGTCTTCAAGAACTGCAGCAGAATATTTCAGATGAGATTTCATCTATTCCAGCAGCCCAGCTTCGATACACATTCAGGAACTTGCTGACCAGGACCCAAAAGTGTCAAGAGATGAATGGTGATCACTTGAAAAATTTGCTATAAACAGGTTAGCACTGTATTTCCTTTTCTCCTTTTTGTGTACCATGGAACTTCGTTCTATAGGCCACTTTTATTTGTCCCACCCTGTATGAGAAATTGAGAGCACAGCCAAAACAGTTGCCAGAAGCAATACCACAGATGCTAGTCAGGAAGATATGAGAATGGTTGAATGCCGCACAGAAGTTACTGAAAATCGTATCCGGCACAGCAGATAGTTAAGATGTACAAAACTTAAATAAGTCAGTACAACAAATACGAGAAACAGTGCATAGCACCCGTTAACGCCACTTCATATAGAGTAAAACTACACTTATCAATTCTTTTTCCGATAGTTTCCGATAGTGGAATTGAATGCACGATGTCGTTATTTTACAGTTCACCCTAGTGTCTACAAGTGCATCCAGATATTAACTCAACAAGTGCTAGTAATATCAAATCGAAGAGAAGTTTACATTAGCAGAGTTACAAGAACATGTAAGAGGAAGTATTATGATTTGCCGGAGCGATACCGGCTGACGAACAGCCATGTGAAATATAGTTGTCACTAGAGAAAACGGAAGCGTAAGTGTCAGAACCATATTTGCAGAGAGAGGCAGCATATACCGGCAGCTGTCACCGTAATCTGTTACCAAAATGGAAAATCCATAGGAATAATCAAAGTATAACTACGGAACAGTGGTATATCAATAAATGGTACAACTTGTGATATAATAGGAGCACAGTTTCGTCGTCCAGCTTCTGTCATGGATATAACCACGATCCAATTCTCGCGGTCTACGCCATACAGGCTAGCATAACAGCTGGAAGTGCTACACCTAGAACATACGAGGGCTATCCACAAAGTACATTACGTTTCGGAATAAAAAATTAATAGAGTATTGGAATTTTTTTTAATTATATACAGATGAAAGCCACACTTAAATACTACTTTTCTACATAGTTGCCATTTAAATTCAGGCACTTATGGTAGCGATGGACGAGCTTGGAAATTCCTTCGTCGTAAAATTCGGCCGCCTGCGCCTTCAACCACGTGGTTACCTCTTCTTGAAGCTGTGCGTCATCATCAAAATGCTGCATAGCCAACCACTTCTTCATTGCTGGGAATAAGTGGAATTCGCTCGGTGCCAGGTCGGGACTGTACGGCGGATGAGGAAACAACTCCCACTTAAAAGATTCGAGAACTTCACGAGTGGCATTTGCCGTGTGGGCCCAGGCGTTGTCGTGAATCAGCAAGATCTTTGAGCCCAACTTTCCCCTGCGCTTGTTTTGTATTGCTCTTCTGAGGTTGTGGAGAGTTTGGCAATACCTCTGAGATTTTATTGTAGTGCCTCTTTCCAGGAAATCCACAAAAATCACACCTTTTCTGTCCCAAAAGACAGTCGCCACGTGGTTGAAGGCGCAGGCGGCCGAATTTTACGACGAAGGAATTTCCAAGCTCGTACATCGCTACGATAAGTGCCTTAATTTAAATGGCAACTATGTAGAAAAGTAGTATTTAAGTGTGGCTTTCGTCTGCATATAATAAAAAAAATCCAATTCTTTATTTATTTTTAATTCCAAAACGTAATGTACTTTGTGGATAGCCCTCGTAATATTCCTCAACCAAGCCTCTTACATCGTCCTATTGCACCCGCTAAACGAACTGATAGCGTCACTAAAAGTACGAATTTCTGCAGAACAGATGTTCCATCTTATTCAAAACAATAACGATAAAAACTATAAGCATTTCCGCTACCAATGCTGCAGTGATTCTACAGACAATCTGCGCGTTCTACTTTCGCTTGATGCTTAAAACCACTCATCCACCTTAATAACCAATCAATCAAATAACTGTCAAATGGCTGCGTAGTAGTAAGAAGGAATACTGAAGTGCAAGGTAAAGAAAGACTGTAAACTAGTGTTAGGAAACAAGGGTTCGTCAAAGACTATATAGGATTAAGAACAGATAAAAAAAATCGTGAATAAGAACCAGACGGGATTGTTGGTCCGCCTTGATGAAAAAAAAAAAACCTTTGTTATTAATTTATTTATTCACCAACTAGTTTCAGCGAAAATATCGGCATCAGCAGGGCTTCTTAGGTTCTAGAACAGGCAAAGACAGCACACTTATAAAAGTTGTTAAACATTCTTCCATCTGTATTATTTGATTCTAAATATTGTTTCCTGTGAGTAGTTTCATAATACCCTATTTATCATACTTCACAGTATGATTTTTGCGGTTGTCGCCATTGTTTCTGGTGTATTATTTTTGTGTTTTTGCCGTTTTCTCGGCATACATCCTGCTATCTGGAACTGTGTGAATGCCTGTTGGTAAAGAAATAATAAATTGTAAACTTATGCATGTCAGCGATATACAATTGGTTTTACGGTAGTGTTGTCGATACCGTTTAAGTGTGTACAAGGTTGTTACCAGTTTGTCATGTACTCACGTTCGTTGGACGGCTGGTGGCCAGTTTTAGACAGAGAAAAACTAACGTTCGCACCTTGTTCATAATCCAAAACATTAGGCCTTCTTGTAGTGCGCGTTGTCGTGAGAAATGTATCGTATATTGCGAGAAGGTTATGACAATTATAGTGGGAACTCTGAAGACTTCTTTTCCTTATTTATGTCTTTCTGTGTTATGTGGAGTGGTTTAGTGTGTGTGTGTTTTCCTGTTCTGTGTCCTGTGTCAGTTCTCTTAGAGCAGTAAAGTGTCTGTTGCTGCAAAGTGTTGTGTTTTCGTTTATTACGTTTCTCTCCCCCACTACAGGCTTTTTTATGTAATAATTTACTTCTGTTATTAGGTTTCGATATAAACTGTTGCTGTGTTACAGGATGTGTGGATCACTTTCGATGTAGTGGTGTTGTGGTTTTTGTTCGTTAGGTGTTCTGCAAAAGTGGAACGTATGGTGTTACTCTTTACAGTTCTCATGTGCACTGTGTACCCTGTTTGGGTATTTCTCCTTGTTTGTCCTATGTATTGGGCCTGACAGGAATTACATGTGAGTTGGTGCAGGATTACAGTTATTGAACTGTATGAAAAGAAAACGTAAATTAGTTACAAACTACCACGTGCACACACTTTATACAACTACGGATAATCCGATTTTTGTTGCGGCATGTTCCATGTGCCTGCCATCATTGGTGATGATGTGGCACAGACGAATAGTGAAGTTCTATATGACCCGCTGAAGTGTCGGAACATTGATGCTGTAGATGACCTCCTGAATGGCTGTTTTCAGCTCAGAAATGGTTTTGAGGTTATGGCTGTACACCTTGTCTTCAATAGAGCCCCACAAGAAGCAGTTGCAAGTGCTTAGATCCAGAGTATGTGGCGGCCAATCGGTGCCCAAGCCGGTGGCCTCTAGGTACCCAACAGCCAGAATGCAGTCCCCAAAGTGCTCCTCCAGGACATCATACCCTCCCTCGCTTCGTTGGGGCTCAGCTCCGTCTTGCATGAACCACGTCTTGTCGAAATCAGGATCTGTTTATACAACGAGAATGAAATCGCCCTTCAAAACCTTCACGCACAGTTTAATAGCCGCCGTGACAGCAAGGAATATTACACCGATTATTCCGTGAGTGGACATTGCATACTACACAGTCACCCATTTAGGGTTGCTTTTTGACTAACCCATCCAGATGAAAATGGGTTACCTCGTCTAAATCCAGACATACAATTCCCATAACACCCCGTGGCCAACCGTGCAGTTTGAAGGTCCTAATGCAAACCTTTCAGAAACTATGACGATCTTATTTCATAGAGTTCAATAATTGCCACCCTGTACATTCCAAAATGGTTCAAATGGTTCAATGGCTCTGAGCACTTCGGGATTTAACTTCTGAGGTCATCAGTCCCCTAGAACTTAGAACTACTTAAACCTAACTAACCTAAGGACATCACACACATCCATACCCGAGGCAGGATTCGAACCTGCGACCGTAGTGGTCTCGTGGTTCCAGACTGTAGCGCCTAGAACCGCGCTTCCACCACAGCCGGCGACATTCCAGAATTGCTGAATTTCTCTGAAATTTTTTGTCTGATCTTAGCATTTGTTAAACTGTGTTGTCTGATCTGAATGTTATTGAGATTCTTTGCATTTCAAATGTGCTTCCGATTCGTTGTGCTATTTTATTACTTTATGTTAGTGTATACCATCTGATTGTTTTTCCCGGTGTGGTGTGGTCCGCTTTCTTGACTGTGTGTTCTGCCTTTAGGTTTTCAGATTCTTTGTTTGTGCTCTTGACCGGGGGGGCCACTTTTGTCAGGTTTCATTTTTGCCTTGTTGTTGAGCTTGTTTATGGTGTCTGTTTTGTAGTCGTTTTTAACAGCAATTTGTTTTATTATATTTAATTTCCGTGTGTAGTTATCTGTGTTTTAAGAAGTGTTGGCGACCGGTGTGGCCGTGCGGTTCTATGCGCTTCAGTCTGGAACCGTGTGACCGCTACGGTCGCAGGTTCGAATCCTGCCTCGGGCATGGATGTGTGTGATGTCCTTAGGTTAGTTAAGTTTAAGTAGTTCTAAGTTGTAGGGGACTTATGACCACAGATGTTAAGTACCATAGCGCTCAGAGCAATTTATTTTAAGAAGTGTTCTGTTTAGCCGGCCGCGGTGGCTAAGCGGTTCTAGGTGCTGCAGTCCGGAACCGCGCTGCTGCTACGGTCGCAGGTTCGAATCCTGCCTCGGACATGGATGTGGGTGATGTCCTCAGGTTTAAGTAGTTCTAAGTCTAGGGGACTAATGACCTAAGATGTTGTGTCCCATAGTGCTCAGAGCCATTTTTTTGTTGTGTTTATGCTGTGGAGCATGTTTGTGAAACTGGCGTATTTATGCACTGTCAGGTGGTTGGATGTGCTATGGATAACACTGCTTCTGGATTTGAGTTTTCCATAGATGTTGCTTCTTGTAATTGTTAGAGCCAGGAAATTTGGTTTCTTTTTTTTTCTATGTCCATTGTGAAGTTGATTTGTGGGTGTACTGTGTTGATGTTGCCGTGTAGCTGTTCTATCCCATTTTGTGTTTCATCTATGAGACACATTACGTCATCTACATAACAGCATACATTATTTTGTACACTTCTTGTTTCGCAGTGTTGTTGAATATTGAGTTCTCTGTACGATCTAAGAAAATGTTGGCTAAAGTTCCAGTGATGTGGGACCTCTTGATGAATATCGGCTCTTGCTGCAAATAAAAGTTGTTATTGAAAGTGAAGTAATGAAAAAAAAAAATGAAATCGAGCGAGCGTATGGCATCGTTGGCCGGGAGGCCCATCCGGGGAAGTTCGATCGCCAAGTGCAAGTCGTATTTCGTTCTACGACACACTGGGCGACTTGCTCGCCGGCGATGAGAATGAAGTGATGATGAGGACAACACAACACCCAGTCCACGAGTCGAGAAATATCTCCATCCCGGCCGTGAATCGAACCCAGGCTCGCTTGCATCGCAGGCAAGCACGGCGCCACTCAGCTAAACAGGCGGACAGTGAAGTAATTTTATTCTGTGATTAGCGTATGAATGGATGAGATTTCATTTATTTGCATGTGTGGGGATTTCTTGCTTATGAGCTGTTGTTGTACAATGTTAACTGTTTCTTCTACGGGTACACACACATATGCAGACACGAAACTATAAGTATTAAACTGTGTGAGAACGGCATCACAATTCTTCACGTGAATGTTGTCTCAAAATTCGTCTTTGGTCATCAGGCAGATTTCATAACTACGATCTTCATCGTGATCCTGTATCAAGAAAGTAAAACGTACCGCAATCTCCTGACCCATAATAATTCGTGTTTAGAAAAAAAAAATTATCCTTTTCGTTCCAAAAGGGAACATGAGTTTTTCACTGCACAAAGAAATTGCACATGCATTTCTTTGCTGTGTCAAGCTTCTGTAGCAGTCGTTAAAAAGAAAAGGTGTGAACGCCGAGTTTCCTTTATACTCTCAACTGACAAAACGAAAATCAAACAAATTAAACATCAATCAAGTTTTCGGCAAAATCTGTTTACAAAAGCAGTTGACAAAAGTGCTGCTGCCACTCTTGCTTCTTATCGTGCTTCGAATGGATTGGCAAGAAGGAGGAAAGCATTCGAAGACAATGAATTCGTAAAAGCAACATTTCGGGAAGCTCTTCATGAATTATTCTAGAATTTAAAATATAAATCTGAAACAGTGGATGCCACTCCATAACTTCAACTTCAATCAACATCGATCGTAAAAAGAGATGAAACAAAGACTGATGATGTTTTTCCCCAATTAGATTTGGATGAGTGTTAATATTTTTGAGTGAAATCAGATGAGTGCAATGATGCAACAGGTAGTTCTCTGTTGCCACGTTTTCTTAGGATGATTTTCAAATGCTTAACTGACAAAAATAATGAATTTCGAAAGTAATTTCTATGAAGGGCACTCTTTCCGAGAACATCGTCACAGTTCGCCACGTTGAAGACAATGTTGTGCCGAAGTTTCTTTTTTTGGTCATCGGAGAGATTTTGTGACTAAGATCTTCTAACTTCATCTTTGTATCAACAAAATAGTATATAACAGAACCACTTCATGTATAATGAGTCGTGTATCCAAAAATCGTATAATTTATCATTTTCATTCCACAGGGAAACATGAGTTATTCGTAACAGATGGGAAAGACACATGTATTCGTTTATTGTGTTTAGATTCTAGGCCGTAAAACAACTCACAACACGTGGGAGAATAGCTATTCAAAAAATGTTCAAATGTGTGTGAAATCTTATCGGACTTAACTGTTAAGGTCATCAGTCCCTAAGCTTACGCACTACTTAACCTAAATTATCCTAAGGACAAACACACACACACATGCCCGAGGGAGGACTCGAACCTCCTTCGGGACCAGCCGCACAGTCCATGACTGCAGCGCCTTAGACCGAGAACAGCTATTCAGAAGCTCGTAAGCTTTGTCACAGATGACATTCAGCCTTAAGTGGTTTAAGAGGTTTCAAAATGGTTTCCTTGCCCAGTCCCAAAAAGACATGTCGATTGAATAGTTAATGCACTTGGTGCTTGTTTTATGGGACAACACAAATGCGCAAAGGATTTGAGATTTTCGTTTCAGCAGAAGCAAACAGTCCTGTCTTGCTCGGGCAGCGTGTAATTCCTGCTCGAAGGAGAACCTGGCTTGAGACCGTAAACTGATGATCTTCTCTATCATCTTCTTGTGAGACGTGTTTCAGTAGATTCCTCTCCGGCAGAATCCAACCGCTTCAGACATTCTCCGTCTAATACAATACAGGCGTCACTATATTCCAAGTAACCTTCACTCAGCCTGTGTGGTTTCTGTGCGCCATAAACTCAGGTATCCATCTTATGTCCTTCACACGTCAGTGAAGACTGCCCTCTGATAACTGTTGCGATTTCTATTTTTCAATATTCACCGGTTACGTGACTCTTTAACGCGTACTTGGTTTTAAGTTGTGAGCACACCCTCCGCGCGCCCCCCCCCCCCCCCCCATCCGTCCCACCACCCTGAATCTCTCAACCAGTCAGGGATGCCCTGAAAGTAGGAACATTTACGACCCTTCACACAGTTTGAGGCTGAATGCGTAGTACATTTTGGAACGCTGGGAGCTTGTCGATTTTTATTGCTTCAGCAGAGTATTCCCTTTATAGTAGCTATATGATTGAAGGAGTGCAATTGACTGTCAACATGGTGAGGGAGAGGGGGGGGGGGCAGAACAACACAACAGGTTTATCAGTGCAATCACGTGTCACAACGTCCTTTCACTCTTCGAATGAGGACTATCAAATACAGATGTAGAGGCTGGTTGTGATACTCACCATTCGCCTGGCACGGTGTTCGTTATCTCTGGCACGACTTGACACAGCAAGTTGGTGGCGTCGTCGGCTTCCATATCTCGCAACCCGTCTACTGAGCCACACGTGTCGGGCGGATAGCCACGCAGGCGAGCTGAGCTGTTGCGATGAGGAATCATTTGAGCAACCATGGCGAGCGAGCTGCTGAAGGCGTCATCCATCATGGCGTCTTCGCACCTGGAGCCGTTTCTACCGTACTTTTGTGGGTCGTCGTCCTCCTTCAAGGCGTATGCGCATGATGGTCTGTCCACAGCGTACTCGCCTTTAGGGAAGACATCCGGAATGTTGTCTTCGCATGAGGGCTTACTGAATATGGTGTAAGGACCTGCAGAGTTAACATAATTTTATTTATAAACAAGCGCACACACAGACACAGACACATACATAGGTGTTTCGGAAGGAACAGTAAATAATTCAGGAGCCGATGGCATACACTGATTCGAATGAACAGTTCCATATAACATGTGTCCAGCCTTTATCAGTTATAACTGTGCAGCTGCTTATAGAGATAAGTTCTCTTTTAATGTACAGGGCTATTACAAATGATTGAAGCGATTTCATAAATTCACTGTAGCTCCATTCATTGACATATGGTCACGACACACTACAGATACTTAGAAAAACTCATAAAGTTTTGTTCGGCTGAAGCCGCACTTCAGGTTTCTGCCGCCAGAGCGCTCGAGAGCGCAGTGAAACAAAATGGCGACAGGAGCCGAGAAAGCGTATGTCGTGCTTGAAATGCACTCACATCAGTCAGTCATAACAGTGCAACGACACTTCAGGACGAAGTTCAACAAAGATCCACCAACTGCTAACTCCATTCGGCGATGGTATGCGCAGTTTAAAGCTTCTGGATGCCTCTGTAAGGGGAAATCAACGGGTCGGCCTGCAGTGAGCGAAGAAACGGTTGAACGCGTGCGGGCAAATTTCACGCGTAGCCCGCGGAAGTCGACAAATAAAGCAAGCAGGGAGCTAAACGTACCACAGCCGACGGTTTGGAAAATCTTACGGAAAAGGCTAAAGCAGAAGCATTTCTTAAACAGAAGATTGGAAAACTGATGGATCGGTTGTGGTGGAGATCATGATCAACAATTCATGTCATGGCCTCCACGCTCTCCCGACTTAACCCCATGCGATTTCTTTCTGTGGGGTTATGTGAAAGATTCAGTGTTTAAACCTCCTCTACCAAGACACGTGCCAGAACTGCGAGCTCGCATCAACGATGCTTTCGAACTCATTGATGGGGACATGCTGCGCCGAGTGTGGGGGGAACTTGATTATCGGCTTGATGTCTGCCGAATCACTAAAGGGGCACATATCGAACATTTGTGAATGCCTAAAAAAACTTTTTGAGTTTTTGTGTGTGTGTGCAAAGCATTGTGAAAATATCTCAAATAATAAAGTTATTGTAGAGCTGTGAAATCGCTTCAATCATTTGTAATATCCCTGTATTTGTGCTGCAGGCGCTACGGATTTTGTTAATTGGTTGTCATTCTTGTTTACAAGTTCAAACCATAAGGGCATGCTTGTGTTTATATAATGCAATTATTCGACTGTTACTGTGAATGTAACTTGTTAAGCAACTCACTGAATCACTGAAGTGTGCCACAAGTATTTACGAATTTTGGGTGAGCCGATATGGTATCTGCGTACAGGTTTGGTAATTGACACTCTGCTACTGCTTGCAGAGGCTACTGTAGACATATCTCCTAACCGCAGAGCACGAGATTCAAGACTATTCACTCGCGCTTTCATTAACTGCCTGAGACTGGTGCAGTGCATACCAGCCATGCTTCATCAACAGCTTGTAGGCGAAATACAAGACATTATTCAGACGGTAGAACTTAGTCTTCCAGAGAGACATATAATATTTTTCTACGTATCGGTGTTTCACATAGAAGATTATGCCTCCAGTCCCAACCACTAAAATCCTCATTTCCGGCCTCTGCACATTCTAGTCAAATGAGACATCATCTAACCCTTCCCAGGAAGAAATCGTCACGTTTCTTGGCCATTATGGACAAGGGATGCTGCATCTTTAGATATGTTCCTGTGGCTTGGTTGAAACGTGAGCCTACAAAATCAATAGTGACCGCAAAAAGTGAACTGACCCGATAATGAATGGTGCCGCACTCATAAAAGAACGACCTCAGAAGAGCGTGTCAAGAAAGCTGGTACCGATCTCATTCCACTCCTTTGCCTTTTTTAACAAACCGTTGGCAGAACGAGGTTGACGCCGAAAGAATTTGGCCACTGTTGCTAAGGATTTTTATTCAAACCCTAAGCATTGGTGAGGTTCGAACCCGAGACGTTTGCAAGTCAACGAATCTAAACTCAGACTGCGGGGATGATGTTGTTGTCGTGGTCTTCAGTCCAGAGACTGGTTTGATACTGCTCTCCATTCTACTCTATCCTGTGCAAGCTTCTTCATCTCCCAGTACCTACTGCAACCGACATACTTGTGAATCTGCTTAGTGTATTCATCCCTTGGTCTCCCTCTACGATTTTTACCCTTCCCGCTTCCCTCCAATATTAAACTGGTGATCTCATGATGCCTCAGAACATGTACTACCAACCGATCCCTTCTTCTAGTCACGTTGTGCCACAAATTCCTCTTCTCCACAATTCTACTCAGTACCTCCCCGTTAGTTACGTGATCTATCCATCTAATCTTCAGCATTCTTCTGTAGCACCACATTTCGAAAGCTTCTATTCTCTTCTTGTCGAAACTATTTATCGTAAATGTTTCACTTCCAAACATGGTTGCACTCTATACAAATACTTTCATAAAAGACTTCCTGACACTTAAATCTATTCACGATGTTAACAAACTTCTTTTCTTCAGTAATGCTTTCCATGCCATTGCCAATCTGCATTTTATATCCACTCTACTTCGACCATGATCAGTTATTTCGTTCCCAAATAACAAAACTCATTTACTGCTTTAAGTGTCTCATTTCCTGACCTAATTCCCTCAGCAACACCTGATTTAATTGGACTGCATTTCACTATCGACGTTTTGCTTATGTTGATGTTCGTCTTATATCCTCCTTTCAAGACACTGTCCAATCCGTTCAACTGCTCTTCGAGGGCCGTTGCTGCCTCTGACAGAATTACAATCTCATCGGCAAACCTCACATTTGTATTTTTTCTCCGTGGATTTTAATTCCTACTCCAAATTTTTGTGTGTAACTGAAATACAACACTAAGTCCGAGGAAATTTGAAAATACTACATGAGCAGTCGCGCGGTGTACTGAGTTACACAAAATTTCCAGTTATACAAATTCATTAGCATCGAGAGTCAGTAGACAGCATACTGAAGTAGTGAGGATACTAATGAAGGAACTGCTAGAGTTTAAAATGATTCCAGCATTGTCAACGTAAAGAATGAAATCTTCGTATATCCATACTTGTAATGGACGATTTGGGACGTCAGCTAGTATATGTTAAAAAATGACGAAATTCCTCCAGCTGTATTAAGGTGTTGGTTTTGTTGGTCACTAGTTTCGATCTTGTTACAACATCATCTTCAGGCCCATAATTGTTGACAGCAACCGTATATGTATAACACAAGTAGTCAGTTGTGAGATAGGCCTATCCCACCACTACTAGTGTTAGACATATACGGTTTCTATCAACAAGTATGTGTGATGTGTGTTGGACCTGGACCTTTCCTGAGACTGTCTTCACTTGCAAGTAGACGACGACGGTGTGAGTTCAAAAGGTTCAAATGGCTCTGAGCACTATGGACTTAACATCTATGGTCATCAGTCCCCTAAAACTTAGAACTACTTAAACCTAACTAACCTAAGGACATCACACAACACCCAGTCATCACGAGGCAGAGAAAATCCCTGACCCCGCCGGGAATCGAACCCGGCAACCCGTGCGTGAGAAGCGAGAACGCTACCGCACGACCACGACTGCGGACGGCGGTGTGAGTTCAAACGTCTCGGAGTACTCGTTTGCCGAGGGCACACTTATTCGTTATTCGTTTACCTGACTTGACGTTTGGTATCCTTGTGCGCTCTGTCGTAAGGCGAGCCAAATTGGTCCTTGGTACGACCAGTGAACCAGTGTGTGACACACTGAAATCTACCATGATTTCAGGGCTCTGGTACAGAGTAACCTGCGATCCGTCTGCCTGATCGCTAGATCGTCATATTTTTGCATTTCTTTCGCAGTCGCGATCGATTCACAGGTGCCACCTCCACATCTTACTACAGTCGCACACATCTCGCCAGCTGCAAGTAACATTACCGCACGAAGCAAACAGGGTAACATACTGCCGCTCTGGCATTGACAGGGCGTACAGATCTCAATCGCCACTTGCTCTCAGCTGCACCTACGTAGAGATGATTCAATAGATTTGATCAGTCAAAGTCTGCTCAGCGACAGATCAGTTCAGATCGTGTTATCCACATTTTTAGAGCCAGAGTACTTGACCCACTCCACTAGTTAAACTCTCTCTGCCACCCAGGATCCTTGTCCAGTGCAGTCTTACATCACCTGTCACTTATTTACGGTATTCAATCAAGAACTTGTTTAGCATAATGTCTGTTTTGGAAAAATAAATGTTGTTCCTACACTACATTTTGCCTACAGGCCCAATCATTATATAGTCCCACCGGGGTACCCTTTCAACTATAAAATTGCACCCAGTAGACACATAAATAACTACAGAAAAATCAGTGTATGTACACCCACAACGCTTCGCCGAATACATTCTGTAAGTCATTACTGTAACTGGTATTAAAAAAAGCGTTTCCTAAACGCGTCTATGAATTAATATAATACATTACTGGCCATTGAAATTGCTACACCACGAAGATGACGTGCTACAGACGCGAAATTTAACCGACAGGAAGAAGATGCTGTGATATGCAAATGATTCGCTTTTCAGAGCGTTCACACAAGGTTGGCGCCGGTAGCGACACCTACAACATGCTGACATGAGGAAAGGTTCCTACCGATTTCTCATACACAAACAGCGGTTCACCGGCGTTGCCTGGTGAAACATTGTTGTGATGCGTCGTGTAAGGAGGAGAAATGCGTACCATCACGTTTCCGACTTTGATAAAGGTCGGATTGTAGCCTACCGCGATTGCGGTTTATCGTATCTTGACATTTCTGCTCGCGTTGGTCGAGATCCAATGACTGTTAGCAGTATATGGAATCGGTGGGTTCACGAGGGTAATACGGAACGCCGTACTGGATCCCAACGGCCTCGTATCACTAGCAGTTGAGACGACAGGCATCTTATCCGCATGGCTGTAACGGATAGTGCAGCCACGTCTCGATCCCTGAGTCGACAGATGGGGACGTTTGCAAGACAACAACCACCTGCACGAACAGTTGGACGACGTTTGGAGGAGCATGGACTATCAGCTCGGAGACCATTGCTGCGGTTACTCTTGACACTGCATCATAGACAGGAGCGCCTGCGATGGTGCACTCAACGACGAACCTGGGTGCACGAATGGCAAAACGTCATTTTTTAGGATGAATCCAAGTTCTGTTTACAGCATCGTGATGGTCGTATCCATGTTTGACGACATCGCAGTGAACGCACATTGCAAGCGTGTATTCGTCATCGCCATACCGGCGTATCACCCGGCGTGACGGTATGGGGTGCCATTGGTTATACGTCTCGGTCACCTCTTGTTCGCATTGACGGCACTTTGAACAGTGGACGTTACATTTCAAATGTGTTACGACCCGTGGCTCTACCCTTCACTCGATCCCTGCGAAATCCTACATTTCACCAGGATAATGCACGACCACATGTTGCAGGTCCTGTACGGGTCTTTCTGGATACAGTAAATGTTCGAGAGCTGCCCTGGCCAGCACATTCTCCAGATCTCTCACCAATTGAAAACGTCTGGTTACAATACCCCAGTCACTACTCTTGATGAACTGTGGTATCGTGTTGAAGTTGCATGAGCAGCTGTACCTGTACCGGCCATCCAAGCTCTGACTCAATGCCCAGGCCTTTCGAGGCCGTTATTACGGCTAGAGATGGGTGTTCTGGGTACTGATTTCTCAGGACTTATGCACCCAAATTGCGTGAAAATGTAATCACAAATGGTTCAAATGGCTCGGAGCACTATGGGACTTAACTTCTATGGTCATCAGTCCCCTAGAACTTAGAACTACTTAAACCTAACTAACCTAAGGATATCACACAACACCCAGTCATCACGAGGCAGAGAAAATCCCTGACCCAGCCGGGAATCGAACCCGGGAACCCGGGTGTGGGTAGCGAGAACGCTACCGCACGACCCCTAGCTGCGGACAATGTAATCACATGTCAGTTCTAGTAGTAATATATAATTGTCCAATGAATACCCGTTTATCATCTGCATTTCTTCTTGGTGTTGCAGTTTTAATGGCCAGTAGTGTAGTTACCTCTATGTGTGTGTGGTCTGTTGGTGCCTTGAATGACTAAATATTAAGTTGTTATTAACAACCGTGATTCAACGGAATTTATTATTAAGAAATACAGCCTTGACACTCTCCCTGTACTTCCCACTCAAGTGTCCCAGTTGTCAAAGGTGGTGATTAGAAGGGGTGCTTCGACAACAGTGATAGTGAATTCGGACACATACTGCATTATGATCGTGTGCGAAAATCATTACGTTGACGCGGCGTCCGGAATATTGAAATGGAACTCAGGTAATTGCAAAAAAATGTTAAGTTTGGTTATATATGCAAAAATACGATTTTAGGTGAAAAACTGAAAATTTGGGAAGAGTCAGGGTACTTACATACTGTATCTTGTTAGGTGTGGCCCCTTTAGGAGTCTCAACTTGTATAATATTAAATTGCTATTAACAAATTTCCATAGTCTATATCTCAAGAGACGTGACTTGAAGTAATTTGATATTAACAAATAAACACAGCCTACAACACATCGCCAAGGCATGGGGTAGGAATAGAAAACACAAGCGTTTTATTAAATCCTCCACATAACCATCCACTAATGACACAACTGGTATACTGGATGGCTGAAGAGACGTTGCTGTGTTCTGTTCCCATAACCTCTTGAAGAGTATGCAAGAATTATTACTCTTCTAAATGCATATGTAAATTAATGTAATATTACAAAAGAGTCTGGCATATGATGTACACAGCTCCTAACACATGAAGAAAGTTACTTGAAATTCGAAATCATTTCGCAAAACATATCATGCAGGTTATAAATAATTTCAGTTTGGGTATTTTACTCTTGCTACCCTTTCCAGCGACTTATTACCAATAGTGTAACGGAACAGCAACACATGCTGTGGGAAAAATGTATTTTAACCATCAGTTGTTCTTATTTGACATCTAATATCTACCAGTTTTGTCCGTCGAGCATCTTCACAGGACATAAGGCAAAAACAGATCAGATGAATACATAAATCATTTTCTTTTCTGGCTAAAAGAAAATTTAGAGTGTCGTAGGAATAAGAAAGGAACATACCATTTTCCATAACAGTCTAATGAAGATGTCACTCATATTTATGGCCATGTACATAGGGGCCACAGAAGAAAAGTGTTTTCTTAGGAAAGTCTGCATAGAGATATTCATTCGCTGTTGCTTGGAGATGTCTAAAGCTTTTGTGGCGGCGTTCGTAGCGACAAGCAATTCGCTGTAGAAACGGCTTACGAAGTCACCGCCACACTTTTAATAGCGGGCCGACCGGTCCGCTGGAACAGTGAACAGAAAGAGGAAAACCCAAACACTCTGATTAAATAAAAGTCGGTACTTATCTTTATTAACGAAGATACAGCAACACAGTAGTGAACTCCGTGTCTACAGAAATCTGTCTAGTTCGAGTCGGAGCGGCTAGGTCAGCGTCAGCTGACGACAAACAACAACTCTGCTGCGATGAACACACAACTGACTAGCCAGTACACAATTCGGTGGCGAGTATACAACTGAGCGGCGAATACAGAACTGTCCTAGCGCTCGCGACTCCAGCGCTTAAGAAGCCAGAAGCCAGCGGTGGCGCGCGCAGACTTGCGGCGATTTCCTGTCTCACTGGCGCTGCTTATGCGGACGGCGTCCGGACTTTGATGCTGCCAACCTTTTGGCAGCGGGCTCGGGTGGCATTACTGGCTAGGATATAACAAAAGCTGTGGTCTGTGGAAACACTTTCCCTACTGTATCACTGCGCGGTAGGACAAACTACGTCAGATAATGCTGTCACTCTGATATAGAGGTGGTGAAATGTTGTGAACGGTTTTAATATTTAATAATTAGCGTCTTGTGACAAACACAGTCATTTTGCAATAATAAGAACACATGGAAGTTTTGGCAGGAGGCAGTGCTGCACTTAGCAAAACTATATTGTAAATAGAGTACTGACAGATGTAAACGATGTGGAACCTTTGTGACATGTTTGATTTAATTGATATGATGAAGTGTTGGGTATTCATTGTAAGAAAACTGAATTTCAGTTCCTAGGATACGTTTATATCCCTCGTAAGTCTGTTTTTCTTTTTTTGTGTTAACTTTGCCCTCGTGAATATCGTATGCGAGACCTTCCAAGAGAACGAAGGGATTGAAATCGAAGGAAAGAGACTGGCATACTTAGCCTATGCAGATGACATCTGTTTACTCTCTAGGTCGGAAGAGGAGTTGGAGCAAATGACCAAAGCACTAAAGGAGGCTGCCAGCAAATTTGGGCTAAACATAAAAGAAGCCAAGAAAGAGTACCTCTTTATGACGCGTGGTCATTGTCAGACTGCTGGTCATTACAATCACTGCAGGTTGGGGACCAGTCCTACATGAATTCAAATACCTAGGGGCACTTTTCACTGACGACTCTTCATGTGAAGCAGAGATCAATGTCAGAATACAAACAGGAAACCGATCTTACCACAGCCTAGCACAACTGTCTCGGTCCAGATATCTCTCCACACAGCTCAAGATTCGACTGTACAAAACCCTGATCCAGCCTGTTGTTCTATATGGCTGTGAGACGTGGAGTATCCGGAAACAGGACTTCCATAAGCTCCTTGTTTTTGAAAGAAAAGTCCTTCGGAAGATCTTAGGTCCGGTTCTGGATACAGATACAGGGGAATGGAGGATCAGATACAACCAAGAGCTTGAGGAACTATACCAGCAGCCCAACATAGCAGGAAATGTCAAAGACAAATGAATGCAGTGTGCCGGCCATGTTGCCCGGATGGAGGATCACAGATGGCCTCGGAAGCTCCTAGAGGAAAGAGACCGCCAGGGAGACCCAAGAAGCGTTGGAGGGATGTTCAATAGATGTGGACGGATGGCGGATAGCAGCAATGGACAGTATACAGTGGAGGAGGAAACTTGTAGATGCGTGCGGTCCACTGGGCCTGATCACATCGTAGTAGTAGTAGTAGCAGTAGAAGTTTGTTAATGGCACATTTGTTAATGGCGGGAGGAAGAACCAAACAGCAGACTGGTAGGTGTTGTAGAGTAACTTTGTTAACACAGTCTCCAGCATACAGGACCAACCATGTTACTAGTATTGCCGATTGAATCAAGACTGATTTAAGTCATGATATTGGGAAATATATTTATTTGCAGTTATGCACTGTCAACAGCAGTTGTCAACAGCTCTACCTTTCCTGAGGATTTTGCCGCTGGAACAGACTACTGCCATCAACAAAAATAGCTTTCCCTGGTGCTAGGCATTCTGACTCTATCGCTACACAAAAATACATTCTAAGCATGAGAAGATGTATGACTGAATGGTGAACTAGATGTTACTGCTTTTTTGCAAAGCTTGCATTATGTGGCTGTCGTCTATCTTGCCAGATAGTCCATAATTCCTGTGCGGTGTCAAAATTGTCGAAAATATGCTGCAAATAGATTCGGGGTTTATTAATCATTTAGCGCTCTATGTAAGGATTGATTTAAAGTTGTCGTTGGAGGGAGTTGCTGCAGCATCTATGCAAAGTAGCGTGACTCTGCTGTGGGCGTAGGCAACGGATTAGTGTGGAATTCATGTTTTTCCGAAATGTCTGCAGTAAATGCAGAGATATGCACTACAGTGACGCTGTTACCAATTGCGTCCAAACAGACCAATGTACTCGCTGCCAAAGGGGAAACGTCGGAATATATCCAGTTGAGAATGAAGAATTTGTATGCGGCAGCGTGTCTTTCGAAAACCATCTTGTGGGAACGGTGCGCCGAGCTTCGCGATTCGATAGAAGACGATCCGCAGCTCGTGGTCGTGCGGTAGCGTTCGCGCTTCCCACGCCCGGGTTCTCGGGTTCGATTCCCGGCGGGGTCAGGGATTTTCTCTGCCTCGTGATGACTGGGTGTTGTGTGCTGTCCTTAGGTTAGTGAGGTTTAAGTAGTTCTAAGTTCTAGGGGACTGATGACCATAGCTGTTAAGTCCCATAGTGCTCAGAGCCATTTGGACCATTTTTTGCAAAGTGTTGTTAGTGGCGGGAGGAAGTACCAAACAGCTGACTGATAGGTGTTGTAGACTAAATTTGTTAAAAAATGTGTGTGAAATCTTATGGGACTTAACTGCTGAGGTCATCAGTCCCTAAGCTTACACACTACTTAACCTAAATTATCCTAAGGACAAACACACACACCCATGCCCGAGGGAGGACTCGAACGTCCGCCGGGACCAGCCGCACAGTCCATGAGTGCAGCGCCCTAGACCGCTCGGCTAAACAGTCTTCAATATACAGATACAACCATCTTACTGGGGTTGCCGACTGAACCAAGACTCCCCATGCCATTATCACGCCTTCGGTTTCTTAAAAGGGGCGATTTCTGTCGGACGACGATGTGGAGCATGCAGTTATTGACGTCTTCACATAGCAGCTCACCATGTTTTACCAAATGGGTATCTTCAACCTACTGCGTCAGTGGGATGATCGCCTCAATTGCTCACAGTGATACTGTTGGATTGGCACAACGAGTGTGGTCTGTACAGCTTTCGAGAAGTAACTTTTAGATCGCCACTTACATATACCCACACCAAGCTGCGATATAACCATTAGTTTATAACATTATATGTCGCTAAATTTCTTCCCTAGGTAGTGGCTGCAGCATTGGAGATCCTGTGTATGATGGTTTGCAAACTGTCGGAAGGATTATGCTGCAGTCAGTGTATTACTTCCTCTGACATATGTAGATGACGCTTATGATGTCATGGACATAGAGGATACTAGAAATTAAATTGTTACATACTCCAAATAGTGTTCAGTGCTCGTTAGAGGTCGTGAAATAACCGGAAACTCTTCTTTTGTGACGCAGGTGATTGTTGGGAAGAGATCTGAAACTACGTACACCGAAAGTACATAATTAAGAGAAAACAGCCTTCATGCTAAATGATGATTGGAAAAAGTACATCGAATATTACTATGTTGCAACCAGTGAACTGTCAACGAAAGTATATACTGGTGAAGATAGAGAAGTGACAGTTGTTAGTAATAAGACCGACCAATGTGGAATCGAAACCAGTACTTTCCAATCAATAGTTAGCACTGCAGTCTGTGATGCCATGACTGGGAGGAATTTACTGAGTAAAACAGGACAGCAGAACTAATGCAGAACTGTCCTACGGCTTTTATGGAATGTCAGTCATGGTATTGGAATGTGAATATTGTCTCTGTTTCCAAATCATCCGTTAAGAAGTCTTTAATGACCAGCGAATAACACGCAGAAGCAACTTATCCACTTCGCCAACCTACTAAACACTGAAGACTCCAGCTGGATCTATACAACGGAGGAAAATACCTGGCTCTCCCACCAGGCAAACCCTGCATAACACAAGGTTTATAATTCATTTCGTACAGCCATATGTCAGTATAGTTTTAGAATCCTCACTTGGGTAACGTTATATTGCAGCCAGTAGTTTGTTATGATTCACATGAGTACTCACTTAAGATTATAATTCTGGATTGCCGTATACCTCCAAGTTGTTCACGTAATCATGTCAGAATAGTTTTACAATTCCCGTTTTCATAAAACTGTACTGTAGCTAGCAGTTTATCAAATTTAGACGAGAACTCGCTTAAGAGTTAATTCTTGACTGCTTTATACTTATAAGTCGTGACTTGATCATGACTTTAGGTTATGACTCCTAAAATCAGAAGGCATACTGACACCACTGAATAAATCATGTTACGTGATTTTTTGGTTCACGATATTCCCTCGCCGGTGTGTCAGAGCCTTTGCTGCGTTAAAGATACAATCACAGCAAATGAGAAACAGGAAGGAGGATAGGATTCGAGATTAATCTTGGTGTCCAGAAATTTCCCGCAGATCATTTGATTATAGTAGACGCAAATCGTAGCAAACACGAAGAGGAGCATGGTTACAAATCAAAACAGTTAATCTGTAGCTACAAAGTGCGTTCTTAATACAAACACGTAACAGTGTGTGTTACTGTCCCAGTAATGGTGATAAGATCCTGGAAACGGTAGCAGTGGTGAAATACCTAAAGTGGAATTATTTATCAACTCCGTGTTTTGGGAAATGGTTTCGAGTTTCATGCACGTTCATTTCAATGTGCTAGACGCTGTCTACGCTTAATGCCAGAGTCTTTGTAATACACTACTAGCCATTAAAATTGCTACACCAAGAAGGAATGCAGATGATAAACGGGTATTCATTGGATACATATATTATACTGGAACTGACATGTGATTACATTTTCACGCAATTTGGGTGCATAGATCCTGAGAAGTAAGTGCCCAAACAACTACCTCTGGCCGTAATAACGGCCTTGATACGCCTGTGCATTGAGCCAAACAGAGCTTGGATGGCGTGTGCAGGTACAGCTGCCCATGCAGTTTCAACACGATACCACAGTTCATCAAGAGTAGTGACTGGCATATTGTGTCGAGCCAGTTGCTCGGCCACCATTGACCAGACGTATTCAATTGATGAGAGACCTGGAGAATGTGCTGGCCAGGGCAGCAGTCGAACATTTTCTGTATTCAGAAAGGCCTGTACAGGACCTGCAACATGTGGTCGTGCACTATCCTGCTGAAATGTAGGGTTTCGCAGGGATCGAATGAAGGGTAGAGCCACGGGTCGTAACACATCTGAAATGTAACGTCCACTGTTCGAACTGCCGTCAATGCGAACAAGAGATGACCGAGACGTATAATCAATGGCACCCCATACCATCACGCCGGGTGATACGCCAGTATAGCGATGACGAATACACGCTTCCAATGTGCGTTCACTGCGATGTCACCAAACACGGATGCCACCATCATGATGCTGTAAACAGAACCTGGACTCATCCGAAAAAATGACACTTTGCCATTCGTGCACCAAGGGTCGTCGTTGAGTACACCATCGCAGGCGCTCCTGTCTGTGATGCAGTGTCAAGAGTAACCGCAGCCATGGTCTACGAGCTGGTAGTCCATGCTGCTGCAAACGTCGTCGAACTGTTCGTGCACATGGTTGTTGTCCTGCAAACGTCCCCATCAGTTGACTCAGAGATCGAGACGTGGCTCCACGATTCGTTACAGCCGTGCGGATAAGATGCCTGTCATCTCGACTGATAGAGATACGAGGCCGTTGGGATCCAGTACGGCGTTCCGTATTACCCTCGTGAACCCACGGATTCCATATTCTGCTAACAGTCGTTGGATCTCGACCAACGCGAGCATCAACGTCGCGATACGATAAACCGCAATCGCGATAGGCTACAATCCGACCTTTATCAAAGTCGGAAACGTGATGGTACGCATTTCTCCTCCTTACACGACGCATCACAACAATGTTTCACCAGGCAACGCCGGTGAACTGCTGTTTGTGAATGAGAAATCGATAGGAACCTTTCCTCATGTCAGCACGTTGTAGGTGTCGCTACCGGCGCCAACCTTGTGTGAACGCTCTGAAAAGCTAATCATTTGCATATCACAGCATCTTCTTCCTGTCGGTTAAGTTTCGCGTCTGTAGCACGTCATCTTCGTGGTGTAGCAATTTTAATGGCCAGTAATGTATTATATTAATTTATAGTGCGTTTAGGAAACGCTTTTTTTAATACCAGTTACAGTAATGACTTACAGAATGTATTCGGCGAAGCGTTGTGGGTGTACATACACTGATTTTTCTGTAGTTATTTAAGTGTCTACTGGGTGCAATTTTATTGTTGAAAGGGTACCCTGGTGGGACTATATAATGATTGGGCCTGTAGGCAAAATGTAGTGTAGGAACAACATTTATATTTCCAAAACAGACATTATGCTAAACAAGTTCTTGATTAAATACCGTAAATAACTGACAGGCGATGTAAGACTGCACTGGACAAGGATCCTGGGTGGCAGAGAGAGTTTAACTAGTGGAGTGGGTCAAGTACTCTGGCTCTAAAAATGTGGATAACACGATCTGAATTGATCTGTCGCTGAGCAGACTTTGACTGATCAAATCTACTGAATTATCTCTACGTAGGTGCAGCTGAGAGCAAGTGGCGGTTGAGATCTGTACGCTCTGTCAATGACAGACCGGCAGTAGGTTACCCTGTTTGCTTCGTACGGTAATGTAACTTGCAGCTGGCGAGATGTGTGCGACGGTAGTAAGATGTGGAGGTGGCACCTGTGAATCGATCGCGACTACGAAAGAAATGCAAAAATATGACGATCTAGCGATCAGGCAGACGGATCGCAGTTTACTCTGTACCAGAGCCCTGAAATCATGGTAGATTTCAGTGTGTGACACACTGGTTCACTGGTCGTACCAAGGACCAATTTGGCTCGCTTATACGACAGAGCGCACAAGGATACCAAACGTCAAGTCAGGTAAACGAAAAACTAATAAGTGTGCCCTCGGCAAACGAGTATTATCATTCTTCCCTAATTTTACGTATTTCCATATTTTTACGCTTTTTCTACAATTTTACACATTTCATGCAACTACTCGAATTACGGCACATTGCATTGCGTCGCGTGGACCTCTTAATAATCTCAGCCACTGACAATGGTGCATTTTCTCGAATTAACTGTAGTTGTTAAGTCACCAATACATTACTATAATGCGATACATCATAGTAAAATTAATGTGTCTACATAGATACTGTACGTCTTGCACAGAGCTACAAAATACTCACATAGAGGTAGAGCAGACCAATAACTGAAAGTATCATCGCGAAAAGGTCTTCATTTCTTCTCCGTGAACTTTAATTCCTACTCCTAATTTTTCTTTGGGTTCCTGTACTGCTTGCTCAATATATAGACTGAATAATATCGGCGATAGGTTACAACCCTGTCTCACTCTCTTCTCAAACACTGATTATTTTTTATGTTCCAAGATTCTTATAACTGCCGTCTGGTTCTGTACAAATTATAAATAATGTTTTGCTCCGTGGATTTTACACCTGCTACCTTCAGAATTCCAAAGAGAGTATTACTCTCTAATATTGTCAGAAGCATTCTCTAAGCATACAAATGCTTTAAACGAAGGTTTGCCTTTCCTTAACCTATCTACCAAAATAAACGTAACGTAAGGATTACCTCGCGTGTTCCTACATTTCTCTGGAAAGCAAACTGATCTTCCCCGAGATCGGCTTATACCATTTTTCCAATCGTCTGTAAAGAATTTGTTATAGTATTCTGCAACCACAACTTATTAAACTTACAGTTCGCTAATTTTCACATCTGTCAGCGACTGTTCTCCTTTCAACTGGAATTATTAAGTCTGCCTCGCACAACTTCCACACTATGTGGAAGAGTTTCATCATGGCTAGCTCCCATAAGGCTATCAGTAGCTCCGACAGAATTTCGTCTACTCCATGGGTCTTATCCCACTTGGGTGTTGCAGTGCTCTGTCAATTTCTTCTCTCGATGACATAGGCTACCTCTTATCTCTTCTTGATCTAAGTTGTCTTGCATTTCTATAATATTACCTTCAAGTTTATCCCCGTTGTGTAGAACCCTTATATGCTACTTCCACCTTTAAGGTTTCCATTCTTTGCTTGGTACTGGTTTTCCATCTGAGCTCTTGATATCCACAAAGCTCAAACTTCCTGGCAGATTAAAACTGTGTGCCGGACCGAGACTCGAACTCGAGGAGAGCTTCTGTGAAGTTTGGAAAGTAGGAGACGAGGTACGGGCAGAAGTAAAGATGTGAGGACGGGGCGTGAGTCCTGCTTGGGTAGCTCAGATGGTAGAGCCCTTGTCCGCGATAGGCAAAGGTCCCGAGTTCGCGTCTCGGTTCGGCACACAGTTTCATCCTGCCAGGAAGTTTCATGTCAGCGCACACTCCGATTGCAGAGTATAAATCTCATTCTGGAAACGACCTCCAGGCTGTTGCTAAGTCACGTCTCCGCAATTTCCTATGTTCCAGGAGTGCTAATTGTGCGAGGTTCGCAGAAGAGATTCTGTGAAGTTTCGAACGTCGGAGACGATTTACTAACGGAAGTAAATATGTGAGGACGGGGCGTAAGTCGTGCTTTGGTAGCTCAGATGGTAGAGCACTTGCCACGATAGGTAAAGGCCCTGAGATCGAGTCTCGCTCCGGCACACAGCTTCAATGTGCCAGGAAGTTTCATGTCAGCGCACACTCCGCCTGCAAAGTGAAAATCTCATTCTGGAAACATCCTCCAGGCTGTGGCTAAGTCACGTCTCCGCAATTTCTTTTGTTGCTGGAGTGCTAATTGTGCGAGGTTCGCAGAAGAGATTCTGTGAAGTTTGGAACGTCGGAGACGATGTACTAACGGAAGTAAATGTGTGAGGACGAGGCGTAAGTCGTGCTTTGGTAGCTCAGATGGTAGAGCACTTGCCCACGATAGGTAAAGGTGCCGAGTTCGAGTCTCGGTCCGGCACACAGTTTCAATGTGCCAGGAAGTTTCATGTCAGCGCACACTCCGCCTGCAAAGTGAAAATCTCGTTCTGGAAACATCCTCCAGGCTGTGGCTAAGTCACGTCTCCGCAATTTCTTTTGTTGCTGGAGTGCTAATTGTGCGAGGTTCGCAGGAGAGCCTCTGTGAAGTTTGGAAGGTAGTAGACGAAGTACTGACGGAAGTAAAGGTGTGAGGACGGGGCGTAAGTCGTGCTTTGCTAGCTCAGATGGTAGAGCACTTGCCACGATAGGTAAAGGCCCTGAGATCGAGTCTCGCTCCGGCACACAGCTTCAATGTGCCAGGAAGTTTCATGTCAGCGCACACTCCGCCTGCAAAGTGAAAATCTCATTCTGGAAACATCCTCCAGGCTGTGGCTAAGTCACGTCTCCGCAATTTCTTTTGTTGCTGGAGTGCTAATTGTGCGAGGTTCGCAGAAGAGATTCTGTGAAGTTTGGAACGTCGGAGACGATGTACTAACGGAAGTAAATGTGTGAGGACGAGGCGTAAGTCGTGCTTTGGTAGCTCAGATGGTAGAGCACTTGCCCACGATAGGTAAAGGTGCCGAGTTCGAGTCTCGGTCCGGCACACAGTTTCAATGTGCCAGGAAGTTTCATGTCAGCGCACACTCCGCCTGCAAAGTGAAAATCTCGTTCTGGAAACATCCTCCAGGCTGTGGCTAAGTCACGTCTCCGCAATTTCTTTTGTTGCTGGAGTGCTAATTGTGCGAGGTTCGCAGGAGAGCCTCTGTGAAGTTTGGAAGGTAGTAGACGAAGTACTGACGGAAGTAAAGGTGTGAGGACGGGGCGTAAGTCGTGCTTTGCTAGCTCAGATGGTAGAGCACTTGCCACGATAGGTAAAGGCCCTGAGATCGAGTCTCGCTCCGGCACACAGCTTCAATGTGCCAGGAAGTTTCATGTCAGCGCACACTCCGCCTGCAAAGTGAAAATCTCATTCTGGAAACATCCTCCAGGCTGTGGCTAAGTCACGTCTCCGCAATTTCTTTTGTTGCTGGAGTGCTAATTGTGCGAGGTTCGCAGAAGAGATTCTGTGAAGTTTGGAACGTCGGAGACGATGTACTAACGGAAGTAAATGTGTGAGGACGAGGCGTAAGTCGTGCTTTGGTAGCTCAGATGGTAGAGCACTTGCCCACGATAGGTAAAGGTGCCGAGTTCGAGTCTCGGTCCGGCACACAGTTTCAATGTGCCAGGAAGTTTCATGTCAGCGCACACTCCGCCTGCAAAGTGAAAATCTCGTTCTGGAAACATCCTCCAGGCTGTGGCTAAGTCACGTCTCCGCAATTTCTTTTGTTGCTGGAGTGCTAATTGTGCGAGGTTCGCAGGAGAGCCTCTGTGAAGTTTGGAAGGTAGTAGACGAAGTACTGACGGAAGTAAAGGTGTGAGGACGGGGCGTAAGTCGTGCTTTGCTAGCTCAGATGGTAGAGCACTTGCCACGATAGGTAAAGGCCCTGAGATCGA
This sequence comes from Schistocerca americana, assembly GCF_021461395.2. Classification (NCBI taxonomy): domain Eukaryota; kingdom Metazoa; phylum Arthropoda; class Insecta; order Orthoptera; family Acrididae; genus Schistocerca; species Schistocerca americana. Next base: position 601,090,797 of record NC_060123.1, on the reverse strand, counting down.
GTCTCGCTCCGGCACACAGCTTCAATGTGCCAGGAAGTTTCATGTCAGCGCACACTCCGCCTGCAAAGTGAAAATCTCATTCTGGAAACATCCTCCAGGCTGTGGCTAAGTCACGTCTCCGCAATTTCTTTTGTTGCTGGAGTGCTAATTGTGCGAGGTTCGCAGGAGAGCCTCTGTGAAGTTTGGAAGGTAGTAGACGAAGTACTGACGGAAGTAAATGTGTGAGGACGAGGCGTAAGTCGTGCTTTGGTAGCTCAGATGGTAGAGCACTTGCCCACGATAGGTAAAGGTGCCGAGTTCGAGTCTCGGTCCGGCACACAGTTTCAATGTGCCAGGAAGTTTCATGTCAGCGCACACTCCGCCTGCAAAGTGAAAATCTCGTTCTGGAAACATCCTCCAGGCTGTGGCTAAGTCACGTCTCCGCAATTTCTTTTGTTGCTGGAGTGCTAATTGTGCGAGGTTCGCAGGAGAGCCTCTGTGAAGTTTGGAAGGTAGTAGACGAAGTACTGGGGGAAGTAAAGGTGTGAGGACGGGGCGTGAGTCGTGCATTGGTAGCTCAGATGGTAGAGCACTTTCCCACGATAGGTAAAGGTCGCGAGTTCGACTCTCGGTCGGGCACACAGCTCCAATCTGCCAGGAAGTTTCATGTCAGCGCACCCTCCGCCCGCAAAGTGAAAATCTCATTCTGGAAACATCCTCCAGGCTGTGGCTAAGTCACGTCTAGGCAATTTCCTATGTTCCAGGAGTGCTAATTGTGCGAGGTTCGCAGGAGAGCCTCTGTGAAGTTTGGAAGGTAGTAGACGAAGTACTGGGGGAAGTAAAGGTGTGAGGACGGGGCGTGAGTCGTGCATTGGTAGCTCAGATGGTAGAGCACTTTCCCACGATAGGTAAAGGTCGCGAGTTCGACTCTCGGTCGGGCACACAGCTTCAATCTGCCAGGAAGTTTCGTGTCAGCGCACCCTCCGCCCGCAAAGTGAAAATCTCATTCTGGAAACATCCTCCAGGCTGTGGCTAAGTCACGTCTAGGCAATTTCCTATGTTCCAGGAGTGCTAATTGTGCGAGGATCGCAGAAGAGATTCTGTGAAGTTTGGAACGTCGGAGACGATGTACTAACGGAAGTAAATGTGTGAGGACGAGGCGTAAGTCGTGCTTTGGTAGCTCAGATGGTAGAGCACTTGCCCACGATAGGTAAAGGTCCCGAGATCGAGTCTCGCTCCGGCACACAGTTTCAATCTGCCAGGAAGTTTCATGTCAGCGCACACTCCGCCCGCAAAGTGAAAATCTCATTCTGGAAACATCCTCCAGGCTGTGGCTAAGTCACGTCTAGGCAATTTCCTATGTTCCAGGAGTGCTAATTGTGCGAGGTTCGCAGGAGAGCCTCTGTGAAGTTTGGAAGGTAGTAGACGAAGTACTGGGGGAAGTAAAGGTGTGAGGACGGGGCGTGAGTCGTGCATTGGTAGCTCAGATGGTAGAGCACTTTCCCACGATAGGTAAAGGTCGCGAGTTCGACTCTCGGTCGGGCACACAGCTTCAATCTGCCAGGAAGTTTCGTGTCAGCGCACCCTCCGCCCGCAAAGTGAAAATCTCATTCTGGAAACATCCTCCAGGCTGTGGCTAAGTCACGTCTAGGCAATTTCCTATGTTCCAGGAGTGCTAATTGTGCGAGGTTCGCAGGAGAGCCTCTGTGAAGTTTGGAAGGTAGTAGACGAAGTACTGGGGGAAGTAAAGGTGTGAGGACGGGGCGTGAGTCGTGCATTGGTAGCTCAGATGGTAGAGCACTTTCCCACGATAGGTAAAGGTCGCGAGTTCGACTCTCGGTCGGGCACACAGCTTCAATCTGCCAGGAAGTTTCGTGTCAGCGCACCCTCCGCCCGCAAAGTGAAAATCTCATTCTGGAAACATCCTCCAGGCTGTGGCTAAGTCACGTCTAGGCAATTTCCTATGTTCCAGGAGTGCTAATTGTGCGAGGTTCGCAGGAGAGCCTCTGTGAAGTTTGGAAGGTAGTAGACGAAGTACTGGGGGAAGTAAAGGTGTGAGGACGGGGCGTGAGTCGTGCATTGGTAGCTCAGATGGTAGAGCACTTTCCCACGATAGGTAAAGGTCGCGAGTTCGACTCTCGGTCGGGCACACAGCTTCAATCTGCCAGGAAGTTTCGTGTCAGCGCACCCTCCGCCCGCAAAGTGAAAATCTCATTCTGGAAACATCCTCCAGGCTGTGGCTAAGTCACGTCTAGGCAATTTCCTATGTTCCAGGAGTGCTAATTGTGCGAGGTTCGCAGGAGAGCCTCTGTGAAGTTTGGAAGGTAGTAGACGAAGTACTGGGGGAAGTAAAGGTGTGAGGACGGGGCGTGAGTCGTGCATTGGTAGCTCAGATGGTAGAGCACTTTCCCACGATAGGTAAAGGTCGCGAGTTCGACTCTCGGTCGGGCACACAGCTTCAATCTGCCAGGAAGTTTCGTGTCAGCGCACCCTCCGCCCGCAAAGTGAAAATCTCATTCTGGAAACATCCTCCAGGCTGTGGCTAAGTCACGTCTAGGCAATTTCCTATGTTCCAGGAGTGCTAATTGTGCGAGGTTCGCAGGAGAGCCTCTGTGAAGTTTGGAAGGTAGTAGACGAAGTACTGGGGGAAGTAAAGGTGTGAGGACGGGGCGTGAGTCGTGCATTGGTAGCTCAGATGGTAGAGCACTTTCCCACGATAGGTAAAGGTCGCGAGTTCGACTCTCGGTCGGGCACACAGCTTCAATCTGCCAGGAAGTTTCGTGTCAGCGCACCCTCCGCCCGCAAAGTGAAAATCTCATTCTGGAAACATCCTCCAGGCTGTGGCTAAGTCACGTCTAGGCAATTTCCTATGTTCCAGGAGTGCTAATTGTGCGAGGTTCGCAGGAGAGCCTCTGTGAAGTTTGGAAGGTAGTAGACGAAGTACTGGGGGAAGTAAAGGTGTGAGGACGGGGCGTGAGTCGTGCATTGGTAGCTCAGATGGTAGAGCACTTTCCCACGATAGGTAAAGGTCGCGAGTTCGACTCTCGGTCGGGCACACAGCTTCAATCTGCCAGGAAGTTTCGTGTCAGCGCACCCTCCGCCCGCAAAGTGAAAATCTCATTCTGGAAACATCCTCCAGGCTGTGGCTAAGTCACGTCTAGGCAATTTCCTATGTTCCAGGAGTGCTAATTGTGCGAGGTTCGCAGGAGAGCCTCTGTGAAGTTTGGAAGGTAGTAGACGAAGTACTGGGGGAAGTAAAGGTGTGAGGACGGGGCGTGAGTCGTGCATTGGTAGCTCAGATGGTAGAGCACTTTCCCACGATAGGTAAAGGTCGCGAGTTCGACTCTCGGTCGGGCACACAGCTTCAATCTGCCAGGAAGTTTCGTGTCAGCGCACCCTCCGCCCGCAAAGTGAAAATCTCATTCTGGAAACATCCTCCAGGCTGTGGCTAAGTCACGTCTAGGCAATTTCCTATGTTCCAGGAGTGCTAATTGTGCGAGGTTCGCAGGAGAGCCTCTGTGAAGTTTGGAAGGTAGTAGACGAAGTACTGGGGGAAGTAAAGGTGTGAGGACGGGGCGTGAGTCGTGCATTGGTAGCTCAGATGGTAGAGCACTTTCCCACGATAGGTAAAGGTCGCGAGTTCGACTCTCGGTCGGGCACACAGCTTCAATCTGCCAGGAAGTTTCGTGTCAGCGCACCCTCCGCCCGCAAAGTGAAAATCTCATTCTGGAAACATCCTCCAGGCTGTGGCTAAGTCACGTCTAGGCAATTTCCTATGTTCCAGGAGTGCTAATTGTGCGAGGTTCGCAGGAGAGCCTCTGTGAAGTTTGGAAGGTAGTAGACGAAGTACTGGGGGAAGTAAAGGTGTGAGGACGGGGCGTGAGTCGTGCATTGGTAGCTCAGATGGTAGAGCACTTTCCCACGATAGGTAAAGGTCGCGAGTTCGACTCTCGGTCGGGCACACAGCTCCAATCTGCCAGGAAGTTTCATGTCAGCGCACCCTCCGCCCGCAAAGTGAAAATCTCATTCTGGAAACATCCTCCAGGCTGTGGCTAAGTCACGTCTAGGCAATTTCCTATGTTCCAGGAGTGCTAATTGTGCGAGGTTCGCAGGAGAGCCTCTGTGAAGTTTGGAAGGTAGTAGACGAAGTACTGGGGGAAGTAAAGGTGTGAGGACGGGGCGTGAGTCGTGCATTGGTAGCTCAGATGGTAGAGCACTTTCCCACGATAGGTAAAGGTCGCGAGTTCGACTCTCGGTCGGGCACACAGCTTCAATCTGCCAGGAAGTTTCGTGTCAGCGCACCCTCCGCCCGCAAAGTGAAAATCTCATTCTGGAAACATCCTCCAGGCTGTGGCTAAGTCACGTCTAGGCAATTTCCTATGTTCCAGGAGTGCTAATTGTGCGAGGTTCGCAGGAGAGCCTCTGTGAAGTTTGGAAGGTAGTAGACGAAGTACTGGGGGAAGTAAAGGTGTGAGGACGGGGCGTGAGTCGTGCATTGGTAGCTCAGATGGTAGAGCACTTTCCCACGATAGGTAAAGGTCGCGAGTTCGACTCTCGGTCGGGCACACAGCTTCAATCTGCCAGGAAGTTTCGTGTCAGCGCACCCTCCGCCCGCAAAGTGAAAATCTCATTCTGGAAACATCCTCCAGGCTGTGGCTAAGTCACGTCTAGGCAATTTCCTATGTTCCAGGAGTGCTAATTGTGCGAGGTTCGCAGGAGAGCCTCTGTGAAGTTTGGAAGGTAGTAGACGAAGTACTGGGGGAAGTAAAGGTGTGAGGACGGGGCGTGAGTCGTGCATTGGTAGCTCAGATGGTAGAGCACTTTCCCACGATAGGTAAAGGTCGCGAGTTCGACTCTCGGTCGGGCACACAGCTTCAATCTGCCAGGAAGTTTCGTGTCAGCGCACCCTCCGCCCGCAAAGTGAAAATCTCATTCTGGAAACATCCTCCAGGCTGTGGCTAAGTCACGTCTAGGCAATTTCCTATGTTCCAGGAGTGCTAATTGTGCGAGGTTCGCAGGAGAGCCTCTGTGAAGTTTGGAAGGTAGTAGACGAAGTACTGGGGGAAGTAAAGGTGTGAGGACGGGGCGTGAGTCGTGCATTGGTAGCTCAGATGGTAGAGCACTTTCCCACGATAGGTAAAGGTCGCGAGTTCGACTCTCGGTCGGGCACACAGCTTCAATCTGCCAGGAAGTTTCGTGTCAGCGCACCCTCCGCCCGCAAAGTGAAAATCTCATTCTGGAAACATCCTCCAGGCTGTGGCTAAGTCACGTCTAGGCAATTTCCTATGTTCCAGGAGTGCTAATTGTGCGAGGTTCGCAGGAGAGCCTCTGTGAAGTTTGGAAGGTAGTAGACGAAGTACTGGGGGAAGTAAAGGTGTGAGGACGGGGCGTGAGTCGTGCATTGGTAGCTCAGATGGTAGAGCACTTTCCCACGATAGGTAAAGGTCGCGAGTTCGACTCTCGGTCGGGCACACAGCTTCAATCTGCCAGGAAGTTTCGTGTCAGCGCACCCTCCGCCCGCAAAGTGAAAATCTCATTCTGGAAACATCCTCCAGGCTGTGGCTAAGTCACGTCTAGGCAATTTCCTATGTTCCAGGAGTGCTAATTGTGCGAGGTTCGCAGGAGAGCCTCTGTGAAGTTTGGAAGGTAGTAGACGAAGTACTGGGGGAAGTAAAGGTGTGAGGACGGGGCGTGAGTCGTGCATTGGTAGCTCAGATGGTAGAGCACTTTCCCACGATAGGTAAAGGTCGCGAGTTCGACTCTCGGTCGGGCACACAGCTCCAATCTGCCAGGAAGTTTCATGTCAGCGCACCCTCCGCCCGCAAAGTGAAAATCTCATTCTGGAAACATCCTCCAGGCTGTGGCTAAGTCACGTCTAGGCAATTTCCTATGTTCCAGGAGTGCTAATTGTGCGAGGTTCGCAGGAGAGCCTCTGTGAAGTTTGGAAGGTAGTAGACGAAGTACTGGGGGAAGTAAAGGTGTGAGGACGGGGCGTGAGTCGTGCATTGGTAGCTCAGATGGTAGAGCACTTTCCCACGATAGGTAAAGGTCGCGAGTTCGACTCTCGGTCGGGCACACAGCTTCAATCTGCCAGGAAGTTTCGTGTCAGCGCACCCTCCGCCCGCAAAGTGAAAATCTCATTCTGGAAACATCCTCCAGGCTGTGGCTAAGTCACGTCTAGGCAATTTCCTATGTTCCAGGAGTGCTAATTGTGCGAGGTTCGCAGGAGAGCCTCTGTGAAGTTTGGAAGGTAGTAGACGAAGTACTGGGGGAAGTAAAGGTGTGAGGACGGGGCGTGAGTCGTGCATTGGTAGCTCAGATGGTAGAGCACTTTCCCACGATAGGTAAAGGTCGCGAGTTCGACTCTCGGTCGGGCACACAGCTTCAATCTGCCAGGAAGTTTCGTGTCAGCGCACCCTCCGCCCGCAAAGTGAAAATCTCATTCTGGAAACATCCTCCAGGCTGTGGCTAAGTCACGTCTAGGCAATTTCCTATGTTCCAGGAGTGCTAATTGTGCGAGGTTCGCAGGAGAGCCTCTGTGAAGTTTGGAAGGTAGTAGACGAAGTACTGGGGGAAGTAAAGGTGTGAGGACGGGGCGTGAGTCGTGCATTGGTAGCTCAGATGGTAGAGCACTTTCCCACGATAGGTAAAGGTCGCGAGTTCGACTCTCGGTCGGGCACACAGCTTCAATCTGCCAGGAAGTTTCGTGTCAGCGCACCCTCCGCCCGCAAAGTGAAAATCTCATTCTGGAAACATCCTCCAGGCTGTGGCTAAGTCACGTCTAGGCAATTTCCTATGTTCCAGGAGTGCTAATTGTGCGAGGTTCGCAGGAGAGCCTCTGTGAAGTTTGGAAGGTAGTAGACGAAGTACTGGGGGAAGTAAAGGTGTGAGGACGGGGCGTGAGTCGTGCATTGGTAGCTCAGATGGTAGAGCACTTTCCCACGATAGGTAAAGGTCGCGAGTTCGACTCTCGGTCGGGCACACAGCTTCAATCTGCCAGGAAGTTTCGTGTCAGCGCACCCTCCGCCCGCAAAGTGAAAATCTCATTCTGGAAACATCCTCCAGGCTGTGGCTAAGTCACGTCTAGGCAATTTCCTATGTTCCAGGAGTGCTAATTGTGCGAGGTTCGCAGGAGAGCCTCTGTGAAGTTTGGAAGGTAGTAGACGAAGTACTGGGGGAAGTAAAGGTGTGAGGACGGGGCGTGAGTCGTGCATTGGTAGCTCAGATGGTAGAGCACTTTCCCACGATAGGTAAAGGTCGCGAGTTCGACTCTCGGTCGGGCACACAGCTTCAATCTGCCAGGAAGTTTCGTGTCAGCGCACCCTCCGCCCGCAAAGTGAAAATCTCATTCTGGAAACATCCTCCAGGCTGTGGCTAAGTCACGTCTAGGCAATTTCCTATGTTCCAGGAGTGCTAATTGTGCGAGGTTCGCAGGAGAGCCTCTGTGAAGTTTGGAAGGTAGTAGACGAAGTACTGGGGGAAGTAAAGGTGTGAGGACGGGGCGTGAGTCGTGCATTGGTAGCTCAGATGGTAGAGCACTTTCCCACGATAGGTAAAGGTCGCGAGTTCGACTCTCGGTCGGGCACACAGCTCCAATCTGCCAGGAAGTTTCGTGTCAGCGCACCCTCCGCCCGCAAAGTGAAAATCTCATTCTGGAAACATCCTCCAGGCTGTGGCTAAGTCACGTCTAGGCAATTTCCTATGTTCCAGGAGTGCTAATTGTGCGAGGTTCGCAGGAGAGCCTCTGTGAAGTTTGGAAGGTAGTAGACGAAGTACTGGGGGAAGTAAAGGTGTGAGGACGGGGCGTGAGTCGTGCATTGGTAGCTCAGATGGTAGAGCACTTTCCCACGATAGGTAAAGGTCGCGAGTTCGACTCTCGGTCGGGCACACAGCTTCAATCTGCCAGGAAGTTTCGTGTCAGCGCACCCTCCGCCCGCAAAGTGAAAATCTCATTCTGGAAACATCCTCCAGGCTGTGGCTAAGTCACGTCTAGGCAATTTCCTATGTTCCAGGAGTGCTAATTGTGCGAGGTTCGCAGGAGAGCCTCTGTGAAGTTTGGAAGGTAGTAGACGAAGTACTGGGGGAAGTAAAGGTGTGAGGACGGGGCGTGAGTCGTGCATTGGTAGCTCAGATGGTAGAGCACTTTCCCACGATAGGTAAAGGTCGCGAGTTCGACTCTCGGTCGGGCACACAGCTTCAATCTGCCAGGAAGTTTCGTGTCAGCGCACCCTCCGCCCGCAAAGTGAAAATCTCATTCTGGAAACATCCTCCAGGCTGTGGCTAAGTCACGTCTAGGCAATTTCCTATGTTCCAGGAGTGCTAATTGTGCGAGGTTCGCAGGAGAGCCTCTGTGAAGTTTGGAAGGTAGTAGACGAAGTACTGGGGGAAGTAAAGGTGTGAGGACGGGGCGTGAGTCGTGCATTGGTAGCTCAGATGGTAGAGCACTTTCCCACGATAGGTAAAGGTCGCGAGTTCGACTCTCGGTCGGGCACACAGCTTCAATCTGCCAGGAAGTTTCGTGTCAGCGCACCCTCCGCCCGCAAAGTGAAAATCTCATTCTGGAAACATCCTCCAGGCTGTGGCTAAGTCACGTCTAGGCAATTTCCTATGTTCCAGGAGTGCTAATTGTGCGAGGTTCGCAGGAGAGCCTCTGTGAAGTTTGGAAGGTAGTAGACGAAGTACTGGGGGAAGTAAAGGTGTGAGGACGGGGCGTGAGTCGTGCATTGGTAGCTCAGATGGTAGAGCACTTTCCCACGATAGGTAAAGGTCGCGAGTTCGACTCTCGGTCGGGCACACAGCTTCAATCTGCCAGGAAGTTTCGTGTCAGCGCACCCTCCGCCCGCAAAGTGAAAATCTCATTCTGGAAACATCCTCCAGGCTGTGGCTAAGTCACGTCTAGGCAATTTCCTATGTTCCAGGAGTGCTAATTGTGCGAGGTTCGCAGGAGAGCCTCTGTGAAGTTTGGAAGGTAGTAGACGAAGTACTGGGGGAAGTAAAGGTGTGAGGACGGGGCGTGAGTCGTGCATTGGTAGCTCAGATGGTAGAGCACTTTCCCACGATAGGTAAAGGTCGCGAGTTCGACTCTCGGTCGGGCACACAGCTTCAATCTGCCAGGAAGTTTCGTGTCAGCGCACCCTCCGCCCGCAAAGTGAAAATCTCATTCTGGAAACATCCTCCAGGCTGTGGCTAAGTCACGTCTAGGCAATTTCCTATGTTCCAGGAGTGCTAATTGTGCGAGGTTCGCAGGAGAGCCTCTGTGAAGTTTGGAAGGTAGTAGACGAAGTACTGGGGGAAGTAAAGGTGTGAGGACGGGGCGTGAGTCGTGCATTGGTAGCTCAGATGGTAGAGCACTTTCCCACGATAGGTAAAGGTCGCGAGTTCGACTCTCGGTCGGGCACACAGCTTCAATCTGCCAGGAAGTTTCGTGTCAGCGCACCCTCCGCCCGCAAAGTGAAAATCTCATTCTGGAAACATCCTCCAGGCTGTGGCTAAGTCACGTCTAGGCAATTTCCTATGTTCCAGGAGTGCTAATTGTGCGAGGTTCGCAGGAGAGCCTCTGTGAAGTTTGGAAGGTAGTAGACGAAGTACTGGGGGAAGTAAAGGTGTGAGGACGGGGCGTGAGTCGTGCATTGGTAGCTCAGATGGTAGAGCACTTTCCCACGATAGGTAAAGGTCGCGAGTTCGACTCTCGGTCGGGCACACAGCTTCAATCTGCCAGGAAGTTTCGTGTCAGCGCACCCTCCGCCCGCAAAGTGAAAATCTCATTCTGGAAACATCCTCCAGGCTGTGGCTAAGTCACGTCTAGGCAATTTCCTATGTTCCAGGAGTGCTAATTGTGCGAGGTTCGCAGGAGAGCCTCTGTGAAGTTTGGAAGGTAGTAGACGAAGTACTGGGGGAAGTAAAGGTGTGAGGACGGGGCGTGAGTCGTGCATTGGTAGCTCAGATGGTAGAGCACTTTCCCACGATAGGTAAAGGTCGCGAGTTCGACTCTCGGTCGGGCACACAGCTTCAATCTGCCAGGAAGTTTCGTGTCAGCGCACCCTCCGCCCGCAAAGTGAAAATCTCATTCTGGAAACATCCTCCAGGCTGTGGCTAAGTCACGTCTAGGCAATTTCCTATGTTCCAGGAGTGCTAATTGTGCGAGGTTCGCAGGAGAGCCTCTGTGAAGTTTGGAAGGTAGTAGACGAAGTACTGGGGGAAGTAAAGGTGTGAGGACGGGGCGTGAGTCGTGCATTGGTAGCTCAGATGGTAGAGCACTTTCCCACGATAGGTAAAGGTCGCGAGTTCGACTCTCGGTCGGGCACACAGCTTCAATCTGCCAGGAAGTTTCGTGTCAGCGCACCCTCCGCCCGCAAAGTGAAAATCTCATTCTGGAAACATCCTCCAGGCTGTGGCTAAGTCACGTCTAGGCAATTTCCTATGTTCCAGGAGTGCTAATTGTGCGAGGTTCGCAGGAGAGCCTCTGTGAAGTTTGGAAGGTAGTAGACGAAGTACTGGGGGAAGTAAAGGTGTGAGGACGGGGCGTGAGTCGTGCATTGGTAGCTCAGATGGTAGAGCACTTTCCCACGATAGGTAAAGGTCGCGAGTTCGACTCTCGGTCGGGCACACAGCTTCAATCTGCCAGGAAGTTTCGTGTCAGCGCACCCTCCGCCCGCAAAGTGAAAATCTCATTCTGGAAACATCCTCCAGGCTGTGGCTAAGTCACGTCTAGGCAATTTCCTATGTTCCAGGAGTGCTAATTGTGCGAGGTTCGCAGGAGAGCCTCTGTGAAGTTTGGAAGGTAGTAGACGAAGTACTGGGGGAAGTAAAGGTGTGAGGACGGGGCGTGAGTCGTGCATTGGTAGCTCAGATGGTAGAGCACTTTCCCACGATAGGTAAAGGTCGCGAGTTCGACTCTCGGTCGGGCACACAGCTTCAATCTGCCAGGAAGTTTCGTGTCAGCGCACCCTCCGCCCGCAAAGTGAAAATCTCATTCTGGAAACATCCTCCAGGCTGTGGCTAAGTCACGTCTAGGCAATTTCCTATGTTCCAGGAGTGCTAATTGTGCGAGGTTCGCAGGAGAGCCTCTGTGAAGTTTGGAAGGTAGTAGACGAAGTACTGGGGGAAGTAAAGGTGTGAGGACGGGGCGTGAGTCGTGCATTGGTAGCTCAGATGGTAGAGCACTTTCCCACGATAGGTAAAGGTCGCGAGTTCGACTCTCGGTCGGGCACACAGCTTCAATCTGCCAGGAAGTTTCGTGTCAGCGCACCCTCCGCCCGCAAAGTGAAAATCTCATTCTGGAAACATCCTCCAGGCTGTGGCTAAGTCACGTCTAGGCAATTTCCTATGTTCCAGGAGTGCTAATTGTGCGAGGTTCGCAGGAGAGCCTCTGTGAAGTTTGGAAGGTAGTAGACGAAGTACTGGGGGAAGTAAAGGTGTGAGGACGGGGCGTGAGTCGTGCATTGGTAGCTCAGATGGTAGAGCACTTTCCCACGATAGGTAAAGGTCGCGAGTTCGACTCTCGGTCGGGCACACAGCTTCAATCTGCCAGGAAGTTTCGTGTCAGCGCACCCTCCGCCCGCAAAGTGAAAATCTCATTCTGGAAACATCCTCCAGGCTGTGGCTAAGTCACGTCTAGGCAATTTCCTATGTTCCAGGAGTGCTAATTGTGCGAGGTTCGCAGGAGAGCCTCTGTGAAGTTTGGAAGGTAGTAGACGAAGTACTGGGGGAAGTAAAGGTGTGAGGACGGGGCGTGAGTCGTGCATTGGTAGCTCAGATGGTAGAGCACTTTCCCACGATAGGTAAAGGTCGCGAGTTCGACTCTCGGTCGGGCACACAGCTTCAATCTGCCAGGAAGTTTCGTGTCAGCGCACCCTCCGCCCGCAAAGTGAAAATCTCATTCTGGAAACATCCTCCAGGCTGTGGCTAAGTCACGTCTAGGCAATTTCCTATGTTCCAGGAGTGCTAATTGTGCGAGGTTCGCAGGAGAGCCTCTGTGAAGTTTGGAAGGTAGTAGACGAAGTACTGGGGGAAGTAAAGGTGTGAGGACGGGGCGTGAGTCGTGCATTGGTAGCTCAGATGGTAGAGCACTTTCCCACGATAGGTAAAGGTCGCGAGTTCGACTCTCGGTCGGGCACACAGCTTCAATCTGCCAGGAAGTTTCGTGTCAGCGCACCCTCCGCCCGCAAAGTGAAAATCTCATTCTGGAAACATCCTCCAGGCTGTGGCTAAGTCACGTCTAGGCAATTTCCTATGTTCCAGGAGTGCTAATTGTGCGAGGTTCGCAGGAGAGCCTCTGTGAAGTTTGGAAGGTAGTAGACGAAGTACTGGGGGAAGTAAAGGTGTGAGGACGGGGCGTGAGTCGTGCATTGGTAGCTCAGATGGTAGAGCACTTTCCCACGATAGGTAAAGGTCGCGAGTTCGACTCTCGGTCGGGCACACAGCTTCAATCTGCCAGGAAGTTTCGTGTCAGCGCACCCTCCGCCCGCAAAGTGAAAATCTCATTCTGGAAACATCCTCCAGGCTGTGGCTAAGTCACGTCTAGGCAATTTCCTATGTTCCAGGAGTGCTAATTGTGCGAGGTTCGCAGGAGAGCCTCTGTGAAGTTTGGAAGGTAGTAGACGAAGTACTGGGGGAAGTAAAGGTGTGAGGACGGGGCGTGAGTCGTGCATTGGTAGCTCAGATGGTAGAGCACTTTCCCACGATAGGTAAAGGTCGCGAGTTCGACTCTCGGTCGGGCACACAGCTTCAATCTGCCAGGAAGTTTCGTGTCAGCGCACCCTCCGCCCGCAAAGTGAAAATCTCATTCTGGAAACATCCTCCAGGCTGTGGCTAAGTCACGTCTAGGCAATTTCCTATGTTCCAGGAGTGCTAATTGTGCGAGGTTCGCAGGAGAGCCTCTGTGAAGTTTGGAAGGTAGTAGACGAAGTACTGGGGGAAGTAAAGGTGTGAGGACGGGGCGTGAGTCGTGCATTGGTAGCTCAGATGGTAGAGCACTTTCCCACGATAGGTAAAGGTCGCGAGTTCGACTCTCGGTCGGGCACACAGCTCCAATCTGCCAGGAAGTTTCATGTCAGCGCACCCTCCGCCCGCAAAGTGAAAATCTCATTCTGGAAACATCCTCCAGGCTGTGGCTAAGTCACGTCTAGGCAATTTCCTATGTTCCAGGAGTGCTAATTGTGCGAGGTTCGCAGGAGAGCCTCTGTGAAGTTTGGAAGGTAGTAGACGAAGTACTGGGGGAAGTAAAGGTGTGAGGACGGGGCGTGAGTCGTGCATTGGTAGCTCAGATGGTAGAGCACTTTCCCACGATAGGTAAAGGTCGCGAGTTCGACTCTCGGTCGGGCACACAGCTTCAATCTGCCAGGAAGTTTCGTGTCAGCGCACCCTCCGCCCGCAAAGTGAAAATCTCATTCTGGAAACATCCTCCAGGCTGTGGCTAAGTCACGTCTAGGCAATTTCCTATGTTCCAGGAGTGCTAATTGTGCGAGGTTCGCAGGAGAGCCTCTGTGAAGTTTGGAAGGTAGTAGACGAAGTACTGGGGGAAGTAAAGGTGTGAGGACGGGGCGTGAGTCGTGCATTGGTAGCTCAGATGGTAGAGCACTTTCCCACGATAGGTAAAGGTCGCGAGTTCGACTCTCGGTCGGGCACACAGCTTCAATCTGCCAGGAAGTTTCGTGTCAGCGCACCCTCCGCCCGCAAAGTGAAAATCTCATTCTGGAAACATCCTCCAGGCTGTGGCTAAGTCACGTCTAGGCAATTTCCTATGTTCCAGGAGTGCTAATTGTGCGAGGTTCGCAGGAGAGCCTCTGTGAAGTTTGGAAGGTAGTAGACGAAGTACTGGGGGAAGTAAAGGTGTGAGGACGGGGCGTGAGTCGTGCATTGGTAGCTCAGATGGTAGAGCACTTTCCCACGATAGGTAAAGGTCGCGAGTTCGACTCTCGGTCGGGCACACAGCTTCAATCTGCCAGGAAGTTTCGTGTCAGCGCACCCTCCGCCCGCAAAGTGAAAATCTCATTCTGGAAACATCCTCCAGGCTGTGGCTAAGTCACGTCTAGGCAATTTCCTATGTTCCAGGAGTGCTAATTGTGCGAGGTTCGCAGGAGAGCCTCTGTGAAGTTTGGAAGGTAGTAGACGAAGTACTGGGGGAAGTAAAGGTGTGAGGACGGGGCGTGAGTCGTGCATTGGTAGCTCAGATGGTAGAGCACTTCCCACGATAGGTAAAGGTCGCGAGTTCGACTCTCGGTCGGGCACACAGCTTCAATCTGCCAGGAAGTTTCGTGTCAGCGCACCCTCCGCCCGCAAAGTGAAAATCTCATTCTGGAAACATCCTCCAGGCTGTGGCTAAGTCACGTCTAGGCAATTTCCTATGTTCCAGGAGTGCTAATTGTGCGAGGTTCGCAGGAGAGCCTCTGTGAAGTTTGGAAGGTAGTAGACGAAGTACTGGGGGAAGTAAAGGTGTGAGGACGGGGCGTGAGTCGTGCATTGGTAGCTCAGATGGTAGAGCACTTTCCCACGATAGGTAAAGGTCGCGAGTTCGACTCTCGGTCGGGCACACAGCTCCAATCTGCCAGGAAGTTTCATGTCAGCGCACCCTCCGCCCGCAAAGTGAAAATCTCATTCTGGAAACATCCTCCAGGCTGTGGCTAAGTCACGTCTAGGCAATTTCCTATGTTCCAGGAGTGCTAATTGTGCGAGGTTCGCAGGAGAGCCTCTGTGAAGTTTGGAAGGTAGTAGACGAAGTACTGGGGGAAGTAAAGGTGTGAGGACGGGGCGTGAGTCGTGCATTGGTAGCTCAGATGGTAGAGCACTTTCCCACGATAGGTAAAGGTCGCGAGTTCGACTCTCGGTCGGGCACACAGCTTCAATCTGCCAGGAAGTTTCGTGTCAGCGCACCCTCCGCCCGCAAAGTGAAAATCTCATTCTGGAAACATCCTCCAGGCTGTGGCTAAGTCACGTCTAGGCAATTTCCTATGTTCCAGGAGTGCTAATTGTGCGAGGTTCGCAGGAGAGCCTCTGTGAAGTTTGGAAGGTAGTAGACGAAGTACTGGGGGAAGTAAAGGTGTGAGGACGGGGCGTGAGTCGTGCATTGGTAGCTCAGATGGTAGAGCACTTTCCCACGATAGGTAAAGGTCGCGAGTTCGACTCTCGGTCGGGCACACAGCTTCAATCTGCCAGGAAGTTTCGTGTCAGCGCACCCTCCGCCCGCAAAGTGAAAATCTCATTCTGGAAACATCCTCCAGGCTGTGGCTAAGTCACGTCTAGGCAATTTCCTATGTTCCAGGAGTGCTAATTGTGCGAGGTTCGCAGGAGAGCCTCTGTGAAGTTTGGAAGGTAGTAGACGAAGTACTGGGGGAAGTAAAGTGTGAGGACGGGGCGTGAGTCGTGCATTGGTAGCTCAGATGGTAGAGCACTTTCCCACGATAGGTAAAGGTCGCGAGTTCGACTCTCGGTCGGGCACACAGCTTCAATCTGCCAGGAAGTTTCGTGTCAGCGCACCCTCCGCCCGCAAAGTGAAAATCTCATTCTGGAAACATCCTCCAGCTGTGGCTAAGTCACGTCTAGGCAATTTCCTATGTTCCAGGAGTGCTAATTGTGCGAGGTTCGCAGGAGAGCCTCTGTGAAGTTTGGAAGGTAGTAGACGAAGTACTGGGGGAAGTAAAGGTGTGAGGACGGGGCGTGAGTCGTGCATTGGTAGCTCAGATGGTAGAGCACTTTCCCACGATAGGTAAAGGTCGCGAGTTCGACTCTCGGTCGGGCACACAGCTTCAATCTGCCAGGAAGTTTCGTGTCAGCGCACCCTCCGCCCGCAAAGTGAAAATCTCATTCTGGAAACATCCTCCAGGCTGTGGCTAAGTCACGTCTAGGCAATTTCCTATGTTCCAGGAGTGCTAATTGTGCGAGGTTCGCAGGAGAGCCTCTGTGAAGTTTGGAAGGTAGTAGACGAAGTACTGGGGGAAGTAAAGGTGTGAGGACGGGGCGTGAGTCGTGCATTGGTAGCTCAGATGGTAGAGCACTTTCCCACGATAGGTAAAGGTCGCGAGTTCGACTCTCGGTCGGGCACACAGCTTCCAATCTGCCA
Source organism: Schistocerca americana (assembly GCF_021461395.2). Taxonomy (NCBI): domain Eukaryota; kingdom Metazoa; phylum Arthropoda; class Insecta; order Orthoptera; family Acrididae; genus Schistocerca; species Schistocerca americana. The sequence goes on along the minus strand of NC_060123.1, from coordinate 601,074,761 downwards.
GGAAGTTTCGTGTCAGCGCACCCTCCGCCCGCAAAGTGAAAATCTCATTCTGGAAACATCCTCCAGGCTGTGGCTAAGTCACGTCTAGGCAATTTCCTATGTTCCAGGAGTGCTAATTGTGCGAGGTTCGCAGGAGAGCCTCTGTGAAGTTTGGAAGGTAGTAGACGAAGTACTGGGGGAAGTAAAGGTGTGAGGACGGGGCGTGAGTCGTGCATTGGTAGCTCAGATGGTAGAGCACTTTCCCACGATAGGTAAAGGTCGCGAGTTCGACTCTCGGTCGGGCACACAGCTCCAATCTGCCAGGAAGTTTCATGTCAGCGCACCCTCCGCCCGCAAAGTGAAAATCTCATTCTGGAAACATCCTCCAGGCTGTGGCTAAGTCACGTCTAGGCAATTTCCTATGTTCCAGGAGTGCTAATTGTGCGAGGTTCGCAGGAGAGCCTCTGTGAAGTTTGGAAGGTAGTAGACGAAGTACTGGGGGAAGTAAAGGTGTGAGGACGGGGCGTGAGTCGTGCATTGGTAGCTCAGATGGTAGAGCACTTTCCCACGATAGGTAAAGGTCGCGAGTTCGACTCTCGGTCGGGCACACAGCTTCAATCTGCCAGGAAGTTTCGTGTCAGCGCACCCTCCGCCCGCAAAGTGAAAATCTCATTCTGGAAACATCCTCCAGGCTGTGGCTAAGTCACGTCTAGGCAATTTCCTATGTTCCAGGAGTGCTAATTGTGCGAGGTTCGCAGGAGAGCCTCTGTGAAGTTTGGAAGGTAGTAGACGAAGTACTGGGGAAGTAAAGGTGTGAGGACGGGGCGTGAGTCGTGCATTGGTAGCTCAGATGGTAGAGCACTTTCCCACGATAGGTAAAGGTCGCGAGTTCGACTCTCGGTCGGGCACACAGCTTCAATCTGCCAGGAAGTTTCGTGTCAGCGCACCCTCCGCCCGCAAAGTGAAAATCTCATTCTGGAAACATCCTCCAGGCTGTGGCTAAGTCACGTCTAGGCAATTTCCTATGTTCCAGGAGTGCTAATTGTGCGAGGTTCGCAGGAGAGCCTCTGTGAAGTTTGGAAGGTAGTAGACGAAGTACTGGGG